>NC_142872.1:18017500-19217500 GCF_051225735.1 Oryctolagus cuniculus
GTGGAGCGACTTGTCTGAGGTTCTCTGGTTAGTGGCCAGAACTTCTTTGAGTACCTACTATGCACCAGACGTTATTTTAGGTGCCAGATTTGCAGCTACAAGTAAAGCCCTGGTCCATGTTCTTTTGGAGTTTAAACATCAGTGAAGAGGCAGATAGTAATCTCGGGAATAAATCAACAAGAGCACTTTCAGCAGTGTCGAGCCCTTTGACAGTCAGATGGAGAGATGGCATGGGGGTCCTGAAGAGACCACCTCATGGCCGAGACCTTGCTGGTGAGAAGGAGCAGCCTGTGAGGTGGGTAGAATCTGGCGGGGGCACGGAGGCCTTGGCACTCCACAGGGCCACCAAAGAAAATGCCAGTTCTTCAGTTCGTTGAAGGTTCTGCCGTCACCTTAGCAGGTTTTCAGAGAGAAAGTGAACTCTATTAGTGATGTTCTGTAAGTAGGCATTGTGCTTCTAAACCATAATATGCAGCACATTATCTTGTTAGAAAGAAATCTAGGAGGAGCATCCGGCTTCACAGGGCTTCTCCATCGTGAAGGTGGCCGCCCAAGCCTCCGCCATTGCACTGTGATCTGTCCAGGGAGAAGTAGGGAGGTAGCAGTTTGACTGAAATGGGATTCCGGTCAAGATCTTGTCTTTCTAAACAGTTCTCAGCCATGCAAATACAGGGCTGTAGTTTTAGAGTTTACCCACCACACATGTGGGTGTTTAATTGTATTCTATTTACACAATAGAAGAAAGGCGATGTGTTTGTTCTCAGCAGTGACTCTAAGTCTGCCCTGGAAATAGGTGAGAAGAGCTGAGGTTGCATTAAGGGAGTGAGAGTGCGCCATGCCTTTTTCTCTTTTCAAAATAAAACTTGCCTAAGTCTACTGGAATTGAATGCTGAGAATCCAGGGCCCCAGTCTGTCGTCGTTCTTTGTCCTGTGATCATTTAAGGAGCCCCATGAGATGGATTACTACATTCCTGCTGTTGACAGTAATGGGGCAAATATATTTTGTTGGAAATACTATTTCCACCTATTCTTGGCAAGTATTTTGCCCAGATTATATGGACTTCACATTTTCTTGGAAGAGAGAAAAATATAGCCTTAAGTAGTCGTGTATAAAGTCGGGAGAAGACAGCTGGACAAGGACAGTTTTTTATAGAGCAGGTCTAATGCAGATCCTGGATCCTTTAAGACATTTTCAAAGGAGTTTAGAATGATCATAAAATTCTTTCCAGTCCCAATACAATAACATTCCAGAAACTGTAGAGGCAAGAAGAGGATAGATGACTGCTAAAACAACAACCACCACCATGACAACTAGGGTAAAGTCATAGCCTCAAGTGTGTGAAAACCCACTGGCCCTATTTCCTCCCAGGAGGTGAGGACTTGCACCCAGTCAGTAGAAGTGACAGCCGGGGGCGGGGGGGGGGGCAGTGGGTGTGTACTGTTTGCTCCTCACGAACCCAACAGCACAAGGAGCCTTGACTCTCGCAAAGCAGAGGATTTTCTACAAGGTGAGAGTTGGGGGTCATCCCTGGAGCATAACTGCACTGCAGAAGCCTCATCTCAGCAGCGCCCCAGCCTGAGGATGAACCACGAGGGGCTGGAGGTGTTCAGCCAGCCTCACTTGCCAGGTGAGCTACGGAGAAGGCAGCATCCCGGTGGAGCGATCCGGACTTCCTAGGCATTGTCCTGGGGCCCGGTGTGGGTGCTGTGGCAGTTCCCGTCTCCTGCTCTACATCATGCCTCGTTTTGCTGTGGAGAAGGAGACTGTTACCTCTTCAGCCACGGTGGAGGAGCTTGGAGGGTCCTCTTGAACAGGTGGGTCTTGTCTGGGCTGCATCAGCCCCGAGTAGAGAGAGCACCCCCCGGGGAAGCCAGCAGCCGCAGCACCTGGCACTGTGCTGGTTCTGACCTGGGCCGGCTTTGGGGTTGGTTAGGTGACTAGATCAGACTGCACTCAATCAGGTTTGAAAGTGACCAGAGGTGCTGGCTTTGACAGCACCTATACTAAAATTGGAACGACAGTGACCAGAGAACTTTATTATTTAAGACATCACAGAGCTCTATAAGGTGGATTGAAGGAGTTTAGTAGTCAGAGAAACAGAATAACATTGGTTTGCAGGTCAACCAAGAAGGTGGTTCCATGAGCTGAGCACACAGGGAGACTGCGTGTCCCTGGGGTTCCAAGAACCAGGAGGCCTACTGCTAATGACAGTGGTAGCTTCTGTTGAACTTGCTTTCTCTCTAAGACAGTGCCTGTGAAGGGCTTAGCACTGTGTCCGGTACAGTAGATTCTTTCAATAAATAAGAGTATTATTATGCTAGTTATCTGTAATGTTTAAGGTATATCCAACCAGGCTTGCAGCAACTCACCAAACCAGTTCCAAGCCCCTGTAGATTTAGCTCTGGAACCATCCTTCCCAGGATCAGGGGTGGTAGGGCCCTGTCTTGGTCTGTTTCCTATTGTTATAACAGAATACCCACACCAGGAAGTTTACAAAGATCAGGAAGTTTACAAAGATCAGGAAGTTTACAAAGAACAGACATTTCTTTGGCTCACAGTTCTGGAGAGTGGGAAGCACAGAGCATGGCCCCCAGTCTTGCTGCATCGCAGCACGGCAGAGGATATCATGGGATGAGCAAGTGGGCTAGCTCAGGTCTCTCTCGCCTTCTTCGCAGAGCTGTTGATGACATCACAGAATCCTCACCGTCATGACCTCATCCAATCTTAATTACTTCCTATAGATCCCATCCCTTAATACAATTCACATAGGAATTGGGGGTTAGTTTCCAACACACAAACTTTTGGGGAACGCCTTCAGCTCACAACAGACCTTGGTTGGCTGTGGCTTCCTGGGAAGACATGATAGAAGGGATGGGTTGGGGGCCCGGGAGCCACTGGGCAGGCTGATGAGGCCATCGTGACTCATCACTGCCGGTGGTGGGACGAGTTACTAACCTCTTTCGACTTCAGTTGTCTAATGTTTAAAAATCCAAAAATAACACCTAACCATTTTGGGGGTTTAATGCCTGCTTAATTGGCTCATGGCGATGCATAATGGAAATTCAACCCATTTTCTTCCATCCTCTTAGCTCACCTACAGTGCTTCTCTCCTTTTCATTCTTAAACTCTCTGTACAGGAGCCTCGCATCATTAAACTTCCCTTCCTTGGGTCCTGTTTCCTTCACTTAGCCTATTAAAATAATTTCTAATAGTGTAGAAATGAATAATAATTGCTTGGAGAGTATCTTTTAAATAAAATATTTCATTTATTTGACATGTGTGTGTGGGGAGGTTGCACTTTGATTTTCTGGTTCATTCCTTAAATGTCCAAAACTGACTGGGTTGAAGCCAAGGCTGGGAGCCAGCAACTCAGTTCAAGTCTGGCATGTGGGTGGCAGGAACTCAAGTACGTGAGCTATTACATCTGCCTCGCAGGGTCTGCATTAGCAGGAAGCTGGAATTAGGAAGTGGAGGTAGGTACCCAGGTACCAGATGTGGGATGAGAGAATCTTAACCACTATGACAAATGTCTTCCCCTAAATATTAACTTTTGTTTTTTCTTTTAAAATTCTTGTTTATTTGAAAGGCAGAGTGATGGAGGGAAAGGGGGAGAGAGGGTGGGGGAGAGGAAGAGAGGGAGAGAGAGAGAAAGAGTTGTTTTTCATCCACTGGCTCATTTCCAAAATGCTTGCAACCACCAAGCCTGAACCAGCCAAAGCCAGGAGCCAGGAACTCCATTCAGGTCCCCCTTGAGTATACTCAGGCCATCGTTTGTTGCCTCCCAGGCACATTAGCAGGAAGCTAGATCAGAAGTGAAGGCAGGCCTCAATCCTGGGCACTCCAGTGCCGGATGTGTGTGTCCTAAGTGGCAGCTTAAGCTGCTGTGTCGCAAGCCTGACCCTGACCTTTGAACAGAGGAATTTGGGAGATGGCAAGCAGAGGAGAAATCTCAGACCCTGAACCTCCCTCTGTGATAACCTCTGGGAGAAGTTGAGGGCTGAAGAACCGCACAAAACACCCCTACTAGGCTGGCGCTCGACTGAAGACAAGATACTCTCCTTTCCAAGACGGGCATTGAGCTCTGACAGCTGATGGGGCAGGTGAGGGAGCCACCATCCGGGACGGCCACCGGCTCTGCACTCCCTTGTGCCTGGCACTAAATGGAAGCGCACTATGTCCTTGTAACATCTTGAAAGGAAGCTGTCCTCAGCTGAGTGACCCAGACCAGACAACTTCAGAGTAATTCCTCATTCTGGATATACCCCTATTGAAGACGGTCCTGGAGGGACTTAAGAAACGTGTGTGGGTGAAAAGAAAGAACATGATCGCTTTGTGGAGTAAAAGATGAAAGGAGAATTCACACACTTTAAATGCTTAGCACTGTCTTTGAGCGCCTTCTCTCCATGGCCTGCTAGTTAATACCCCTTTCTATTAGATCAGCACACAGCTCCTTCCCACAAATCTGCTGGGTGCTCCCTGGGTAACAAGAGGTCGGCGAGGAATGTGCGTTCACATCCTTTAATCCGGAGCTGGCTTTTGGCAGTGTTTGTGTGGACTTAACTTTAATTAATTGACTTCCTAGCGATAGAGCTCACAGTTTCTGTTTCATGGATTTTAGAAAGTTGGAATTGTTTTTTCCAGGAACTTTGAAGTCCTCTAGATCCCCTGGCCTGTGGAGGCAGGGATCATGCTGTGGCTGGCTTGGTCTCTCAGACAGTCTCTTAGCACAGTAATCACACTGCGAGTCAAGCTTGCACAAGGCTGAAGGTCCTAAGGGCAGAGGGGTACTGGGTGATGAATTGGATGGAAGTAAAAAACCCTGACCAAGTGGTGGCCTGCCAACCCCCCATCTCTTCTTCAGGAAGCCTCCTGGTATCTTCCCACTACATCACACAATTTCAGTACATGATTGAGTCATTTTTTTTTTTTTTTTTGACAGGCAGAGTGGACAGAGAGAGAGAGACAGAGAGAAAGGTCTTCCTTTGCCGTTGGTTCACCCTCCAGTGGCCGCCGGGACCGGCGCACCGCGCTGATCCGAAGCCAGGAGCCAGGTACTTATCCTGGTCTCCCATGGGGTGCAGGGCCCAAGCACTTGGGCCATCCTCCACTGCACTCCCTGGCCACAGCAGAGAGCTGGCCTGGAAGAGGGGCAACTGGGACAGAATCCGGCGCCCCAACCGGGACTAGAACCCAGGGTGCCGGCGCCGCAAGGCGGAGGATTAAGCCTAGTGAGCCACAGCGCCGGCTGGTTGAGTCATCTTGAAGAAGCCTCAGCACCATCTCCTTCTCAGCCGCTATCCAGGGGCTCTGAGCCCAGCCCCATCCACCATCCCTTAATCCGCAAGGTGAATGTGACCTCCTGCTGGCAGCACAGGTTACAGGAGGGGAGGTTACTGCAGAATCCAGGCGTGTGTGATCTTGTTGGAGAAGCAGCGGGTGGGCTAGCCTGGCTCTCGCTGTGGATGGCCAGGGCACCGGCTAGGGAAGAAGATGCCCTGAGCGCGAAGTGACTCATGCTGCGTGAGTTTCACAAAGTGAGTTCTGGATCTGCAATTGCTCCCAGGGGTGTTGGTCTGTGTGCGAGGCGAGGGGCAGAAGGGAATTGAGGATCAAGCTCCTGGAAAGGCAAGGCCTGGAATCCCAGCTTCCGGAGCTGGCATTGATGGAAGACCACACCTGCAGTGTGGACAGTGCCTGCTTCTATGTGGCCCTGCTGGGAGCCACCAGGGCCTTTTCACATGCCAGCACACTGGCCAGGTGGGAGCTGCAGAGGCCACCCCCTCTGGTGTACATCCCAGTGCCTCATCATTATTGCTAATGATGGCTGAGAATGGTTAGCCACGAGAAGCAACACGTGGGCACCGCCATGGCTCGAGACGGCTCTTCTATGAGCAGTGATGGCTCTGAAGACTGATGGGAGTGCTTCTGAGGGCACATGCAGAACCGCGCTAGCAATCCTGAGCGGTGTCAGGCTGTATATCAGAGAGGGCGAGGCTCGAGTCCCTGGGACCCAGGGGGGCTGAACCCGAGAAACCTTGTGCAACGACATTACTTTAAGACTGTCTTTACCTGCCTGTAGTTGACATGGAAATAAAGGCTTTGTGTGTTGGGATAGTGGTTCAAGATTCTGAATGTAGGCTAACAGATGAGAGGGTCAGGTGGCAGACTGAGGATCTTGCTAAGTCAGCACTCGGTGGGCCCTGGGCCTGGAGGGTGGAGTGAAATGCACAGTGAGGTAGTTGATGTCCTGTGGCTTGGAGGAGGCCGGGCTGTCAGCAGCACCACTGATTCTGTGGATCCTGGCCTATGCTGCTAGTGGAGCTGTGCTGTAGATTGATTTTCCAAATACAGAACTCTAATCCAGCCAGGGTGGTAAGGGGAGGTTAGGCCAGGAGTGCAGTTCTGAGAAGATCATGTATTGGATGACTGGACACTCTGACCCAGTAACCGGGCCTCGTGAGTGGTCTGGAGAGGGTGACTGACTTTGAGTAGGGTAGGAAGTTGTGTCTCTAGAGCCCTGACAGCAAACTTAGTTCAGCAAGACACTGACACTGTTCTCCCCTGAATGGGGGAAACTGGTAAGGGTAGCTTGGGCAGACCGGCTGTGATGTGTTCTGCAGGCAAGGATAACTCTGGCACCAGGGCAATGATTGTCACTGGAGTTGGTTTTTTTTTTTTAGAAAGCTTTCATTTAATAAATATAAATTTCATAGGTATAACTTTTAGATGATAGCAGTTTTTCCCCCCATACCCGCCCTCCCACCCCCAAACCATCCTACCTCCTACTCCCTCTCCCATCCCATTCTTCATTAAGATTCATTTTTAATTGTCTTTATATACAGAAGATCAGCTCTATACTAAGTAAAGATTTCAACAGTTTGCACCCACACAGACACACAAAGTATAAAGTACTGTTTGAAGACTAGTTTTACCATTAATTCTCATAGTACAACACATGAAGGACAGAGGCCCTACATAGGCAGCAAGTGCACAGTGACCATTGACACTCTTATGTATGACATCAGTGATCCCCCCATGCTCTTGTCATGAGCTGCTAAGGCTATGGAAGCTTCTTGAGTCTACAAATAATGAAATTATTTAGACAAGGCCATAATCAAAGTGGAAGTTCTCTCCTCCCTTCAGAGAAAGGTACCTCCTTCTTTGATGGCCCCTTCTTTCCACTGGGATCTCACTCACAGAGATCTTTCATGTAGGTCATTTTTTTTGCCACAGTGTCTTGGCTTTCCATGCCTGAAATGCCCTCATGGACTTTTTAGCCAGATCTGAATGCCTTAAGGGCTGATTCTGAGGCTAGAGTGCTGTTTAGGGTGTTTGCCATTCTATGAGTCTGCTGTGTGGCCTGCTTCCCATGTTTGGAACATTCTCTCCTTTTTAAATTCTATTATTATTAGCAAACACTTGGTCTTATTTATGTGATTCCTTTGACACTTATTCCTTTCTTTATGATCAGTTATGAATTTAAGCTGATCACTTTAACTAGTAAGGTGGTATTAGTACCTGCCAATTTAATGGGATCTGAAGTCTTATGGCAAGTTTTTAGCTTTACCCTTAGGGGTAAGTCCGAGGAAACACATCACCGGAGATTTAGAGCATGAGCCAGTTGGCTGATTGGGGAAGGCGTCTGCTTTTCTTTCCTGGAAGGGCTTGTCATCAAAACTGGTTCCTTTAGCTGAGCAAATACCTCTGCTTCTTGGGGCTTCTTTTTGGAAGGAAGACTCCAGGGATGGGAGAAACACTCCTCTCCTATGTAGATGGATGGCTTGGAGTCACTTAATTTTAGTATTAAAACAATCCTACCTTCCTTGGCAGCACAGAATCATCCCATGCTACCCGGTGCGGATCGTCGGAAGCCAACAGATGTGCGCTCCCATTCACTTTACGATTGTCTTTAGTGCTAGTGCAGCACTCTGAGGAGGCTTCTGAGACTTTTGAGCAGTCAGTAGTTCCTCTTACTAGCTGTGCTCAGGTGAAGAGGTGGAGGAGCCCACCCAGACAAGAAGGACAAATTAGAAAAAAAGCTTGCAGTTCATCTTCACGAATTGATTATAAAATGCCTCAAGTAGAAAATAGGACCTGGTTTGAAAAATAAAAATATCCTATGGTTTAAATCACTGGGCTGTCTCCATCCTCAGCCTGTAGTGATGATTTCTGAACCCTATCTTTCCTTTCACAGCCCTTGTGAAATGACTCCAGGCCATACATGAATCACTTGCGGAAGGTGATTGGTGGATAAAATCAGAGATGTAACTCCCACCTGCAGGAGAAATGGAAGTGGCATTGTCAAGACCCAGAAACTTGGTTGAAAAGCCTTCTTCCTCAGAGTCACAGAAGCCAGTGGCGGCTTCTCTTCAGCCACAGGACCAACAGTGGGCTGTGGTCTTGTTTCCAGTGTTTAATTACTGTTGGAAGTCCATCTAACTGTGGGTTCATTTTTAATACATGATCTTCTGAAATGTCATACAGTCACACCTTCCAAAGGGTCACCCAGGCTGTGATCGGATCAGTTAGCCCATGCTCAGCAAGTGCAGCACACACAAAGGATGCCTGTAAGACCATCAGTCTGCATGTGGTGATCAGAGACTTTGTTCCGGTTTTTGCCAGAATCAATGCATCTTTGCAGATTACTGCCGCCTGCTGGAAAGCCCAGGGAATTACAGTATCTCTGGGTCTGACTTTACCCCTTTTTTCCCATTGATCGTTAACCTTGGAGCATCTTAGGTTATCTGTAAACTGTTTTTGAAATAGAGATTTGTGTGCAGCAGGTTATTGAGGCACATGCTTGGGAAAAACACCTGTGAGGGACTAAGAGCAACAAGAATGAGTAGGAGATGAAACTGAGCGTCAGGTGTTTGAGGTTGAGGCCTTAGCCTATCCTGCCAGCAGTTGGGGACCTGTGATTAGGGCAGGGGGCCAGGGGTTTGTGTGGCGGCAACACCCAGTCGTTGGAGGCAGGCTCTCCCTGGGGTGGGGTGCCTCGGGCAAGGCTGTGAACCCTCAACAGTCACATTCTTTTCACCTGGGGCATTGGATTGCTTGATTCTGATAGGATGGGCAGACGTGGAGAGAGAATCGAAGCAGCACAAGGCCAGACTGATGGTGAAGAGGCTCCTTAATCAAGGTAGGAGGTAGAAGTTTGCTCCTGTTAGCAGAGCCTGGGTAACTTGTTACTCCCCATAGTTGGTGGCTTACAACAAGGAAAGTAACCTATTATTACTCAGGATGTCTGTGTGTGAGGAATCCCTCAGTGGCTTGGCTGGGGGGTGGGGTTCTCTTGGAGGGTACTGTGTGCATACCATCAGATGGTGGTTGAAGTAGCTGGGGACTGGCCACGCTGCACTCCCAGGGCCTCCTCTCCATGTGGTCCCTCTCTCTGGCTTTGCTTGACCCGCCTCATGGCCTGGCACCTCATACACAGAGGCTTGGGGCCTCACAGGTGAGGCCCCCCACCCCACCCCATACAGACTGGAAGCCTCAGAAGCCTTCCATGTTCTGTTTGGAACAGGGATGTGGAGTCTGGTGGTTGGGGAGGAGAGACCGCATCTGTAAGACCATGTAGCATGGGACATTTACAAGTCTGGTGGGAATTAATCCAGTGAGAAAGACCTTCAAAATAATGATCTAACTCATATCTCCTCACATATATTTTATGTACATATATGCTCAGTGAGTAGAAGTTCAGTGCAGAATACCATTATAAGGAACTAGACATAGATAGGCAATGCAGTGTCGCATCTTCTCCCAAGTACTGTGTATGAAGGCAGAGGAGACACTGGTTAATCAGAGCTATTCCTGGTCTCCAAAGCCAGTTGAATGAATTCCGCAGTAGTATTTGTTGATTTTCAGCCTATGTTTTACAGACCAGAAGGCACAGAGCTCAGCAGTTCCCTTTCTTGCCAAGGCGCTAGCAAACAGCGAAGTCAGTGTTGTGTTTTCGGCATTGTGGTGGCAGAAGTACTACTGGCTTCCCCTGCCTTAGATGAAAACATGCAGTCACCACCCTGGGGGTATGGGCCTCAAATTCAGGTTCAAGCCTGGTGTTCACTTTGATGTCAGGGAAATCGTGTTAGCTCTGAGTGGAACACATAGCCGGATTAGTCTGATGAGCACTAATGGGTTTGTTTGCATGGTGTTGAGTTGATGTTTCCTGAGAGCAAAACACGAATACTTCTGTATGGTGAAATGCAGGAAGCAGAACCCAGCTCGTGCCTGAGGGTTTTGCTCTTTGCTGACGGGATTCAGACATCTTCAGCGCCCTTGTCATTCCATCTCATTCTTCGGAGGCCGCTCTGGGGGAGCGTGATTGCCGCACCCTGCTGGACAGCGTTGTGGAGGCGAGCCCACAGTCGGCATTTGTTCTGAGGGAACAGAGAGATGAGGTTTAGATTAGGAATCCTCCAAATCATGCTTTTCAAAAAGCTTCTGAATTGTTTTATTATAACATCTTTTGGTTGGGATAGGAAAGCCTGTTTAATTTACAATA
Organism: Oryctolagus cuniculus; assembly: GCF_051225735.1. Classification (NCBI taxonomy): domain Eukaryota; kingdom Metazoa; phylum Chordata; class Mammalia; order Lagomorpha; family Leporidae; genus Oryctolagus; species Oryctolagus cuniculus. The sequence continues at coordinate 18,028,003 of NC_142872.1, forward strand.
TGTTGCTATCAAGTGTACGCTATACAATTCAGATGATAATAAATGGGACTCCGAAGGCTTTTATGATGCAGAACATTTTTTAGCAGTGCTTGGCAGTATAATCAATGTTGTTTTCACAACTTAAAGAAAAAAAAAGCACTTGATGGAAAACTGCTATGTGAGAATGACATTGTATTCTAGTGCAGCACATCTTTAAAAATAGCTTTTAAAAGAAGTGATTAAAACCTCAAAGATATGAAGCTATCTTCCAGTGGTTACATGATGGCTATCTGTATATTTTAAACTATGTTCCAATGCTGGATGTATGAAAAGAGAATAATTTTCATTGTTGGGCAGTTATTACATGTTTGCCTCTCTAAAGAAAGGCTTCTCAACTCTGTGTCTTTTTGAGGCCGGAGTACCGAGTTGGAAGATAGGTTTGTATATTTATCGCAACCCTCACAACTGTCCTCAGTTTAGTCTCTGACTGATTCCAAGTCAGGAGCTCCCTGGGTCCAAGCATTGTTTGTCCTAGTGCCTAGAAGCTCACCAAGGGCGAGTCTTGGGAGTATAATCAGTGGTGCTGATACGCGTCTGGATGCTTCCCCTAGTACCTTCAAAGCCTAGGTTAACAGGGAAAACGAAAAATGGCAAAAGAAAGGGGTGCAAAAGAAAGAAGAAAGGTGTTGCTTCCAGTATTGCCCAGAGATATCCAGGTTCCACTGGAACCCCACACCCGGCTGATCCCATCCTTCCTGTTACCCTTTTTTTTTGTTTCTGTTTAAAGCCAAAATAAAAGTTTCCCCAATGCCTCTCTGACGTCTTCCTGTCGCTTTCCTCAGAAATTGGCCTTCCTCCACTGTTCTCCTTCCCACTTTCCCCGTGGAGCGCCACGGTGTGGTAAACATGTGTCTTTACAACGTCAAGAACCTCTCCTCCATGCCTTGGCTTCCCACACCACGTCCTGTTTTAGGAAAGGAGTCCAAGTACCCATCTTTCCTGTGGTGAACAGAGCGCAGTGGGGACCCAGCTCCCCTGTACTGGGGTTCAGACATCTCATTTAATGATGAGAGAGGCCTTAGTTTTCTAAGACAGGAGGGGTACAGAGCGGGACATGTGTAGAAAGCAGAATGGGACGCGGAGGTGGAGCAGCACTGACTCAAGTCTTTACTTGTCCATGCTGTGTCAAGTGCATGCAGTCCACTTGTAAGCCCTGTGTGTGTTTTCATTCCTGTAAATCCTGCCATTCTTCTCTGCTTACTGAGAAGTTGGAACTGGTCCACAGTCTTCTTTCTGCTCACATCCTGTCCTTGACCTGGAGACAGCAGTTCCAGTAAGGTCAACCTGGCCCAGATTTGGTTTTCTGTTCTTAGTCCTTCTGATTCAGCGTATCTGCAGGTGCACTTCTCTTCAGCCATTGTTTCCCAGGGTCACACTTTAGATCTTCAATTACCCAGAGCACCAGAGTTTTATTTGATTTCTAATTATTCGTAAGACTCCGTGATAGAAGGAAGGAAATCTTCTGTCTGCTGGTTCACTCCCCAAATGCCTGCAACAGTCGGGGCTGAGCCAGACCAAAGCCAGGAACCTGGGACTCAGCTGAAGCCTCCTCCCACAGCCAACTGCTTTAGCTGTCTCCTGGTGCCTCTCTTTGTGCGTCAGCAGGAAACTGGATCAGAAGCGGAGGCGGGACTTGATCCCCTGCACTCTGATATGGGAAGTTGGCATCCCAGTCCACAGCTTAACCCACTGCACCACACACCTGCAACACCTGCCCCCCAGTGTCAGAACCGTCCATCCTACCAGCTCCCTCTTGCTCATTCCAGTGTCGTCTTTATAAGCTCCTTGAGCTGCACTGTGGTTTGTAACCCTTCATTTTCAGCTGGGCTGTCAGCCGCTCCCTCCCCGTCCTGCTTTCTCTGGGGCTCCACGTGGACAGTCACAGCCACTGACTCATGAAAGCCCTCATCTCCCTGTAAGCCTGTCCTTTAGCTGCACCCAACTCAAGTCTGGATCAATGCTAACTCCATGTCCTCTGCGTTCATTCTTTGGGATCTCAGGACAGCTAGAGAAAATCACGATTCCCATGTGGATGCCCAGAATTTCTGGACGGTCTTTGTACTTGGGTCTGGCCTGATTGCTCTCCCATTCCTCTCAGTGGTGATCTCAAAATGTTAACCCTTTCTCTGCCTAGACCCTGCCTGCCTTATTGCAGGGATCTTGTTTCTGTGTTCAGTGGGACAGGGAGACAGTGGTGCTGCTCCACTTTCCATTCTGCTTTTCACAACTGTCTCTCTGTGTACCCACTCCTGTCTTTGAAAACTAAGGCCTCTCTCAGTGGTAAACCTCTTCTTGCTCCTAGCTTCCCCTCTCCCTTTCTGAGCCATGCCTGTTCAGTGAATAGTCTTGCATTCCTCATTTCCTTGTCAGCCTTTGACCTTTGGCAGTCTGGTTTCTACTGCTGTTTTCTTTCTTTCTTTTTTTTTTTTAACTTTTATTTAATGAATATAAATTTCCAAAGTACGATTTATGGATTACAATGGCTTCCCCCACATACCGTCCCTCCCACCCACTACCCTCCCCTTTCCCACTCCCTCTCCCCTTCCATTCACATCAAGATTCATTTTCGATTATCTTAATATACAGAAGATCAGTTTAGCATACATTAAGTAAGGATTTCAACAGTTTGCTCCCACACAGAAACATAAAGTGAAAAATAATAGATGATTTTTTTTAAATGATGATGAAATCAGATCAGACCTATTGTCATGTTTAATCCCAGTGAGAGTCAAGTTGGGAGTTGATAATTTCTTTCTTTTTTTTTTTTTTTTTTTTTTTACAGAGGATCAGTTTAGTATACATTAAGTAAAGATTTCAACAGTTTGCACCCCCATAGAAACACAAAGTGAAATATATTGTTTGAGTACTCGTTATAGCATTAAATCTCAATACACAGCACATTAAGGACAGAGATCCCACATGAGGAGTAAGTGCACAGTGACTCCTGTTGTTGACTTTACCAATTGACACTCCTGTCTATGGCATCATCTACTGCTGTTTTCTAAAACTGCATTGGCAGGTGTCTTGTTGCCAGAGCTGATGGACTGAAGGGGCCTGACTTGACACAGTTGACATTCTCCGTGAGACTTTGTTTTCCCCTCACTTGTGACAGCACATCCCCCTGCATTGTCTTTTATCCTTCCATCTACTCCCCTGTGGTCTTTCTCTTAGACTCTCTTGCAGCCATCCGTTCCTTGAATCACGATTGTTCAGAGGTTGTCAGAAGCACTCTTGGTGTTCGTGGAAGACTTCTAAATCTGTGTGTCTGGATGCCCAGACCCAGCCTTTCTCCTGCTGTTCAGACCCCCATAGCTAAAAGCTTGCTGGACATCTCCAAGTGGAAACCACCCAGGCAACTCAAATCCATCATGTTCAAAAATAGTGTATCCTTGCTACCCACATCATATTTTTTTTAATAAGACAATCTTCCACTGAATTGTACACTTTCAAAGAGTGACTTTTTTATTATTTGACAGGCAGAGTTAGACAGTGAGAGAGAAGAGAGACAGAGAGAAAGATCTTCCTTCTGTTGGTTCACCCCCCAAATGGCCGCTACAGCCGGCGTGCTGCACCGATCTGAAGCCAGGAGCCAGGTACTTCTTCCTGGTCTCCCATGCGGTGTAGGGGCCCAAGCACCTGGGCCATCCTCCACTGCCTTCCTGGGCCACAGCAGAGAGCTGGACTGGAAGAGGAGCAGCTGGGACTAGAACCAGCACCCATATGGGATGCCAGCACCACAGGCAGAGGCCAGACCCAAGTACAAGTGAGCCACGGCGCCGGCCCCCAGCCCAGCTCATCTTGTCCCTAACTCGCTTTATTTTCAGGTTAGTCTAAACAGATTGCAGAATTATTGACCTGGTCATGGGTTTTGAAATTCAAGAGGCTTCCTACACTGTTTCTCTCCCTCTACTCCATCCAATCACTAGGTCCTGCTGATCCCATCTCCTGGACATTTCTCTCCCATGTCCTCTGCTGTTGTTGACACTCAGGTCTTCAACGTCTCTCAAACATTGTGTCTTCAGTCCTTTCTCCCGCTTCTGCACTTGCTCTGTGGTCACCTGTCAGGTCCACCAGAGTGTTTATCTGGAGTAACCCTTGAGCCCAGCCCTTCGTCTCCCTAATCTTCAGTGTCTCTTCATCCCATGGAGCCATGCTATTCAATATGGGGGCCATCAGCCCTGTGAGGTTCCTGGGCACTTAAGTGTGGCCAGCTGGATGGAGTGTTAGAAAAATAGACACACATTTTGAGAAGTACAAGTTGAGTTGATACTCCTTTGGGATGTATTCAGTTAACTAAAATGTATCATGAATTCTGCCCATTTCCTCTTTTGAAAAAAGAGATTCAGGATGAGCTCAAAGGCTTCTTGACCTTTGTGACCTTGATGTCATCAGGACATAGTTTAGTCTCATGCCCCTAGGCTGGGCTGGGGGCCTTGGAGCACCACTGAGTCGCAGCAGTAGAGGTTTTCATAGACCCGGGCTAGGGAAGAGCTGAGCTCCCTATAAGACACGACGAAGTGCCAGCACCTGGGACATGGCTTCCCAGCTCTTTACTGTGAGCGTGTGTGGAGTGGGGATGTAAGCTCGGTTGTTGTTCCTCAGGAAATCATGATGAGATCGGCTGTCGTGACACTGCTGTGCACTTTTATTCTTAATACCGAAGAAAAAATCCTCAGGGAGCTTGGGTGACACAACTGGGGCCAGGGGGTGCCAGCTCAGAGAGCCCGGATCTGTGCTCTCACAGCTATACCTTTGGTCGGGAGACTCCGGCTTCCCACCTGGCCATGATCTGGGCCAACTCCCCCCACCCTTGCCTGTTTCTATTTAGGGGAGATCTCCTAAGGGATTCCCAGGGAATGACCTTGAGTGACCTCTCCGCGGAAGAAGGCAGGAGGTTCTAGTCTGTGCTTGTCAATACCGCCCCATCCTTTGTGCTTCCCTAGAGTCTCTCAGATTTGTCACGTTGTCATTTTTCCTTTTCCGAAAGTGACAGTTCCCTGGAGAGTTTTCACTCCACGTATCTCTTGACCTTTCTCTGAGAGGTTGTTTCTCATTTCACTGCCAGCTTGCTGTGTGGCCCTTTTTTATTTGCAAGTTTTCGGGATGAGTTTCGGGATGAGTGCTTTCTTCCGTGAACTCCTGTACCTCAGGCTGTATTTTACTCTGGGGCCAAGTCTCACTTGTAAAAGAGAAGCTTACAGCCAGGATAAGACGAAATAATCACCTCCCATATAGTTTCCTGCAACCTCTTGGATTGGATTTTCATATTTCAAGTTTAACGCGTGTTGGATGATTGGGGATTTCTCTTTATGTTTTCTAGGCACTTTCACTGCACCTGAGCGTTCTGCTTCGCTCGTTGATATTATTGCAGAAATAGCAAACCCCAGAGCATTTTCCATGGGCTTTGCTTTCTATTTTATTTTTGTGACATAAAAAGTCCAACATTAATAGAAAATCACAAGTATGTGTTATTTATATTTTACACTTCCTAGTTTGAAGAGCCACTGACTTAAGTGGATATGACACCAAGAGCCCTGTATGTAGTGATACATTCTAAAATCAGAAGAAAAAGTAGTGTGGAGAAAAAAATATCTTGATGAGTTCAGCCAAGATTTGTTCTTGAAGTTTTAATGGTGGAGAAAATATTTTACCAAGTCTAATTTAAAATAAATAAATAACCTTATTTGTTGAAATGTAGTCAAGGTACACTTCAATTGTGGCACTTGATTAAGTTCTAAATAAATAGGAAAGTGTATATTCAATATGGACAATGACCTGGTCATTTAATAGACAGGAAGAGAGAGAAGCAAAAACCAAACCCATCCTTTCCCCCTACATTGTAGAAAGTTCTATACAACTCATCCTGGAATCTGTCACATTTTTTGGGAAAGTGAGGAAATTTGTCACCCTCCAGTTCTCACTATGGAATGAGTGGAATCTGATGAAGATGGTGAGAAGTGTCAGGCCAAGACCTGTTTGAGTTGGGCTGAGGACCCTGTAATTGTTCTAAGAATCAAACAATCACTCCAAAGACAAAGTGAGACAAGAGGGTCCCCTCGGTTTATGTCCTTTGTTCCTAGGAGCTTGGGGAAGGTGTTAGTCTCCTCCTGCTGCTGCTGCTGTAGTTAATGTCACCAACACAGCAGCTAACGGATGCAGATCTACTGTTGTCCTACTGGGAAGGGCGGAAGTTGGAGTCGGGCTCAGGGATGAGTGCAGGGTGTTGGCCAGCCTCCCTCCTCCTGGAGGTTCTCAGGGGACTATCTACTTCTTTGCCTTTGCCAGCTTGGAGGCTCCTGCGCTCCTGGGCTCTTGGCTCCTTCCTCCCCTCCAGAAACAGTTGTGAGTTATCTTCTGCCCGCTCCGACCCCTCCTTGGGCCTTTCTGGTTTCCATCTCTGACTTCGACTTTTGTGCATGTCTCCTGTAAGCACAGTCATGATCTCCCAGTCTTGGCGTGTTTAGCTGATGCACACCTGCCAAGTCCATCTTTGTGATGTGAGAGAGTAAGTCCCGGAGATTAAGATGTGACAGCGCTGGGGGCACAGCCCCTCACATACAAAAGCTCTGTGACCCTTTGAACAACTTTTGCCAGGTTTCCGTTCAACACCGAAGCAGAGGCCCTGGAGTCGGCAGACTCTTTTCTCGTATCTGGGAAAGAGGTGTGAAAGGAACCGTAGAAGTATATCCACTAGCATGTTTCTAATATTTACGCCACCTCGTCTCACAGGCTTCGCCGGTGAAGGGTTATTTATGGCGTTTGGACTTAGGAACTTAGCATTGAAACTTACTTCACTGCGTGCGAGAGAAAACCAGGGCGGAAAGATCTAGATGCTGTGGTATAAATTCTAGGAGCGCTTTACTCTTTTTGGACTTCTTCCCAGCAAAAACAACATTTTCCATTTTGCATTTATAGTCTGTGCCATTTTGAAAATGACTTGTCAAGGTTTCTCGAGGCCGGTCAATGAATTCCAAATGTTCTTATGGATGGGACTAGATTAATTTTTACGCTGGGACTGTTTCAGAAGCATTAAATCAAGATGCAGATGGCTTTCTCAACTGTCCAGTTCTTCCTCAGATGCCACATTCTATACTGATCTTCTAACTAAAAAGTTGGGGGCATGCAAGGAAAGAGTACTTGGGAGTGACAGAGGGGCCACTGAGTTCCCCAAACACTGCTAGCAACCGTCACCGGTGGTCTGGGTAACAGAGGGCAAAATGAACTGAATGGCTACAGTCTGTGGCTGCTCTGTGTCCACCCAACACCCAAGGTGGTTTCAGAGGTCAGGAGGTCATCTCCATGGGCCTCGAGAGGTTCTCTCAGTCAGCACGGCCCATGGGACCCACAGGAGCTCCACACTTTTCATTCAGTCCCAGAGCAGTCCCCAAGCTGAGGTTTTGTTCTGAGCTGCTCACCTTCCACAGTGTGACTCTGTGGGGTTGTAGCGCAAGTGACCGTTGCTGGTTCTTGAAGAAGGAAAGAGATTAGGACAGCATCCCACCAGTACCGATCCATGACGTACTCACGAGGGTGCCAGACATGTCATTCCCTCTTCTGAGGACTCACCATAGGTGCTGTCATTGTGAAATAAGCCCTGGAAAGACCTCGTTATGTTAGCATCTCATTGTTATAAAATTTTTACTAAAATAGTTGAACGTAGTTCTTAAAATGCCAACAATCTCTGCGAGTGAGATCCCAGTGGAAAGAACAGGTCTTCAAAGAAGGAGGTACCTTTCTCTGAAGGGAGGAGAGAACCTCCACTTTGACTATGACCTTGTCTAAACAAGATAAGAATCGGAGAACTCAGAGGGCTTCCATAGCCTTGGAAACTCATGACTGGAGCATATGGAGATTACTGATGCCATAGACAGGAGTGTCAATTGGTAAAGTCAACAACAGGAGTCACTGTGCACTTACTCCTCATGTAGGATCTCTGTCCTTAATGTGCTGTGTATTGAGATTTAATGCTATAACGAGTACTCAAACAATATATTTCACTTTGTGTTTTTATGGGGGTGCAAACTGTTGAAATCTTTACTTAATGCATACTAAACTGATCCTCTGTAAAAAAAAAAAAAAAAAAAAAAAAAAGAAATTATCAACTCCCAACTTGACTCTCACTGGGATTAAACATGACAATAGGTCTGATCTGATTTCATCATCATTAAAAAAAAAATCATCTATTATTTTTCACTTTATGTTTCTGTGTGAGAGCAAACTGTTGAAATCCTTACTTAATGTATACTAAGCTGATCTTCTGTATATTAAGATAATCGAAAATGAATCTTGATGTGAATGGAAGGGGAGAGGGAGTGGGAAAGGGGAGGGTAGTGGGTGGGAGGGACGGTATGTGGGGGAAGCCATTGTAATCCATAAATCGTACTTTGGAAATTTATATTCATTAAATAAAAGTTAAAAAAAATGCCAACAATGCCCATTCTTTTTTTTTTTTTAAGGTAAATGAGAAATTTTTATTTGGTTTGTTTGCTTGCTTCTGTCCTTATAAATCAAGTTAGGGATTTGAGTTTCAGACAGTCATAAGTGTATTTTCTTCGCATTAAAGTCCATGTTTTTCTTGAGCAACATTGTTTTTGAGTGCCTGTGTTGAAGCTAGTTCATATGGATAGTGGTATTTCTTTCTCAGGTATTCTGAGAATTGGTTGTTATCTATTATTAGTACCTGCTGTTGTTGAAAATGCAGATAATCAGAGGCTTTCATACTTTTTACTGTGATCACATTAAGAACAACATTTTCTAGTGTATTCTAGGTCATATGAATACTACAATTACATATGTATATAATCTTGGAGTAAAGGTTTCATGGAAAATTTGCTCTTCCTATAACTCTTCTGTTTTCTGTTTTATTGTATTAAGAAAGTACTTGTCATGACCCACTAAATTGATTTCATGAGCAGTAGTGTGAAAAATGCTGTGTTGTTAAATGATACAAAAATCCATTTATTTTGAGTCAAAAAGAACACTTGGGCAGTGCAAATTAATTGCCTGGACATATTCAGTTACACAAAGATTAAAAGTTAAATCCTTGAGTCATGAAGAAGATGGCTCAAATTTTCATTAAACTCATTTTTGGTAGGCTTACAGTGACTTTCGGAATAATGAAGCTTGGCAACCCACCCTATGAATAAATTATAGTTTTTAACAAGATGCTGAGGCCGCTCACCCGGACACTGTCGATGCAATAGAGCTGGAGGCGGCTGCTGCTTATACACACCTGTGGCTAATTTCTAGCACACAGAGATTCACATCAAGGATGTGAACCCAAGCTAAATGTGTATATCCAAGCAAGTCGAATGTTAGTATTTTTCTGTTTGTCGTTTGTGACCCAGAAAATAAAAACAGAGAAGTTACAGGGGTGACACATTTTTCTTTGGGAGTAGTATCAAGATTATTTCCAGCTGGTGGAAGCTTCAACAGCTAAGCTTCTCCACTGGGTCAGAGGGAAAGATATCGTTCAGAAAGGTTAGCTTTTGACCAGTGGAGGGGACATTTGCATTTCCACATGAGCTGAACATGGGCTAGAGAGGGCTGATGGTCACCTTTTTACATCTAAGCCCAGGAAAGCGCGTTTGTGTCTTTATTGTGTAACTCAGACTTGAAACAGGACCAGACTGTATGGAGTGCCACAGCTAACCGCACTCCTGTTTCCTTGCCGGCTGTCACTTTGAGACCATGTCCCTCTGTACGAGACGGCTTTGGGTTTCCCCTCAGCTCCTCGCTGCTACTTCTGCTTTGGAAGCACCCTAGGCACAGCTGCTCTCCCCTCATCTGTCTATGGCCCGGCCCAGTCACTGCTGGGAAGAAGTGAAGCTGTAGTCGTGGCTGGTGGTTTGTGGCCGGTGGACATTCCTTCCCCACGTATAATATAAAGCATTCCTGCTGCAGGAACACATTTTTCTTACCTTACTCCTCCATCACATTTTCACTGAATATAAATAACTTCAATTCATCTTCACTTTTTTATTGCCTTAGTTGCTGCTTCTAAATGCATTTTGCATGAACTGAAGAGTTTGCTAAGTGGGTGACCTTCACATCCCTGTCCAGGAGAAAATACGAAATGAGACCTGGGTTGACCATTTTAAATGGAAGAGCTGTAGCTGGAAGAAAAATAGCTCCTCCAAACCTTTGAAGTGGAGTTGATGAGTCACAGAGAGCTCGGGGCAAAGCACCTCTCTCTCAATGATTTTGCTGAGTTTCCTGACAGGTTTTTAGGTTCTAGGCTTCAAAAAGGAAGTCCCTTTATGTGAATGATGAATGGGAAATCATGTTTTCTGGGGGCCAGGGCCACTGCATCTGTACTTACTCAAGTGACACAACCTATACCGCCACTTTGTTTATGAAATCATCGTTGAGTTCTTACAAAGTATGTGACGTGGTCACAGACACGTAGACACATACAATACATACACTGTATACCGTTGTTCCCTTTGTACCCATGGGTGATTGGTTCCAGGGCTTCTGGGGATACCAAAATCTAAGGATGCTCAAGTTCTCTGTATAAAGTGGTGCAGTGTTCGCATGTAATCTATGCGACCATCCCATACGCTGGAAGTCATCTCTTGATTCCTTATAATACTCAGTACAAAGCAAGTGCTATGTACAAAGTTGTTTCACTCGTATTGTTTAGAGGGTAATGGTAAGAAAAAAAAAGTTTGTACATCTTCAGTACAGACACACATTTTTTGCTAGATATTTCCCATTAGCAGTGTTGAATCTGTGGTTGAATCCAGAGATTATGTATCTCTTCCAGTAATGAAGTAATGAGAGAAAGAGGAACCAGGAGAGTGGTAGGCAGGCCAGTCCACTCAACTACGGTGACCTTTGCCTGAATCCTGTCGCAGTGGAGGGGAAGAGTTCTGGGAGCCTGTGCAGAGCCCTGAGGTGGGAAACGGAGGCATCTCAAAGACACAGCAAGGTCCACGTGGCTGCTGCTAACTGGTACACCTGAGGCAACAGAAATGGGAAGTGGGGAACCTGGGGGACTTGTTGTACAGGTCAAACTATACTTCCCAAAGTACGTCGACTTGAAATTGAAGTTGAACTATGTGTCCTGATGAGTTTTTTTCTTGTCATATCTGATAACTTTTTTCCCCACCTTCCCTCCCTCCCTTCCTTTCTCTGTGTGCATGGTCTTCATTTGATAACAGAATTAGGTTCATTTGTTTCAGGTTCTTTTCCTTGTCCTCACTGCTTTAATTTTAGTGTTGGATGTGTAGGATATTACTTTGCCTCCAAAGTCAAAGCTGTGCAAAATGATATACTCAGGGAAACATCATTCCTTCCTGTACGCCTTCTAACAGCACCACTCTTGTTGGCCAACTTCGCCGTCTTCTGGATTCGCTGTTCTTAAGTGTTGTGTTGTGTTTGATTTTTTTAAATGATAAGAAAACAGATGTAAACTTTTCCTACTTTCTCTTCTTTATTATGCACATTTAGCATTACACATGTGTTCTCTTGTATGTTGCTTTCCCCACTTAATATCTCCTGAAAATGCCTAGCAGTTTATGGAGGTTTCTCATTCTTTGTAGTAGTTGTGTTGCATTCCACTGTATGTAGTACAATAGGTTATTCAATAATCTCCTGTGCTTGAACATTGAGGAAGTTTACAGTATCTTACACTGAACAAGTAGTACTGTAAATGAATGACTTTTTAGAAGTTTTTATTTATTTATTTAGAGGCAGAGTTACAGACGAGCAAAAGGTCTTCCATCTGCTGGTTGACTCCCTAAACTGCTGTGACAACCAGAGCTAAGCTGATCTGAAGCCTGGAGCCAGGAGCTTCTTCTGGGACTCCCACGTGGGTGCAGGGTCCAAACACTTGGGCCATCTTCCACTGCTTTCCTAGGCCATTAGCAGAGAGCTGGTTTGGAAATGGAGCAGCTGGGACTCCAACTAGTGCGCATATGGGATGCTGGCGCTGCAGGTGGTGGCTTAGCCTACTAAGCCACAGCACAGGACCTGCATGAAAACATTTTGAATACATTTTTTTTGTATGGATTGATAATATCTTTAGGATAATCTCCAGGGACTGCTGGATCAATAGTAAATCTATATGTACTTTCATTAGCTGGTGCCAAATTGCCCTCCAAGGGGCGATTTCAGAAACTTGGAGAGTGCTTGTCTCTGCAGTGCCTCGCCAAGACTGTGTTCTCCAGCTTCTGAGTTTTCACCTCTCTGAGGAGTGAGGAATGGGACACATCAGTGCCGTTCTCATTGGAACACTGTTCCTTATGAGATGGAATTTCTTTTCCTATATTTAAGAGGCATTTTTGGATCTTTGTGAATTATTGTTCGTGTCTTTCACTTTTTTTCTACTTAATTAAAAATGTATATTAGGGAGAGTAGCCCTTTTTCTCAGATATATATATATATATATATATAGCAAATATTGCCTTATAGTTAGTCATATTTTTAATTTTTTTTAATTATTTGAATGGCAGAGACACAGAGGAGAGAGAGGGAGACAGAAAGGGACACACAGTGAGATCTTTTAGCTGCTGGTTCAGTCCCCAACTGCCTGATAGCCAGGGCTGGGCCAGGCTGATGCCAGAAGCTGGGAATTCAAACAGGGACCCAACTACTCGAGCCATCACCACTGCCTCCTAGATTGCACATTAGCAGGAAGCTGGAATGGGACCCACAGATAGAATTTGAACCAGACCGTCTAAGCCGGGAAGGGGCCATTCTAATTGGTAGGTTAACAAGTATGTCAAATGACTGCCCCTGTCATTTGTCTTTTGATTTTGTTTATAGCAGGATTTTTAACCATGAAAAATATTTATTTACATATGGACCTACTTACTCGTCATGTCTGTCCTTACTCTGAATTTTGAGTCACACTTAGAAATCATTTTTCCCACATGGATGTTAAAGAAGTCACATATGGTTTTCTTTTACTGCTTTATTGCTTCGTTTTTTACATTTGTACTCTTGGGTCCATTTGGAGTTTTCACTTATATATAGCATGAGAGATGGACTTAATTTTGTTATTTGTAATGGCTATTTTAAAAATACTTAAAAGCATTTTTAAAAACAGACCATCTTTGTTGCAGTGGTTTGAGAAATTGCCTTTGTCAAATACTAGATTTTTATGAAAGGCAGGTCGATTTCTGTACTTGATGTGCAGTTCTCTTGATCTGTCAACTCACAATCCTGGAAGTGCTTTGAAGGTAGAGTTGATAGGTATTAGTGGTGAATTTGCTATGAGGCATGGAAAAAAAAAAAGAGTAGTTAGGCATTAATTCATTTTCCTTGAGTAACTAGCAGCTAGAGCTGCCACTTTCAGATGAGAGCTCAATTTTTATGGGGTGGTGCCAGATATTAAATCTAAGATAAGCTTCAGACCTGGTAGAGACAAGAAGGGCAGGTGTCAGTGGACGTAGAATTTAGGTAAAGGGAGGAGGTGAGCATTTAGTGTGAGCCGTGTAGCAACAGAATTTAAAAGCATGAGACCATTACTGTTTTTGATGAAATTATTATTATTATTATTATTCTCTCCATTTTGGACACACATCCTGAAATGTTGAAGGTGAAAATCCCTTATACCCAGTAAATTGCGCAGTACGCCCATGAATCTAGGTCTTCCTTGAGGGCCCAGCTTTCCGGGGCCGCCGTAACGAAATCCCTCAGTAGGGTGGCTTATGGAGTGGGATTGTTTTCTCGGAATTCTGGAGGCTGGAGGTCTGAGACCCTGGAGTCAGCAGCAGTGGCTGCCTCTCCCGGGATCGCAGGCGGCTGCCTCTTCTCTCAGGGTCTTCACACAGCCTTCCCGGTGACCTGATCTCTTCTTCCTGTGAGGACGTGAGTTACACTGGGCTGGCATCTGTCCTGGACCTATAGTTCTAGCTTATTACCTCTTGAAGGCCCTATATCTCACTAGTCACATGCTGCCGTACTAGGGGCTAGGCTTTCCATATATGAGTTTTTGGAGGAGACGCAATTCGGCCCCAAAGATCTGTTTTCCATGACTCCTCTTTGCTTTTGTCTTTGGAAGGAAGCAGGAATTCACTGTTTGAAAGACTATCTGCTGCTGCTGCCTTTTTTTTTTTTTTTTTTTTTTTTACTATTTACTTACTTATTTGAAAGGCAGAATTACAGAGAGAAGGAGAGACAGAGACAGAGAGAGAGAGAGAGAGAGAAATCTCTAATCTGCTGGTTCACTCCCCAAATGGCCTCAACAGCCAGAGCTGGGCTGATCCAAAGCCAGGAGCCAAGAGCTTCCTCCGAGTCTCTCATCTGGGTGCAGGGGCCCAAGCACCTGGGCCATCTGCCACTGCTTTCCCAGGCACATTAGCATGAAACTGGATTGGAAGTGGAGAAGCCCCGACTCAACTGGTGCCCACATGGGATGCCAGCAGTGCAGGCGTTGGTTTTAATGTCTATGCCACAGTGCCAGCCTGATCATCTTCTTACCTGAAGGAATTTTGATGATGGTTACTTTGATGTCCATGAGCTAATATTTCTCCTTTATTTGAAGATGATGTAAAAATAAACTGTACTTAATAAGTGGCCACAAACCTCAGATGTGTTCCCAGGGAAAAGCCTGGTCCATGGCCGGGGTCCTTAACACAAAAGTTTCAGCAGCAAACTTGGGCCTTATCTGGACTAGAGGTTATGAAATGAACATTTTTTAAAAACTGGAGTAAATGTTGGTCTCAGAAGACATTCTTCGGCCACTAATAAGCATGGATTCAAGTAAACCAGAAATATCTATCTGGTTAGATGCAATAAATCCCAAGGAAATTTCTTCCTTTAGAGGTGGTCTAGTTATAGATGGAAATCAAGAGTCAAGACTTAAAGAGTTTTGTAACAAGTTCATTAAATATTTGTATATTTCTACGTACATTAGGCAGGGAAGATTTGAACTCTTTAGGCCTCTTGGAATGATTCCATCCTTCTCCAAGTCACATGTATTTGGGAAGGTCCTAAAAGTTCTTCTCTGCCCTGTTCTGTAATCCGCTCTTCAGTATTTTCGCTACGTGTTTGTCATGGAAATTGAGCATCCTGGTGCAGGATAGCATCTTCATAAATCACTAACTGAAGCTCATTGAGGGTCCACAGGAAACAAGTTACCTTGAGTTTGCCTTCCAAGAATTTATAGTCATTTCATAGTAACTTTTGTCACTGACATCTGTGATAATTTTTTTGGAGGAATTAGAATGTGT
Source organism: Oryctolagus cuniculus (assembly GCF_051225735.1). Taxonomy (NCBI): domain Eukaryota; kingdom Metazoa; phylum Chordata; class Mammalia; order Lagomorpha; family Leporidae; genus Oryctolagus; species Oryctolagus cuniculus. The sequence goes on from NC_142872.1 coordinate 18,043,224, forward strand.
TATCTGATATTTCAACCTCTCAGAATACGTTATCTGGACTCTGAATAGAATTTGCTTGAAGACATTAGGCTGATAGAAAAGTTGAAGCACCTTGACTTTTAGTTTTGCTGTTTGAACAGAATTATTAAGGTGTAAGATGGGGGGGGCTTAGATGGAATGTTCCGGATGCCCCGTTGCTTAGAAAAGTGACGTCAGACTTGGATCAGGGCACCCTAGAAGTTGATGGATAATGAATAAAGAAAGCACAGGCAATGAAGTCAGCAGAAATACAAAAATGTCAGCATTGACTTCACCAGTACCCTGCCAGTGACATAGGGTTAATTCATCCTTCAAAATGAGGGTACTTTATGCTCATTACAGCAAAATTTTGTAAAAAAGCAAAACAAAATAAAAGAACAGCCACAACCCCGCTATTCCTGTCCATCATCACTTGCTCTGTCCGGCCCTGCATCCGTTGGAGCTTTGTCTTTCAGAGGCTGTGGCTCTGTGCTCTGGGGCCCCCTCACCTCCACAAACATTTCCCGTGAATTGGGCTACGGAGGCAATTTCAGAAGGGCAGTGTCAGGCTCGAAATTTTTTTTTTTTTTTGACAGGCAGAGTGGACAGTGAGAGAGAGAGAAAGGTCTTCCTTTTCCGTTGGTTCACCCCCCAATGGCCGCTGCAGCCGGTGCCCCGCGCTGATCCGAAGCCAGGAGCCAGGTGCGGGTGCAGGGCCCAAGCACTTGGGCCATCCTCCACTGCCTTCCCGGGCCACAGCAGAGAGCTGGACTGGAAGAGGAGCAACCAGGACAGAATCCGGCACCCCGACCGGGACTAGAACCCGGCATGCCAGCGCCGCAGGCGGAGGATTAGCCTAGTGAGCCGCGGCGCCGGCCAGGCTCGAAATTTTAAAATGTGGACATGACACCACATCTCCGTTTTGACATCTGCTCTTTTTTCACTAAACAAAACTGACCTGAGCTTCCCCAGACCTCTGAGAATCCTTGCCAGCCCCGAGGACTTCAGAAAAGCATCAGCCTTTCTGTGCTGTGGACCCACTGGTCTCTTGCCGCCCCGCCTTCTGCACATGGAATTGTTCTGGGAGACAGCGGGCTTCCCCTGGCCTGAGCCTCTCTCCCTGGAGACCGTGACTCTGCTTCCCTGCCCTTAGGACAAATCATTCCGGACTTGCATTTCCGGATGTGTCTAGTTTACCCAGGCATGGCGACTCCCAGCCGGTGGCTATCATCACTGGGCACATTTGGAAAACATGCAAAAACAAAAACACAAAACCACTGGTTAAATACGACTCACTGTGGTCTGTTGTGGTGAGCTCTCCTTCAATTACCTTGGTTGGAAAACCAGCATTGGCTATTTCAGCTGTTACCTGCTTTAGAATGTGTAAAATGACAAGTGGGCGCACTCAGCCATTTAAATGCTATCTAGTGGGTCACAGAGAGAGAAGAACTCCATGATCTTGTAGTTTCAGCTTGTGTTCACTTGCATGACACTGCTCATGGGATCCCCTGCCATTGCCATCACCAGGACCATCACACTCGTATCCATATGGCCAGTAGGAAGAGTGGAACCCAAGCGAAGGACATGGAGATGTGTTCAGCAAAGAAAACCTGCCCTGATCTCTGTAACCACCTGCCCCTTCCCCTGATCAGTGTACACGATCAGGAATAGACCTTTCGGGCCTGCACCGTGGCTCGCTTGATTAATCCTCCGCCTGCAGCGCCAGCATCCTATATGGGCGCCGGTTCTAGTCCCGGTTGCTCCTCTTCCAGTCCAGCTCTCTGCTATGGCCTGGAAGGGCAGTGGAGGATAGCCCAAGTGCTTGGGCCCTGCACCTGCATGGGAGACCAGGAGAAGCACCTGGCTCCTGGTTTTGAATCAGCATAGCGCCGGCTGTAGCAGCCATTTGGGAAGTAAACCAACGGAAGGAAGACATTTCTCTCTCTCTCTCTCTCTCTCTCTCTCTCTCTCTCTCTGTCTATAACTCTACCTGTCAAATTAAAAAAAAAAATCTCTCTCTCTCTCTGTAACTCTGTCTCTAAATAAATAAAATAAGTCTTTAAAATAATTAAAATGTTAAAAAGAATAGACCTTTCTGATCCTAGTCCTATACATTCACACTCATAGAAAATTCATGACTTCAGTGTTCATTGTGGAAATATAGACTTTCCAGTGAAAAACCAGCAAAAGCTGTTTAGACAGAAAGGAGAGGGCCACGTTTCTTAAATCCCAAACAGACTCAACAGCAGGGAGTGGGAAACCTTAATATGGACAAAGGGAAGCCGCCAGGCTAGACACTGTTGGGAAGAGACAGCTGTAGGCAACTCACCAGAAGTGGGGCTCCCCGTGTGATTGCTTAGGGGTGCATATTGGGATTCTCCACTTGGTCCTAAATGAGGAGTGGGGGTAAAAATTAGCAAAATTGTCAGTTAATAAGCGGCAGCTGATTTGGAGCAGTTGCTGTACAGGTGTTTGGCTTCTTGGGCTGGTTGCTGCAGGTTGTGGTCAGTTCTGTTTTGATATGTGGTCTGCTCATTCAGGCTGGGTAGTCAGGCTCTCACCACAGGTAATTACTTATTCATAGGAACTCTACATGACCTGAATAGGATCCCATTGTCTATAATACACTGACAATGGTAGTTTGTCCCAGACTGCTGTTTCTCATGCTGGAATGATATACTGTTATGTAGTCAGATATTTTTCTTTCTGACTTCAGGAATTTGTAGCTTTCCTAAAAATTGCATCCTTGATCTTTATAATATTTTAAAGCATGTCTCCTAAATTTCTTTTTAATTGTTTTTCTTGTTTAAAAGTACCTTTTTAATTCAGATAAACTTCATTTTTTTATATTTAGGTTCATTTCCTTTTCCAAGTAGATAATTATTGGAAATTAAACCTTCTTCCCCTGACTCTATTTTGACAGCAAATCCCATTCATTTCCATTTTATTTCTTTCTTTAATCTGAGTCATTGAGAGTAAGATTTTATTTCAATTTTTGCAGACTTTTAAAAATCTGTCTCAAGCACTTTTTTACATATGGTGTAGGAATGTGGTCTGGTGCTGGCCTTGTGGTATAGTGGGTAAAGCCATTGCCTGCAATGCCAGCATCCCATGTGGGTGCAGGTTCCTATCCCAGCTGTTCAATTTCCAATCCAGCTCCCTGTTAATGGCCTGGGAAATGCAGCATCAGATGGTCCAAGCTCTTGGGCCCCTGCCACCCATGTGGGAAACCCAGATCAAACTCCTCTCTTTGGCCTGGCCCACCTCGAGTTGTTGTGGCCATGTGAGGAGTAAGCTAGTGGGTGGGAGATCTCTCTCTTTCTCTGTCTCTCCCTCTCTCTAACTCAAATTCAAATAAATAAATCTTTTTTCCTTTATAAAAAAATGTGGTCTGTTTAATTTCTGCTTCTGGATTGTCGAGGAATTTTTGATTAAAACATATATATTCAAAGTTTTAAAAGTAAATCACAAAACCTCATATCCTTACTGTCTTAGATAGTTTCTATAAGTTATGTTATAGGCTCCTGGTAGGAGAATAATTGCTAATTTCCCCTTCATTGCTAACAGTTTTGGGTTTATAGTTAAGGGCTCTATTAATTGTATAAACATTCTTGACTATTTTGTCAGGAAATGTCTAGTGCATGTCACACCCCACCTAAATGCCTCTTTCTCAACATCGAAAGGCAGATTCCTAATTAGGAGGTTATAGGTAGTCAAAACAAAACGTGACTAAACTTGCAAGACTTTTTTGACCTCAATACAACCGAGATTTGTGAAAACACCACTCTGGAGACTGAGGTGTCTCTAAAATGAAAGGGTCTATTGATGCCTTACAGACCTGAGTCAGAAGACAGCCAGGTCTTAGGACAAGCTTCTCCGAGTACGAGCACCAAGGCTAGGTGGTAGTCGGAAAGTGACTACTAGACCCAGATCTAAGAGCTTTGCCGTTACAAAGATTGGGGGAAGGAAAGCATAGGTTGTTTACCTCAAACCTGCTTTGGCTCTAGTTAAAGGATGCAGGAGCACACGAAGTGGGACAGCTTGGGAATGGGAGGACAGGTCATCCAGAGAAGGGCTTTTCAGTCTGGAGGGAGTTGCAAGCAGGATGTGAGGGTACCTGGGGGGGGTATAAGTGTTGACAACCATTTTGAAGCATGGAATCATTTTTTTTTAAATGTATGACCCAATGCTGTTAACTGGTTAACTCTCTTATTTCTCCCTCCTGCATGCTCCAGCCCTTATGATTAAATTTAGACCATCTCAGAATGTTTCTCTTATCAGATTCAGAAAACAGCTCTGATGTCCACGTCCTTCTGTGCCTGGGAGGCAGGAGTCCTGTTCTTTGGACAGAGCTGAGTCAGTGCAGCCCAACTATGACCCTGTGTCCAGGGCTTCCTTTCCCATGCAGTCCATCGCTCTTTTAGATGTTTAAGTCTGGTCATTAGAAAGCCATCAAGTTGGCTGAGCCTTTTTGGCTTGTGGCAGTGTTCTTCCATTTATTATCTTATGAGGTATTGATATCATAGTATTACGGGAACACATATCTCAATTTTTATTCCAAGTTCTTTCTTCTATAGCGATAAGAATTCAAGGCAGAGTCATCAATACAATGCAAACATGAGAGCAGGGTTTATTTCAAAGGGAGAGAGTGAATTTACATTTACACACGAATGTGGACAAGTCCACGTGAAGAGATGCCTGTTGGGCATCTGGGCCAGAGAGTTGTATATGAGGAGAGAGAGTAGGAGTAGTCCAGAGAAGGACCCAAAAGCAAAGGCCAGAAGTCAGAAGGCAAAAGGGCCACTTTTATATGCAACAGCCCCCTTTATGGGGAAAGGGATGGTGCCTTAATTGAATATACACACAGGGTAGCGTTTGGTGGGGTTTAGTGTCTATGAGGCTTTCTGGGAGTTCATGGAGCCTTCGTGCGGAACTTAACTTCCATGTGACCATGATGGTGTCCCCTCCTTCCTAGTCCTGGGTGAGACACAGGTGCATTATGGGAAAAGTGGACATCCTAGATAGACAGGTAAGGGATAGAGTTGCAGTGCAGGGACAGAGGCAGAAATTGTGAAAGTAAACCTTCCAGCTCAGCCTTTCCTACCTAACCTTCCTATTTCTGCCCCTCCCCCATCAGTAGGCCAGTTGATTTGTATTACTCATGCCACTGATCATGGCATCTTTAGATGAGAATGTTGAGATTAGTGGCTATTGGTTTGCTCTTTGAGTCAAAATTTTAAGCGTTTGGTGAAACGGTGAAAAGATGAAATGGTCATTGTTTTCCATCAGCCGGAAGTCTACTTTGTAGCTATGAAGCCTTAAATTCCCTCTTCTAGAAGCCGTGGTTTTGGGGTGAAAGCCAGGAGTATGGAGTGGCAGGCCCACCCCAGGACTGCAAATGCAAGAGCTGTACACCAGATCCTGTAGGACAATTTAGATTGCACAGACACACTTTTCTCCTGTTCATTAGAGACGATCAATTTAAAGTATAACTAAGGACATTGGATTCGTATAATGGGATCAGATTTTGTCAGTTAATTAAGAAATTCTTATGCCTTTTTGTTGGTCAGGCTCTGTGTCTTGGGATTTTTTAATTCAGAAGTTATGGTAATTGCTTGCTACTCTAAGTTTTGGAAGGCACAATGCAGCCTGAACAATATTGCTTCAAGGAATTGACAACATAAAATCCTATGGAGAAAACACTCTTATACAAAAATGTCTAAGAAATGGTAAAATACAGCATAGAATCACCTAATTTAATCAACACTATCTTTAAAAATGTAGGAGTTGAGAAAAAATTTCTTTTTTTTATATATAGACATAGCCTTTTTAAGACAAGATGTCTCTCCTCACCCCTATAATTTAGATTAGGACATGTAATTTAAGGAGTTTGGGAGCAAGTAGTTCCCCTTCCCCTGGCGTCTTGGAGTCTCGGTGTCTCCAGCTATGAATAAGAGAAAGGCACGTACATGTATTGGGTGCCTGGCGTTTGCCAGATGCGTCTATATGTTCCCTTTGACTTTATCTTCATCACAAACCTGTAGTGTAAGTATTAGGATCCCTGTCTCACAGAAGACAACACTGTGACTTAGGTTAAGTTTTATGCCTGTTGTTACCAAATTAGGAAACAGCAGGGTCAGGCTTTTGTTTTAAGTCAAAGCTCTGGCCTTTTAAAACCAATGTCTTGCCCTTGTGTGGGATTGCACACATGTTAACAAAAATATTGCTGGTTCTTGCTACTGAGCCATGTCATCCATGCACATGGATAAAAATGGGGCATTTACCTCTAGTGCAAAACATATATCGTCCTTCCAACAGCATGTTCCTGTAGCTCTTCTTTAGGTCATGTCACCATTGATAGAAACAGGGGGAGGAATTCCTCAACAGGGTTGCCAGATTAGCAAATAAAAACAGGGGATGCTCAGTAAAGCATCTGGGACACAAGTAGGCAAAACCATTGCTCATTATTTATCTGAAATTCAAATTTAACCAAGTATCTTGATTTTGGTCTGGCAACTTTATACCTTAGTCCGAATCTTGCTATTAATATAGTTTCATCTTCCTTCCTCAAACAACAGAGTTTACCTTGGTAAGTAAGTAGTTTCATTTTCTTTCTGTAGGCCCTGTGGAAGAGAAACGTGAGTGAGGGAATTGGCCAATAGGTGCTTATCAAAAGAGGAGAAATTCTGTTTGAATAACTGAAATTTTTTTTCTGCACTGGAGGTTAGCTGTAAATTTAATCTGTCTTACTGAAAACTTCCGTTGGCAAAACCTTTTTTTAAAAGATATATTTACTCTCTTATTGGAAAGGTACAGTTGTGGGGGGAGGGAGGAAGAGGAAGAGAAAGAAAAAGTAAGAGGAAGAGGATGAGGAAAAGAAAGAGAAAGAGAAAGAAATAAAGAGCAAGATCTTCCACCTGCTGGTCTACCTCCCAAATGTCCACAACAGCAGCCAGGCTGGGCCAGGCCCAAGAGAAGACCCGGGGACGTCACTGGGTCTCCCGCGTGGTAGCGTTTGCTCAGATGCATTAGCAGAGAGCTGCATCAGAAGTGGAGAGCTAGTGTGATGTGGGATGCCGTCGACCCAAATAATAGCTTACCCTACTGTGGCGCAATGTCTACTCCAGCGAACTCTTTCAAGTGATTTTTACCCAACAGTTGTTTGGGTCCCCTGGTGAAGATCTTGAACGTCCAGGAAGGTGAGAAGGAAGCCCATTCTAAAAACTTTGACCTTCTTTTTAAAAACTATCATTTTTTGTCTTCAAAAAGGTGATGATTTTTGTAATTTCCACAGAAATATGGTATGCTGCTGCATCATGTTTGTAATTTGCAAAGGCTGGTTAGTTAATTAAAACATGCGAAATCAGTCTGGTCCAGAAACTATACCGATTTGGAGGTAAATACACCCAGAAATAGTAGACAGATTCACTGTCAAGTTTGGGGTTATCAGACTTCACCTGTGGTTTTTAAACAGAAAACAGCCAATCATAGTGGATGTGCAATCTCAGAAAAATGGCGTTCCTATTTTTAATGGATTAGAAGCTTCATGAGAAACTTGACAGTGGTTTCTGACTATGATAGAGAAACACGAAATAAGGCAGACAACAATGGAAGAAAGGTCTTGGGTTCTGGCCAACATCTACATGTGGGGATTTCTACAGTGTCTATCTGTGTTACTCCTGGGAGACAATTTTTTTCTAAATGTCCTCACTGTTTCTTCACACTGCTCTAATTACTTGAGTTATTTCTTGAAATGGTGTAGGAATGTGAAGCTGGCAGACTTCAGGGTGATCCAGAGTAGGAGAAACAGAAATAGACAGCACAGTTCAATGGGGGGGGGGGGGGCAGTAATGCGGGTGAGGGGATGAAGGAATGGGTACTTATTTCTAGTGTTGTGTGTTTTTTCTTTTTTTAGCAAATTGCTAAAACATCCCAAATGAGAGAGATTCTATGACCTTTGAAATCAGCTACTCAAGTATCCCATTGACTTTTTTTTTAATGCTCCGTTGATGTCTCCTTGATTACATTATGAAAACAATGAATACGTCATTCTCTGAGAATAACTTGTGATAAAGTTTCTCCAGAGAGAGGCACTCTCTCCGGTTTTAGAGGGAAGAAGAGCGAGTTGAATTCCCCAGATGTGACAGAATCTTGGCTGAATCTTTCCAGTACGTGCTCACTCTGAAATGTAATTCAGCATTGTTTGCATACCGCAGAACAAATCCAATTCCATAGTATGTTATAATTATTGTATGTGTTAGCACAGCCTAAATGGAAATGCAGGGACACGAATTGCCATTGTGTACCAACAAAAATCCCCTCCATACTTAATGCAGTGAAACTCCCCATTAAATATTTTAGATTTGTCATAGTTTCTCACTAGCTGCCTCATCTCTCTCCTCTTCCTTTCCTCCCCACCTCTCAGATCGTCTGTGTCTGGTGGAGACACCACTTTCACCCTGAGTTTTAGCTTGGAGTCAGGAGCTTGTTCCAGGTCTCCCATGTGGATACAGGGTCCCAAGGAGTTGGACTATCTTCTACTGCTTTCCTAGGCCATAGCAGAGAGCTGGATCAGAAGAGAAGCAGCCAGGACTTGAACTGGTGCCCATATAGGATGCCAGCAGCGCAGGCTGGGGCTTTAACCCACTGTGCCACAGTGCTGGCCCCTAAGTTTTGTCTTAATTAAGACAGTGATTCTAAAGCTTATTTAGTTTTGGGGTGTGAATAATGCTTTAAGGTTTGTAGTGCTGGATTTCTGCATTATATTTAACAAACTTTCTTAATAAAACAGTATTGACAAAGTCAAGTAACTATTACACTGAGTGTCTAGTGGATTAATTTTAAAAAGTGTATTCTGTACATCACGGGATGAGAACACAACAGTGGAACCATGAAATCTGGGTTCTGTGATGCCCCAGCTATGTGACCTTGAGCTTGTTATTCATCAGAGACTGTTTTCCCACTTGTAAAATATGCAGTGATCACAGAGATTTGAAGGGATGAAATACGATAATGCATGTTCTTTGTATCCAGCATGGCTATTGCTGAGTTGCTTCTAGTATTAAAACATATGTCTCTTCTGATTACATTTAAAATGGAAATTTGGCAGATAGAAGACACGAGTTCAAACCCAAATCTATCTGCCACAGTATTTTTTTTGTTAATTCTATTAGCAGGTTCAGAATGAGATTCTGTTCGGCCAGACAAGCTCACAGACAACCCACTGACCCCGTGAACTTGGAAGTCATAGAATGCTAATCATCCCTAATGATGTCAATGCCAGAGAAAAGCACCAGCTGGAGCAAATCCCTTCAAAGATGGCACTCCCCATTTGTACATCATGTTTTATATACGTTTACCATAACAGTTTTGCATGAAAGAAATCTTGAAACCATGAGACACTCATGAAGGTGGTGTCTCAGATCACCAGTGTTTTATTTCTTGAGTGTGTCCATTTTTCCATCACAGACAATTGCGAAGCTCATTGACTATAACATGTTCTTGATCTTGAGTTTCTTGTGTTAGTAGGAGAAGAGATGCTTGCAGAAAATGGGTTGAGGTAGCAGAGAAAAACTCCACTAAAATGCCAGATAGAAGAGGAAATCATGGTAAATGAAAACATATACATCATGTAAGTCATAAGGAAAATGAACAGTTGTTTTCTGTGAAAAAGCTAGAGCATGAAAGACTCAAGGTCAAGCACTAGAAGAATGCCTATCACCAGCAATTACATTTCACCTTGTTTCTATTAGCTAACTTCTTTAAGGACAGTGAAGCTGTTGTTAACTAACAAAACTAAGAGGAAGTAAAGGTTTAGCTTTTAGGCACCTGGAACATTTAGCACGAGCCCATGAGCTTACTGTTGACAAACATTGGCTTAGGGTCGGCTTGCTGGCTCTGTTTCCTGGATACTGGAACCGGAATAAGGATAACATGGAAAGCACTAAGTTGATCATCATCGTTTCCATATGAGTAGGGCTACATGTGTTTTTTTTTTTTTTTTTTTTTTTCTGACAGAGTGGACAGTGAGAGAGAGACAGAGAGAAAGGTCTTCCTTTGCCGTTGGTTCACCCTCCAATGGTCGCGGCTGGCACGCTTCGGCCGACACATCGCGCTGATCCGAAGCCAGGAGCCAGGTGCTTCTCCTGGTCTCCCATGGGGTGCAGGGCCCAAGCATTTGGGCCATCCTCCACTGCACTCCCGGGCCACAGCAGAGAGCTGGACTGGAAGAGGGGCAACTGGGACAGAATCCGGCGCTCCGACCGGGACTAGAACCCGGTGTGCCGGCGCCGCAAGGCGGAGGATTAGCCTTTTGAGCTGCGGCACCGGCCTGCATGTGCATTAGAAGACACTCTGCCGGGTCAGCGCTGTGGCGTAGTAAAATAAGCCTCTACCTGCTGTGCCAGCGTCCCATGTGGACACTGGTTCAGGTCCTGCTGCTCCTCTTCTGATCCTTCTCTCTGCTATGGCCTAGAAAAGCAGTAGAACCTTTCTCTCTCTCTCTCTCTCTCTCTCTGTCTAACTCTGCCTGTCAAAAAAAAATATATATATATATATGTATATTAAAAAAGGCTGGCGCCGCGGCTCACTTGGCTAATCCTCTGCCTGCGGCGCTGGCACACTGGCTTCTAGTCCCAGTTGGGGCGCCAGATTCTGTCCCGGTTGCTCCTCTTCCAGTCCGGCTCTCTGCTGTGGCCAGGGAGTGCAGTGGAGGATGGCCCAAGTGCTTGGGCCCTGCACCTGCTTGGGAGACCAGGAGGAAGCACCTGCCTCCTGGCTTCAGATTGGAGCAGTGTGCCGGCCGTAGCGGCCTTTTTGGGGGTGAACCAATGGAAGGAAGACCTTTCTCTCTGTCTCTCTCTCTCTCACTCACTGCCTAACTCTGCCTGTCCAAAAAAAGAAAATATTAGAAAAGCAGTAGAAGATGGCCCAGGTGCTTGGGCCATTGCACCCACATGGAAGACCCAAAGGAGGCTCCTGACCTCTGGCTCCTGGCTTCAAATCAGCCCAGCTCCAGCCGTTGCCTCTACCTGGGGAGTGAACCAGTGGATGGAAGACCTTTCTCTCTCTCTCTGTAACTCTACCTCTCAGGTAAATGAGTCAAATATTTAAACGAGAAGAATCTGCCATCAAGAATACTCAGTTTTTCTTTCCGTATTTTGAAATAATACTATGTATCTTTTAATCCTACCTGGGCAATACATACATCTATGATCCTATGTGGGGACTTTAAGGCGGTAACTTTCAAATGGATTTCACAACAAAGAGGAGGCCATGCAGGAGGCAGTGTTGAACATCAGCACCGCCAGGTTGCAGAAGATCTGCCAACCAAGCTCAGCAGTAGGCTGAGGTGAATTTATGACTATTGACTACTGAGTGCCCAGATGCCCCAAAGGGCTTCCTTCCTTTGTGCAGGAAAAACCTCCTTTGGGGAGTCTGAGCAGTCTAAGAGAGGAGGCCTAAAACCGTTGACACTGTCATTTTCCAGTAGGAGACCCCCCAGCTTGAAGTCAACCAGCCTCGCGCACCTGTTCAGTGCTTCCAGTTGAGGAAGACTTTCAGGATGGAGGATGAAACCAGAACATACAAGAAGAAAAATGGCAGCAAAAAACTTTCAAGAAAGAAGAAATATTCCAGAGCCCACCATGCATATTCCAGTGAGTTTAAGGAGATAATACATTCATTGACTGGGAATGATGCTACATAATAGGTGTTCAGGACATGAAAAAGAAGTAGAAGGAAAAAAGGAAACAGGTCAGAGGAGATAAGAAATTGAGAAAAAGAATCTAGGAAATCTAATAGGCAATACTAGAAGTTCAAGCAGAGCAAGAACATGGAAAACTGAACTTGGCAAATCAAGAAGAAAATGTTGAAGCCATTTTCCCAAGACAAAAGGCCACAGATAGCCAAATTGAAAGGATCCATGGAGGCAGGGGGAGACTGAACAGTGAATAAATTGACCTATGTATGGCGCATTTTCATGAAATTTCTGTGCTGGGCACAAAGGGAAACTTCTCCAGTCTTCCAGATGGAAAAGCAAATCACATACAAAGCATGAAAAAATCAACTGAACTCTGAAAACCAATGGAATCAAGACTCCTTTGAAGTTCAGGAAGAATACTGTGTTCTATGGGGAATTCAATACTGAGGCAAAGTATCAGTCAATGGGAACATAGAATACAGACATGACAGACACACAGGACCTTCTTCTCCAGAATGCTACTGAAAGAAGGGAATGACCAAAAATTGAGGGGGTCAGTCAAGAAGAAGAGCATGGGCCACAGAAAACAGGAAATGCAACGTGAAAGACTGGCAAAAACCCAAAATCCTTAGAACAATAGGAGGGATTCCAAGGACATCGCTCCGGACCATCATCGAGGGCAAATAGCCAAAGCGACAACTGGGAAATGTGTAGACGAGGTCAGGGCAGGGTCCTCCTCAGTGTGAATGAAAGGCAGGTGTAGTGACAGTCACTGAAGCCCATGTGTGTTGCTGAGGTCTACAGGCTGTGGTGTGGCTGAGAATGAAGGGTGAGATAATTAAAAAGTACTTTTAATCGAAATTTGGTAAGAGCATCTGGTTCCTCAAGACAAGAGTGAAGAAGGAAGCACAGTTCCACTCAGCAACGAGTCTCCTTCATCTCCTGGTACAACCATCCAGGCTTGATTGTCTTTTTCTGTTGATGAGGGTTGGCTGTCCTCCTGGCGGTGTTTTGCTCACCACTTTGTGGTAGTAATAATTAGGCATCCTGGGAGCAGGGAGTGTATCCCAAGCATTCTCAGCTGCAAATTTGGAAAGCTAAAGCCCCTTTTGCCTCATGAAGCAGTGGGAACAGGGTGTTTATAGGACAAGATTTGTTGTTCATTTTTCTTGAAAGGAATCCTGGATCCTGTCTGGAGAGCTGTGTGGCAGAACACGGAGCTTTCGATTTTGCACAGTAGCAGCTAAAGGCTCTTACATGAATCTGATTCTCGGCTCTGTCCTTGGAGTTGCTTCAGCCATTCCTGACACATGCTCTTCCAAAAGTCTTCCCTGTAGACATGCACCCTCTTGAGATCTACAACTTTGTGATTTTGAGAAAGATATGTACAGTTCTAAGATTGGAAATGTTTGGGTATAAATTAATGCCACTTAGTATGTGTCTGATTGGTGTAGAATGTGTATTTGGAATGGCTGCTACTAAGGACTGCGTTTGAGAATACCATTGGTGAGCCATTTTCACGCTTTCTGCCCCGGCACTCAGGCAGGACGTGTGGTATCCCCAGCAGGAAGGAGGATGCTCAGCGGGTCACATGTGCTTCCGCGTCACCCTTTGTAGCCGTGTTTTCTTCTCGGTTCATGTCGATAGATGCTTTTCCTCAAGATAGTCTGCACATCACTGTCAAAGTCAATCCTTTCATTTCATTCAAGTCTTTCTTTTCTCCTTTTTGTTCTTTTTCTATTTGAAAGGCAGGCAGACTAAGAAATATTCCATCCCCAGGTAGCCTTAATAGCTGAGTCTGGGCCAGGCCAAAGTTAGGAACTAGGAATTCAATGCAAGTCTCCCAACTGGGCGGTAGGTACCCAGTCACTTGAGCCATCATGAATGCCCCAAAGGCTGTGTATTAGCAAGAAGCTTTAGTGAGGAGCAGAGCGTGGGATTGAACCAGGCACTCTACAGTGGGGACTGGGTGTTTTAAGCAGCATTTAAGCCACCAAGCTAAATCCCTGCTCTTTATCTTGTTTTTTTATGGAAATTGAAAGAGAACGTTATGATAACTAATAAAAAGTACTGAAATGAAAATAATTTCCTTTACTTTTGCTTAGCAGTCCAAATCGGTGTTGGTTTTAATAGAGGAAAACTATCTTATATTTATTTTTGTGTAACTGGTAGAGATCAGAAATAATTCAGTTACATTTTATTTAAATTAATCACTAGTGTAGAGAATTTGCATTTTCTGTATGAAACCATAATACCTGTTTTATGTTTATGTCCCAAATCCTAATATCAGATTTAAAAGAGGTATTTCTTAGCGGTTATCTTTTGTGCTTTATCCTTGAGAAAATATTTGTCATGGGTAATTCTGCACAGTCTCTGGCCTGTCTAGAAAACATATCCACAAATCCTTTTATTTACTTGGAAATAAACAATGTGGGCTAGACCATTATGATGCTATCAGGCAGGAACTTTTACAAACAGAAGAATTAAGATTATTTTATCTGCCTTGAGCTCTGAAGGCAGAAGAGCTGTTAATGCACTTGTTTGACATGCACCTAGCAAAACTCTGACTTGGGGGACAACTCAGTTATTTTAGTATCATTTGGTATTCCCAGAATTTTTGAAGATTAGCACCTTATGTTGTGTGTGAAGTTAAAAGCCACTTAACATTAAATTCTGAAAGCTGGTTGCGCAATTAACATACGAGGCGTGTGCACAGTGGAGGCAGCCTTGTTAATTTTTCAACTCCAAACTCAGATTAGAGTAGCTTTGTTTTCCAGTCTGCCAAATAGCAGAACATTACCTGGTGATCGCCAGATAATCCGCATTCCTTGTAGATTGACCCCGAGTCTCTGGGTAAACATTCAGTGAGGTCCAGGTTTTCCTCCACGGCCGCCTTTGCTCAGGGTTGAGCAGGGCTAGTGATGGGGCTGAGAGAGGCAGGTGCTCTCACTCCCCGCCCGCGCGTGTCACTCAGGTGTGTGACTGTGCGTCACCGGAGTGTGCTCACCTGGGGAGCAACGCACGCCTGTTTCCCATCTGATGCTGTGGCATGAGCAGCGCCACTTGGGTTGGGTTGTGAAGGATGAATTGACAAAAGGCTACGTTTTGGAAGACCAACGTTGCGTCCCCTAAAACAGATCTCAGGATCTATTAGGTGGTTGACTAGAGCCCAGATTGCTAGCTGGGTGCTCTCGTGTTGGAAGTTCTAGGGCAGTGGTGAAGGGAAAAGACCTGTGAGTGGGGCTAACTCGGTGCAAGCGGAGTTGGTTTGAATGATCAGACAGCACACACGCATGCACGCTGATGTATAGTGTGCGGACCTGAATTTACACGTTGATACATGCTTTCTGTTATCTGAACTTCTGATGCTTTGCTTTGATCCCTCATCCCTTTTGAAATGGTACCACATTACATCTGTGAGTGCACCTATCCGACGCATACACACAAAGCAGCTAATATTGGCCAGTCTAACCCTGCCATCCTCGCAAAGGCACTTACATAAACTGTGTTCTTGGAATGGCATTAGTCTGCAAGAAAACGTTTGTGAGACTTCTGTGAATAACAAGTTCCTATCCGCATGGCCGTGGTGTGACATGTGCAAATGCAGTGGCACCGTATTACTTTCTCATTCCCACCAGAGCGCCTGTGCCTACTCACCACAGAGGAAGCCTCCCCAGGAGCCCTGGCCCACCTCGGCTCCCTGAGTGTCACTGATGCAAGTGCAGGACCCGCCTGTGGCTTGCTGTGCTCGAGGGAGCGAGCCGATGAAGACGGAGACAAAGGCAGCAGAATCCTGAGTGACTCAGCCGCGTTGCAGAGAGTGTGGGCAGCTGCAGTGGGAAACTGGCCAAGGAGCAGCCGCTTGGTCTGCCAGCCTCAGCCCGAAGCCCCCGGTGTCACCCGAGGCGAGGTAACAGGCTCTGTCCGCACCCCAACACCTCAGGCGATGAAGTCGCTGCTCAGCTTTTACAGGAGGGAGGAGAAGGAGAACAGTGTCCGGGCTCTCTAACCTCAGTGGATCTTGAAAGTGGGAACGCGGGAGAGAGTGGTGCCTGCAGGGGCCCCTTGCCTTCCTGCTGGAGTCTGTGCCCTCTAGGAAATGAGCG
This sequence comes from Oryctolagus cuniculus, assembly GCF_051225735.1. Taxonomy (NCBI): domain Eukaryota; kingdom Metazoa; phylum Chordata; class Mammalia; order Lagomorpha; family Leporidae; genus Oryctolagus; species Oryctolagus cuniculus. Next base: position 18,059,028 of record NC_142872.1, read on the forward strand.
AGCCTGCCTTCCTGGTGTGAAGCTATACACTTTCATCGCATGCCTGGAGGGGACTTTCTGTAGTCTGCACGCCTGCCTGGGGAAGGAGGTTTATTTGTTATTCCTAAAGGAGTTTGGATTTCCGAGTGTAATGGTGAAACTCACCAGTGCCACCTTGTTAGTACATTGAGAGGAATTGCACAACGCTTCTCAGGGCTTGGGTCAGATCTACTCAGTAGAATTACCCATAGGGAGTCTGGGTCCCTTTGTCCCATGAAGATGTGAGCTAAGCCTGCAGGGGAGGGTTTGTCCTGGTGACTACTTACATGCTAGGGTCCTTGCCAGGGTGCTGGGTGCCACAGCCAGCTGTCTGTTCTGGTCTCTGGCCCCTCCAACAGGCCCCAAGAAACACACAGATCTTAAGAATTTGGCACAAAGGAGAAATGCAAGTCCTGACAGATTTCATTGTTACACAGCGTGGAGAAGGCGCACGTTTTCCTTCTTTGCTCTGCCCATGGTTTTGATTCCATTCTTCATTCTAAGGGGGAAGGTCGGAGAAGAGAGAGAGAAACATAGAAGAGAGAGAGAGAGAGAGAGAGAGGTGAAAGCAAAATTTGTATGCCTTCCCAGCCTTAGCACCTTCAGCTATAAAGTGAAAACTAAAAGAATTACTTCATAATGAATCTGTAAAAATAGATAAGACATTGTAAGGAACAAATCATGAACTCTGCTAAAAAGTTTCTTTAATCAGAAAAGCAGTGTATATAATTAAAAATGTAGGCAATCATCTCCTTTAAATATTGTGGGCATCATGTATGAAATACATGTACAGTAGTGTGACACTTTTTCCAGTGCTATTTCTAAATCCTTCCTTAAACCTTAGGTCTGTATAAATACGCCATGAGGGGAAAAAAAGGAGAGGAAGTCTTGTTGCTACTTGCATTTAGGGAAAACTAAACACATTCATGAAATAGGATTCATTGAAGTGTCTATTTTTACTGCTAATCATTTGTTTATTTAATGAAAAATAGTCTGCCTTCATTAACATTTTGAATGCTTGTAGGAATTTGATAGCATTGACCCAAGTTCAGTTAATACTCTGAAATATTTATACCTGTAATAAAGGCAAATGGCTTTGCCTAACCTGCGAATTGTTTGCTCTTTTAACCAGAGGAATACATTGAACACTGGTTTGTGAATTAGCTCACTGCCTTTCCCTTCTTGTGGTCATTGTCCACTGCTTTATCTTTAGCCACAGCGTATGTCTAAGAAACATGCGCTCATGCCTCTATTAGAGAACACACAGAGCTACTTGACATGCAAACACTTTTTCTCCTTCCTCACTGCAACTAATGACCTAATTAAGTGTGAGCTGTTGCTCTAAGAAATTTTTTTAAAATTAAATTTTGGTATTGGAAGGCTAAGTGGGTTGAGTTTCATAAATTGACTAATTATGCTCATAAATCCAAGTATGGCTCATGCATCTGGCCAATGTGATGGCATTTAGATATAGTATTATTTAAATAAATTCCATATGGATTAGAATGCTTGTGATTTATAGTCATCATGTTGAGGCCCTTTAAAACCATCACCTTAAAAACTTTACAAACATAGGCCATTTGGGTATGTGTATGTTGTATTTTTCATTTACAGCCTCTGAATATAGTTGTTACTATCGGTGCTGTGTGAGTTATTAAGTATTTCTCCTGCCTGAGCTCTTGAGGCCAGTATTGGGGGAGTGGGATGCCTAGATGATTATGGTGATAGCCTTGAAGTGCCCAGCTTGAAGGATTTCTCTCTTTGGCTTGAAATTCTCTTTTTTTTTTTTTTTAATTTTTTTTATTTTTTGACAGGCAGAGTGGACAGTGAGAGAGAGAGACAGAGAGAAAGGTCTTCCTTTGCCGTTGGTTCACCCTCCAATGACCGCCGTGGCCGGCGCGCTGCGGCTGGCGCACTGCGCTGATCCGATGGCAGGAGCCAGGTACTTATCCTGGTCTTCCATGGGGTGCAGGGCCCAAGCACTTGGGCCATCCTCCACTGCACTCCTGGGCCACAGCAGAGAGCTGGCCTGGAAGAGGGGCAACCGGGACAGAATCCGGCGCCCCGACCGGGACTAGAACCCGATGTGCTGGCGCTGCAAGGCGGAGGATTAGCCTAGTGAGCCACAGCGCCGGCCGAAATTCTAACTCTAACATAGATCCAACCCTGGCATTCTGATCCTCTTCAGCATAATGAGAGTACAGAATTCAGAGAAGGTGATTTGTTGTCAGTAGTATCATTAGCATCATTAGACGTCTTTCTTCTTAAGATTTAATTTATTTGAAAGAGTTACAAAAAGGGGGGGAGGGGGGAGAGAGAGAGGTCTTCCATCTGCTGGTTCACTCTGCAAATGGATGCAACGGCCAGAGCTGAGCTGAGCTGATCCGAAGTCAGGAATGAGGAGCTTATTCCTGTACCCACGTGGGTACAGGGTCCCAGGGACTTGGACCATCCTCTGCTGCTTTTCCCAGGTGCATTAACAGGGAGTGGATCGGAAGTGGAGCAGCCAGGACTCAAACTGGTACCCATATAGGATGTCGGTGCTGCAGGCTGAGGCTTTAACCTGTTGAGCCACAGCGCTGGGCCCCCATCATTGGACTTAATCACAACTCTTACTTGACAGTTAGTTGAGAGAGGCATCCTGAGGAATGGAACAAAGGAAGCAAAGGGTCAGCCTGGAAGTCACTGTCCAGCAATGACCCAAGAACACTAAGCTGAATTCATTCTCTGCACTGCAATAGATTCCAATCTAAGACATCACAAAAATTGTATTTTTGATATATTAAGCATTTCACCATTCTGTTACATAGATAAATATTTACAATATATCCTCAAAGGGATGATCTTTACCTGCTCTAATAGATATCTGCTCATTCTAGTAGGTGAATGAGGACCCATTCGTTAATTCATTTATCTTCCTTTTATTTGAAAGGCAGAGAGACAGAGACAGAGATACCTTCTATGTGCTGGTTCATTCCCCAAATACCTGCAATAGCCAGTTCTGGGCAAGGCTGAAGCCAAGAGCCTAGAACTCAATGCAGGTCTCCCATGTGCACGGCAGGGGCCCAACTATTTGAGCCATCAACGCTGCTTCCGAGGGTGAACGTTAGCAGGGAGGTGGGTCAGAAGAGAAAGTGGGACTCAAACCCAAGCACTCCAGTGTGGGATGTGGGAATCCCAAGTAGCATCTTAACTGCTGAGCTACGCACTCATTCCAAGAATGCATATTGAAGGCAGGCAGATCTGGGAGAAAGCCCCACAATTTGTGCATATGTATCTGGCAAGGCTGTAGGGTAGGTGTGCCATTGGAGGAGTTGTTTGTTCACAGACGGGAACTAGGAGTGTTTGGCTTAGAGAAGGGGACAGAAGAGATTGCTTTGGAGATGGTTTGGAGAAAATGAGCTTAGATTGTGTCAAACAAGGAGCTGCGTGGCTGGGAGTGTGGTGCAGAGGTTAAATCGTCTCGGGATGCCTGCATCTCGTTCTGAACTGCATGCTTTGAGTCCCAGCTATTCCATTTCCCATTCAACTTCCTGCAAATGCTCACCCTGGGAGGAGGCAGAGGGTGATGGTTCTGTACTTGGGTATCTGCCACCCATGTGGGAGACCTATATCGAGTTTCAGGCTTCTGGCATTGGACTGGCCCAACCCTGGCTGTTGCAGGCATTTGAATTTCTTATTGCACATTTCTCCCATGGTTTTGCTAATCACTGGTGCAGAGAGGAAAAAAAAAAAACAGCACAGTTTTTAAAAGCTAATCAGAATTTTCAATGTTTTTTTCTTCAGTTCTTGGTATTGTAATCTGGCATAATCATCAGCAAGTTTCTGGAAAAATGAGTCCAGTAGATGAGCTGCCTCCCAGGATGTAAATTAGACCCAAAGATAATATCTGGAGTGGGAGGATTATAACTCTTGGGACAGGAGATGTGGTGTGTGCGGAGGGTATTTTTGGTTTTCTTCCATTTGGAATGACCTCAGCCTTGTTCCGATAACTGTTGAGGAATGTTGGGTGACCTCCAAAGGTTGCTCCAACCTGTTGATTCTAAGATTTTCCCCACTGGAATGGAAGTAGTCTAGAGTTCACATCTCTTTGGAGTTGTCTCGAGTTCTGTAGGTCTTGAGACTTGTGGTTGGGCACTCATTTGTATGAGCAACCTCTCGCTGCTGTAGTATGATTTCAAACAATCTATGTAGCTGTGACGGTGAAGTCGTTCGGTTTTATGCCTTGCGTTAGCTCTCCTGTGAATCTCAGCACTCCTCTATTTGGAAAGAATGTGTCCACGGGGATCATGGCAGTCACAAGTAGGAACTCCCTGAACTGGCATGGCACCAAGCCCCTCTCCCCCACTTAGTACCAGAGGAGCTCACAGCCCGGATTATCTGCAGAGGTCAGTGTGGTTAAAGTTGTGCAACTGGGACACAGCAGCACCATACAGCTCCGTGGAAATCTCCCCCTTCGAGGTTTTCCCTAGGTTTAGAAAGATGGAATTTTATTTTAATTACTCTGAAAATGCTCTTCGGCGTGAAGGCTGGCATCAAAATGCACAAACAGGCGTGAGATCTCTTCCTTTCTGTTTGGAGTACTTTTCTCCGTTTGTCAGGCTTCCATTAACAGTCATGGCTCATATCCCATCTTTTCAGTTCCGATGCTAATCACGGCGGAGCCCCAGCAGCCTCTTGAAAGCTCTGCTGAGCAATCCATGCTCAACTGTGACCCGAATTTTAAAAGTCAGAAGTAAAGGCAACGTTTCAAAGGAGCTTATCAAGGAATACCTTCCCAGACGGTCCGGTCCATTGTGAACGACTCTGAAGGACAGTTTCCTTAGCTGTTGATTTCCTTGTTCTTCCTTCATTGCTCCCTCCTGGTACTGCTTTGCAAATTCCTCTCATCTCTTCAAATTAAAGACCTGGATGGAGTTCCTTGTTGCCAGCTTTGTCCTGCCCCTGTCCCAGCTGTTGCTACCATCTAGGGAGTGTACCAGTGAATAGAGATTTTTCTCTCTCTGTTACTCTGCCTTTCAAATAATTTTTTGAAAGATTTATTTATTTGAGAGGCAGACTTAACAGAGAAAGAAGGAGAGAGAGAGAATGATTAGAGAGAGAAAGAGAGAGAGATGAGAGAGAGAGAGAAAGATACCTTCCATTCACTAGTTCACTTCTCAAATGACTGTAATGACTGGAGCTGGGCCAGGCTGAAGCCTGAAGCCTGGGGCTTCCTCTGAGTCTCCCATGTGGGTACAAGGGCCCAATCACTTGGGCCATCTTTCGTTGCTTTCCCAGGTGCATTAGCAAGGAGCTGGATTGGAAGTGGAGCATCCAGGACTTGAGCTGGTACCACAACTTTAACATGCTGAGCCACAGCGCTGGCCCCCTCTCAAATAATTTTAAAAAAATATAATTCCCGTGATCTTGAGCATTCTTATTATCAGTTATTTAGGTAAGGGAAATATGACGGTTGTCCTCAGAGAATTTTTCAACTGAATTAAATCGGGGCTGGGAAGCTAAGGCTGGGAGTGGCAGTTAGCCTACTGCTGTTCTTGTGCAGCCTGTGAGCCGTGGGTGATTTTACTTATCTAAATGGAGGAGAGAAATCAAAAGAAAATGTCACTATTTCTTGACACATAAAAATTAGGTGAAATCCAAATTTCATTGTCTGTAAACAAAGCTTAGTAGAACACAGACATGCTCCTTTGTGTGTTGCCAAAACCATTTGACCTGCAAAATCCTTTATAGGGAAAAGTTTGCTAACCCCCTGAATGAAAATATAAAACTAAGCTTTATTTTATTATTTGTTTAGTTTTTAATTTATATTTTTTAGTTTTATGGGGTTCAGATTACATACACACATGAAGCATAATGATCACGCAAGTTAGTCTGAGGCATTTTCATTCCTTCAAACACTTGGTTTTTTTTTTAAAGTTTCTTGTAAACACATAATAATGGCACTTGAGTGAACAGACGTGTACCCATTGATGATAGAATTGGAGAAGAGTGTTCTGTCGTTGTGGGGGTCCTTGGCAGGTCTGTGATGGTGGAGCCGGAGTTTCAGGCTTTATAGACCACAGAATGATGGGCGGGGAGGAAATGCTTCCCCACTCTCCTGCCACCTGGCAGCTCCTGCACGCCCAGTTCCTGTCCCTCTGCCTGTTGAACACTTCTGGGATCAGCCACGCCTGGTCTTTGAGGTTGGGGACACGTTTAATGCCCATTCTGTGGCATTTTTCCTTTGTCAAGTTCTGATTACCATTTAGCTGGGGTTCATGACTTTGAAAGGACATTTCTCATGATTTTCTCCTGTGCACAGTACCCTGTCTATAGGTTAATATCTAAAACAAGGAAAAAAATAGGGAAAAGAGGAAAGAAAGAACCTACCTTGAAAAATGATGAGTTCATGCTCTCCTATGCAGTGTGCCCTATAAGAGACACTGTCAACTGTTGTAGTGTTTATGGAATGAAATAGATAGTAGTAATACACACCTCTGCAGCATCTAGAGAGGATTAGCACACTCACCATCTCTGCATATCTGAGGATACCGAGTCTTAGGGAGGTTAGTGGGTTACTCAAGCACATAGAGTTTGGAAAGTGGCAGAGTTGGAATTTGGATCATTGGATGGAAATCTTGGCGCCCTCTCTGTTACTGTCACCCCTGGTTGTAGAATATAATGATAGCTACATGTCCAGATCCAGCTGTCTTTGTTGGAATTGATTTAAGTCTATGAACTTGGCAGCACCGTATCCATGTAAGGACATTACTCTGAGACCCCTGCTGTGACCTGTGTTACCCAGTGCAGGGCTCCTTAGGCGATCTTGAAGGCTGCATCTGACAAGTTGAGCTCTTGAGCTCCCGCTATTTGGAGAGTGCTCTTTTACATCAAAAGCTGAGTGGCAGCTTTTTGTGAAGTAAGATAAAGTCAGATGGCTCTCGACAGAGTGAAGGCAAGCTTTCCCAGGTGGGGCCTGCAGCTAAGGTGGCACAGACTTGACCACATGTGTGGGTAGGGAGAAGAACCCTCAGGGCAAATGTGTCCTAGATCAGAAGTGGCAAAGTGGCTTCATTCCAGCTGAATTTTGTAATGCTTGCAGTCCAGTGGGACAGTGTCACTTGAGTCCAAGTAATTGCAGAGGGTGGGTGTGAAGCTCCTCATAGACCTTAAAGTAGAATTAGGGATAGGATATATGTTATGTAGAAGGTTGCTCATTAAACAAAATTGTGGTCCTTAAAGAATCTTAACTTGGGCAATTCTGCAGAATCACAGAGGCCATAGTTTCAGACTGACTTATCCATTATTGCACAATGGTAGTTGTTAGCTCAGGAACTGAAATGGGGAGCTTTTTATCCATATTAAGAAATAATGTAGAAGTTAAACAAGTGTCCTTGAGAGTCTGTTTGAATCCTCTATTCACCCCAGTCTCCTCCTGCGATGCCGAGCAAGTTATGTAACAAGCCTTCATCCAAGCTTCTTTTGCTACAAAATTATGAAAATAATATCTAATATATTTGTGAGGATTAAATCATTACATCTGAAATACCTCAAGTGGTTGGCACAAAAGTGAAGTTTCAATTTAAAAAGAAAACTATAATTGTAAAGACATGGTATACATTTTATATATAGTTCAGAATGGAGCTCAATCTTTCTTCGTAGTTCCAATTCCAATTTGAGCATAGACATTAGGTTTTAAATTATATTTGCACTTGGATTTCCTGGATTTATGCTGAAATGAATATCTGCAGCTTTCTCGTGGGAAGATGTGCTATGGTTATTAGTGCAATCAGAAAAAGATAAAAGTAATATTTTTGATTATATAGCAGCTCAAGTTCTACAAGGGTGATAGTGGAAGTATTCTAGACACTAAGTGATCATGTTTCCTTTTCTCTTTGCCCATTCTTCTCAACAAAAGTTAACTGCTGGCTTTGTGATCCATCACACCTGCCTTCGGTTCAGCAGATAAATGACTCTTGCCTAAGAGTTCCAGAAGCTAACTGCAGGGAAGGGCCAGCACTCGGAGACCTCAGATGAAGGAAAGCATTTGTGATCATCAGGTCCGACACCCAAAGGAGCCGGCATGGTCGGGAGTTCGCCGTGCTGCCTGTACCCAGCCATGCGTAGCTTAAATAAGCCATCGCCTCATCAGGTTTGAGCTGATCTGCTTGACAACCAGCAACATGCATGATCTTCCCCAAGTCTGCCAACTCCTCATCCCTCCTTTAAAAAACCCCTTCTGCTAACAGCACAAAAGGAGAAGTGCCCTTTGAGCTGGAGGTGTTCGCTCCCCTCCCTGCTCCCCAAGTTTGCCAGCCTCTTGATAAGCCCAGTCTCCTTGCCTCATCTTTCGTCTCTGCTAAATTGGCTTCCTAGCAATGAGCAGACTGAACCTGATTTTTTTTAGTACCATTCTAAGCTCTCTGTAATAAACACTTCACTCATTTGATCCTTACAACATCCCTGGGGATAGGCAGGTGCTACTGCTGCCTGCATGTTACATGCATGGTGAGTACAGGCACAGAGAAACCGACAGATGAGGAGAAAACACGGTGATCTGAATTGCTTTGTGTCTCAGATGGATGGAAACTGAACTCCTGGCCTTCCATAAGGTCTCATTCTTTTATATGTTTATAATCTTGTCATTTAATTTTTTAAGTGAAGTTTCTTCTATGAATTATTTATGTTATGATTTTACTGATTGTGTATTCCATGGAGGGTCATATTGGAAGAGGGCCAAGTTGAGTGAGGCGTGCCCTGTAGTGCATGAGTGGTTTCTGGAGGTTGTTAGGAGATGGGTCACTGGACTGGAGACGCCAGCACAGATGACAATCACTGACAATAGAAATACTTTTGAAATTAGATTTTGGCGGAATGTGACAAAGTCCAAAAAGGCATAGATGCTTGAATAGGTAGGCATGTACTCCAGTCTTTTCCCGGTGAAATCTTAGCAGCAAAAGCCCACCTAGAAAAGCATCCCAGGAAACGTCCCACTGGAAGCTACTTGATTTCTGATTCTTCCAGACCAGACATGGCTCTTCATTTAAGTCCTCACAGAATACACTTCTGCTTGATACCCATCAGATTTATTTTCATTTCATAATCAGCAACCTTTGAAAGCAAAATAGCCAGCACTATTAACAGCCACTATGTTTGAATTGAGCCAATTACTCAAATCATGGTGGATTTGAATTAGTTTTCTTTGCATTTATGAAAACATGCTGGTGGAATCAAATTTTTCTTTCCCATCATTTATCAGTAAAAAGAACGCTCAAGTATTTTAGAATAACAGTATAATTCCCTATGATTGCATTAGAGGCAACACTGAGCTATTTTGATACTCAAACGGAATGTGGAAAATTTTTTCTGGGTATTTGATATTTTCAGTTTGGAAGACCGCGTTGTGTGTGGAACTCGTCGTTGTGTTCCATCCATAGCAGCCCTGATCTTCATCACCTCCCTCCTCTCCCTGCCCTGAGCACACACTACGCAGTTGACCAGAATGTTCCTGCAGAAGGAGCCACGCCTCACAGCCTTCACCCCTCGGGTTTCAGTAGCTCCTTCCGAGTCGGAGACTGAAGACTTGTCTCCCTCGCTTCCTTCCAACTTTGAAAGAAACAGACTATACAGCAGGGCATTTTTTTCCTGGAAACTGCTCATAAGAACTCAAGAAATCAGTCTTTCCCTCCAGATGAAAATTTCCTTCTAATTTGCCTCCTACAGTGCCAGTGGAACCACTCTAGCTTGGCCTGGTGGTGTTCTCGAAGGGCTTGTACTCCTCCAATTAGCCTGCAGGGTATCGTAAGTGTTTTGAAGAGCTCCTACAAGCCTGGGAAGAGAGTGCTAATGCTTTCCTGTGGGATGCGATAGATGAGGAATCGTGGGCTCGTAGGTCTGCTTTGGGTCTCCCTGTTTTGACAGTTGGGCAAAGTGAGATCCGTTAGCTGATTTGATGAGCACAGCTTTGACTCCCCTCTTCCCCCAGCCAGGGTTAGAGTGCACGTCTTTAGGGTCCTTACACCACCTTGCCTTACCCCCCAACCCTACACAGGTCATCACCAAAAGGGTCCAGGAGTCTTTGGGCGCGGCGGGGCGCGGGGGGGGGGCTCTCAGCCTCTTTTCTCAGAAGTAGATCCACAGCTCTGAATGAATTACATCCAAAACTGTGTAAGAGTTCCTCCAAATTGCAGCTTGTTTGCATTCTAGTTATAATATAGCCCTAGACTGAAAAATTTTGTCCCTGAAATAAAGGAACTCAATATCCTTCAAGTAGCACAGCTTTGATTGCCTTATTTATAGAAGCCTCCTACAGCGCAACATCACTGAGCTGCAGTGTGGCGCACGCTAATTAGTGTGGTTCCACGCTAATTAGAGGATAGTTGTGAGAAATGATTTTATAATGGAAAACATGAACATGGAAAGTAGTGATGAAATTTCTTTTTTTTCAATCAAGTTGTAATAATTTTTATGCGCTTAAAACTTGGCCATCAGTTTCCAAAATCAACCCCTGGCCCAGAGCTGGGGTCAGTTGGGAGCCACCTAACCCTCTACTGTGACATTTAAAAATCTTAGTTGTTAACCTGAGGGACACACACACACACATACACACGCATACATAAAGAGAGAGAATGGAGTCCTATCCTCCTATCTGCTGGTTCCCTCCCCAAATGCCTTACAAGGACTGAGGCTTCTGCTGAAGCCAGGAACCTGAAAAAAAAAGCAGGTCTCTCATGAGAGTGGGAGGAACCCAGTTACCTGAGCCATCGCGGTTGCTTCTCAGGATCTGAATTAGTGGGAAGTAGGAGTTAGGAACTAGAAATGGGAATTGAACACGGGTGGTCCCGCACTGGACATGGGCATCTTAGCTACTGGGCTAATGGCCTGATCCTAATACAACATTTGAACTTGAGAAAATTCACCTGTCCAGAGGTGAAGGATAGAGGTGGTAGCAAGAGACCAAGGGGACTGAGCTGCCCACTTGATGGGTTAGAGATCTTGCTACCCAGGGCCGCTTCCCTAAATTCCATGTAGGAGCACGAATGTGCTTCTAGTGCTGTCCCAGAACACTGACTTGAAGTGTGCAGCTGGTTGGCTCTCTCTTGGGGTTTCTGTGAAGAGCTTTTCCTTCCTGCCCTCAGGAAGACGTCAGGCTCATGTTCTCAGAGAACAGTGACTCAAAGGCGTTAAACAATGCTTGTGCTTTGTGAAGTCCCCGGTTGCCTAAATCGGCACTTAGATCTTTCTACAAATGTGCTGCTTTTTAAAAATTCCAATTTTGCTTGCATCTAGCAGATGGGTTGGCGAAGATCAAGGTGGTTATGGGAAAGATGTTGGAGGGAATGTCCCATCAGAAAACAGCAGTAAAATGACAGAAGATAGCACGAGAGATCGGGGAAGACGAACAACAATCTCTGATGAACCAACAGGCTGCTCTCCAGTGCAGCGAGCAGGGCAGGATTACGAAACAGAGACACTAACTCTGTTCCCTAAGGAATAGACTGGGAACGGTTGCCTCCTTGTGGGCACACAGCCCACTCCCTGCCACCCACTCGCACAGCAGCCAGGCCATAGCCTCTCTCTCCCACTTGCGCAGAGAGAAGGAGCAGTTCTCAACACCAGAGCTGCTGCAATTTGAGTTGTTCACTTCCACCTTTCCCAAGCACTGAGCCATGAATGTCCTTGATCTTCCATAGGCCCTTATCACACTTGGAGTTATTTTGAGCCCCTGCCATGTTTATTTATCTTGGGCCCTGCAGAGGAGCGCAGAGTGGGCAAAACCATTTTAAATGTGATCTTTGTGTTCCTGGGCAAATCACTTCACCTCCCCAAACCTTTTTATGTAGCTATAACATTAGAATAATCATATTACATGTCTTGGGATAGTGAAGAACCTCATGTGACCATTGGACTTGTATGGAGAGCTAGAGCTGGGGTATGGGAGTGCCGGGACTAAAGATCTAGAGTTCTGGGGCTGAATGTTAAATCATCGGTTGTGTTGTGGCTACAACATGTGATCCCTAAGAGGATCCAGCAGATCACAGGTGAAAGGAACTGACTAACCCAAGCCATGGAAAGCCAAGATGAGGCTAGAAGCAAAGGGAAAGCAGAGAGGCTGAAGCCAGGGGTCCAACCAAGAGCAGGCGGCAGTGGAGCAAGGACTGGGCATGAGGCCGTGGTGGTGTAGGGTGAAGTTCACGGATGCCGAGAAGGTGGATCATTATACTAAAGAAAGGCTACTGTCTGGGGCCGGAGCTGTGGCACAGCAGGATAAAGCCCCAGCCTGCAGTGCCGGCATCTCATATGGACGTTGGTTCAAGTCCCGGCTGCTCCACTTCCATCCAATCCAGCTCTCTGCTATGGCCTGGGAAAGCAGTAGAAGATGGCCCATAGAAGATGGCCCAAGTCCTTGGGCCCCCTGCACCCACATGGGAGACCCAGAAGAAACTCTTGGCTCCTGGCTTTGGATCTGCTCAGCTCTGGCCGTTGCGGTCATTTAGGGAGTGAACCAGCAGAATACGGAAGACCTCTCTCTCTGTCTCTACCTCTCTCTGTAACTCTGTCTTTCAAATAAATAAAATAATTCTTAAAAAAAAAAAAAAAAAAAACAGAAAGGGTACTGTAAGGCCATCTTCTATGGAGATCCATCTGTAAAGGGTGGAAGTCTAGTTAAACATGGGGTAGATCCTCACCGTGTGAATGCTGCAGCTTCCAAGGAAAGTTCTTACTTCTCTGCTCACAAATTTCAGGTGAAGTCAGGAGGTGTGCTCTGTCCAGTGCAATCAGAGCCACTTAGCAGCATCCTTAAGGAGCCAGCACAGGCCCTGATGTTCTCTCTCCTTCCTCTACCTCCATAGGAGGTAGAGTCTGACCTCTCTGTTTGGGTCTTGGAATGCAGATGATGATGATGACGTAAGAGCAGAGTCCTCAGACGACCTCTAAAATGATCGTGTACCATGAAATAAACTTTTTAAAAATCACATTATCCAGTATACCTTGCCTGATACAAATGAAGATCACTTGTTGGAAGATAGTAATTAATGGGTATGCATGGTTAGACTTACTTTACCATGACAGGCAAAGCTGTAGCAGGATGCTGCCAGGGGAAACCGCTGGGGGAAAAATTTACTTATAATGTTGTTTAGGTTGATTTGTAACACAGTGAAGTATGTGGGTAAACTTGTTCCCTTTCTTAAATGCGTAGGCAATAGGAGATGCAGACTTTTATTTTGAAGCATCTTACAGCTTAACCAGAAGTCAGAACACACACACACACACACACACACACACACACACTTTTCACTGGAGAAAACCAAGTAAAAGGGTGCAGCTCTTGCTATTGTAAGAGTTCAGTCTAGGAAGATCAAAGGAAGAAGGCTCAAGAGTTTAGTTATTGTGATTGTGGCATTATCATTATTTTGTTACTGCTTTTGTGGTATTAGATAACAGAAAGATATAAAAGGAGCAGTTGTCGGTTGCAGTTGCAAAAATATGTTCTATTCATCTTTCTTGTATTTAGTTTCCTGAGCTAGGGAGTCTGTGGATGGATAATGCTTGAAAGGAGGAAGGTAATTCATTATTTAAAATAAACAGGTGGCCGGGGAAAGCTGTGATTTTGGAATGATGGGACCACAGAATGAGGAAGATTAAAAAAAAAAAAAAAAGATGGAAGGAATTGTCATCAGACAGACAGGCGAGGTGTGGACTGTCCCTGGAGAAGGCCATAACGCAGTTCCAGGAGCCAGGGGGCACTCATCCTGGGGCACAGAGGCTAAGTCGTGAAAGCAGGGCCAGGAAAGAGGTGATTGTTTGATGATGAATGGCCCAGTCTGCCTCCTGAGTTGGCCCAGGAGCATGGGCGTGTGCAGCCAATGATGGAGAGATTTTTCTTCATTCTTTTCCCATTTGCAAACACAGCTTTTCCTGGCTTACATGTTAGTATTCCATAGTTCACTGAATATTGTATTGGTATTTGACCTACACCCCTAACCGTATTCAAGTTATGCAACACCAATCTCAGGTCTATTGGCAAGAGTAAATGCTCATTTTTCTCAATTAACCTGACTTCCGCTTTTGAAGTAAGAAAAATGTTGAGAACAAAAGCAAGGACCCTTCCTACAATTTTGCTGAAGGGCATTCCCATGAGCATGAACGGAACAGGAGGAACACTGGCGAATAGCTGTTCTCTCTCGGGTTATTTTAAAAGTGCTATATTGCACACTTCAGATGATGAGTTGCTTTATATCCAAACTCTTCGAATTATTTTTCCCTAAATTGTGTTCAGTCCTGATTGATTTGCCATTCTGCACTTTTCACCTTCGTGTTAATAAAAACCTCTGGACGTATGCTGTGAGTATATGCTATTGCATTTGTGTACAATTGTTGCAAAAATAAAATTTATGAACAGTTGTTTTTAAAAGTTAAATATCATATCTACTATTTTAGGCAAACAATCATTCTAGAAGGATTTTACCTTTCAAAATTTGAAAACAAGTGCATCCAGCAGTTTTTTTAAGATAAGCAATGGAAAAATTCACTGAATACATAATAAATGTGATATTCTGCTAGCACCAATGACATATAATCTTCTACATAGCTTTCTTCATTTTTTGAAATTTAATGGGGTATAAACACATACACACATAAATAAATGAACAAATAAATATTTAAATAGAAGTTAGTTATATAAATGAATAAACAGATAACATAAAAACCAATGATGTCTGTTTGTTATAGGAAAACCAGGGCAGTTGTTTAGATTTCTTTGCACTGCCTGTGATTATAATAAATCACATTTTAAGTGCACATAGATGTTTCAGGACCGAGAAGGATTAGCTTTACTTATATGCAAAATAAACCAAGGCCCTAGAAGGAAAATTCTGGGTGTTCTAAGAAGCCTCCTGTTCTCAAAGAATCAGCCACTCATCTGGAGCAGAATACTCCACACAACATCCAAAGAAATTCATTGCCTGGGGCCCTGGCAGAGTTGCCCACACTACACTGACAATTTTTGCAAGGCGAAATTGCACACGGTGAACCAAGGTACACACAGTTAAACACATTATAAAGAAGAGCTTACAATGAAAAGCAGAAAATGCATGCATTGTCCTCAGCTCTCAGGGTGAACCCCAGGGAGAAGGAATTTTAACAGCTGCTTTGTAGAAGTCCCTTATACATTGTGGGTTTTTTTTTTTTTTTTTTTTTTTTGATATCAGTGTCACACTTGTTGCTTTTGTCGGTGCTGGCATCCTCTGATACTTCTGCCATCCCAGCTGATCGCTCAGCTTCTTGCCACCATCTTGTCCAAAAGCCGAAACAGGAAACCACCCCAGGTGCCAGCTACAACCTTGAATGGCTAAATGTTGCTCATTCATCCCCACATCTTCCAGGTTCCCTCACTGACTCTTCCCGTGGGCAGCCACTGTCTTTAGCTGCAGCCCCTCTGCCTGTTTGCTTTGGTCTTCCCTCAGCAATTATCCGTGCATGCTCCCTGTCCCGGAAACAGACCCCGGTTCTCTCTGCCTTTCGCTCTGTTCTTGTCTTCCTTGCTGTGGGATTTTATTCCACCCACTGCTGACTGCCACTCGGGTGAGGGATGAGAAGGGGAGGAAGAGAAGATGTCGTATTCTAAAACGGAATTTGGGGCAGAGCTTTGCACTGCAGGACACACACATTTTTCCAATGATGGGGCAATGCATTTAGTCAGTTCACAGGGGTCTGTAATTGTACCTCTCAAGTGAAAAATTAAAGAAGTGTAGACTAATATGACCTATCTCATTAATCATGTAGATTTCTTACTCAAAATACAGATTTGTGGCCTTACTGAGTTAAATTATCTGTGGATCTAGGATCCCCCAAAATGCATGCTTAACCAGCTTATAAGGTAATTTAATATTATGTATAGCAGAAATATAGGTGATTTGTAGTATTTACATACTCATTATACATAAGTATATATTATTCATTATTTACTGGCAAAATTATAGATTGTAGGCCTTCTACAAAGGTTTAGAACACAGAATTAGAAAAGAAAGACATAACCTTATATCTGCCTATTTTAATAATGTTACATAACAAAACATCTTGATTGTTCCCACTGAAATATTAAAATATTTGTAAAGTTAAGTATTTTTGCAAGCAATGAACACATTGTCTTGAAGATGTAGCAGTGAGCCTGCTGGAATTTGCATTCAATGTCTGTATATTACAACTTTATTTATTACCAGTTACTTAGCCTCTCTTCTACCATTTCTGCAGGTTTAAACATCAGAAATTGACATGAGTTTTTCATGATTTTTTTACAGGCTTTTAAAAACTGCCTCCTGTGGGTTTTTTTTTCCCATTCCTCTAGGGGTTTGCAAATTAATTTCTGTATGGAAAGATGTTCAGTTACAGACTTCTGTCTGGTATTACAACCAGGCAAACAGGTCAGTTATTCCCAGGGAATTTTTATTTCGTTTTCTCAGTCATCTTAACCTTCTGGGCTGCTGGATCCTCAGCCTGTCCGTGTGGTGCCTTTTCCTTGCTAGCGTGGAGCTGTTGAACAGAGAGAACAGGTCCAGGATGACACCACAAAAACCTAGAGGAATGATTTATATGAAACTCTAATGGGCACTTTATATGACATTGTAAAGGCATTAAGTATTTCAAAACCATTATGAAAATTGTTATTATTGTACAAGTCACTTTAAAAGAATAAATTTACCCCCCAAAGCTGTTAACTCCAAAGTACTTCCTTTGAACAGTGAATGAACTGCAGTGATGTTCTTACACTTTCAGACTGCGATTACCATTAATGACTAAAATGTTGGCACTATTGTCCCTAAGTGGAACGACTGCTGGCTATTTTGTGAAGTCATTCCTTCTTAGGGTTGGAGATCAGCCTTTTTGCAAGTCTGATGCACTGCTCTTCTGTATGCTTTATTGTTTAGACTTGTAAGAAAGAACCAGCAAACTTAATTTTGTAGGCAATCAGTGGTTCTCTTGAGTACCACCTTCTATCAGTGTTTTACTTTCAAGTATGTTCCCACAGACTAACAGCACTGTGTGTTCCTCATCTTCGTTTGGAATATTTCTATTTTGTAGATTCACCGCCACTAATTGAGCATTCAAGTATCACACAGATACCAGGTGTAAAAAAATGTATTCCAGCAAAGATCAAACCAAGAGGCTGCTGCCAATCTGCCATTGGCCTTTAACCTGCTTGCTTTTCATAACGCTTAAATAAAGATCCTCATTTAAGAGCTTGGTGTGAATATTATTAAAGCTTCCCTCTGGTTCCCTTGTGCTTCGAATGTTCACTGACCTGTGGAGACAGTTGAATGGATAAATAAACTTACACTTAAGCCTGAACAAATCAAAAGGATATTAAAAGTGATTTTGATTGTTTTGTTTAAAAAAACCTTTCAATTACATGATTATTGATTGACTTTTATAATCAAGGAGGCAGAAAAATTGAAGTCATGCGCATAAACTAGCTTTCACTTCATTTTTATGGATTAAAAGTGGCAAGGTCATTACCAGGTACCCAGACCTGTTTGTTTTTCCACTTTCATTTCATATTTCTTGGTACTTGCATGGATAATATTTGGTTTGAGCCTGAAGGCAAAAAAGAGGCTATGAAGAGAGAAGGCTCAGGGCAAAGGGGCCCCAAGGGCTGAGATATGGATCAGTTCCTGCCGGTCAGCTTTGTGTAAGTATTGGTCTGTTGAGTCTTCCTTGAGGCCAATGCTCAGACACATCCTATGTTCCCAAGTGCTTGGCAGAGGAACACTAAAAGACTTCTCTTTCTCTTTCTTTTTTAAAGATTTATGTGTTTATTTGAAAGGCAGAGATACAGAGGGAGAGAGAGAGGAAGACCTTCCATCTGCTGATTTACTCTTCAAACAGCCACAACGGGCCGGGGCTGAGCCAGGCTGAAGCCAGGAGCCAGGAGCCAAGAGCTTCTTCAGGGTCTCCCTCAGGGGTGTAGGGGCCCAAGGACCTGGGCCGTCCTCTGTTGTTTTTCCAGGCGCATTAGCAAGGAGCTGGGTGGGGAAGTGGAGCAGCCGGGACTCGAACTGGTGTCTACATGGGATGCTGGTGCTGCATGTGGAGGGTTAGCCTCTGCACCACAGCGCTGGCCCCGAGACTTCTCTTTCTTGAAGCCAGTGCTCAGCCACATCCTGTGTTGCCCAAGTTCATGGCAGAGGAACACTAACGGGCTTCTCTTCCTTGAAGCACAGAGAAGCCAGTGACGATGCCGGGAGGGGAGCACAGGATTCTTACGTGTGCTGGGGAAGCACTGAGGGGCAGGCTAAGAAGTGAAACAGAGTAGAGGAAGCTCACCACCACAGCTGAAAAAGTCAGCTCTCCAGGGCTCTTGCCTGGGAGCCTTCTGGAGTTGGCCAGTGCACAACCTGAACACCCTTGAGCTGGGGCTTCACACCCGTACAGTTTATTCCTTGCAGTGAGTGACGTGGAACATATGTGACATTAAGGGTGTGCTTATGAATGTTTTTTGAATAAGTGAAACAAAGAATACCCATAGAGGAAGTATTTTTACAAAGTGTCTAGTGACAAAAACTCTTTTTATATTTTGAAAATTGTACTGGGAATTGATTCAATTTTATTTTGAGAATTAGAGCTGGAAAGAAACACAATAATAACAACACAGACTTGGCATAATGCCTGATGGTTTATAAAGCTTTTTTTTTTTTCATATTTGTTGTCTGTTCCTTTACGGAAAAGTGCGTGATAGGGCATTTAGGAAAGAACTGGAAACTAAAGAACACTGAAGGTGAGGCTTGGAATCAGAACACAGGAAAAGCTCCTAAAATGGATTTCTAACTAATCTGAACTCACGCTGCTCTATGGGAAAGCAGAAGGAGAAAATCAGCATCCAGTGGTAACCTTGGGACCAGAACGGACAGGAGGAGACCTGGCATATGTGACCATTTATATACCATGGAGTCATCCTGTTGTCACAGTTGCACGTGACACTGGGCTATGTGCAGCTCTGCATAGCATTTTAGGGTGCTTCTGTAAAACAGGCATTCAGAGAAGAGCTATCAAGACGATGAAAGACTCCCAAAACAGGACCTACTATGAAACTTCTGATGGGATCTTAGAAAATCCTTATTTGGTATTTCAGACTTCACAGTGACTCACATAATGCGGTGGCACAGGCAGAAGGGCTGCTTGCGAGAATTCCAGTTCTAATTATCTTTTCAAAGAAATCTCCAAACTTGGCGCCCAGTGCAACACCAGATTCTCATTACATAGTCTTTGGTCTGTCTATGTTTTTTGGTGGGGAAAGAACATTATAACAAAATATTATGGCAGATAGCGACTGGCTTTCTCATCAAGGACAGAAGCAAGAGCGATGTGCCAACCCATTTAGGCTAAGTAAGCAGCAGAGGAGTTTAAACAGAGGTTGTCGGAGGGGGTTATGGAATCTACTTCCCGGGAGAGTTATAAAAATAGGCCAGGCGCTCATCTCCCTTGGATGCCTTCAGCTTGTAGAGCAGCTAGAGGACATGGCCCATTAGCCTCTCGGGTTCCCTGCCACCTCTCTGGGTCTAGAGTTTAAAACAACATCTTGGGAGGGTTGTTGGGTGGGGTGAGCCGCGGTAAGCCAAGCTCATTCCTGACTGCGTTACTTTCTGGCCACATGGAATGAGAAGTCCGTGCGTGAGGGTGGATGTTTGCCGAGCCACACCGTGGGCACAGTCAAGTCGGGGTGTTCCTTCTACCAGCACCGTGGCTCGCCTGAAAATCACAGGCATGCCTGCTAGTGTTGAGTCATGGTGCTCTGTTGAGTTTCATCTGCCCTGTTGCTGTCTGATGTGTGTGTGTGTGGACAGGTTAAGCAAAGCTAACAGGAAAGGAAGTCCAGTGAAAAATCAGGGAACCCTATGGGGAAAGAAGTCTCATGTTCTCTTGAGGTTACCGTATGTTGTCAAGCACTTGCCTCTGCCATTAGATCCTAGCAGTAAGCTTTGGGTTTTCAAGGGTCTTCGTGAGGCTGAGACCCCTGCAGCATTGTTGTCTGCTGGGAACTGGTGGGGTTTCCCTCTGAGGAAGTGAGCTCTGGCTCAGGGTCCTAGCTCCGAGGAGACAGTGCAGCCCGCAGTCACAGTCAGAAGTGGCTATAGACAGCATGCACCTGTCACTGGCTGGGTGGCTGTGTTGCTGCTGATTGCACTTGGCCTTCAACAAAGAAAGTGGAGAGTTGCCCAACCACAGGGCTGGGTCCATCTTAGAGAAGCATTTTTTCAAAAAATGGATTGTATTCTCAAATATTCTCCAATATATGTAGGTATGGTACCCAAGAGAAGTAATTTAAGTATGAGGGGCCCTCAAAACGTTTATGCAAAATGCATATTAGGTTGAAAAAAATCTATGCATGAATGCCAAGAAATTTTTTTGCACCCAAATAAACTCATTTTTAATTCCATTTTCCCACAACGCTTTTGGGGAGCCTCGCATGGTGCCATGAAACTGGGATCTGTAGGAGAACAACTTTCTCTCAACAAAGTTCTAGCTTCTTAAATCATCAATTGGTCTCAGGTGGCCTGAGCTTTGCTGGAGAACAGCCAAGGCCACAATTATCCAGGCTGGCCAGAGAGACATTGCACCTGACAGCCGACAGCCTAGCAAATTGACAAACAGGTGGTACAAACCTGCTTCGCTTCTTTTAAAAATCTTTCCTCTGCATGTTCTTTCCTCCTGTTTTCCTCCAATAAACAGTGCTTTTCTCAAAGGTCACTTTACTTTCTATAGGACAAGGAGTCTTCAGCGCCCAGATGCTAAGTTGGTGCCCTTCCCTAGAAGGCTTGCCGTTAATTGAGATGGCCTGAAGGTCACGAACCATAATCAATACGAAGGCGGTTGCTGCAAGGTGCTAATTGACATCCCCAAAGAGGAATCATGTCAGCGATCAATAGAGAAGACAGAGCCCTGGTGGATTTGTGGTTTTGATTTTGCGAAGGTAGGGGAATGCCCCGTGATGTTTTCCACCCCCCGCACTCCTTTAGAATGCTAATGCTTCCTTGAAGATGATTTCAGCATCACTGCTAGGCTACTGCTCCACTCACTGAAGCAGAATCCTCCGAAGAGTTGCTGAGGCAGAACTGAACTGAAATCAGGGCTCGCCTCGGAGCAGCAGCTGTACTGGCCACTAATGATGCCTCACACAGAAAGGCAATGCTCCTCCAACTCAGGGTTCTAATGGGAAGTTTCTGAGCCTGCAAACAACAGCTTCCGAGCTGGCGTGTGCCATCAGCTGCCTGCAGATACCACTGTCTACTGCTTGAACACAGCTTGGTCGGCAAGAATGGAAACTAAAGAGGCTTCTAACTACCTGTAACTGCTCCACCGGGCAGTGGATCCCGCGTGTGCTCATCAAGATCCAGGTACTTGACCCAGGCTGTCTCTTTAATGGGCTAATTAGATGCTTTTCTCTAACTTTACTATTTATGCACAAGCATTCATCGCATGGATGCCTTTTCGGTCCAAGTTCTGAATTTAAATCTAGCTGTTAGATAAAGTCTAATTAAACAGCTGCCAGGTAAAGTTAATAGGAGAGAGTAAAATGTGATGATGCCTTTATTTTTAGAGCATGCTTAAGTTTAATATGACAGTGAGACTGGGTAGAGGAGTAAGAAAATAGGATTTTTCCTTTCCTATCTACGATGCAGTAAATTATTCTCAAAAGCTGTTTGCCCGTTGTAGTATGTTTCTTCCCATTCACCTAGAACATCCAACCTCCCCCAGTGGAACAAGGATGTTCGGATTTGTTTACCAAGGAGCACAACTTCTAATGACAGTGCCGGCTGTCCCCGGCTGATGAGCAGTGTGCAGTCCTAGCCTTGTGAGCTTTCAACAAGCTGTCTTTTCCTCATTGGAACATGCCAGGGGAGGGAGAGAAAGCCAGGTGAAATAGGGCTTGTGGTTGGAGTCACAAGTGTGCTAACAGTGCCTTTTGATGCTGCTGGCTTCTGCCTGGGCCCCCGCGTGGTTTTTTTTTTGCTCTAGCGTTCTCAGCTGGGCTGCAGCTTTGCTCTGCAGTCCCTTAGAAACTCTTCCAGCAGGTGTTAGGAGCCAGCTGAGGAGGGGGAGAAGTACTGCTAAGGCGGAGGCTCAGGCCGCAGAGGAAGGCCTCCTGCTGACCCGGAGCTGACCAGCAGCAGCGAGCGGGGATGGCCAGGTCCACTCCCAGCCCCGGGCAGCTGTGTCTGCAGGCTGACTTTGCAGGGCTGAGCGGCGGGCAGCCCTGCGGGTGCAGCGGTGGGGGCTGGCGACACTTCCCGACATGCCTGTTGACAGTTGTGGAGACCACATTGCCGTGTTCTTAGTCGCACTGCTTGTGGGCTGTCTGTAGCCGTGGGTCTGTTCTTCCCAGAGTGTGAAATGACATTCGCTCTTAGCCGTCCTGTGGATTTTGAAGCTCTGGAGCTACTGCATTGTAACAGGAGGGCTGTGGGCTTCTTTTTTTTTTTTTTCTTTTGGGAGGGGGTGCAATATAGACGTTGGCCTGTGTTCAAGTTGGTTAAAATCAAGGAAGGTGAGGTGGGGAGATTTAAAATAGAGGAAGCACTTGGGAAGAGCCAGGAACTCTTTACCTGGTATTTTGTGTGTGTGTGTCCTGGTAGACAGGGTACTGTTCTCGGGCCAATATGCCGAATTTCCAAAAGCAGCATGGAATGATTTTGTTCCTTCGATGATGGCCTGGCTTAGGTGGGGGATCCCAGTTGTTGGGGGGATGTCACCATGGGTGTTTGAAGATGCTCCAGTTCCAATTCTACAAATGGGAGTGCAGCTGATGATTTCTTTAGCTCAGAAAGGAGGGAGTGTATTGTGCTGAGGCTCAGCGTCAGGATTTGTGTTACTTTAATCACTGAAAGCCGTGTTCACTCTTCTCCATCGGCTACAGAGCTGCTGCCCAACAATGCAGCACTTCAAGTTCGCCTCTGCCAGTGGCTGCAAATTCAGTCCTCACAGGCTGGCTGTTTCCCTGGCTGGCAGGAGCCTACGGATTGCTCTCCTCAGTCTGCCAGGTAGATAGAAATAAGGTTCGCAGCGTGTCTGTGGTACAAGGTGTCCTGACCACCCCATAGACTCATCAACCGCACGCTCCCGTGAGTGTTTCTGCCCAACAGAGAGCCTGTTTTCACACCTGCTTTTGCAAACATGTCAAGTCACATGATGAGGTTTCTGGCTGAGAAGTTTTAAAAATTGGGTATAGCAAAGAAAAAAAAATAGGTGTGGCAATATTGTGGTTTAGGTGTACTTAAAATACAAACAGGCTTTCTTGACTGCAGCACAGGAGTGACAACTCTTGACTCCCTCCAATACGATGCAGAAAACACTTGGGGTCCAGCATGCCTTGGGGAGGTGCTACTTTTTTGGTAATGATTTTTATGGATTCTAGGTACTTTCTCTGTGATCTCTTAAAGTGTGCTCATTTGCACAACAGAAATTAGAAATAAACCTCATTTTGCACACAGATAGTATACAGAAAACATCCACTCGTCACCCTTCTGTCTTCAAGACACACTATATGCATGCATGCTGCAACAGTTATCATTGCAACCCGCAGCCAGAGGCTCGGCCCTTGAGTCCACGGCCACAGAATTGAGACTGCAGAACCCAGGGGCTGTGTGTGCTTCTGCAGAATAAGGTGCCAGATGCACTTAACAGATTCTGCTGCTGTCACTTTAAGAAAAGAAACCTGTCATTGCTTTAAGATATATTTTCCTCCCAGAAAATACTTTTCTTTACTGTAAAATTGTGTAATGAGATGCTAATGAAATAAAATGTCCGTGGGATGCGAGCCAGAGATGGGTACATATTGACCTTAAGAGTTTCCGTGTAGGATTAGAATTCAGGATATTGCCCTTCTTCATCAAAAAGTGGACTAGGTAAGCAAGGGTTGACCTTTCAGTAGGAAGGGAAAATTCTATCTCTGGCTGAGTTTTTTGTATTTCAGACCCCATCCAACCGCACGAGGCTGAGGGAAATTTCACAGCCTATTCACTTAGGGCTTTTTCATCTCACGGGATCTGTGACTATTCAAGGATCCTTGTGAGCTGAACTTCGTGTCTGATCCTTTGGAACACAATAATCTGGCATCCAAGGTCGGGCGACCACAGATGGTTCTCTGCTTCCTCTTATCATCACTTCCTGGCACCTGCATGTTGGAATTCAGGTCCCTGGATGGCAAGGGGACGAAGATCTGATTCGACCTAGATGTAAAGAGACTGAGGGCAGCACAGCAAGGAATTCCTCAAGGAGCTGTGTTTAGTGAAGGGAAGGAGACGGACGCCATCTAGACTTGTGCTGTAATCCACACTGCCCCAGAGGGCAGGGAAGGCCTTGGGGACAGAGTGTGAAGCCCCTGCCACAGTCTTGGTGGAGGGGGACATATGAGGCTGTAGAGAGGAGGGGGATGTGCTGTGGACCCTGAGAAAGCAAGAGGGAGAAATTCCACAGGTTGGAGAAGGGCAGGGAGGGGAGCATTAAGAGGTGGAAAACCGGCAGGTGTTCAAATAACAGCTGGTGTGAGATGGAGTAGAACAAATTGAGGACATTGTCGTCAGGTGTCCGCCAACACGAGTCCATATAAGTTTATCCAGATCACCGTGTTGGTCATTCCACTGGAAGCCAAGTGGGACCTGACTTAGTTGCTTTATAAACTGATGGAAGTAACTCCTTACTTAGCAAATGCTGCCAAGAATAAGGACTCGTTTCTGGTTCACGCTTACTGTGAGGGTAAGTCCTGATTTCTGGAGCAGCAGACAGCAGGGCAGCAGGAACCCCTCAGGGGGCTTCATGGGCAGTGGATGCTGGGGTGCGCAGGTTTTCTGGGGAGGAGAGGCAAGGTCGGGGATGGGCAGGATGAACCCAGATACAGTCCACACGGCCAGCGTGAGCACCGCCCGAGACGGCGGTGTTGAAAGTGACTGGAACTATAGCAAGAGGCTCACAGAGGGAATGGCCGTGGCTGGGCCGGGCCGGGCTCACCCCGACTTCCCAAGCGTTTGGAGTGCTCCGTCCTTGGTCGGCGTCCCACAGAACAGGGAGCGCGATGCGGGGACGGGGTGTAGTATATGATTTTGTGAAAGGTTAATGAAGGCTTTGTTGGTCCACTATTAAAATTAGATTTTATTTCCTGAGCACACACACGTGGACTTGGCCGAGGGGAAGACACGGATGTGCTGCCTGATGGGGAAAACCAGTGAGGACTGAAACAGCGCGGTAAGTAGCTGCGGCCCTTCTTCCGCTTCCAACAGCTGCCGTTTGTTAGGCTTTCCATTTACGATGGGCATGTCAGAATCTTCTGAAGTCATTTTTTTTGAATGTTCAGATGTCATTGTTCATCCTAAGGAAAGATTTCACTGTTCAGTTAAAAACAGTCATGAACACTTTCTAAGAGTCGTTTTCACCCAAAAGGGATATTTGGCTCTCAGACATTTGAACAGTTTGGGTGTCTGAATAGTTCTGGAGTGTGGTGGTCACACGAGTCAGTGCTTGTCTTTTCTCTGTCTTGCCATGTATCTGACAGCCATCGGCGATGCAACATATTTCATTTTCTCCATCTGACCATATATCTGACACTTGCTTCAACTCAGATGTGTTGTGGAGCTTTCCAAACGTGTACATTATTAATTAGCCGATTGCAGATTTCAAATCCAGCAGGCTCTTCCAGGGATTTCAATCAGTCTAGGCAAAAGTGGGAAATAGCTGGCATTTGCTTCTCTCTTGATCCATTTTTCACCATCTCCTACACATCATGAATCTACTCACCACCCGCCTTCCCTCCGCGGGCCTTTCCTGCTGCCCCCCCCCCCATGGCACACCCAGATGTACCCCACCTCCTTCCTAATAGCCCCTCATTCTCAGCAAGGCCTTCTTCTCTCGAATCCCTTTCTCCCTGCACATTGAAGCAGGAGCAGACAAATTCCTGCTAAAATCTGAACTTGCCACCTTGGTAAAACTTTGTAATTTAAGAGTCTGATTGTTTGGCAGAAACCAGTTGTTTGAACAAAAGTTGGGACTCCGTGGGCTGCAGGGAGGGAGAGGTTTCCACTCACAGTGTGCTATAGAGTTTTCAAAAACCTTTTGCCTCCGAGGGAATGTCTGCGAGTGTTCTGGTGGCCTAAAATCCAGGCAGTCTTCCTGAGATGGGTTCTGTGCCAGTCTTTAGTTTTGTTTCTCAGATTGTTTTCTTTCCACTCTCTTGTGGGTTGCTCCTGTTTGTAATTAAATCCTGACTTGATGGCACTAAAAAAAAAATTTGCCCTCTAATTGCTTATCAATTGGTATATCTGGTAGGGACTGGTGATACAGGGGTCAGAAAAAAATATGTATATTTATGTTTTAGCAGGATTCTTAAAACACGTGACCAGGTACAGAGAGAGTTAGCCTTATTTTTGCCTTGTGCCTTTTAGTAATCAAAGGATAGAAAAATTGCGAAGTAGAATGGATTTTATTTATTTATTTACTTACTTACAGGGAGAGAGAGAGAGGGAGGGGGGAAGTAAAAAGAGAGACAGACTATTCCATCTGCTGGTTCACTCCCTGAATGCCTGTAACAGCTGGGGCTGGGTCAGGCTGAAACCAAGATGTAGGAACTGAATCAGGGTCTTCTTTGTAGGTGGCAGTGAGCCAAGTGTTTGGGCCATCACCTGCTATCTTTTTGGGTGCACATTAAAGAAGCTGGACTAAGGAGTGAAGCCAGGCCTTAGATCCAGGCACTCAGATGTGGTATGTGAGTGTCCCAAGTTACCTGTTAACTGCTGTGCCAAATGCCCACTCTGAGTCAAGATGACCAGATTATTTGCTGGGGCTTCTGGAACGATCGTCTGTAACTGCAGCCCCCAAGTGTGTGGTTCTGAGTATCGGTGGAGCCTAGCAGGTAGGGGGTATTACTGTAGGAGAAAGTGATGTGGCATTTTGTCTTGTGTAGAGGAGAAGGCTGGGGAGACTCTTCGTGGGTGTCACCCTGACTCTCAACACGTGGAGACAGGAGTGCTGGGGGAGCATCTGAACAAGGGGTTGCAATGCTGGTGGCGAGGGCTCACTTTCATAGGCTCAGAGTTACCCCTGCTAGGTCTTTTCTGCTTGCTTTGGAATTTACACATCCAGAAATGTTGGTGTTGTAAATGTACATGGCTCGTGGGCTTTGCGCTCCTGTGTTTCCAGAACTTTCTAGACATGCATACCTGCGTCAGCTTTCCTGAGATGAAGAACAATACTGGCCTCTTCTAGGAGAAAAAAATGGCCTTAGTACGGGATTCTGGTAAACCAGTGAGAGAGCAGCGTCAAAGTGAGGGGCACCCCACTAGGACACAACAAGGCAAAAATGGACGTGCAGATGTGGCTAGGCAGCTGCCCCTCCATTATCAGAGGGCTTTGCTTTGTCTCATCTGTGGTATGACTGAGCCCGGGGTGGGCATTTCCGGTAGGCATCGATGGGCCGAGTTTGACATGTTAGGGAGAGCTGCGTCAACGGCTCTGGCCTCACTTGCTGCCATCTCCCCCTCCAATCCCAAAGTGATTCTCCAGGGTGGGAATCAACACCCACACAGAAGCGGTGCTCAAAAGCAAGCCAACCACAACCCAAGCCAATTCATTAACATCCTCTCTGTGCCTACAGAGCTAGCTTTTTAAAAATACAACAAAAATGTATCCCAGTCTTAAAAAAAAAAGAGGCATGAATCTTGAAACTATTCTTGCCTTGAAAAAGAAATTCCAAGAGACACGACTGTACAAAGGGATCTGTCACCCTAAACTGGCAATTCCTTCTTCCCAGATACCCATTTATAGACTGTTTTTGAAACTGTGGTTTTTGTAAACTTTGAGGTGTCCTCCCCTTTGCTGACTGTCATCATGATGACTGGTGCAGTACTTCATGCAGCGGTGACGGTGTTCATGCTTTGGGTCATAATTTCTGTTTTATTTGGCTGCTTATTTTCCTTGAGTGTGATATCTTTTGGATGCATGTCAGTGTTGTAGCTAAGTACTCTGCTATGCCATTTTTCTTATTGACAAATTTGTCATAAATATGTCACGGTTTTCTATATGTTGATGTCTTCATACACATTTTTCTTTACAAAATTTGACTTAAATAGGTTTAGTCCAGGATCTGAAGCTTCTCATGTCCTTTGTGTGTACTTTGCTTTGCCTTTGTGAGTGAACAGTAATATCCATATACTTCCATTTTCCCAGCAATCAAATGGAAATAGTAGTAACTTGTCCTTTTTCTTTCCTCCTCACTACCAAAAGTTCTTAAATGAAAGGAAGGCACTGCAAGAAAAACTGTCCTTTGAAAATCATGCCGTCGATCAATTCTTTTTCCCCTGGCTCAATTCCCTGGGTGTTGCAGGGTCAAATATTGAATCTGGCCTTCGTTCGCTGAAGAAAAAAGAGACAGCGCAGGGAACGTGATGGTTAGGGACTCCGAGATGCCTCCCTGCTCCCTTGACTGCCGCAGAAAAGAGCGTAGCTTCCTGTGTTGAGTCTTCAGCGAGGCACCACTTTGTTTTGCTTTTGCTTCCTCCTCTTCTTTGTAGACCCTTCAAAGGGTTTTCACAGACATTCATCCTTATCATAGCACCATGAGATGTGCAGGCATTTCTACTTGGATTTTTACATCTTGGCGACCTCTCCAAGGTCACCTCCTCACTTAGCGGTAGAGCAGAGCCCACAGCCCCCAACCCAGTGCTCCCTGAGCAAGCTTCTGTACTGAACCCCACTTCTAGCCTCCGCTTCCTTACCTTGGGCCTTTAGCGATCCCAGCTTTTCTGGAGCTCATGGCATAGTGGCTGACGTACGTCACAGCCCTGGTACAAAGCTCCTCGGCACTCAGTGCCCCTAAGAATGTTGTCTAGGAATGGTGTGAGGGTAATAGAGGGCAGCCTCCCGTGATGAAGGCATCCCATATCGGAATGCTGGTCTGCATCCCAGCTGCTCCACTTGCAATCTAGCTCCCTGCTAATGGGTCTAGGAAAGCAGTGGGAGATGGCCTGAATGCTTGGGCCCTTGCCACCCACATGGGACACCTGGATGGAGTTCTAAGCTCCTGGCTTTGGCCTGGCCCAGCCCTGGTCAATGTCGGCATTTGGAGGAGTGAACTAGTGGATGGAAGACCTCTCCCTCTGCAATTCTGCCTTTCAAATACATAAATAAATAAATAGAACTATTACTGGAGGGAAACTGGAAGATACTTGGCAGGGGAGGCTGGGTTTGGATGTCCACTTGACAGCACATCCTGACATCAGCATTACCTTGCACCTGTCTCGTCTGCTGGATCATAGGTGCGTTCCCTGCCTATCTCTGCTGGCCCCGGGTGGCCGTTCTAAAGAACACTCTGGTAATTTTGTACAATAGTAAGATGTTCTATCCCACACTTGTACGTAATTAAGCGTCCTTGATTAGAAGCAACCAGCTGCATGTTTCTTCTCTCTGAAAATATGCCTATGCGCCAACCCAACACCATGGCTACCTGATGGTTACTCACTTTCCTTCTCTTTCTCCCTGAAGATAACTTGGCCTCTGCAGGGCACAGCCACCATGATCTCAGCAGACTGATGATGGAAGAAAAGGAAACCAGGAGCTGCCGTGCTCTGGCCTCCCTGGACGATGGATGGTGGGCAGCCCGTCCCTTCGCCCCTGGTGCCCCTGGGCAACGTGTCATCTGAGTCTAGCATGTCTCTGGAGCAGAAAACGACATTTGTGTTTGTGATTCTGCTGTTTATTTTCTTGGGCATCCTCATCGTCAGGTGCTTCCGGATTCTGCTGGACCCCTACCGGAGCATGCCAACCTCAACCTGGGCCGATGGACTTGAAGGCCTGGAGAAAGGCCAGTTTGACCATGCCCTGGCTTAGTGGGGGGAAAGCAGGGCCTCCTCCCGAGGAGGCAGAGAGCTGCATGTGATGACACAGATTCCCTTTAGCTAATGTTCTTAATAAGTCAAGCTCTTAACAATATCCAGCTCTAGGCCCCACCCCAGCCCATTGTTCCATGATCATGCAGTTGGGTTAAAGACATTTGAGAATGTCGGAAATGCAGGTGTATGCTACTAACCCCAAATGGGAAAGTTTACCTTTCTGTGTTAACCCGATGAATGAGGATGTGTGATCTTGAAACCAAGAGCACTGGTGTTCGTAGACTTTGCCACAAAGTGGAGCAGGACCTGATCCGACCAGAGAAGACTGGGAAGGAACTGATCTGAACCTGCAGACAAGACCGAGAATAGACCGCCTTGTTCCAATCATGTCTCCATTTAGTTTATTGCCTGGGCATCTGGGTGCTGGACAGAGTGAGGAAGGAGATGCCGAGGGGAACTCCAGCACGTTCCAAAGCAGCGACCACTGGGAAGCAATGAGAAGTGACAAACTGAGAAGTGACATTTCTGCTGATGGTAGACAATATGAGTGTGGGTGATAGCTTACTTCTTAAATGGAACTAAATTTAAAGGCTATCGAGGTTTAGAAACGATGTACCAGGTCAAGTACATTCTCTGTATACATATTAACAACATGTGTAGAGGTAACTATATATAACCTGGATTTCCTTTCTTTATCTAAATGATTGAAAAATAGGTTGTAAGTGTTGCTGCAAGTTTTTTTTTTTTTTTAAAGCAAATATTGTTTAGAGGATAAGGCTTTTACAGTCTTGAGAGTAATGAATGTTGATGTCTGTGTGTAGTCACCAAATAAAACTTTTCGGGAAACAGAAATGTGTCCTCTCTAGTTTCACCAAGACTGGCTTCCTGGAGGTGGTGTGCAGTGTTGAGTGCTGAGGTCACTCACGACATGTAAAAACAGAGCAGAGTGGCCGGCACCGCGGCTCACTAGGCTAATCCTCCACCTTGCGGCACTGGCACACCAGGTTCTAGTCCCGGTCGGGGCGCCGGATTCTGCCCCGGTTGCCCCTCTTCCAGGCCAGCTCTCTGCTGTGGCCAGGGAGTGCAGTGGAGGATGGCCCAAGTGCTTGGGCCCTGTACCCCATGGCAGACCAGGATAAGTACCTGGCGCCTGCCATCGGATCAGCGCGGTGCGCCGCCCGCAGCGCGCTGGCCGCGGCGGCCATTGGAGGGTGAACCAACGGCAAAAGGAAGACCTCTCTCTCTCTCGCTGTCTACTCTGCCTGTTAAAAAAAAAAAAAAAAAAAAAAAAAGGCAGGGTGCCAGAGGTCGTTTAACTCATGCCACCTGTGTGTCTACCAGAAGGGAAACGTCAGTGCCCCCTTATTCCAACTTTCATTGTTAGCAAAACTGTGTCCACACCAAACCCTGTAGGCTATATTTAAAATCTCTCTGAATTTTTTCCACAGCTAGTCATCTTTTTTTTGATGAAAAACACGTTAAAAATCTATGTCCAAAAAGGCAGACCTTAGTAGTAATTCTTGTTGTTTTTTTTTTTTTAATATTATTTGGATTTTTTGATGTTCAGCTTCCACTCCCCACTCCTTTCACCTCCTTGAATCTTTTTTGTTTTTCTTGACACATGCTTTAAGCAAATATAATTCCCATGGGCCCGGTGCCATGGCTCACTTGGTTAATCCTCCGCTTGCGGCACCGGCATCCCATATGGGCACCGGGTTCTAGTCCCGGTCACTCCTCTTCCAGGCCAGCTCTCTGCTGTGGCCCGGGAAGGCAGTGGAGGATGGCCCAAGTGCTTGGGCGCTTGTACCTGCATGGGAGACCAGGAGGAAGCACCTGGCTCCTGGCTTCGGATCAGCACAGCACGCCAGCCGTGGCGGCCATTTGGGGGGTGAACCAACGGAAGGAAGACTTTTTTCTCTGTGTCTCTCTCTCACTGTCTAACTCTGCCTGTCAAATATATATATATATATAATATATGTATGTATATTATATATATATTATATGTATATATAATTATATATAATTCCCATGCCATAACCCTTACCCTTTTAAAGTATACCATTCAGCAGTTTTTCGTATTTTCACAGAGTTGGGCACCCATCACCACCTGCACATTCTGGAGTCCTGTATTCACTAACGGTCACTTCCCATTCCCCCCTACCTAACTCCTGGTAATGCTAATCAGTTTTCTGTTTCTATGAATTTGCTAGTGCTGAAAGTTCATACAAGTGGTATCAATAGCATGGCCTTTAGTGTCTGGCTTATTTATTTAAATGTTTAAATTTACTTGTATTTATTTGAAAGAGAAAGAGTTCTCCTGTGTGTTCTTTACTCAACAAATGCCCACAACAGCTGGGACTGGACCAGGTCAAAGCCAGGAGGCAGGAACTCTATCCTGTGTCCCATGTAGGTGACTGGAATACAAGTACTTGAGCCTTCTGTCACCCCCTACCACACCCCCCCGGGTGTGCATTAGCAGGAAGCTGGATCAGAAGAGTGTCGCTCCCCCTCTTCGTGGAGGAACGACACAGGACCCTGCGCTGTTCTTTCGTCTGCTCGGCCCTCCCCGGGTTTGCTGCTGGTTCTTCCCGGGTTGGCTACTGTCCCTTCCACCTCCGTGGAAGGGCAGTTCCCCCTGGCCACATTCCCCACTTCCGCAGGGGAGCGGCACACCGCCAGCCGGCTCTCTCGGGGGCTGCACAGGTGTTCCCCTTAGGTGTTCCCCTTAGATGTTCCCGGTGCATGCCGTCTCTCTCCTCCTTTATAGTCCTCCTCTGCCAATCCCAACTCGGCTGCCCACACGCCGAGTACGCTGCTCTTCTCCAATCAGGAGCAAGTCCTACAGTTTATTGGTTGAACTGGAGGCAGCTGTGCAGAAGCTGTTTACTTCTCTCCCAGCGCCATATTGTGGGAGAGCAGATGCATAGAATAAGTCTTAATTCCAGTAACTCAGTCTAGTCCGGATTGCTCCCCACAGAAGAGGAGGCAGGACTACATCCCAGGCACTTGGACGTGGGATTGTGGGCGTCCCAAGCAATGGCTTGACATGCGACACTAAGACAACCATCCCTTGCTTCTACATAGTATGCTTTCAGGGTCTTTCCCTTGTTGACCAGATAGTATTGCAGTGCTTCAATACATCACGTTGTGTTGAATCCTTTGGCTGTCCTGGTTATCCACTGGCTATCATGAATAAGCAGTGAACGTGTGGGTACCAGTGTCGGGGGGCCTGGGCTGTGCCTCCTCTTGAGCACACACCAAGGCATCGATTTGCTGGGCTCATATGGTAACTCTATGTTTTACTTTTTGAGGAGCTGTGTGGCTATTTCCCAAAGCAGTTGCATCGTTTTGCATTCCCACCACTAATGTACGATGGCTTAGATTCTTTTCATAACTCTCTCCAATGACTCAAAAGTCTTTTGTAACAGCAGAATTTATGACTGATCACAGCACTCTAAGAATGACTCATTTTAAAAAGAGTGAATCTTCTCGTGTTTCCTGCCTACTACAAGCGTGTAGGTGCTGTTGGAAATCTTTGTTTCTGGATCTAAAGCAAAACACTGTCGATCTGCAGTCACGTGGTAGTCCATTAAGTCACCTGAGCATTTTTTCTATCTCAGTAACACATGCTTCTTGAACCCACTAACAGTGAGGTTTTCCTTTTCCTTCCAGTGTACTATGTCATGTTTGTCCATATTAAATATTTTCCGTATGTTCTTGAGAGTCCCTGCTAATGCACTCAAGTACTTATGGAGCTCCTGTTTTGAGTCTGGCGTGGCTAGCACTGGAGAGAGAGGAAGAGTAGGCTCAGTTCTTTCTCTTGAGTAATTTTCTAATTTGCTGGGGGAGATAATAAATGAAAGAAAGATGTGACCAAAACATAGTTCAGGTGCCTGGCGTGGACCTCTGTTTGTGGCATCATCAGAGGAGTATGTGTTGGGAGGGGGACCTCATGGGAACACCAATTTTTGCTATGCAAGTTGTGCAGAAAATGGGAAATACAAATGGCAGTAATCAGAATCTTACCACCCTGGGTCACCCCAGCTTTACGGTTTTCCTGGGGAGCTCATTGAAAATGGGCCTAACTGCAGCCTTCCTACCCTAAAGGGTGATTCTGCAGAGGCGGGTAAGTAAAAACACTCCGAGAAAGACAAGGACCGAAGGAAATGTCCCAGGAGACAGCGGCTCAAGTGATGGCTCAAGAATAAATGCTGGACACTCGCACTGTTAGTTATCAGTAAATAAATTACATCTCGACCTCACAGGCCAGTGGTGTCTCACACACGTGCCAAGGAAAGAAGGAGCAAAAAGTGTAAACTCCGAAAGCGGAGGTGTGGGTGTGGGTGTGGGTGTGGGTGTGGGTGTGGGTGTGGGTGTGGGGCCCAGGGGTAAGCACGCAGCCTGGCTGGGGAGGCAACTGAAGCTCCCTGCCAAGGACAAGGGCAGAGCTGGCCGGCAGAGGGTCCAACACAGAAAACCCGAGCGTGGGAGTGGCTGGGCTCAGGAGAGAAAAGAGGACGTGCAGAGCGTGGGCTCAGGCTTCTGTGCCCTTCCTCGGGGTGACAGGAAGGGACACAAATAGGCACCTGCCCCTCCATGTGGCCTTCAGCACATGAATCGCAGGAAGTACAGGGAGCCTCCCAGGACCTGCTCTTCTGTGTCCCCACTCTATTTTCCTTTCTCCTTCTCCTGTTACTGCTGCCCCCAGGGTGTCCCCCTCCTCCCTTGGCTGGAGTAAGAGAACCCCAAAGCTTTGGCTTTCCAGAGTAAATTGATCCCTCATGGGAACAGTGCAAAGTCCCTGTAATTGCTTGCAGCTCCTTGGGGGAACAGTGAGTTCTCAAAAGGTCACATAAGCCCTTGCCTTCCTGACTTGCTACAAGAGTTATAGTGCAACACTGCGCCTATCGTACAAGATATTTTTAACAAGTGCAGCTGGCCTTTACCATGTCTATCTACATCTCAGGGTAAAAAAAATATGACTTTCCAAGGTCATTCTCAAGAATAGAGACAGAATCTGCCTTTGTTTCAGGGAAAGGTGGCATCCCCATTCTTAGTCTGAGCCCTGGTTCCCCGTGGTTTACCACCCAAGTTCTAGATCAACATTGCTCCCTCCAAGAGGCCTTTCAAAATATCTTAAACACCCAGTAAAGCAAGTTTAACTTTGGACGTGAAGGAGATTAACTTGACTCCTGCTGTTAAATTAATACACATTCCAAGACAGAGAATTCTTTTGCTGTCTTTAAGGGTTAAGGCTGAAGCAAAATAAGCAGCAATTTTAGGAGGCAGAAGCTGGATCGAGCAGATGTTTACGGATGCAGAAAAAATATATATTCAAGTTCCTTTTTTATTGGATTCATTCATTGCACAGTGTTTGGCTCGAGCACGTAAGCTTGTATATTGCAAGTATATTGAGAAATGTGGTGTGATGAGAAACTTCACTTGTCCATGAAGCATTAGAGAAAAGCCTTGCTGTTTCTACAGAACTTTGAGTTTTGATAGGTGAGACATTGCAGCTTAATTATTTTCAATAAATATTCTAATCCCTAAAACATTAAATAAAATCTGAGGTGTGATTTGTGAGATGTCAGTCTTCCAAGAAAAACTGTGCAAGATGCGATTTAACCATTTACTGGTGAGTCACAGTGTTAGAAAGGAGAGCCATGAACTCCACAAAAGAGCACTCGAAATCACAATACAGGCATGTGAAGTCCAAGATCAAATCGGCCCACTTCAGAGAGATCATTTTGAGATGGCTAAGAATCTCTAAGCTCTGTTTATTCCTTTTGGTTCTAAAAAGGATGAGTCTATAATTTCCAGACAGACGCCCACCCTACTGACGGGCGCCTCCCCAGCCTGCAGCTTGCTCTGGCCAGATGACTGGGGTCCAGCACTTCAGCTGGCCTGGCATCCATTCCAAGGTCATATCGTTTGAAGAACAGGGCTCCCGGGTGGATTCCGTATACAATCATCCTTGATTGACACTGCTTTAGCGAGATTCCCTTTCAACAGTGCCTTCAGTGGAGAGCTACCGTGTTTTGTACTAAGCCCCCTCACCAGCCCTAGAGCACCCAGCTTATACCAGCTTTTACGGAAGTGACTCTTCCTGGTCCTTTAGGGTTTGCGAAGCTGGACAGGAACATTGCTGTCACGCATTCTGATGTCTCAGCAGCCCCAAGTGTTTGCTGTTGGATTGGAGAAGGTCTCTTAGCTCGTTTCAGACCTGCAGAGACAGCAGAGTGTGCGCCCTGGCCACTGGCCGTCCCTTCTTCCCCCAGTGTTAGCAAGTCCTCCCGGTCGGGTGTGCGGATGAATGCCGACGGTTAAGAAATCCGTGAGTGGACACAGCCACTTGCTAATAGACGCGAGCGTGGCCGTCGTCCCGTGTTCCGCACACGCGGCCGGCTTCTGAAGAAAGCCCCATGCGTGTGTACTTTCTGACTACCCTGATGCTTCGGTTTCAGTATCGCAGCAGCCCCACGTGTTTGCTGTTGGATTGGAGAGGATTTCTTAGCAAACACGCTGTTTCTCAGAACACAGGCTCATCAATCCAGGAGAAGGCTTCACTGTGTCTTTACTTCCAAGGAGGCTTTTGTGCGATTTTTCTGGGCTGGTGAGGCATGACAAGGGCGATTACAACAGGAAGCCCACAAAGGCTGGGTCCTTCTCTACCGATGGATTATCAAAGACTTGTCTGGCTCCCCGGGGATGCAGAAAGAGCCACAGAAGATACTGGAGCGCAGTACAATGAGGCACTGCAGGTTTGAAAGGACGCCTTAGCCTTTCCTGTCTGCCTTTGCCCCTACTGCCTGAACTTCACTTCTTTTTCTTCCTCTATTGTCTGATCTGCAGAGCCCTAGCAGAGGCTTAATGCGCCATTACATTTAGTATTTCTCTCATACACGGGTGTTTCCCTCAACGTCAGCAACAGATGGCCTCCTGGCTTTTTTTTTTTCTGGACTTCTTAAGGTTGCCCATCCTGTTCTGAGTTTGTCCTGTTGTTTACAGATATTTCCCTATCTGCCAGGTGTTCATCTCTGTAATTTTCGCTTTATCTGCTGGCGTGCCAGACACGCTGAATACTCTTGAGCTTGCAGTCCTTGAGCTGTGGCTACTGCTGACGGCCAGTCCGTCTTGGTTCTCTCCCGTTTCTGTGTGTTTTTCCAGCAGAGGCCCTGGTAGCACGTTGTCCTTTTCAAAAAGGTGTTTGCCCCTCCTGGACTTTTGGGGCTGATTTAATCCCATACAACACCTGCTTTACAAAAAACAAAAAGTGGGAATGTTGGTAAAAAGACGTGGTCTTGTCTGTGGCGTGATCTATGTCCCAAGCACCATTTTCTAGGCTCCGGCCCCTACTGCTGTTGATGGAAGCCAGGTGACCAGATGGCCCAACCACAGGTGTCAGCTCCACCCCCACCCTAGTGGGATTTGTTGCTCATATTTCCCTGCACCCTCCAAAGGTATAATAGGACCTGCTTCCCGCACACATGCGTGCTCACTCTCTCTCTCTTGATCTCTCTCTCAACCCCCCTCTCTCTTCTTCGCCTCTTCCCTCTGGCCTATCAGACTTCTCCCATCAACAGGCCCTTTCCCTTTAAAAAAACAAGGAGGTATTTGTAAGAGAGAGCTTCTCTCTCCCCGCTAGGAAGGTCCTTGGTTTGCTTGCTGCCCTTGTGAGAGGCAGGGATTTCTTATATGCAGGGTTGCTCTCTGGAAGGTGATCCACCGTGTGCACAGGCATCATCTGGCCCTTTTCAAGTTGCCTGTGGGGACTGAGGCTTAGGGATTGGCACAAGAAAACGCCAGTCCCTTGAGTCCTTAACGGTCCCTTGTCTCTGACTCGGCAGTCTTGTGTCTCGTGCCGGCATCTATGAACTGTGGCAGAACAACTCGTTAGTTTGCAAGTGGGGTGACTCCTCAGATCCTCCACGGGTTTCTCGAGTCATTCTAGTGTCAGTTCCTTGTGCCGCCGTTCACATTGTCCTGGGTTTCGAATCACCTTGTGTTCATACCGGATTCTCAATGATCTTGTTGATGTTCTTGGTACTTAGAAAAGAAAGTGAAAGTCCAAGTGCAATCTGACTAAAATAGGTAGGAACAGGAGCAGGTGTTAGAGTGCAGCGGTTGAAGCTGCCAACCGGGCCCCTGCCACACACATGGTGACCCGGGGTGGAATTCCTGGCTCTGCGGCTTCAGTCGGGCCCAATCACAGCTGCTGTGTCCATCTGGGAAGGGAAACAGAATATGGCAGATCGCTCTCTCGGTTACTCAGCCTTTCAAATAAATAAATATAAAAACTCTAGCTAGAACCAGATGATCACTCTCTGTGTTCTCAAAACCAAATCAAGGTTCACAGCCTAAATACAGGGACATTTTTATGTGGGAAAGTAGAATTTACTTATGTAGGGGTCATATAAAATATTCCTATACTATTCTTTTTGGGTTTGGGGAGCTGTTTTGTTTTGCTATTGTTGTAGTTTTGGTATTTTTTTTTGGTACCCAAGTCCAAGAATTTGAAATTTCCCTTTTTGAATTTCACTGCATCCCATTTGCTTTATTATTCTGAGGTTTCTGCAACTCCCTTCCCCTCCTTCCCGAGTCCTTGTCCTCCCCATCTGATGTCACCTGTGAGTTGACTCAGCAAGCTGTATACAGCTTCCCTCCTCCTCTGTGTGATCCACATCATGAGATCAAGCAACCACGCTTCTAATGTAGTGGGGGAAAACACTGCATCTTTACTGAACACGTATAGACTATTCTTGTGATGTTTCCTGGAACAGCAGAGTAGCACAAGCATGTGCAGAGCATTTCCGGTGTCAGGTAGGGTACGTCATCTGGAGACGTTGGAGAGTTCACGGGAGGTTGTGCACAGGCAATGGGCAGGGGCTACAGTGCTCTACAGAGGCTACTGAGGCGGGGTCTGCAGGGGGCCACTGGAGGTATCCATGTCAGTGATAACATTTTGAACGCATCACAGCCAGCGATGGAGCCCTGGGCCTAGCCACAGAGCTCCCGCTGCATTTAAGGAGCCACGTGGCGTCAGGAGCAACAGTGAGCAAGCTTCCACACGGGATGGCTCCACGGAGACGCTCCCAGAAGGGAGCCCTGCAGAGCCTGGGACGCTCAAGTCAGGCAGCAAAGCGTCAGCAGACAAAGGAAGCAGCAGACTGATGCTTGTTTGGCTTCTAGCGCCTAGCTCAAATGCTGTGCAGTGAAACCAGCAGGTGGGAGTCTGCACAGGGCGACCAGGGACTCTGGCCACTCAGCTAGGACTTGAGACTCACAGGGCCAACACTTGAGGTTCCACCCCATCTCGGCCCAGCAGAGCCTTGGTGGAGAGCAGTTCTGGTGGCAGACGTGATCAGTCGTGCTCATCAGCTTGAGAGCCCACAGGGCACTGACAGAGGCACGCCTGGGCCTCGGGGCTGCCCGGACGCCTGACTGCCGCAGGCCCCAGAGCGGAGAAGCATTTACAGTTCCCTGATTTTGTCTGGTCCTCAGCTTCCTCATTTGTAATTTGAGAAGTTCGGACTGATCCCCAAAATCTCTTTTACTCCCTTAAAAAATGATTGTAGCTATCAATGTGGGAGACTCGTACCGAGTGCCGGCGTGGAAGGGCCTGGAAG
Organism: Oryctolagus cuniculus; assembly: GCF_051225735.1. NCBI lineage: Eukaryota > Metazoa > Chordata > Mammalia > Lagomorpha > Leporidae > Oryctolagus > Oryctolagus cuniculus. The sequence continues at coordinate 18,098,524 of NC_142872.1, forward strand.
AGCTGCGGCAGACGGCACTGCGGCTCATAGCCAGGTGAGGCGGGTGGCAGTCTCAATTCTGTTTGCCACCAGTGTTTCCCTACCTACAAAAATAACACCAGGAATGAAGCCAACAGAGGCAATTACAGGAATAAGGAAAACTCTAGAAATAGGCATAAACTTTCTAGCAATTCTAAACTAAACCGACATTCTGTTGAAGTTTTGTTGTTATTGTTTTTAAGCAACTCCTTGGAAAAAGAGATTTCGTGGGCTTAAACAGTAGCTCGTGACAGGGCTAGCCGGTTGATTTAATCCACTGACTTGTTTTCCATAAATATTTAGCCTGTTGGTATTCAGTCTCCAACTCCAATTATTTTGGTGACATCGGGGCAACTTGTTAACTTTCTAGACCTCATGTGCTTGTCTGTGAAATGGGCGCAATGTGAACAGCATCTCCCCGTGCCGTGCGTTGTAGCAGCTGAAAGAGAAGGTGGCAGCAGCGCCTGACGAAGTCCTGGCTCTGTAACTATCGCCGCGTAGGAGACCCTGTGGCTGGTTGTTAAATGCACTCCTATTGAGACACGATTATTTCCATGCACGCTGGAAACCCAAAACCACTGTCAAATATCAGACTAACAAGGTCAGATTTCATACAACTATGCTCTTAGGGCTGTTTCCTGTATTTTTCCAAATTCAGAATAAAATCAGGAAAATGTCCACTTAGGGCGAGGCTTCTTTTGAATTCTGTGCCCGAAGTCAAAGCTTGCTCTCTGGAAGTAGTACAGACCTCTAGGCCTGGAGAGACAAGGCTTCTTTTTCATTCCCAGAAGTGCTTTTTCATCAGACGTCTTTTTTTCTTTATCTGAGCCAACTTGCAAAATATTCACTCTCAGGTTTCTCTTCATTGCTTTACTGGTGACCTTGGTAAAGTCAATTAAATTCCTTCATGTTCCCCACAAAATGGAAATAATAAATGGGACTTCTCAGCCCATGAATCCACCGTCTCTTGAGTGCTTAAAACCCTGCAAAATATTAAGTACCCAAATAAGAATATTAGAAAATAATGAATTTCTGGTTCAAGAATCAAGTCATTCAGATGTTATCGATAAAGCAGGATGCACCGCATGTGTCACGCGTGCTGCTTGGTGGCCCCAGGGGCATACATTCAGTGCTGACACTTCGCACAACTTACTGTGCATGTTTCCTAGCCATAATGGCTGCCCCTGGCCAGTCTACCTCGCCTTCTAAGAGAAGCAGAGGCTGGTGCAGCTATTCTTAGTCTTAAGTCAGTTTTAAGTAGGGAAAACATTAATCTTGTGATTGCCCTCCTCATAGAATTCCGAACCTGAGCTTCATGGGGTCCTGCTGTGCCTCGGAGTGATCTGGAACTAAAGTTTCAGAGAATACCCAGCTAATGAGTCTGTGAAGGAAACTATGTGTTTATTTAAATATCTCACCAAGGAGGGCAAAATAAGAGAATGATATGTCCTCTAACATTTGCAAAGGAATCTTTGGCAAACAGTCCTGTTGACTCTGTGGAATTGGATAGTTCTGCCCAGGATGTTGGACACATTTCCAGGGCGCCATGCTATTGGCTACAGTCTTTGCTTTCTATGAGGTTTCTATGGAGTGAACACCTCTAGGGAGATACCTACCATTGGTGCATCTTATAGGATGGCACTGGAAGGTCCAGTGGAGTACCTCTGGTCAGGTGCCCTCATTTCTCCAGCTACTCTTCTAAAGTATAACTTCCTCTTTGGTCCTGCAAAGCATCTGCCTGTTTCCTTGGATTGTTTTGTATCACTGAGTCATTCTCTACCTTTGCCTACTTCTCTGGGTAATTTAAAGTTTCCAATACTCAAAGCCTACCTGTTTTTCATTCCTCAATGAACTCAGTGGTCAACATGCTTTCCTGAGTGCCTAATGCGTATCAGACACCGTGCTAGGAGCTCATTAGGTTTATCCAGAGAAAACACAGAGTACCTGCTCACGGGAGTGTATGTTCTAATTGGCAGGCAGAAAAGGTTCAGCTTCTGGCTGTTGGCTTTGAAGAAACTGACATTTGATGGGATTTTGCCCAAGGTGACCTTTCAGTTTGATTTTTACTTCAATTTGCTTTCTAAAAACAAAAATGTTCTCCATTAATTTTTTGGCAAAGATAATATCAAAGCATTTCAAAGGATTCAGTAAAATAGGATAGGTGAGTCAGAGGTCTTTAAATAGGTAAATATTTTGAATGAAGTCTTCAGATTCTACCGAAATTTTCATTTCTAGAAATGTCTTTAAGGTGGACTTAAAATGTTTGGATTTAAGCCAAATGAAGAAAGAAAATTCTAAGAAAACAAATTTAGTGAGTGGCCCATGTAATGCAGGTGTCTTCTCCTGTCCCCACCAGCGCTAAAGTCGAGAGGCAGAAAGAGGTTCAATATTCAGTTCTCCCTTTCTTCCTCTGTCCGAACAGCGTCCGTGCTGCCTGATAGGTCTCCATGATGTGAGAAGAGGTGTCATAACCTCACCAGCACACCACCTCTCCTAGAACTGATATTTGAAGATCAACTGTAGCGCAGCATGGCAATGAGTTAAATGTCTGAATATCTACTTAGCCCCATGGCCTCCAGACACTGACATCCAGACATCCGTGGTCTGATTCAATGTCAGATGGAAGGCTGGTTGTTACCTTCTCCTTCCTTCCCTCCTACTTTCTGTCCTTCAAAAATTACCAGTCAGCCCCCTCTATGAGGGAATTTGGGTGTGTGTGTGTGTTTTCCTTAGGACTAATTTTCATTTGAGGCTGTTCTAATTTCTAATCATCCTTGGAGTCCCATATAAACCACACATTTAAAAATAGAAATGTATTGATGGTTTTGTTCCTTTTAAGTTAATCCCATATATGAGACATATGAAATTCCTGCTTTTGAAAAAGTTACTCCCTCCTCTCTGCCTCGTTTGAAATGGAATCTAGTATAATAAACATTTACTTAATAAACATACCAGAACAGAAGAATCAGGATGATGGATTATTTTACATTTAAACATCCACTGACAAAATCTAACCAACTCTTTTTTAGTTTAACTCGACTGGCTCCTTTTGACTGGAAGCTTCTCAGGACTGGTACTCTTGATGGTTTAAAGAGACACATGGATTTTCAAACTTAATCTTTAAATCCCTGGTAGCTCGGTCTGCGTCACAATTCACTAATTCTCTTCTTCTTGTTAAGGGAAAGCCTAAGGAGGATGGGTGAAATTATTTTTGAAAGATCAATAGCAAACCTTGAAATGCATGTGGAAGCTGTTTGATGAGATCAGAATGCATTGAATTGTGGCTTGCACATATTTTACCCTTTGATGCACCCATTTCTCATAGGATGGATCCAGTAGCTGAGGCTCCAACTTGCTGTGTCTTTTCCTTTTGTTAAAAATAATTTATTTGGGCCGGTGCCGTGGCTCACTAGGCTAATCCTCCGCCTGCGGCGCCGGCACCCTGGGTTCTAGTCCCGGTCGGGGCGCCGGATTCTGCCCCGGTTGCCCCTCTTCCAGGCCAGCTCTCTGCTATGGCCCAGGAGTGCAGTGGAGGATGGCCCAGGTCCTTGGGCCCTGCACCCCATGGGAGACCAGGAGAAGCACCTGGCTTCTGTCATCAGATCAGCGCGGTGCGCCGGCCGCAGCACGCTGGCCGCGGCGGCCACTGGAGGGTGAACCAACGGCAAAGGAAGACCTTTCTCTCTGTCTCTCTCTCTCACTGTCCACTCTGCCTGTCAAAAAAAAATTATTTGACAAACTTGCACAGACAGATTTATGTGTAGAAAGAGTTTTACTGAACATGCATGGCATCTGAGAGCGTTATCAGCTTCAACCTTTTTAAAACTCAAGCTGGGAGCAGGGGACTACAAACTTCCAGCAGGTTACAGATTCCAGGCTGGATGTGGACAAGCACAGAGTGAGTGATGGCCACTGGTAGGTGCACTTCGTGGAGGAGGTGCCATCTGTCCTAGGGCTGGAAGAACAGGTAGGATTTCAAAATGTGAAATCAGAAGACAGAAAAAGCACAAGGCTGGAAATGAGATCGGAGTTTGCAATGTGGGATTCACTTCAGTGCCTCCAGGGCTTCAGTTACACAGCATGAAGAACTGGGTTAGATGGTCTCCAGCCTCCCTTCCAGCTTTGTCTTACTGTGACTGTGTGGCTTGCTGTACAAGGCAATCAGTGGCTACAGCAAAGACGGGGATTCGTATGAGTGGTCGCCTAATGAGCCGTCATCAAGATGAGCTTGCTGGTATGTAGGGTTCATGCTGAAAGAAATAGTAGGCTTTGGTCTTGAAAAACACACTAAGGAGATGACATAGAAATATATTAATTGTCATAATAAGGTCTAATATTTAAAAATACTGAGTTTGGGTTTAGAAGAGCAAAACCTTATGATTCTGCTCGACCCATGCAGGACACTGACAAAGCAGTGCCATGTGGCTGGATATTTGCATGATGCCTTATTGTGTTTCCCTGTATTTTCCTTAGTTCCAATGAATTGCTTCGGAAAAGACTGGCGAGTTCTTGCTCTTCTCAGACAGGAACAAATCAAATGGGGCTAAAATTGAGGCATTAGGGCTCTTTAAGTCACAGGGCTGTCAGTATCAACATCTAAAAGCCAAGGCCCTTCAGCAGCCCTGGGAGCCTCTCCTTCCACGTTGTCATACAGGTTGCTAGGTTTTTAAAGATTTGTTTATCTGAAAGGCCCAGTGACACAGACAGGGAGGGACACACACAGAGAAAGAGACATCTTCTGTCCCGTGGTTCACTCCCCAAATTGCTCTACAGCAACTGAAGTTGGGTCAGGCCCAAATCAGGAGCCAGGAACTCTGTCCAGGTCTCCCGCATGGGTGACAGGGACCCAAGCACTTGGGCCCTCATCTTTTGCCTCCTGGGTGCATTAGCAGGAAGGTGGTTGGCAAGCAGAGCAGCCAGGACTCCAGCTGGCCCTGCCGATAAGGGAAGGCAGTGCCGCGAGTGTAGCCTGACCAGCTGCACCACCGTGCCTGCCTCTAGGTTGCTGAATTTTGGCAACAGGTGGGTAGATCTGGGGCTTCCTGAAAGAAGATACACTATTTCCATGTAGAAAATCTTTGTGTCAAGTACTGTGGTGCAGCCGCTCTTTGTAGCACCCGTATCCCATGTAGGAGTCCCAGTTTGAGTCCTGGCTGCCCTACGTCCAGGCAAGCCGGGAAGGTAGAGGATGGCAGCCTGAGTACTTGGGCCTCTCTCATCACTGTGACATAGCTCGATGGAGTTCCTGGCTCCTGACGTTGGCCTGGTTTAGGCCTGGCTTTCTCTCTCCCATTCTCTCTGTCTCCCTCTCTGTTTATCTGACTTTAAAATTAAAAAAAAAAAAAAAAAAAAAAACTTAAAAAAAAACTTTGTGAAAGATATCTTTGTCTGAGTCAGGTTTGGATGAGTCAGGGTCACTGGGAGTTGCCTAGGACTGCTGTACCACAAGCACACCAGGAAAAGTTAGTCTTCAGCTACCAGATCTTCACCTTGCTCTGTGTTTCTGCTCACAGCTCTGTGTATCAGCATCATAGCTGATAGAGGAAGAAGCTGGGTGCTGTCACGATATTCATTTTATTTGATGGACAGAGAAAAGGGACCGTTTGTTTTTAGTAGCAGGTGATTTGATTTGAAAATTTCATTAGTGAGATTGATTTGGACACTGAATCAGCATGGATGAGGGGACTTGGAGAAGAGAGAATGAAAAGACAGAGAAATCTCAGATTCTTTGTTCAAAGCTTGAATGAGGTGATGATTATAACACTGCATGGAAAAGATTCAACAAATATTGAGATGGAAGTCTAGAATGATCTGGAACAATGCCATCCACTAAACATATAAAATAATCCATATATACACACATATATATATATACAATTTCTATGGCCACATTAAAATAAGACAACATGAATAGGAGAAATTAATGTTAATTATAGATTTCACTTAACACAAAATATGAAAACAGTGTGAGGTTCAGTGCTGTGGTATAGCAGGTAAAGCTGCAACCTGCAGTGCCGGCATCCCATATAGATGCCAGTTCAAGTCCTGGCTGCTCCACTTGTAATCCAGCTCCCTGTTAATGTACCTGGGAAAGCAGTGGAAGATGGTCCAAACCCTTGGGCCCCTGTACCCATGTAGGAGACCCTGAAGAAGCTCCCGGCTCCTGGCTTTACATCAGCCCAGCTCCAGCCATCGCAGCCATTTGGGGGAGTGAACCAGAAGATGGAAAATCTCTCTCTCTCTCTCTCTCTCTCTCTCTCTCTCTGCCTCTGCCTATACCTCTGTCTCTGTCTCTCTGTGACTCTGCCTTTCAAATTAATAATTTTTTTAAAAAAGAAAACATTGTCATTTCAACATGTAATCAGTGAAAAAAAAAAGATTAGTGAGGTATTTGATATTCTTGCTAATTCTGAGTCTTCAGAATTTGGTGAACACTTTGTTCTTATAGGTCTCAATCCACACTCACTGCGTCTCAAGTGCTCAGTGGTTGCGTGCTGCTACTACACATTGTTTAGCATTGCTCTAGAATGATGACAAATGTATAGACATGGGAGTCTGGAGGAAGGGGATGGGGAAAATCTGAGGGCTTGAGTGTAAAGGGAGAAGGCTGGCTCCTTGATTGAAACTGGAAATGTCAGGGGATGCATGTGCCTGATGAGAGTGGGTATGGAGAATGAGCCAAGATCAATCCCATCATTTTGACTAGAAGATACCAACAAAACACCTATCAGGAAGCATGTGCCCGGTAATCGTAGGAGCAGGGTTGAAATGCAGGTCTTCCCGGGGTTCAGAACGCCCAACAGGCTAGCAGAAAATGGAAGGCTGGAAGCAGAAAGCTATGGCAAGGAATGGGAGCTTCAAGCTTCATTCTGCTATTAGCTGAATAACTTTAGAGAAACTGCCCCTGGTTCTGAGTGTTCATTTTCTGGCTGTAATGATAAAATAATAGGAGCTGATACATAATACTCACCCTTATCCATGCCAGATATTGTGCAAGGTGCTTTAAAAGCATTATCTTATTTAGTTTTTACAGAAACCCCAGGAAATCATTTTAGGAGTGATACTGAAATAGGGTTTTTTGATGATGACTTGGCCAAGGGACCCATTTATAAGCTGTCTTAGCCACCCCATTTCCTAATGAGGCCCTCACATAGTCAGATACCTAAGGAACATGGCAGGCAGCAGATGTGATGCCTGTTATCAGAGTTACAGGGAAAGACATGGAGAGACAGACAGATCTTCCATCCACTGGTTCACTCCCCAGATAGCCAGAATGGCCAGAGTGGGGCCAGGCCAAAACCAGGAGCCAGGAGCTTCCTCCAGGTCTCCCACTCGGTGGCAGGGGCCCAAATACCTAGGCCAACTTCTGTGGCTTTTCCCAGGCCATTAACAGCGAGCTTGATTGGAAGTGGAACAGCCTGGTCATGAACTGGCTCCTATACGGAATGCTGGCATTCCAGGCAGTGGCTTAACCCTCTATGCCAGACATGGTGCCATTTAGATGAGCTGGGTTTCTGCCTAGACCCAAATTCATAGCTCTAATACAAAGACTAGAATGCAAAGAAGCCTTTTCATTCCCCCTGGGGAGAAGGCTCTGACTCAGTTTACAACTCAGCTGTAGAGAACCCACGTGCCAGAGACTGACACACTCATCTACCCATTTTTCCTGTGCACAGGGGTACCGCTAGTACTGGGGGTCAACTAGTGACCTTGTCTCTAAGGGAGATGTAAAGAGGAGTGATGGGGAGAAATCAAGGACTGTGTCCCCTTCTCCTTGGGGTCTCCAGACAGGTCTGTTTTCTCTAATACACAAGTAAGGAAAATGAGGCCAGAGAGGTTAAATGTCTGTGCAGAGCAGGTAGAATTAAGATTCAAAAGCAAGCTTGCCTGTTTCCTAAGGCTCTTAGTAAAGATGCCTCTTGCAAGTGTTTCCTTTTGACTTGTAAATGAATGTTGTTTGTATTACACTCCACTACCTTTCTTCCTTGTTGTTCACTTCATTTCTACAAGGCAAATTAATTTAGTTGTGCTACATTGACATGTGAGAACACCCAGGCAGAGAGTGTCAAGAGAAATTGCATTGGAAGTTGTACACAGTTATTTGGAACTAACATTATTACTTCTTGGTCTGCTTTTAATTTAAATTCTTTATATCACCTTTCATATATCTATATTTCACAGTATTTACCAATGTGTTTCATGTATGAACTTATATGTACTGTATCAATCTATCCATATATATATATATACTATGCTATATACATATTTTATATATATATAAATATGCATGTGTTTCACACACACACATTTCTGCTCCTGGGATAAACATACTTTCTGTCAAGAACACACTTTCTTTAGGTTGCTGGACATATTAGCCTCAGAACACCAGGTTACTTTATGAGTTGCTCTTAAAAATCAAGTCTGTCTTATCAATCTTTCCTATTTCTCTTAGGTCAAGGATCTAAAAACGTGAGTAGAATTGGGGAAAGACATTGCAGTTTAGGCTTTTGGCATTAGCTAGCCTTGATCATTCTAGACGGGTTTAAAATAAACCTCCTATCATTTAATTCAGACATCAACTCCCAATCTTTCAAGTAGGTTATGCATCTTCTAGAAACTGAACTTAAAAGTGGCTTTGGTTTCTTCACATCAGTACCTGCCAACTTTTTTTTAATTGCTAGTTTAGAAATCTAAGCTATAATTTTCATTCCACTGTAGCAGAAAGTCAACATTTGCAGAGTGGTTTCCACGTATCAGGTGTTGCCTGTGCTGTTTATGAATTATCTCTTTTAATTACCAGAGTATTCTGTGAGTTAGATGCTATAATCATCTCTATATTTTTGGATCTAATCAGAAGACATTTACATTTCTTACTCAAGATCATACAGGTAGCAAATCAGAGACCTGGGTTCAGATAGTGCGGCTTTAACCACTAAGCTGTCTCACACTGCAAATAGATGACATGGATATCTATGCCTAATACATGGGAACATTCTAAAAATTGTGGTCTCAAATTTTAGGAAGCAATTGTAACTTCCTAATAAAAATAAGCTAGGGGCTGGCATTGTGGCGCAGCAAGTTAAAGCCCTGGCCTACAGCGCCAGCATCCCATATGGGTGCCGGTTGAAGTCCTGGCTGCTGCACTTCCAATCCAGCTCCCTGCTGCTGCCCTGGGAAAACAGCAGAAAATAACCCAAATCCTTGGGCCCCTGCACCCACGTGGGAGACTCAGAGGAAGCTCTGGTTCTTGGCTGTGGATCGGCTCAGCTCCAGCCAATGTGACCATTTGGGGTGTGAACCAGTGGATGGAAGACCTCTCTCTGTAACTCTGTCTTCAAATAAGTAAAATAAATCTTATTAAAAAAGTAACTAGCTCATTGCAAATGTTATGCCGATTCATCAAGGCTCGTTTATTTGGCGTTTCTGGTACAGCAGAACAGGAGAGGAAGTGGTAGCGCATAATGATAACACAAGCCTTTCATCAGCAGATGAAACGGACACACAGAACCTTCAGAGGGCAGTAAAAGTGTGTAAGCAGATGCCAGTGTCCTGCAGCGCAAGCAACTGTGTACTAGAAGGGCTTGAAGACGAGGGAGACACAAAGGACCAGTGTGTGCAGGAAGAGGCTCACAGGGCATCTGCAGTGGTAGGGAGAAACTCAATGAGAAGGGATAGAAGGAGACAGCCCGCAAGGTGAGCCAGAAAAAGATGACAGGAAACTCAGAGAGAGGAATGAGCAGGTGCAATGGATTCTCTTCTTTCCTTCTCTCTTTCCCACATTCTGTGTGTGCACACGTTCGTACATACAAACAGAGGTGCTTACAGGTCTGTGCATATATCTGGATATATGAGGGGACTTCCAAAGGTTCATGGGATTAAAAAACTAAATGTGGGGGAAAAAAAGTTGAAATATGTGCATTTCAGGCAGTTTTCAAAAAGCTCATAAACATGCTTGTATAAAATAACTATAAATGGGTTTCAACTTTTTTTGTACCAAAAAGAAACTTACCTTCTAATTCTGTTTTTCCATCTACATTTGAATTTCCATTTTTCCATGAATGCTTTGAAGATACATTTACACATAAATTTACCTCCAAATACGGTTTGCCTTACCCTAGGATTAAATGTTCTGATAAACTCAGAAGCACGAAGCGCTGCTGGAGATGACAACTGCGACTTTTAGATCTGCAGTGACAAATCCGTGAGAGAGAAATGAGTTATTGGCTATCCTTCGACTTTGTACAGCAAAACCTTCATCCTTGCAGAAATCAAGACCAGATCAATACTTATACCAGGATGATATTTTTATTAAAAAAGAACTGTATATATGGAAAAATTGATTGTTTTTTGATTGACACCATACTTTATTCTAACTGGTACACGTTTTCAGTTTATCTTTGCTGTGGGCACTGGACAGGAAATTGCTGTATAATATTATCCTTCTGTGTTTGACAATAAAATCCAAGAAAAATAAAGTGTCCCTCCAGTACAGCAAGTTAGGTGATAGAGATGGAATTTCCAGTTTTATTGGTTGCAGGTAGGCTTATGAAATTAGTGCTTTACAAAAAATCTAGGTTTCAAAGGCCAAGATATAAGAATTTTATATGAAAGTGTCGCTGTTCTCTGAAACTTTTTATGAAATAAAGGAACCAAAATTCCTGATTTTTAAAAAATTTTTTTGAGACACAGCAAATTGGATTTGACTTGCTACAGGATTTTTATAACTGATAAAATTATATTATTGGGGGGCCAGTGCTGTGATGTATTGGGTAAAACTGCCGCCTGCAGTGCCAGCATCCCATATGGATGCCAGTTCAAGCCCTGGCTGCTCCACTTCTGATCTAGCTCTCTACTATGGCCTGAGAAATCAGTAGAAGATGACTCAATTCCTTGGGCCCCTGCACCCACATGGGAGATCGGAAGAAGCTCCTGGTTCCTGGCTTCGGATCTGCCCAGCTCCAGCCATTGTGGCCATCTGGGGAGTGAACCTCCCCAGAAGACCTCTCTCTCTCTCTCTCTCTCTGCTTCACTGTAACTCTGTCTTTAAAATAAATAAATAAATCTTAAAAAAATATTAATGGGGGCTGGCGCTGTGGTGTAGTGGGTAAAGCCACCACGTGCAGTGCTGGCATCCCATATGGGCACCAGTCTGAGTCCCAGCTACTCCATTTCTGATCCAGCTCTCTGCTGTGGCCTGAGAAAGCAGTAGGAGATGGCCCAAGTGCTTCTGGGAGACCCAGAAGAAGCTCCTGGCTTCCGGTCGGGCCAGTTCTGGCCTTTACGGTCATTTGGAGAGTGAACCAGCAGATGGAAGACCTTTCTGTCTGTCTCTGCCTCTGCCTCTCTGTAACTCTGCCTTTCAAATGAATAAATAAATCTTAAAATAAAAAAATACTATTTTAATGTAATTCTTATTTAACTGAAAACTAGTATCATCCACAAACTTGAGCTTAAAAGTGATCTTTTTTCTTGTCAGTTGAGTGTAACATCCTTGTTCTGTTAGTGTGTGATTAACAACCTTCTGTGAGCCATTTGTGGAGGAATAGGCATACGTGTATTCTGCAGACATACCCACCTGGGCCGGCTACACGCAGGTACCATCCTGTCTGGGAGCTCACTGATACAGAAGAGCCAGGTGGAAAAATTGATTCGCTCCTCCTCTCCTTTACAAGACCTGCCCCAAACTTACAGATTCTTTAACTGGCCTCTGGTGTTCTCGACCCCAGTAACAGGAAGAGTGTGCGTGTGTGTGTGTGTGTGTTTGTGGTCTGTCTTGAGCCTCTTGGTGCCATCACATATATTCTTGATTGCTAGAGTTACTTTTCCTTTGGTATCTAAGCAAACAAATGTATTGATTCCTCTTCGCACATATCATCAGGAATCACATTTTTACTAAGAGCTACAGTGATTCCTGTTGGGTTTGGTCGGTGGGACGCCGTCTTTGGCATTCTTCCTGATCATTTCTGACGTCTTGTTCTTGCTCTGTTGAATTCTCAAGTTCTTCTCAGCCTTTCACATCCTATCTGTCAGGCCGTTTTTCTGCACTATTTCACTCTGCTTTCCACTGTCCGAACTCTTTACTATTGCAGCAGATTTTCCAGAAGGACTTGATTCCTACAGCCAAATTATGTAAGACACGCAGTGTGTTTGATGTCATCTAACCTTCACTGTTGGACAGGTTCTGTCTTGAAAGTCACTCAACTATTCCCATTGCATTTAATCATCCCTGGTTATACGTTTGAGTTTGGCTTCAGCCTATTGCCATATTGTTGACTTCTCCTCTGTTTTCTTCACCTGTTTCTCTGTCTCTTTAGTTCACTAATCCCTGACCCTCAAATTCCTGTTTTTATTTCTCTGGTAGAATAATTTGTCTAGTCTTTGAGTATAAGGATATTAGCAAGAATGGCTAACATTGTTCTGCTTTCAAGGCTTTCTCTGTACTGTGGATAACTTATAACCTAGAAATGGTACTCAAAAAAGTAATACTGAAAATACTACAGGAAAGAGATATGAACAAGCTTTGCTCTGAAACTATCTATGGGTATGGGGTAGTTGGAGGTTGAAATGAAACACTGCTAGTCATGGGTGTTTGTGTCAGCATTCTTGCAGCATGTCAATATTATCTATGAATTTTGGAGTTGGGTGATGGGTTCAAGTGGTCTGTTGTAGTTTTCACTCTACTTCTGTACATATTTAAAATACTCTGTATTGGCAAGCTAAAATTTTTTCTACTTGATGTATATGAGATATAGAAGTTAACATTCAAATATAACAGAGACCATAGTATATATTTAAATTTTTACTTGTTTTTTTTCTTATTTATTTTATTTTTTTAACTTTTATTTAATAAATATAAATTTCAAAAGTACAACTTTTGGATTATAGCGGCTTTCCCCCCCATAACCTCCCTCCCACCCACAACCCTCCCATCTCCCACTCCCTCTCCCATCCCATTCTTCATCAAGATTCATTTTCAATTATCTTTATATACAGAAGATCAATTTAGTATATACTAAGTAAAGATTTCAACAGTTTGCACCCACACAGAAACACAAAGTATAAAGTACTGCTTGAGTACTAGTTATTCCGTTAATTCACATAGTACAACACATGAAGGACAGAGATCCTACATGGGGAGTAAGTGCACAGTGACTCCTGTTGTTGATTTAACAATTGACACTTATTTATGGTGTCAGTAATCACCTGAGGCTCTTGTCATGAGCTGCCAAGCCTATGGAAGCCTCTTGAGTTTGCCAACTCTGATCTTATTTAGACAAGGCCATAGTCAAAGTGGAAGTTCTCTCCTCCCTTCAGAGAAAGATACCTCCTTCTTTGACGGCCTGTTCTTTCTGCTGAGATCTCACTCACAAAGCTCTTTCATTTAGGTCAATTTATTTATTTATTTTTATTTATTTTTTTTTTTTTTGCCAGAGTGTCTTGGCTTTCCATGCCTGAAATACTCTCCTGGGCTTTTTAGCCAGATCTGAATGCCTTAAGGGCTGATTCTGAGGCCAGAGTGCTGTTTAGGACATCTGCCATTCTGTGAGTCTGCTGTGTATCCTATTTCCCACGTTGGATTGTTCTCTCCTTTAATTCTATCAGTTAGTATTAGCAGACCATAGTATATATGTAATTATATAATTAAAATTAAGAGTACATGATTATATAGATATAATTAGTAGGAACCAATCTAAAAGAAGAGTAGATTAAAACTTGAAGGATAAAAGCAACCGTTAGAAGACAAATTGAAGGGCATGTTGGTGGTATTTTCAGAAGGAGACATGTAGTGACAACAAATATTATCATCCAGTCAACAATTTTTCATAACAAAGCAATAGTGGATAAAGACACAAAATATTCACATTCCAAAGTCTTGGTCCAGGAATCTGGGCATAGTTTAGATGGTTTCTCTGGATCAAGATTTTTCATGCGCAGTGAGGCCTGATCAGGACAGGATGCGCTTCCATGCACATTTATGGAGCTCTTGGCAGGTCTCAGATCCTTACTGACTGTTGGCCAGAGACATCATTTCTTTGCTCACACGTCCTCTCCACAGGGTAACTGCATGGGATGGCAGAGGTTCTCCTTAAACTCAGCTGGAGATGGAAGCTACAGTCTTTTGTGAACTAATCCCAGATCATGTGGCATTGCCTCTTCTATATTGTATTTGGTAGATGTGTGTCAGCTAATCCAGCCTGCAAGGCAGAAGGTTACATAAACGTGAGAATATCAATAGGAGGGGATTGTTTTGGCCATGTTGGGGGGTTGCATGACACAGCCTGGATCTCAGACTCTCATAGTTCATATCCCTTCCACATCCCAGGTGTATTTACCCCTCCCAAGGTCTCTAAGTCTCTCCGCTAAAGCATCAGCTCAGCACCCAGAATTTTATCCTCTAAGTCAGGTTCAGTTATGAATGAGGTGTCTCAGACTAGACCTTAAGTTCAGTTCCTTGTTTGCCTTTTCGCTGAATATATGGACCTGTGACGCTAAAGATCCATAACACACATTAGAGAAAGAGGTATAAACACTATAAATATGCACATTCCTGTCTAGGAAAGGGAGGACTTGGGGGACACGTTAGTCTCTGGTGGTCCAAAGCAGTTCTGACGTTCTGGGCAAATGTTGAAAATTCCTAATTAGGCTCAAGGCCAAGCAATAATTCTCCATGGCTTTTGGCTCTGCCATTTAGGCTTGTGTTAGTCTGCTCGGGCTCCCATCACAGAATACCACAGGCTGGGAAGTTTAAGCAACAGAAATGTATGTTTTCTGCATTCTTAGGGAAGGAGGTCCAAGTTGAAGGTGTCAGCAGGACGGCCTCACTTCCCGGCTTGCAGATGGCTGCCTTCTTACTGTGTCCTCACGTGGTCTTTCCTATGTGTGTGCATGAAGGAGCAGAGAGAGAGAGAGAGACAGACACTCAAGGGCTTCAACATGTGAACATGAATGTTGGAAGGGACAGTTCAGCCCATCTCAAGCCTGTCTGGTCCATCTGCAGATATAGCCTTCTTTTCTTGTGAAAGATTTCACCAGTTTGTTGATGAGTAGTTTTCCAAGCCTCCTCCTGACATTTTGGGGATCCAGCTTCCTCTTTGTCCTTTGTTGCCGCCCGTCCTTTTCAACCCGAGGTGGCGGCAGCACGCCTTTCATCTCCGAGGGCCTTCGGTGCGACTGAAGTGTTCTCTGAGGCACCACCTTTGATCTCTCTGCGGTTGGAAGAAAAGCTTTTGCCGTCACATCCTGAGTTTCACCTCTTCACCATGGTTTCCTGGCTCTGCTCCGAATTTAATTTCTTCGCTTGGAAATCATTTCCACACATTGTGTGCCATTCGACGAGGCTGAGAATTTTGAAACCCATCAAATCCTAACTCTATTCTGCTTACCAGTCCTTTCCTCAATTTATGTCTCTCCTTTTGTCTTTTACTACAAGTGGCAAGAACAAACCAGGTGGCATTTTCGACATTTTGCTTGAAAATTGCCTTGGCTAGCACACCCCGTTCATTAGGCGCATGTTCTGCTTTCTCAGTGCTGCAGGTGTGCTGAGCTCCTGCCACTGAGTCATGACGACCTCTCTTACTCCACTTCCAGGAACACGCGTGTCTCCTGCAACCCCCTCACCAACAGCATCCTCCAAGGCTAAATTTATACAAATCGCTTGTTCAAGGACACTTAAGCTTTTTCTACCATGCTCCTTAAAAGTCTTCCACCTTCTGCCTACCATCCAGCGCAAAAGACATGCCCAAATTTTTAGGTATTTATTAAATCAACATTTGCTTTTCAGTACAGAAATTCTGAATCAGAGAAGTAGAACGCGTGTATGTGTGTGTGTGTGTGTGTGTGTGAGTGTGTGTGCACTATGAAGATACTTCTTAAAGTTCATGGAAAGTTGAATTAAAATATAAATTCATTTTGATACAAAAATTTTCTGAGATTCATGCATATAAGGGTCTTCAAAAAGCTTATAGAAAATGTGTATTATGAAAAAAAGCATGGATTTCAAAATTTTTTGTAACAAAAATAAACATTTCAATTCCATTTTCTGTGATCTTTTGGGAGTACTCTTTTGTGTAAGTGTATAAATATGATCTGACCTTAAGCAATTGTGCACAGTGATTAAACAGCCTCTGTAAGGTGACCACCTTCATGTCTGACACTAGAGTTGGATAAGGGTAAGGTTGGGGGAAAGGCAAGGGACCCATTAAAATTGGAATAAACTGGTCGGTGTTTGTTTGCCTCTTACCTTGCTGCTATGGTGGTAGGCAGAAGGGTCCACACGTGTGGCTGAAGCGTGACCAAGCTAAAGGTGGAAGCAGGTGCAGGTCGGGTTCTCCTTCTTACCTACAAGATGAATTCACAGAGCAGCAGGAACATAGACTACAAAGTAGCTGAACTTGACTTCCACATCACACACAAGATTCTTTCTTGGGGCCCAGCCTCACCAGAAAGAAAACCCTGGGAATTGTAGTTGAGAAAAGTGATTCTGAGAAATGTAGCCTAGCCCAGTAGACACATTTGTGTCCTCAAGGAAAGTAAAAGAAATATTGGGATAACGAAGAGCTTTGCAGGTGGTAACTTCTGTCAGAAAAGAAAACAGTGGAGTCCTGGGAATTTAATGGTAACGCAAGAAGAAATAAATATGGGCATATGTTTTGTCTGAACCAGACAGGAACTGGCGTTG
The DNA here is from genome assembly GCF_051225735.1 of Oryctolagus cuniculus. Classification (NCBI taxonomy): domain Eukaryota; kingdom Metazoa; phylum Chordata; class Mammalia; order Lagomorpha; family Leporidae; genus Oryctolagus; species Oryctolagus cuniculus. The sequence goes on from NC_142872.1 coordinate 18,115,220, forward strand.
GAATATTCATCTCCAAGAGGGGTCTGAGTGGGTGAACAGTAGGAATATCTCTAGAAAATCAGGCAGCCCACACGCGGGCTAGAAGAGCTTGTCCTGGTTGACTTGTTACAGGTAGAAATAGCCAAGTATGTGTCTATGATGGAAGCAGGACCCAGACACTGCGTTGTAATTTGCTTGGTTAGTGTTTGTGCACTAGAAGATTCATTTGGGCATAATGCTTTACAGAGAACCTACAGGGTGTTATTTCCAGGATAGTTAAGTGAATAAGGGAAAAAGAATGTCTATAATACTGCGTTCATGGTCTAAGAAAGGAATTTAAAAAGACATAGATGTGTTTAATGAAGCGTACCAAAAGAAACTGAGGAAGGACAAAATAATGAGATTTTTACCTGATGGTGTGGTATGAGGGCTGTGACACTTTTGAGAACATATACTTGTTTTTCTTTTCAAAAAAAAAAAGCATAGCTCTGACTTTTAAACCATAGCAGTATTTCATACACCCACAAAAATTAATCTGTGAATCAATCAAATCAGCCAGGATGTGTTAGGGGTTGGGAGGCAGAGGGAAGAACTCCAAATTAATGCAAATATGAACAAAGGAACTTAAGTAAATCACATAACCACATTGAACGGGGTGGGAAGGAAAGTTCAGGGTAAGGAACTTCGCAAAACGTTGGTTTGGCTGGGTGCTGGAAGGTTACAGAGCAATAGAACTCTGCACCAACATCATACTGTAGTTAGTAAGTTTGCTTTTCAAAGGAATGTGTGTTAGCCATTCAGAAACTACTTTTTGTGTATTCTAGATTTGAGCAAATATGTAAATATACTTTTATTAAATGTTTGTTTATCTGAGAGGCAGAGAGAAGAGGAGGAGAGGGGAGTTCTCATTCACAGGCTCATCGCCTAAATGCCCACAGCAGTGAAGGCTGGGCCACGACTGAAGCCAAGGCCGGGAACTCAATCCAGGTCTCGCACAGCAGTGACAGGAGTCACCACTGCCTCCCAAGGTCTGCACCAGCAGGAAGCTGGAGCCAGGAGCTAGGGCTAGCAATCAAACCCAGGCAGTGGGGAGTGGGACACAGGCATCTTAACCAGCACCTTCACCTCTACACTGAATGCCTAACCCAGCAAATGTGTGTTAAATAATTTGAGATAGACTCCTCACAGACAGGGAAAATAGCTATAAATGGAGAAACCAGGAAGGGTAGAACAAACACAGAACACTCTAGTATTATTAAATGGGTATCAGAGTTATGACTATTTTAAATACAGATGAGTATATAAGGGATTTTCAAAAAGCTCATGGAAAACACATATTGTGCAAAAACAGTTCATGAATTTCAATTATTTGCAATAAAATAGTTTTTCTTTTAGCTCCATTGTGCATGAATTTTTTGAAATACCCTCGCCCATAGAGCTGTGTTTGTATGTAAAGACATGTATCTCTTAGTTATAGTTGCTGATTAGGCCCAGAAGGAATGACATTCTATCAAACATCATTCTTCAATAAAAGGAAGTAAGGCTCTTTGAAGAAATGACTGATTCCTGGCAGAGGAAGAGAAAGGATAGGAGGATCCAGGAACATATTATAGAGCCAGAAAATAAGGAAATGTTCAAAAAAATGATGAGGGTACATCAAAAGGACCCATGAGCCAGCTTGAAAGCATTTCAAATGCCAAAAATGGAATTACTTGGATGATGAAATTAAAAAAGTATAGTAGCTACAATCCACAGAATAAAAGAATTATCAATGCTTCCATTTGTGAACAAATAGATGATTGTACAAAGGGCTAGCTCCTCTCTACAGTAGAATTCAACTTAGTATATAAAAGAAATGATACAAACAGAAAAGAAGCCAACTGGCAAACACCCCAGTAACATCTGATGCGGGCAGGAATCACTCATGGATGTGAAAATTAGTGAAGGAAAGTGTGATGGCAAAGAGGATGTTTGTATAGTCTCAAAATCTCTCTCTGCAAGATAGCTATTCATCAGAAAGAGATAGTAACTGCTCTGTGGTGAGAAGGCGACATCCTCACCCAGGGGTCGGGGTTGGCATCACAAGTAATGGGGCATCTTGACGTTGTGTGCATACCTCCTGACACCATGCACCAGTGAGGGAAACTGTCATTTATTTGATATTTTTGCAAAAAAAGTGAATACTTGAATCACGTGAAAGGTTAAAGAAAATTGAGAGGCATTCTGTAAAATGACTAGTCAGTGTTCTTCAAAGGAGTTTAGGTCATGAAAAACAAAGCACATGGGAGGAACTGTCCCAGAGTAAAGGTGACAGAGATAGCAACTGAATGCAATGTGGCTTCCTGGATTGGATTGTAGACCAGAAAATGGACATTCATGGAAAGCTGGCCAAATTTGAACAAAATATATAGATAATAGTACAGTACTTTGGGGAAGCCCAGTAAAAGGTTTGCAGACATAGCACAAGGATTGTGTTTATAACTTGTTTTGGGTGACATTAAAATAAAATAAGATTTTTATAAGACTTCAATAATTTATCAAGGAGTAATTATACCAAGAAGACCTGGATTTTAAGGGCATGGGCCAGAAAATGGGCTGTAATGGAACAAGTTAGCAGGTTGAACGCATCACCTTACCCTTCCCAACCTTTCCAACTGGAGAGCCCCCAAGATATACTGATTATGGTCAGGAGAACTTGGCCTACATTGAGTTTTGAATATTTATGTTGAATTGCTCACTTTGTTTATTTTTTATAGATAGGAAAGTAAAATTCAAAGTTAGAAATATCTTCCAGAGCCCTATCATTTAGATGTCAATTACATATTTATAGAACTTGAGACAAATTATTCATTTGTAGATCACTTTTCACAGTTATTAAATAATAGACTGATAAATATTTAATATTACCTACTCAAGTAAGCAGTGATGTATAACAGAGAAAGGCTTGTCTCTAAGTTTTGATGCTGGCATTCTGCTATGTTAGTGGAATGTTAATACCACTATATTACATAAACGAATCAAAACGAAATAAAAAGGAGCAGATCTGGTACCAGGGCCACAAATCCAAGCTTTGACCAGGGGTAGGGAGAGAAGGAAACTCGTTCCAAGTGTGGTGAGGGACACGGGAGAAGGCAGAGGCCTCCAGATCAGATTGTAGGAGGAGGATGTAAACAGGGGTGCAGTTGAGGTGTGTGCAGATACCCCAGGTTTGTCTTCCAAGCCAGTGAATCTGCAAAAATCCAGGCGTTTCTAGACAGTCCTGATTCTAAATTGGAGTCATTTCATAGGAGTTAGAGCAATGTGATCTATCCAGTTTGGTGATGAACTTCAGTCAATTGGGAGAGTATAGTACATAGCATATATTCATTCCTACAGAATAATAGCAAAGGAAAAAGGGTAGTGGTGAGTAGTGGAGTATAGAATAGTTGGTAAGAGGCCAGCGCTGTGGCTCACTAGGCTAATCCTCTGCCTGCGGCGCCAGCACACCGGGTTCTAGTCCTGGTCAGGGCGCCGGATTCTGTCCCGGTCGCTCCTCTTCCTGTCCAGCTCTCTGCTGTGGCCTGGGAGTGCAGTGGAGGATGGCCCAGGTGCTTGGGCCCTGCACCCCATGGGAGACCAGGAGAAGCACCTGGCTCCTGGCTTTGGATCAGCGCAGTGCGCCGGCCGCAGCGGCCATTGGAGGGTGAACCAATGGCAAAAGGAAGACCTTTCTTTCTGTCTCTCTCTCTCTCACTGTCCACTCTGCCTGTCAAAAAAAAAAAAAAAAAAAAAGTGGGTAAGAGGACATTTTGTGATCAGGTAAATTCTGGTCCAGCTTCTTACCACATCAGAGCTTTGGAATGATGACAACTGCTAATTCTGATACTTGGTTTTAGCATAGTGAAACCTAACTCCTAGAGGTTTTGTGCTGATTAAATGAGGAAATGAATGGCAGCATCACAACACAGGGTATGCATTCAATAAACGCCAGACTGTTTATATCACTTTGCAGTGACGATGGTGTTTGGGCCACATGTAAAACGACTGATGTCTGCAGACAGACTTGTTCTGTGTAGACATTGCATAGCAAAGCATGTATTAAAATATAAAGAGCTGAATGATGGGGAAATCTATAGCTTGATGAGCTTTGGGAGTTTCAGGCTTCAATGCAGACACTACAGATCCTTGGTTAAATCCAGAAAAATTACTTCTGATCTCTCTGTCCACAGGTAGAAAGGGAGCTAGAATACTCATTTTGTAGTTCAAGAAATGATGAGAATTCAGCTAGCGTAGGGTTTCTCCGTAGCGGCTCGATGGGCGTTTTGGGTCACGTCATTCTGGACAGTGGCCTCCAGAAAGATGTGTGCGTAGATAAAGGGAGGGGAGAGGATGACATCACTGGCCATCGAGGGAGCCAGAAGATAAATGCCGCAGGTTTGCTTCTCAAGGCCATGGGCTGATGTTCAAAAATGTAACATGATTTTCTACAGTCAAAATACATAGCTTTCAGCCTTCATTTGTCCACATGCACAAATATATGCATCACTTTATTCTAGACGAACTCAGAGAAAATATGGTCATTCGTTTATAATCCAGTCACATTCTGGATAGAACTTTCTCTTTGGCTTGTCTTTCTTCTCCATCTCTCTTGGTCTGAATCTAAATTGGAAGCATGAGATAGGCTGATAAGGGAACCGATTTGAGAGCCACACAGTCTTGCTGGGAAGGAAGCCATCTGTTTCTTCGTTTTGGCTTGATTTGATCCATTGCTAATGTTCTCTGAGCGCGGCTAATCTGATCTGGTTTCCAGGCACATCTTACGCTTTACCACCTTCCAAAATGCACAGTCAGCCTCTGCCCGGGGCTCATCCACTGGAGGTTTGTGATGGTGGCACAGTCTCCAGTCATGTTTTCTAGTCCAAAATCTGGTTTCTTCGGGTTTGCCTTTCCACGTTCTCAGCCCTTCTCTCCCATCCTGGGATCCGGGATTCAGGGAGGTTCAAGGGCTTGTGTCCCCAACACGGTCTCGTTGCCATCTGTGCTCTACATTCTCTCCTCATGAGGGACCCTGGCTGCACCTCCCCAGGTCCTGACTGCAACAGTGAGATGCTCATCTACAGGTCTCTCCCTACCTCCGACGTGATGGTGCCAGGGAATTCTCTAAGCAAGTTGTTGTCTTCTTTAGAACACAAGCAATGTGCACCTTTTGTTATCAGAAACCCGAATCAAAGCGAGAATTCTGTATCTTTCCCCACCTTCGGCTGGGTGGACGTGGGGAGGGTCAGGAGTCGGGCACACAGACAAGTCTGTACGTCCTGATTCTTCCATGTCTTTTCCCTTTCCTTCACAGTTCAGCTGGGTTTTCTGGTGTGTAGCCGGGGACAAGGCTGCGTAGACTTCACCAGGTTTCCTCTCCTGTCAGATTTTTTTTTTCAGTTTCTTTTGTCAGTGCATTACATGTGCAATAGCACTGTTTTATTTAGGAGCCAAGGACTTGGAGTCATTACTCCCCAGTCCCATTAGAGAGTTGGCCCTAGGTGAGGGGCAGGCCCGTGTTCCATGACGCCACAGTGTGGGCACAGGAAGAAGAGGAAGGAATGAACTGGGATCCCAATGTATCTCCCTGAAAACTTGAACATTATTCAGATCTTATGTGGCTTCTGAAGAAAATCCTTCCTTCCACTCGGATTTCTGCTAACAACGGCTTACAGGCTGCCCTGAAAAAGATGCTCAAGTCCAAAGCACTCTAAAGAAAATGAAATCCCACTGTTGCACATTATTCTGTAAGTCGCAATAATATCTTAATTTTTCATTCCTGAGACACAAGGCTCCTGACTAATGAAAACAAATACGCCTCATTTTCTAAATCTTTACTGTTTCTGATTTACCATGCCATAATGGCAAGCTTTTCAAAGGCCAAGTCAACAGCTGGGTTTGCTTCTGCAGATTTGCCGTTACTGTTTTCCAACATGGCTTGGTGTTTTTAGAGTCAGTTGTCCTTGGCTTTCAAAGTTTCTTTGCTAGAGATAAATGTAAAACTATATTTCAATTTTAATTATTTGTTTGAAAGTCAAACAGAGACAGAGACAGTGACAGAGACAGATACAGACACAGAGATCTTCCATCTACTGGCCGATTTCCCAATGCCTGCGAAAGCTGGGGCTGGGTGAAGCAGAAGGCAGGAGCATGGAACTCCATCTGATACTCCCCTGTGGATGGCAGAGACCCAAGTACTTGAGCCATCACCTGCCTGTTCCAGAATGCACGTTCACAGGAAGCCAGAAGCAGAAGCAGAGTTAGAAGTTGAACCTGGGCGCTCAGAAATGGGCCACAGGCACCCTGAATGTTGGTAACTGCTATGCCAAAGCTTGCCCCTAAAGCTGTATTTTAAAAAGGCAAATGGCAAAGAAAGAACAGTATAGAACAAATACACAGATTAGATGACTAATTGTATGTATTGTTAATACCAAATTGAACAATTTCCCAGACTATCTTTCTTGTAAATGAAGATAAATCCAATGGATAATCCAAAATCATGTTCTCCAGTACTTACTTTTATTGTTATTTTATTATTTTTTATTAAAAAAAGTATTTTTTATTAAAAGCCATATTGAAGCCCTTTAAGTTGAAATTTTAATACTTTCTGCCAATAACCTAATGAGTAATTATAAAGTCAAGACAAAGTCCTTCTGTTTCTCAGACCACGTCCAGTGGCATATTTCCCTCATTCCGTTTCAGGTGGGATATCATTCAGTTACAACCCATTTAACGTGACTATTTTAATGGGACACTTTTATTGTTATTTTATTATTTTAGCCCAACAGGACCTCGATTTTGTCAGTATTCCATCTGCCTATTCACTTATTCAGCAGATGATAAGGAAGCACTTACTGCTAGTTGAGACCTTCCAATCTCAAGGAGCTTAGAATAGTTTCTAATTCTATAGGATGATTTAATTTTCTGCATAAGAAAATATCTTGGGGCCGGCGCTGTGGCGTAGCGGGTAAACCTGCAGCCTGCAGTGCCAGCATCCCACATGGGCGCCTGTTTGAGTCTTGGCTGCTCCACTTCCGATCCAGCTCTCTGCTGGCTCTTGGGATGGCCCAAGTCCTTGGGCCCCTGCACCCATGTGGGAGACCCAGAGGAGGCTCCTGGCTCCTGGCTTCGAATCGGCTCAGCACAGGCCGTTGTGGCCAACTGGGGAGTGAACCAGCAAATGAGGAGCTCTCTTTCCCTCTATGTCTCTGCCTCTCCTTCTCTCTCTGTGTAACTCTTTCAAATAAATAAACAAGTCTTTAAAAAAGTAAGAAAATACCTTATTTGATATAAGAATTTTTTAGAGACTCTAGAACACTGTCTAAATAGTACTACATTTGTAAACATCTTCAAAGAGTTACTTTTTCATGAACATGTTTAAAACTTAAAAGAGCATTGTAAGCTTCTTCATATATGAATAATGTTTGCTTGAATTTTACATATGTGTTTTCTCTTCATGTTTAGCAGAGAAGATACAAGGAACTTCAAAAAGTTCATGGAACATAGTATTAAAGATAAGTTTATTTTGATGCAAAAATGTTAGAATTCTATGCATTTGAGAGGTCTTCTAAAAGTTTATGTAAATTCATATAATGTAAAAAACTATGCATGGGTTTTTGTATTTTTACACAAAAAGTAATTTAGTTTATAATTCTGTTTTCCACGATTTTTTAAGGTACCTTTTATGGGTGGGTTGTGCTGGGAGAAGTGTCTCAGCAATGTTTGTTAAAGGTAATCCTGCCCTGGAAGAGTATACAGGAGTAGGAGTCAGGCTAGGAAATCCCCTAGCACGTGGTTGCTTGAACCAAGAGCTACGTTTAATATTAGGCTTGGAAGACAGACACCGGCAGCCTCCCAGGGAGGCCGTGCTCCCTGTGTGTCATAAGACTCCAACTGGGAGGACATGGGGATCACTCAGCTGCGGACCAGCAGAGGGAAGTAAATATTTATGCCAGAAGGATACACACTTACAGCAATAACATCACCCCTGCTCAGCCACCCCCGCAGATAAACAGATACTTTAGAGTCCTCTCAGAAGGACGTCATTTGCAGGATTGCATTTTACTTTAAATAGATTTGAGTAGGATGTTGAAGCAGGCCTCCAGAGAGACAAATAAGCCAGGTATCTGATCATTCTTCGGATCATTTAACAGAGCCCTACCCAACATTTTCTTGTGGGCAGAGATTCACTTGAAGAATCTGAAATAAATAATACCAGCCACTCTCTTCTCATCAGCATGCTCTGCCTAGCCGGTGTCTGGAACGTGGTGGTTCTCAGCCCAGCTGGGGGAACTTTATTCAGTATTAAGGACAACTTTGTATCTTCCATTCACTTTGACAATTGAAAGGCAGCACTAGAGAAACTCATGGGCTTCTGTGCCTCCACCTTCCAGGCCATTAAGGAGGACATAGAGAACAGAAACCCAATTAGCTGTCTTCACCCCTTGCTTGAAATGGCACTCAAATTGCCAGTCTTCCTTCCCGAATTCAAAAGAGATCTAACCATTAAAATCCAGCTCTGTTTAGAAAGTGGGAGCATGTCACAGCTCAGCAGTTTTCCACGTCCAAGCTGAACAGTGGGCTTGCGAGCAGCGTTCTTGCTAGAGGAGAGCTGGTTTCTAAGCTTGCTGGGACTCTTTGCCTTTGATTCTTCACACGTTCTGCTGGACCTGGTCGGGATATTTTGCCGTACTGAAGCCCATGCCATCGTTTTCTCAGCATAAGTAAGATGTTCTAGGGAATTAAGTCACATTCATGGATTGCATCCATCTCGATTATTTTTTGAGAAGTGCTGCTCTTGCAAGTGTCCCATTAAAATAGTCATGTTAAATGGGTTGTAACTGAATGATATCCCACCTGAAACGGAACGAGGGAAATATGCCACTGGATGTGGTCTGAGAAACAGAAGGACTTTGTCTTGACTTTATAATTACTCATTAGGTTATTGGCAGAAAGTATTAAAATTTCAACTTAAAGGGCTTCAATATGGCTAAGAATCTTTCTTAGCCTCACAGAAACAAAGGAGAGATTCCTCGTTCACGGGATGTTCTAGAGGAAACATAGTTGTTGTTGTTGTTGTTTTTTAAGATTTATTTATTTATTTGAAGTGAGAGTTACTCACAGAGAGAAGGAGAGGCAGAGAGGGAGAGGCAGAGAGAGAGAGGTCTTCCATCCACTGGTTCACTCCCCAACTGGCTGCAATGGCTGGAGCTGAGTCAATCTGAAGCCAGGAGCCTGGAGTGTCTTCCAGGTCTCCCATGCAGGTGCAGGGGCCCAAGGACTTGGACCATCTTCTATTGCTTTCCCAGGCCATAGCAGAGAGCTGGATTGGAAGTGGAGCAGCTGGGACTTGAATCAGCACCCATATGGGATATTGGCACTGCAGATGGAGGCCTTACCTGCTATACCACAGCCCTGGCCCCAAAACACAGGTTCTTGTCAAGGAGGTGTTCACGTTTTCCAGGTGTCTTGGAATGCAAGGAACCATAGTGCCAGTCAGGGAAAAGGAGAAGTCTTTGAATAATCATTTTCCATTGTGTGAAGTTAGGGAATCCTCTGTCTTTAAAGAAACAATATATGAGATAAAATGATGGAAGAGACCTTCAAGCATCTCAGAAGTCAACTTCAGAAACTGTAAAGTGAGAAAAAACATGCTTTGTAAGCTCTCTTCCTGTACCTCTTAGGACTGAGAGAATTATAACTATTTCAGGCCTGCCCGTCCAATGCTAGTCTCCTTGTAGATACTTAGCAGAACTTGAACATCAAATGTCGCTGAAGTTCTGACACAGTGGCCAGGCACCATCGCATGAGTTACAGCTGGGGAGGGGCGCAACCGAGGGGGGCCATTGTCGAGTGTAGAGCTGACTCAGGGCCAGAGGCTACCATGAACGCTTCAACCTACAGACAGCTGCATGTTCAGTCTTCCTCCAGAGACAGCGGTAGGACTGTTAGACTTCCACATTGTCTCAGAGTTTCTGGATTTCCTGTGTCATAAATTCCCTCCCTGAGACTTTGAAAGCAGCCCACATTCAAGGACAAGGCGCCGTGTAAAAGCAAGATTTAATTAGGGACCCAGGAGGTGGTGAAGATTTAGTGTTATGCAATCAAATTAAATATTCTTCTGCAGCTTTTTGTTTTCTTAACCACTTAGCAAAGGTACTCAGAATATAAATAAATCTAATGGAGAATAAACCCAAGCGATTAAATCAATAGTGGCCAATGCTGTGACCTTTTCAAGGGTAGTTGATTTTCCATTTTTGTCTGAATCCATTTTCAGAAGAATGAACTTCAAAATAACATGAAAAGTTGTTTGATCCGCTGTGTAAAACTCAGAGTTTTGTCAGAAAGAGTCAGATTGTGCCATTATGTGTAAGGATTTCCTGCATATTTTTCTGCAGAGTTCTTTACCTCGGAAAGTTCTAAGTGCTGCAGTGGGAGAGCTGCAAAGCGCTGGGTTGTGGTTCTGACTTCATTAACTCATTTATGCACTCATCCACTCACTCCTTGTTTCCACAAATATTTGTTGGTGAATGTGGCCTGCTAGGCACTGTTCTGAACACAAGCGATACAGTCTTGATAAAAAAAAAAAAAAGAGAGAGAGAGAGCCAGAGAGACCACCTTTGTTCTCTAAGCCTCAGTGTTGAGGAGGAGACAGGTGCATCCAAATGACTGATGCTATAGACACTTTAGAGGTCCATGTGCTGATAGGGGACCTCAGCCAGTCTACACACTCATGGAAGGTTCCTGGGACGGAGCATTTAGGCTGAGACCTGAAGGATGTGTACATGAAGAGAAGGCAAGAGCATTCTCAGTAGAAGGAAAAGCACATCCAAAAGTCACAAGTCAGGGGCAGGCATTTGGTCTGGCGGACACTGCCCATTTTCCATATTGGAGTACCCGAGTGTGATGTCCAGCCCCAGCTCCTGGTGCCAGCTTCCTGCTGACGCATGCCCTGGGAGGCAGCAGTGATGGTGCCAGTGGTTGAGTCCCTGCCAACCACCTGGTTTGAGTTCCCAGCTCCCAGCTTCAGTGCTGCACAGTCCAGGCTGTTGAAACCATCTGGGGAATGAACCAGCAGATGAGAGCTTGCTCTCTCTCTTCCTGTCTCTGTCTCTTTCTCTGAATCACAAAACAAAATAAGGCAGGGCAGAAGAAAAGCAGAGGCAGGGTATTCTGGAGACATTACAGAGAGCCCAATGTGCCTGGGAACCGTAGCCCCTAGTAGTGGTAACCCCAGTCAGATCTGGATTTCTGAGTGTCATTTTTGACTAAAAAGAAATAGGACTCCCTGGACGAAAGGCCAGATACCTCAGGACAGCCTGTACCAGGAAGCACTGAAAAGAATAGAAGAACATGGCACTTGTCAAAACATCAAAACAAAGCCACCTTGAAGGGGTTAACTTTGACCAAATTTTTGATAGTTTGAGCATCAGAGGGACTGGCATTGTGGTGCCGGGGTTAAGTCACCAGTTGTGGCAGCCACATCCCATATGGATAACAGTTCAAATCCCTCTGCTCTGCTTCCGATCCAGTTCCTGGCAAATGGGATATGCTGGATGATGGTTCAAGTGCTTGGGCCCCTGCTGTCCATGGGGGAGGTGCGGGTGGAGTTCCTGGCTCCTGACTTTGTCCTGGCCCAGAACTGACTGTTGTGGACATTTGTGGGAGTAAACCAGCAGATGGAAGATTTCCTTCTCTCTCTCCCTCTCCCTCTCCCTCCCTCCCTCCTGCTCTCCTTCTCCCTTTCTCCATCCCTCCCCCATCACTTTTCCTTTCAAACAAATAAATCTTTAAAAAAGTAATGATAATAGCACATTATAAAGCGTTGATTAGGAAACCTGGGTTTGCATTGATATAATTATTATACATGCATAAAATAAATCATCTTCTTGCACTTAGTCTGAAATTATCTCCCTACAAAATATTTGTAAGTGACAAAGTGATAAAGAATGCCTTGTAGTGGAGATCCCTGATGGACACCATCATAAGACATCAGTGTTTGCACCATTGGTGCTAGTGTGCGTTGGCGTTGTGTGTGCTGTTTCATTGTAATCAGTGAGAAGGACACAGCATCTTTCCCCTAGTGGTCTCACCAAAGAGTACAGCTACTGGGAAGAGTGCAGACAGGGGCCATTCTCCAGAATTAAGCAGCTTCAAATCTTAAGTTTCAAGATCATGAAGTCAAGAAGTGAGAAGCTGTTCCAGGTTGAAGGAAACTCAAGCAACAAGGTTGACCTAATGCAACACCTGGCTTCAAACTGGATTTTCTGATGGCAAGGGAAATTATTATTATGCTTTTATTATTGTTATTATGCTTTGCAAAAGTTGAATGGATCTCGGGGGTAGACTGATGTTGAGCTCCTGGTCTTGATGGTTGTGTTGTAAATGTGTAGGGTGATGTTCTGGTCCATGAGAGGCTCCCTGCGGTATTTGGGGATGATGATGGGTTGTGTCAGCAGCGTGTGTATGCCCTGCACCATGAACTCTTAGGAGTGCAAGATTGCTTTGAAATAACAACAAATTGGTTGGTTAATAAAGAGAAAAAGTGAGAAACCTTGTGCTGAAGGCTGAACTCCAGGTGTCAGCTCCTGCAGTGTCTCCTGGAGCTGGGGTCCTCTGCGAGGCTCGTCCTGTTGTGGGCAGAGCTCAGCTCTTCGTGGCTGTAGGACCGAAGTGCCCACTTGCTGCTGGCTGCCGTCTGGGGACAGAGTCAGCTCCTAGGAGGCCTTCGGCTCTTGGCTGATGGCCCCTCTGTTGTAGCCGTGGTCAGCCTCCCTCAGTCAGATCCCCTTCGCCGTCAGAAGCTCTCTCCTGTTGCCATCAGAGAAGGGGCCCCTTTCAAAGGGCTGCTGCAATTAGGTTGGGCCAACCACACACCCCCTCACTTAAGGTCAATTGATTAGCAACTTAATATCTGCAGTAACTGTCTTGCCAAGTAATATGACACAGTTGTGGGACTGACATCAGGGACATGAGAGTGTGGGGTGGCCTTAGAACTCTGCTGGCCACAGGATGGATGAGAGAAATGAGGTGGGGTGTGGGGAGCAACTGAGACTAGACTAAGTTACTGGAATTAAGACTTATTCTATGCATCTGCTCTCCCACAATATGGCGCTGAGAGAGACCAAACAACTTCCACACAGCCACACAGCTGCCTCGCCAACTTGACTGATAAGCTGCAGGAGCTGATCCTGCTCCTGATCGGAGGAGAGCAGCGTGCTTGGCGTGTGGGCAGCAGAGCATGGATTAGTGGAAGAGGACTATAAAGGAGGAGAGAGACAACATGCACCAGGAACATCTGAGGGAAACATCTGAGGAACCCCTGAGAGCCGGCCGGCGGTGTGCCGCTCCTCTGCGGAAGCGGGGAAAGCGGCGGTGGGGGGGGGGGGGGGGGGGGGGGCCCTCCCGGGGGGGCCCGCCCCTCCACGAAGGTGGAGGGGCCGGCAGCTAACCCAGAAAGAGCGGGCAGAAAGAACAGCGCAGGGTCTAGTGTCGTTCCTCTGAGAATGGGGGAGAGACAGTGGGGTCTGCTGTCGGACAGTGCAAGGGAACAAAGGAAAAGCGAAATTATGTCCCTGTGATTTGTGATCAGGGCTTGCGGAGTTCCCAGCCATGCTCTCTGGGACGGCTTCAGCGGGGAGGTTCTTGGATTGGTTCTCGTTAAGCTGTGAGAGCAGGCGCAGTGTGTTTCTAGCTGCTGCACCAGCATAGAGTAGACTCTCAGAAATAAGGGTATGAAGAGTAAACGATGAGTGAGTGATTACATCTGACAGCTGAAGATTTATTTTCTTATTTAAGTCATCAACATCTTCACTGCTGATCCCTCAGTGAGCTGTTCCTCCAGAATGGCCAGGTTAAGAGAAACCTGACAGTTAATTTCCAGTTCCCCTTTGATTAATGGTATTTGTGTGTTTATGGAATACTGGAGGGTGTTTTTTCTTGAAGTGAGTATAATTTGCCAAGAAGACTTGAACATATCATTTATCAGTAGAAGCAGCTAATACATTTAGCGTGAAGGATCTTCTAATGTTATATTTTTCCCATTAATAGATATTATGATGAAAGCCTAAAGCATTCCTACATAAGGGTGTAGGAGGAAATTGTTTTAAAGATTATTTTGGAAATAGCTTTATTGGTTTTTAATATTATAAAATGTGAATATGCTCTCGGTAAAACAAAACTGAAAAATCCAGAAGCGTGTGAAGAAGAAAATAAAGATCCTTCTCTATCCCACAACTCAGAGGTCATCAGTGCCACATTCTACTGGAAATCCTTTCACACGTTCCCCTCTGCAGTCACGGGCAGCAACACACAGCACACAAACACAGGCAGTTCCACGTGAATGATACTATGCAGTTTTTACAGTTTGCCCTTTTCATTTAAAAAATCTGATAGGGAGGTAGGTTCCGCCTAGCCATGAGAGCAGCCGTTAAGACACCTGTATCCCACATCAGAGTACCTGGGTTTGCTTCCTCACTCCAGCTCCTGCCTCCAGCTCCCCAGTAATGCGGACACCCCTACGAGGTGTGGTGATGGCTCAAGGAACTGGGCTTCTGCCACCCATGTGGAAGACCTGGATTGAGTTAGATGCTCCCTGCTTTAGCTGTGTTCCATTCCTGACTGCTCTGGGCATTTAGGAAGTGAACCAGTAGATGGAAGCACTCTCTCTCACTCATTCTCTGTCTCTTTCTCTATCCTGATCTGATTCCTTTACTATGATCCAGGATGTCTGATCCTGTACTCCATGGTACTCCATATCTCTGGAGTTTCCAGTATGCAGAACTGTGACTTTAGCATCTATCCAGCAGCATAGAGATTAAGTATTCATTTTGAAGTCTCTTATAATGAATATCACATTCTGGATAGCAGTTTGGTGATTTTAGTGCAGCCAAAGGGAAATTTGGTCTCATGTTTGTTTACTTTTGACAAAGAAAGGTGATAAAAGTTCTCATAGATGACCTAAAAGTTTTTTAGTCTGGCAGATGGTTCTTGGACAAGAATGAATTATTAAATTTACTTAGCATCTTCTGTAATGAGATTTTGTTTGCCTTATCATTTGTCTGATGTATTAGTGTCTTATTTTAGTTAAAGGACTTCTATGTTCCCAGTCAACATTTTACTCTTCAAATAGCACAGGAAATATGGACTCACCTCCGTGGTGTTTTTTTTTTTAATTAAAGTTTTATTTCTTATTCATTTGAAAGGAAGGAGGGAGCAGAGAGAATGAGAGGTCTTTCATCTGCTTGCTCACTCCCCAGATGCTCACAACAGCCAGGCTGGGGCAGGCAGAAGCCAGCAGCCCCAAACTCAGTCGCCAGCTCCCTCATGGTAGCAGAGATCCAGGGACTTGAGCCATCACCCGCTGCCTCCCAGTGTGACCTTAGCAGGAAGCTGAACAGAAAGCAGAGCTGGGGCTCAACCCCACGCACTCCAATACAGGATGTGGGCGTCTTAACCCTGTGCTAAATCCCTGCCTCCGTCTGTTTAGACTTCATCAAATAAACTGGAAATTGTATAACAATTTATTTGGACATAGTTGTATTTATATATAGTTGGGCATCTTTTTATATGTCCAGACTTATCTAAAGTCTGTTAAAAATATAAAATGTCTTACTTCTGAACCTTGGTATGCATAATTCCTCCAGGCAATGATTTTTTTTAAGATTTATTTATGAAAAGGCAGAGTTACAGACAGGCAGAGGCAGAGAGAGAAAGAGAAGTCTTCCATCCACTGGTTCACTCTCCAAATGGCTGCAACAGCTGGAGCTGGGCCAGTCTGAAGCCAGGAGCCTGGAGCTTCTTCTGGGTCTCCCATGCGGGTGCAGGGGCCCAAGCACTTAGGCCTTCTTCTACTGCTTTCCCAGACCATAGCAGAGAGCTGGACTGGAAGTGGAGCAGCTGGGACTCGAACCGGCGCCCATATGGGATGCCGGCACTGCAGGTGAAGGCTTTATCACATACGTGCCACAATGCTGGCCCCAGGCAATGATTCTTGAGGGGAGTCCTGGACACTGTAGAAAGGTGCTTTCATTCTGTCTTTAGGGGGTTGGAGCTTACTTCTATTTCCTCCCTTAGAGTCACAATAATTGTCTGTTAGCAATTCTGTGTTAATGTGGGTGAATGCATGTAAAGACTTAAATCGCTTTTCTAGCGAAAGGAATTTACCTGTGAGATCTCATTTGACCCGCTGCTTGCGAGGCAGGGTTGGAGATCCAGAGGCTGTCATTTATGGAGAAAAGACAAAGCCCCCCTTTCCTTCCCACACTCCCTCTGCCTCCTGCACCCTTGACCTCTGTCTCGGCCGTGTTAGGTAACACCTGAGAGACCGCTTTGGCGAGGTGATGGCAGTGTTTTCTTCTACTCATTCAGATGTCTATCCTTCTGGGAGTTAGAGGTAAAGTGGGAGAACAGCTTGCTGCAATTACATTCATGCATTCATCAAGTGCAAGGCGTCGTGTTTTCACAGAATGATGAACTCAGCAATGAAAAACCAGGTTCGTGGTTTTATCCACTAAGTATTTGCTTCTCATACAACGGAGATTGACAGCAGAATTTGAAAGGTGAGAGTTAGCTGGAGAGTAGATGAGTGATGAGGAGGTGAGTGTAGAGGACGCTCACTGGTCACTTCATTTGCAATTGTGTCGTGGTCAAGCCTCTTTTGATTGACAGTGGTACATTCCGCCTGAGCCATAACAGAGTAGCTGCTTCTCCGCCTGTCAAATGTCAGATTCTTCTTCCTGCTATAGGCTTTTACCACCTCACTGTGATTAGTTACAAAGAGGTCAGAAATCCACACTAAAGGCCGAGCATCCCCTGCCTCTGCAAATCCAAAGTAGAACTCCTGATAGTGGCACTGAGGAGCCGAGAGATGAGTTTACCTTCAGACTAAACGGATCAGCCTGCTTCCGCAAGTATAGACTGGAAAATTCTCAGTGCAGCCTTCGGCAGGCTCCACCTCTCGGTGAGCTGTGCACTAACCTGTTTTGAACAAAGCCAGTGCTGAGTCTCAGAGCCCTGAAACAGCAGGGTGATAACTTCACACAAGCGATTCATAATTACGCATGGACAACTGAGCACCTTGCTTCTGCTTTCTCTATGTGGTGGCTTTCAGAGCGCAGGCCTTGTGGCCTGCAGGAGAGAGAGGCCACCGTTAGGCATCGGAGTGCTTGGAATCCACCCAGCGCTCAGTGCTTTGAACTTCCAGGTCCAGCATTCAGTGTCTTTGAACTTCCGTGTCCTCACTCACAACAGTCTTACCAGGTAGTTCTGAATCCACTGAGATCTAAAAAATGTGAAATATGTTGTTCTGCACATCACACCCCCGGTTTTATTACTGCAAGTGTTTGTAAGTTCCGGAACCTTCCAAATAAACCAACATGCCTGAGGTGTCCAAACAAATACAGTGACAAAAATGTAACTGTGCCATAGGATTCTCATCTTCATTACTTTCTTTAAAGATACATGCAAAGATATGCTGCACAAGGCTTTTTTTTTAAAAAAAATGGAATGTAAGCATTTTAAAAAGACTTTGAAGGTCATTATATAAATTTTTAAAAAATCATTAGAATTCAACTAAAACAATTTTTTCTAAAAATTCATTTTCTTCCGTTCTGCAGCAAAAATATAAATCTGGCTAGTTTTGCTCCATAAATGATAATTTTTTTAATAACACAAGTTTTGAGAGAAACCAACCCTTGAATGTCACCATCCAATTAAGTGCCCATGCCTTGGCAATCATCAGAAAGTGAATCCAAGAAAAACTGAAGTCCAAGATGACACTGCTGCCATTTTTTCTTTAGATGCTGGGGTGGGAAGGAAGGAGAAAGAAAGTCACTTCTCCAGTTTCTGGAGGAATGATTGTGACCTTGAGACTTCGGTGGATGACCTTGAGTCCTCTACCTCATGACCTTCAGTAGCCAGGGTATTATCTGAGCTGTGGGAAATAGATTACAGCACAATGGTAAAGAGTAGGGGTGTTAGTTTCAGAAAGATGTTTAAATCTCAGTCCCTCTAGCCACCAGCTATGGAATCTTGGGAAAACTCTTGAACCCCTGTAAGAAGGAGTAAGAATTCCTGCAATTTTTCACTATATTTATAAAAGTTAAATGAAATAATATCAATAGAATCTTACATCGGGCACTATGTAAGAGCTCAATAAGTGGGAGTTCTGCTTATTATTGTATTGTGCCCTTAAATTATGCATAAGATGGAGATGGGGTAGTATACTGTCAATATAGTCCTAAGGCCCCACTCCATTCAGTCTCACAGTCAACAAACAGCTCTCTCTCGCAGCATCATTTTCTTTTCATTTCTTTTGGAAAGCAGTGCTTTCCTGACAAGCCACATCAAAATTCTTTACATCAAATAATATTTGACAATGAGGGGTGAGTGAGTGTTATGTTAGATGTATTCCTTTAATAATTTTTAAGCATTTACTAACATTTAAAGTTTATGTATAACTTTTAAACTTTATTGAAAATATTCCTTTGAAAAATCTAATGAGAGCTAAGTATCTATTTTCTGTCCCAATGTATAAATCCTTACATATATAACACTTGGTTTATAATTAAAGGGGCACATGGACTTCCCTTAAAATGTTGGAAACTTTTTAATTAAGTGAATAAACATTTGACTTTGCAAATACCCCAATTAATAATTTATGATTCAAATTTACATATAGTGAGTCTTGAGGAAACACCTTAGGTAGACTTTGATGTTTAATACCATCTGAAACATAGTCTGTGCCAGGACGTATGTTAATAAAATTAACTTGATTTATCAGCCAACCATGCATAACAGTTTTGTATACAGTGAACAAACTGTCTCCAGGAGTACCATGAATATTAGTGTCAAGCAGTCACATTGAATTACACAATCTGATCATTTTCCTTTTATGCTTCTCCTGTAACAAATAAACAGCAAAATAATGACTAATTTTTAAAAAACAAATCCTTTAAAATTCTATATATTTTAATCCATTAAATATAAACAATTCAACATCAAAAAGCAAAATGATCATCATTCAGCAGCAAAATAGGCAAAGGCTGTAAACAATAATGAAATCAAAATGTCAATTTCACTCCTACATAATAAATTTTAAAATAGTCACAGATCATTAAAACTATAGTAGTATATAGTTCTTAACAATTTGATAAAGATTTAAAATAAAGTGACAAAACACTATATTTGCGGCAAAATTCATACACACAGGCATTTCTTTTTAATAAGCATCTTTTAAGCATTTCTATAAAATACTTATTTCCACAGCATGGCAAGATCTTATGGGAATAAATGGGCATTTGAATCAAAATGAATCCGTAAGCTAGAAAACACACCACTAAATACTTAGCTTCACTTCTGTACTCAATCTAGTTTTCATGTAATGTAGTGTTTTCATATTTAAAAATAACACATGGTTAGAAGCCATCCCTCCCAGAGAAATCTGATATTTGATAATTCATGACACTTTCTAAATATATACTTAAAGCTCAGTTTCAAGAAAAATCTTGGGGCAGTGTATTTGGCTATTAAACATTTAAAATTTGATTTTGAAAGTTGTTCATGACCCATGGAAATTACTGACATCAAAGAGTTCATGTTGTCAGCCTTGGACAACGCAGTTTGCTTCTGCATTAGTGGCTTTGATCTCCTGTCTCCAAAATTCAACTAACGGAGCCTGGTATTTGCTTCATTTTCCTGAAGATATGAGGTGCTGAGCTTGAAAACCCTACCTCCATGTGAGGTCTATGCTTGTTTGTTTTCATGCCATTAGGTAAATCAAGAGGCAAATCGGAGCAGTCTCTGGTGGTTTTCTTTGGTTGCTCTTTGGTGCATCTGCAGTGTGGAAACTGACAGCGGGATCAGTCAGGAAATTCAATCTCCCCGCAGAGAGGCCAAACACGGAGCTTATTTTGGGAACCCTTCTGTCCTGGGGTTGCAATTGCTCTTGGACTTCTGGAAGCCTCCCTTTATCAAATCATCTGTGGATTAAATGGGCAGCTGATGTCAGCTGCACAGACTATGATTTTCTTTGGACAAAGTTGTATTATTGCTGATATTTTTCTTACAGCAAAGAAGATATTTTATTGTTGCTTATTGCCTGTCTGTGGTAGCAAAGCTTGCAAGGTGATTTCTAGAAGGCTGTGCACAGTCGTTTGGTGAATTACATGCAATTAGTAATATTGCATATTGATAATAATGTGTATGGTGTTTTTAGGGTGTGAACAATATGCTTCATTTTTGAGATTGATTTATTTGTTTGAAAAGCAGAGTGACAGAGAGAGAGAGGGAGAGACAGAGAGAGACTCTTCATTCTCTGGATGACTCCCCAATTGTCCACAGCAGCCAGCCCTGGGCCTGCAACTCCATCCTGACCTCCCACATGGGTGACAAACACCCATTTTCTGCTGCTTTCCCAGGAACATTATCAGGGAGCTGGATGGGAAGTGGAGCAGCCGGGACTCGAACCACTGCTCATCTGGGATGCTGACGTCGCAGGAGGCGCCACCACGGCAGCCCCTGAGCAAGCTTTTAAGAAGGAGGCAGCAAATGTATTTTAGAATTTCTGATCTTTCAGAAACATTTTTTAAGGGTCCTGCATTGTGCGATAGCAGGGAAGGCTGCTCCCTGTGATGTCAGTATTTCATATTGGCGCCAGTTCGAGTCCCATTTACTCCACTTCCACTCCAGCTCCCTGATAGTGGCTCAGGAAAAGTAGTGGAAGATGCTCCAAGTGCTTGGGCCTCTGCTACCCATGTGGGAGACTCTGAGGAAGATCCTGGCTCCTGGCTTTGCTGGCCCAGCCCTGGCCATTTTGGTCACCTGGGGAGTGAACCAGTAGATGGAAGATCTGTCTCTCTCACCCTCTCTTTCTGTAACTGACTTTCAAATAAATAAATAAATCTTTAAATTTTTTTTTTTCATTTTTGTTTAACAGGCAAAGAGACACAGCTCTCCTGTCCACTGGTTCACTCCCGAAATAAACACAACAGTCAGGGCTGGACCAGGCCGAGGCCAGGAGTCCAGAATGTAGTCTGAGCCTCCCAAGTGGGTGACAGGAACCCAGGTACTTAAGCCATCAGTTGCTGCCTCCAGGGGTGTGCATTACCAGGAAGCTGGATCAGGACTGAAACCCAGTACTCTCACATGGGATGCAGGAGTACCAGGGGGCAACTCAACAGCTGTCTCACATGCTCACCCTATATTTGTAATCTTTTTATTTATAGTGTAGTTCACAAAAATTATTTAGTAACTAAAATTTAAAAATTAATTTAAATGTGGTTTTATATTTACAGAAAGGAAATAATGGTATATTAATTATGATTAAAAATTGAGAATGACATTTGGTAGGGTGCTTATGAAAGTCATCTTTCATTCTTTTGCATTACCTTTTTTTTTCCTTTACTTATAATCTTCCTTTACCTATGCAATCTTCGAATTTGCTGTTTATGCAGTTTCTGTTGCTAATGCAAGTCACGATGACCAAAATAATCCTTGGTGAATGATGAATGCCAAGTGTGACACGTTGGGAGTAGGTAGGTAACGCTATCTTGCTACTTGCTAGGACTTCACGCTAACTGAGTTGCTTTTAGATTCAGCAAGCATCTCCCACACCCTCTCATAGAATAATAAAATAATAATCAACATCTTGCAAGGACAAGCAATGACTCACTGGTTGAGATGTGTCAGGTAGCTTCTGAGCATTTTTCGCTGTGTGGTGCAGGCTAGATGTTTCTAATTCACAGCAAGAACTCAGACAAAACTCTTTGCCTTCTCATTGGATCTGTTCAAAAATATTATTTTCTTCTTGCTAACACATTAAACCTCTCCAACATCAAATTTCTTCCCTTTGGCTCAGATTGCAGATAGTAATTCATTTCCTCCTCAAATTAAAACTGCAAACACGGCATTTCTCCATCTTCGTGGCTGTGTAAGATGAACTTATTTTTGAATGATTTCCAAATGCCGCCTATGAGGGAAATCTTGTCGGCGCTGAAATGGGCAGGTTCTGAGAGGGCTCGTTTCTCTTGCTGTGTGGCATTGTCCACGGTGGTCGCTCACTTGACGACTGGTCACAGAGCGGCCAGACGTGCCCTGAGCTTCCTGCAAACAGATGGTGCTGTCTTTTCTACTTGTCATTTATATTTTACTCACATTCACTTCCAGACCTTAGTGTTGTCTTCTGGGTGAGGGATGATGATGAAGACGTGACCTCCAGGTTAAAGATGGGACTTGTCAGCCGTGGTTAGGCTCTGGTGCTCAGAGAACAGAGCTCTTCTGCTGCTCCGTGGCCTGGTATTAGCAGTTTGCTATGGAAACACGTGGACCTTTATCACATCTCTGTTCTCTCTCGCATTGTCCCCAAACAGAGTAACTTCTTTGTTCTGTGTGCTTTAGGAAGGTTTGCAAAAACCTCCCAAATTCCTTGTCATTTTTGCAAGCATCATAGGCATGCACACAAACACACACGAACAACTGTGAACACACACACACACACACACACACACATGCACATGTACCCACCCAGGGCTAAGCAGAGTGTCTGGCAGAAAAGAGGCAATCATTTGAATGAATTCCTGGAAACAAATGAGTGAATAGTCAATCAAATCAACCACATTGTGATATTAAGGAATGCTTCAGTTAATTGTGGAGTGAGAAAGGTGCTTTGTTTTGTTGCTGGCTCTATCAATGTACGGATGAAGACTCGTTATTGTAGGAGATAGATTAATGTGCATAGCTTTTCCAAGTTCACAAACATCAATAGACATAAAAATTTCAAAGTAATTCCTGCAGTGACTGGTAATTTTATGGTATAATGAGATAAGAGCATCAAATATTGTAAATGTGTTACATTGTGAAAATTTAACACTCTGGCCAGCGCAGCAGCTCACTTGGCTAATCTTCCACCTGCGGTGCTGGCACCCCAGGTTCTAGTCCCAGTTGGGGTGCTGGTTCTGTCCCGGTTGCTCCTCTTCCAGGCCAGCTCTCTGCTGTGGCCAGGGAAGGCAGTGGAGGATGGCCCAAGTGCTTGGGCCCTGCAACCGCGTGGGAGACCAGGAGGAAGCACCAGGCTCCTGGCTTTGGATCGGAGCAGCGTGCCGGCCATAGCGGCCATTTGGGGGTGAACCAACAGAAAGCAAGACCTTTCTCTCTCTTTCTCTCTCACTGTCTAGCTCTGCCTGTCAAAAAAAAAAAAAAAAAAAAAAAAAAAGAAAGAAAAAAAAACACACTGCAATTTTACTAACTTCCTAGTCTTCTCTAAGACAGTGTTGCTCAAATTCTATTTCGGATCAAGACTGTAAGAGTTCTCCTCACTGTTCCTTTAACCTTGGTTGCCTTACTGGTGTATGATTCTTCATTAAGAAGGAATGGAATACGGACAGAAGAAATAGCAGCTCTCAGAGTGAATTGATATTATTGAACATTTTCTTAGTTTTGATAATACAAAAATATGTTAAAGCATTTATATGTGCAAGACTTTATAACAATAAGATATGGTCATTATCATCTCTATTACTAAATAATCAAGTAAGTGATATATGTGAATTTTGTACAACTGTATACCCACACTGAATAGAGTTAGAGCCTTCCAGATTTACTTCCCCTTCCCCACTGTGTGGTCACTACAGTTTCAATGGCATTGCTTACCATGGCAATTCTAAGGGTGCATTCTGATGGACTCTCTCTGTGCCGCCATGATAAGCTTAAGAAGGCCAAGCATTTCAGATTAAATCCAACCAACACTTTCTCCGTCATCGCTGTCGGTTACTTCAGATGGTCTAGTTAGAGAAAAGCATTGGACTTTTGTTCTAAGATTGTGGAAGGAACATTCTCTCTCTTTCTCAGGCCATAAACAGAGTCACTTGTATTCCTACTTACTGCAGGCAGCCATTCTGTGCCTATGAGGACAGCCAGGCTTCACTGTTTATGGGTGAACGACGAGAAGGTGAGGTGTTGTGCACTGATACCTGATTAAGCTGGAAACACATTTGGTTTCTGGGTCTTCTGGTCATGTGAGCAAGCGCACTTCCTTATGAGGTAATACTATGGGTTGTGTTTTCTGTTATGTGCACATGAAGATATCCTTCACCGTACATTGTCCATTGAAGCATCTTCTTCCATTTGGCTCTGAGCTGTGAGCAAATTCCAAAAGGAAAAATGGCTTTCCCAAGAAATGGCCTCTTAGGATTTCCCCTGATCACCTTATTTGTTTTTACTTACTCAACACAAGCCTCCTAATGAAAAGCATTAAAGAAATGAAAATCTAATAGTTGGATAAATTATATTTAATTCTACAGCTCATGACTCTATAAGAAATTTAATGGAGATGTGATTAGGGACATGAAGAACAGGGGTTCCACAGACCATGGAGTAGCAAAACAGTAGAAAAGACGTGAAGAGTATTTGCGAATATTTTAACAGCAGACAAAAACTAAAGGAGAAATGTCTCAGTAAGCGTCTCAGTCTAAAAAAAGTGTCTTGGAACTGGGAATGTTTTGAACCACACTTGTGTCTAATACACATTGTAACAGGCACACAGATAATAATAAAAGTTTCCAACTGAATGATCTATTTGCAGAAATGAATTATATAAAAGAAAATACATCAATCACAGGAGAATCATAAATACATACTCACGAGTAGGGTAGTGACATTCTAAGGAAAACAGCAAATACTAGCAGGAGAATGAATGGAGAACGTGCTGTAAGTTCAACAATTATTTTCTGGGTAAAATCAACACTAATATGAAAAATATGAGTGTGAATTAGGCATTTGTTGGCTGGAAGCAACTGAAAATCTTTCTGGCTAAGCAAAAGGGTAGCAGCAGGCAGCATCTGGGGGCTCCTGGAATCAGCAGAAGGCTGGATTGGAAACCAGGACCAAGAAGCAGGACTTGCAACAGGGCACGCGAAGTCCCAACGCAGCTGTTGAAGGGAGGGGACCTGAAGAACTCGGTTTCCGCGGGGTCCATGGGTATTTGATGGGGGACTGGGGGACCACCGAGGAGAGAACGCGCCAGCAAGCTGCCCTTTGGAAGAGTTTCTCTGTGAAGGGTACACAGGAAGACGCAAAGTCCGGTGTGTTTTCTTTCTTTTACATACATATATATATATATAATATTATATATTATAATATATATTATATATGATATTATATGAATTATATAAATATATATTATATATATAATCTCAGCCCTGTAGACTTATTTATTTAGTTATTTTTAAGATTTATTTATTTGAAAGTCAGAGTTACACAGATAGAGAAGGAGAGGCAGAGAGAGAGAGAGAGAGAGGTCCTCCATCCACCAGTTCATTCCCCAGCTGGCTGCAACCGCCAGAGCTGAACCAATCTGAAGCCAGGAGCCAGGAGCCTCCTCCAGGTCTCCCACATGGATGCAGGGGCCCAAGGACCCGGGCCATTCTCCACTGCCCTCCCAGGCCACAGCAGGTGGATTGAAAGTGGAGCAGCCGGAACAAGAACTGGTGCCCAGAATGGAATGCCAGCACTGCAGGCGTCGGCCCCACCCGCCACGCCACAGCTCCGGCCCAAGATGTGTTTTTCAACAGCATGTTTCCATGACGATGGGAACAGGTCCCTGAACACTTTCCTGAAAGTGTCCCGAGGCAGGCCGCTTCTCACCCCTCACATCTCTGCTCTGTCACCGCCTGACCCAGGCCTCTTGCTTTGCTTTCTCTGTGTCCTTTCTCTAAGTGCCTTCTGTACTTGTTTGAATGCCTCCACCACCTTGAATGTGAACTTCCTGTGAGCAGCACCTGTGTCGTGGAATCCTAGCACCCAGAAAAGCTCCTGGCCCACGGCAGGGCCTTCATCAATGTTTGTGGGCTCAGCAGATGACTAGAACTTCAGCTGCTACTTTTATTCCTGTCTCATCTGCTTAAGACTCAGCGTCATAGGATCCAGTTAATGAAGATCCCAATTCAATACTGTGTCATTTGTCTAGACAGGGTCTGTGACCCCTTAAGTTATCGGGGGAGGGGACTAGGGACACAAATTGACTGCCCCCCTCCCCAAGCCACATATGAGGGGAGAGAGGCAGTTCTCACAGGACAATCTAATACTGCCAGGAATTCCAAGTGACAAATACTGGAATAAGGAACAGTAAGGAAGGCACAGGGTTTGTTTCCTGCTGTAAACAAGGCACCAATGGGAGGCTTACTTTCCTGCTCGGCAATCCCATCCCTGCGTTTCCCAAGGAAAGACTGCAGGAGCAAGGGGTTAGACCACACAGAGAAACAGGGCTCCCCAGGAGAGCAGGCTGGAAGCCTGCAGATGATGAGCCCCACTGTGTCCAGCAATCAGCAACCTGGGGCAGAGGTCACAACACAATGACAAGCGAGCTCTCTAATCCTCACTAGAACAGACGAGAAGCCTTGCAGTCAGCTCTGACAGGTGTTCTGCTGGTTTGCTTCTTGGCTGATCTGCGCCTGTTTGCACACTGATGCTGAGCTTTCTCTGTCCCCTGGACCCTTCCCTATGGTCCTTCCCTAACACAAACACACTCACTCATACGCTCAGACTCAAACACGGTCACCCTGTGTTGTCCCTAATGAGAGAACATGGAAAACGTCTCTAGGTCACTCTGTGAAAGGTGGCCATTTTTCCACACAAAATTCTGTCTCGGGAGGAATACTTAGAAGGCACCCCTGTTTGTTTTTACTTATATTTTCCTTTTTAGAAAAGATTTTTAATCCACTCATTATGTGTTTGAAGGGCAGGGTGAGAGAGAGAGAGAGAGAGAGAGAGAGAGAGAGAGAGAGAGATTCTTCCATCCACTAGTTCACTCTCCAAATGCCTGCAATGACAGGGACTGGGCCAGGCCAAAGACAAGAACCAAAAACTCCATCCGGGTCCTCTGCATGGGTGGCAATCATCCAAGTTCTTGAGCCATCACTTATTGTCTCCCAGGCTGCACATTAGCAGAAAGCTGGATTGGACTTGTTCCAAGATACTCTAAGCTAGGATGTGTTGGCTTAGCCGCCACGCTGCGACGCTTGTCCCTATTTATTTTTTCAGAGCTTGGAATCTGTTAATCTGTTCATCTTTAATCTTGTTTATCTGTTAAGCTACAAGAACCTTTTAGAAATCCACAATCTGCTCATTTATCTTTTTTTTTCTCCAGCAGGATTTGATTCCGCTGCAATGATAGCCCAGACAGAATGATCAGTTATGTGAACACAGGGACAATAACATTTTGGTGCGTGCCTAGTGCCATGCCTAGCACACACTGGGCTTTCAACAAATCCCTGAGAACAAATGAGCAAATAAACCAGTGAAAGGGAGCCTGAAAAGATGAGGCCTAAGGGCTCTTTTGCAGGCTGATTGCAAAGACCCTGCTGCAGATTTCTTTCCTGTCTTCTCCTCTCCTCCACCACCCCTTGGTTGCAAAGGGTTATCAGTTTGTCTGGCTCTTTTCTCGTGGTTATGTTCTTCCTTCCACCTTCTCCCTGATCCTGTTGATATTTGCTCATCGAAGTCTCCTAAGGCACCCTAATCACCATTAGCAGCACAGCATGCAAAGTATGTATGCTCCTCCTTGCTATCTGCACCTCCCTGATTGCTGATTCTAAGATGCCTTTTTGACAGGCTATTAGGTAAGTTTTCAAACCCTACATAACAGTCTACAAGAGCCCCAGGGAGATGGCTGTGTTTTTTTTGGTTGAAAATAATGTTAATGGTGATGCCAATAACTACATATATTTCCAGAAGTTTTGTTGTACTGCCTATTTTTCTCCTTTTGACATAGAGGAGAAAGTTGTTATTTTCTTAAAATTCCGTTCTACTTTTAAAAGTAAGGTCATTTGGGTGATTGAGTGATTGGTGGTTTAACTTAATCGTATGAAGATAAACACCGTCAGTTTCATTAGCCTGTGGATAGAATTCCATAGGCCAGCGTGTGCTCAAGAAGCCGGCTCATGCCTTTGCTTCCTCACAAGACCCTTGCCATGCAGTGTTCCTTTAAGGAAGGGTAAGAATGGAAAAGTCACTTTGTTTTTCCAGGACGTTCACAGTCTGCTTTGCACCAACCCTATCTCTCTGCCTTTTTTTTTTTTTTTGATCAACGAGATGTATGATAAGATTAATAACTGTAATAAATAATTAGTGCCCACAGCGCCTCTCCGCAGCCATTATTGAGATGACCTTCCTTTCATAAAATATTACAAACCAGCTTTGATGAAGCCCTGTGCATTTCTTCTAAGATGTACTGAAGTGTAATCTACTCTGTGGGTTTTTGAAATTGCTTGGACTAAGGCAACAGAACAGAATGTTACAGCTGGAAGGGATGACAGGAACAGTTCAAGTGGTTCTTTGCAAAATAGGAGAATGAAAGCCGAGAGGGGTAAAACGACTTTGTGATTCCGTGCAGGCTGCTGGCTGGATGTGAGGCTGAGGGCTCCAACCTTGTCTTTCCACACCTGCTCAGCAGCTAGTCTTGGCTTGTGCAGCCCGTTGCTCATAGCTCCTAATTTCACACACAGGGTTGTGTAGCACAGGACTTTGGGACTTAAAGTCTTATCGGAGAAGCAAATGCTAACTGCAGTGTTTAATTTGGTGGATTCTAACTATTCATTTATTCTAATACCACACTTCTTTGGCCAGTGTGCACCAACCCTGGAAACAAACTCCACACTTGGGAACACTGCTGTCACACCTCTGATGCGTTTTGAGATGCGCTGTTTGATTAGGTGGGGTGAGTCCAGCACCCAGTGATCAGAACCCAGCAGGGATTCTGATCCGTAGACTGCAGAGCTGCCACCTGGACGTCCTGCCAGAGCAGGAAGTGGAACGGACTGAGACTCCCCTGGGTTCGCAAGGGCTTCCAGGGATGCACGCAGCAATGGCTTGGAGAAATTAGCCAGTGACCTCAGAGAAGCCGCAGGAAAGGAGGACTATTTATAGATGGATTGTGACAATGAGCAGAATACCAGCCAATCAACAAGGCATGACATATCACCCGGGCGATCCTGTGTTTGATACTCGGATTAGGCCATGGCCACATAGGGTATTTTCCCTGGGGGTCCCAGGAAAGCGGATGGTTACAAGGAGGGAGAAACCACTGTGTGCATGTAAACCAGTGTATTCCTGGGTGTGTGGCCCTCTCAGACAGCCCAGGGACTATTGCTGTAGCACTGGCTCTGGATGGAAACACAGCCTGACTTGGCACTAAAACCGCTGTCACTATTGCACTTTGCATGGGTTTTTCAGAAATGATGACTCTGTGATGACTCTTCTGCTGTTCTTGGGTCTGAGTCTGGCTTGTAAGGTGACGTGGAGGGTTTGATGTGGCTTTGTAACTAAGATTTTTTTGTGTGGGGGGAGGTTTAACTGTCCCTTCCACAGCCATTGTGGTTACCCAGCAACAAGGGACCGCCGAGCAGCAGCAGGGATTCTAAAACTCTCAGGAATGGAGACACTTGGTGTCTGTCCCGGGCAGCAGATTCTGGCGGGTCCGCATTGAGATGGGAGAATGCTACAGCAAGAGATCTGTGGCCCCAGGGTCTGTAACCCCAGAGAGAAGCAGGTGAGTTCCAGCTCCTCCTGTCCCCAAATAATTCATGGAAATTGTTGGACAAGTAGGCATCACTCAGAACTTCAAAGAAAATCTTTCTTTAAGAAGTGTGGGAAAAAACATCTGAGAGACTTTTCTTTCCTCTCCAGAAGAGCAATCTTTTTCTTTTAAAAAAAAAAAAGATTTATTTTATTTATTTGAAAGACAGAGTTACAGAGAGAGGTAGAGACAGAGAGAGAGAAAGGTCTTCCATCCGCAGGTTCACTCCCCAGATGGCCGCAATGGCTGGAGCTGGTGGATCCGAATCCAGGCCAGGAGCTTCTTCTGGGTCTCCCATGCGGGTGCAGGGGCCCAAGCACTTGGGCCATCTTCCACTGCTTTTCCGGCCCATAGCAGAGAGCTGGATCGGAAGACGAGCAGCTGGGTCTTGAACTGGCACCCATATGGGATGCTGGCGCTTCAGGTCAGGGCATTAACCCACTGCACCACAGCACTGGCCTGTGGCCTGTGATCTTTTTCTTTGAATGCCACTGTCTTCCCTGATCATAGAGGCAAATATGGCACACAGTAGGTGTTGAATAAATATTTGTTGAATGAATAAGGTGTCCCTCACTTGCTCATCTCAAAATGACACACTCATGCAGCCTAACCTTGGGACTAGTTGGCTAGAGGAGGGTGTTTGGTCCATTCTCCTCAGACTCCGGAGGTGAAATGTCTCCTTGGCCACTGTACTGCTGGGATGTAAGAACAGAAAGAAGTGTGTCATTCCTTCTCTCCAAGCTCCCCCCGCACCCCCCCCCCAAAAAAACAAAACCTGAACCAGCTCTGGCTGCGAATTTGGAAGTAGAGTTCTCTGTCACTGCCTGCTGGCACAGCACTCATTTCCCCTGGAAGTGTGGCATTATCGTCCCTATAGGATTTTCTCTTAAGCCTTGAATGGGAAGTGACTGTGCCCCCTCTGTAGAAGGAGCTTAATCCTGGAGGGCAGTGTCTCTTGGGCAAAGCATTCAGGGGCAACCACGCTTCTGCTTTGCTAAGTTAGGAAGTTCTTCGTGAAGTTACTGTATTTCCTTACGTGAATGTGAGAGCCTTGTTTTTATTTGCTTTTAACCTTCAGATGCTGGTCCATGGGCCATGTGATCAATTCACAATTCCCCAGGGTTTTATGGAAAATGTTTTTGTATGCAGAGGAGTCCCTATCTGTGAAAAGATGAACAGCTTTAGGAGGGAGAATTCTCTGTCCGTGAAATCAAAAGAAATTTAGCAAACTCTCATTTTCTTTTAAATTTCCTTAACAAAGCCCTTTAAGGAATAGCATGTAACATGTAGACGACGGGGCAGGTGAACATAGTGCTACCAAATGCGCTGAGTATCACAGCTGCGAAAGCGACAGGCCAGGGTACTCCTCTTAAGGAAGCCGGGGGAGATGGGACTTTGCTGTCTGTCAAGGACCGCTTGTGTCCCTGTGCTCCTGGCGGAAGGAGCTGAGTGCTCTGTGAAGGTGGAGACGGCTCTCGTGGGGAGGATCATGCTGTTCTCGCTGATCTCAGCTGGGGTTCACCTCAGCCCCTTCCCTTCCAAGCAGGGACAAGCTGGTCCCTGTGTCTGCCTGCCCTCTCCCCTCCCCCCTCTTCTTCTCCTGCCTCTAAGACAGACTCTTCCGCAGTTTATGTGAACTCGATGGGAACTCGCTCCTAAGTGTCTAAGCAAGGGAAGGTTAGACTAGCTGGGGACTGTTACTCCAATTCAACGTTAAAAGCATGGAGTAAAAAGTAGAGAAAGCAGGTAGAAAGACATTTAAAGGAGGGAAATCACTACTTCTTAAATAGTTCTGGGAAGTGAGGGGAGGCTACTGTGAGACTTATATGTAATTATCACTCCTGGCCAATAGAAATGTTAAGCAGATTTTCCAGTGTCTCCGTGAACCCTCAAGTAAGAAAATGCTGCAATAAAAACAAGCTTCCTAAATACATTTGTGAATTCGAATTTTCGTTATCTCCAGGCTAATAGGCTTTCCAAGGCTTCCTTTTTTTCCCCTCCTCAATTACTGTGCAACATGACTTCTATTGTGTATGCCGGTTGCTATGGTTACTCTCCGCCATGACTCACGACCTTTTAAATATTATTGTCAGGCAGCCAGAGCGCCCTCATTTTTAAAATCAGTAGTTTTGTCTCAGCCTTATTAAAAGAAAGTGGTTTCAAATAGCTCTTTGTGTGGAGAATGGCGGCCCACCTGAATGAGAGTATTGTACTCATAGTGTTTTGTTTTCACTGGCCTTGTTCAGTGACTGAGTATTAATTCCTTGGTCAGCATGTCATTGGGCAAATAAAATGTGGACAAGGTATAGTCTCTGTCCTCTCTCAGACTGTCGCTGTGAAAGGCAAAACCCCAGTATACCCTGGGACACCGACACATCGTCAGGCTTAAGAGACATCCAAAACCCACCTGTGGCACAGAGAGACAAGAAAGACTTCTGACCAGTGGCATCCAAGGGGTTTTGGGAGAGGCAGCCTTCAGGTGATGGTGTGAAGACAGGGCACGGTTTCCCCAGGCAGAGAAGAGAGCATGAGTGTTGTAGGTAGAGGAGACGACCCCAGAACAAGAGAAACTTCTCTGAACGATTAGCAAGTACGGTTTGTTGAAAACACCGCTTTTGTGAGCCACGCTGGCAGAAGGTAAAATCAGTTAGAAGGTCAGAGGAGCCAGTTTCCTAAGGTCCTTTAAGGCCATTTGTTGGTTGGTCCAGCAACTCCGATGGCCAGGAGCTGGTTTTCCATTTCATGATAAAGAGCTTCTGTCAAGTAAGAAGCACTGAAACGCTGGGTTTTGATTATTCAGGTTTGATGTGAGAAAAGGAATTGCATCTCTGAGAACCCCAGTGTCCCCTTCCACTAAGTGAAAATTTAATTAATTTCATTCAGTAGTCACTGATTACTTTGTGGATATTT
The DNA here is from genome assembly GCF_051225735.1 of Oryctolagus cuniculus. Classification (NCBI taxonomy): domain Eukaryota; kingdom Metazoa; phylum Chordata; class Mammalia; order Lagomorpha; family Leporidae; genus Oryctolagus; species Oryctolagus cuniculus. The sequence goes on from NC_142872.1 coordinate 18,147,690, forward strand.
TTAAATGGGCTCTAAATCTTTGGAAAAGTGAAAAACATGCACATAAATATGGAAATAAACTTAAATGTTAGGGAGACAGAAAATAGTAAAAAGTTCCTTATCAATTGGTAATAACAGGATGGAATCTGTTACAGCCATGATGTTTGGGAATCACTCATGTAATCATTCATTCATTCAACAAATCTTTATTGAGCAACCTCTTTAAGAAGTTATAGAGAACTAAAATTAGAAAAACATTGCAAGTCTTCAAAGAGCTTAACGTTTGCAGTTGGAAAGATACATAATAAAAACAATAAACAAACATGACTTGGCAGGTTAGCAAGTGGTAAGAGTATGGTGTTGAGATGAGGGATTGGAAGTTTAAATTAGATGCCTTTGATAAGTCTCTCTGCGAAGATGATACTTGAGTAATGACAAGAAGGAAGTCAGAATGACCCGACTGGACCAATGTGGAGAAAGTGCTCCAGGGACCTTGGAATGTCCTGTGTAGGTGTTTCAAAGAGGGAGTGACGACTCATGTCACAACCGTTAAGTGAGACGTGCAGTGCCCAGTGACCCCTGGATGTGGTAATGTGGAGCTCTGTGGTGACTGTGCCAAGTGCAGTGTCAGTGGAGTGGTACCAGGGAGAGCCTGGAGTGGCTTTACCAAAAAAAGAAAGAAAAAAAAAGGAGGAAAGGCGGTGAGAATAGTGTTGCTATAACCTTCATAACAAAATAGGTCAGTGCAATGGAGCAGAAAGTAAAAGGGTGAGGGGCTCGGTGCATTAAGTAGCAACAGGTCCGTAAGGCAGTGGCGATGACCCAGAAGCAATAGAGAGTGATGGAGGGAGGGGAGAGAGAGAGAACAGAATTCCCCAAGCCTGCTGTTTCATAGCAAGATATGCTCCCTCCCTTTCCTTTTTTTTGGTTGAAGTAAGAGATTTTGCAGGTTTTCAGAACAGATTGTACTGTTCAGACTGCTTATTCTCAAGAGAACCTTTAAGGCTATTTTATCTTCCGCGAGTAAAGTTTACATTCCATTATTTTTATTTCCCTTTGAAATGTCCAGAAAGTGACACTTGGAGGAAATACTGTTTAAAATTTATCTTAAATGTTACAGTGTAAGGTCTATTTGGTGTGATGGTGGTGGTGGTGGTGGTGTGTGTGTGTGTGTGTGCACGTGCACACCCCCACGCCTGAAATAATTTTGAAATTCTAAACTCTTTCAGTATCCAGTCGGGAAGTTCAGAGTCAGACACTCGACTGGAACACAAAGGATTGGTAAGAAATGTTGCTTGTGTGAGTCCTTTTTTCTTTAAAACCATTGCAGTTCATGAGAGCTTAATTTATTAATATTAAGGTTTTTCTGGATTTACTTTAGTATTCTTGTTGGACTAATAAAGATTTTCAAAACAAGGAACATTCTCTCCCAGGTAAAAGTCTGGAGTTAGTGTGGTGTGCTGTGGCCTTCGCTATTTTGACATGTAGTAAGTCACCTGCTCTCCGTGGCCCTCCCACAGTGCAGACATGCTGGCTCTTTGGAAGTATTATCTTCTCTGTGAGGGAATCCTAGCGATCAGACACGGCATAGGTCAGGAAGTTCACGCTATTTGGTTTAGTTGGGCTGGTGTTTAAATCATGAGAGCTATGGTCTCTGTATGGCTTGAATATTCCCAAGGAGTCACGTGTTGAAAACTAGACCCCGCTGTGGGGCACTGAGAGGGTGGAAACTTCACGCAGTGCACATGTGAAGAGGCGGGGCTTTGGGGAATATGTTTAGGATGAGACTAAGTCATTAGGTTGGAGACCCCACGAGTAGGACTAGTTGGTTTGGTAGAGGAGGTACAGCGACCACACACGCATGCGCACGCACGCACATACGCATGCGCACGTCCCTTCTCTCTTGCCTGTGGTGTGATGCTCTGGGCTGCTTCCAAGCTCTGCCGCTGCAGCTCCTTGACTGGCACCTGCAGAACCGTGAGCCCAGATGCACTTCTTCACGAAGTAGCTGCCTCAGGGGTTTCATTACCGTCACTTCAAGTCAGCTGACTGCATGCCCACTCTGATCCTGGAGAGCTTCTTACTCAAGGAGCCCTCTCACCCCTGGGAGGCTGGGTCTTTTCTGCATGAGCCCAGCTGGGAACCACCCTCTGTTCCAGGTGAGGTGGTAGGGAAGGGTTGAGCGGACTACTGGGTGCACAGAGGTCTGCAATGCTATTCTCCACTTTTATATGTTAGGGGATTCCTGATAAAGAAAGTAAGCCATGAGTATTTCCTTAAACCCCCTTGATTCAGTTTTAGGACATTTTAGCCTTTACTTAGAGACATTTCTGGAACAATCCTTTCAACTCTAAGGGAGAGGCATAGAAGAAAAATCAAAGGAGCAAGAATCCAAAGACAGGGAATGGGCCCAGCTTTGTCACCTCTGAGCTGTGTGATGACAGTCAAGTCTCTGAAACTCTGAGCCTTAATATTCAGCTGAACAAGGAGGAAGATGAGGGTAACATAGTCTCCAGTACTACATATAAGATAGGGGGATGGAAAATGGTTGGCAAAGTACCCCCAAAAATGTTCAGAAGAAAACTTGTTAGGAACTGATAGCATTTGAATGGGCTTTGCTGTGGGCCTTTAATTTCTCTGTTAATTTCTGGATTTTGCATCTCTGGCTATGAACATCATATTCCCCCTGAGTTGAATATGGGAACCTCACTTCTGCATGATTACTGTTGTTCTAAAAGTGTAGTATAGTTCATTTAATCTGGCCCTGGACAAACTGGACACAGCTCCTAAATCCATAGTGATATTCAGAAAGAGGGTTTGTTGAAGAAACGTAAGGCAAAGGGAAAACCAAATTAGAATAGGATATGATTTTAATTAAAAAATTATTTTCCAACTCCAATGATAATTTACTTATACTGCTTTGCAGGAGGGGGACTAGGAAAAGAAAACCCAATAAAGAACCTTTGTTTTATCCAATGGAGATGTTTGTGATTCTGTTGCCCAAATAAAGAAGGCCCTGCACCAGTAGCTCATAAAAAACCATCTCTCAGTGTTTGCTGGGTTTGGGAAATGGGAGACTCCAGGGCACCTGTCTCTGAGCACTGCTCTTTCCTCCAAGGATGTGAATCAATCAGCACCCTAGAGATAACCCTTTCATTGGCAGCATCCTGCTGAAAAGGACAAGTAGCAATTACCACTGTTAGGATTTCTGCCTGGGGCTCCCAATTAGCTTCCTGCAGCTCAGAATCCATCCCCTTCCAATTAACAGTTGACATGGTTGGAAGCCCTGGAGCTGAAAGGAATTGGTTGAGCTTTAGTTCTTTTTGCTCTTCTAAAAGAATTTATTTAGCTGGAGGAAAGTAGAGTTAGAGACCTGAGGCCATAGGACAGGCACAGCCCCTGCTCCTTCCTTCTCGCCGTGCAGTCCTGTTGAGTAGTGGAACTCACAGAACACAGAACTCAGCAGAACAGACTGCCGTGTGCCACGAGGCAGGAGCCACGTTACAGGTGCATCCGTGGCTTCTCTGAGATAATTGTTCTTAGTCGTGGTTGTCGACGCTGACAAGAAGAATGAAATCTTTTCTATTGCTCTGTTTCTGTCCTTCACTGATTTGCAGTTCTCTCAATATTATGGTAACCTTTTGACTCCCTTGGTAAACTCTGAATTTCTGAAGAAAGGGATGGGCTGTGTTGGTCTCTGTGTCTCTGGGACAAAGTTCCACACATTAGAGAAGCCTCCCAGTTGGTACCCTTTGGAATGAAACCTGGAAGAGCTCCAGGCCCCGTACCAGGTCACTGAGACGAGCCATCTCTGAATCCTTACGGCATCTGGCACTGGCACTGTTAGACTGATCCTTTCTCTACTATTGTTACTGAACTGGAAAATTAAGGCCCTGTTATTCAGGAAGGTTCAGAGAGGTTCACGAGCTTGTAGTTGTAGCATAATTGAAAAGTACAAATTTTCTGCACTAGCTTAGTTAGGAATAGTATTGACTGATCATTCAGGGAGATCCACTTCTCAGGTGCCAGGCTGTACCTGAGTGTCTCAGCCCTATTTAGAATGGTACTGAAACTGTGGTCCCTGCGCTGTTTTAGCATCTTTGCACAGAGACCTAGAGCAAATGAAACATCTCATGAGAACTTGTTTCAGAAATCAACACTTGACTGCAAGGAGGCTTGGCCAGAGTACAGTTAGGATTGTTCCTCCCAGGGAGGTCCTGAGAATCCTGACCCAGGGAGATGAGCGATGTGAAACGCATGGTGTCGTTGGTTATGTGGAGTGGCACATCCAGAGGTGAGAATCGGGGTCTGAAGTCATTAGTGCTGGAATATGCACGTAGCATTTCATTCATTACACACAACCAGTCTTGTTAACAAAACTTCATAAGACATGGAGCTTTCAAGTTGCAATTTAGGGATAACATCAGCACATAATCCTTATTTTAAGTGCCAAAGATACAGAAATGTTTTTTTCGCTATCCAAGTTGTAAGGTCAAATTCATGGCATATGGTATAGGAAGTCAGTTTTATAAAATGACCTTAAGTGGCTAGATTTTTGTGTTTTACAAATTAGAGAAGGTAAGCAGTGTTGGAAGTTGGGTCAAGTGATACAAATTCTCTTAGCGCTTGTTATGAAACTGAATTTGCAGGAAACATGTAGTTCATCACATTCCTACTTTCTTTCAATTTTTAACATTCTAAGATGGGTTTTGGAAGATTTTTTGATGAGCAGGCTTTCAAATCATTAATGAATCAAGGTTGTTAACTTATCACTTGCACTTTAAATGAACACTGCAACTGACTGAAAGAATTCTTATCTCTCCTGAAAATGAGAATATAGCACTGTATTTCCATGCATATTTAAGCAGGAAGAAGGATTGCTGTGGTAAGATGCAGGCTTTTTGTTTTTACTTTCCTAGGCAAGAGATAATTGTCTCGGAACTTTTTGTCATGCCTTCTTTATGTCTTCTCTCTGGGAGAGTTGATGCATTTTGACCTGAGTATACACACGTGGAGCCATCGCCACAATCAAGATAAGGAGCCTGCCCTTAGCTTAAAAGGGTCTCTTGCCTCTTCCATCGCTCCCTCCTCCCACCCCTATCTTCTCATCTGACCCACCTTTCAAGTCTCTGAAGCTTTATACAGACGGAGCCCTGTGGTATGTCTCTCACTTGTATCTCTTTTCAGTGTGTCTGCAGAGTGGTAGCCTGTTGTACCGGTGTGCCCATTCATTGATCCTCTTGCCTGTTGATGGACAGTGAGGCGTTTTTGCACATGGCACTCTTCCAAACAAAGCTGTTGTGACTATTCTTGTACAAGTCCTTGGATGTGTGCTTTTTCTCTTGAATGAATACATGGAACAGGAAAGGTTGAATGATAGAGTAAGCGTCGTTTCAATTTTTTGAAAACTGGTAAGCTGTTTTCTAAAGCAGTGCTATCATTTTCCATTTCTTTCAGCAGACTGTGGACAAATCAGTTCATCTCTGTTCTCTCCAGGCCTGGTAATCCTTTTTTAATGTTAGCCATTCTCATAGGAAGAGTTGTATCTCATTGGGTTTTAATTTGAATTTTTTAATAACTATCAATGTTGAGCATTTTGTCGTTTTTTTTTTTTTCCATCCTTGTGTTTTACTTGGTCAAGTAACTTCCTGTCTTTTGTCACTTTTTAAGCTGGGTTGTTTGTTTCTTACTTTGCACTTGGAAGAGAAGTAATTTTTTTGCATATGTTTTCTAAGGATTTTCTCCAATCTGTGGTTAAGTCTTTCCATCTTCCTAATAACCTTAATAGCAATCTGTTTTCAGCAGCGCAGAAGTTTTTGGAACCTGATAAAAGAAGTCTTTGCCCAAGGTTACAAATACTTTCTGCTAAGTCTTCTTTTAGAAGTTGGTAAGTTCAGGTTTTATATTTAGGTCTAGGATGCATTTTGAGTTCATTTTGGCTGCTGATGAGTCACAGCTGAGCGTCTCCAGGAATTCCCCTCAGCTGACGGTGCTGCCCTGGCCCCAAGATGGCCTCCTCTTCAAAGGACCAGGCTGCATTCATGGACTGGAGGATGCAGTAGGCAGGCCTGCCCTCCTCCCTCTGATTGGGAGTAATTCTGAACAGCTAGGCCAGCTGCAGGCACCCTTAAGCATCGTCCCTTCTTCTGTAGGTACCATGCCAATGGCTCTTCCGCAGCCAGAGCTGCTTGGGAGTCTGCTTCCTGGGATCCTAACCCAATCCAGTCACAAAATGAGAATAGGAGTAACCCAAGGAATGAAGTGTAGTGAAAGGAAATGAACGAGAAAAGCTTAAATAACCTCTGCGTTGGGACCGAAGGTGAGACAGAACATAGGAATGGAAACGGTCACTGTGACTTGTTTTAGGTCAGAGTGTTAATGAGTATCTGCACTTAATACATCATGGTGATAATTAAGCTAAAAATTTGCTGTTCCACAAAAGGACACACATAGTACATAAACAGCATAAGTTGTACCTATTTCCAGGGACACAGGCTAAAGGAGAGTAGTATTATCTGCCCAGATGGTTGAGAGGGAGAGATGAGCTTGGATTGCTAGCCCTGTTCAACCTTTCCTGCCGCTGCTTTCCTGCTGAAGTCTTGCCACAAATGAGGGGCTGATCCGTGTCACATCCTCCTGCTAACTTCCCCGTCCTGCTAGCGTGCAACTCTCTCACTTTAAATCGTGTAGCCTAAATTCTATACAGAAAAAAACGTCCTTTTAGGTCTAACAAGGCACATGAAGGTGGTAGTGATGGTGTCAACGACAGGGTTGAGAAATGTTTTCCCCTCTTGCAGAGGGGCTCTCGGGAACCGCTGAGTGGATGGTTCACATGAATGTGCTTATGGGTCCAGGTAGCAGGGAAAGTGGAGGGGGGGTTATGCACAGCTCTACCCAGCAGTTAAACACAGCACCTGCTCCCACTGTACCGGTCAGAGAAGTGAGATTCCTGCAAACAACCTTAAGGGCTGGGGAGATGAGGTGATGTCATATGCCTGGGAGAAATTTCAGAAATTGGTAGACAGAAAGAGTAATATAAATATTAGATGAAAAAAACAGCCTAAGAAAAGAATTAGGACTGTCAGATTAAAAAACAAAAACAAAAGAAAGCATCAACTGTAGAAGGTCTCATTGGAAAAATTTCCATTTGGGAGCAGAAGCCATAAAATTATCTTAGGTGACAATGAGGTTCGCCAAAGGTCTGGACAGTGTTCTTTAAAAAGAAATGAACCTTTACCAGTAACTGGGTAAGATGGACGCCTTCATTTTTAACTTCTGTTATGGAGTTTCATGTATAAGAAACCAAAGGTGCTGTCTGCATGCAAATGGGTATTTTTAAATGTCAAAAAGCAAGGAAATGGAGAAAGCATATGGCACTCCAGTAGATTGTTTGCAGATAGTGTGCTTTTACAGATCCCCCCAAGGGCGGCTTTGCAATGGAAGCTTTGGCATGTGCAGATGGGTCTCCAGGTGCCCGTGGCGCTCCTTCCTCCGTATGATTGCTTCAAATGGCAAAAAGTTCCAAACACCTGGCATGACTTGGGGGTGGGGGGAGCAGGCCAATTGGTGCTGCGAAGTGCTGACAGGTGTTTGCTGCGAGGGTGGAAACCTTCGGAACGTGGTGTGCGCATCAGGGAGTTGGGAGATGTAAAACGGGGGCAGATGTTAGATATACAAACACGAGGGTTCACGGGCTTCAGAGTATTTCCACAGTTGGTTCCCTCCCTCAGTGTGGACACACCCTCCTAGATACAGATTTAGAAAGGTGCTCCTTGGAGATGAACGGTGACTCTTTGTAGTGTGGATAAAAATCAAGTCTCCTGTGCACTTGGCTTATCTTTGGAGATTTGCATGCGGAGAGCAAGGAAAGGCTGTGCGCATGCGCATGTGCTTTGGGGGTTGTTGACTCATTCTGCCTTGGAGGGGACGTTTCATGGGGTGGGAGCTGAAGAAAATACACATCGCATGCACATTTCCCGGAGAGCGGGTAGCGTCCCACGGGCCGCGATAGTGGCCCAGCCTGGCTTGTCTCAAAGCGGAGGCCCTCCGGCTGCTTGGTGAGAGGCTGGGAGACAGTGGGCTTGGCCTGGGGCGAGTGGTGCTTGCATGCTGGCTCTATGGGCTGCAGCGGCTTCGGCTGGCCTCAGCATCGTCGGGCACCTTGGGTCTGATCAGGTTAATTTATTTTATAATTGGGTTAAATTAAAGCTTCTTGCTGGGGATCATTGCCTCGGGCCTCTGTGCCAATAGCCGTGTTTGTCTTAGGTCAGGTGTGAGAGTCGGTTACTTCAAACTATGGATGATAATAATTGCCATCAATGTCTTGGGTTATCAACTCAGAGAGGTTTGCAAAAATGGAGGGCTGTTCCAAGTTTCGGTGAGAATTCGTTTTTTATTTTTTCAACAAGTTGTTTCTCCTTGAAACAAAATCATGAACATACAAGATAATGTAATCTCTGAAAACTGTACCTCATGAGAAACTGAGCATTTAGCACCGTGTTAGCCTAGTTAAGATGCACTTAAATTCAAAAACAGTAATGGGAAAATATTTGTAGCACCTATGACAATGTAACACCCTTGACACATGAAGATCTTATGCAAATGTAAGAAATGACCAGCAGTTAAACAGAAAATGGGTGAAAGACACAAGCTAGGGCTGGCACCGCAGCTCACTAGGCTAATCCTCTGCCTTGCGGCGCTGGCACACCGGGTTCTAGTCCCGGTCGGGGCGCCAGATTCTGTCCTGGTTGCCCCTCTTCCAGGCCAGCTCTCTGCTGTGGCCAGGGAGTGCAGTGGAGGATAGCCCAAGTGCTTGGGCCCTGCACCCCATGGGAGACCAGGAGAAGCACCTGGCTCCTGCCATCAGATCAGCGCAGTGCGCCAGCCGCAGCGGCCATTGGAGGATGAACCAACTGCAAAGGAAGACCTTTCTCTCTGTCTCTCTCTCTCACTGTCCACTCTGCCTGTCAAAAAAAAAAAAAAAAAAAAAAAAAAAAAAAAAGGTGTACGGAAACTAGTTGGTTGGGCATGTCCCTTTGGATATGTAATCTTAAATTTATAACAAGACTATAGTCTTTCAAATACAGCAACCATTACAATAGATAAATATATTTAATATATCAAATATATAAAAATCTCCTGGTGGTAGGATTCTGCATAATTTTGGTTTGGGCTTTTAAACCTTTTTGATTGTATGCACGTCACAAAAATGCATATAAAAATCTGGCGTAAAGCACACATGTTCTTTCTTGTGTTTCCAGCGAGTATCTCTGCTACCTTTGCCATCTGTCATCACACTGTGAGCTCCTGAAAGGTGGGGAGTTCTGTTCTTCTTACCCTCCCGCGTTAAGCTCTGGATCTTACATGTTAAAGACATTCACTACACAAGAACAGTTTTCATGTGTTTGATCCTGAATAACTGGCCACGTTGTGTTTTTCAGTTAGAGAAGAAAGCTCACTGGAATCATACCCTTAATGTAAAGGAAAATTAAATTATAAGATGTTTTTAAATTACATGTGGCTTGGAAACATTCTTTGGAAAGGATTAAGTCCTGTTTTGCTTGCCTCGCATGCCTAAGGAGAATGTAATAAATTCTAGAACAGCCTGCTTTCCCTGGGGGCTATTACCAGTGGAATCTTACTTAAAATAGAAATATCATGGCCATGGTAACTGTATTCTGAATCTTGTTAATCTTTCTCTTTCTAAATGCAATAGCATTTGGTGTCTCAAAATGTGTTCTTCCATTCTTTGCTGATAATCATGTTACTGGAAATCTAGAAAGTCTCCCATAATGACTTTCTTTGTGACAGCTCGTCACGTTGGGCTGAGATCCCAGTGGTTCAAATGCTCAGAACTGCTTTGGGGATTAAAAAAAATAGTCAAGTACCCAGAAAGTAGCTTTCAAATAACTTCAGTTTCTATCCTTGAGGCAGGGTTGAGGATGACAATTCAGAAAAATTCAATCAATATTTGCCACCTGAATCAAATAAAACCTTATAACTTATTTCTAAAATCAGCTTTCAAATAACTCATCAATGAATAAAGATACAGTAAAAACAAAAACTCGTGTGAAATTTTAACAAAATTTAAATACAATAAGTCAAATACTGTATAAAGTAAAAATTTTTGATGTGCACATCACTAGAGAGGGAGGATTTTGTTACACATCCTGTAGCTAAACACCAAAGCCCAACTTCTTGACACAGAGTCTGTCCTGTAGGCAAATACTCTATTTCCTTTTTAAAAAAATTGCTTTGAGCATGAGAGAGCCAGAGTTACCATTCATTGGTCCACTTTGCAAATCCCTGTAATGGCTGGAGCGGAAGTGGAGGTCAGGAACCGAATCCAGGTTTCCCATGTGGGTGGCAGGGACACGGTTACTTGAGTCATCCCTGTTGCCTCCAGAGGTTTGCTTAACCAGGAAGCTGGAGCCAGACACCGAACCAGCCCTGCAGTATTTGCCACAGGAGCCCCGGCCAGAGAGTTAAGTGCTGGCAGAATGTCCACCCTGACCTGCCCATTCCCTTTTCTCCTTAGCGATTGTTGCCCGCTCACTGATGGATGAGTTTGAGGACACTGTTCTAAGTCTTAAGAAATCATGATCTGAAGATTGATGGTCTCTGTATGTGACTTTAAATGATAGTCACCTTAAAATGTTTTACAATAAATGGAAATTACTTTAACATATTTTATTTAAGGTAGTACATCCAAAACAGTGCTAACAAGATGTTTTCAGACTAAGCACATTGCAAGTCCCCAGGATTCACAGGCACAGTGGCTGTCGTGTTGGACAGTGGTCTGGGGCGCTGGGAGCTTCATGTTCCTCTTCCAATTTGTCTGAGAAGCAGGAGAGGTCCTCTCCGTCAGTGTTACTCTCTTTGGGAATTAGGAGTTAAAACAAGAAAGCAGACACATTCTCAGTCATGCTCAATGAAAGCCAAAAACAGACTTCAGAAATGTTGCACCTCTCTTACTCTTTCCTGAAAGATGGTGCACTATATTGAGCAACACATTAAGGAACTAAAAGATGACCATTAACTTCGCTATTATAATTTTCATCAAAGGGATTCCACTGTATGGGTGTTTTTAAGTCTTTTTAAAATAACACTTGGACATAATTGGCCGGCGCCGCGGCTCACTAGGCTAATCCTCCGCCTAGCGGCGCCGGCACACCGGGTTCTAGTCCCGGTTGCCCCTCTTCCAGGCCAGCTCTCTGCTGCGGCCAGGAAGTGCAGTGGAGGATGGCCCAGGTACTTGGGCCCTGCACCCCATGGGAGACCAGGAGAAGCACCTGGCTCCTGGCTCCTGCCATCGGATCAGCGCGGTGCGCCGGCCGCAGCGCGCCGGTCGCGGCGGCCATTGGAGGGTAAACCAACGGCAAAGGAAGACCTTTCTCTCTGTCTCTCTCTCTCACTGTCCACTCTGCCTGTCAAAAAAAAAAAAACAAAAAACACTTGGACATAATTGAGTAACAATAGAAAATCATTCCTAGAGTGACAAAATAGCAAATGTTTCAAATATAGAAAAAATGAGATGATTGAGATTTCAGTATATGTATTAGATACTAAAAGTATCCAATAGACTTGTATAATAATTGCAAGATAGAATTTACTTTATTCTAATTTTTAAAAATAATTATTTTGGGGCCAGCGCTGTGGCATAGCTGCTAAAGCCACCACCTACAGTGCCAGCATCCCATATGGGAGCCAGTTCAAGTCCTCGCTGCTGCACTTCCTATCCAGCTCCCTGCTAATGTGCCTGGGAAAGCAGCAGAAGATAGTCCAAGTCCCTGGGACCGTGCACCCACATGGGAGACCCAGAGGTGGTTTCTGGCTCCTGGATTCAGATCACCTCAGCTCCAGCCATTGTGGCTATTTGGGGAATGAACCAGAAATGGAAGACCTTTGTCTGTCTCCCGCTCACTCTCCCCCTCTGCCTCTGCCTCTCTGTAACCCTGCCTTTAAAAAAAACTTTTAATAAATGTCTTATCTTTGTTCTTTATAAGACCACTAATAAAAAACTGAAAGTCATAAATACCAACTTCTACAAATGCTAAAAATTTTTTTAAAAAACATGTAATGGGGCCCAAAAGACTTTCATGTTATATACAGGGTTAAATCTCATTGATCCAAAAAAAAAAAAAAAAAAAAAGGTGGGAGAAAATTTGAAAGCCACTGAGTTTAAAATCTCCCTTCTCTTCCCACGAGCTTCAGTCGTCTTGTCTAGTTTTCTAGGCAAGAAGACTTTGTAAGTTTTCTCGTAAATTCCTTTAAAATTTTTTCTTTAGCTGTGGTTCATACTCCTTGCTCCTCTTCAATGTCGGGAACCCCAAGGTCCATGCAGAGAAGAAACAGGGCAGATTCGAAAGCCCTTTGGTTGGCAGGGGGCGCGCTCCCCAGCTGCACTGCTGAGTGTTGGCTTTGGCGTTGTGCGTTATGATTGCCCATTTCCCACAGTGAGTAGCCAGGCAAGGTGCAGTGGCATGCTGCAAAGAACACAGGTGCAGAATGAGATCAACTCCAGACTTCCTCCTCGGCTGTGAGTGTCCTGAAGCCGCACCCTAGAAACATAGACCCAGAACTTAACAACATAGTTCTGTTTTATGTTTTTACTCACTGCTGTGGACCCAGCATGGTGCCAGGCATTTTCTTGAATTACCACAGTAAATCATCAGAGCAGTCCTGGAGTTATCATCTCCAATTTTATAGACGAGCAGAGGGAGGCTCAGAATAATGAAGTCACTTACTTAAAGTCACAGGAAGAGTGAATAATTACTGCTACGAGAGGGACCTCGCAGTGGTCAGATTCATGTTTGAAATCAGCAGAGCCCATTCTAGCTGATATTAGGAGGGAACAAGAATTCTGAAAGGCTGTAAGCTATTTCTGAGGGTATGAGGGTCAGCGGATCCGGCTTCGAGACTCCCCCTCTCTACCCTGCAGGCTTTGGGGACCAGCCTGTTGCCTGCCGCAGGACAGAGACACAGCATCCCTTGTCACTTCAGTTGAGTAGGAGACTGTCCTGCCAAGGCTTCTGTCACTTCAGCTTCTGGAAACACAATGACCCTGTGCACCTGCTGAGAGTCCGTTCTGGTGGGCACCTTTTCCCTAGCACGCTTGTCTGCATTGAAATCAGAGGCTGCCGTGTCCAACTTGGGAAGCCTAAGTAACTTGTCCACTCCTTACCTGTGAAGGATGCTTAGAAGGGAGTTCCTGGCCCCTGGGGAACTGGAGAATGTGAAATTCTCCCAATAGGGAAGACCCTAAGCAGGCGGAATGGCAAGGTAGCCAACCACACCTAGGTCGAGATGCTTTTGGCATGATGGTATCGATTCACAGATGAGAAAACTGGTGCTCAATGAGTAGCTTCTATTGGGTATGCTGTGTCTTCTCTCTGCTACTCTGGACCCGGCCAGACTGGCAGACCTTAAAAGAAGTGGAAATTCACTGAAGAAAGTGAGCCTCTCTCCTGTCCTCAGCTTGCCTTATCGTTTTGGAATGTGCTATGGAAATTGTCGCTGGGCTTTTATCTGATACAAAAGGATGCATAACACATTGCCCCTTCAGATCTTGTAAGGAGTGAGGCTGTGCAAATGCCAGGCAGGGAGGAAAAAAGAGCTTTCTCATAGAACATCAAGTTCAACTAAGGATCCTCTTGCTAAGTTTGGGAGTACGTACCATCACTGGACTCTGCATGTGGTTCTTATCACGGCAGTTAAGTTTCTGGGATTTTCTTAAACTTATTTAGAATCTCAAACTCATTGGTAAGAAAAAAAACTCCTTCCACTCTGAATACTCTGAATCATAGAACAGTTGCTGGTGAATATACACAGGGCACCAGTGATGGATTCGACAAGACCAGCTTTGAAAAGCTGCCTAGGCTATGGCAATAAAATTTCATCACCTCATTCATAAGCTGACTTGAAGATCTTGTGTCCTACAGCTGTGTGTTTCCATTGGAATTCATGGGAGGATGAAAACATGGTTGGTCAGTGTGTCAAAGAACTCAATCTGAGCTTATCTATGAAGTGTCAGAAAACAAGTAACTTGGTCACAAAAGGACTTAACTATTTAAAGCACTAACTTTACAAATGGGGAAAGCATTTGTGGTATGTTATGCCCCACTTAATGGAAAATTTTATTTAAACAGCTTTTTTGAAAGTTTTTAAATAAAATCATTGCTTCAGTAAGAATATGCTAGGTTTTTGCCTTTTTACAGTTTTCATTATTTACAATCTTTTTTTTTACTTTATTCACAAAACAGTTCTTATTTTTTATTTTTTAATTTTATTTATTTATTTATTTTTTTTGACAGGCAGAGTGGATAGTGAGAGAGAGAGACAGAGAGAAAGGTCTTCCTTTGCCGTTGGTTCACCCTCCAATGGCCGCTGCGGCCGGCGCACCGCGCTGATCCGATGGCAGGAGCCAGGAGCTAGGTGCTTTTCCTGGTCTCCCATGGGGTGCAGGGCCCAAGCACCTGGGCCATCCTCCACTGCACTCCCTGGCCACAGCAGAGGGCTGGCCTGGAAGAGGGGCCACCGGGACAGAATCCGGCGCCCCGACCGGGACTAGAACCCGGTGTGCAGGCGCCTCTAGGCGGAGGATTAGCCTAGTGAGCCGTGGCGCCGGCCAGCTTTATTCACAAAACAGTTCTAAGTATGTAAGGAATAGTTGAATTGGGGCCAGTGTTGTGGGATAAGGGGTAAAGACCACATCCCATATGAGCACTGGTTCAAGTCCGTGCTGCTCCACTTCTGACCCAGCTTCCCACTATGCCCCAGAAAAGCAGTGAAAGATGGCCCAGACAACTGGCCTACTGCTACCCATGAGGGAGACCAAGATGGAGCTCCAGGCTCCTGGCTTCTGCCTGGTCCAGCCCTGGCTTTTACAGCCTTTTAGGGAGTGAACCAGTGAACCCTCTCCCTTCCCCACTCCTTCCCCCCTCCCTTCCCCCTCTTCCTTCCCCTCCCCCTCTTCTTTCCCACTCCTTTTCCCTCTCCTTCCTCCTCCTTCCCTCTCCCTCCCCATCATTCTTTGTATCTCTCTCCTCCTCTGTCACTAAATCTTTGTAAAAGAAAAGTTGATTGGAGTTTTAATAGACTAATTCCTTTATTTCACAATTTATTTATTACATGTGTGTTTTAAGTTACTTCAAATTGTTAAAATCTTGCGTTGTGGTAGAAATGATGTCAAAACCATTTGAACCATGTGAAGTATTTTGAAATGCAAGTATGTTCACAGTGTTATTTTTGAAAAATAACAAAATATTCTCAATAATGCCATTCCCTTCCTTTGTCTATTTTATCATGAGTAAAATATATTCTCATTATAGGACTCTGGACTTAATGGTCCCCAGGACAAGTGAACTCCAGTGCCTGTGTTGCTTCAGTACTGAAACCGGGCTGCCTTCGGAAGACGGCCTGCTCTAATGTCCAGAAAAAAAAGGAACTCTTGGTTTCCTTTTAACTTGGGGAATTTTCCCAGTAGGAAAAGAGTCTGCATTTATTCCTCTGTACAATTCATACAGAGGCAGCAAGAACACCCTGATATGCCCATTCATTAACATGTTGCGTTTGATTTTAGAATAAAAAGTACAAGTGATTGGAAGAAAATATTCTCTCTAAAAAATTGAATTCTTAATTTGGGCTGTAGGAATGGCATGAAGAAGGGTGTTTGCCTTTCTGAAAGTATATGCAAAATTAAGCAGGTATATGCTCATTGTATGTGTGTACAAATACGTGTATATACATTTTTTCTGATAATTCAAACTTCATCAGATAGTCAAAAGAATTTATGATTAACAGAAATCATAATAGCTGAGGCCTGCCTCATGGAATAAATTCAGTAGCATACTTGGGGTCTTCAAAAAGTTTATAGTAAATGCATATTATGAAAACCCTATGCTCAAGTTTCAATCTGTTTTTGGACCCAAGCAAATCTTAGTTCTGTTTTTCCCTAAACTTTGCAAAGCACCCTTAGAGGGACTATACTGAACTCAAATTCTGGTGTCCTCTAAGCTAGAGCCTGTTTGACTTTTAGCTTTAATACCAGCCATGGAAGATAGATCCTGTTTACCAGGCCCCCTTTCTCTTCCAGTGCTACTACTGGTACAAGGCCTACACTTGTACGAGTGTGAAAGAGCTACACAGCATAGTTACTTCAGATAGAACTGGAGTGTCTGAAAAGAGGATAGGGAGGCCTCTTAACACCTTCTGGCATCTTCCAGAATTCTCCTCAAAGGGAAAAGAACAAGACCCCAGTTCCCAGAACAGTATATTATGAGTGAGCATGAAAGTGTTACATTAACCACCAAACTTTGGACATTATTTTGATTTTTTTTTAAACAGCAAATTGAATTCCAGGTTTTTTGCAGTGGAGTGCGACTCTAAGCTGAGAGTTGTGGTGAGGAGATTAATCATCCCTGTCTTGTTACCACTAATTTCCCCACTGCTTGGCATAAATACCTGGCCAATAGCCCTCCATAAATATTTTTTGAACTCCTACGAATTGAATTGCTTTGAACTGAATTGAAATGAGAGTTGGCAAGTTAAGAGTTTGGGGCAAGCTATTATTTTAAGTTATTTATGAAGCTATCAAATGCCACACGGTCGTTTCTCTTCAACTTCCATGCCAACAATCTTTTTATAAATTAAAGTCTGAGTCAACAATCCCTTTCTGAGGCCTTTTTCTTTTTTCTTTTATTCTATCAGTCAGTGCTATAGAAATGGAAAAGTAGTTAAATTTTCACAGGATGAAAAGTTGACCTTTAGAGGGTTTTTTTTTTCTTTGAGAAAAATAGGATCCTGGAAACTTTCTAAGGCAGAAAATGTGACATTACAGAAAAGTCCATTCCAGGGGAATTCAGGGATCATGTTTTTGGAAAGGACACCTGATAAAATAGTTCAGAAGTTAACAGAGATCCCTTAAATAGGAGGTCTGCACACTTCCGTATTTCCTAAGAATTTTTGTCCTTGAAAGAGAGTGCGTTCTCTTAGGACTGCCAACTTTCCTATTTTTTTTTTTTAAGAAATGACACTGAAATACAGGAGTTTCCAAAGACCACCACCATCATTTGTTAAAGGAACATCCTCTTGACACACCAGCAAGGAATACGATCCTAATCTCGGAGCAATTGACAGCCCTCTGAATGGAATAAATCTTGGCTTCATAAAATATTCAGCGTCCTCTTTTACATTTTGCTTTGTCCTCCCGTTCCTGATGGTGGAAATGTTATCATAAAGCAACAGTGAGCCTCCGGCTGATGTGGGGAGCAGGAAGACAGTAAAGCCTTTGGCTGGACTTCCCTTGTTGCCAGTCCCCATCAGCTCAACACCCTTGCCCTTCTTTGCTCTTTGTGGGAGAACTGGTCTACCTGGACCCTGTGGCTTGTGGTGGGCTCAGCCCTGGGGGAAAGACAGGACAGCAGAGGGTGAGGAGAGAGAAGGTGAGGCTTCTTACTCGACTGATCTGCTGTGCCCCCCTGCCCCAGGGAGGGCCTGGCAGCGTGTGCATGTCTGTACTCTGCTTTCTTCCTAGATGTATCCTCACATACTCTCCTAACCCGTCCCTATACCTCTTCCGTGAAGACAAGGCAAAGAGCTCTGCCACCTGTTCAGAGCTGATGCCCTTGAACTTGAGCTCCCCCTTGGTCCTCAGTCATGGCACTGATATGTCCACATGTGTCCAGCTAGGGCCTAGTCAACACTTGATTCGGTTACACATGGAAGTGCTGAGGCCCATCCCAGCGAAGCAGCTGGCCCAAAGTAGCCTTGCCTTGAAGAATCCCGTCCAATACAAAGCATGGGGTCCCGGTCACAAGCAGAGTGCCCATTAATCAGTGCTTGCCGCACCCTCCATAGCCAGCCCCTGCCCAGGCCTGACGATGGGCTCCTTCTGCAACCTGGTGTTGTATTCTATTTGCATTTTACCTTCAGCTTTCTTACTGGGTGATGACTGAGGCATCCCTGAACACAGAGGAATGCTGTTTTCACTGGAAAGGATGGGAACTGGGGGAATGGAATTGTTAGACTTCCTCTAAAGCAGAAATAGCCTAAGAAACTATTGGCAAAAGCCAAGCACAGAAGAACGTGAGAGTGATGAGGTTTCTGCTGTGCAATGAAATTCTGGCCAGGAATGAGGAGGAAGAGGGATGATAAGGCTGGGGTGCAAGGTGGAGGTGGAGGTGGTGTGGGTGGTGGACAGGGAAAGAAGATGGCTCACTGGGGAGGGCAGGTTTGGGGGATGAGGATGCACGGGGCCGTGGTGGGTGCCTGGCGAGCAGCAGGAGAACGCGGCAGTAGCGGAGGGAAGAGATACCAAGCAGGAAGCTCCCCGTGAGAAAATGTGTCCGAGGTGCGTTTCTTCTGGTGGGAAGTTGCTGCCCCACCTAGCAGGGTCCCAGTTGTCCCAGACGTTTCAGTCTCTGCCTCGGAGCTGTGTGCAAATGCACGTCTGCGAAGCCGGAATTTGTGATGACCATACAGCGATTTAGCAGGTTTGGCTTTTGACTAAATGCACGTGCATACATTGAGTACATGGACTTTTTTAAAAAGTGCGTACTTGATGATTTTCTCACTGCTCTTGATCTCTTGTTTAAATAGTGACCCTGCGGTTAAGTTCTTCCACTAGGATTTTAAAGGAAGCTACCCAGTTTGAATAACAGGTTTTTCTCCTGAGAGGCTTTGGGATAATGGAATTCTGAACCTATGTCAAGTACTTCATCTGTAGAAGGAGTCACTGGTTCAACCCCGTACGTCTTGACAGCAGCCCCACATCATTCAGCCTCCTTGCCCTTGGCTGCACAAGCTGTCCCTGATCTTAGCGAGCAGAGCTGTGCTGGGGCTCTGATCGCTGTTGGCGTCCCAGGCCTGTTGAGGGGGAAGCATCACTCAAAGGAGTCACTGTTGCAGCCTCTGAGCGAGAATGACGACTCCTGCTGGTGCCACCACCCCCAGGACTGCTGAGCCTTCCGTCAGTCAACAGTCAGTCAATGGGCACCTCCTTAATTCTGAGTAAAGTCTTGACGGGCCTCTGTACACAGGGGCCAGAGCTGGAGGAGGGGGTCAGAGACAGAAGACAGAACCGGTCCTTAGGCTGGAGGGACTTCAAATGGCTGAGAAGGACGTGCCAAGCTCATTTGTGGACAGAGAAAGAAAGGTTTAAAAGCAAGGACAGATTCTCAAATGAGAAACTTGTGTAATCGAAATGCAGTCTACTCTTGGACTTGCGAATCTCTGTAAGATCTGTTCAGTTAGTAAATGATCAACCTCAATACATAGAACAGTCAAGTGCCTTGAACTGTAATCAAAGAGCTTGCTGAATTGTTAATATTCACTATTATTTTAGTTGAATCATCTTGGCTGTCTTAGCTGTACATACTGAGATTATTGGCTTGACATTTAGGAAGAAAATTTTAAGATGGAGTACAAATTCAACATGTTCTTTAGACCACACAGCTCAATCCTCCATGTTAATCTGTGGTATTTGTAGCATTTTGATGTCATGTAACAGACTGATTAATAATATAATTCACCTGTCCTTTAGCTTAATCAGTGAGTATTTGTTTTCATTATTAACACAAATTGCACGTGTCCACGTATGCCTGGAAGTAGAATGAGATGAACGGAGAAGATGCTGTCTTTGGGCTGTCTGCCGTGACACCTGGCATACCTGGGACAGTTGCTGGCTACACCTGTTTAAGACTCTTTGGAAGCACCCCCCCCCCTTCGGAACCTCTAACCTCATGTAGTTACCTGTTTCTGAACTTGTTCCTGCCTTCTGATTCCTCTGCTCAGTTAGTGGAATTGTTCCCAGTGACACGTGCTTGCCTATGTATAAGCTATTTCCTGCCAAGGGGCTGGGGAGGCAGAGAAGGCCAGGTCACAGGCTGGGGACCTGTGGCTTGCAGCTGGGCTACGGAAGACACACTTTGCTTTTTCTACAGGTTACTCCGGTCACCCACTGTTCTACAACTCATGGATTTACGGGTACTGAACGTCCTGCGTTATTTAAAACAGTCTTCTGTCAGGCCTGTTTCGTTTGGCTTTGACTTAATGCTTCTGTCTTCCTGGAAGTGATTGTCCTTGGCCAGGGATGATTTGGGCGTTTGCAGAAATTGGCCTGGAGAAATGGGTCGGCTGATCTACTGGGTTTGCTCATGAAAATTGTTTTTTAAAAATTTGATTTAAGTTACACAGGTTTCATGTATCTTCTATACACAGATTTAGGAACACAGTAATACTCCCACCCTACCTTTCCTCCTGCCCATGCTCCAACCTTCTTGAGGTTACCTATGAGATGGGAAGATTGTCTCAAGAAATAGCAATGTAGACCAAATTTACCAATCTTTTTGGGAAATATTTCAGGCTTTTGATAATTGCGCCTTTCTGCCTAAACTGTTTTAAAGTATGTATCTACATCCAAGTGTAAATACTCAAGAATTTTGTTTTGAGGCTTGCTGCTGGAAGATATTTGGACCCACTCCTGACATTCTGGAGTCACCCTGCGATGTTTAGGGTCCTTGGTTCATGTCCTTCTTCATAGCAGTTTAGCACTGGAACAGGTTCATCCCTTAAAGGAAAACTTTTGAGGGGGATTAGGCAGCCACGAGTGGCCAAGCTTGACTTCGGAGCCAGGCTGGTTGTGTGCTGTAGCGACATATCTTAGCTCTTCATCCCATGCAGTTCCATGTATATCAGGGGCCAGTGGCAGGGGCTCTGTTTGCAGCACTGTATATAAAAGTATAAATGATCATGGAACCAAATGAAGGCTTTTTAAAAAAATGTCGGGTTCCGTTTGCCACCAGATGGCTCTATTGTATCATCAGGAAATGCGTGCTTGTGTAAAAGTGGTGGTCTCAGAAACCAAAGGGAAAAAGCAAAGTGGCAGGCATTTTAGATCCATAGGAATGCAGGGGTTAATTAGAAGCAGCCAAGGCAGCAGGTGCACTCCCAGGAAAACAGGACACACCCAGGGAGACTATAGAAAGTTCAGGATCCTGGCAACTGGGCAGTTTTCCTCTTGCAGTTCTCACATTGCTCTGTGATTATAAACCATCCCAGTGGCCAAAGAGTGAGTAGTTAGAATGTGCTCCAGTCTCAGTAGGGCCTGTAACTGATATTTCCACACGACTTTTGCAAACTCTTCAGCTTTAGCTGAGCAAGAGGAACTGTAGGATAGTTTTTGAGAGGCAAAGTCTACATGAGTCTTGGTAGAAGTCATGGTAGCCAGACTCTGCGGGAAGAAGGATCTGGTTCTGAAACACCCGGTGTCTTTGCTCTGATGACCTTTGTGTTAAGAGTGTGAAGATAAGAGGAAAAATGGACGTCTCTTGAGTGCCGGTGACCCTGTTGCTCTTGATAGGCAAAGGTTACAAATGCAGAGATTTAGGTGACAGCCTCATTAGGAATGTGACGTTTCGATTCTACCCTCTTGAATTGAGTAGAAAAGATGCACATTAATCAAATTCCACTGACAACAATTTTAATCTGAATTTCTGAAGCTATTTCGCTGTCATGTAATTTTCATTCTTCTCCCAGACGCTAACCTGTTAAGTAAAACTCTTCAGTGATGGCATTTTGTTTTATTGCTGTTTTTAAAAAGGGGAGGGCAGATTTGTGTGAGTTTATTAAGCCTATCCTGAGTCCATAAAATTGTTTTAGATGCTCTCAGGAAACTCTGCATGTCAAAAAGTAATAGTTGATTATTGTTTTAAAGCAAGAGTCCCTGGACCCTGGACAGACGGCATTTGCTTTGGCCCAACTTGAGTCCTTGGAGATTTGCCTAAAGGAAGCAGAAGAAAAGGCTAAAGTTTTATCCAAACAGGTAATACCTGTCATGGGAACTGGAAATAGATATTCCTCCATGTGCAGCGTTGGCAAGGGTAAATCTAAACGTGTGTTCTAACCTATGTCACTGTTGATGTGTGTGTGTGCGCGCACACACACACACACACAACACATTTCATTCATTTTACATGCAGCAGTACTTTAATCTGTATGGAACTTTTCAGTCTTCCAACCTTTTTTTATGTTTACATTTGATTTGAGTTTCATTGGATGCAGGTCCTGAGTTAGGCGAGGCCTCTTTCAGCGGTTTTCCCGAATAAGTGAAGTCTATTTATATGGTCAGTGGAAGAGCCAAAAGATAAAATTAAGCCTTTTAATGTCCCACAGCACTGAATGTTTTGATTTATCTGAGGAAAGTTTACTTTGAAGAGAGTTCGTCAAATATTGACTTCACTATGGGGCTTTGGAAGCTCGCGGAGGCAGAGCAGACCATCGGTGGAGCCCAGGCTGTACCAAGGTCTGCACACCTTCCAGCTCTGTGTATGGCAGGTCCCTCATTTCAGACAGTGGCTTGGCTGTTAGCAAAGCTCAAACCATAAGACTGCTCTTTGCTGCCAATGCACAGTGCAGCTATTTGTTGGGGTTACCTTACCCCCTGTAAACAGGGTCCTGATGCAGAGAGCCGGGACCCCCATGGCAAGGGGGTGCCAGTGCTTACTCTTAGTGACAGTCAGTGGAGAAAAAAATGACAGAAGGGACCCTAAGAAAATGAAAACATACTTTTAAAGTATTTAGAAGCAATTTTGAGTTTTAAAAATACTGCAGGTAGTATTGTTTTACAGTATCATTATACCAGAATTTTATTAGAATATTTGAAGAAACAAAGGGAAAGAGGTATTTGTGCTATTGATAAGGACTCCAAGGGCCCATGGAAAAGATTGGAAGCGGGATACACAGTGTAACCCACCAGGAGCCCTCAGGCACTGCCTCTGCCGAACATATTGACTATGTTGCACAGTGGCTGAGCACTCTGCAAACTCTCTATGCACAATAACCTATATGGATGTCCATTCCCTGATTAGCCTTACATACAGGCCAATTAAACTTCTTCCTTTAGCAACACATAAAAACCCCTTTTGGGTTCTCTCCCGGTTACCAGGAACTCTCTCTTTCTCTTGATAAAGTTCACTGGGCTCTTTCTTCCTTGTCTGCCTACCTCATTCTTTGTGGTCATGAGACAACCCAGCAGGAATAAAAAAGACCTGTAACACTAAGAACTGCAACACAGAAATCTGTGACATTTCAGAAATTGTGGTGGGAAGAAACATCTCTTGGGAATGAGACATAAATCCAAGTGATGAGAGCTGCAGACACCGGCTACATTATGAGAAAAGGAAGTATAGTTAACATGCAGTGCACTGATACACACACACGAAAGGCCTCTATTTTTTTTAATGTATTTTTCGGCTTAACAAAAATGTACGCCTCTTACATTGGGATGTGTTCACTGTTGACTGACAAGATGCGATTAACACAAGGGTTCACTAAGGAACCTTCGTCAATTAAGGGTGATATGTTGTCATTTGGGAAATTCGCCATCTCAGATTCATCCCATAGTCCTGGCTTGTCAACTGTTTTTGTCCTCCAAATAAAACTAAGGCTCACCTTGTGACAAGATTATGAATAATAGAAATCTCTTTGGTGAACACGAGTTGTCATTCAAAGCAAAAGGCTAACCATTTCAGATCCTCTAACCCAGGGAGAGAGCACCTCTGATGGCCTTTGGTTGCACTGAGATCAATGTTTATTTTGTTATTGAGTGAGTTTAATTGATTGTTCATTTAAACCAGGGAGATTCAGGTCATTCCTGAAAGTACCCATGCTTCTGTTCCTTATGAGATATTTTTATCCCATACAAATTAGCCACTCCCATTTAAGAGCCTTAGCTGCATGATCCCTTTATGTAACACGAAACAATTCAATGCATTTATTTTTTCAGAGTTGAGCTGATTAAATATAGAAAACGGAAACTTGCTCCTGCTCAGCTTCTCTGTAACTGGCATAAGTGAGATGCTGGTTTGGTGATTAGGGGCACAAATACTTACAGAGGACTTCAGAAAGTCGGTGAAAAATTGGAATTGAAAAATGATGGGACTTTGCCGTGAACTTTGGAAGCCCCTAAGTGTAAGACAGAGTTCTGGTTTTCTGGTTCACAGAAAATAGACTGGATGCCAGAGGTGGGTGGTGACAATGGGTGTTCTTATGGCTCACAGATGAACTAAATTGCTTGACAACGTTACATTGCAGGGTCGAGGGTGTGTTTGGTCTTCTAGTTCCTGACGTTGCCAAATTTACCTGTTGGTCATGGTTTGGGGAAAAAGAGGTTGTTAGTTAAGTTGAAGATTTTGTTAGGGTTGGCTGTCTCTACTGTTACATCTTAAACAGATAAAACACTGAGACTGTTTTCAAAGGACTTAATCTTGGGGTCTTTTATTTGTCCACTTAGTTTTAGTGTAGTCTTATCCTTGAAAAGATAAAACTATAAGAACAGCGTTCGTGTCCTTTGTTGCACAATGTCAATCAATGTTTTAAAAAAATGGGAGGAGAGAAGGCTAGGGAAGGGGAGCAAGTGACCTTTCCAAAGAAAGTTCTTGAGAGTATTTCAACACGAAACACCTGTCTCCAACAATCAGCCATTCGTCCACTGGGTGCCACTGTCTCCCTTATCAGGCTGTGCCAACGAGCAGCTGCAGACAGATTGTTCCATGAGTGCTCTGTGTGTTTGAGTATTTTTGCCACTGTCCACGTTAAGACTTCTTTTAAATGTCATCCATTTAGGATTTGGCACAGAGATGTTGAGAATATTAGTTGGCTTTCCTGGTAACCCAAGTTCTGTATGAGGGCACCTCAAAATGTTGTGAAAATGGAATTAAAAATGTTTATTTTGCAATCCATGCAAAGCTTTTTCAGCATATGCATTTTTCATGAACTTCTGGAAAACTATTGCTATTTTAAAATTTTTGAGCCCAAATTGAAGTCCCTTGCTATGTTAGTCCTACTGTTGAGCCCTGGGCTGGCCTAGTGAGCTAGAGAGGGGTGGACAGAAGAAACGTCAAGGACAAAAGCTTGTGCTGGACAAAGGAGTGAAAATGAGAGTTTCGTCCATCAGAGGATTCTGCCTTTGAGAAAAGGATAAATCTCACTGCTAACTGAATTCGTACCTCCTGGCTTTGCCTCTTGGAGAAGAACACAGAATTAACTCAGAATGGAAATGTCAGTGCTTGGGACTGTGGTCTCCACCAAGCATCTGTTGGCTCTGGGCCTCAGTTTATTCATATCGGATATTTTTAGTGTCTCCTCCAGCAAGGCCTCCCTTGGTGCACTATGAAAAACTTAAAACCACCTAGAAACAGAGAGGAAATAAGTAGCTGATTATTGTGGTTCCTCCCACTGGTGAGGTCACACCATAAACAGAACTTTGCTGGGCTCCACTCTAGCTGACGATTATTCCTTATTTCTCTGCAGTCATGTCACTGTTGTCAAAATAAAAGAAATAGGAGATCAGGATAATTTATGATTAAGAGTTATCATCTGTGCTAGTCAGGGATGTGAGAAGTAACTGCTGCAAGGCAGCTAGCAAGAGTGGGAAACAGTCATTAGACTCGAGCTTTTATCTTGGCCGTTAATGCTAACTCTGGACTTCACCCAGTTTCACCAAGAAAATACCTGGTTATATTTCCTGTACGTTAGACTATTTGGGAGGAAAGCCACATGTCTAGAAATTGTAGGGAAAGAAAAGAGGGTTTAAGAATGGGAAAGAAAAGGCTAGGAATGTGAGAGGCAAAAGAGTACATGAGTTTCTGAAGAATTCAAGAAAAGCTGTGATTGCCTGTGAACTGGCTTCTATCCCCAGTGCATTCAGGGGGACCAAGAGACAGGCTCTGATACGCTGGTTTCTATGACCACAGAGGCAAATAGATCTGACAGCTTTTGTGCTGACACTGGTTCTAACAAGAAGCCAAGAAAACCCACAGTTTGACCACAAAGCATGGATCCACACACGTCCCAAAGCAGAGTTGCTGGGGCAACACTCGCGCTGGCAGCAGTGGGCCCAGCCCTGGTCTCACCCATTTGTCAGGGGCTGCTAGGGTCCAGCTGCAGGCTGACCAGTCCAGCTTCGTGACCTTGGGCAGTTCACTTCATCTTCCAGCCACAGCTGTCTTTTTAGGAGGGAGTATCATGCTGATTTTGCAGGTGTTTGAAGATTAAGTCAGAGAGATGGTCACCCTCTTAGCCCATGCTGTGGTCTGAATGTTTGAGTCATCCCTAAGCCTAACCCCCAAGGGGATGGTGGTAAGAGACGTGTCCTTGAGAGGTGATTAAGTCACCAAAGAGTGGAGCCCTTAGGTATGACATCAGAGTCCTTCTAAGTGGTAACTTCAAAAAATTAGCAGAAAATAGAATTAACAGATGTTTATTGTGCAAAAAAATATTTCACATCTATGTATATGAGGGGTTTCCAAAAGGTTCATGGAAACTATGTCATGAAAATACTACACAGGGGTTTCAAGCATTCTTTGCAGCAAAATAACATCTAATTACATTTTTCAGTGAGTGTTTTATTTAGGTGCCTAATACCAGAGGCCAAGGGACCTGGCTTACCCCTTTGGCCATGTAGGGTAAAACAGGAAGGTGCCGTATATGAACCAAGAAATGGATCTCACCAGACACTAAGTCTGTTGATGCATCTATATTGGATTTCCTACCTCTGGAACTGTAAGAAATGTAATTCTACTTTTGTATGCTACCCAGTTTCATGGCATTTTGTTCTAACAGCTCAATTTGAATAGGAAGTACTGTAAGTTCCCTAAAAAGGTTCACTTCATCTCCACTCCTACACGGGGTCATAGCAGAACTATGTGATTCTCTTCAAGACTTGAGCCATGTAAGTTAATCACAGCCCCAACCAACAACAGAAGTCTGCCTGTCACACATATGGAGGCTTGCAACATGTTGATGGGAGATGTGTGTTATCTTGAGCTTCATCTTCATGTGAACTTCCTTAAATATAGTGTATATATGCATATATATGTGAAATTTGTTTGCTCACTGATGTCTCGCAAAATGTTTGAAGGATGGCTCTAATCACAGCACAGCAGTTTTTCTTCAGGGCACACATTCTCTGGTCTTTGAACCAGGAAAGGACCCTGCTCTTGTCCTGTGCCCTCATGCAAGCTCCCTTGTTCTACCTTGGCTGGCTTCTTAGCACCCAGCTTTGTCTACTTGTCTTTCTCAGCTCTTCATTGATACAGGGACTTGAGTGCTCTGACCCTGTTTTCCTTTCTGTTTCATCTGTTAGAGTTTCTGTCTGTGTCTGTTCATTCTCGGATTTTGCCCAAAGTGGGAACACAATGGGCAGCCTGGGTATCTGGTCATTTCAGGGTTTTCTTTGACAGAAGACAGGGTTTGGAGGTCATTTCCCCACCACAGAGGTGGATCCAGGAACAACTATGCAGTTAGAATTACTTCGAGATGCCACCTGTGTAGTGTATACAGCAGAATACCAGTTACTTGCTAAGCAGGCAAAAACACTAACTGGAGAAGAGATTTCATGATTTGATGCCAGGTTTGGGAGGTGGGAAGCTGGGTGAAGCTGGACACAGGTATCCCAGGACAGGTGTGGTAGCTCTTCAATCCTTGGAGGCCTGAATTTGGCCTCTTTCTGGCTTCTGTCCTTAAGGTCCCAGATGCTCCTGCACCTGCAGCCATGTTACTTACCTTTTAGCCACTGAGAGGGAAGAAGGACACGTGCAAGGCTGGGCAGCTGTTAGCTGAGCAGCCCTTTTAAGAAAGTTTCTAGAAAGTCCCATCAATGAATTCTATATCACTGACCACTTCTATCTGCATAAGGGCTGAGAAATTCAGATCTTTTAGCTGGGCACATCGCCACTCCCTAGGAGTATAGGAATTCTCTCATTAGGAAAAGTGCATATGTGTTTGATTGTCAAACAGTAGTCTCTGACTCTGTCATCTAACCCGTTGACCTTACTGATGCACCATAGCACTTTGTTCTGGTGATGCTGTGCTCTTTCGTATGTGAGTATTTGTTTTCCCAACACCATTTGTTGAAGACAAAGTTCATTTACCGCTGAATGATCTTGACACCCTTGAAAAAAATCAGTTGGCCATAGCTGTATCAGCTTACCCCTGGATTTGCAAAGTGTACTCCACTGGTCTACAGCTATGTTACTTTGAGCAGATACCACTGGTTGGAAGCCCCAGTTCTGGCTTGTACCTGGTTAGGTATTTATGTTCTTTGTGACCTCATATACAAAGAGTCAAACACAAGATGTTTATTTGAGTATCTCAAACTGAAATGGCATTTTCTTCATTGGTTTTCTCAGTTCTCCAAATTTTTTACATAATGAAAATTCCCTAGAAAGACCCATTAGCAACTTGATGCCCTTCTTAACATAGAAAAGCTGTAGGAAGTGTGGCAAAAACAACAACAAATATTGTTCTAAGCAATTTGTGCTCAGCAAGTCTCAAGTTAGTAGAAAATAACAGTGTTGGATACACCTACTTCCTGCTGAAGTCATGTGGTAAGATTCATGTGGAGTATAAAAGGTAGGGACCAAGTATCTGTGATCAAGAATGGGGCCAGCATTGTGGTGAAGCAGGTTCAGCTACCACCTGTTAGGCTGGCATCCCATGTGAGAGTCAGCTGAATCCTGGCTGCTCCACTTCCCATCCAGTCCCCTGCTGTTGTACCTGGGAAAGCAGCAGAAGATGGCCCAAGTGTTTGGCCCTGGCATTCATTGTGGGAGACCCAGATGGCATTGCAGGCTCCTAGTTTCAGCTTGGCCCTGCACTGGCTGTTAAGGAAATTTAGGGAATGAACCAGTGGATAGAAGACTCCCCGTGTGTGTGTGTGTGTGTGTGTGCATGTGTGCACGCACTTCTCCATATAACTCTTCCAAATAAATAGATTTTAAAAGAAAAGAGAATGTGTAGGTTGCCCGAAAGAGCATGCAAGATGGGAATCCCTTCTAACTGGCTCCCCGCATATTACTTCCTGCAGACACAATTTTTATTATTCCAAGACCCAAGGTTTGCCAGACTGTTCAAAGTCAAGGCCAAGGCCAAGTTTCGAGTTCATTTTGTTTGGGGGCAGCACTCATTCTTTGATGGAACAAAGTGTTGCTCTATTCCAAGCGTTGCTCTCAGAAATGGGGATACAGCAATAAGCAAGGTTAGCAGACATTCTAGTGCACGGACACAGACAAAAAACTGAGCATTGAAAGCACATAGCACCTTGGAGGGCAGCTTTAGATGGCATTAAGTACTGTACTGTGCTGGGTGTGTCTTTAGGACTACACTGGGCTTTAACTTCCATCGGAAAGTATGGTTCCTGAGAGTGACTAGCGGGCTTTTGGGCTTGAGAAAACGATGGTTGTAGCTTTGGAGTGTGAGTGTGTGTGTTTATTCATAGTAACAAAAGTAGACTCAAGGCAATCCCCAGAGTTAGTCCAGAGGTTTAAGACTCAGGTTTTCTCTTCAAGGTGACATTTTTAAAGATATGAATTTTCTTTTTAGGACTCATTTGGCCGAAAGACAGGAACAGTGGGCCATCAGCAGTTAGAGCTCAAAAAGCAGTTGGAGGCCGGCGCCGAGGCTCACTAGGCTAATCCTCTGCCTGCGATGCCGGTACCCTGGGTTCTAGTCCCAGTCGGGGCGCCAGATTCTGTCCCGGTTGCTCCTTTTTCCGTCCAGCTCTCTGCTGTGGCTCAGGAGGGCAGTGGAGGATGGCTCAGTTCCTTGGGCCCTGCACCCGCATGGGAGACTGGGAGGAAGCACATAGCTCCTGGCTTCGGATCGGCGCAGCGCACTGGCTGTAGACGCCATTTGGGGGGTGAACCAACAGAAAAGGAAGACCTTTCTCTCTATCTCTCTCACTGTCTAACTCTGCCTGTCAAAAAAAAGGGGGGGGGCAGTTGGTGGGGTTGTAGGAAACAGATCAGAGTACCAAAAAAGGAAGGGTTTTGAAGGTTGACTTTCTTTTGAAAGTTTTATCAGTTTGGCTAATATTTATTCTCAGTTCACAAGGCGTATCTGTACATGGTGTAGTAAGGCTTGGACTAGAAACAAACACAAGCTCAAAAACCTATTATGTTTGACTATAATAACCAACAAATTACTAATCATGATACATCTATGGCCCTAAAGCAAACTCTTAATATTTTCTCCTTGGTACCTCTTCATGTTTGATCTGTGTTTTCTCTAAGTTTAGATATAGAGGAGCATTGACCTTCAACAAATGTTTTGATACTGAAAATGTGTACTTAGCACGTGGTCTGATGCATACTGAGATTGCTCAAAAATGTTCTGCTTCTTTTTCATTGTTTAATTGCAACAGTGGGTCCCTTGATGTCAAGTTTACTTGAAAGAAGTATGTGTCCTTGGTAGGAGTATTCATTTCTGCAAATGCTCTAAAATTATGCTTGATATGCCAAATCTGAAATCATGAGATTTTGTGAATGAGTTTTTGTTTTGTGTTTTGTTTTGAAGTTTAATGTCACAGAGTCACAAGCAGTCTGTTTGACCTGCAATGGATTTCCTTATCACACAAAGCCTGGTAATTAGGAACTTCATTCAACAACTTGGTAAGGCAGGGTTCTGATTGATTTTACAGCAGAAGAGTTCCCTCTTTAATATAAAAAGTCGTAACAACCTCTCTTCTAAGCAGACATTATTAGTCTTCACTGTGTTACTGGCTTACTGGGCATAAACTGGGAGCCTCAGGGAATGTCAGGGAACAACTCCAAGCTGGTGAAGGGATGTGTTGTTCTGAATAGGATCAGGCACAAGGACAAATTGGCTTCTGTTATTGTAGTTGCAGGCGGGATGTGTGGACTGCTGGCCGGTTACACAACTGAAGACTTCCTTTGGCTTGTAAATGTCAAGATCAAACAGAGGTCAGTTTTAAATAGCTGACTGCATGCTAATAAAAGTAATCTTCTTGTCTAAGAAGGAGCAAATCCTCCTCCCTTAGCATTTATTGTTCAGCTGATAAGAGCAGGTGCTATTGGGTGGGCTTATTCTACATTTTCTTCCCAAGATATTTTCTGGGATGGTAAACTTCCTTCTGTTGAACATCTACCAGTAAAATGGTAAGCCACTGTCTTAATCAGTTTTGCGTCTGTATAACACAGCACCTACAGCAGGGTGTTTTACAGAGAGAAAAGTTCATGTAGCTCACAGTTCTGGAGATACAAGTTCATGGTGATGGGATCTGTGTGGCTCTGGTGAAGGCTTCACGGTAGGTGACATCGTGGTGGCAGGAGTGTGTGCAGGAGACGCGAGAGGTAGTGCCAGGGAGGGGTTCGGGGGAGGTACCAGGCAGAATTCTAACAGCCCCTTCTCAGGGGAACCATCCACTCTTAGGAGAACTGACCCCTCCTTCAAGACAGCAAGAGGCCATTTGTGAAGAGGGGGAGACCTCGTGACCTTAATGGCCCCACCACCTCCCCCCACTGCTCTAGGGACCAAGCTTCCAGTCCCTGAGCCTTTGGAGCACAAAGCACAGCCAAGCCTTAGCAGTTAGTGAGCTGCCTCCATTCAGTTCTTCATTTATTCATTCAGCAAACATTTGCTGACCTTATGCTGCGAGCCAGGCATCCCGCTAGGTACTCTTGTGTGTATCCGCCAGTGTATTTCTCTGAACAGTGCAGGGAGATTGTGTCGGCCATCTTGTACATGGGAAAGCCCTTCTGTCACATGTAATTTCTCTGGGTGATGTGGCTTTTGCATGCAGCTGTGCAGAATTGAGTCTTTATTATTATTTTTTTTTTGAGTCTTTATTATTGATCCGGATCCTCTGACCTGATGATCTGACCACCTACTGAGCAGCTCCTCCAAGTTTCTCATAGTTAACTCATGCTCTGCTTCCCTGAAATTCAGCCTATCAACTTCCTACAGCAGGTCAGATTGTTCTACCACATTCCCTAGGCTAGTGCCCTCAGCAGAAATGGTGAATTCCATAGCTCGTATCAGAAATGTTCTTAGATTCTTTTCTGCTCCTCACCCTACATGTTCAGTCAGTTGATTGGTTTCATGAATGATGCCCCCACAGCTAATTCCTGAATCGGCCATTTTTTCCATATCCACTGTCGCTGCCCTTATCCAGGCCAGCATCTGTAGCAGTCTCCCCCAATTTTACCTTTGTCGTGGTCCTTGTCGAATGACTCCCTGACACTCCAGCCAGGTAGAGATTCTACGACATCGACCTCAACTCAGATTCCTAAGCTAGTCTCTTTCCCTGTCGAGGTCAAGTCTGTATTTCTTACAGTGCCATTTCTGATCTGACCACTCATTTCTTCAGCTGTATCTTAGAGCACCCTCGGTATACTACTGTTCTACCATTTCCAGTTCCTTGAGTGTACCATATTCTAAGTTCTTTCATCTAAGACAGACTTTCTTCCTTACAGTTCAATTTGAAGTGATGTGCACTTTGTCTTTGTCTGGAATTTCTCTATTCTCATCATTCCCTCTGCTTTCTCACTATCCCGCAAACCCAAGATTGTCTTCTTTGCAGGTCTTCATTTGGATGCCACTTCCTCTACCCTGCCCTTTCTGTCTCCACCACGTTTGGGTTGATGCTGCCCTAGGTGGCCCCACAGTCTCATAGCCATTTATTGTCAAACTCCATGGTCTTTATGTTGTAACACTTTGTGTTGACCCATAGGTGATGGGGTGACATAGGAAGTCCTGAAGGAGGCATATTCTGATTTGCAGTCAAGAGCGAAAGTTTTGAGAGAAAGGAATGAGAAGGACAGATTTGAGGGACCAGATTCGGGCATATCAATATGTATACTGCTGTAAAAATCCGGTTTAGAAACGATAAGGTGTCAAGTGTGAGATAGAGATAAAACAGAGGCAAGAAATATTTGTGAATTGATTGGGTGATTAATTAAATATAAGGACTGAGGAAAAAGCAGGCTGAATTAAAGATTGGTCACATTCTAGGTGATTATGTAATCTGTGGTCACCCCAGCTGTCTGATATTTGAATCATTAGATGTTAGAGTCCATTCATTTCGTATGAGAGGCTCCACGCAGGCCCAGTTGACCAATGAGGCTAGGGACGCTTAAAGATGTCTAATTTGGATGTTCTTATTTAGATCTTTGGAATGTGGAGACTATGATACTCTATCAGACTCTTAAACCCATTTATTATAAATAGGCTTTTTCTTCTACCTAATTTTCAGTCCATGGGGCTTCAGGTAGAAGCTTTGAAATGAGCTTGTGTGTGTGTGTGTGTGTGTGTGTATTTCATGTTTGTTTCTTTTCATCTACTTGAAAGGCAGAGAAAGAGAGATCAATCTCCCATCTGGTGGGGCACTCCCCAAACACCCATAGCAGCTGAGACTGGGCCAGGCCAAAGCTAGAAGCCCAGTACCCCATCTAGATGTCCCGCATGGGTGACAGGGACCCAGGCATTTGAACCATCATCGACTGCCTCTCAGGAAGCAGTAGCAGGAACCTGGATTGGAAGCAGAGGAGTCAGTACTCAAACCAGCACCCTAATAAGGGATGTGGAAGTCACAAGGGGTGGCTGAACCTGCTGTACCACAGTGACTGTCCCAAGCATGCAGTTTGTGGGTGAAGGTCTCACTAGTCTCTGAAACAAAGTAGTATTGACATTTGGAGTTACACAAATGCAACTCTGTTGAGCTTATGGAACAGAAGTGTAGTGGCAGGCAGGAGCCTAGCAGAGGCTCCCCAGGTGGGGCCCATGGGGTAGGTCTTATGGTGCAGCTCACACCTCATACCAGAGTGCCAGGGATCCAGTCCCATCCCCACGCATATCCTGTGAGGCAACAGATAAGGGCCCAAGTACTTGGGTTGCTGCCACCCTGTGGGAGTCTCAGCCCCAGTTGTTCAGGCATTTGAGGAACAAATGACCAGATGGTAGGTTTCTCTCTACCTCTCTGTTGCTCTGCCTTTTAAAAATAGTTCATGGAAAAATAGAATTAAAAGAAAAGTTCATTTTTTAAAAATGGGCTTCATGGGGCTGGCATTGTGGCGTAGTGGGTAAAGCTGCTGCCTGCAGCACCAGCAACTCTTTTGGGAGCCGGTTTTCGGTCTCGGTAGCTCGGCTTCTGTTCCACATCCCCGCTAATCCCCTGCAAAAGGCAGCAGTGGGTGACCCACGCTCTTGATCCCCTGCACCCGTAAGGGAGAGCTGAATGAAGCTCCTGACTTTGGTCTGGCTGAGCTCTGTCTGTTGCGGCAATTTCAGGAGTGAACTAGCCGATGGAAGATTGCTCTCTCTCTCTCTGCTGGCTCAGTTTCTTAATACTTGTAACAACTGGTGCTGGACCAGGCCAAAATCAGGAACCAGAAACCCAATTACTTCCCAAGTGGGTGGCAGGAACCCAATGACTTGAGCCATTACCCAGTACCTCCCAGGATGCACACTGGGAGGAAGCTGAAGTTGGAAGCAGAGCTGCAACTGGAACCCAGGCAGGATGTCCGAAGCCCTATCTTAATCGCTGTGCCAAGTGCCCACCCCAGACCTCAAAAATGTTTACCACTGTGTTTCTGATCCAGTGGGACCATTTAAAATCGTAGCATATCAGACAGAAAGAGACCTTTACATAAAGGTGGGAGGGAGGGGAAGGTGCAGGCTGCTCTCTGGTTTTGCCTGAGATCACTGTCAGCGTCTCTGTTCCAAAGACGAAGCCAAGGCCAGATCTCTGCTGTAGCCTGGGGAGCACCAGAGAGGCACCTACTGAGAGTGACGGATCACACAGGGTGTAAAGTGCAGATGCCTGCAGAAACTAGAGAGAATATGCAATGGGTGGTTAGGGGACCAGCAGCTAATTCTTCCTCTCTAGGGAATGGGTTAGACAAGAAGAATTCGTATGTGGCACACTAAGGTAGCGATCGTGATCTGGTCTGGATTTTTCGGTCAGGTGCCAGGAGCCCCGTGATTTCCACACTGTCCTTGTCCCACCCCATCTACACCTTGCTTCCAGGTCTCGTCCTTGCACCTGTGCTTAAGTCCCATGTCACACCAATCCAGAATCCAGCCTGTGAGTTCTTGCCGAAGCTCGGAAGTAGAGGCCAGCATTGAGATTTCCACTGTTAACTATGGGAGCTGTTGGGTCACTCCCTTAGCTTCGTGAGTTACTCTCTACGCAGGAACTGTAGGTCAAGGAAGAGATTCTGGAAGCCGATAGCATCTATAACGAAGCTTTCTTGGGTCTTGGTTACATGCTCTGCTGGTAGCACTAAGGGCGATGTCACCCTGAGGCTTGGAGTGCGTGTGTTCTGCCCCCAGTCCCTTCCGTGTCTCTCAGTGCTTCGTTTCCATCTCATGTGTTTTCTGTTTTCTTTGGAAGCCACACACGCTCTAAAGTAGCTGTCAGTTAAAGGTTGTGTTCTGGTGGGAACGATCACTTCCTGCTTTAAAATTCATCTGGGAACAGTGGCCTTCTTCATTCAAACAAAGTAGGGGACTGTGTATTTCTTAACCTCTGGGGACTTTTCCTAATGTTGCCTGGTTTGTGCAAACTATCAAAGAGAATAACAGGGAGTTTGGAGAATATGCAACCCTGAGAGAAACTCAAAGACAGCAGAAGTGATTTTCCCCAAGCTGGAGGCTGGAGGATCCACCGTGTGCATCCCGCCAGCAGAGGAAGCCTGTGTGCTGCATAGGGCAGAGCTCTGAGAAAGAGCCAAAGCAGAGCAGAGCAGAGCTGTCCCCTGGGATGGGCCCCAGGCTCTTGTAGCACAGCTGTGCTGTGCGGTGAGCTCACCTGCCAGGACCCATGCCTGGGGACAAGGGTTTCTGAGCCGTATCCAGGCTGGGACCAGAGAGGCTCCCCTGTGCCCCGGGGACATACGAGGCTCCCAGATGGGTGAACAATCCCGGAGGTTGTTGAGTAGAGTCGTCAGACATGATTGTTTACCCATAGGTGGAAGCTTTGTGTTGAAAAATAGGATTTACAGAAAATAAAAAATGTGTATAACACTCGTGAGTTTGTGGATTGAGACTTGTCTCTATTATAGCTAGCAACAACAATAGCTCTGTTGCTATTTATTACTTTTTGTTCAATATTGTGTTGGTTTTAATTTCTCAGATTCTGGTATTATTGCTCTTTTACTATGATATCCAAGCATTGACCTTTACATCCAAGTCAGTGATTTATTGCCTCATTGTTTTGCCATGTTTGTTCATTTCTCTCTTGAGATAGATTGACTAAATGATTGATTGATTAATTTGAGAGGCATAAAGAGAGGTGGCCAGAGAGTACCCATCTGCTGGTTCACTTACCAAATGCCCACAACAGCCAGGGCAGGGCTAGGACAGGCCAAAGTTTGGAGCTGGAAACTCAGATTACCCCTGTGAGTATGAGAGACCCAACTTCGTGATCCATCAAGGCTGCCGCCTAAGGTCTGTGTTAGCAGGAGGCTGGAATCAGAAGGCAAAGCTGAGAATCAAGTCCAGGCACTCCACCAAGGGATGCAGATGTTCTAATCGGAATCTAACAGCTAGGCCCAAGTCGTTGCCCTCTCTGCTCTTCTTAGCTATTTGCAAGGCCTAGGAAACTTTTTTGGGGGAAATTAAAAGAATCTTGGGAATCCAGATGTCTGGAATCCTAGCTTTAGATTTCAGTAATTGATTGACCTTTTTGTAAATATTTCTGCCTTTTACTTAGAACTTAAGTGTGTCTTCATTATTCAAAGCTTTGTCTGCAAACAATTTGGGGTGTTATGGGTTGAATTTTGTGCCCTAAAAATGCATGTGTTGAAATTCTAACTCCTGGTACCTGGGACATGAGTTTATTTGAAGATGGAATTGTAATTGCTTATGAAAAGTAATTGCTCAGATGAGGCCATACAAGACTAGCGAGGGCTCTACTACGGTCTGGCTGGTGTTCTTATGAAAAGTAGAAATTGGGTAACAGGTACTCTCCATGTTCACATGAAGGCAGAGACCAGGGGCTACTTCCACAAGCCTAGGAACACCAAAGATTGCAGCAACAACACAAGCTAGGGGACAAAGAATGGATGCCTCCGAGGGAACCATGCCTGCTCATCCCTGGATTGTGGCTCCCGCAACTGCAGCACAATACATCTCTGTTCGTATCACCTGGTTAGTGGCACTGTGTGTCAGTGCCAGCAGACTGAAAAGGACTAACTATGCTGCTAAATTATGGGTCCTTGGAGGTCTATTTTAAGATGTACATGAATCTAGAAATGGCTGCAAATAACCTGTTGATGGCAGAAATATTAATGAATGCACAAGTCTGGTTTGTGTAGGATGAGTGGAAGAGGAGGAATTGGTTGGTTGTTTTAGTTGTAAAATTGAAATGAGACCAAATCAGTTGCATGAACTAAATGGATCTTCAGACATTAGGGTTCCTACCCATCCCACAGGTAGGAGCCATCATTTTAAAAGTGTTTGCCTCCATAATTTATTGCTGAGATTTGCATAATTTGTAACATGAACACAAGGCAGCTTGCAAAGCCTTACAAGAGGAGCCTTTGTTTTTACATGAAGTCCTTCTTTTCTCTATAGCATGAACTCTGTAAGGTTTGGCAAGATTTGCTTTTGAGTGATGGTGGAAATTTATCCTGCCATCCTCATTGCTGTTGTGTGTATGTGGGTTGTGGAGGACAACATTACTTAGGGTGATTTTCATAACTGAACTTAGCAGTGGATTTGGGCACACGGTGAGAGGAAAAACAAACTAAAAATTTTTGTGGCTTTGCGACAGGGGGTGATGTCTGGGGTAGGAGCAGATTATGAGGAATTCATTGTGATTATGTTAATTCTGAGATGCATAGGATACACTCATGTGACAACAATAAGTAGGTTGCTGTAATTGCCTATTTGAGGGTACCTCAAAAAGTTCATGCAAAGTGGAATTAAAAGCTAAGTTTACTGTGTTGCAAAAAAATGTGAAATCCACACTTACAAAGCGTCTTCAGAGAGTTGCTGAAAAAATGTATATTATGAAAAAACTATGCATGAAGTTCAAAGATGTGGCACCAAAATACATTTATTTTTTATTTCATTTTCCATGACCTTTTAAGTTTTCCTCCTGTGAGTTTTTTAACTTTTATTTAGTAGATGGATTTTTCCCCCCATAACTTCCCTCCCACCCGCAACCCTCCCATCTCCTGCTCCCTCTCCCATTCCATTCACATCAAGATTCATTTTCAATTATCTTTATATACAGAAAATCAATTTAGTAGGTATTAAGTAAAGATTTCATCAGTTTGCCCCCACACAGAACACAAAGTGCAAAATACTGTTTGAGCACTAGTCATAGCATTAATTCACATTGAACTACACCTTAAGGACAGAGATCCTACATGAGGAGTAAGTGCACAGTGACTCCTATTGTTTACTTAACAAATTGACACTCTTGTTTAAGGCGTCAGCAATCTCCCCAGGCTCTAGTCATGAGTTGCCAAGGCCATGGAAGCCCCCCTGAGCTCTTCGACTTTGATCTTATTTCGACAAGGCCATAGTCAAAGTGGAAGTTCTCTCCTCCCTTCAGAGAAAGGTACCTCCTTATTTCATGGCCTGTTCTTTCTACTGGGATCTCACTTGCAGAGATCTTTGATTTAGGTTTTGTTGTTGTTGTTGTTTTGCCAGAGTGTCTTGGCTTTCCTTGCCTAAAATACTCTCATGGGCTCTTCAGCCAGATCCGAATGCCTTAAGGGCTGATTCTGAGGCCAGAGTCCTCCTGTGAGTTTTAAGCTGAGTGGTTGCACTGAAACAAATTGAGAGTCATTGAGAGTACCCAGTTAGATAACTGAGACAAAGAATGTAGATAAGAAAGAGAGGAGGGCCCAGGGCTCATCCCTCAGATGTCAATGTATAGAAGAGGAAAATGCAGTGAAGGAAAGTGAGAATCAGAATGAAATCCAGAGAATTGTGTCCTAGAAGCCAAAAAAGGCATGCCTCAAAAGGCATGGGGTGATCCCAGGTGGACTCTCTTACTGAGAAGTTGAATGAGATGACCAGAAAATTGGGTGCTATGTTTGGCCAGAAAAGGATCAAAGACAAGCTTGACAGTATCAGTCTCAGTACTATGGAGGCAAAAGCTGGACTGAAAAAGAGTTTGGGGGCTGATGTCCTGGATGGGCGCCAGCAGTCTTGGCTGCTCCACTTCCAGTCCAGCTCCCTACTGGTGTTCCTGGGAAAGCTGTAGAAGATGGTCCAAGTGCCTGGGCCCTTGAGCCCGTATGAGAGACCTAGATCCAGCTGTGGGTTCCTGGCTTCGACCTGGCCTGGATATAGCCATTGCAATCATTTTGGAGAATGAATGGAAGATCTCTGCCCCCACCCCATAACTCTGCCTTTGAACTAAATAAAATAAATCTTAGCAAAAGATACTGGAAGAGGAATATAATTTAGGGCTGTATGTTCTCAGCTATTGGGAAATATTTTTCCAAGAGTGCAGGGGTTGGGGAGCCAATGATGGTAACATGGGATTTTTCTAAAAATTAAGGATCCAAGGGAACCTGTATTTACCAGTTAAATGAACCAATTAACTATCTTTTTAATGTAAGCCAATTTGCCAACCAATACATGAAAAAATGCTCAGTATCATTAGCCATCAGGGAAATTGAAATCCAAACCATGATGAGATACCACCTCATTACAGTTAGAATGGTTATGATCTAAGAACCAAAAGCAACAAATGCTGTCTAGAATGTGGAAAATGGGAAATTCTTATGAACTATGCCACTATGGAAATAGCAAAGCCACTACAGGAAACAGTATGGAGAATCAGGAAACTAGAAATAGAACTGCGACAGGATGCAGCCATCTCGCCACTACTTACATATCCAAGAGATACGAAGCTGATATATCAGAGACATCTGTACCACCATGTTTATTTCAGCACTATTCACAATAGCCAAGAAATAGAATCAACTGTGCAATCTACCAACAGATAGGTAATAAAAGGGTGAGATTATGGTGTGTGTGTGTGTATCTGTAAACATATCTCTACACACATATTTATAAAGTTGACTATTATTCAACCATAAAAAAGAATGAAATACATTGCAGCCAAATGTATACAAGTGGAGGGCATTCAGTACAACAAGCCAGGCACCATAAGACAAACTCCACATGTTCTTCCTCTTCTATGGAAGCTTGAAAAAAACCTCCGTCTGAACATAGAGCAGTAATTACTAGAAGCTGGGTAAGCACACAGGTAGAGGTTGAATAATGGGTGCCAAATCAGAG
Organism: Oryctolagus cuniculus; assembly: GCF_051225735.1. Taxonomy (NCBI): domain Eukaryota; kingdom Metazoa; phylum Chordata; class Mammalia; order Lagomorpha; family Leporidae; genus Oryctolagus; species Oryctolagus cuniculus. The sequence continues at coordinate 18,187,731 of NC_142872.1, forward strand.
TTAGAAGGAAAATTCCTGAGTGGCACTACGATTTGTCATCTATTATGTATTTTCTGAGCAAACAGGAGAGAGGTGTTGCAAGGCTCCAGTCAAAAAATAATGGCAGACTCTGGCCTCAGAATCAGTCCTTAAGGCATTCGGATCCGGCTAAAAAGCCCATGAGAGTATTTCAGGCATGGAAAGCCAAGACACTCTGGGAAAAAAAAAAAAAAAAAAAAAACTAAATGAAAGATCTCTGCAAGTGAGATGCCAGTGGAAAGAACGGGCCATCAAAGAAGGAGGTACCTTTCTCTGAAGGGAGGAGAGAACTTCCACTTTGACTATGACTTTGTCTAAATATAATCAGAGTTGTTGAACTCAAAAGGCCTTCATAGCCTTGGCACCTCATGACAAGAGCCTAGGGTGATTACTGACGCCATAAACAAGAGTGTCAATTTGTTAAGTCAACAACAGGAGTCACTGTGCACTTACTCCCCATGTAGGATCTCTGTCCTTAATGTGCTGTACACTGTGATTTCATGCTATAACTAGTACTCAAACAGTATTTTTCACTCTGTGTTTCTGTGTGGTTGCAAACTGTTGAAAGCTTTACTTAATATATACTAAATTGATCTTCTGTATATAAAGAGAATTGAAAATGAATCTTGATGTGAATGGAAGGGGAGAGGGAGTGGGAGATGGGAGGGTTGCAGGTAGGAGGGAAGTTATGGGGGGGAAAAGCCATTGTAATCCACAAGCTGTACTTTTTTATTTAAAGAATATAAATTTCCAGTTAAAAAAAAATGGCAGAGAGGAAATCATTAATTAACTTGATTTTATCAGTGTGCATTATATAGAGGTATTGGATTACACACTGTATTCTTGTATGCATATGATTACTGTGAATAAAAATTTAAGTATGATAAATAGAAAAATATTTGGAAAAATAGGCAAATCAGATTGAATTTCTTTTTTTTTTTTTTTTTTTTTTTTGACAGGCAGAGTGGACAGTGAGAGAGAGACAGAGAGAAAGGTCTTCCTTTTGCCGTTGGTTCACCCTCCAATGGCCGCCACGGCTGGCGCAATGCGGCCGGCGCACCGCGCTGATCCGATGGCAGGAGCCAGGTACTTATCCTGGTCTCCCATGGGGTGCAGGGCCCAAGCACTTGGGCCATCCTCCCCTGCCTTCCTGGGCCACAGCAGAGAGCTGGCCTGGAAGAGGGGCAACAGGGACAGAATCCGGCACCCCGACCGGGACTAGAACCCGGTGTGCCGGCGCCGCAAGGCGGAGGATTAGCCTAGTGAGCCGCGGCGCCAGCCCCAAGATTGAATTTCTATAACACAGCTGACACAGTCCTGATGCAGAAATCGGTGACGGTCCTGAAACTGGAACTGGGTGCAGTCCACGCCTGGGGATTCCCTGTAGTTCTTTTCTTGGCTGTGCATGTGGAAGAAAAGGACAAAAAGCTTCCCAGGGGTCAGAAACAGACGCCAGTAGTTTGGCCACATCCACCCTCGGCACTGCTAACAGCGGGGCCAATCTTTCTCCGATTATTAGGAAGTGGTGTTGTAGCAACTGGTGACAATGTAAGATCTGTCCCCTTTACCCCCGAGGGTCCTGTTTTCCCTGCATAGTCAGCGTGTATTTAGGATCTGACTGGAGGGAGCGTGGTGTGTGTAATTTAGAAAACTGAGCAAGGGACATGGCTTGGTGCAGCAACATGAAATGACTTCAGTTTGTTTTGGGAAGAGACTAAGTGAGGTTTTAAGTATCGTAGCCTTGATGTGTTATATCATACAGGAGCATTTGGGCACAGGGGTGTAATTGTGCTGAACACCACAGGGTGGGCTGTAATTGGCCTCTGTTTTCACATCTGTCTTGCCTGGAGGACTCCTGCTTTCTGATTCCAGGCCTGTAACATCTCTCCGACTGTGAATCACACTATTCCTGGCTAAAGGGAATGACCTTTGAGGGTGTGACCTAGGTGAGGTCAACTCTGATACCCTATTTTGCTGGCTGTAAAGACTGAATCAGGAGAGGCCATAGAGACTAAGATGTACTGAGTAGGGTCCACTTTCAAATGTGACTGGGCGATCAATTGCCTTAGTATTGAAATCATGAAACTTGAAGTCCATAGGTGACATTTTCAGCACTGTGTGAAGACAGCTTGTCTGCATTAGGAATTAAGGAGGCCGACACAAAGGAGCAACAGTAAGGTACAGAGATAGAACACTCTGACTGCTGAGTTTGTGAACCGTAGGTGTTGAGTGAAACAGTTCCTGCTTCTGACTCCTCAGTTATATAGGCAGTGCTTTTTTGTGGGCATTTCAGTAAAAAGTACTAAGACTATGAGAGAGTGACAACAGTACGGCTAGGCAATTATTGAAGTTTGGGAAAAGAAGCAAAGAAGTGGGAAGATGAAGGGAGGAAAGGCAAGGGAGGGCTGGACAGACATCTTTCATCATGGTGATTATGATGGCATGATTGTATGCCAACTAAAATCTTCCCAAAAGGGTAAGAACACAGAAATGGATTGAGTGGAAGGGTGCAGAAGTGTCGGGAGCAGGGGCTTTGGGACAGGCAGAGCTGAAGGTACTGCAAAACCTGCATAAAGAGTTGGCCTTTGATAGTCCCATTAGCATCTCCAGTTGTTCAGTACAGATGTTTGTCTTAAAAGTAACAGAGGCCCAATTAAAGTAATACAGTTGTGCTCACACAAACACTACAGAGATGGCTGACTCAGTGACTCAAAATGGTCACCAAGGACACAGGTGCCACCTGTTGTCAGCTCTATCATCCTCAACGGGTTGTCTGGTTTTTAGATACTTGTTAGACACCTGCAGCAATTGCAAGCAATCTATGTGGTGAGAAACATATCTCAATAAAAGAGATGGGCTTCTCTTTGATAATTTTTTAAAACCCCAGTGAACGCTTGTCTTCCAGCTCCCGGAGACCCCACCATGTTATGTGCTCATACCTAAGATAACCTCTTGTACCTGAGAGTGACACCCACATGGCCAACTCCTGTCCAACAAGACCTTTAAGCTCCTTTGAGCGCATGACTGCTTGCTACTGTAAGCTGAGTGGCAGCCAGGCCTGCAAGTGATAAATGGGGGAACAATTGTCGGGATATGGATTAGCAGTATCAGCTGGCAGTAAGGGTTATCTATTGGCTGGTGGGAAGGTGAGAAAAGACCATCTGGCAGCTTCTATGTTTTCAGTGAATTATCAGTGAGATGTGCTGTGGGGCAAGGGATGGTGGGGTTTGGGGGCGGGGGCAGAAATCTGAAGAGAGGGTTAGTATGAAATCGTATTTGAGGACAAAGTTGAGGGAAATTACTACCGCAGAGTGTAAAAGGCCAATTTACTTTCTAGGAGAAACACATACTAGTGTTTTGATTCCAGGCAGTGTTGACCCCTGTGAGACTCGTGTTCATTAATGTGAAGGGAAACCAGTCAGTCCTAACAGTGCATCCAGTCAAGCCAATTACGTGATTTCTTCTCTCTCCCCCATAACAATCAGAGTGCAAAGTGAACAGTTCTCTGGACCTGAGACTTAATTTGTTTTTCTTTTTTAATGGGGGTAAAATTCACAGAATGTATTACTTGCCATTTTTTAAAGTAGACACAGGGGCTGGTGCTGTGGTGTAGCAGGGAAAGCTATCGCCTGCAGTACAGGCATCCCATATGGGCGCTGCTTTGAGTCCCGGCTGCTCTACTTCTGATCTAGCACCCTGCTGTGGCCTGGGAGGGCAGTGGAGGCTGGCCCAGGTCCTTGGGCCCCTGAACCCACATGGGGGACCCGCAGGGAGCTCCTGCCTTTGGATCAGCCTGGCTCCGGCCATTCTGGCCATTTGGGAAGTGAACCAGTAGATGAAAGACCTTTCTCTCTTTTTCTGCCTCTGCCTCTCCCTCTTTGTAGCTCTGCTTTTAAAATAAATGGATGCATCTTAAAAAAAAAAGGAAAAGCATATACTGTCTTTTTAGAATTGTACATAGTCACCAAATAAACAAATGATAAACATACAGAAATATGTTTAAATACAGGGTCTTAAAAACACCTTCATTCAATTCTCCAAACTTTAAACATAATAATTTAGATGGTAGAAATGCAAGCTACAACCTACAAAGTGGTAGGAATATTAGACGGAATCTATAATGATCAAGAATATTTTTACCATTCATAATAGATTCTGAGATCTCATTTGTGGTAATAATTTTAATTACCTGTAGAATCGGAAGTAAGAATATAATTGAATGGTATACCTGAATTGCACAGTAATATATTAATTTTTAAATGCTTCTAAAATGTTCGATAAACCCTAAATTATTAAAGTGTATCCCAATCTCTATTATTAAGCAAAGAAAGCCTTCTAAATGGGACAGAGTGTTATTTTTTTATTTATGTAAATGAACAAATAAAAATCTCAGCTTTCTTTGCTTCTTGCCATTTGCTTTTTTTTTTTTTTTTTGACAGGCAGAGTGGACAGTGAGAGAGAGAGACAGAGAGAAAGGTCTTCCTTTGCCGTTGGTTCACCCTCCAATGGCCGCCGCGGCCAGCGCGCTGCGGCCGGCGCACCGCACTGATCCGATGGCAGGAGCCAGGAGCCAGGTGCTTTTCCTGGTCTCCCATGGGGTGCAGAGCCCAAGCACCTGGGCCATCCTCCACTGCACTCCCTGGCCACAGCAGAGGGCTGGGCTGGAAGAGGGGCAACCGGGACAGAATCCGGCGCCCCGACCGGGACTAGAACCCGGTGTGCCGGCGCCGCTAGGCGGAGGATTAGCCTAGTGAGCCGCGGCGCCGGCCCTTCTTGCCATTTGCTTTACTTTTACGTCTCCTGTCAAGAGTTTATGCCCAAATGCCGAAGGGAATTCTGGGAGGCAGGCAAGCCCCCAGTAGAAGTACCTGATGATGTACTTTTAATTTTCATGTATCTTTGAATTCTCTTGGCCAGGCTGTGATCTCCTCAAGGGTCCTTAATGTGTTTCCTTCCTCCGTGGAACTTCCTCACGAATGCCAGTTCTCAGTGGCTTTTCTCTTTGTCTGCATAATAAACTTGCCACCCACTTACATTGCTCTGCCCATGTGGCTAATTCCATTTCAAGTGCTGTCCTCCCAGTTGGAACCGAAAAGCCCTGTGAAAATGAAAACAGGGATTTTCCTTCTTTGTAAAAAGGTCTGGTCAAAGCTGAGGTCCAGTCAACACGTGCTAAGGAATGACTGAGATCATGCAGGCTAAGAACTGGGTGCAGTTGTCTGCCTAAGAGAACCTGTCCACCATCCCGCTGTCAAGGTGCTATAGGCCCACTTGCAGCTGGACTGGCGTTTGTGGAGAATGGGCCATTGTTCATTTCTACTCAACGCTGTGAGACCGACTTCAGCTGCACGTGAACAGGGTGGTGCCTGCCTCCCCGGTGTTGTGGCATTCCCTAGCATCCATTTATCCATATCCTTCCAGGACTTCCTCGGGGAAACACACACCAAATTCGCCTACCTCTTAAACACAGCAAAAAGTTAAAAAGAAAAGTGAGTGTTAGATAAGCACAGTAGTCAGCATTTGGAGCCTTTCAAAGTAAAACCAGAAATCCAGGCCCTCTCGTTTCAACCACAGCAGAGGCAAAAGTGACTTTGTGCTCCTCCTAAGACAGGTCCCTCTGTCAGCTTTTACTGTGAACACCAAAAAGATGGGCAGAGAGCCAGAGGGGGTTCACGCGCCACCGTGCGGGCGCCGTCTTTGGCCTTGGAGGAGCTTTCTCGCGGTTTGTCTCCAGGGCCTTGGTCATGAACTCGGTCTCTGTAGATGAAGGTACCCCTGAGAATGCTGATTGATCCTTGTACATCCATGCTTGTTGAGCAGATTGAGTTGAATCGAGCTGGATTCTGATCGTTTACGTCCAAGTCACCACCACTATTAGGGGAAGACGGGTTGTCTGCTAACATTTTTAGTGAATTGCTTCGGTTCTCATTTTCCCAGTGAGCCATCTGGGCTCCTGCTATGTGCAGTCCACAAATACGACTTGGAGTCCTTCAGTGAAGATCAGTGCTTAGAGCAGAAGTCTAGAAACCACAGAGGTGCTGCCTCACCTCTTTAATCCTCCACAGGACATCCCCGTTGTATTATCATCTGTGTATCCGCTGTGCATTTCTTTACAACTACCTACATTCACTTTCCTGAAACAGTCAACACACTCTTGTCGTTCACCTGTGTCTGATGTAGCACCGGGGCAGGGTTAGCCATAAAGGCCGCGTGAAGTTCCCGAGAAAGATGAGTGAAGAGGGAAACCCCCTCGTCCTCTCATCTGCTACGAACAAGAGGTTTCTTCCCCAGAGACAGGGAGCCTGGGACTTTGCCTCCTTTGGAGGATGGTCACTGAAATTCCCTTGGCCAGGAAACAAGGAATCAAAGTTAGAGGAAATTAGGAGAAGAGGCATAAAGCCCGGTTTTGACTGTAGACGGAATTCCTCGGGGCTTCCTGAACGGTGAACCCCTCTTCTGCAGGTTCTGAAGCCGCCAGCACGACAGCGGAGTGAGTTCGGGACAGCAGCTAACGTTTTACAGCGCAGCCGCACAGCAGAATCTTCCATGCGGTGCTTGACTCTCAGACGTTGAGTTCTCATTTTAGTATCATTTCTTTCTCCTCTTTCCTTTTGGATATCAGGCGTGTTTGGAGGGCCGTTTCCAAAAGGCTGGGGGCTAGCCCTGTTGGTAGATAAACACTTGCAGCATTGTGCAATGGGACCTCAAGGTGCAAGGTGAGTGCTTGCCACTGCATGTCCGCAGGAGGAAGAGACAAAAGTCCTTTATCCCGCCTTTGTGAGGTGGTGATACACAGGAGGATTAAGACTCGCAGTTCAAACAGTTAACACACGGCGAAGAATCTCAGCAAAGGTGCTCCTGGCCAATTTGCTTGTATCTTACAGGATTTGGCAGAATTCTCTGTCCCTCCTTGTTGGGGAATTCATGATCTAACTTGGATATAGCAAAGTAACACAGTACAGAGCTATTACGTGTACCATGATCATAAAGTCAGTGACTTTGCAGTTGAGACAAAAACATAGGTCTTCTGGCTCCAAGTTGAGATCGCATAGCCTTGGGTCGGACCTGAGCTAACCTTGTCTGAGTCAAAAGGATGTTCAATCAGAAATTCTCTACAGAAAGGAAAGAGATGAGGTTGGTGTCTCTATAACAATGGAGCAAAATGGCAGCCAGAGAAAGGTCCCAGGTCTTGGAAGAAAATAAATTCCTCCTGAGAAGTCAGCAGGTGGAGAAAAATTGCTGGGTTTCCCACAGTAAAGGAACGACGTCCCATGCTTCATCCTAGGCAGCCTCAGAGCCAGGAACCCAGAACTGGGGGCAGACCAATATACCCAAGTGTAACCTCTTTTTGGCTGTGGGAACTTTGGGAATTTAGTTGACCACTAATAGCATCTAGTTCCTGAATGTTTAAAGGGTGATAACAAAAAATATCAGTAAAACAACTTACAGGATTTTGAACAGAATAATTGTGTGTGTTTGTGTGTGTGTGTGTGTTAAGACTTGTTCATTCATTTGAAAGGCAGAGGGACACAGAGAAAGAGATACACAGAGGGAGAGGGAGGGAGGAAGGGAGGGAGGAAGAGAGAGAGAAAAAGAGAGAGAGAGGATCTTCCATCTGCTGGCTCACTCCTTCTCAAATGGCCAAAATAGCCAGGACTGGATCGGGGGAAGCGGGGATCCAGGAAGATCACTTTGGTCTCCCCTGTGGGTGGCAGCAGCTCCAATGCTTACACTGTCTCCTGCTGTCTTCCCAGTTGCCTTAACAGGGGTGTGGATCAGAAGTAGAGCCGTGGGGACTGAAACCGTTGCTCCAGTGTGGGACACAGGCCTGCCAGCAGTGGTTTAACCTGCTGTGCAGGAGCACCCACCCCAGCGAGAGTGTTTTCAGCAGAGGACTAAGTAAGGTGACTTTTACAGGTAGCCTCCTGCAGCATGTCTCATATGGTGTCATCACCAACCCAATGTTAGTGACTGCCATTTCCATGGACTTTTCTCACTTGTGGTCTAGATCATGGAGTTTTATGATCAGGTGTAGTATCCATGTGATACCCCTAGCAGCAAGTAATAGAACATGCCTCAAAAGTAAGGAAACTTCGAGACTGGTTGATAGAGCGCTCTGGGAGACAGCAGGGGATGGTTCAGGTGCTTGGATCCCTGCCACCCATAGCGGGGACCCAGATGAAGTTCCCAGCTTCTGGCTTTGGCCTGGCCCAGGCCTGACTGTTGTGGGCATTTGGAGGTGAATCAGCAGATGGAGGATTCCGCCCCCCCCTCCCCTCAGTGCACCCCACTGTCATTCCACCTTTCAAATAAATAAATTTTAAGAAATAATTTTTAAAAAGTACGTCTATAATGTCATCAAGAGCCCAAGTTTTGGGGTCAGTGTTGTGGCCTAACATTTGAAGCTGCCATCTGCAGTGCCGACATCCCATAAGGCCAGTTCAAATCCGGGCTGCTCTACTTTCCAATCTAGCTCCCTGCTAATGTGCCTGGGAGAACACTGGAAGATGTTACATATCCTTGGGTCCCTGCACCCAAGTAGGAAACCTGGATAAATCTCCTGGCTTTGCCCTGGCCTACCCCTGGCAGTTGGGGAGTGAACCAGCAGATGGGTGTCGCTCCCCGTCTTCGTGGAGGAACGACACAGGACCCTGCGCTGTTCTTTTGTCTGCTCGGCCCTCCCCGGTTTGCTGCTGGTTCTTCCCGGGTTGGCTACCGACCCTTCCACCTCTGTGGAAGGGCGGTTCCCCCTAGCCACTTTCCCCACTTCCGTGGGGGAGCGGCACACCGCCAGCCGGCTCTCTCGGGGGCTGCACAGGTGTTCCTTCAGATGTTCCCCTTAGATGTTCCTGGTGCATGTTCTCTCTCTCCTCCTTTATAGTCCTCCTCCGCCAATTCCAACTCGGCCGCCCACACGCCGAGTACGCTGCTCTCCTCCAATCAGGAGCAGGATCAGCTCCTGGAGGTCATCACTCAAGTTGGCAAGAGGCAGCTGCGTAGAAGCTGTTTTCTCCTCTCCCAGCGCCATATTGTGGGAGAGCAGATGCATAGAATAAGTCTTAATTCCAGTAACTCAGTCCAGTCCGGGTTGCTCCCCACAATGGGAGATGTCTCTCCCTCTCTGACTTTCAAACAAATAAATTTTTTTTTTGACAGGCAGAGTTAGACAGTGAAAGAGACAGATAAAGGTCTTCCTTCTGTTGGTTCACCCCCCAAATGGCCCCTATGGCCGGTGCTGTGCTGACCCGAAGCCAGGAGCCAGGTGCATCCTCCTGGTTTCCCACGCAAGTGCAGGGGCCCAAGCACTTGGGCCATCCCCCACTGCCCTCCTGGGCCACAGCGGGGAGCTGGACTGGAAGAGGAGCAACTGGGACTAGAAGTAGCGCCCATTTGGGTGCCGGCGCCGCAGGTGGAGGATTAGTCAAGTGAGCCACGGCGCCGGCCCCCAAACAAATAAATCTTAAAAAAAAAGCCAAAGTTTTTCCAGTTGACTACTCTTCCTTTGTGGAACCCCTATATGTCTAGTGTTCCTGATGTATGGTACCTACAGTAGAATTCACATTTGGTAGGTAAAGAGAAATGTTTCTCCATATTATGAAAATTCTTCCTGTACAGCACAGGCAACCCAGACAAGCTCACCTCTCCTTATACAACAACTGTTGCTGGAGAGAAGCTGGGTTCTGGTAGATTTGGGCCTTGTTCCAGCAGCACTGAAGTTGGGATTGTCAAGATCATCAGAGCCCACTTCTGGGGCTGAGCTCAGTCTTAGGTATGGAGCGTCAAAGCCGGTATCCCCTACTGGAAGTGAGTTCTGATGCTCATATCTGTATCCTTGGCCAAATTCTGCAGCCTTGTTGAAAGTCAATCTTGTTATCTGCAACATGGGGGTGAAATAGCATGAACTCCTTCCTGTGCTTGGCAGACAATTGAGATACTGACATAAATTTGAAAGCAAAAGGCTCTGCAGAGTGTCTGGTATATGGTGAGTGCCCCCAAAATGTTAATTATTACTGATAGGATTATTTGTTTCATGTTAGAACTTTTTATATTATCTGCTTTCTGGCTAAAGTGGAAGTTTTCTGAGGCTATGGACAACACTGTGTTCATTTTTTTATCTTTAATTCTTGCATATAATCAATAGCCAGCTTATTTCTTTAACAAATAAGTAAATGAAAATCTGTTGAGTGATTGAAGGAAGGACAGAAACAGTGGGAGGTAATTTAAAAGAAAGTCAAATGATGTCTGGGTAGATTACAGGTCAGATAGGGTATGTGGAAAAAAAAGGGGTCTGGTTGAGAGAGAAGAGATTTAAGGAAAAATATCTCAGATACAGAGAAACACTTTTTCTGACATATAGAAATTTGCAGTAGCTGACCAAACCAAGTGCCATTTGAGGTCAGGGTCTGTAGCTCACAGAGCTATGATGTCTCAGATACTTTGCTTTATAATCTAATAAATAAAAAAAAATAGATACACCCAGGTGAATGCTTACTATGGTCTAGAGGAGGTAGATTTCTTCTTTCATTATTGTAATAATAAAAGCTGCTGCGTGCTGGGTGTGTTCCAGGCATTGTGCTAGGTGTTTCTGCCATACAGACTCACATGATCCTCACAACCTACCTGGGATACTATTCTCTTCATCCACATCACCATTTGTGGACCAGACCACCAAGCCCAGAGAAGCCAAGCAAGTTGCTGAAATCACACACAAAGTTAATAGAAAAACATGTGCACTCTGATACACAGCACCTGACGGCTTAGGCAGGTGGCTCCCTGCTACCCACATGGGAGACCCAAACGGAGTTCCAGGTTCATGTCTTTGAGCTGACCCGACCCTGGCTGTTAAAGGTACTAGGGGAGAAAACCAGCGGATGAAAGGGCTTGGTCTCTCTCTCTCTCTTTCTCTCTTTCTCTCTTTCTCTCTCTCTCTCTCTCTCTCTCGCACACACACACACACACACACACACACTCTCTGTTTCTCTCCCTATGTCTCTTTGCCTTTAAAATAAATACGTTTTTAAAAAGTTAATATAAAAACTGAAAATTTTTCCCGCCGTTGGACTGCGCTGTATCTGTAACACAGTAGAAAGGTGCTCAGAGCAGCCAGACCGCATTCCCAGTCCACTGTGCACCCGGGACTGAACCGTGCTGACAGTCACGAGAAGCATCATAGGTCTCTGAGGTCACCGATAAGCAGAAGGCATGGCCCGCAGCTCACGGCATGTATGTGCCCTCTGGCCCTCGCTGGTGCTTTCATCATTCCCAGCATCTAACATAATGGCTGTAGGGAGTGCCAACTGGGCAAGCATTTGCTAACTGAACTGTTGTGCGGCTGGATAGATGCATGGGTGGATGGACACCAGTTATGTGATGTGCTCACCTTATTTTCATAGCAGACCTAGCTCTTCATACCTCCCCATTTAATACATCATCAGTATCTCCATATACCCTGCTGCTTCTTTGATGAACACACAGGGGACTGGGAACTCCCATTCTTTCTAAAAGCTGTAGCCCCCAAGAATTAAGTTTTAGGAACTCGTGTGTGAAGCACAGGACAGATTTCCGATCCAGCTGTACAAATAAAGTGAAATCTTGAACAGTGAAGAAGTCTGATAGGACCTGTGCTGGGGATTTCTCTGCCCATTGTCATGATGTGGTCTCACTTTTGCCCAGAAAGATCTTCATTATTAAAAATAAAAACAAATCAGTACTCTCTGCTGCTTTTTCTGTATTCATCACTTGTCATCTAAGAGAAATGTATCAGAAGCTAATTTCATATTTAATAGACAATGGTGAAAGACCATTCATTTATAAGTTGATCTCTTCAAGGGAGTGGTGCTTACCCTTACCAGAAAATATCTTTAGCTTGCAGTCTCGGAAGGAACAAAATTGAAACTGCTTGAACGAGTTTCCTGGCTGGAGAAAAAACTAGAGGCTTTGGACCATAAGGAAACCAGTGGGGAGCCATATGAAAAAATAGTTCATTTGAAAGACCAGGTATGTTGGAGACAAAAATTTTGTCTTTATTTTAAATGTTACTTCATTTTACACAAACTGACAATTTCCCAAAGCCATTTTGGCTGGATTGAAAGTTCATCTTTATGTTCACAATGTTAAGTAATACTTACGTTTGCTGAAAATAACTGTATTTGTATATGAATATTGACATAGATACAAAAATGAACTCTGTTAGCAGTAGTTTTAAAGCTTGCTGTGTATCCTTTTGAATAATACGAGTAGAACCTCCTGTTCATTTTGTAAATGGCATAGACTGCAAATGTTTCTCAGTTGTCAGGGTTGAGTCATAGCAAGGAATGATTTTATTCTGTGTCGTAAAACAAGTAGATCATAAAATTTGGCATCTGCTTTTAATCAATTGCTTTGTAAGAGATAAGTAATCTGTGAATCTCTGGACATTTGGGTGTGAATTGTTGTATAATGGATCCTCAAAAAATTCATGGAAATGGAAATTGAAGGATATGTTTACTAGGATTTGCCTCATATAACTTCATCTGTTGTTCAAACTGCAAGCATTGTGACTGCCTCAGAAATACACTCCTAGGTTTTTCCAAGGCAGTGCATAGATATGTCGTGCTAGCATTCATGCAGTCCACCAAGCTGGCATATTTTCATGTCCTTGTCCTGAACATGTTTGTGTGATTTGTCCCTGGGCTCTCCAGTGCCAGGAAGTTGGAGTGGGAACAGGAGGGGTGGCCTCTGGGATGCTGATTTGCAGAACATCTGAGATGAGGATGTCCTTGGCACAACTTGAGAGCTGGGACACATGTGTACCTGGAATCTTTTGCTTTGTCAGAGGGAGAGACGTACATTAAACTTTTCTGCTTTGCAGTGCATTGAGAAATTGCAGGCTGAGGTCACAGCATCCCAGGAACTGCTTGCAGCCCATGTAAGTGTTGTTCGTCTTTTCTAACCCTTACTTCATGGCCTTGTTACACTGGAACTGGGCCCTAAGTCATGCGCGTGGTTTGTTCACCTTAAACCAAATCACAAGACTACAAGTCAGTCATTGTATTGCCTCTACAGAGTCGCTTTGCATAAGTAAAATCCCAATTTTTGGTTATGATAAAATTTACAAAATGAGCTTTTGTATATAATCACATGATCTAATGTGGCTCTATCACAGTAGGAGAATTGGTAACACAGGTGGAAAGAAAAGGAAGCTAGGCTGGTGTAGTCAACAGATGGAGGTGGAGAGTTGTGACAATTGCTGACACGGGGTGCGGGTGGAAAGCTGTGCACATTAAAATCTCAGGTACATGAGAAAAGTTTCTTAAAGCAAAAAGCCCAGGGATTCCTGTCTTCCTGTGTGTGTGGGGGGGGGGGGGCTGACACTTTGTCTATCCCCAGGATCCAAGGTTCGGGTGCTGCTGATGCTGCCAGTCTTTGGGCAGCACTGTTTTATATATTCATTCTAACCCTGTTGGAATTTTTAGGCAAATGACTTTATAAATCAGAGTGTGTAATTTTGTTTGCTTTTGCAAGTTCTCCCCATGAATTCCTGGGGCAAATGGCATTTATACTTAAGCCTGTGTTTGCTCAAAAGATAACTGAGGCACATGTCCTGTCACAATACCCTGCACACTCATACTTATAGACCTGCCTCCCTGCACCTGCTGAGATTCAGAACAACCCTGATGTCGTAAAGCACTTTCCCTGGTCTCTGGTGTCCTCTGGTTAGTCACCTCCTCCATCCTGGCTGCTCCAGGATCACTTGTCTAGGGATGTCGGCCAGGCATGGTAAATGGCCGGTCCCAACAACACCAGGCTCCTGGGACAGATCAGAGACCCAGGGGCTGCCATCCTGCCCACCTGCAGAATAGAATGCAGTTTATTAAGTCCCTTCGGGGTTTGAAGTGAGCTCACCTGGAGAAAACCTTGGTAACTGTCCTATTTTTTGGTGCTGGAGAAAAGCAAAGCTGACCTGCCCTGGCAGTTCGCAGAGCTTTTAAATCAAAATTCAGAATCTTTTTTAGCCTTGAATAGCATTTGACCCAAACTGAAAATGACTGCCTTTGTGGAGCTGTGACAAATTCAAGGAGAAGTGAGTCCCATTAGCCCAGCATTATGTTGCAGATGCCTGACCCTATTGTTGTCCAAGGATGTCACACTCTTAACAGATTCCCACCGACAGCCCGGAAATCCTTAAAGAGAGCAGATGTGGTCACTAAAGTTCTGATATTGGCTTCACGAGAAAAAAGTTATCATTGTTGTAGGGAACTTCCTGAGGAGTCCTCTTCCACTGCCTGGTTTTTGGGGATCCTATTCCGTGCGGCTCCTATCCCCCACTTGTTTCTGCTGGGATTGCCCCCTCACATTACAGTATGAGTGAGATTTTTCACAGGGAACCGTCCACCACTCATGGTTCTATACAGCAGTGTGTTCATCAAGGTTATGCTTTAACTCATCGAGAACATTCTAAACGAAAACAGTTTTCTGGGACCGGCATTGTGGCATAGCAGGTAGAGTCCCCGCCTACAGTGCTGGCATCCTATATGAGCCAGTTCGAGTCCCAGCTGCTCCACTTCCAATCCAGCTCCCTGCTAATGCGCCTGAGAAAGCACCTGAAGATGGCCCGAGTGCTTTGGTTCCTGCACCCACATGGGAAATCTGAATGAAACTCCTGACTCCTGGCTGGCTTTGGCCTGACCCAGCCCTGGCCCTTGTGGACATTTGGAGAGTGAACTAGCAGATGGAAGATCTCTCCCTGTCTCTCCTTCTCTTTCTTTCTTTCTTTTTTTGACAGGCAGAGTGGACAGTGAGACAGACAGAGAGAAAGGTCTTCCTTTGCCATTGGTTCACCCTCCAATGGCCACCCGGCTGGCGCGCTGCGGCTGGCGCACCGCGCTGATCCGATGGCAGGAACCAGGTGCTTCTCCTGGTCTCCCATGGGGTGCAGGGCCCAAGCACTTGGGCCATCCTCCACTGCACTCCCGGGCCACAGCAGAGAGCTGGCCTGGAAGAGGGGCAACTGGGACAGAATCCGGCGCCCCGACTGGGACTAGAACCCCGTGTGCCGGCACCGCAAGGCGGAGGATTAGCCTAGTGAGCCACGGCGCAGGCCTCTCCTTCTCTTTCTAACTCTGCCTTTCAAATAAATAAATACATCTTTAAAACAAACAAACAAACAAACAAAAAACAGCTTCAACAGCAGTGTTCATTGAGAGAGGACTCTATGACCTCTATGTGGAAGCTGCTTCAGGTACTGTCTATTTTGAATCTCAATCCAAGCCAATAAAAGGTGGCCATTATTTTTCAGATAAGAAAACTGCATCTTACAAAGGGTAAATCACTCATCACACTCTGAAACCCACGCTTTTGCTATCACAACTTGCTGCCTCTCCAAATTAGATTCTCCATCCACCTGCCATCTGAGGTATCAAGTGGTGTTTGTGCAGCCTCTGTCTCCAGCCCCCTCTCCTCTTTGTGTTCTCTCCTAGTGATCCATCAGTTCATAACGCTTCAGTTTTCACTTCCATGCAAATAAACAACTGCTTTCACCCCCTACCAAGTTCCTTTTATCTTAATCATCCTCTAATTATAGCCCTGTAATGTTTTCGTGGGCATCTCTGAAAGCATTGTTCTTGGAGAAGGCATTCCATAGGATGCTAAAAGATACTCGGAGAAAAAAAAAAAAAAAAGGAGATAGGGGTTGGAAGAAAATGGAGTTAAACATCACCTATTCCCTTCTCCTAATTCCTCTGTTTGAATTCCCTGATCATGCTGAGCAATACCATATGCCGTTTTTTATTCTCCATTCAGACTTCAAAGCAGTGGGAAAACCCTACCTCCTTTGGTCTCCATCCTGCATTTACTTAGTTGTCAGGCCCTCAGTATGTTTCTACAAATCATCTCAGCTCTGAGTCTTGTGTCCTGTTTTACTGCCATTTCCCTATATTTTTTAATCATCTTATGTTTTATTGGTTGTGGCTGGCACCGCATCCCTACCACAAGGGATGTCAGAGTCTCCCAGCAGTTCCACTGCCCATCAGGGAGTAGCCCACCTGTTCTGAACCCATGAATCCCTGTGTGCAGAGAAGAAGAGGGACAAAATCCACATGTAAAGATGTGGAGTGGGTATAGGAAACCAGACAGCATGGAAGGATAGCACCCATAGGGAGAATGTGACCCAATGGAGTAGCAGAGAAGAGAAAGAGCACCAAGGGGGTGGCAATGGAACATTCTAGATGTGGTGTGAGTTTTCGGAAATGGGAGACTGAAGGATTTCCAAGGGGTCTGTGGATGCTGATGCTCAGGAAGTGACTGTTAATAGAGTTCCCGGCAGCCTGTAAGGTACCTGATCGCCCTTGGCATTGGAGAGACAAGTCTAAAGTTCAGAATCTTAGTCTGGACTGTGCCTCCTGAAGTGTAACTAACACCTGTAGGACCTGACCAGGAGGAATCTCCTTGTTTCCCTGCCTCCGTCCAATGTGAGTCCCTACCCCTCTGGCCCTCTGCTCTCTCACCCCCTCTCCCTGCCTCACGCTGAGCCCCTGGGGAAATAGGGCCCCCTGGTGCTTTATGCCTCCAGGAGCCTTTGATGCCCTGTGACTTTGCGCACAGCGTCCTCTTGGTCTGGGACGTCTTTCCCTGTCCTCATCTTCTAGTGGCTCGTCCCCTCCTGGCAGGACTCGGGTCGGGGGTCAACTTCTCCCGCTGTCCTCAGATAACTTTCTCTGGATTCCCAAGGCCTCCTATACGGACATCAATTTGAGCTGTTAAAGGAAACACTTTAAACAACCTAAATTTAACAGAGTTTATTTGAGCAAAGAACAATACGTGAATCAGACAGCACTCAGAACAAGAAGTCCAGAGAGCTCTACCCAGCCACGTGAACAGTGAGCTTTTATAAGGCCAAACACGGAAGCCAAGTAGAGAAATCACCTGACCGGCTACAGCTCAGCATTTGCCTTTTCTAGGTGTGGAGGAATGAGACATGTGACTTGTTTGAGCATGGTCTGATCAGTTGGCTCCCAGTGATTGGCTGAAACCCCAAAGTTTATTACAAAAAGTAGACTCCTAAGAGGGTTTTGGTTGTCTACATACCAAGTTAAGTTGTAGTTTGATGCATAGGAGCTCAAAGGACAGACAGGCTCAGGCCAATAGCCATTTGCTTCTTTAGTATAGCACAGGTCAATATACTACACTGTGTTAACATTACTTGTTTATACATCTGTCTGCCATTAGACTCTAAAGTCACTGAGAAATAGGCCAGGCAGGTGTCTCTGTTTTCAGTACACCAGTGGCAGGGCTGTGTTTACTGGAACCACTCACTGGCAGCTATGACATTCATATGTTTGCTCATTCATTTGTCCATTTATTCAAGGTATCAACTGAACACCTGCTATGTCAAGAACTGTGTGTGAAGAAGGCCAACTCCCAGATCTGGAGCTCAGCTAGTGCAGTAGAATAAAGGCCACAAGAGACACCCAAGACCTCCACACTAGAGGGAGGGGCCCCCCTGTCTGGGGAGCGGGAGAGGCTTGTCACATTGGGTAGGCTGGCGGTAGAAGCTCGCAATGAATGGGTTCTAGAGAGGGAAGGCCCAGCCTGCAATGGAATGGATGCTTGCATTTGGAGGCCTCCTCAGTGAATTTAACTTCCTGTACTGAGTACCCCCAAGTGTGCCATGCAGCTGCGCCCTAGGAGCTTTGCTCATGGTCTTTCAACCTGGAATGCCTGTCCCTGCCGTGGAGTTCGCTGCTTTGTCCCCATTCTTCATCAAGACGGTTTCTTCCAAGCATGGGCATCTCGTAGTTAAGATGTCTGTTAGGACACCTCCATTGCTTACTGGAGTTCTTGGTTTGAAACGGCACTGCACCAGCTTCCTGCCAATGCAGATCCTGTGAACGGAGGGCTGAAGTAGCTGAGTTTCTGACACCCACCTAGGAGATTTTGATGGAGTTACCTGCTCCCAGCCTTGGCCTTACCAGTCCTTGTTGCTGTGAGCATTTGGAGAGCAAACCAATGGATGGGAACTCTCTGTCTCCGACTCACAAGTAAAGATTTTTTTTAAGATTTTTTAAAAGATTTTTTTTAAAGATTTGCTTGTTGATTTGAAAGTGTCAGTTATACAGAGAGAAGGAGAGGCAGAGAGAGAGAGAGGTCTTCCATTCGCTGGTTCAGTCCCCAGTTGGCCACAGCTGCACTGATCTGAAGCCAGAAGCTTCTTCTAGGTTTCCCACATGGGTGTAGGGGTCCAAGGACTTGGGCCATCTTCTACTGCTTTCTCAGGTCATATCAGAGAGCTGGATCAGAAGTGGAGCAGCTGGGACTCAAACCAACACCCATATGGGGTGGCGACACTGCAGGTGGCGGCTTTACCTGCTATGCCACAGTGCCGGCCCCCATACATTTTTTTTAAAGTTGCTCCTTCTAGGAAGTTCTCCCTGACCATCCACTCATGAATAACCTCTCCTTCCTTGGTGTTTCCACAGCACTTCTCTTTAGCTTTTTCTAATCACTTGTGACACTGTGTCCCACCGCAGAATGACGGGACACGACTGTTCTCTAAAACAGAGGTGCTGCAAAACAGGGGCCACATCTATTTATCTGAAAGTCTCCCAGAGTCTGGCTCAGTGCCTTGTAAGGTTTCATTGAAATGAGTTGTTAAAATGGCCAGGTTAAAGCCAAGTTATTTGACACCTACAGGAGTATACTTTCTGTGTCTGGGAAAATTATTCTGTGGAAAGGATTGGATTCATACAGATGCCAGTAGCATAATGCATTACTTTAAGGATGATACTGTTCAAAGTGTAACATTGAGCAGACACAATATAGTGATCTTTTAGGGTAGAATAGCAGAAAGAAGGCACACACTTGTGGGAAACCCTTCTGTTAGTGAAGAGAAATACCTAAAGGAAGCATGGTCTAAACATGAAGATTAACAAGCTGGTGTCTTGACTTGCTTTTGTTAAAATTCCACTCATCCAGAACACAATAGTTGAATCATATTGTGTAATTAAATTGATAGCTATAAAATGGAGAGAAGACACAAGCCCTGACATTTCAGAGTTACCATTTGCTGATACTTTGATGATTAAAATCTCACCCTTTGAGCTTGACTGTGCGGAGTCCCAGCTTATTCTTTGAGAAAGTGGAAAGCATTGCTCCTTGAGCCACCTCCTGGGCTGAACTGCCCTGGGGGTTCTTGTCACCCCTTTTCAGAAGATCACTAATCCACTTAGAAGCCTACATGGGATAAAACAAACATTTGGAGAGAATGTTTATAATCACTTAAAGATAGTCGCTCCTGTTAAGATAATTAGAGTTAGGACTTGGTATTCTTAAAGAAAAGCTCCTTTTAAAATTAATCTCTCCGAATGTTTTAATCCATTTCTTGCCTTGTTTTGGTGCTTGCAAGTATAAATGCTCAGCGCTGTCTGCCCACTCTGTTCTTGTTGCGCTGATTTTTTGCGATGCACCAGAGCTCTTTCTCTTCCCCTTGTATTCCAATGGACACCCCAGCTCTTGGTGTCCAGCTACCCAGGGGACCTGACCAGCTTCAAGAGTACAATAGCATTCAGTGGATTATCTGCAAAATGAAAAGCTGGGTAGGCCCTCATGGGTTATGTGTTTCTCTGTGCTACTGTGCTCTGGTGCATAACAAAGCGAAATCCAAGTGTCCAGATGGAGTGCTTCCCATGCATTGCTAAGGAGGCTTCTGGGCCTTTGGGCCCAGAACTCCATTGTCACAGTTCCTCAGGAAACACGTAGACCTGGTAGCTTAGGGAGAGGAACACAGGACACAGGAGGAACTGCTGCTGATAGCCATCACAGAGTTCACCTGGACACCTTGTTCTTGCTTTCCTTCTCTATGGAAGCTATGAACTATCATTTTAATTCTTAAATTGAGGATTTTCAAGAGTCCTGATTTAGATCAAAAGCAACTCCCACCGCCTCAACCAGAATTCTATGCCCTCTGCTGTCTGTTCTGTTCTCACTCAGTTCGAGGACAGGAGCTATTCTGTGCAGAGTAATCCATCCATTGATGCACCTTGGACAGTTATACCCAGGTATCTGTTTCAGTGTGCCTATCTCATTGTGTGAGTTTGGAGGGTCTAAAATTCAAAGTCTCCTATCAGCTATAGGGGGCGGGTGTGAGCCCTAAGCCAGCAGGAGTCTTTTCGGCCTATGCTTATTAATTTAAGTAAAGCAGACAAGAAGAGTTAGAGCTGATACATTTTCCCATGATAGCCAGTGTCATGGCCAAGAAGTTTATGCTGCTGGCAGTAAAACTGCTTTAGCTCTGTTTCTGAATTGGGCACCTGTTGATATCATGAGCCACTTAATATATCCCTCCAGGATGTTCCCTTTTTCTTAAAGCTGATCAGAATCAGATTCAGTTGTTTATAACTTAAAACCTGTAATTCTTAGGTTATCCTAGTGGATCTTAAAATGTGACCTCAGGCTGAAAGCATTAGCATCCCCTGGGGCTTGTTTGAAATATGGATTTTTTAAAAAAAATTTTAGCTTATACAAGGTGAACAAACTTTATGTGTCTCATATATACAGATTCAGGAGGATGGTGATAATTCCCACCCATGCCCCCACCCTCCTGCTTTTTTTAATTTAATTTTTACAATGATATACTTACAGTTCATTTTATAATTGTAAGCTTAATGCTCCACTAAGTAAAGAATTTAACAAATGGTAAGAAGAAAAAGAGCTACTCAACAGCAGAAACAAGGGCTGTAAACAATAATCAAATCTCAAAATGTAAAAAGAAAATCTCAAAGTGTCAATTTCACTCATATACATTACATTTTTTCTACTCTATTAGTTATCACAGATCAAGGAAAACATATTTGTCTTTTGGGGACTGGCTTGTTTCAGTAAGTATAATGCTTTCTAGTTGCATCCATTTTGTTGTGAAAGAGAAGATTTCATTCTTTCTTAGGGCTTAGTAGTATTCCACAGAGTATATAAACCATGTTTTCTTTATCCAGTCATCTGTTGATGGAAATCTGGGTTGATTCCATATCTTAGCTATTGTGAATTGAGCTGCAATAAACACAAGGTTCATATAACTCTTTCATATGCTTGTTTGATTTGAGTAAATTCCTATGAGCGGGATGGCTGGGATATATGGCAGATCTATTTTCAGGTTTTGAGATATCTCTGTACTGTCTTCCACAATAGCTGTGCTAGTTTATATTCCCCTCAACAGATTAGGGTAACTTTTTCCTCTCATCCTCAACAGAATTTGTTGCTGTTTGATTTCTGTGTGAAGAGCTATTCTAACTGGGGTGAGAGCAAACCTCCTTGTGGTTTTTATTTGCATTTCCATGATGGCTAGTGATCCTGAACATTTTTTCATGTGTCTGTTGGCCATTTGAATTTCTTCTTTTGAAAAATGCTTGTTCAAGCCCATTTCTTAACTGATTGTTTTATTGTTGTTGATTTTCCTGAGCTCTTTATAGATTCTGGATATTAACCCTGTATAAGTTGCAGTGTTTGCAAATATTTTCTCCCTTTCTGTCAGTTGCCTCTTCACTTTGTTGAGTATTTCCTTTGCAGTGCAGAAGCTTCTTAGCTTGATGTAATCCCATTTGTCTACTTTTGCTTTGCTTGAATATGCTTCTGCAGAATATTCTGCTTGAATATTGCTTTTCCAAGAAATCTTTACCTATGCCAATGTCTTATAAAAGTTCCCCAATGTTCTCCTCTAGTAATTGGATGGCATCAGGTCATAGATTTAGATCTTTGATCCATTTTGAATTGATTTTTTGTGTAAGATGTAAGGTAGGGATCTTGTTTCATACTTGTACACATGGAGATCAAATTTTCCCAGCACCATTTGTTGAAGAGAGTGTGCCTTCTCCAGGGATTGATTTTTTGCTCCTTTGTCAAAGATTAGTTGGCTGTAGATGTGTGGATTGATTTCTGAGATTTCTGTTCTGTTCCACTGATGAACATGCCTCTTTCTGTACCAGTATCAGGCTATTTTGATTATAATCTCCCTATAGTATGTCTTGAAAGGTGGTATCATGGTGCCTCCAGCTTTGTTTTTGTTGAAAATTGCTTCAGCTTTTCAGAGTCTCTTGTGTTTCCATAGGATTTTTAGCACCATTTTTTCTAGTTCTGAGAAGAATGTCATTTGTATTTTGGTTGGGATTGTGCTTAATCTGTAAATTGCTCTTTACAGTATGAATATTTTGATGATATTAATTCCTCCAATCCATGGACATGAAATATTTTTCCATTTTTCTATGTCTTCTTTTATTTCTTTTTTTAAGGTTTTGTAATTTTTATTGTAGAGATCTTTTGCCTCCATTGTTAAATTTATTTCAAGTTATTTAAATTTTTGTAGCTATTTTAAATGCATCTGTATTCTCAAGCCATAGCATAGTCTGTATATACAAAGGTTTTTTTTTGTGTGTGTGTGTGTGTGTGTGTCGATTTTATATCCTGCTACTCACCAAACTCTTCTTTGAGTTCCAATAGTCTCTTAGTGGAATCTTTCATTTCCCCTATTTATAGACTAACATCATCTGCAGACAGGGATAATTTGAATTCTTCCTTGGCAGTTTGCATCCCTTTGATTTCTTTTTCTTTCCTAATGGGTCTGGTTAAAACTTCCAGGACTATATTAAATAGCAGTGGTGAAAGGGGGCATCCTTGTCTGCTTCCAGATCTTAGTGGGAATGCTTCCAATTTTTCCCCATTCAATATGGTGCTGGCTGTGGATTTGTCATATATTGTCTTGATTGTGTTGAAGACTGTTCTTTCTATACCCAATTTGCTTAAGGTTCTTATCATGAAAGAATGTTCTGTTTTAGGAGGAGAGAATTTTCACTTTGCTTATCACCCTGTCTAAATACTAATGGAGTTTATGGACTCAAAAGGCTTCCACAAACTTGGCAGCTCGTGTCAAAAGCCTCAGGTGATCTCTGACATCATAAATGAGTATCAGTTGTTAAATCAACAACAGGAGTCACTGTGCACTTATTCCCCATGTAGGACCTCTGTCCTTAATGAGTTGTACTTTGAGAATTAACTGTAAAAATTGTTTTCAAACAGTACTTCATACTGCGTGTGTGTGTGTGTGTGTGTGGGTACAAATTGTGGAAATCTTTACTTAGTATAGAGTTGGTCTTCTGTATATAAAGTTAATTAAAATGAATCTTAATGAGGAATGGGATGGGAGAGGGAATAGGAGATGGGACAGGAGGGAGGGTTGGAGGACAGGTATGCGGGGAAGAACCACTATATTCCTAAAGCTGTACCTATGAAATTTTTTATTCATTAAATAAAAACTGTTAAAAGAATATTGTATTTTATTAAATTCTTTCTCTGCATCTATTGAGTTGATGATTTTTATTCATCCTTTTGTCAATGTGATGTGTCACATTGATTGATTTGTGACTATTGAACTATCCCTACCTACCAGGGATAAATCCCACTTGGTCTGGGTGAATGATCTTTCTGATGTATTGGATTAGATTAGCTAGAATTTTGTTGCAGATTCTTGTACCTATGTTCATCAGAGATATTGGCCTATCGTGCTCTTTCTCTGTTGTATCTTTTTCTGGTTTAAGAATTAAGGTAATGCTGACCTCATAGAAGGAGTTTGGGAGAACACCCTCCTTTTCAATTGAAACGTGGATTTTGAGGCTTCATTCTATTCCTCCTGAATGGGAAACTCTGTGTGTCAGTTCACAGCTTTGATCCTGGAGCCTCAGTTGACCAGAGTAATGTCCCTCACCAGTACTCTGCCACTGGGTAGCACTCTGAGACCTGGTTCTTAGCACACCGCTGGGATCCTGGCACACAGAGGCACATGGTGCACATTTGTTCAATTGATCAGCCAGTCAGGAATGCTCTTCCTGGGCTTCTTGTCTCAATCCCACACTTCTATACTATCTAGAAAAATCACCCCTTTCCTGAAGCTTGTCATGATGGTGTCTACTGTACCACAGCAGTGATTAATAACACCTGAGGGTCACATTATAGTAGACAGCTCCATAAATGCTCCCACCTACCTCATGCCATTAATTTTTCACAGAATACTCTGCAGCGTTTCCCATCCTCTATCAAAAGAGGAAAGTGAGTCAAAGACACCAGGGGTCCTGCTCCCTGCAAATTGCTCATAGACAGAAAAACAAAAACCAATGTGTGTGTTCTGATACTTGGGCCCCTGTTGCTTCCCCTTGGCTTTATTTCCAGTTCAGAATTTTTGCTGCACATACTCCTTATACAAGTTTACCTATGCCAGCTATGATGATATATTTTTACAATCCTTTACCTTTTTCTGTATTCTTTAGGCCCAATTGCAAAATTAGTATGCAGACTTTGTCAGTAGGACCCACTAGGATTCTACTTGAGCCAATGAACAGTGGGAGATTCCTTTCCTGAAGGTCACTCTTAGAGCCAGATAGATTAATATGAATGGAAAATTCTTCAATGCTGATTTATGAACAGCTGGTCCTGGCCACATGCAGGAATTCTAGGAAGTATTTTTGTTGTGTATGTTGATTAGATTTTAGTTAACCCTTCACTGCGTTCCTCCCTTCCTGGTTGGAATATTTGGTCTGGATGATTGTTTAGTCCCTCTGTTTAACCCTTTGTGTGTTACTCTATAGCATACAGCATGCTTGATCCGGAGAGATTAAATTGGAGGCCAGGAGCTGGCATTGTGGCATAGCAAGTAAAGCAGCCACCTGCTATGGTGATGGCATCCCATACGGCTACTGATTTGAGTCCTAGCTCCTCCACTTCCCATCTAGCTCCCAACTAATGAGCCTGGGAAAGCAGCATAGGATGACTCAAGTGTTTGGGCACATGCACCTATGTGGGAGACCCAGATGAGACTTCTGGCTCCTGGCTACAACTTGGTTCATTCCCAGTTTTGGGGCACATTTGGGGCATGAACCAACAGATGGAAAATCTCTCTCTCTCTCTCCCTTTCTCTCTCTCTGAAGCTCTGCTTTTCAAATGAATAAATCTTTTTCTTAAAAAGATTTATTTTATTTATTTGAAAGACAGAGGTAGAGGTCTTCCATTCCAATGGTTCATTCCCCAAATGACCACAACGACCAGAGCTGAGCTGATTCGAAACCAAAAGCTTCTTCTTGGTCCTCCACGTGAGTGCAGGGGCCCAAGTACTTAGGCCTCCTCTACTCTGCCACAGCAGAGAGTTAGATTGGAAGAGGAGCAGCCAGGACTTGAACTGGCACCCATATGGGATGTCTGTGCTGCAGGCTACTGCTTTCACCTGCTGTGCCACAGCGCCAGCTCCATGAATAACTCTTAAAGAAGAAGGAGGAGGAGGCTGCAGCTAAGGCACAATGAATCGCCCTGGGGGCCATTATTCTTAGTTTTTGGATCTACTCCTCAGGGTGAATGTAAAGTATGACTTAGGTCAGTTACATCTTGCAAGCCTGGCTTCTGCCTGATGCCAGAGGGCTCATCATCCGTTTTCTAAACAGGTCAAAATCCTGTGTCCTTGTTTTCTATGGTGATGAATAAGTTGAATTTGAAGAGGCACCCAGTGTCAGTTCCTGCCACCCCAGCTGCCAGATATATGTCTGGTCATTGTTCAGCTACCTCATGACATACAGAATGAATCCTTTTACTCTTTCAAAACACTTGAATTTTTTTTTTTTTTTTTTGAGAGGCACAGAGGAGAGAGGTATGGAGGGAAAGAGAGAGAGAGACTGATTGGCCTACCTATATTGTATGCTCTGGTTCATTCCCCCAAATGCCCATTGTAACTAGGTCTGGGCTAGACTGCAGCTAGGGGCCCCAGGTACTTGAGCCATCACCCGCTGCCTTCCCAGAATGCATTAGCAGGAAGCTGGATCAGAAGCAAAGACAGGCCTCAGACTTAGAACTCTGACATGGGATGCAAGCATCCCAAGCAGCAGTTCAACTCAGTGCACCACAGCATTCATCCCACGCTTTGGTAAGTACTTCTCAACCAACAATGTATTTCTTCAAATATATAAGTTTCCTACTTGATAAGCTTAGACTTAAAAACCAACACTTCCCAGGAATGGACAGATTTGAGAGCCCCTGCTAGTCAAGTACAGATCAGTGATAGAATCTCGGCTACTTGTTGATCATCAGATGAGAAATGATTCCCTTTCTCTCTGAGCTGTGTTAATCTAGACAAACCCCACTCCTTAGTGTTCACACAAAATTGATGTTTATTATTATCACAATAATGCAGCAGAAATCATATTTTTATTATTTGTTTCATTTCTTTCCTCTGGTGAATACCTTTTTAAGCCTTTCACGGAATTCTCTGTCATTTAGTTATCACTTTCTTTATGTTCATCCCCTGTTAGATCATAAACTTCTTGGGAATAGAGCTAGGGTATAGTTCACTGTGTCTCCCAAGTAGTAGACTCTGGCTAAGTATTTGTAGAAGTCATCAGTCCATCAGCTCATGAGTCAATGGATAAACGGATGAATGACTGTGAACAGCCTTTGCATTCAAGAGGTCTCATTTTCAGGTCTACATTCTCCAAACAGCATGTCCGTTCTAGCCCCAACTCAGCTGCCCATTCCCACTAAAGAGTTCTACCCTTGATTCCATTCCAAGGGTGGGGAAGAAGTCAATATTTTGGTTCAATACTTTGCTTTAAAAAGCATGGATGAGAGGAGGCATGTAACGGGGACTATCTAAGCTATCGTCCAGTTGTTTTCTTTCAGATGGATGACCTAAGGCCCTTCAGAGTTAATTCAGTGAGATAAGCCGAAAGCTGCATTCCTGGGCTGTCAGGTGCCCTAGGACTGCTTTGATGGAATGGCACAGTAGATTGAGTTCAATGATGGTAATCACAGCATGGAGGGCTTGACAAAGAACTCTCCTATGAAGCTTACTGTCTTCGCCTTCACATTGTTATTGAGGATATTTATTATTAGATAATGTGCCTTTGTACCCTCACGATGCAATATTTCTATTTACTGCTGGCTTCATTTTATTCCGTGGATGTCATTTTTAAATTTTTCAAGAATGACTAGAGCCCGGTTGGTGCTTTACCTCCAACAGGAGATTACATTATGTCAGGGTAGGAATGGTAAACACCAGCATTCTCTCTTGCCTGCCTTATTTCACTGCTCTTAAATACCCTCTTCCATGTCTTTCATGTCTTCTCACTTACTATAATCACTTTCAATAGTGCTTCTAAGTCCTTTCTGAAATGGACAGTGCCAAACTAAATTAATAAAGCATGAGAGAAATAATCATTTTGCATCCACTTTGGATCCATTTTAAATGGTGCTGAGTGCGGATGACAGATTCAGCTAACTGCCAAATGCCCAGCCCTGGAAGAAACCATCTTAATGAAGAATGGGAGGGACAATGTGGCAGACTCCATGGAAGGGACAGGTTTTCCAGGTTGCAAGAAACCATGAGCAAAGCTCCTAGAGATCCTAGGTGCATGGCACACTTGGAGATTCCAGATGTCTGCTATACAGATAAGGTAGGAAAAGGGGCCAGGCTTAGTCCATATGTGGCCCTGAGCAGTTCTCCCGAGCTGGTTCCAGGCATGACAGATCCAGCTGTGTAATGGTCTCACTTACAACTCTGAGACTGCATATTGGCCACAGCATCGTCACCTGACACTCCCTCCCTCCCTTCCATTGCAAGATGATACCCGATGACGGTGCTCAGTGGAGGAACTGAAATTCACTGAGGAATCCTCCAAACTCAGGCATCCATTCCCCTGCAGGACAGGCCTGCCCTCTCTAGCATCCATTCATTGTTGCGCTGTGAGCCTCTGGTGCCAGCCCACCACGCGTGACAAGCCTCTCCTGCTCCCCGGGCAGAAGGAGCCCTTCTAGCATGGAGGCCAGGGGTGTCTCTGTGGTCTTTGTTGTATTCCACTAGCTGAGCTCCCCAAAACCTGGGGGTTGGCCGTCTCCACACCTGGTACTTAACACAGCAGATACTCAGTAGAAGATACCTCACTGAATGAATAGACAAGTATGTGGGTGAATGCTTAAATGCCGTAGCTGCTTTCACTCTGAATTTTCAAAATCAAGCCAAACAACAACAAATATTTTAACATGTCTCTCTGGTTTGTAGCAAGTTATCCATAATAATAATAATAAAATGTGTATAACTTTAGTCTGTTTTGAAAAAGGTAGGGACAAGAATCAAATAAAAATCTGTATCTTGGGTCCAGCATTCTGGTGTAGCAGGTGAAGTGGCCAACTGCAATGTTATCATTCCATATGGGTGCCAGTTCAAGTCCCGGCTGTGCCACTTCTGACCCAGCTCCCTGCTAGTGCACCTGGGAAAGCAGTGGAAGATGGTCCAAGTCCTTGGGCCCTTGCACCCATGCAGGAGACTTGGACAGAGTTCCAGGCTCCCCGGGTTTGGCCTGGCCCAGCCCCAGTAGTTGGGGCTGCATAGAGAGTGAGCCAAGGAATTTAAGTTCTCTCTCTCTTCCCCTCTCTTTGTAACTCTACCTTTCAAATAAATCTAAAAAGGAAAAAGAAAAATTTTGTGTCTTCATTGGATGCATTCTCAGACTTTGTGAATATTAAACTCTTGTTGCTTTTTTATATTCTTTCATACTGTTATTAAATATTATACTGTTATTAAATATTAACTGTAACACTTGATTTAACTGTATCCATATATTTGCATCCTAATTTCACAAAGGATTTGAGATAGCTTATGAAAAATACTTGTATAAAAGTAAATAAATAACCATAATTAAGACCATATATATTGAAATAAAATAGCAATATCAGGAAAAATTTAAAATGCCTGTGAAAGCATAACTTCTCATACATAGTTGAATCAGAAATTCAGCTTTGTTCTATCAGTTGAAGGCAAAACAAGCAAAATGATTAGAAAAATAATTTGTACTACATAGGAGGGAGGGATGATGCTATTTATTTTTTAATGAGCTCAGTCTGAAAGAGATTTTATGTTGGATTTCTTACAGGGAATACTGACAGACACAACAAGATAAATGGGGAGACCATCAACATCAGAGTAGCCAATGTAGTCAGAGGTGTTTTGCAACTGTTCTTATAATTTCCATCAAAAAAGTCGAGGACAGGGCATGTAAATAGTTAATCTCCTGTCATTATAATTGATAGTCTAGCTGGTGCTGCATATTTGTTTAATCCCAGCTATTTATGATAATCCAGTGAGCAAATTCAACGGTGCTCAAAGGCAAGTAAGTAATGTGCAAGAGGGATGGCGGCCAGAACCAGTCACGTGGTCTGGAGGGCGCCTGCATTGCATAAGGAGCAGGAGAAAGCCCTGGGTAGCCAGGTCATCGCAGTTTTCAGATGAAAATGCGGAATTCTTGTGTGTGAAATCTCTTATGAATTTTGGCAACTAATCGCATAAAAAGTGATGCTTGTGTGGCGGGTGAGGCGTTTGTGTAAGCAGCCCCCGGGGAAGCCTCGCCCTGGGTTTAAATTCAGGCTGCTGTCGTCTTCCATCTGCTCTGCAGCGTGAGAGTGTCCTTCCAAAGGTGTGATTGTCCAGTAGGGGGCGTCTGTCCCGGTGGCGCCTGTTTCAGCCGGTTAGGTAGCTGTTGTGACAAACGGGTCTCAGCAGCTTCACGCAAGAGGAGTTGATTCCTTGCTCGCTGGAGGAACATTCTGAGGGTGTTCTCGTTGGCAGGCAGACTCTGGTCTTTCACTGCTGGTCAGTGTCTCGCAGTGGTCCAGATGGGCGGATCCTCTGCCGTCTCCCACATGCAGGAGCCACAGCCGTTCGGGGGTCATCTCACTTCCACTTGGCTCGAAGGGAAGTCGTCCCTGAGTTTGTGCTTTGGAAGGTTCTAACGGGCTATGCCTCTGAGCGGCGCATCTCGCGTCTGCTCGCTTACCACTGGTTAGACCTGAGTTGTGAGGCGCATTAATCACAAGGAATGCTGGGTAGGGTAGAGTAGCTGAGCACCCAGGAAAGAGAGAAGTATGAAGTGTGATGAGCAGCTGAGAGATTCTGCCACGTGAGTGTTTGACATTCTAACTCTAGCATGAAAGACATTAGAACCTGGATTATCATTGTTGCTAATATAAAATCAGGTGAAACTGGAGATTAAAATGTACGCCGTAAATGCCAGATAATCAAAAGCTGAAAGAGAACATGCAATGCATCTGTGTGTCTTACTATATGATATTTAAGGGGCAAATCTATCACGTTCTCCTTCTCCTTCGCGAAATTCTGATCTCACTCAGTCCGCATTTGTCATTGTTAAAAAAAATCTGTCTCAGTTATTTGGTAGGAAGTGTTACCCTTTCTCCTCCCTAGAGTTTGCATTGGTACCATCCAAAAGTTGGGAGCGCCTAGCTTCTAGATAGTTGAGCTGTCATTATCTCGGCCCCAAGCCCGTGGGCCCATTCCAAACTTGTCTGGCTTCTCTGTTCAATGCTAAGCTTTCTCGGAGAATCTGGGAGAGCTCCTGGTCTGTATGCGCACAGCACTCAGTGTTCAGCCTCCCTAGGCACACCCACCTATTAAAGGTCTCCTTACCCAATGACCTGGGTGCAAGTGCTATTTTAGGAACCCCTATACTTAATTATCTCTGATTTGGATGAGCCAGCTTCCTCCTCCTGGGTTGGGCTATTTCCTATTCCTTTTCAAATTCATGCTCTTCTTGGGGCATTTCAAGGTTTTTCATTAATGAACCCAAACAAAAATGTTCCAGATGTTCAAAACTGTACCAGCAGATATTCATTTTCTGTCCTTGTATGTGATTTGGGAGCTGGGAATGGTGTTGGCATTGGCATTGGGTCATTTTATGTTCTTGAATGCACTAATATTTTTAATTCAGACTTACTTGAAAGTTTAAAAGATTTTTTTTTTTTTTTGACAGGCAGAGTGGACAGTGAGAGAGAGAGAGACAGAGAGAAAGGTCTTCCTTTTGCCGTTGGTTCACCCTCCAATGGCCGCCGTGGCTGGCGCGCTGCGGCCGGTGCACCGTGCTGATCTGATGGCAGGAGCCAGGTGCTTCTCCTGGTCTCCCATGGGGTGCAGGGCCCAAGCACTTGGGCCATCCTCCACTGCCTTCCCGGGCCACAGCAGAGAGCTGGCCTGGAAGAGGGGCAACCGGGACAGAATCCGGTGCCCCGACCGGGACTAGAACCCGGTGTGCCGGCGCCGCTAGGCGGAGGATTAGCCTAGTGAGCCACAGCACCGGCTCAAAAGATTTTTAAAACAAGTTTATACATAGTGATGATGAAATAGAAAGGCTTAGACAGAAATACTTAGGTAGAAATGTTTGCTTAAATAGTTGAGTCATAATATATTTTGTTGCTAAATATCATGAAGTGCTGGGATTAATAAATAAAATAAGATCTAGGCTGTTAGTGTTGGCTATTAGCTCTGGAATTGACTTTAACTATTCATTTACATGTTGGATACCTTCTAATCCCCAATAATCAATCTATCATCATTAGCAGATATACTAAGTGATAACATCTACAACAGGAAATGTGGTTATTCACACCAGTTGTGGTAGGTGTAATGGAGCCATTGGCAAGGTCTGAAGAGAAGAAAACAGAGACATAATAGATTCCTGGCCCTCCTCCTCGTCCCCTTTTCCTCCTTCTGCATTTCTTAGATCCACTGGCTGAGGCCCGGTGAGTTAGGCTGACAGGGGCACGCATTGTGGCTCAGGGGGTTAACACGGCACCTATGAAGCCGGCATCCCATACTGGAGTGCCAGTTTGAGGAGGCCCAGATACACTGATTCTGATCCAGCTTATTGCTAATAGACTGGGAAATCAATGGACGACGGCCCAAGTGCTTGCCCCACTGCACCCACAGAGGACTGGAGGAAAGTCCTGGCTTCCAGCTGGTCTATCCCTGCCCATTATGGCCATTTGGGGAGTGAACCAGCCAATAGAAGATCTCATGTGTGAGTGTGTGTGTGTGTGTGTGTCCCATTCACTCTTTAACTCTGTCTTTGAAATAAATTATTAAAGTTTTTTTTTTTTTAAAAGAAAGGGACTTAGTTTCTGGATGGCAAATTGTGTAAAGGTGGACACAGGTGGCCCTTTCTACCTGTGGGGTCATTTTCCATGAATTCAATCACCTGAGGAATAAAAATATTTGGAAAAAAATTATCTGTACTGAACAGGTCCACACTTTTTTATTGTCATTATTTCCAGTGTAAGAACTATTTACGTAACCCCTACATTGTGTTAGGTATCATCAGTAATCTAGAGATGAGTTCAATTGCACAAGAGGAGGGATATAGGCAGATACTGTGCCATTTTATGTAAGGACTTGAACATCCACACATTTTGGTGTCAAAGAGGAGAGTCCTGGACACAGTCCTCCCATGGATACTGGGAGGCAACTGAATCTCATTTGCAGAAGCAGGTTGCACTTTATTGAGTCGAACTCTTCATTACTTCACTGACTTCAGAATAACGATGTGCCCCGTTGAGCCCAAGGAATCATCCCTTCTCTGTGTGCCCGAGAAGAGTATAGGAGGCCGTTTGTGTCTGCCAGAGGACGAGGACGTGCAGAGGCATCAGCGTAGCGTTTCTGCTCACCTGCACTGCAGCACGAACACAGCGACTGCGTGCGGCGATGTCAGTGCCACGGGGAACGGGAAACTACTGCCGAGGAGGTTTTGCAACTGGGAAAGGTCATCTCTGCTGTTCAGAGGGGATTCTAGCTCACTCTGTCCCTCCAGCTTTACCTTGCTGACTGTCTCAGCCCCTGGAGAATGTCGTCCTACCTGTTGCTCTCCACTTCTTGCTTGACCCCATAAACAAATGTCCCAAGTGAGAGTTTTATGATGCATATTCTCTGGGCTTACTGTTCAGTGACTGCAGCTGACTTTGCCAAAGATTCTCTGGCATCCGTTGTCAGACTTGCATTTCTGGAGACACGTGTGTCCCCCGTAAGTGGGAGCCGGCGCAGGGTGGAGGAAGATCTGCCCGTACCTGCCGTCACCGAAGTCTTTCTTAAGTTGCCGTCTCCTTCCAGGTTTCAGTGCCCAAGAAACCACTTAAATTGTCCATATTTTATTTTTCTGTCCCTCTTCTGCCCTGGCCTTTCCAATCTCTGATCTTCTGTCAGGAATTCCTCCAGAATAAAGGTACCTGCGGTCACACTGAAAGAGAAAACTCAGGATGGTCAGGAGTTCACTTATAACCAGCCAGTGTTAATACACTTTCCTGGAAGTCATAGAGTGTCAGTTCCCTTTCTTCCCAAATAAAAAAAGGAAGTTGTTTGTAACATTAGATGTTTGAGTAACTACTGTGCAGATGTTCATTGGTTAGAGGATTTCAAGGGTTACTGATTCTGTTTTGCCCAGTCTCTGCTCTTTAAGTGCCATTTACTGGGGGCTGACACAGGCCCCACCGGGAAGCTGCAGGGAGGGAGCAGGGTCAGGAGAGTTCCCTTGAGCCTTTATAAATGAAGAGACTGGCTTAGCCTCGGAATCTGTAACAATAATCCAAGACCCTATAAATAAATGACTTAGACAGGCTTGTTTAAACAGGTGTGATTTCTCTGGGGGATAACCAGGTCAGAGAGCTGACACATGATTTAGGTCTGAGTCATTTCAAAAATTATAAAAAGCTAAAATAAGAATTCCCCACCTTTTAGACTTTTTTTTTTTTTTTAATTCAAAATGTGTGGCAACACTGGGCAGTAGAAACTGAAAAGGACTTGACCTTCTCATGGAAGGAAACAAGGTAAAAAAAAATCCTAAGAAGGGGCAAAGAATGGAAAAGCCAAAGAAGTTGTTATTAATTGTTCCTTCTGCAGCTGTTTCTGCTCATCCCAACACACTGGTCTCTTATCCTCAGGTGTAATGGGTATGGGGGCTTTGGCTGTACGTTGTCTGTCTTCATGGAAGAAACAGTTAAGAGGCAGGATGAGAGGAGGAGTGGCAAGAGGCCTGTTGGATTGGCTTGGGGAGCAGGCAGGGCACGGGGTGGGAGTAGAAACGGGAACAATGGGAACAGTCAGATTGGAGTTCAATGGAGGGAATAGGCGGAAGCGAGAATAGGAGACTCTGTTCTGCTTTGTGGACTTGCTAATGAGGATCCAGCTAGCTGTTTACATTCAGCTTCAAAAACAAGTTATGTCCACTTTGAACCCTTGGGAATGTTTCCCCCAGAACACCGAGCGCCCGTCCCCAGAGATGGCGCTCAGGAGGTAACCTAAGTCATTACAGAGTCGTGCTGCAGTAACCCCTCCCGGGCTGCGGTGTACAGGGAGTCGCTGCTGGAGAGGAGAGTCGCTGGGTGGAAATCCGGTAGGCGGATTTCACACTGGCCAGCCGGCAAGATCCTGTTCAGCTTAGCGTGCTAGCTCAGTGTTTAGTTGGAAAAAGATGCCAACATCTCGAAGGGTTGATCAATAGCTTCTTCAAAACCCTATTACCTGGAAAATTTAACTTGCCTGTCAGACATAGATCATAGGGTCAGAATTTAGACTTCAGAACGACTTTCCCACAAATGGATCTCTTGCTGCTCAGTGTCAATCTGACAGCTCCAGGAATTCGTGCCAAGGAAACCCCGAGTCACCTGGCCCCCACTGCTCTTCCTTTTGTGGTGTGTGTTCCAGCGTTGTCTGAAATGCTGTTGAGGGTAGACTGTGATTTTCAAAATCTTCTTTAAGCACAGCAAATTTGTTTCCTTAAGATATTTTAATTCTGATTAGTTTCCATGAATACGTGTTTGCTTGTTTTATTTTTATTTTCAAGACCATATGTTCCATGGGGAAATTTCTAGCCACAAAATAAGATTCTCTGTACCCCACGTGAGTAAATATTATGACAGCAGGATCTCTCTCTTTTAGCAGTGACCACATGTAGCCTCAGAAATGCACAGGAATAAGTTTCCAGGCTGGTGTTTGTAACTCAGTGTGAAACTGTAGGTTCATTGGTGAATTCTCTGATCTGCATGATGTATGTGCAGACTGTGTGCATTGGGAGCTGTTAAATACTTAGCTTTAATATAGTTTAGAAAAGGTTGGTTGATGTTTGTGCCATTCCCTGTGGACTGCCGCAAATCACAACAAGCTAAGCCAAAGGTGAAATGGCTGCACTTCAGTGCGTGTTAGTACGACCTGCAAAGTCTCCTTAAAATACAGCTAGAAGAATTGTGCTCTGACTCAGCAATTTGGTGCAGACGGTGGAAACATGTCCACACAAAAACTGGTACAAAAAATGTCCACAGCAGTGCTGCTTACAACAACCAAAAACTGGTAACAACACAGATGTCCATCAGCTGATAAATGGATACACAAACTGTATCCAAGGAACAGAACATGGTGTAGCCATAAAAAGAAACTCTGGTTCATGCCACAGCATGGAAGGATGTTTAAACTATGTTAAGCTGGCGCTGTGGCTCACTAGGCTAATCCTCCGTCTGCAGCGCCGGCACACCGGGTTCTAGTCCTGATTGAGGCACCAGATTCTGTCCCGGTTGCTCCTCTTCCAGGCCAGCTCTCTGCTGTGGCCTGGGAGTGCAGTGGAGGATGGCCCAAGTGCTTGGGCCCTGCATCCGCATGGGAGACCAGGAAAAGAACCAGGCTCCTGGCTTCGGATCAGCGTGGTACGCTGGCCTCAGCAGCCACTGAGGGGTGAACCAATGGAAAAAGGAAGACCTTTCTCTGTCTCTCTCACTATCCACTCTGCCTGTCAAAAAACAAACAAACAAACAAAAAAAAAACAACAAAACCTATGTTAAGTGAAGAAAGTGAAATTGTTTGATTTGAGTGATATAAAATATCAAGAATCAGTAAATTTGTAGGCATTTAAGATAGACCACTGGTTGTCATGACTGGCAGGGTGGGATGAGTGGGAATGATGGCCAGTGGGTGTGGAGTTCCTTTTGTGTTGATGAGAACGTTCTTGAACTAAATGGTAGTGTCTACTTTATAAGGGTGAGGATTGTATCTCAGTTTTAAAGAGGGAAAAAAATGCAAATAGGTTCCTGAATTTCCTGCTTCAGAAAATCCATATGTACATCTAGGATGGGTTCTGGACACGTGTATTTTTATTTGAATGCACCTGGTTTGTGAACCACACCTTGGGAAATTTTGCAACTGGTTATTACATGTATGAATCTCTTCATGTTTTATAACTTTGTAGTATTCTTACAAATCCAAACTACTCTTTAAAATCCTTCATCTTGCTTTAGAAAACATCCATAAAATAATGCAGAATACAATTAGAAGACTCCTCAAAACGTGATATATGGAAAATAGCATAATGGCATTCTCTTAAATTATTACTGTGAAATCACTGGACCTGACTTCTCATCAATATGATTTTTATATTTTCATTCTTAACCAGCTTCCAATCTGAAATGAACTGCTTCCTCTACATGTCACTTGACAAGAGCCAAAAATACTCTAATATGAATTACAGTCCTTCATTTAGCAAGAACTTGCTATCAGACCGACTTCTGTATTGGGTTGATAAACTAAAGACCATGCCACATCCTTCTAAGGCTTTGCAATCTGGAGCAATGGTTTTCAATGTTGACTACGCACTGAACTCAACTGGGAAACTTTACAACGAATACTGAATCCAGGGTTCTACCCACAGATCTTGATTTCATTGATTCAGAGTGCACATGGAACTTCAGGACTTAAAAACATCCTCAGATTCTTCTAACGAACAACCGGATTTGGAGCCAGTGCTGTAAGAAGAAATGAGCCCCTACATGGGTCACATAGCACATTATGCCAAGTGTTACAGTGGCGGTAGTCGAAGATTACTGTGGGGGCTCAGAGGAGCCTCACTTAACCCAGGCTGGAGGTGGAGAATGCTCAGGAAACGATGCCTGAGCTGAGTGTTACGTGATGAGGAGCAGTTGGCCAAGAGAAGTAGAGAGACAGCTGGAGTGATGGGAGTGATCCAGGCGGGGGAAGTATCCTGCTATTCCGAGCAGTGTGTGTACTACTGCGTCCAGCTCGGGATGTGCACCATCCCTTTGTCCAGTGCAAGGATGGGTGAGAAAGCCTGACTGCTAGAGCGAAGGCTGTTGTAGAAAAGTGTAACAGACGTGTGATAAATTTCATAGCTGCCTACAGCCAATGCTTGTTTCCTCAGAAACCAATCTGAGCTGTCTGCTAGGACTTTGAGATCATGGTATCGTCTTGCTTCCTGTCGTTTGAGGAAAGGTAACCATCTCTTGCTTTATGGACCTGCAGTGAAAGGCGTAAAACCAGCAGTGCTGGATTTTTCCACAGAGCTTATGAGCTGTTGAAATAGATCCTAGAGTTTGTTATTTGTTTTGCCGAATGGTCCAAGTCTGTCTGCTCCTATCAGTCTCGGAGCTGCCTTTCTGGAAGTGTCTGAGTCCCTGGTTCCAGGTCAACATCCGCTGTTGTCCTTAAATTAAGCAACCATTGAA
Source organism: Oryctolagus cuniculus (assembly GCF_051225735.1). Taxonomy (NCBI): domain Eukaryota; kingdom Metazoa; phylum Chordata; class Mammalia; order Lagomorpha; family Leporidae; genus Oryctolagus; species Oryctolagus cuniculus. The sequence goes on from NC_142872.1 coordinate 18,225,081, forward strand.
AGCAGAAAAGGCATGGACTAAGCAGCTACTAGGAAGCCAGCTAATGGCCAAGAGCAAGAACTGCCTGTTCCTTTCTTAACCCTGAACAAACTTGGGAGGTTGGATACTCACCACCTAATTGTGTCAACAACCACTGCTTTAGGTTCATGGCTATCCATTTGCTATCTTAAAGTCAGGTTGCCACACAAATACAGGTGGTTCTCAGGGCAAACAACTCAGCTATTATTTCCATAGGAATATCTGAGGTTGTAGAGAGGTTATTTGACTTGGTGGACCCAGTGTTTTGATACTTCTCTTTTTTATTAAGGGCAGTCACCTCTGTCATGTGACTTTAAAGGTCTTAAATGAAGGAATCTTACACGTTGGCAAACATTTAAAACTACAGTAAAAGTTAGCATAGGAGCCAGGCCTTCTGATGGTTGTTTCTTTTTAGATGTCTTCCTGGCTAACATGTACACAATAGTCCCCCAGTATCCTGTTGCACCTTCTCATGGTTTCTGCTACACATGATCAACCATAGGTTGAAAAATATAGAATGGAAAATTTCAGAAGGGAGCAGTGGGTGAGCTTTGAACTGGATGCTATTCCGAGCAGTGTGTGTACCATTGCGCCCAGCTCAGGATGTGTACCATCCCTTTGTCCAGTGCACACATGTTTTACACATGACCCACGTGTTAGTCACTTAGCAGCCATCTCAGTTATCAGATCGACTGAAAAGAAGGGTGATTACAGTATAAGATATTTTGAGAGAGAGACCACATTTGCAAAACTTCACTTTCAGTGTACTCTTACCATTTTATTTTATTATTTGTTGTTAATCTCTTACTGTGCCTGCGAACTAAGCTTTATTATAGGCACGCATATATAGAGAACACAGACTATGCAGATAAATGCTATCTGAGGGGTCTTGGGATATACCCTCGAGGGACTCCTGTTGCATCAGGGGCTTCTTTCACAGAGAAGTTTTCTCTTTCTTATTTCCCTACTGTGGTCCCCTAAAACAGTTTACAGGGAGGCTCAACAGCTGTTGTGAGGTTAGAAAAATCACTGGGGTCATCCTTGGAAGAGACAGAGGACGTCTGGGCTCCTGCTGCTCAACACAAGTGAATAGTCCATTGTCTTAAGGAACTTGGACTTGGACGAACAGCCTTGGTCTGAGTTTTCTGGAATAGTTTTGCCCTTGCTAGTTCTCCCTAAGTATGTTGTAGATTTATCTTGGCAGTATTTTATATTCAGTCTTAGCATTTTATCTTCATATTCTCCTGAATTTGGTTAATTTTAAGTGTATCTGTCTTGAGCAGATAATGCTGTGAATTCTGTGTGTAGTGCTGAATGAATATCATTTCTCTAAGCTTTTCACGTGCATCTACAATATTTCATTCATATCACATTTCTAAATAAGTTACCCTTTAAAACCAGTTTTTTCAACGTTTGCCCTGTAATCCCAAAGGGTAATCAAAGAGTATTTGGCCAAAAGGCCAAAAACATAAAGGCATATGGATTTTAAAATTTCTTCTTCCTTCTCATTTTTTGGCCCTATGTCAACAACATGCACTTTCTGTAGCCTGTAACATAAAAAAATACACATATAAGAGGTTTCTTCAAGTTCATCAAAAACATGAGAAACTATGAATGGAAGTTGTTTTTATCAAAATAAGCTTATATTTTAACATTTTTAAGTCCCTCATTTACATATCATCATTTTTGCCTGGGATTTTTGTTTGTTTTTAGAACAATATGGTCATCTGTGTGTATCACTTTACAGATATGTGAATCACCTGTTACTCAGATTAGTATGTCATAAAGACATTTATAACTTAGTATTTTTAAATGAGACACTCTTAAACTGGTGAAATTTATGCCACTGATTATTTTCATCTGAATATATTTTTCAAATAAAAATGTCACTACTCGGAGACATCACTTCTCATGACCTCTCGTCCCCATCTGGCTCACATCTTTGCAAGCATCGTTTTCCCACAACATCCACACGAGGCGGATGCACACCCACACAAGCACACACGGGGGGCTGAGGCAGGCAAAGAGCGCGCAGTGAAGCTGAGCCCTGACCAAGGACCAGGGCTGAAGTGGCAAATCTTTTTTTTTTTTTTTTTTTTTTTTTTTTTTGACAGGCAGAGTGGACAGTGAGAGAGAGAGAGAGAGAAAAGTCTTCCTTTGCCGTTGGTTCACCCTCCAGTGGCCGCCGCAGCCAGCACACCGCACTGACCCGATGGCAGGAGCCAGGTACTTTTCCTGGTCTCCCATGGGGTGCAGGGCCCAAGCACTTGGGCCATCCTCCACTGCCTTCCCGGGCCACAGCAGAGAGCTGGCCTGGAAGAGGGGCAACTGGGACAGAATCCGGCGCCCCGACCGGGACTAGAACCCGGTGTGCCAGCGCCGCAAGGCGGAGGATTAGCCTAGTGAGCCACGGTGCCGGCTTGCAGTGGCAAATCTTTAACAACTGGCTGGGGGAAGCCTTTATTCACCATTTGCCTGTATCTGTGGTGAGTTATAGCAACAAACAAAATCCCTGAGCTTGTGGAGCTCATTTTTTTGGTAGAGAAAAAGAGAAAATCAGCCAAGCAGCTGGTAAAATGTGTCAGATGATGACAAAAGCTAAAAGGAAATTTGCATGTATATGAAAGGGGGTAGGGGTACTAGGAGGAGGCTGGGGGCTGTCTTCTGTAGAGTGATCAGAGAGGCCTCAGTGGTAAACTGATGGCACAGCAGAGGTGTGCAGGGAGCTGAGGCATGTCAGCAGGACACAGGACACAGGCAGGATTTCAGGGTGTACTTCTCTGCTGGTGGCTTCAGAGTTAGACCGCGTCTGTGTTGCAGACTGGATACCCTCCCATGATGTCTGGCTTTAAGGCAAGATTTCCAGGGAGAGAAGGAACCAGGGCCCCTGTAGCACTCAAATCTAGCATGATGCCAGATTGCCATCTAAGCAGGATGACTGTACGTGTCAGCTCTGCATTGTAAATGGGCAATGCAGGCAAACATGCCGTCTCCTACAGGTGTGTCCCGTGGTGTCCTTGGTTTGTGTGCTTGCTGACAGCACGGATCATCTTGCTGGGCAGGTGCCTTTCTCACACTCTGTGTGGAGGAAGGTCTGTCTTTTTAAGCCTGTGGTTACACCTGATGTTGACAGAGCCCAGGGCTGTTGCCTCTCTCCTCTACCATCTGCCTAGGCCTTTGGTCAGAGTACCTCAGCTGTTGCTTGCTGAGTGCCAGGTTGACCATTTGCCCTTGAGATATCCTGGAAGTCTGTGTTAGGCCGCATGGGGCATCCCATTTTAATATGCCCCTTAACACTTTCTCCTCTCTCTCTTTCTCTCAGGATTTATTGATTTATTTGAAAGAGTTAAAGAGAGAGGGAGAGAGAGCTATCTTCCTTCTGTTGGTTCACTCCCCAGATGGCCACAACAGCCAGGGCTGAGCCAAAGAAAAACCAGGATCCAGGAGCTTCATCCAGGTCTCCCACAAGGGTAGCAGGAGTCCAAGCACTTGGGCCATCTTCTGTTCCTTTTCCCAGACTGCTAGCAGCCAGCTGGATCAGAAGTGGAGCAGCTGAGACACAGACCCATGCCCAGAGGGGATTCCAGTGTTGCAGGCTGCGGCTTCACCTGCTACGCCACCGCACCTGTCCCATCTTCTTTATTGACTTTTTTTTACCGGTTAAATTTCCCATACTAAAGATAATTGAATTGGTCAGCCAACTACCTTTTCGCCACCATGTAAGTTTTACTTGGCTGGCCTTCCCCTGTGCTAGCCAACACAAATGTATTCTCAAGACTTGTGGGGGTCTCTGCCTTCCTTCCAAAGAGCCACTGAGGACTTGTGGAACTGCTCTCACGGGGAGGAACAGTCCCCAAGGCTTCATTTCTCTGTGATCTCTGGGGTCACCCTGAGAGTCCTTTTTCCATGTTCCAAACAAGTCATAGGATCTCCCCCAAGGCCTCTCTACAGCCATATTTCAATGGTTTCATTAAAATTGGTGAAAGGCTTTCTATTTCAACTGGGCCCACACAAAAGAATCATTATTGATTCGACTGTTAGTTGCCAACCGATCAGTTTTCTCTTTGCTGATAGAAATCATAGGCATTTCCAGCATGCCCCGTCCTTATGCCACCCAGCACAAGAGGCCAACCAGCTTACCCATCCACTGTGGGTTCCCTTCCACCCAACAGCAAAGACCTGATCATGAAGAACACTCAGGAAAGTAATGAGGAAAAAGTGATGGGAGACCAAGGACTTCAACTGCCGCCCCTCACCCTCTCAGAAACAGAAGTAACAGCTAAGAGTCTGTCTTCAAGGACAGGTTCAAGGTTGAGAGACATGTTTCACTTAAGAAAAAGAAAATAGGCTTTGTGGTTTTTCTTGAAACATTAGCAATAATATCAACAACTTCTTTCCCAACCACAAGAAAGGGATGAGAAAGGCTAGGGAAAGTAATAGGACCTTTCGCTGGGATTGAGAAAGGTGCCGGAATTGCTCAATGTCCCGTGAAATCCCTGGGACTGCAGCGGGTTTGGGTGTGCCAGCTGGAAGATGTGTTATTTATGAAAGCAACAAGCAACGTTCAGTACGGAAGCAGGACCTGTGGAAAAAACGTGGAAAATTTTTATTTCGAAACTCCCATTCTTAATGGTTTCCTTGGTGGAGGTACATTAAGAAATGAAACAGGTTTTGTTTGTTTCCAAAGCTCTCCAAATCTTTCACTTAATGGAGCTCTTTCTGAGCCCTTTCACTTAGAGTTCCACAGACCCAAGGACAAAGATACAGCTGTGCAGACTTTGGCTGTTGTCTGATTTAGACATGGCCTTGTAGATCGAGATGAAACCAGAGTCTCTGCTTAAAAATTCATTGTGGGGGCCTGCACTGTGGCTCACTTGGCTAATCCTCCACCTGTGGCACCAGCACCGGGATTCTAGTCCCAGTTGGGGCACCAGGTACTAGTCCTAGTTGCTCCTCTTCCAGTCCAGCTCTCTGCCGTGGCCCAGGAGGGCAGCAGAGCATGGCCCAAGTGCTTGGGTCCCTGTACCCACATGGGAGACCAGGAGGAAGCACCTGGCTCCTGGCTCCTGGCTTCTGGCTCCTGGCTCCTGAACTGTAGCGGCCATTAAGGGAGTGAACCAACCAACGGAAGGAAGACCTTTCTCTCTGTCTCTCTCTCTCTCTCTCTCTCACTGTCTAACTTTGCCTGTCAAAAAAAAATATATCCATTGTGGGTCATGGAGCTGTGTTCTAAGGAGCGTAGGGTCACCGCCTCACACCTCCACCTTCTTTCCTCCTGCCCGACAAACGAATGCGGCTCATGAGTCAGGGTCACTCTGTCTGCAGAGAATGTTCTGGAAGTCACAGAGCTCCTTATGAAGTGGCCAGGTTTCACCACCTGTGCTCAGATATATGAGGCTGTGTTGCTGCCATATCTTTGAACCCAACAGGCTTGTTTCCAGAAAAACAATGAAAGTTTTCATTAAAAGATTTTGATACGAGAGAGGACAAGTTTGGTGTCCAAGCACATGAGCTGATCTTTGAGATAACCCGGAGCCTTTGACAGGAACACCACAATGCAGCTGTCAGGCTCTTAGGCTAGGTTTTGTTACTCTGAGAGAACTAGAAATTAAGGTGTCTTCATTAGGGTACCTTACTCGTGTGCTTGAGGAGCCTTGTGGACGACTGACTAAAAATGATAGCCACCCAAAAAGGAATTGAGAGCAACATCTTCTTAAGTTTTTAATCTATTAAAATCTACTTCCAATTTACAATAAACATAAAAAGAAGTCACCAACAACAGCCTTGGAGTAATAGTTCAGATTCATAAACCTAAAGGTCATAAATCTTTTTTTTAAAGATTTATTTATTTATTTGAAAGTCCAAGTTACACAGAGAGAAGGAGAGGCAGATTGAGAGAGAGAGCGCACACACTTTCATCTGATGGTTCACTCCCCAATTGGCCGCAACAGCCGGAACTGCGCCGATCTGAAGGCAGGAGCCAGGAGCTTCTTCCAGGACTGCTGTGCAGGTGCTGGGGCACAAGGACTTGGGCCATCTTCTACCGCTTTCCCAGGCCACAGCAGAGAACTGGATCAGAAGAGGAGCTGCCAGGACTGGAACCGGTGCCCATATTGGATGTTGGCGCTTTAGGCCAGGGTATTAACCTGCTGCACCACAGCGTCGGCCCTTAGGTCATAAATCTTAGTAGAATTGTCTTTCCCAGAATGGCAAGAGTGTGATATTTATGGTGTGGGTGTTGCAGTACAACAGGTTAACTCTCTGTTCTGCATCCCATACTGGAGTGCCTGGATCTGAGTCCCTTTTCCACTTCGGATCGAGCTTCCTGCTGACGTGCACCATTGGAGGCAGGAGATGATGGCTCAACTGTTTGGCCCCTGCTAACCAGCTGGGAGACACAGATGAAATGGCTGGCTCCTGCCTTTGGCCTGACCCAGCCCTGGTATGAAAGCTCAATGTCTGTTTCTTGCCCCCTCTTCCCCAACCATGGCACCTTTCAAATGAATAACCATTTTAAAAAAGAGTAAAATCTTTGAAATAAAATGTGTAGCTTAAACTCTGAGCAGCAACATCTAGAATAATCTCATGTGTCATAAATGCTGTTGCTCAGGGGGCATCAGGAACCTCAGGGGGCATCGAGCTCCAAGTCCACACAGACTGGGACCTCTCTCCAGCATTGTGGGTCCTTGTAGGACGACCAGCCACACTCCATCAGGATCGTCTCCACTGCCAAGTGGCTCATAGCTGTTTGCACACAGCACAAGAAGCTCCATCTGTCCTCTGGGTGTGATGCTGGGGTGGCCCAGGAAATACCCCACACTGCACATGCTTCTGGACGGACCTCCTCAAGAGACTCCAACAGATCATGGTTGGATCCCCCAAAAGCGTACAGTCTTCCTTCCATTTAGGGGATGTATGTTTCCATGTGCATTCACTTTTAAGGACTAAGCAATACTCTTGAAATAGAGCGAGCTGTTATGGATTATCAGTATTTGAGGCTTATAGAACTAGACCAAGCACGTTACCAGAATGTAATTAAGGAGATGTCGTCTAAGCAGTCAGTGTAATGCTGCGGTTGCAATGCTGAAAACCACTCCCATGAAAGGAAGCGATCCGGATGCTTTGCTTTCAGGACTACTGCTGTCTTCTGAGCTGGTTTTCGGCTTTGAGGCTTTGCCTTCCTTGTTGCTTTGTAATTATAAATGACTCTTAGATTAGCTTTACCATTTTCGCTTTATTAAAGATTATCTGGCTGTGTGTTAAAGGTTATTAGGTTGGGGATTATTTGGGTATTTGGCTAAGAAATATTGACATCAATTGTTTTTTGGGCGCTCTTGGCTTTCAAAGAAATAGTAGGTGAGATGTGTGCATTTTTAAGCTTAAATGGGAATCATTCACATCAATAGTGCCCAAGAAGAGGAGTGCACCCTCATGCCACCATGCCCTCTGCTACCAAGTGTCTAATAACAGGAACCCTCCTAGGCAAGGTGTGCTAACTGGATTTGTGAAGGTTAAGTAAATGGTACCATCACTGTTAATCTGAACATGAAATTAATATATTTGGTTTTGGCTTTACAGCACTGCATGAATATGAGCTGTAAGCTGTTTATTTTTTTTTTTTCTTTGTCACCACTGGGTTCTTTTTTAATTGACAAGGAGAAATAAATCAGGTAAATAGATTAAAACCTTGCACTTCTCTCTGTCTACTGTCACTAAGTAGGCTGCAATTAAAAAAAGAAGTGGATGAACCACAGGTGTGAAGCACAGTGTGGTCCTCCACGCGTGGGTCAGAGGGGTGCACACACCAGCCTTTCCCATGAGATGCAGTTGTTAAAGAAACCATGTTAGCAACCAGGGTAACCAGTGAGTGATGGAGTTCACATCTGCTTTTTGGCTGTCTTACCGCAGCCTGTACGATTTCTGAACCACAGATAAAATGGGTTGACCATTTGTCTTACATGAGTTTTGCAAGATTTTAGTAAGGATTTGACATTACCTAACTGTGAACTGTATGTTTTCTACAGACGCCTGTTTCTTGTTCTTCTGAGGTTTAAACTCAGTCACTGTGCTCCATGCTATGGTTGGACCTGTAGGTACCTTGAGCCAACTTTTATAATGACCTTGGATTTTATCATAGAAAAGAATGAAGGCAGTCTCTCCAGTTTCTCTGCCTCCAGTGTTCTGACAACACCTTGGTGAGACCTTTAATAATTTTCTAAAAAAAGACCATGTTTTGCTCAGTGCACTTTCCTACAAATAATTTTAATCAAGTATCAAAACACTTATGTTCATTTTTAAAGAAAGACATTTTAACATGGAAATGCTGAATAAGTTATGATGGGAATAGTGGGATGAATTACATCACCACGACCAGGTCTTTTCAAGGCCTGGGCTCCAGAATGTGGGCCAGTAGTTTGAGAGTAACATACAGGGAACTTGAAAGAATTTGTGAAAACAGGGACTTAAAAGGATGAGTCTGTTTTGGTCCAAAAACAATTTTCAAATCCATGCATAGCTTTTGCATAACACATATTTTCCATATATCGTAAGACAAAATTTTTTCCACCATCAAAATAAACTCATCCTTTTAACTCTATTTTTTTTTTTTTTTTTTTGTAGAATCCTTGTGCATCAAAACCCAGGCAGGCTTCACAAAGTAGTGAACATCTCCAGTGTGCAGGGCCTTTTGTCCTTGGTTTCTTTGAGGAAGAGAGGAAGGAGTGCAGGTTTCTCTGCAGGCACCCAACACCCATTAGTTCTGCCAGACATTGGCTCCTAGTGGCAAACTTCAAAGGGCAGTTTGTAGCGCTTTCTTCTGTGCACCTGCTTGTCTTGGGCCCCCACAGATGGTCCATTGTGTCCTCTGGGAATAAAGTCTGAAAGGAAAAGAACTGGACTCTATTTAGCAAACTTGCTTATTTTTATCATCCTGATGGTGAATGATTATCTTAAAGACTCGGAGATGTCTGGCATTTTAAAGACCTTTTGATTTAGATTGGCATGGGTTAGTGTTTCAAATAGGAAACTTTCTGTTCTTAAATATTTAATCAGTGTAAAAGAATTAGGCGTGGCCTGCAGAAGAGCTGCTGTGTTGCCATTGTCACTAACACGGGCACATCTCCTCCACCCAGGCACAGCTGTGCATGAGTTGGCCTGAAACACTGGACCGACATATAAATGTCAAAACAATAAAAGAACTCGTGCCTCCAACTGGAACTTGCTGTCCACTAGTGACTTCCGGCTCCTTTGGAGCAGTCCAAGCAGTTCCGGGACTGAACAGCGAGGGTGCCAGGTGAAAGCTTTGACCGGAGTTGGCAGTTTCTCATCCATTTATTTCCTAAGAATTCGCAGGCCCGGCTCATCCATTTTTCAGTCTCCACCCAGTTGCATCCTCTGCTTTCTAAAGATGTAACCTAGGGAAAAGGCTGGACTTCGCTTGAGTAATCAGAAAGCACTGGGAAGAACACACGGCACTGGAGAGGAGCAGCGAGTCATGCCACTTACTTATTGGCGGTGCTGTTAAGTCAAGCAGTGGCCTTGGGGGTCAACATTTTGGTCCATTTGGACATCTGTACCACTTAACTTTCCTTCCCTGTCCTCATCCCTCCTTTGAGAGTTGCATGAGGGATTTGATAAAGGTTAACCTTGGATAGCTCCTGACATTTTGAAGCAGATTTGAGGCATGTTTCACTACTAAAGCATTCTACTAGGACAACAGGGATCCATCAGGTATAGTGTGAGCTTTACAGACTAATGCCTTTTGTACCTGTTCACTTACTAACTATTTGGCAGTCATTACTAAGCGGTAGGCTCTTTCCACATACAGTGCTGGACAAGCCTAAAGTTCCCTCTGGCTTCTGCCACTTGCAGAGGAGTGGAGGGCACAGTGTAGCTAACGGGCATGCTCAGTGCAGAGCGCAAAGTACTAACACAGGGGAAAGACAAGGCCCCGAGAAAGCACCTGGGATTATCCCCTGATCAAGGCAGGGAGCCGAAGAGGAGGCTTCTAGGAATCTGACCTGAAAGTTGAAATATGCAGGGCACGTAGGACGCTGGGTGACAGGGAGTAGCACAGGGGTATCACGTTCAGTCCCTCAGTTACAGGAGCAGAAAGATGTAGAGAAACGAGGATGAAGAGGTGGGCATTGCCAAGAGCAGCTTCTCACTGTGGAATGGTTTTAGGTGTGTGTCATTAAAACTGTGCCTTAGCCGTGTTGGACTGGGGGGCATGTGGAGAGTAGGCTGGAGAAGATGGACTGAGGGTACTTGCAGGAGAGAGGCAGGGGGCTTCCCTTGGTCAGAGGCCACAGGTCTATTTCCATGACTGGGGCACAGATGGGACCAGGGAAAGAGTGAGGATGTGCAGGGGGAGATGGGGAACCCGGGATGCTGCAAGAGCTTGAGCAAAGCAGTAGAGGGTGGTGCCACCCAGTGAGACCCGGGAACCCCTGTGCAGTACGTTGGGAGCAAGAGGACTTTGATTTTGAACTCAGTGCCTTGGGTTGGCCTGTGGAGCATCTAAAGTGCGCATGTTCAAAAGTAAATAAAAAATGCAGATCTGGAGTTGGTGTTGTGGTGCCGTGGGTTAGGGTGCTGCTAAGGACACCCATATCCCATATCAGAGTGAGGAGTCCTAGCCAACTCCCACTTCCAATCCAGCTTCCTGCTGATGCACCGGGGAGGCAGCAGATAGTGACCAAGTACTCGGCCCCTGCCACCCATGTGGGAGACCTGGATGGAGCTGCTGGCTGCTGGCTTTGGCTTGCCCTAGCCTTGGCTGTTGCAGGCATTTGGGGAAGTGAACCAACAGATGGAAAACCTGTATCTCCCTCCTTCAACCCCATAACTCTTTCAAAAAAAAAAAAAAAAAAAGTTTAAAAACCTGAAGCATAAAAATGAGAATAGTGTTAGAAACAGTTTGAAATGTTAACTTTAAATAGTGACTTTTAACTAGTGACTTTTAAATAGTGACTAATAGCTATTTAACTATTAGTAAACAAGTAGAACATTTAGGTCCTCTTTCATATTTTTCCCTGCAGTTGTTTTGTGGTAGTTAACTTTGCAAGCATCTTTTGGAATCTGCAAAGAAGAAAACAGATAATCTCCCACCTTTGTCTCCCAAGTGTCTGTGACAGCACTGTAATTTGTTTGCTTATTTTTAACTTAATTGCTAGAAACCAAAGAGAAAAAATAATTGCTATAGGCAAAGCTAGATGAACACCTACACCATAAATAAATTTTTAAATCACTAAAAAATCAAGTAGTTCTATTTTCATATAATATTTGCAATATAAATTAGAACAATGTTTTACTGGGATTATATATTTCAGAGTTTTGTCTTTTTTACAAATTATTTATGTGAAAATTAGAGAGGCACGGATGCAGAGATCTCTTAGCTGCCGATTCACTCCCCAAGTGCCTGTAACAGCTGGGTCTGGCCCAAACTGAAACCAGAGGGCAGGAACTCTGTCCCAGTCTCCCGCGTGGGAGGCAGGGACCTGACTACTTGAGCTCGCCCTGCTGCCTTCCAGGGTGCACAGTAGCAGGCAGCTGGAATAGGGAGCAAACCTAGGCATTGTCATATGGGACAGGAGTGTCCCAAGAGGCATCTTAACTGGAGCACTAAACACCTCTCCTTATATTTCAGGGTCTTACAGGTTGCTTTTTGGCTTCCTGATTTCCAGAACCATTGCTGTCATGTCTTTGTGATGTGTGTGGAGGCGTTAAACATGGCTCACGGACCCGGGCAGCAGACTGGCCAGCCAGGGCCTCCACGCTGTTTCCAAAGCACAGCGTGGACAGACTGTGATTGACAAGTGAGAAAGCACCCTGGTGGCTTGGCCAGAGTTGTGGGGAAAAAAATACACTATTTTTTGATAAATTAGCAATTTTCCGGAAAATGTGCATTATGAAATAGTATGAAAAATGTGAACTCACGTTTCCTTTATTCATTCCAGATTTATGTCTACCTCTTAACACTGTTTTAAGCACAGTTGGCATTGTTGGGTCATAGTGCATTTTATAAAGCCAAGGAAGAAAAACAAGATACAGAAAAGTCTTTCGTAGTCTTAGGAAAACCCAAGATACCATTAGTGTGCTGGGGAGGTTGGTCCTGATGAATTTCAGTCAAGAGTTTAGTGGATGCGTTTTTGCCCTGAGCACAAAGGTCAGGAAGGAAGGGGAACTCTGGCAGTGGTTTGCATTTATTCCTGCGGAGATCAGATCAAAGAACAGGCGTGATTACCCTGTGTGTTCATCTGCTAGGGCCGTCAGGACAAAGCGTCGCAGACTGCGTGCCTTCAACACAGAGGTTTATTCCTCACACTAGCAGGTGCTGAAAGCCCCAGATCCAGGGTGTGGAAGCAGCTTGGGTTCTGCAGAAGCCTTGCCCCGTGGCTTGTGGACTCTCACTGTGTCCTCACATGACCTTCGTGCTCCATACGTGCAGGCTGGGGTCTAGATTTCCTCTTTTTTTAAAATAAGAATGCCATTCAAATCAGATTAGGACTCACTTCAGAGGCCTCATTTTAACTTGATCAGCTCTTCGACTCCTGATGTCCAAATGCAGTGTCACTCTGAGATACTGGGGCTTAGGCTGTCAGCATCTAAAGGAGGTGAGGGCCTTCCAGCCCGCACCACTCTGCTGGCCTCACATCAGCACACAGGCGAATCCGAACAACTCTACGGGTTTTGAATATGAAAGGAAGTGGAACCCTTTCCTCCTACCTCTGTGACCTTATCATCTGCAATTGAATGAGGGGAAAAAACTGTGCTCCTTTAGGGAAGAGCACAAATTTAAACTGACCTGAGACAGATTGTTGAACAATAGCTTAAGGATATATTTCGGCAACCTGTGGAAATCATAATTGAGCACCTGCTAATGCATTGTTTTCTGCAAACTCACCTAGCAAGCTTGTCAAGGAGACATCACCTCCAGCGCTGGTGAGCTGTTCATACTTCATCCTGAGGGCTGCCACTTCTGAATCTGTGCAAGGTGTAGCTCCTGTGTTTTGTAAATAAGCACTCTGGGCTTTCTAGATCCAATGGATAGTTTAGAGATAAGCCCTAAAAATAAAATATCCCCCAAACCAATTATTTCTTTTATTCTAAAGTTTTTGAACTTCATATGTTGTCAAAAATTGTTTTAAAAGTGTGTAGGATTGTAGAGCTGATTGTAATTTTTAAAATTAAAATTAAATCTGTAATTATGAACAGAAAAAGATATTCTTATCATCTTCAAAATAATGGATATGTGTGTCTGTGTATCTCCCATGAATGAATTAGCAACCCACGTTGCATTATGATGTGAGCTTTTTCACATGTTTCGCCCCAGCAAAATTCAACACCAGCATTATGTTTCTCTCCAGGTAGTTGTCATTAGAATACAATTAGATAATAGCAATAAGGGGTTGGTTTATGGAGCTTTTAATCACCGATTATGACATGCTTATGTTTAAGAGTCTTGAATGTGGAAAAAATACGTAACAGTGATCCATCATGGTAGAATTGCAGTCGTTACAGCCAAGGAGTGAAAGCCACGTCTTTGGCATCCTTCCTCTGTGCAAAACACTTGTCAAGCTTCACAGTGCCTATTTCTCCGTAAATCTGATTTCACTGCAGACAGCTGAACCAGTCAAAGAGGAGTTGTCTAATCGGCGGACAGGCTTTAGAGCAAAGAAGCAGTGTGTGAGCAACAGGAGGTGTTGAACCCAGGAAATCCCCCAAGCTGACGTCAAAATGTTGGGTGATACGGAACAATCTTGTTTGCCCCTTTAAAATACCTTAAACACTTGGGCCAGACGGAAACCAAGACAGACGGCTTCTCAGATTGGAAAAATGAAGAGTAGCTCAAAGTGAGAACACTGAGTTCGAGATTATGCCAAGAGGTGCATGGGTGATCCGGAACAAGAGCCTCACTAACGTGCTGGTGGCTTTGGTCCACGTGGGAAGGGCAACCTGCACGTGAGACCCTGGGCGCACAGAGCTGCATGTGAGCTTTGGGCACAAGGCTTCCTGCACATTCAGAAATGAAACGGACACAAGAAATTCCTGGGCTAAGCTGGGACCCTTTTACCTATCAGGGCTTGGTGTTGAAATACAGTCCAACAGAAGGAGTTGAACACTGAGCCTGCTGTGTTCCACGTTACAGGGTCTGAATTCTTGTGGTGCCGCAGTGATCACATCCCCAGGCTGAGAAATTAACATAAAACGTTGCCAAAGACCAGCGTGTAGGATAAAAGGGTTTTCACAGTTCTACAAGACAACCGTCTCAATCTATTGAAAAATGTCAAGGTTGTGAAGGAAAAGAAAGGTTGGATCTGCTCTAGATGAAAGGAAACCAAAGAAACAAGGAAATGCCATGTGCAAACCTTGAAATGATGTTGGATTCAAAAAAAAAAGGCAAGGGGCTATTTTCAGAGCCATTGAAGAAATTAGCAAAAGTGCTGGCTGCAGGATATATTCTTGCGTCAGTGTGAGTTTGTGGGTGTTGATGGCATTGTGGCTTTGCGGAAGGTTGGTCTTCGTAGGAGATGTTTGCTGCAGGGTTTAGAGGTAGTGTGCTGTTGTGTCTACAGCGTGCCTGAGACAGGGAAAGCTAAAGTGCCATTGCCGAATCTGAGTGAGGGGACAAGGGTGCTTGCTCTACTATTGAATTTTATCAAAATAAAAAACTGGGTATAGATTGAAACAAGATGGCGTTATCATTTTACTTAATCTGAACATGAAACATGGGCATTGGAGATAGATTTGAGTTAAAGAATTCTAATGTCCTTCTGATGTTGGAAATAGGGTATAAAGAGGCTGATCATTTTTTTTTTTTTAAGATTTAAGTATTTAGTTGAAAGGCACAGTGACACAGAGAGGGAGACGCACAGAGATCATCTGTCCACTGCTTCAGTCTACAAATGATTTCAGCAGCTAGGGATGCACCAGGCCAAAGCCAGGAGCTTGGAACTCCATCTGGATTTTCCATGTGGGTGCCAGGCCCAAGCCCTTGTGCCATCGGCTGCCGCTCTCCCAGGCACATTAGCAGGGAGCTGGGTTGGAAGCAGAGCAGCTGGGACTGGCACCAGTCTCTTGTTGGATGCCAGCATCACTGGCAGTGTCTTAACTCACCGCACCACAATGCCAGCCCCCAAGATGCTGATTAATGTTAGACTTTATTCAAGTGAGCGTGAAAAAATAGAAAAGTTTACATAAAAATGTAGAAGCTAGAGTATGTAACTTCCTAAGTAGTAAAGAGAGGGAAAAAATAAACTGGATTAATCCTGCATAAGGACTAAAAGGAGCACAAGAAAAATAGATGCAAAGCTTGGGGCTTAGATGTGGACACAATAGCTCACCTTTCAAACAATCCCATTCAACAAAGCCTAAGAGAAAGTTATTCTGCAGAATGACAGAATTTGAGGGAAAGTTGTGTAAGTGTGGTCATACTAAGAGGCGTGGCCTTCTTCCTAATAGTTGATCTTCAGTTATACTTTGCGTAAATCTCATTCAGGAAACAGCATGGAGGAAACTCAAGGGTTAAATCCTCACGGCCTCTTCTTTCTTCCTCCTTTCACAATCCTGCCTTGTTCTCTTTCACCAATGAACTGACAGCAAATAATTAGCTAATTAATTCGTCCTGGCATATAATTCATACCTCTTCTCTAGCACTAATTCATTGTCCTATTAGCTGATTCTGGGCTCGTCCTGATTTGAATTTCTTTGTTTCTATGGTCTTGGCTTATATTGTATTATAACCATAAAATAACAAACTTCTCAAGGGCCAGACATTGCCGCCTTATATTACGTCACACTGTACACATAGCAGGTGCTTCATACTGCTGAAACAATTGTTTGGTAGGAGGGTGGTTTTTCCTTTACCAAAGCAAAGCTGTGTGACTGCAACTCTTCAGAAGGCGTCAATGCTTGAAACCAGCACTTTTTTGCAGATGATCTGTCTTTTGTGCTCATAGCATTAATAAACCAATCAATTAAAAAAGCCAATTTTTTAGCTGTGCAAGGTCAGATCCCTGCTGTCCGCAATAAAAAATGTTAAATTAAGCAGCATAAAAACAATTAAGTTGAATTGCCTGTCTCTCAGGGGATTTCTCAATTTCCAACCAGGACAGATAATTCAAAAATTGCCTTTCCATCAAACACCACAAACTGTACCTCGTTTTTATTGTGCATCCACAATTAAGGGACAGTGAATTAGAGTTCAAGTCAAGAAAATGAAAAGCATAATATTGAAGGGTAAAAGCAACATGCCACTTTGATATAAGGATGGTTTTGGACGGAAAGCCATTGAGAAAGAGTACATCCAACAAAACTGCCCAAAGGCACAGTTTCAATGTGTGAAGGTGTCTTCTCCTCTTGCCAGGGACAGAAATTAGCCACAGAGTTGACTCCAGACCCCTATCAGCCAGAAGATGGCTCCAAGGGCACTTACATGGAGAACTTTGCAACCCAGTGTGTATCTTCTATTAGCTGCCCCATAAACTGCTGTTCCTCTGTGTTTCACTGGGATTGGTCCCAGAACCGTCTGTGGATACTAAAATCCAAAGATGGTGGTAGAAAGTGATGCAGTTTGCATATAACCTAAACATCTCTTCTTGATAACTTTAAATCATTTCTAGATTACTTATAATGCCTAATATAATGTAGATGCTATGTAAAGAGTTGTTATGCTTTACTGTTTCAGGAATAATGACAGCAGAAGGAGATCTACATGAGTTAGCTACAGATACAATTCTTTTTCTAACTATTTTTGGTCTTCAGTTGAAACTGGGTGTGAAACCCACAGATGCTGAGGGCTATCTTTATTGGCCCTTGCACGATTTGACTCCTATAAACTCTTGGTCGCTGCCCTAAAAAATTTATCATTGTTTGGTTAAGAAACTGTATGCGCTCAAGTCCTAACCATCTGTTTGAGGCACGCATCACTGAGGATTCCCATGTATGTGGCACACATGTTAGTAAGCTTCTGTTTTTCTCTTGTCAGTCTGCCTTCTGTCAGTCTAATTGCAGGGGCCTGGCCAAAGAACCTAAGACGGGGTGAGGGAAAAAAAATTTCCTCCCCTACATTAACAAAAGACCAGAACTTCATTGGTGGGGTGCTTACACAAACTTCACCAAGCATACTAGCGTAGTTTATACTAGAGCAGGTTGTAACCACAGCATCTTTGCAGGAAAAGATTTCAAATTGAAAAACAACACAAATCTTCATGAGGTTTTTTTTTTTTAAGAGAACAACTATTAAGTGCAAACAAGTAGTCTCTTGGGTAGGCTGTAGCGGTGCCATCCCCGAGGGTTGGCTGCTATTTGCTTAACTCTCCCACGGAGGGTGCAACAGCTGTGAGTGCTTTGAACCTGTAAAAACCTTGTCATCTAATGAGTGAAGAGAAAGGGATTGTGCAATAATATAAAGGACTCAAATGCGGTATGAAGTGTGTCAGGAGGATCAAGGGGCCTAACGGTATTTTTCTTGCACAAAGCAGAGAAAAGCAGGTTTTAAGTTACGGGTAAGCTCTCTAGAAGTTAAAACTATGAAGTTTCAAAAAAGGTTCTTTCTTGTTAGCCAGAATCTGCCAGCTGTCCCAGAAAGCATCTGCAAATGGAAACCAAAATGATAGTCGTGCCTTCACATCCTACTTCAATCCAAGAGCGGGATAGAAGAGTAACGGGAGCTTAGTTCTCTCTGTGTGGTCCTGTGCTATGGGTTAAGTATGCAGGTGTGCCGAGGGATTCTCTCATACGTGGTATGTTTACTGCAACTGAAGTGTTAAGGGGGAAACTGGTCTGGCTTACACCTCAGGAAATAGTCCATATGGTTTCACTGTCAGCACAGCTCCTGCGAAGTTCCCCAAATTCACTCTGGTATTTCCTTCTTTGGAGTCTGTTCTCAGCATGTTTCTTCTATGCAATCTTTAGGGCTCGATTCTTCACTAACTTTCAGTCAAGTCTCCCCTGAGACCAAACGCAATTTTCTCTTCCTTTGAACGCTGGATCTGTCTTGCGACTCTCCTCGAGCGATGCCTCGGATTGTGGTGCTTCCGGAGAAATCTCTTCTGTCTTATCATCACATAAGTGCTTTGTGTACGGAGGTTATGCTTTAGCTATGCACGGATGACACCCTAGAAAATGGCACTAGTGAGCCCTGTGGGGGAAGAACTTGGCTTCTGTCCTCTGAGGGTTTGATTGTTGAGTCAATGAAATGTACTGGAAGCAGGCAGATTAACAGGAGGAAGGGCATGGAAATGTCCTACATGCACGAGGGTGTAACAAAAGAAAAGTACATACTGCAAAACAGCGGGATGGAGAAGCTCGTGCATCCCCTTCGTGGGGGCGAGAGGAAGGGAAGGTGCATTGTGGCCGAGAGTAAATGATTAGGGGAAGTGAGTGGGGCCTCCCATCTGGACGTGGTCTCAGCCTGCAGGCTCCTGTGCGTGGTCGGAGTTAGTCTCGCCAGGTCGATGAGAGGGAAGGCATCCTGGACAGATGCACTCCTTCTGCAGGATCAGGCTGGAGGCAGCCCGAGAAAGCCTGCGCCATGGCGCACCTGGTTCCTGCTGTACCCGCTGTCCACAGTAATCACACGGACGTGTCACAGCTCGGGGTGTGTCTCCCAAACTCCTTCAGCCTCAAAGCAAATATTCATTAGTCCATACTGAGTAGAACATTTCTGAAATGTGAATTCTTTGGTTAGAGTTCTACAAATACGTAGTGCATATCCAGCCTTTGTCCCCATGTAGGTGGGTCTCCCTCGTCGCTCCTCTGTCTCGGCTCCCTGACCCCCACTGTACCCTGAAATCTGCCTCACAGAAAGCCAGAAGCCTGGTCCTGATTACTGTGGCAGTTCCTACAGCACCTGGTATGGTGCCACCCCCACAGCCAGCCAGTAACACGTGCTGGCGAGGACAGGACCGTTAGGGATAAAGCAGTGATTCTGTTCCACATGGAAAAGGTTAATGGTGACTTAGAGAGTTCTAGATTGTCCGACAGAAAAATGAAAGTTGTTACTAAATACTTGTACTTGACAATCCTGAGTCTTGGTCTTCAAGAGACATTAACTTTCAAACACATCTTTTTTGTTTTTAAACAGGAAATACTCTTTTATTATTTATGCCAGCATAGGGCCCAGGTGGAATTTCTTAACCAAAAGCCTGAGCCCATAACAAAAAGGCGGTATCTCCTTTTATTAAAATTTTTTCCCAGAAACCTATTATTTACAGTAAACTTAATGCTTTTCATAAATATAACTTTAGGAACATAGTGATTCTTCCTACCATACCTGCCTTCCCACCACACCCTCACCATTCTTCTTCCTCTCTCCTATTCCCATTCTTATTTTTTTACTAAGTTATATATTCAATTAACTTTTACACAGAAGGTTAACAGAGTTAACCTAATACTAAGTTCAATGAATAGTATGAAAAAGCAAAACCTGTTCCTCAGCAGTTTTGAGTTCTCTTTGGTTTCTTCTATGACCCACTGCTCATTCAGAAGCATGTTCTTCAGTCTCCATGCTTGCATGTGCTCTAGAGATTCCTGAGTTAATTTCCAGCTTCATTCCATTGTTGTCAGAGAGGATGTGTGGTATGATTTCAATTTCTTTGAATTTGGTGAGACTTGCTTTATGGCCTAGCCTGTGGTCTATTCTAGATAAGTTCCACGCACTGGTGAGATGAATGTGTATTCTGCAACGGCAGGATGAAAAGTTCTGTAGCCATCTGTTAGTTCCATTTGGTCTATAATGTCGATTAACTGTTTGCTTGCTGATTTTCTGTCTGGTTGATCTGTGCATTGCTGAAAATTGGGTATTGAAGACCCCCTTTACTATTGTATGGGAATCTATGTCTCCCTTTAGATCTATTAACATTTCTTTGAAATAGCCAGGTGCCTTGTAGTTAGGTTGGTATACATTTATTATAGTCACATCTTCCTGTTGAATTGATCCCCTAATCATTGCATACTGCCTTTCTTGGTCTCTTTTAACCATTTTTGTGTTGGAGTTGGAGTCTATTTTGTGTGATATTAGAGTGACTATGCCAGCTCTTTTTTGATTTCTGTTAGTATGGAATATATTTTTCCATCCTTTCACTTTCAGTCTGCATGTATCTTTGGTGATGATATGTGTTTCTTGTAGGCAGCAAACAGATGGGTGTTGTTTTTTAATCCATTCAGCCAGTCTGTATCTTTCAACTGGAGAGTTAAGGCCAAGGTGACTATTGATAAGTAACAACTTAGCCCTGCCATTTTTCCATAAATATTCCTATTTTATATTGTGAATTTCCTTTGTACTTTTACTGGGAGATTTTCCACCTTCCCCTTTCTTCCTAGTGATAACCATGTTTCTGTGTTTCTGTGTGTAGCACATCCTTAAGCAACTTCTGTAAGGTTGGATGAGTAGTGGTAAATTCCTTCAATTTCTGTTTGTTATGGAAGGTCTTTATTTCACCTTCATCCATAAATGAGAGGTTTGCAGGTTACAGTATTCTGGGTGGACAGTTCTGTTCTCTTAAGGCTTGGAATATAGCTCACCATTCTCTGCTAGCCTATAGGATTTCTGATGAGAAGTCCACTGTGAATCTAATTGGAGATCCTCTGAAAGTAATCTGATAATTCTCTCATGCACATTTTAGAATCTTCTCTTTATGTTTTACTGTGGGGAGTTTGAGTACAATCTGTCATGGTGAGGATCTTTTGTACTTGAATGTTCCTTTCTTCTTCCAAATTAGGGAAGTCAAACACATATTAAACACAACAATAGCAAACATAATTGTACTCAGGAAATAAAACCCACAATTTACTGTAGTTATTTTCCAAAGGCAGAATATGTACAAAATATTTGGGCTGTCAGGAATGCAAAGTCTTCCCATGCACTCTCCTTTTCGATGCAGTGTGAAGTTTTTCACTTATTTATTTGAGAGGCAGAGAGAAACAGAGACAGAGCTCCCATCAGCTGGTTGACTCCCAAAGTGTCCCCCGCAGCCAGAATGGGCCAAGGCAAAGCCAGGAGATGAAAAACCAGTCTGGGTCTCCTAGGGAGGCAGAGACCCAATCACTTCAGCCACCCCTGCTACCTCCCAGAATCTGCATTAGCAAGAGGCTGGAATCAGGAGCTGGAGCAAGGAATTGAACCCATGTACTCTGATATGGACAGCAGA
Source organism: Oryctolagus cuniculus (assembly GCF_051225735.1). Taxonomy (NCBI): domain Eukaryota; kingdom Metazoa; phylum Chordata; class Mammalia; order Lagomorpha; family Leporidae; genus Oryctolagus; species Oryctolagus cuniculus. Next base: position 18,246,251 of record NC_142872.1, read on the forward strand.
TATCTTAACTGCTAGGCCCTTTTTGAAGACTGACTGCTGCTACGATGATTCGTTGTTGATTTCTCTTCCCCTTGTCAGTGCTGAAAAGACGTAAAAAGAGAGAGTGGGATCAAGAGCTCTGGAATCATTTGCGTTGCATTTCCTGGTCACTGACTTCCATACCCTCTGTCTCTGTGTGTCCTATGCTCTATGACCCAGAACTATGGAAGCAGCCCCCAGCAGGTAGCCTCTTCATGGAGCAGTGTCCCTGTTGCTAAGGTGACTCAACCTCAAACGCACTGACAGCCTGGACCTTTTCTAGCAAGGATAAAATCCCCTCCAAACAGTGGACAGTGTCAACTAGCAGCTCCCCGGGAACCTCTTTGTCTTTGGGTAACTGGTTCCTGCCTGGACCCTTGATGTTTCCAAGGCTTCCAGCTTTATAGCTCTTCTCTGTGGGAGCCACATACTCTTAAATGTTACTGAGAAGCTGAGGAGAGCCTGGTAATGTAAAACGAAATAAATAGCTCCTAGAATCTCAAGGCTGCCCGTCACATGCACTGACAGTAGAAACTTGGAAACAATCTAAGTGCTACATCATAGTACAGTTCCACATGTGGAAGTTAGACCATTGTGTGAAAACATGTCATAACACAGGGCATGCTTTCACAGAACACGCAGTAACACAGAGAAATGCAAAAATGTGAACACAGATACACAAAACTACATCACTAGTAAGCTTCCAAGGCCACAAATGGGAGCTGGCATCGTAGTTCTGCCTGTTAAGCCACCATTTGTGACACTGGCATCCTGTGTGTACTGGTTCAAGTCCCTGCTGTTCCACTTCCAAATTGGGTTCCTGCTAATGCACCTGGCAAGGCAACAGGTGATGGTGTGAGTAGGTGGGCCCCTGCCACCCATGTGGGAGACCCTTGTGGAGTTCCAACTCCTGACTTCCTCCTGGCCCAGCCCCAACTGGTACACCATTTGGGAGGTAAATCAAAAGATGGAAGATAATGCTTTCTCTGTCACTCTGTCATTCAAACAAATATTCAAGAAAAGGTTATAAATATGTCTGAATGTACATGGAGAAAAAACACCAAGAAGAAAATACACCAAAATGTTGGCAATAATAATATCTCAGTAGGTTTCAATGTGGTTTATGTTTCTTCCTTAAGTTTTATTTTTGAAATACTCAGAATGAATGTATGTATGTAAATTTTAAATCAAAAATGAAAGTAATCTTCAGGTTTTTTGAAACAATACACTTGAATATGATCATGAACAGGAAATTATGGAGAGAAGAGACATGGCGAGGATTACCATGCCAAGTGTCAGAATGGGGACAAGAACTCAGGTTCTGAAATGGCATGCATGGCCTCCTGACCTTTGGTCGACTCCCATGAGTCCCTGTTTCCTTATCTATTGAATGGGAATACTATATTTCATCCAATGAAGATTCTATGGGTTGTAAGATTCATACACCATCATGTTATCTAAAAGTAAGATTTCTTAAAATGTTGCCAATCCTCCCTTTTTAGAGATGTGAAAACATGTCACCAAATTAGTGAAATCTGCCATCATTGTATCTACTTCATAAGGTTTTGTGAGGATTAAATACATTCATTCATATCAAATTCTTAAAAGAATATAAGGAAGTCTACCAAAAGTGCATGGAAAATAAGTCTCTTGAAAAACTAGGCATAGCAAAAATGTTTCACACCAATATAAACTGATCTTTTAATCCCATCTTCCACGGACTTCTTTGAAGTACCTAATAAACACATCATAATAATATGTAATAAATGCTTTAGAAACATAAGCCATTATTACCAGCTAACTCAGATGTCCAAGAAAAACTCTGAGAGTGAAGGTAGAGATTTCAACTGAAGAAGTCAATATGGCATGCAGAGTGATGAAGGACAAAGGGTGAGCCTGGCTAAGCCCTAGGGCAGAGTGGCTCTTGCTGTAAAGACCTGAAGCTGGGCAGCCCTCCTCTTGCTGGCTGAGATCTAAGTAGAAAACAAGTAGAAAACACAGACATTATTTTAGAAAGCACCATCACATTGAATCTTTGTGCTTGAAAGTCTCAAATGACTGGGAAAGAAGTTCAATATATAGGATTGAGATAGAAAAAAAGGAAGGGGAAAGAGTTTGAGGTTGAGCGGCTTAAGCCTTAAAGTCATTCAGATCATCTCATTTGTCCATAATATCTATTGAACTACCACACAACAGAGAGCTCTTCAGTTGCATGGGTGAACTGCAAACGGAGCTGCAACGAAAAAAGAACAGCTGCAGCCTCTTCTCTTTCACACGTTCCAGACAAGGGAATGAATACAGACAAACACTTATGAATAGGGGCAATCTACATGCCTATGATGATGTGTGTAAATAGCAGTAGAATATACTACAGATAAATAGAAATACAGAGGCATGCTACAAAATGGCTCTCAAAATTACTGCACATTTCCTGAGCCACAATAAGGTTCTGGGAAATGAATGCTATTCTTCAAGCACATTTTTTCAAAAGATCTCTATTACGACCAAATGTAGTCACAGTTATCATCCCTCAATAGCAAGAAAAATGAAAGGTGAAGGAGACTGAATTGTTAAAAGCATTGGAAAGCAAAGTGTTTCATCGTATTGGTCACTTAAGGGATAAATCTATTATGTTTTTGTTTGCCCAGGTATTAACTGCCTCCCAAATATTTGCCATGTGCATTCTTAAGTTAGATGAATGCAAGAGCCCTGGCAAAGGCTACAGCTAGGAAGTGAGGTAAAGAATGTTGACCAAGTGGGAGAAATCAGGCAGAATGAGTCAACCAGAACCCTGACCATTGAACCTTTGCAGGTTTGAATAGAACGAATTTTGCATGGAAATAAGATCTGACCTGGAAACAGTCCAAAAAAGTGAAATAGTTGCTGGTGCCAGGAGCCACATCAGATCCGATGAAGGGCAGAAGACGCAGTTGGCTGGAACATTTCTTAGTTTGTATGTGCTCTTAGCAGGCAGATCGGTTTGAAAGTGCAGAGCAGCATCCACCTATGGGGTCCAAAGCAAAGTTCAAGCTTATGGTGGCTGTTGTGGCTCAAGAGAACAGCACACTTCCTTTTGGAGTCTGTTCCATCCAGGAAGTGTAGGGCCTTCTGGGTTTCTCTGCCAAGTTCCAGCACAGGACGGTTTCTTTTTCTTGGGAGGAAAGATTGATCAAAGCACATCAGATGGGTCAAGGGAAATGACTGCTATTTAACACTGTGCCTGCATGTTATTCTGCAAATTAAAGGTTTGTTTTTAAAAGGAGCCTTTGTGCTTACTGAGTTGTTGGGGTTCTGCTGCAGGAATCACTCGGGCTTTCATACAGTGGTAGAGTTTCTCAAATGCTAGGACCTTGTTCCTCCTCATGCCCCTGGTGGAGGAAGACACTGTTGGCCACACTGAATCCTTATTAACAGCCTCACCCTGGAGGGCACCATCTTGAATGAAGGCAGTTGTTCACCTTGCCCGAGGATGACTCCTACTTTCAGCGATCAATAAAGCCTTGTAGTAGGTCACTGCCCGCAGTGTGTGATCAGAAAGCATGGCCTTGGTGTGAGCTGTTTTAACCACTAAACCAGAGGGCACGACTCTCCTTTCTACAGGCTGTGTAAATAAGCGCAGTGAAGCCAGGGCACGCAATCAACTGAGCCAGTGAGATGGTGACTGTTGACTGTCGCTTGGTGCCATTGACAGGAAAGGGAGTGAAGGAGGTCACGGTGACCTGGAGAAGGAAGACTCTGCTTTAAAGGGGCAGCCACACTCAGCACCCCACTCATTCTTGTCTGGAGCACGTTGTGGGGTTGGCAGCTCCTCGGATTTGTCCAGCAAGTCAGCTTCACGGGCATGGGACCAGTGTGTGGCACAGGGCCTGCACTCAGGAGTGGAAAGCCCCACACTCACTTCAACGTTCTGTTGCCACAGTCTCACAGTCTCAGTCCTTTGTGAATGAGGGGTGTCTGGGCTTCTTATTTCACTCCGGAACCCCAGAGGACAGTACTCACCCTATTTTTAAGAGCAGCTGTACATACATTCACCATGTTCTAGCAAATATTCCTGTTCTTCAGCCTTGGCAATGAATTTCAATTTTTAAACCTAGTCAGTGCTACACATCCAATACTACCCAAAGACTGCAGGTTTGTGTGTGGGCGATTTTTTCTTTCCCCCTTTTCTCATGCCTCCAGCTTGAATAACACTCTGTGTGATGTAAGAAGAAGAAAAAATAGTGCACACAAATATATAATCATACCTAGTATGATGACTTTAATCTCTTGTTACCAGCACGGTAGAAAGGTGTGTGATCCTATGTTACCAGACATAGTTTGGATCATGTATTTCTATGGACTTTAATTTGTATTGTATTGGACCCATTGCTATAAAAAAAAGTGAAGTAAAAAACATTCTTTTTTCAAGAGATGTACAGTATTTATTTCTTTGTTTATGCATCCTTATTTCTTATTTCTTTATCTTTCTCCTTGCTCTGTTTTGTGGCAACCTACGTGCTCAGGGCATGCTGATGAAGCATTGGTAATTGATTAAGTGCTCTCAGAGGTCATGGAGCAGGCCATGAATGTATTTCTAATAACAAAAGGTGGTACCTGAAGCTACCCTCTCTCATTTCAACCCTCTCTGCCTCATGTTCAACATGGATTAAACTTTTTAATGGGCAGTTAGATTTGAAGACGGTTGGGTTGAAAGACATTGTGATGGGAGAGCACGGGTGTTTTGGGGAATCCACTTGGCAGAGATTATAAAGTAAAATGCCACAGATGAATAACTTGTGCTTTGGATAGAGCAGATCGCTAGTTCCCAGGTGATTAAGGGTTTGATGTAATTTAATCAATTTTCCTTTGGAATGGTCGCACAGACCTTGTGAGGGTGTCTGCTCCTGTCCAGCCGCTCTGAGTGAGCCCATGGATCTTGCATGTGCGGTGCTAGGCTGGATCTCCCCCAGGCAGAGACAAAGGCTAGGGAGGAAGGGCTGCATGGCGGATGAGTGTGATGTTTTGGGGGCGCGGCAGGATGCGGATGGTGTGGTTGCTCTTTGTGCATTCATGGTGGCAGCCTGCTGGGCTGCCCAGCCAACACAGCCCTGCCTTTGCTCTTTTGTTGTTTTGTACCATGCGGTGCCAGTGATATCTTGGCAGGCGATCCTGTCAGCAGGTGCCCCTAAAATACCAAGCAGCCCTGAAAAGACAGGAGGAGGAAATAATATTTTGGGCCACCTACGGCTTTGTGCCACCATTTCACAGGACATTGACTTTTGTTATTTGTTTATTATTTTTTTAAACCAAAGAGCGCCACCCTTCTCTTTCTGGTTCTTTGAAGACAGCAAGATCCCAGTGCTCTTCTCTGTTCTTACAAAGGGTTGAATATGGAAGAATAAAAACCCCTGAGATAATAACAGGGAGCTGGACTGACTTGAAAAGGCCACGCTTGGAATAGAATAAGTGAATACCACCATCCAAGCAAAGCAGGAAAGTGAAGTTTTCATTTTGAGAAATGGCAGCTGTCACCCAAAGAAACTGCAATGTGTGGGGCTCTGGGTATATCTGGTGGGTTATTCCTCCAGAATGCATGGTGTTCATATACAGACCATAAGGAAGATTGCCTTCTGGACCCAACACAGTAAGCACACCCAAGTTGTTGTTTACCTGGCCTGCAAACCCTTCCCTATGTTACCCGGGTTTCATCATTGTTGCATTAGGGAAAAACACTGTCATCCAAAATGAGTATGCACTGCAGGCTGATCTGTGAGAATCAAGAATTGCTGGGGGAAATATCTGGCCTAGTAGTTAACGTATCGCTTAAGATGCTTGCCCTCCACACTGGAGTGTGTAGCTTCAACTCCTGGCTCCAGCTCAAGATTCTAGCTTCCTACTGCTGTAGACCAGCAGTGATAGCCAAGGTGATTAGATTCCTTTCACCCCTGGGGGACACCTGGACTGAGTGTCTAGCTCCCAGCTTTGGCCCCAGTTTGGCCTCAACCATTGCAGGCATTTGGGGGAGAGAATAAGCAGATAGGAGCTAGAGTGCTTGTTCCCTCCCTGTCTCTATCATTGTGCCTTTCAAATAAAATGCATAAAATAAAATAAGGAGGGAGGGATGGTAACACAGCAGGGAGCTGTGGCCTTCCAGGGAGCTCCTGCCTCAGTTGTTGACTGGGTCTGCTTTCCCCACGTGCAGGTGGCAAGGTGCATGGGAAAGGGGAATTAGCTACTGCAGCGGTGTAGACAGTAGTGAGGGCTTGACCTGGCCATGGTGCCCAATGAGAGTAAGCTTTAGGACAGGCTCCATGGGATTGCAGGCCACCGGAGGTCTCCAGTGAGACCAAGTGTCATTAAGAGACAAGGCCAAGGGGCAAACCTAATTGCTCAGTGGGTTTGGGACACCTGCACCCTGTATCAGTGTGCCTGGTTCAAGTTCTGGCTACTCTGTACTTCTGATCCAGCATCGTGCTAATACACCCTGGAAGCAGAAGATGATGACCCAAGTGCCTGGTTCCCTGCCACCCACATGGGAGACCTGGGTGGAGTTCCTGGCTCCTGGCTTTAGCCTGGCCAAGTGTTGGTTGCTGTGGGCCTTTGGGTGCATGGAAGATCTCTGTCTCTCTGTCTCTTTCTCCCTGTGCCCTCCTCCCTTTCCCTCCCTTTACCCCTCACTACCTCTCCCCGCCACCTCTCCTCCCTCCGCTCTCTTTTCCTTTCCCTGTCACTCTGCCTGTTGGATAAACAGAAGAAGCAAGGCTGAGGGGCTTTTTTCCTATAGAACGTGGCAGCACCCATGTTGTCCCAGAGGAACAAGGGTCGAGGGAGGTGGGTTAATGGAGGGAAAAGGTGGGTGGTGTTGAGACGAGACGGAAGTGACCGGACAAGGAAACTCTGCTGGATACACTGGACTGAGCGTGGGGGTATGACCTTTGAGATCATTTGTGCAACCCCTTTAGTTAACAAATAAGGAAACAGACTCCGAAAGCACCCAGTTTTTCTGAAAAGTCTATCGTCATGTTTCCTAGCTTCCCATGTGAACTTTGTGGTAAATGAGGATTTTACAGATGATCCACACATTGGCTTCAAGTGAATCACAGGAGGAACCGTCTTCCAAAAAAAAAAAAAAAAAAAAGTGACGCCATTATACATTGACTCTAACACAGAAAAATCATGCTGAGTGCAGACAGACATGTGCATGCTACATGTATGAACTCTTCAAAGGGTTCTCATGTACCTCACTGTACCCAGGGAGTAAAATGTCTTTCTAGTGCATCATAAATTTGAAATGAATTTATGTACAGGAGAATGTAATCACTTTTTGTTTCCTATAGTATCCTCAGAACCCAGAACAGGGCCTGCATAAGTAGACATTCAACATTGTGATAGTATTTATTGGGTAAATGAATACATAAAACAAGGCTGAATCTTCCCCTTCACCTCTTTGAGCACCTTCAAGTTACAGTCAGACTAATTGTGCACCCTGTACACTCCTTTGTCCATCTGCTGTTTTATTCTCGAGGTGGCCCCAAGGGCCAGGGCTGAGCCAGGAGGCAGGAGCTTCCTCCAGGTCTCCCATGTGAGTACAGGGGCCCAAGTACCTGGGCCATCCTCCGCTGCTTTCCCAGGTGCATTAGCAGAGAGCTGAATTGGAAGTGGCACAGCTGAGACTCGAACTGGTGCCCATATGGGATGCTGGCTCTGCAGGCAGCAGTTTTACATGGTGCACCTGGCGCTGCCCCGTGTTGCTGCATTGAGAGGGAAGTCTGAATGCATACACCCAGCAGTGGTCACACAGTTCTTTCTGGAGTGGGTCTGTTTGTTTCTGACTCCTATGTACTTCTGGCCACTGCTTTTTCCCAAGAGAAATTGGACTCATACGGGAGTAGGCCCATACTGGGAATAGATAGGGCCTTTGGCAAACAGATCCCTCCATTGTGATTATGGGTCATGAATTTGTGTTTTCTGGACGATGTGGTTTGTGCCCCTGGGAAGAAAAAGCCAGCTGGGGTTTGCAGTGGACGATTTCTCCGCAGCCAGGGAATTTGGAGCTGTTGGTTGGGGCACGCTTTCAGGCCGTGTGCATGGGTATGTGCATGCGTGGGTACATATGTGCCCGGCCTCTCTGAGAAATCGTGGAGGAGGCGGTTGGCAGATGGAGCGTGTTCCGTTGGCAGGGTGCTTATCAGTGCTAGCGCCAGAGAGTGGCTTGGAATGTTGAATTCCCTCTCCCCCAGGCCACCCCCAAAACAAAGGAGTGATAACTTCATCAAAACAGTGCGCTTCCTGCACAAACACAGCCCTGGACCCGTGCCCTGCCGCTCCCTCCTGTCTGGATCACATGGGCTCCGAATGTTGTGGTCCAGGAATTCTGGAGCCATCACAGATGGTCATGAAGAGGTGAGGTCGACATCTCTAACATCACCGGAGGATCAAATCTCCAGTAATAGTGAGAAGGGACTGAGGGAGGCCTGACCTTATTCACTGTTTGCTTTTTTGTTAAACTCTCATTTTTTTCTAGGAACAAACCTTACATCTCCTATAATTGGCTTTTTCTGTCATAACTCTACTGTCAAAGAGTACATTTCTTCTTTTCCATCTTGGACAGATTTTCTTTTTCTCTATGTCTGACAAATAGACTGTTGATTGGCTACTGTTACTTTTGCTGCTTCTGAGCACTGACCTGGTTCCTTCCTATGGTTACCATCTATGAAGCATTCCCATGTCCTCCTAGAACAGATCCTGTAATAAACCCTTAACATGGTCACAGGGTCACAGTCTGAGAGTCATAAAACCACCTCCTAACAGATGGAGTACAGAGAAGCTCAACCATTGCCTAACTGGAGCGTGAACGCTGAGCGCCCTCCCTCCCCGGGTCTGCTTCCATTTCTGTGCTTACCTGGTCTTGGTTTCCATTGAGCTCACATCCCTTGGCTGGCCAGTTGCTGGCCTGCCTTCTTCGAGCTGCCATCCTTTCTTCCTGGGAAGCCTGAGTTGTTTTCCTTCCTGAAGCCAGTCTGCACAGCAGTTAAACCCCTAGCCTTGTGGTGGTCAAAACCCAGAACCCCCTGCCTGAGTTTTGCGACTCCTTTGGCCAACCTTCTGGGCTTTAGTTTCTTTGGCTGCAAAACAAGGGTGCTAAGAAGAGTCTGGCACACGGAATTCTCTCTTCTTTATGAGTTCTTGTCCATGAGTTAATATGGTACATGTGACATGCTTACAGCAGTAGCTGACATGCAGAGAGTACTGATAAATAAAAACAGACAATTCATTCTGGAAAGAAAGGGTAGTACTCAATGTTTAAATTTGTATAACTCCAGTTGGGTGAATTTTACATGGAAGTTACAACAGATTATAGCAACAGTGCTCTACCTACTCTGAGATAAATGTCTCTCTCTTCCCATGAATGTGGTTAAAATTCATTATGCATGGACCTGCATTGTGGTATAGCAGATAAGGCCACCACCTGTGATGCCAGCATCCCATATGGCCCCAGTTCAAGTCACAGCTGCTCCACTTCCAATCCAGCTTCCCAGTAATATGCATGGGAAGGGAGCAGAAAATATCCCAAATGCTTGGGCCCTTGCATCCATGTGAGAGTCCCGGATGCAATTTCTCACTCCTGGTTTTGGTCTGGCCCAGCCCTGGCCACTGCAGCCATTTGTGGGGTGGACCATCAGATGGAGCATCTCTGTCTCTTCCTGTCTCTATATAACTCTGCCTTTTGAATAAACAACATCTTTTTTTAAAAAAATCAGTTATTCATAGACTGCCTTCTTCTGTCCAGTCCCATAGCCAGGAATTCCATCTGAAATCTCACCTCCATGGCATGCCCAGTTTCAACTCACAACTCACAGGGGCTGGCAGCTGACTACCTGTGGGCGTGCATTCTGGTCCAGAGCAGCTTCAGGAATTCAAGTGAATCTACAGGGTAACCTCAGGAATCGCAGAATCCCGGAAGGACTGGCCTTCTTGCCACACAGGGGTGATTTCATTGGCCAAGAACGAAAGTTTCTCTACTGCCTACAAGTACCTAAAAACCATCATTAGAGACTCATCCTCTTGCCTTTATGCTCTTACAGCTTGTAAAAACCAAAATGCTGTCAAAAAGTGTAATTTGTATGTGACTTGGATAAGAGACCCCCTAAGACCCATGAAGAGATGGGGGAGAGAGCAAAGGACAAAGGAACAGATAGAAATACTCAATTTCTCAACCACACCTTTCCCTAAAGCCCAGCCTGTTTCCTAGTTTTAATCAGGATTTACAGCTCTTGATTTCCTAGCCCAAGAAAAATTCTTGGTGAAGAAGAATCTGGACTGAGAAAATCCAGGTGAGACATTTTCAGTCTTGCGTGAAGATAAGATCTCTTGGATTTTTTCATAGTTGTCAGCCTTTTGTACTTGTTCAGCTCTGAACCCGGAGAATAACAAAAGAGAGGGGCCGTCCACCTTTTCAGATCATATCTGCCAATTGACTATAAAGCAATGGTTCATGGTGGCTGTCAAATAAAGGCCTTGTGGATTGTAGCTTTTGGGATCAGTGCCGCTGCCTGCATCTGCCACTTCTCAGGGAGACCATCACAAGGGCACCCAACTGAGGGGCAAATGAGGACCCAAATCCAGCTCCGTCTGCTCACCTTGACTTAGGAAAGGATCCTTCTAGATAAAAAAAAAAAAATAAATAGAAGAGAGAGGCTTTAATAAACAAACTCTCAAAGGGTCAACAGAGTGCATTTACTTCAATGACATGTCTTTCGCTAATGTCCACAAAGGTGCTCCATAGAATGGAGCAGTGAGCTTGGTGGACATTGGTAGCTTCTCAGAATTCCGAAGCCTCCAGGTACAATGAGGAAATTGTCCATTATATTGGTCTTGAAGGGAAACAGAACTCGGCTTATATGCCAAGCAGTCCAGAGAACTTTCCAGCCTCCCTAAATCCAGGGTGAAAGAAGGTGACCAGTGATAGGCACATGCCGAGGACTAGGACTTGAAAGTTTGAGGCAGAGCAGTGAATTCTAGTTTCCAAAACAGTAAAGGCATAGCAGGAGCTGTAGAATTATTTGTCAGGGCAGGCACTGTGGCAAAGTAGATTAAGCCTCCACCTACAGTGCTGGTGTCCCATATGGGAGCCGTTTCTAATCCCTAGCTGCTCCACTTCTGAACCAGCTCTCTGCTATGGTCTGGGAAAGCAGTAGAAGGTGGCCCAAGGTACACCCATGTGGGAGACTCAGAAGAAGCTCCTGGCTTTGGATTGGCCCAGCTCCAGCCTTGTAGCCATTTGTGGAGTGAACCAGCAGATTGAAGACCTCCCTCTCATTGTCTAACTCTACCTCTAAATAAATAAAGTCATAAAAAAATAAAGAATGATTTGTCCCTGGTGCTGTGAAGGCTTTGTATTCTGAGCTGTCAAGAGTCTAGGCTAGGTGTGCCAGTGGTTTGGTGATTGTCCAGGCTGCCACAGGCCTCTGTTTGAGCCATATTCTTCAAGTTTTTGAGCAGTAGATTCCCTTTTGTCTCTGTAATTTACAACCAAGAACCCAGAGCAAAGATGTGGAAATTAGCAAATAGCACCAGTCATCTTCTCTCACCTCCCATACAGGTAGATCTACTTCTTGACCAACATTCACCAAACTTTGGATCATTTGTCTTTGGTTCTTGGAATATCAACTGTTCATTTCTTTCTTGTGTATTTAAACTCTCCCTTTCAATGAAACTCTTCCTGTTAACCTTTGTACTTGACTAAGTAGCTTCAAGTTAAGTAGAATGATATTCCTTGAGCCCATGTATGAGACTAACTATTGTTGTGTCTCAGGGCTTCCCAGATGGTGCACCAGAGTACTCTGTGTTCTAGGCACATTATGATAGAACAAGGCTTGTAAATATTTACAGTAACCAAAAAACTAAACCGATTTTACAGCCATTCGAAACGTAACAGTTGAAATCACATTTCAACAATAGTTTTATGGTTCCCTCTCTAAATCCTGGAGTCAGTCAACATTATTTTATGTTTGCAACATTTTGCAAGGCGCCCAACTGCAGAGCGTAAATGCTAGCACCCCTAGTGTGTGCCTCCCTCTCTTGACTTTTCCCTTCAATTATCCCCATCAGTCTGATTTAGTCCTGGTTAATTTATCATTGTTGTGCAGATGTAGAAAAAATGATCTTTGCTTTTACACTTCATTTACTCATGTTTTTGCAAGTTTGTCTTTAAGTATAAAAAGTAGGTTCATTATCACCTTATTTTCATCACAATAGACAGGAGGGATGTAGGCGTAGCTTTTGTAGGAGGCACTTGTCCAGCCTTGGGGAGGAGAGACATCCCATGGGGGAAGGATCAGCTATGAAAGCGAAGACCCAGTCTTACCTACAGGAGTCACGGTAGTCTTCAGAGCCACCAGCTTCTACAGCCTTCATTTCAGGGTCCCACATTGTCCCACTAAGAGCCCAGATCTGCCTCAGATGGGCTGTCGCTTGTCACTGAAGCTCAGAAACCCTAACGATGAAGTTCTGAGTCTGTTACTCACTGTGGCTATTCGACCACTGCAGGAGAAGGAGGCTTTGTAAGCTGCTGAGGATGGCTTCTGGCTCTTACTCTTAGTCTTTGACTGATTCTTAGCTTCTCCATAGGCTTAATCATAGCAGGCCAACTCTATCATCTTGTAGGAGCTTTTATTCATATACCTTCCAAATGTCTGGGTCTTTGCACCAGGCTGGGGGAGTGTCCCCACTGGAATAATCTCTGAGTTACCATCAATGGAAGTTTCGTCAACTGGGCTACCATCTAAATGCAGGAAGTATCGATGACCAAGTACTTTTCAGAGTGAGTTCCTCTTTATCTGGTAAAAAGGTTTTCCTGGTGGCTGACATTTGTGGTGCGGTGGGTTAAGCTGCCACTTGCAATACCAGCATCCCATATGGGTACCAGTTCAAGTCCTGGCTGCTCTACTTCTGATCCAGCTTCCTTCCCATGGCATGGATGGCCTGGGAAAAGTACCAGAATATGTGGACCTGCCACCCACATGAGAGATTGTCTGGAAGCTTCTGGTTTCGGCCTGGCACAGACCTGTCTATTGCAGTCATTTAGGGAGTGAACTAGCAGATAGAATCTCTCTCATGCTCACTCTCTCCCCCTCCCTTCCTTCTTGCCCTATGTAACTCCGCCTTTCAAGTAAATAAGTAAATCTTTAAAAAAAAAAAAAAAAAAGAGAGAGAGAGAGAGAAGGGCTTCCCTTATTGGCAGTGTTATGAAAGATGTCAAAAACTTACCTTTCTCAAATACCTACTCCTTTCTTGAGCCACTCTTGAAAAGCTTTCTGTACTACCTGTCTCCATTGCTGAACTCTCAGCCACGTTTGCCTAAATTTCATAATTTTAGTAGAACATTCATTTCCAGTGTCAATAATCACAGCACCAAAAGCATCTGGAGTGAGAATTCTCCTTCCCAACCCTTGTCCTCAGCCTCGCAGTCCCTCCCCAGAGGGAACCATCCTCAGTATGTGGTGTGTCAGCTCCTGTTCCAGAGATGCGTCAGCCTGTGTGTACGTGTACGCACTGCTCACCTTTCAGCGCACTCTTTGTCTTTTTTGTTATTTTAAAAAGATTCGTTCCTTAGAGAAGCATGGAGGAGAGCACAAAGAGAGAATGAGCATGCTTCCATCCAGTGGTGACTCCCCAAATGCCTGCAACTGCAGGATCGGGTTCTGGCCCAAGTTGGGAGCCAGAAACTCCATGCCTGTCTTTCCTGTGTGGGTAGCAGGGACCCATTTACTTGAGCCATCACTGCTGTCTCCCAAAAGCCCACCCTTTCTGTGGTTTCATTACCAGCACCCCCAAAGACACTATGACCTCCCTGTCATGAAATGCTGTATTTTAGACTTCACTACTTTTGATTTCTCAGTGGCCTGCAGTGCTACTGATCAAAACCTTCTTCTAGAAACATTGTCTTTCTTTGAGCTCCATGTTGTTACACTCTCCTAGTTCCCCCTCCTGCTCACTCGCATCCACCCATCTATTCTCTCTCTCTCAGCAAGCTCATCCTCCTAGAACCTGCTTGAGTGCCCCAAAGCTCAGTGTATTGCCTTTCTCCTTTGTCACTCTGTGCCATCTCCACTGGCAGTCTCTTCAGTAAATATCATCATTTACCACTCTTTGTATTTTTTTGATTTCTTTTTTTTTTTTTTTTTACTGTTTTAGTTTATTTTCTTCTACTTGCAAGGCAGGCGGACAAAGAATTTGACAGAAATCTTCCATCAACTGGCTCATTCCCAAATGCCTGCAATAGCTAGGCCAAGTTGAAGCTAAGAGCCAGGAGCTATCCAGATTTCCCATGCAAGTGGCAGGTACCTAAGTATTTGAGGCACAGTGCACTGCCTTCCCAGGTACATGAGTGGCAATCTGGATTAGAAGTAGTGTGGGTGTGGGTGCTCACTCGGACTTACCCCTAACAGTAGAGCTAGAAATGTGCCATGGGACTCCAAATCTCATTAAGTGGGCACGTGCCAATGCCATCTTACTAGTTAAAGTGATCAGTTTAAGTTCATAAGTGATCATAAAGATAGTAATAAGTGTCAAAGGGATCACACAAATAAGACCAGTGTCCGCTAATAATAACTGATAGAATTAAAAAGGAGAGAACGGCCCAACATGGGAAGCGGGATACATAGCAGACTCATAGAATGACAAATGCCCTCACCAACATTCTGGCCTCTGAATCAGCCCTTAAGGCATTCGGATCCAGCTAAAAGCCCATGAGAGTTTCTCAGGCATGGAAAGCCAAGACACTGTGGCAAAAAAAAAAAAAAAAAAAAAAAACAACCAAATGAAAGATCTCTGTGAGTGAGATCCCAGTGGAAAGAACGAGCCATATAAGGAGGTACCTTTCTCTGAAAGGAGGAGAGAACTTCCATTTTGATTATGGCCTTGTCCAAATAAGGTCGGAGTTTGTGAACTCAAGAGGCTTCCATAGCCTTGGCAGCTCATGACAAGAGCCTCTGGTGATTACTGATGTCATGAATAAGAGTGTCAGTTGTTAAATCAACAACAGGAGTCACTGTGCACTTATTCCCCATGTAGGAACTCTGTCCTTAATGTGTTGAACTATGTGAATTAACAGTAAAACTAGTATTCAAACAGTACTCTATCCTTTGTGTTTCTGTGTGGGTGCAAACTGTTGAAATCTTTACTTAGTATATACTAAGTTGATCTTCTGCATATACAATTAAAAATGAATCTTAATGAAGAATGAGATGGGAGAGGGAATAGGAGATGGGATGGTTTGTGGGTGAGAGGGTAGTTATGGGGCGGGGGGAGACCGCTATAATCCAAAAGTTGTACTTTTGAAATTTATATTTATTAAATAAAAGTTTTCTTTAAAAAAAAAAAAAGTAGTGTGGGGGCTGGCGTTGTGGTATAGCAGGTTAAACCACCACCTGTGATGCCAGCATACTAAATGAGCACCAGTTTAAGACCCAGCTGCTCTACTTGTGATCCAACTCCTTGTTAATGTACCCTAGAAAGCCTAGAAAGCCCTCTCTCCCCCTGTAATTGCAATTTTTTTTAAAAAAAAGATTTATTTTATTTGAAATATGGAGTTATATATATGGAGAGAGAGGAGAGAAGAGAGATGTTCCATTCACCAGTTCACTCTCTAAATGGATACAATGGCCAAAGCTGAGCTGATCCAAAGCCAAGAGCCAGGAGCTTATTCTAATCTCCCACGTGGGTGTAGGGGTCCAAGGATTTGGGCCATCTTCTACTGCTTCCCCACACACATTAGCAGGGAGCTGGATCAGTAGTAGAGCAGCTGGAACTTGAACCGGTGCCCATATTGCCGGCCCCACTTACCCCATTCTTACTACACTTGCCCAAGACACCACTGAATCCTGGTGATGTTATCTCCTGGAAATCTCTAGAATCCAACCTGTTCTCACAGCATTAACCTGGGACCACCATAAAATGCCCAGATTATTGAATTTTTGCCTACCTGGTATCTTGGTCTACCTGAATCCATTCTGCCTACTTGAATCTATTTCCTTCCCTGAAACTTAAGGTGTCGAGGGTTTTCAAAGACTTAGAAACCAGGTAATGTACATGGCCATGTATGGGGAGAGGTGTATGTCGTGGCGTTGGCTCACAAGACAGTGGAAACTGGCAAGTTTCAAGTCTATAGCTCTCTAGGCATGGCTGACAAACTGGAATTTCCAGTAAGAGCTGGGAATCTGCAGGATGCAGCCCTGGGCTGCAGACTCAGACAGGGCCACTTCCCTGCAGGGCGGAGGCAGAACTGCTCGGGCTTTGGGAAACTGCACTCTTTGCTCTATGGTCTTCACGTGCTCGGAGCCCACCCACCTGGTGGAGGGGGATGTACTTGATTTCAAGTGAGCTGACTGTGAATGCTAATCATACGCACAAACACCTTCACATCCACATCTGGACTAGTGTTTGATGTGACAGCTGGGCACCGTAGCCTGGCCAAGCTGACGCACAAGGTTATCATCATGCAGGGTGACCACTGGAAGTCTCTGGTTCCTTACACGTGTGGGGATAATTACAGTTTCTATCTCATGAGGCTGTTGTGTGTGTAAAGAGTTCATATATATAGAACACCCAGGCCAGTGCCGTGGCTCACTAGGCTAATCCTCCGCCTGCGGCGCCGGCACACCGGGTTCTAGGCCCGGTTGGGGCGCCGGATTCTGTCCCGGTTGCTCCTCTTCCAGGCCAGCTCTCTGCTGTGGCCCGGGAGTGCAGTGGAGGATGGCCCAAGTGCTTGGGCCCGCACCCACATGGGAGACCGGGAGGAAGCTCCTGGCTTCGAATCAGTGTAGCGGCCATTTTGGGGGTGAACCAACGGAAGGAAGACCTTTCTCTCTGTCTCTCTCTCTCACTAACTCTGCCTGTCAAAAAAAAAAAAAAAAGGAAAAACACCCAGAGCACTGCCTAACAAATCACATGTGCTGGAGACATATTAATTATTATAATTATTAATAGTGAAGCAAAAATCTGATCATATCAGCCATCTGCATAAATCATCTCCTACTCGGTCACCCACCAGGTCCCTGTCTGCCTCCACAACCTCTCATTCTTTCTACCGGTGGCCACTGGATTTCCTCCAGACCCTCTTGCTCATGACAAGGCCTCTAAACATGCACTTCACTTCCCTCTACCGGGGTGTTCTTCTCTCGCTGCTTTGCCCAGTTAATCCCTTTCATCCTCCGGTTTCCTTCAGCTGTGAAAGTCTTTTCTCACTTCCTTAGTGGGGTGACTTCTCGTCTGATATGCTCTCAGAATGCCATGTATGCATTGTAGTCGTCACAGTTGGCCGCTGACTGTGGGTGAGTGTAATTGTATTAGGTCTGCTTCCATAACTGGACTTTAAATGCCACGAAGGAAGGGACAGTGATTGTCTTGCTTATTGCAGTATTTCCTGGATTGCTAAGTAATCTACAATAAACAAATAAATGCTTCAAGGGCTGGCATTGTGGCACAGCAGGTTAAGCCACCAGTTGCAAGACTGGCATCCTATTTTGAGCAGCTTCCTGCTCGTGTACCTGGGAAGGCAGTGGAGAATCGTCCAAGTGCACGATGGCCCCTTGCCATCCATGTGGGAGACCAGAAAGGAGTTCCTGGCTGCTGGCCACAGCCTGGCAAGAACCAAGCTATTGTGGCCATTTAGGGAGTGAACCAGCACATGGAAGATTACACACACACTCTCTCTCTCTTTCATGCTGCCTTTTAAACAAATAAACTAATTTTTTAAAAACCCACACAGATAAATACTTCCCATGTCTCTGCATGAGGGGTTTGCCCACTGGTGCTAACTGTTTATTAAGGATGTGGAGTGCAAGAAAGACTCATTCACTCTGTGAACTCAGAGCAGTCACTATTTGGTTAAAAAAAAAAAAAACAAAAAACAAAAAACAGGAGAAAAAAAGACATCCATTCTGCAATTTCCAGTGGTCCTCAGGTTCCCCTTCCTACTCCATAACAATGTTCGTCCGTAATTTTTAATCTTTTTATTTCTGTGGCTTCTCATGATTTCCCCAAGGTCATTTACCAATTTACTATGCTTCTTGTCATTTCCCTATCTTCTATAGTTTTCCATGTTTTATTTTTTAAAGATTGTTTATTTATTTGAAAGGCATGGTTACAGAGAAGGAGAGGTAGAGGCAGAGAGTGTGCGCATGCAAGAGAGAGAGAGAGAGAGAGAGAGAAAGATCTTCCATCCCCTGGTTCACTCCCCAAATGGCTAAAATGACCAGAGCTGGACCAGGCCAAAGCCAAGAGCCAGGAGCTTCTTCTGGGTTTCCCTTATGGGTACAGGGGCCTAAGAACTTGGGCCATCCTCCACTGCTTTCCCAAGCACAGTAGCAGGGAACTATATTGGAAGTGGAGCAGCCGGGATTTGAACTAGCACCCATATGGAATGTTGGCACTGCAGACAGTGGCTTTACCCACTATGCCACAGCGCCAGCCCCTACATATGTATTTTTAATTACTATAGTTTCGATTCTCAAATTTTTACTTGGCTCTTTTTCATACCTGTTGTTATTCCCCCATGATGCCTGTATATATAAATATTAAAAACTTTCTTTTTCATTGTTCCTGGGTATGGGTTTTTCTTTTTCTGTACACCAAATTCCTTTTTTTCATGGCAAGTGGATAAATCTCTGATCTGTAATTTCAGTCTGTGAGCTTAGCACCTGCCGAAGTTATTTTCCGTGAGAACTCTCAGCAGTTAGTTCCAGTTTGCCTTTCCTGGGACCCTTCGTATTTCAGTGTTTCCACATCAGTTTTTATGTATTTTGCAGTCATGGTTTCTGCACCACAAGGTACATGAGGACCAGAAACACACACCACACATGCCATTGTCTTGGGATTCACGTTCCTCCAGGATGTCACCTTTGTCACCCATCTTCTGCATTCTTGTAATACCTCTGAGTTAATTGGATGTTGTTTTTAGTGACTATTTCCTCAACTGAAAAGCTTCTTCCTGGCTGAAGGTTGCAAACAGAATATATACAGCCCCGCTTCTATTCTTTACCATGTACAAGACCTCCAAGGTTTGACTTCGATTCCTAGCTTCTCGTTACAACTTGCCCCCTAACTAAGTTCTAGGTCTGGTCATAATACAGCATAGGCTGCTACACTCCCAGCCCATTCAAAGTCACTTGTTTTGAGTTCCCCTTGCATTTTTATTACCTAGACATTTCACTTTGTGCTTTGGAGATTATATGCATGTTTTTAGACCTGTATTTCTTCTGTATGACTGTGGGGCTATTGTATAAAGGCAGTTTCCCCCACATCACTCCAGTCTGTCACCTTGACCAATAGGACTTGTTAAACAAATGCATGAGGAATTATTACACTCACAAGTCTGGAAATTATTCATGAAAGTTGAAGACTCACTGCATTATGGAGTCCACTCCTTCCCTTTGATCGTGTCCCTGTTCGCCCACCACCCCACACACTCAGCCACAGTGACTCCACTTCAATTTTCCTTCCCAAATATTCCTGTGCTTCCACTTTCTAATTCACTTGGACCAGCGAAATCCTTTCATGAGCGAAATCTCTGCATTTAGACCTTCTCTCTTAAGATTCTACCCTACTCGTAGAATATATAGTGATTGAGCTATAGATGTGTCTGTCTAGGCCTAAAATTCCTCTGTTCTCTACCAGATAAAAACCCAAACTACTTAGAGCTATACAAACGATCATCCATGGACCAGCCTTTATCACTCTTGCTTTTTCTTTGTAAGATTTATTTATTTATTTGAATGGAAGATTTACAGAGAGAAAGGGAAAGACAGAGACAAAGGGAGAAATACCTTCTATTCGCTGGTTCCCTCACCGAATGGCTGCAGTGGCTGGGGCTTGGCCAGGCTGAAACCTTAAGCGAGGAGCTTCTTCCAAGTCTCCAGCACGGGTGACAGGAGTCCAAGCACTGGGGCCAGATTGTGCTGCTTTCCCAAGGACATTAGCAGGAAGCCGGATGAGAAGTGGCGCAGCGGGAACTTGAACCAGTGCTCTCATGGGATGCTGCCCTCACAGGTGATGGCTTAACTTCTGTGCCACAATGCTGGCCTTTCTCCTGATATTTTTCTCTCTTCTTTGTGTCTCATTTAATGTCTTACCTGAAAAACACTGTTGATCAACCTCAATGTTTTGCATACTGACTTCCCCCTTGTATTCATCTCTCCCTAACCTGTCTGGTTGAGTGTTGTTTCACCACTCGGCTCAGGCAGTAGCTCTCCTGGAAAACCTTCCTGGGACCCCAGGCAGGGTGAAGGCCTCCCCTCTGCATTCCCAGAACACCCTGCACATACCCTTTCTTTTAATATTATATTGGCAATATATCATTTATCAGCCCCCTCATAAAACACGAGCCCACACAGGAAAGAGTTTCGTTTTTATCTTTGCTTTATTTACTCACCATCTGGCTTAGAGCTTGGCACATATCTTCAGTTAGTATTTATATCTTCAATTAGTATTTGTTGAACTAAATTATTAAGAATCTCAGAAGAATCACCCTTGCTCATGAGCTCTGGTCTCTCTCAAAATTTTGTCTGCTTTGGAAAGTTAACCAGGTGAGAAAAACACACAAGCAAATCCTTCAGTAGATGATATGCTTGGAAAAATGGACCCGACACAAACATGTAGCTCTTGTGAAACACCTGTAGGACATTCTCGGGTTAAACACCACTTCCAGGAGGATTTTCCTGCTCTAATTTACAGCCCTGTGTCCATTGACAACATTACAGAAGGTAACGTAAAAGTCCCATCACAAAACTGTGAGTGCTATCGAGCAAAGTAATAGAAAAGCATCTAGACACAATATTTTTTCTCTCCATAAAAATATGAGGATACTTAAAAATGTGCAAATATGGAATCAAAAGATAGTGTGCTTTGGTACAAAAAATCTTGAAATATATGCATGGTTTGTTCATAATACACATAGTTCCTTTGAACTTGTTGAGACCCTGCATATGCATGGATTTCAAAATTTTTCTGCAACAAACCAAATTCATCTTTTAATTCCATTTTCCAGAAACTTTGGAGTTCCCTCATATGTACAGTGTGATGCCAGATACAGATAGAAAATATAAACAGAAACAATACAAATGCTCAAACACTTCTAGTTACTATACTTCCCTTCTTTTCTAAACTCCTTCTTTTCACATTTTGAATAACAGAGCACTTCCAAATACTGTAAGATTTCTTCCCCCCCGTGATGGATAAAAATTAGACTAGCCAGCTAAAGTCTTTGAGATATTTATGCCACAATTTTTTTTCCTTTCTGGAGTGTGTGCATGTTTGTGTCTGTGTATAAGCATACATAGGGTTAGCTGCAGAATTAAAGCAATTTAGAAGCATAAGTGACCTTTAAAAAAAAAAAACGTGGGTGATTATTAAAGCAAAAAAAAAAAAAGAGATGGTTTTAAAGCTTTCTTAAAAAGACGGAATTTGTCTTAAAAGTATTCTTTCCTAGAACAGGTCTTCAAGAAGGAGGTACCTTTCTCTGAAGGGAGGAGAGAACTTCCACTTTGACTATGACCTTGTCTAAATAAGATAAGAGTCGGAGAACTCAAAAGGCTTCCATAGCCTTGGAAACTCATGACTGGAGCATAGGGAGATTACTGATGCCATAAACAGGAGTGTCAATTTGTAAAGTCAACAACAGGAGTCACTGTGCACTTACTCCTCATGTAGGATCTCTGTCCTTAATGTGCTGTACATTGAGATTTAATGCTATAACAAATACTCAAACAGTATTTTTCACTTTGTGTTTCTATGTGGGTGCAAACTGTTGAAATATTTACTTAATGTATACTAAACTGATCTTCTGTATATATAGAAAATTGAAAATGAATCTTGATATGAATGGAAGGGGAGAGAGAGCGGGAAAGGGGAGGGCTGCGGGTGGGAGGGATGTCATGGGGGGGGGAGCCAATGTAGTCCATAAGCTGTACTTTGGAAATCTATATTCATTAAATAAAAGTTAAAAAAAAAAAAAGTATTCTTGGCCGGTGCCGCGGCTCACTAGGCTAATCCTCCACCTTGCGGCGCCGGCACCCTGGGTTCTAGTCCCGGTCGGGGCGCTGGATTCTGTCCCGGTTGCCCCTCTTCCAGGCCAGCTCTCTGCTGTGGCCAGGGAGTGCAGTGGAGGATGGCCCAGGTGCTTGGGCCCTGCACCCCATGGGAGACCAGGATAAGTACCTGGCTCCTGCCATCGGATCAGCGCAGTGCGCCGGCCGCAGCGCGCTGGCCGCAGCGGCCGTTGGAGGGTGAACCAACGGCAAAAGGAAGACCTTTCTCTCTGTCTCTCTCTCTCTCACTGTCCACTCTGCCTGTCAAAAAAAAATTTAAAAAAAAAAGACAAAAAAAGTATTCTTTCCTTTGTCCTGGTTCCCCGTCTCCTGATGAACATAAAGCAATGAATCAGCCCAGGTCAGAGAGAACATCAAGGCACCTGCCTCAGATTACTCTTCTATTGATGGAATTAGCAAAGGGCTTAGAACGTGCCTGTTAGATTTCTTTGAAACTTAAGGAAGTCATTGCAGTAACTTTGAGCCTTGCAGTGACTGTAAAAACAGGTATGGCGATTTCCCTTCACTCTTTTGACCTGCACGGAGTTTCAAGCAAGTTGTGTTTGCAAAATAAAAATGAGACGGACTGGGGCGCTTCCACCAACTCAGAGAGGGACAGAGTGCCAGCTCGCTGTGGTTTGGTGCTTTGATTGCTGTCCCTTCCTGTTCACTCTGAGAGGAAGCTGATATGCTCATCAAATTTCTTAATAGCACTGCTATGTTTATGGTTCTCCAAATGTGAGATTTCTTTGATTTGAATCATCTTTCTGTCTGTAAAGCCAGATTGACCATCTGCCAAAAAATGGCAGGGATGTTACAGAGACCACGGCCTCACCAAAACCTTCCCCATCTTCAGCTTCCTGGAGCTGCAGGTGTCCCTGGTGCCCTAACAAGCTCTCAGTGCTTGCCAGGTGCATTCCTGCCTACAAGGGCATCCTCAAGCCCACCAGGCCGACGAGACAGCTTTTACAGCCCTGAGTCGGTGCACCTCCAACACTCATGACTTTTACAGATGTGCACATCAGAAGCAACCCTACAACTTAAAAAACACATGAAAGTCCCATGCCAAATTCACCAGAATTCTTGTTCAGATTGACAGGAAGCTTGAGCAAATGCATTTTTTCAGAAAATGTTTTTTAAATATTTTATCATCTCTTTGCATTTATTACAATTCACTTCAACAACCACAGAATCCTTTTCTTCCAATGCCACAAACCATGTTATAAATGAAAGCTGGTACTGATGCTTATCAAAATATTCAATACAATTGATGTTTTATATAAAACCACTTTATATATGTTAACTTGTTCCCAAAAAAACATTTCTTTTTTTGGTCTGGCTTAAAAAAATTTGATATAAATATTTACAGCATTTTTTTCTGTTAGATGGATATTCTTATAAACCAAAAAAAAAAAAAAGGGAATTTTATGGACCAACCACATAAAACATAAGAGAGTGTGAAAGGCTCCTAGTCATGCTATTTTTGTTGTTGTTGTTGTTGTTGTTGTTAATACAGTACTGAAAATGCCCTTCAAACCTTGCCATACTAAACATTCTGTTCACATTTAAACTCTTTCTCTCCAAGTAGTCTGTTCATCAATAGGAAACAGAAAGGAATGGCCGCTCTGCCTTGGGTCTTCTTTCAGACTGGAGGGTGGGAAATACTTTGCAGAGAGGAGTTATAACCGGAAGAGTCCGTCTTTGGCCAGAGCAGTGAGGTGACATTTTGATGCAAAACTTTTGCTTGGTCATAAGTCTTTATAATTAGTATTTTCTGGAGTTGGGATGGAATTTTAAAAGATCTGAGAAACAATGATAAGGGGAGGAAAAAAAAAAGGCCAGAATATGATTTTTTTAATGACATAAAAAATAGTTATTTAAGTATTTGTTACTACAGCTATTCCATAGATCCAAGAAAATAACATAACAATAACAACAGAAGTCTGCTGACAGTGCTGACTTACCACAGCAGCTTTCAATCATGACTGTTATCACCAAGGTCACTGGACCAGATAAATACCCCTGTTCTCTGGAACACACGCCTCAGGTTACAGAAAAGAAGGTGAGACTGCCACAAAGACTGAGCAGCTGGCTCTGTTCTCGGATGGGAACGATGCTCTGTGATGAATGTCACGCGCTGAAGGCAAAAGTGTAACTGAGGCTTCATTTACACAGTTACAACGCTTTGCTTGTTTGAACAGTTTGTGGGACCATGTTGTTTTAAAACAGTATACTACATATTTCCTGAAATCCAGAATACTGGTGATACTACCTAAGTCTCAAATAGGGAGAAACTGTCAATTAAGACTATGGAAGAAGGCAC
This sequence comes from Oryctolagus cuniculus, assembly GCF_051225735.1. NCBI lineage: Eukaryota > Metazoa > Chordata > Mammalia > Lagomorpha > Leporidae > Oryctolagus > Oryctolagus cuniculus. The sequence goes on from NC_142872.1 coordinate 18,270,656, forward strand.
ACTACCTTTGGTCCTGTTTTGTTTTTCTCTCTCTATAAAACCCCCAAAACTAGGGTTTGAGTAATTTGCTATTTTTTAAATCATTTAGAACTAGCTGTTAGAATTTGCTCTGAAAAAAGACTGCAAATAGTCTTGTAGACAACAACACAACTCTTTCAAAAGACAGCTGAGTTATCGTTTAAAATTGTGCAATCTGAATTGTTATTTTCTTCACAATAGAATATTTTAACTCTGGCAGTTTTATTCCTGTTAACAATAGATCAAGACATAGGAAAGGCTAAGAAGAATGCTTTACACTTAGTCATGTTCTCTTTTTGCTTTGAAAAATAGCAGTGCACATTAGGTCTTCTAAGAGATAGGCTGATAATTTGTCTAGGGGAGGGAAAGGAACCACATTTTTTTAGTTTGTCTTTTTCTTCCTTCTTTTGCTCAAAAATATTTAATGGGAACAAGAAGAAACTGAATCTATAAATGCTGCAAGCAAATGAATTTTATTTATTTATTTTTTAACAGGCAGAGTGGACAGTGAGAGAGAGAGACAGAGAGAAAGGTCTTCCTTTGCCGTTGGTTCACCCTCCAATGGCCGCCACAGCTGGCGCACCACGCTGATCCCATGGCAGGAGCCAGGTACTTCTCCTGTTCTCCCATGGGGTGCAGGGCCCAAGCATCTGGGCCATCCTCCACTGCACTCCCGGGCCATAGCAGAGAGCTGGCCTGGAAGAGGGGCAACCGGGACAGAATCTGGAACCCCGACCGGGACTAGAACCCAGTGTGCTGGCGCCGGTAGGTGGAGGATTAGCCTATTGAGCTGCAGCACCGGCTTGCAAATGCATTTTTAAAATGGCCCTCAGGGGCTGGCACTGTGGTGCAGCCGGTTAAAACCCTGGCCTGCAGTCCCAGCATCCCATATGGACGCTGATTTGAGTCCAAGCTGCTCCACTTCTGATCCAACTCCCTACTAATGCACCTGGGAAAGCAGCAGGGGATGACCCAAGTGCTTGGGCCCCTGCACCCCTGTGGGAGACCCGGAAAAAGCTCCTTGTTCCTTGTTTTGGATTAGCTCAATTCTAGTCATTGCAGCCATTTGGGGAGTGAACCAGCAGATGGAAGACCCCACCCCTCTCTCTCAGACTCTCACTCTCTGTCTCTAATTCTTTCAAGTACACAAAATAAATGTTAAAAGCCCTCAGGTGGTTCTGATGTGCAAATGTCAAATATAGAGCACTCTTGAAACTGGATAAAGGAAAGATACTGCTGAATGAGCTTGTCAGACAATAATTTTCTCCTGCACTTTTTTCAAAGTACCACTGAGTTTTCTTTCAAAATGTACCTTGGGCTAATGCCTTGAGTGATTTTGCTTGATGACCCTAGCTTGACCTTGTCAGAGGGACTTTGCATCTCCAAATAAAATAGTTGTAAGTTATAGTGACAGTATTAGAGATTTTTTCCTTTATAAAAAAAAGGAAGTAACTCCTAAATCAGACACAGAAGGAAAACCTAGTATAGAAGTGTCTGCAGAGCGGTGGCGGGGGTTGGGGGGGTAACCGACACTGCGGCTCAGTAGGTTAATCCTCCGCCTGCAGCACCAGCATCCCATATGGGCACCAGTTCAAGTCCCAGCTGCTCCTCTTCCAATCCAGCTCTCTGCTATGACCTGGGAAGGCAGTAGAAGATGGCCCGAGTGCTTGGGCCCCTGTACCCACCTGGGAGACCCAGAAGAAGTTCCTGGCTCCTGGCTTCGGATTGACCCAGTTCTGGCCATTGCGGCCATTTGGGGAGTGAACCAGAGATCTGTCTCTCCCTCTTGATGTCTGTAACTCTACCTCTCAAATAAATAAATAAAATCTTTAAAAGAGGGAGAGAGAAATGTATCCTGGGAATTGCCTTACTAGAATCACGTAATAACATCTGAGATGGCTTCTAAATATCTCCCAACTTTAGACAACATATGACTTGATTGACAACAAAAACAAATAAATATTGTAGGGAAATGAGAGTGACTTTATACATTAATAGATGAAAAGTTCGAATTTATCTAGAAAGAATTTTATTAACACCTAATAATCTTGCATGTTTAAGGAGCACATATATACAAGGCAAGTATTATAATTATTATACTACCATGATCACTATTTCAGGAAATATCTTTGACACAATAGCCTACAGGTAGAAGCAACTGTCTGTCTATGAATGAATGGATAAACAAAATGCGGTATACACGTGCCATGGAGTATTCATCAGCCTTAAAAAGGAAAGACCTGCTGACATGTGCTGCAACATGAAGTGACCTGAAGGAGCTTATGCTAAATGCCATAGGCTGATTACAGAAACACACATGTTGTGTGATTCCACTTAGGTGAGGGAAGCAGAGTAACTCAAATTCGTAGAAGCAGAAAGTAGAATTGTAGTTCTCAGGAGCTGCATGGAGAAAGGAGCAGGAACTTGTTTAATGGGTGTAGAGACTCCATTTTACAAGAGGAAAAAATTCCAGAAATCGGTCCCACAACAACATGCCTAAACTTAACACTATTGATATGTATACTTAGAAATGCGTTTTTCCTGGTTTAAGATCTATTTATTTATTTGAAAGAGTTACGTATATAAAGAGAGATCCTCCATCTGCTGTTTCACTGCGCGAACAGCCACAACAACTGGGGTTGGGCCAGGCTGAAGCCAGCAGCCTGGAACTCCCTCCAGGTCTCCCACGTGGATGGCAGAGGCCCAAGCTCTTGGCCCATGTTCCTCTGCTTTTCCAGCTGCATTAGCAGACAGCTGGGTTGGAAGTGGAGCAGCTGGACTCACACTGGTGCCCATGCAAGATGCTGGCATGCAGGCTGCGGCTTAACCCACTGGTCTGGAACGTCGGCCCCTATATTATACATTTTTCACAATTAGAAAGACAAATGTCACCTAGTTGAAAAGTTAAGTGTGCTTTTTTGCACTTGAGAGTATTTGACATTCTCAGTTTAGGTGGTGCCCTATAGAATTTCATTAGAATAAGTAGAAGTCAGTTTTGACTTGGACATATGATATTTGAGCAGAATTAGGGAGCATATTATTTATCTATTCAGTCTGTTTGACAAAAAAGTCGTTATTTGTTGTACATCTCCTAAGCTTTAGTTTCACAGGAGCTTGGCTGGCCTTGGGTCAGGCTCGCTGGGTCGGGGGGGATCAGGTTCAGCCTGGCATATCCAAAGGATGCTTCGCTGAGCCTCTGCCATTTCTACATCAGAGCGGTCTCCTGTCACTCCAGGGTTGCTCCCACTCTTAGGAGGACCTGAGTGTTTCAGTTCAAACTGGAACTGATCAAATATGGCTCCTGCAGGCTTTCAGTGTCAGAACCAAAATAGCAACTGGCCACTTGCCTGCTTTGGGAAATGTATGTATGTAACTTAGATGATTATCCCTAAATCTTAACAATCTCAGATTCTGAGAGGTGACAACACAAGTCACTCATAAGAGAAAGGCAAGTGGCTTTCAGCCAAGTGCACATGTCTCCTCCCTGCCTTTTATCCTTGCACATCTCAGAGATGAGGGTGTGTTATTGGGAACAGGCTTAGAGGTCTACTACACAGCAATGTGAGATCCAATTAAAGCTCTCTGTATGGGATATCACATGCAAATGCTAGCTTTTCAGTGCAAGACTCAAATGGGATTAGGGCACCTTGCTAGCCAGTGAATAAGGGAGACAGACAGACCCCTGTGGAGTCCTCCAGAACAAGGGACATTCTGTATTTGATGATGTGTTTTGTATCAAGGGCGTTTGTTTAGACTTGCTAAAATATGCAGTCTGAAACTTGCTAATATCTCTGTTGCAGAAGTCCACATCACCACCACACCTTGCCTTCCCTCTGGGATTCTTCACTTGCTTCTCACAATTCTAATGCTGCTTTTATTGGGTCATGCCTTTTACAACCCGACCTCGCACGCCTATAACCCAATTCACATAAAATGTCAGATTCTGCGATTAAACTCTTGTCCAAAGGATCATTAAAAGTAACTATATAGGGGCCAGTGATGAGGCGCAGCGGGTTAACACCGTGGCCTGCAGTGCCGGCATCCCATATGGGCGCTGATTCGAGACCTGGATGCCCCATTGCCAATTCAGCTCTCTGCTATGGCCTGGGAAAGCAGTAGAAGATGGCCAAGTCCTTGAGCTCCTGCACCCATGTGGGAGACCTGAAAGAAGCTCCTGGCTTTGGACTGGGGCAGCTCTGGCTGTTGCAGTCAACTGGGAAGTGAACCATCAGATGGAAGAATTTCTCTCTCTCTCTTTCTCTGTTGCTCTGACTTTTAAATAAATACATACATCTTTTTAAAAAAGTAACTATATAGATTCCAAAATTCTTTTCTCCCAGGCTAGGAAATGTGACTTCATGACATGAGCAAGAGAATGTCTAAATAGTGGACAACCGTAAGACTTAGAAAACAAAGTACCTTAAGTCACAGCTGGAATGCTAAGTTTGAGGAATGTGACTGGATTTGGGTGGCAAATACTGCGTCAGTTTCAGATCCTTCCTTCCAGGTTTCATGGATCAGGACTGACCCTGCTAGTTAACAAGTCTCCAGGTGTGAAAAATCACTAGTATTTCTCCCATCACTTTCAAAGACTTGGGGTGTAAGTGGTCCCTGGGGTCCAAAAGAGGCCCTGCAGGAAGCTGCAGGGAGAGTTTAAGCTAACGATCATTAGATCATAAAGTTTTAGCTAAGAGCAACAAGGGATGATTTTGGTTCAGAACTGCAGAAGTGGTTGTCTTGTCATCAAATAGTCACAAGAATTCAGTGTCTTCTATCATACATTCATCGTCAGTATACCTTCATGAAATATCACCAATATAAACAGAATTGGAAGAGAGTATGAAATATTTTGAAATGAGACCCACAAGGTCTTGTATCTCATGGGCAAATGAACTCCCAAGTGGTTGAGTTTGGGTCATTGGCTTAGAGCTATATGGTTGTGAGGACCCTGGGTTCGTAGCTGATTTGAAAATCAACTCCTTTCTTTGCTTTGTGCCTTTAGCCCCCCAAGGAAATAGACTTTTCTAAGAAAGGGGTAGGGGAGCATTTTGATTGGCACTACTGTCCCTTTTGAGTCTTTTTTAAAAAGATTTATTTTATTTATTTGAAAGAGTTACAGAGAGAGGCAGAGAGAGAAAGAGGTATTCGATCTGCTGATTCACTCCCCAAGTGGCCGCAACAGCTGGAACTGAGCCAATCCAAAGCCAAAAGCCAGGAGCTTCTTCTGGGTCTCCCACATGGGGTGCAGGGCCCCGAGTTCTTGGGCCATCCTCCTCTGTTTTCCTAGGCACATTAACAGGGAGCCAGATGGGAAGTGGGGCAGATGGGACTAGAACTGGAGCCCATATGGAATGCCAGTGCTACAGGCTGGGGCTTTAACCTGCTGTGTCACAGCACTGGCTCCCTGAGTCTTTTTTACCATTCGGTATCCCCTGGCTGTGGTGGGTGCATGAAGTGAGAAAAGGAACCTGAGACGAGGATAAGCAGGAATGGAAAATGCACAGGGCAATGATAACAGCGGAGGTTGGGATTGGGGGGGAGGGGTGTTTGATGTCAGCAGGTGTGGGTGTGCATCATTGGTTCTCTGGCCCTGCAGTGCTAAGTGGCTGTGACTGCCTCAAGGAAGAAAATTTGTGTTTCATCAGCTTGTTCTGATAACTTGCATTGATATTACCCAGTGAGTCTGATGCTCCATTTCAATAGAAAAGCCCACAAGGAGAAACCACACCTTGAGCTAGGAGCCAAGTTTGAAACTTCAATTTCTGATCCTTTCTCCATATGCATTCTAATGTCCTTCATCAAAATAACTGTCTGTTGCAGTGAATCCAATGGGGAATTTTTTATTATGAGAAATTTTGAGATGCTTGTCCACCATGAAACTAATTTTCGTTCCCAATATATGCTAGATTAAAGCAATTGACCAACTAAAGAAGTGATAGATCATTCATTTGACTGCTGCTACATGTTAGTCAACTTTACACATATTACTTCTCTATGAAGCCGTGTGGTTGGATGGCTCACTGCCAAAAAGCAGTTACTGGGGCCATCACTGTGGCACACCTGGTGGAGCTGCTGGAGACACCTGCATTCCATTTTGGAGTGCTGGTTTGAGGTTCAGCTGCTTTGCTTCCAAACCAGCTCCCGGGGAATGCACCTGATAAGGCAGCAGATGACAGCGTAAGTACTTGAGTGCCCACATGGAGTTCCTGGCTCCTAGCTTAAGCCTGACCCAGCCCTGGCTATTGTAGTCATTTTGAGAGTGAAACAGCAGATGAAAGATCTGTCTCTCCCTCCTTCTCTGTTGTTCTGCCATCCAGATAAATAATAAATATTTTCAAAAATCATTTACTGTCTCAAAAAGTCCCACATATGAAGAATGAAGATTAAAAGATAATAATATTGATATCAATATTAACTAACATCATGCTACAAAGCTATTTTTAACACACGTACATACACTCTTACTATTAACAAATACATTTTATATGAGATCAGGTACATTTCACTTTATGTCTTTTCATTTTTGTTTTTTAAAAATTTTATTTAATTTTATTTATTTGAAAGACCGAGAGATCAAGAGAGAGATGGGTGGAGAGAAATTCTTGGTTCACTGGTTTACTCTTCACATGCCCACAACAGGCAGGATAGGCCAGACTGAAAGCCTAGAGCCTGGATTCAATCCAGGTGTCCCATGTGGGTTACAGCAATCTGAGGGCTTGAGCTAGCACCTGCTGCTTCCAATGGTGCCCATTAGCAAGAAGCTGGGTCAGAGACAGAGCCAGGACTCAAACCCAGACACTCCAACCTAGGATGTGGGTATCCTCACTTGTAACAAGACTGCTAGGTTAAATGCCAATGCCTATTTCACCTTTTTCTTCTTTATTTGAGAGGCAGAGTTACAGAGAGGCAGAGGCAGAGGCAGAGGCAGAGGCAGAGGCAGAGAGAGAGGTCCCACATCCACTGGTTCACTCCCCAGAGGGCTGCAACAGCTGGAGCTGCGCCGATCCAAAGCCAGGAGCCAGGAGCTTCCTCCGGGTCTCCCACACAGGTGCAGGGTCCTAAGGACTTGGGCCATCTTTTACTCCTTTCCCAGGCCATAGCAGAGAGCTGGATCAGAAGTGGAGCAGCCGGGACTCAAACCTGCGCCCATATGGGATGCCCATATTGTAGGCAGCAGCTTTACCTGCTATGCCAAGGCTCCGGCCCCACCTATTTCACTTTAAACCTAGACATCTCAAGTGCGAAATTGTTTCAACTCCACAATGAGAAAGAAAGCAGCAGTTTTTTGAATATTACATTCGTGGGAAAATAATACATAACATGGCAAACTTCCTACTTCACTTTCTCTAATTCTCTAGTGGAGTGCACAAAGCTCTTTCACGCTGGATGAGTGTCTCTTCTCCTCTTAACATGTTCCTTGTCTCTCCTGCACTTTCTTCCTCTTAGAATCCCAGAGCCTGTGCTGCCTGCTGTTTCACTTTTTGGGGGCAGAGTAAGATTTCTGATGGAGAAGAATATATATTGGGACATTAATTTAATTAGACTATCTTTAACCGCAAAGAAAACCCTGAGGTGATTTAAGCACCTTGGTGCACTAGGAACTCAATTTTCCAGGCCTTGAACACATGCCTTTCTTTGCTTTATGGTTCGAGACAAGTCACAGATGGTCGGTGGCTGCTGATTTCTTTCCAGAGGCAGCCTCCAGTCAAGTTCAAAGGGAGAGCTAGGCACAGAGAGAATACAAGGAACTTCCCAATTAGAAAGTCGCTGCTGAGAAAGGCTCTTCGTTCTTCGTGTAATGATGGTAGAGGACTTCGTTGGGCTTTGCCAGCAGACCTGGGAATCCTGCTTTGCTGCTGCTGTATCCTTCCCGCCCTGGTTTCTGTTCCCTCTCGCCCACGGCAGTTCTGACGGCTGTTTGCCAAGGATGCCAACACCTTCAGAGGTGTGCCTGAGAAACTGGAATTGCTTCATAGACAGCTTGGGCCGGCCGGGTCCTCTGTCCCCAGGGAGAGTTGGCCTAGAACATAGCTTCCTAGCAGGCCCTGTTAGATGTGACAAGGCGCTGCTCGCTCTGTTCTCAGGGTGTGATCCAGAAGTAGCTGCAGCTTCAGCCTTGGCTTTGCACAGGCCCTCCCTGAGCCGTCCATCTTGTCCTCTGCTATTGCACTTTATTTTGCATTATAGTGTCTTTCCTTTTCAAACATTCTGATTGTCAGCCTGATGCATGTTTACCGGATGAGAGAGATGAGGCAACACTAAGCAAAGATCACACTAATAAAATCGCCTTATCGCAGACGTGATTGGTTTTAGACATTAGAATGCAACCTAAGTCTATGAAGCCATTCTGCTAGTAGATTTTGATCCAGGTTATTTCTTCTAAGTTAGCAAGACCTCAGTTGCCAAGATGCTTGTTCGTATGAAATGGCCTGCGTTTTATACATAGGCAAATGGAGGTTCTTGTACTTCAGGGGAAATACCCCAACATTGGACAACTCTATTGTAAGAAAGTTCTGCTTGGTCATTGGAATTCACCCCAAGTATAAAGTTATCTCTTTATCTTGCATTAATTTGTAATTTCTCTTAGCCAAATACTTAATACAGGTATCCTAGAAATCAGGCTATCTGCTGGCAGACTCCACTCTGACTGAACTAATCATTTATCCCACAGAAGGAAAGAACTTGGCTCCAACTATAGACAAATTCTTCTCCAGTAGTGAGTTAGATTGTTTGTTTAATTACTAAGGTTTTGTTTTCATTTCATTAGAAGTTTTAAACCTTTTGGGTTTGGGAGCAATTACAATGCATTTTTTCAGCATTTTGTAACATACAACAAGGCGAGCTGGTGCTCAGATGGGAGAGCTACCGTGGAGGAGTGAGGAGGGCCCGAGCAGATGTCCAGATACTGGCTCTCTGGGCCACATGGGGCTCCCAGTGATGCTGCGAGGCCAGGCTCCTGGTCTGAGGCTACTGAGGCCTGAGGGTCTGAATTATCTGGTTCCCTGTGGCCTCATCATGTGAAATAAGACCTAGTTATGTGTTACATTTCTGATTGTTTTCCATTCAGGGATTTTTGTAAGAAAGGTTTGCGTATTTGTTGCTTCGGATGACTCAATAAAACGGCCACACAGTCGCCGGAATCAGTGCAGGAGCCTCTCAGAAGAGACGAGGGGAGAGACCAGCACACAGTGCGGCTCCCACTCAGCTGGGGTCATGGAGACGTCCCTTGATTCCCAGGTGCCCTTCTGTGCATACCTCACCATCACACTTCAGAGTAACCTTTCACAACTGACGCTGTTACACTGCCTTTCTAGGTTACCTTTAAGTGACTTTAAAAATTAACGATGTTATCAGTTATAAAGCTTCATGTTGCCAATGAAAAGGAAAATCAGCTCTGAAGTCAAAAGGCCCTGGTTCAAGTCCATTGAGCTGCTTGTGCTCTGTATGACGAGGGTTAAGTCCACTTGAACACCTCGGCAGCTCAGCATCCTCATTGCTGTAGAGAGACAGTCGTGGGAATGGCAATGATGGCTGGTTGATGAGCAGTGACTGCTGGGCGGGCAGGTTAGGCTGTGAAGCCAGCTGTGCTGAGCAGAGTAAACTCAGCCTCCTGTGGCCAGGGAAGGCACGAGCACATGTCTGACATCCTTGGCCTTTGAAAGATTTTCCTGAGGCTATTATAAATGTAAAACAAAATAACAGATGTGAAATTGATTTTTAAGCAAAATACTATGCAAATGCTTCTGTCACTTTTTTAAAAAATATTTATTTATTTGATAGAGTTACACACAGAGAGAAGCAGAGGCAGAGAGAAAGAGGTCTTCCATTCGCTGGTTCACTCCCTGGTTGGCTGCAATGGCTGGAGCTGTGCTGATCTGAAGCCAGGAGCCTGAAGCTTCTTCTGGGTCTCCCATGCAGGTGCAGGAACCTAAGCGCTAGGGCCATCTTGCACTGCTTTCCCAGGCCATAGCAGAGAGCTGGATCAGAAAGGAGCAGACGGGACTAGACCCAGCACCCATATGGGATGCCAGCACTGCAGGCAGAGGATTAACCTACTGCACCACAGCACCGGCCCCAAGATTGATTTACTTTTATTGGAAAGGCAGAGTAACAGACAGATCGAGATCTTCCACCTGCTGGTTCACTCTTCACATGGCCACCATGGCAGGGGTTGCGCCAGGCTGAAGCCAGCAGCCAGGAACTCCATCTGGTTCTCCCCAGTGGGTGGCAGGGTCCCAAGTACTCTGGCCATCTTCTGCTATTTTCCCAGGTGCATTAGAAGGAAGCTGGATGAGAGCAGAGCAGATGGAACTCGAATCAGTGCTCTGATATGGGGTGCTAGTGTCATAAGTGACAACTTACACCACCGCACCACAGTGCCAGCCCCTACTTCCATTTTTATTACTTTCATTATTCATGCTGGGTTTTTAGAAGAGAAATGGAAAGAGGGAGCTACATGAACCCCATATATTCAAACCAAATTTTCTTGCCTTTTGTTAGCAAGCATTTGATCAGTGGCCCCTGAGACAAAACCCCATCTTTGTCATATGTGCTCTCTAAGTGACAAGAGTGGGATGGATAGGGTGGATTTTACATAAAGCAGAAGGTCTGTGCCCTGGCAGACCCAAGACAGAGCTACCCAGGGTAGGATGTGGTGGGGCACCAGTGCTTCTCACATCATCCTGTGTGGGAGCCGCCTACTGCACCTCGGCCTGGGGCCAGTTCTGGCAAGAGGTTGGATCAAGGCAATTTGCATGTCTGTTTTCAGAACATTAAGTTTTGTCTACCCGTACAAAGAGACAAGCTGATCTATGCGATCATGCAGAAAACTTAATTTTAAAAAAAAGAAGAAAGAAAAAGAACACAGCAACTTCACATTCCATTAAGTACAAATTTGATTTGCAGTAAAATGTGACGTCATCTTTCATAAAGACACTTGCTTGTTTGAGTGTGATGGGTTGGAGCTTTTCCTTTTGTGCTTTAAGGGACAGTGACAAAAACAGATGCAGCTAGCATATTGTAAACCTAGAGCTGGATACTGTCATCTATCTAGGACATCAGTAGAGACCACAATAGCTGTAGAAAGTGGGCTCTAAGGCTTGGGGAGACCATGCGCCTGGCCAGTGAGTGACAAAGCCCAGCCTCATAAACCGAGGCCCCGAGTCAAAGTGTGTGGAAATACCAGAAATTTTAAACAGTGCTGGCACCTCTCTGTTGAAATTCTTCTATAAATAGTTCCCTGGTTATTTCCAATGCTCATTGACTTGTTATAATGCAAGCCATTCAACAATATGATACAGAGAGATATTTCCTTTTCAAAACATTGCACAAATTCATGATTTCCTCTCCCTTTTCACCCTGTAGGAGAAGTAGGAAATAAGCAAAGTAATAGGCATTTACCTCCAAGCTGCAAAGCCTTCCCAGCCTTCCAGTGATCACCAAGGAGAGTTACTAGTTACCATGGAGACCATAATAGACTCCATGAGACTCAAGTACAACACTTGGGTTGCCTGGCAAGTGAATGCCAAAAAAGCAAAGGAAAATATTATCATTGCTGAAATCATTTGATGTCTATGACTAATAAAAAACATGTTGGCAAATTGAATTTTTCAGAATGCCCCAAGGGCTTGGTTAAAGCTATGAATTAATAGCATACAGAAGTTCTGTCTGGAGAAAACAAAACAAAAAGGGGGGAGGTAAGGATGTTAAACTATTATAGAATGTATCTGGGTAACCAAAAGTTTCCAACAGAAACCTTAGGCAACTAATCTAGGTCCTTTCCTCAGTTTTCAATTTCAATCTAATTTCCCCCTCCTATTTCCTTTGTAGCTAGAGAATGATTGGTACATTTTAAATCACGTGGTGCCTCACAGGTCATCTTGGCTATCTTGTCCAACTTCTCACAAATACGGGGATGCTCTTTAACATGTCCTTGAATGCCTCTGGAGGCTAAGATGGCTGAGGCATCCATTCAAGCATGTGCTGTGTCCCAGGGGGCTCGAGGATGCCAGTGGAGGAAAGAGCTGGGACAGAGCCAGAGTTCCAGCTACCTCCTGACCCAGGTCCCCAAGGCGACTACGGGCTGCCTGGTGGCTCCCACAGCGGGAGCTCTTTGCCAAGACACGTCCCATGTTGTTATGGATGGAGCGCTCATTGTTGGAGGTTACGTTGTCAGATTTTGTGCCAAAATCTGCCTCTTTGTGTTTTCTCCCCATTGTTCTCCATGATGTCTTGGGAATAACACTGTCTCCATTTCCTCTCCTGTTGAATAGCCCCATAGCTCTCAGGACTGTCCTGCTCACTCTCTTCTCCAAAACAAATATCCTCCATTTCTTTCTCAGATCATATGGTAAATACACAATCATACTGTAACAACAAGAAGCCGTAGAACACATCATCACTGTGGGAAAGAGACAAAAAAGGTGTTCTGGAAATTAGAATTTTTTTTTGAAGAGCTAAATTTGTTTTTAACCATAAAACTGAGATTTTTAACTGACACTGTGGAACTCTGTGTCTGCACTGGGTCCCTACATTCTAACAATCAAGTTACCCCATCAAAATGGAAACGCAGCTGTTTAAGTTTTTTTCTTCATGACAGGCACCACACCAGTCCTAGTGACTTCCCATCAATGCTCACCGAATTACACTTATTGTTTTTGTTCACTGTCAGTACTTAATTTAAGGACATTTTCTAGAAAAAGTACTTGTCTGCTTATGAATAGTTGTGATATGATCTGAGCATTTAAAATGCCATAAAACAAGAATTATAGGATGGAGCCAGCATTGTGACATAGGAGGTTCAGCTGCCACCTGGGACACCTGCATCCCATCTCAGAGTGCTCATTTGTGTCTGTGCTACCCTGCTTCCAGTCATTTCCTGCTAATGCATCTTGGGAGTTAGTGGATGATGGTTTGGCTGCTTGGTCCCCTGACACCAAGGAGAACAGCTGGGTGGAGTTCCAGCTTCCTGGCTCAGGCCAGACTGTTACAGGCATCTGGGGAGAAATCGGCAGATGGAAGATACCTCTGATCTCTCTCTCTTTCTCTGCCTTTCAAGTAGATAAAAATAAACTAGTAAATGTATTTTTAGAAAAGGAATTAGAGGATGATCAACATAAGAGAACAAAACCTTAGATCTTTCTGTTCCCAGTATCTTATAATGAAAATTTCCACACACATGGAAAAGAGGAAATAATTTATAGTGAATACCCATATATTCAACAGCTAGATTTTATAATTAGCATTCTTGCCACTTTGAGTTTATGACATATTTTTTCATGCCTCCATCAGAACACCCCTCTTACTTTTGTATGTATTTCAGCGTCACCTGCTCTTTGCAGTAAACCTAATGCTTAATACCTCACCATGCTTATCATTATGAGTTCACTTTTGATCCTTATAATTCACACTCCATTCTGAACCTTTCTTGCCATACTTTCCTTTTTTTTTTTTTTTTAACAGGCAGAGTTAGAGAGAGAGAGAGAGAGAGAGAAAGGTCTTCCTTTTTTCCATTGGTTCACCCCCCAAATGGCTGCTATGGCTGGCGCGCTGCGCCGATCTGAAGCCAGGAGCCAGGTGCTTCCTCCTGGTCTCCCATGGGGTGCAGGGCCCAAGCACTTGGGCCATCCTCCACTGCCTTCCTGGGCCACAGCAGAGAGCTGGACTGGAAGTGAAGCAACTGGGACAGAATCCGGCGCCCCAACCGGGACTAGAACCCGGGGTACCAGCGCCGCAGGCAGAGGATTAGCCAAGTGAGCCGCAGCGTCAGCCCCATACTTTCCTTCTGCCTCCCTTCTCAATTTTCATTTCTGTGTCCTTCCTTCCACTTACTGTCTTCAAAGCTCGGGAAAGTATAAAAATCTGAGCATGGAAGAGTCTTGAAGAAGCGTCAGGAAAGGTCACAGACGACCACTGCTGGCCTGCCCGGTGCTTTGCTGCAGGTCTGGAATGGATCACATAATCACGGTCTGATTCAAACCGTTTCACAATTCCCTGCAATAAACACAGCTATCAAACAGACATAGTTCTTGAGCGGTTGAGACCCTCTCTGCACTAATTTACAAGGGAGACTGGATTAGGAAGGATTTTGGCGAATGGAGACTCAGAGAAGGGAACTCACTGGAAGGCATTAGTGGCCTGGAGGCAGAGACCTTGTCAGTCTTGGTGACACTCAGGGCCGTTAAGCACCTGACACACCAGTGCGTGGAGGGAGTTCAGGAATACTACCTGCTAAGACCCGCACCTGTGTTTTGGCTCAGGACAGACCTCCTCGGCTTGAGCTGGGTGGATCCTCGCGAATTCTACTCCACCAACTCCCTTTAAAGAAGTTCCATTCTCCTTTGCAAAATTGCAAAACAAGTGCCTGCTAACAAGTTCCCTGCAGTGAAATCCTTATCTCGGTGCTTTGGGCCCAGGAGAGGGAGACAGCCCGTCTTTAAAAATAGGAGGTCTGGTCTATTACTCTGAAAGCAGAGGGTGATTCCTTGCTGCCCCACCATGATAACCTTTCAGACGCCACAAACCATGCCTTTCCCTATCTCCTGATGTCGGGTGGATAAGCAGAGTTAGCCATTCACTTCCTGGATGTCCTGATCAGCAGCCCAGGGAGCCTGGGCAAGGTGTGTGCGGCAGTGGAAAAGCCCAAGCGCAACAGGAAAGTTCTCCCAAGAGGCGGTTCCTCCAAAGTTGCAGAGAACTCCTGTGTTTGCCCAAATTCATGTTGAAATCCATAAAAGGAGCTTTCTGGAAGTCTCGAGATGAATCCTTTGAGGATGTAATAATCTTCCAAGGTAGTTTGCCAGAGGGTTAGACCCGGGCAGTCAGATTAGTAATAGCTCAGCATTCCTGGGCTTCACCGCTTGGAAACCACGGCTCGTCTTAACCCCTTTCCGAGACGGATCTCAGAGTGAGTATCGGGCCACATCCGCATTGCTGGCAACATCACACACTTCAGAGTTCACTGGGGTGCAAGGAACACGGAACTATTGGAGGGAAAATGACCCAGAATCGAGGCTCTGACTAGGTCACAAGTCTCCGTACAACCTGGAGAAAGCCCTCATGTCTTTGGGCGTTAGTCCCTAAGTGCTCAGTGCTAACTGGCAACCAGACTTTTTCTCCAACAGGCAAGCGTTGCTCAGGGTTCAGATCCACGTGCAAGCCCTCGCAGGGGTACAAGATGCTGTGCTTTAGAAGGTGGGCTTCCATGGTCGAGGGCTCAGACAGCAATGCGTGTAGATAAGCAAGGAGCGCCATCTCTGCGCGCTGCAAACCACTGTTTATTCCGGTGTCATTCATTCCTTCTGCTCTGCCGGTGTGTCTGTCTCCTCTGACGGAAACACTTATTTACTTGCTTATTTATTTATTTATAGAAACTGGAGCACAAAAAGAAAGTGGAAAAGCTGCAAACCGATTTGGCAATCGCTAAACAAGAGGCCGCCATCACGGCGCTGGAGCTCTCGGAGGAGATAAAGATGCTGCGTGAGGGAAAGCCCGCCCCCAGAGGTCAGTGCCGTCACGTGACGCGCCGCTGCGCACGGCCCGCGGTCCCGCCTCAGGGCTGGGGTTTGATTGGCGTCAAAGACCGGAAGCCCCAGTACGCGAGGGCCCGGCCGGACAGCCATGCGTCTGTGGGCAGAGAAAGCGCGCGAACCGCTGCGTCCCGGCTGGATTCGATTTCACAGTGAGATAGGCTGAGGGGGAACGGGTGGTTGGCTCTGGGGAAGCTTCTGACGCGGAAGGGCTGCGTTGAAATAGGTCTGGGAAGTGTCGTTGGAGCAGGCGGGTGGCAGTGGGGGCAGACCAGGGCCTGCGAACAAGGCCGGTGGCCCTCAGGCCTGGGGCTGTGGACTGGGTGGAGGAGCTGGCCTACAAGCACAGACCGGTTGCCACAGACAGGCGACAGGCACAGGGAGGGGACAGATTGTTGTTCCGCCGATGGGCTAATGAAAGCCAGACAGGGGAGGCTGGTGGGGCTGCAATCTGGGTAACTCAGAGAAATGTTCATAGCACGTTGGCTGTGGTTAACAGCTGGCCTTTTGTTAAGCGTTGCATGTATACGAGGATTTCTCCTGGAATGACCGCTGAGGTAAGTGCCCTGTTTACAGACTCTGCAACAGTAAGTAGAAACTTAGAGACGCTGGTTGTCTGGCCCTTGAGCCAGAAGTGCGGTCCCCACCTGGGCAGCGAACCCCTGGAGCAGCAAGTTGGCCCCCACCAAGGAACTTGCCCGGCTCCAGTAGACCAAGGGCCTTCCCTCTCGGCTGTGTCGCAACGGCACGGAACTCCGTTTCTGCCCGGTGCAGGAAGGAATGTCTGCCTTTGATGTGTGTCACTCTGGGAGCCGGGAACATGCCACTGCTCCTACGCTGGCTTCCTTTGTTACTCATAAGAAATTCTGGGAAAAGAGGCGCAATGTGGAAACTCATGGCGGGGGGGCGGGGGAGGAGGGTGCAGGCAGCGTGATGGCTGCGGAAGAGATACACTCCCAGCACTCTGACTGCGTGGTGACGCCCTTAATAGCAAGTTAGCTTTCGTTTTCCAACTGGAATGGCACTTTCCTGGGGTTCAAGTGGCATGCGACACCTGTCACCTGGGCCGTGTGCTGAAGGCCAGCCTTTTACACTTTCACGGAAATAACGTAAAGACAATTGATAAGTCTGTTTTCATCGCCTTGAAACCTAAAGAGTAAAATCCACAAGAGAATATTATGCATGTAGTCATTTTTTCTAGTGATGGTCACAGAACACATTGGAGATAGGCCTTCAGTTCACTTGAGAGAAGTTTGCAACTTCTGCATTGCCTCTCCAAAACCTGGTACACCAAATGTTATTGGAAGATATCTAATTCTTGTTACTTTTGTTTTTGATACAATTACTATCATTCATTGTCTAACAACAGCTTTATCTCTTGGATATTTGGTCAAAATGTAAATAATACTGGGATATCAGGGCACTACTGGTTAATGGGAAGGGGAGATACATTAAATCCTAATTTTCCTTCTTTGCCCATTTTTTTCTGCTGTATTTCTGCTTAAACAAAACATGACTAGTATAGGGGGAAAAACCCTGATGCTCTTATGATACAAATTTTAAAATTTTTTAAAAAGCAGTTATTCTAAAGTCCATCATGAATCAAAACAGTGAATGTCTTGAGACAATGTCCACTGCTTTGGACACTGTTGTATTGCACGTGGGAGTGCCTGGAATCGAGTCCCCCTTCCACTTCTGATCCAGCTTCCTGCTGGTGCACACCCTGGGAGGCAGCAGATGGCTCAAGTACTTGGATCCTGGCCATCTATGTGGGAGACCTAGACAGAGGTTCTGAGTGTTGGCTTCACTCTGGCCTAGCACCAGCCATGGGAAGTATTTGGGAAATGAACCTGCAAAGGAAGATTTCTTTTTTTCTGTCATTCTGCATTTCAAATAAAAATAAATAATCTTATTTTTCCAATTTTTTTATTTTTGTAAGGTGCACAAATTTTGTATATACAGATTTAGGAGCATAGTGATACTTCCCACACCACCATCTCTCCTACCCACACTTCCACCCTCTCTCCTCCATCCTTTCTTGTTCTTTAATTTTTACAAAGACATACTTTGTTTATTTTATAATCATAAGCTTAACGCTGCACTAATTAAAGAATTCAACAAATAGTAGGAAGGAAAAAAAACTATTCCTCAACAGTAGAGACAAGAGCTATAAATGATCATCAAATCTCAAAAAATCAATTTTGCTCATATATGTTACTTTTTTTGGTACTCTTATTCGTTACCACAGATCAGGGAAAACATATTTGTCTTTTTGAGACTGGCTTATTACACTAAGTATAATGGTTTCCAGTTATATCCATTTTGTTGTGAAAACAGGATTTCATTCATTCTTACAGTTAAGTAGTATTCCATAGTGCATATACACCACATTTTCGTTATCCATTCATCTGTTGGTGAACTCCGTATGTTTGCTAATATAAATTGAGCTGCAGTGAGCATGGGGGTACAGATGACTCATCTGCTGATTTCATTTTGTTTGGGTAAACTCCCAGGAGTAAGATGGCTGGGTCACATGGTAGATTTATTTTCCGATTTCTGAGGAATCTCCATGCTGTCTTCCCCAGTGGCTGTACTTGTTCACATTCTCACCAACAGTGGGTGAGGTGATACCTCTGAATTCACTTCAAAATAAAGCCTGAAAAACAAAGTCCAGTAACTTCAACACACCATGACCCGTCTCTAACCACAAAACAATCAGGGATAACCCACCCCCACGTACATATTTCTGACTTAAACACCATCCTTCCCCTAGTTACCTTGTGTCCTTGTTTACAAATGCCAGATGCCTGAGCCATAAGACTTTAAGGAGAAAATATGATTTATTAGCATCTGTAAACAAACCAGAGACTCACAGGCATGCCATTAGCCTTACATTCCGATGGACGCAGAGTCTAGATACCATCAGGACACTCTGTGTCACTTACCTCTGCTGCTTTCTGCATTGAGACTTCATTCTCTGAGGCTGGATGTCAGCAAAGACTGGAAACATGACCCTCAGCATCTGTGGGCTGCTCTTATAATTGGCCCTCCAAAGAAGCAAGCAAGAAATTTTTTTTTACCAACTCTCATTAGAAATAGTACAAGGAAGAACTCTGTGCTGGGTTTGATTGGTCCACCCCTGGATATGAACTACAGTTTTAGTGGCCAGGGTGGGAAATTTTGATGGAGTGAGCTTTGGTCACACACCTGCCACTGAATGGCAGGGTGAGGGGAAATGGGTGGGGTAGGAAAATGTTCTGACTGGCAAAGAATCATTTCCTTAAAGGAAGGGATAGCCCATTACTGGAAAGAAGGAGTGATGGACAAGAACCAACACCCCGAAAACACTCTCAGCTACTGGTCAGAATCAAATATAATGTAATATTTAATGAGTCATGCATCCCAGGGGCATTTGCACTAAAAAAATAGCTTCTGGGGCCAGCAATGTGGTACATCTTTCAGGGATCTCTATACTGTCTTCCACAATGACTGTACCAGTTATATTCCCACAACAGTATATTAGGATTCCTTTTTCCCCACATCCTCACCGTCATTTATTGTTTTTTGATTTCTATATGAGAGCCATTCTAACTGGGGTGAGGTGAGACCTCATTGTGGTTTTGATTTGCATTTCCCTGATGGCTAGTGAACCTGAGCTAGTGAGCCCATGTGGGCGCTTGTTCAAGTCCCAGATGCTCCACTTCTATTGCAGCTTCCTGCTAATGTGCCTGGGAAAGCAGCAGAAGGTGGACCAAGTCCTTGGGCCTCTGCACCCACATGGGAGACCCAGAAGAATCTCGTGTCTTTGGCCTGGCCCAGACATGGTCATTGCAGCCATTTGGGAAGTGAACCACAACATGGAAGACCTCTCTTTCTCTACAACTCTGCCTTTCAACTAAATAAAATAAATATTTAAAAAAAAAAAAAAAAGATTCTTCCCAATGAACAAAAGAGCTTCATGATCCAAGAAATTAATTTCCACTGGTGTAATTTTCAGACCCCGTAATTGATGGAGAGTGAACCAGTTTAGGAACCTGCCTCCTACCTTTATCAAGTGATCTGGCTGCACACTCTGATGGTCTGTTTTAGGACAGTTCACTTGACAAGGAGGAGGAAAGTGTTGGTTCTGAGTTACATGCTGTGTTACATGGAATAATGTTTTTTGTTTTTTGGGTTTTTTTGACAGAGTTAGTGAGAGAGAGATACAGAGAGAAAGGTCTTCCTTCAGTTGGTTCACCCCCCAAATGGCCACTATGGCCGATGCATTGCGGCCCGCGCTCTGCGCTGATGTGAAGCCAGGAGCCAGGTGCTTCCTCCTGGTCTCCCATGCGGGTGCAGGGCCCAAGTACTTGGGCCATCCTCACTGCCTTCCCGGGCTACAGCAGAGAGCTGGACTGGAAGAGGAGCAACCGGGACAGAATCCGGTGCCCCAACTGGGACTAGAACCTGGGGTGCCGGCGCTGCAGGCAGAGGATTAGCCAAGTGAGCCTCTGCGCCGGGCAACATGGAATAATATAAAGCTCCTCTGTTATAATCTGATTATTTCAATTCCCACAAACAGATTATTTAAATATTTCCAAATAAATTTGTTCTTCATATCCAAATGTGCAGCTTTTCCTTATTTGGTTCATTTTCAAGCCATCTATAGATTGCTGTGAAAGTCTTTTGATCAGAGGAATGTTCCAGAATGTTTTCAAGTGTGTTTGTATTCAAAGTGATGAGAACCACTAAACTTTTCCTCCTCTTCCTCCTTTTTTATTTATATTTTTTTGCATAAGCACAGAAAACTATTTTATTGACTGTATACTTCAATTTAGTTCTCCAAGGAAATAAATGATTTAAGTCAATGAAGAGTTGAGCTAAAGAGAAAAACATCTTTCTTATAAAACTGGCTCAGCAGGAAACCTCTTTGTTGATTTTTCTGTGTGCAAACAGTTGTGACCCGAAGCAGATTCCTTCCGTCATGTCTGCAGCCTGTACCTGAGGCGCTTACATCTTTGGTTACCAGCAGAACCCTGGGAAATGGTGGTTGAACTTCTTCAAAGGCTGAGCTCATCTTTTGGTAAACCTCCACATGCAGGAACCTAAGGTTACCCTTCAAAACAGCCTTTGTTTCCTTTGGTTTAGGAGGACCAAGTTACTTTGCAAAAGGTCTTCTATGCAGAGTCCTGTTGTTGCCATGTGGTGGTCATTTGATACAATGAAAGCTCTTATTGTTAACCAAAATGCAGATTTCCAGCCAGCATACTTAAGGGAAGGCCCTGTTTGGGACTTCTTTTCTTTCTATTTCTTCTGATGCTTTTCTTTTAATACAGACAGTTGTGAAATAAAGCACGCAGCCACCACATGCATGTTTTCACTGCCACAGGGGAAGTCATTCAGTCCATGAATCCTCTCCTGATTCTGCTTCAGAGGACATCCTTGCCAGGTAGAGCTGATAGATTCCAGGACAGCTGTATCCAGGACTCCAGTCAGAATACAGCCAGCTAGGTTGCAGAGGAAGCTTGTAATGGAGTTGATATTGCAGGGATTTTTTTTCCGTGACACAAACTGTGTCTAAACTTATCTCATTAATGTTAAGTCTTAGATTCTTGCCGTCCTGACTTCTGGAGAAATCTCTTTGCTAACATCTCCGAGCTGATCCTGACCAATATTTTTATGGATATCTTAACAGGATGTCCACCTTCAGCACTGAGTCCAAATCTTCTGTCCCATGTACTGGTGTTGTTACCTCGTGTCATGCAAACTGCTGTAGGCTCAAAGCTCCTATTGCAACTGGGTGTTGAGGAACCAGGGATGTGAAGGCAGTGAAATGTCCTGGAATTAGATCTGGCAGTAGTTGTGCAACATTGTTAATATGGTGAAACCACGGAATTGCCTGTTAAACATGATTAACATGATGAATTCTGGTCGTGTGACTTTTATCTCAAACAGTTATTAAAATTATTAAAATTATTAAAACAGATACAGTAGGCAGTGGCTTTACGAGCTCCTGTGAACTGATTTCTTAATAGCCTCACATGCAATTCCTGTCACCTGTTCATTTGAACACATATTTATCTACCTGTCTATCTGGAATTTTCTAAGATAGTAACAAGGCCAGCTCTGGGATCTCAGTGTTTCAACTGCTGAGACTCTTCCAAAACAGTTTTAGGAGATGTTAAACATTTTACAGAAAATGTGTGTTATGAAAAAACTGTGCCTGGATTTCAAAGGTTTTTGTGCCAAAATAAACTTAATTTTTTTTTTCATTTTCCATGGACTAATTGAAGTTCCTTTGGATGTATCTTTTTAACCTCTAGGGCCCATTGCCTGTCAGATTATCTCTTCTTTTGCACCCTAAAGAGCTCCTAAAATAGAACCACTGCATCTCCAGAGCTGAATTCTTCTCACTGATTTTGTGTAATCTTTGAGAATCAGTGTTTGAACAGGGGTCCTGCGAAACTTACAGATTTATTACATATGTGATCCCAAGAGGTGCTGCTGCTTCCAGCTGGAGGCTGTGACCTCATTTGTATATACAAATCTGGGATGATTGTTTCTGCAAAAGGACATTTCAGAGAGTCTCTGGTCCTAAAAGCATTGATGTAAAAGCTAAAGCATTGATCAGGGCTTTGTTGGCTGCTAGTTAGAGAAACCAAAATGTGACTGGTTTCAGCAGAAAAGAAATTTGCGTTCCTGAGGCTGATCAAGAGGCTGAGCCGCAGGGCCTCTGGACTGCTCATTGGACCCTTCTTTGCTAGTGGTCTCATCTGGGCTACTGCAGCCAGACATGGAAAAAGGGTCCCCTCACTGCCATGGCTTACCAGACTACTGAGACCAGCTCCTGCTTTGCCTGCACGGAGCCACTCCTTTCTTCTTCCTGTAGTATAAGCATGACTTTTCCTTAGGTGTGGACCCCTCTCTTATTCTCCTAGATCCTTTAGGATCATCCACTAAGCCTCTCTTGCCCCTTGGCCCAGGGAAGGGCTGGCGTTAGCAGAGCCAATGACATTTACTCTTTTCCAAGGACATTAGCCTTGGTGGAATTGATTTGGGGAAGACAGAGGAAGATTTCAGCAGATTCATCCTGGAGATTGATGCCTGGCCCTTGTGGAAAATGTCTGTTAGCTTTGGTTATCTGTATCCCTGAGGCTGCTTTCCTGAGATCTGGTTGTTAAAATTTTCCTTCTATACTGAGAGAGAGAGAATCTCTCTGTAATTTTTTTTTCTTAAGATAGTCCATGTTGGCTGGTAGTACTTGCAACCCGAGAGCCTCAAGTCATACCCAAGTCTTGGGAACAGAGTCTCTTTCTCACAGTCTAATCAGAAATCTCGGAGAATGAATTTAATAGGCTCTACTTAGATCACATTCTTAGCACTTGGCCCAATTGCACTGGCCAAGGCAGTGGTGTGTTACCAAGGACCATACCTGTGTCATGTGCTGTAGGTCAGGGGCCAGGGAGTTTCCAGATAAAAAGTGGGAACGCTTTCTGGACAGAAAATACACTTTCATTGTCCCATTTAATGTAATTTAGTTAAGTCTTACACATTTGGAGAACAGAGCCATCCACTGTTTTATCTGATCAGGAAAGCACAGAATTGCTTGTTTTTCTGTCCTTACCATTTTCAGACTGCATGTTTCGGCCCCTCCTTGGTGAGAGACCTGGAAATATCTTTATTTTCTAGTTAACAAAGAGTAAGAAGATCCATCCTGAAATTTTTGGTTGGGGTCCAGTATGTTCTAGCTGCACCAGCTGTGGGAATTTAATGAGTCAAGGTCCCCTCCTTCCTTTGTTTATAAGACTAATTTTGGAATTATACCATTATCAGGAAATGGTGTTCTCTTCCTTCTGTCCATCCCTTAGGAATGGTTTTTTAAAAAGTCTCCTGGCTTCTGAATCCGGAGAGATTGTAAAAGGGCAAGCATTAGCTAAATGTCAGACAAGGCACATGGGAATTGGAGCTTGATCCGTTTCAGAGGGCTCCTGTTTAGTCGTGGAGACTGCTGTGATCACCAGAAGAGTGTGTGCTGTTTGGAGTGTTGTTCAACAACCCAGACCACAGTCAAGGACAATGACGTTTCCTTCCAGGAAATTTGCAGAGCAGTCTTGGGCACTCCTTTGTCAAATAGCAGATGGACATTCTGTTTGTCAACATCAGCTGACTTGGAGATTCTGAGGGTGCAAATTCTTATGCACCAGCTGTCAACCCTGGTGTGGCTGTCCCTGGTATAAACTTCATATGACAAAGTAGAAAAAGTGAAAGACGTTCTCTCTTGCAGCTCCCCACAAACCTATCTGTACACGAAATTACTTGACTGTGCTTCTAATTTTCTCAATTGAATATAGCCACAATTTGATATATAATTAAGAAGAAATAAAGAGGAGAAGTAATAAGAACAGCGTGGCCCCTGAGTTGCTTAGTTGCAGTTTGATCTGTAAGAAGTATGTTATTAAACTCACACTGGCTCATTAAGCAGGGCCTGCAAGCCTGAAAATGTCACCCATCTTCTGCAGGTGCTTCCTTTCATCCCACAAACTGGGGCTGAGAATGTTTCCCCTGTTTTCAGCAAGACCTGGAACTCCTGCCATGACAAACTATCATCTCCATCTGGAGCGTCTGCTCCACTAAGATGGTCTGGACATGTTCCAGAGACCACTGTCTTCCGTGGCTATTCCTGGTGCATAAGCAGGGGGCCTATTCTAGAGAGTTCCACATGGCAAACAAAGGAGGGGAGGAATTTTCAGCCACAGACGACACTTTGATTACTATAAACTGATTGATTACAACTCACAAAGGTGAATGAGGCCAAGGAAATGAAACAGTGCAAGACAGATGGCAGAAAGACACATGGATACAGCACAAATGGAAGAAAACAAGAACTCTTATGAGATTGCAAAGGCAGAGCAGCTACTTATAAGATGGGTCAGCAGGCTAAAACTAACTAACTTAGTTCTGTCGAATACCTCTATTGCCTTAACTCTTTAGAAGGTCCTAAATTTATAAGGGAGTAGAATAGCAGAATTGTCATCTCACTGAGCTGTCTGTAATAGGATTCTGAACCAAGTAAACGTCTTATCCTCTGTTAACTCACAAGACTTCAACCTGTCCTACTAAAGATCTTCCAGTCCCTCTATCCCAGCTAACCAGAGAAGCACTTCTGATGGCTCTTTAGAGTACATGGATCTTTTAAAATCTGGACACATGACAAAACCCTGTTCTTATTCCTGGTTGCTAAGTGTATCTCTGACAGTAGGGACTTCTTTTCAATATGATTTTATTTTTGTAGGATATGTCACAATCAGAAACACTCATTTTCACTTTAAATGATGTATAACATGAACTAATTCAAATCATTTTACTTAAAGCTCCAGTTAACTTTTTAAAAATATTAAAATGAGAATCCTTTCAAAATACAGTTTTCTAAACCAAGTCTTAATGTATTATATATCTGTATAGTTATTATATCATTAGAGCTAAATTAGGATAGCACCTAACATATAAGTTCTGACATATAAACTTGTATAAAAATTTTTTTAAATTAAGATCATGCTCCAGAATTCTAGATATATTATAACTATACTTATCATTAAAACAGGATTGCATAAAAAATGGAAATGTTGCATTTATGTAATGGATCTCTTTCATGAACTTCTAAGACCCTGCTAATATCTTGGGGTCTTAGAAGCCAAGGTCAGACGGCTGTAATTAACTCTAAAAACCAAAAGAATGTCAAGGCATTGAGGAAAATGCAGAGCTGACTATGCTGGAAGTGAGCCAGTACTTACCTTTTATTAATTGCATTCAAAGAAGAAAACATATTAACGCTAGGTCTTGTGACATATGCCTACCTTGACGCTCTAGACAACATTTTCAGATGCCAGTGGCTGATCTTTTCATTATCATAGCTAAAACTTCTCCATGTAAGTCCCAAGAGTCAATGATTGAGAAATGATGGCCTTCTTTGAGGTTGCTTTTGACCTAAAGCCAAGGGAAGTAATTTGTTCAGCAGAAGCTGTGGGTTCTAAACAAAAATAGATATGTGGAAGTATTGGCAAACAAAATTAAGTACTTAATTTTTTGTCAATAAAGCAATATCAAGATACAATATTAGTATAAAATCCTAAAGACATGGAAACTGGTTCCAGGATTTTATTTTTTCTTCCCCTGTGGGGACATGCTGATAAATGCTCTTATATATATTGTATTTAAAGACTGGTCCTTTGAAAACATTCCTGAAGAAAACTGATCCATCTACCAATCTGTATTATCTCAAATACCTCAGCTTTCCCTTTAGTTAATTTAGTCTAAGGTGCTGAATAAATATTTTAACCTATATTTTTGAAGATGTATTCATGTGTTTGTTTGAAAGGCAGAGTGACAAAGAGGAGAGACAGAGAGATCTTCCATCCACTTGTTTAGCTTTTAAATGACTGGGTTTGCGTGTGTATTTCTTTCGGTGAGATTTTTGGTATTATTTCTAGCTTTATTGCATGTGTACATTGTAGCAAGCACTATATGATGAGGTAAAGTGGGAAAAAAATCTTGATAAACTTCCAATCAAGGGAGGAGAAGAAGTAAAGTTAATACTAACAAAATAAAAATGCACATCTAATGAGTAAAGTCTGAACCTTGCTGAAGTGTGTTAGCCATTGCCTCAGCCTTATACAGCTACTGGCAGTTCCCTCCCAAGTGATCGCTCTGCTCAGCCCCTGAAGGCTTCATCCAGGTATTTTCTCTTTCTGGGTTTCCTCTTACCCTACCCCGAGCCTTCTTCGTGGTAGCCTTTTGCGACTCCTCCTTCACCAATTCTACCTTCCCACCCTTATCCTGACCTTGCCTTGAGTTACACCCATAAACCTGTTCAGCTGACACTCACAACTTCTACTGAAAGTATATCTTTACTTACCATTCTTTGCCCATAGGCTGTAGGTTTCTTGGGGAGAACAAGAGATGATGTTTTAATTTTCTTTGTATCCACAGCCAGGCACAGTACCTGTTGTAAGATGGTCATGAAGTGTTGAATCGATGTATAGTGAATAAAACTTGATGGGGGCCGGTGCCACGGCTCACTAGGCGAATCCTCCACCTTGCGGCACCGGCACACTAGGT
The DNA here is from genome assembly GCF_051225735.1 of Oryctolagus cuniculus. Classification (NCBI taxonomy): domain Eukaryota; kingdom Metazoa; phylum Chordata; class Mammalia; order Lagomorpha; family Leporidae; genus Oryctolagus; species Oryctolagus cuniculus. The sequence goes on from NC_142872.1 coordinate 18,297,295, forward strand.
TCTAGTCCCAGTCAGGGCGCCAGGTTCTGTCCCAGTTGCCCCTCTTCCAGGCCAGCTCTCTGCTGTGGCCAGGGAAGGCAGTGGAGGATGGTCCAAGTACTTGGGCCCTGCGCCCCATGGGAGACCAAGATAAGTACCTGGCTCCTGCCATCAGATCAGCGCAGTGCGCCGGCCGCAGCGCACCGGCCGCAGCGGCCATTGGAGGGTGAACCAACAGCAAAGGAAGACCTTTCTGTCTCTCTATCTCACTGTCCACTCTGCCTGTCAAAAAATAAAAAAAATAAAAAATAAATAAAAAAAAACTTGATAGGATTCTATCTTGGTGTATAGTACTTTATATATTATTGTCAAGACAGAATTAACTTATGAAATTAAAAAAAAAAATGAAAGCCACTTACCTGACAGATTTACCAGGGAACAAATTATACTTTGAGATTTCCAGTGATGTCCAAGACATAACTAACACAGCTGCTGGCTCCCAGGATTAAGGGGATTTTCAGATCTCAGGATTAATTTGAAAAGCTACTGATTTTTCTGCACAGTGTACTCGTAGACTGATTTTGACCTGTCTCCAACTGTAGCTTTTAATGGCTTTTCACTTTACTGTTTAAACTCATATTGGTGGCACACACGTATGTTTAGAGGGCTCAAAATGTAGAGCTCCACGTTGAAATCAGAGCTCTGTCACTAGGCTGGTCCGTCCTGTAAAACTGAACTAAGTGTTCGTTCCAAAGCCCTTCCTTTTCTGTCCTTTAGGCTGACTAGCCCCTGACCTTCTTAGCACTCTGGGCCAGCACTTGACCTTGGTGTCATTAGTGCCTGTGCACTTTGCCACTGTAACCCTGTCCGTAATAGCTACCACGTTTTGGATTCTTCCTGACCTGTGACCCTGGCCCTGGTCAACATTTTATGATTGTTTCTTAAATTGAATATTCCAGATTACTTTTCTGGTTCTTATTGAATTCCTTAAGTAATCAGCATGTCCCTCTCTTGGTACATGTTTTCTTCTAGCTGGTTTGGGTAACATCCTACCCAACTCCAGCCCAGCCATTATTGTTCCCACCTGTATAGCCTCATGGACCCAGCAAGTTGGTTTGGTTCCCACAGATGCTATGATTTCTTAGGACTTTAATGTTCAATGGCCTGGCTTAAGTACACTGTTGTTTCTTTCCATCAACTATGGAGAACATCTGGCCAGCAAACTGTATTTGATCTGGCCCTGTTGAGGCAACCACAGGTAGGACTCAAAATTCAATAAATCTATAGCAGGCAAATTTTTAAGTTAATAATTTTGTATAGCCCATAAATTATTTTATGAATATCCAATTGGCCCTTGCAGGAAGAAGTTTCCCATCTATCTTCACTGTCTAATACCTGATCCTTCCCCAGTGATTGTTTTTTCTTTTTAACACTCAATGCTTTTCATTAAAGACAAGCTACTTACACAGCAAGAAAGTTTTGATAATGTCACTTTCACAGTCAGGAAATCCTGCAGTGGTTTCCCATTGTCTAGGAAACAAAGTTTGTATGTATTAGCCTGACATTCAAGGCCCTCCATGAACTGGCCTCAACATTTCTGTTTCTCAAAACTTCCTTGCACATACTCATCTTTGCTCTTTCCATCACTTGCCTGACAAAATAACCGGTCAGAGACCAGTGCTGTGGCGTAGAGGGTAGAGTAGCCGGCAGCAGCACCAACATCCTATATGGGCATCTGTTCAAGGCCTGGCTGCTCCACTTCCAACCTAGCTCCCTGCGAATGGCCTGGGAAAGCACCAGAGGATGATGCAAGTGTTTGGGCCCCTGCCACCCGTGTAGAAGTGCTTGGGCTCCAGCCACTCTAGAAGTTCCTGGCTTTGGTGTGGCTCAGTCCCTGTCATTGCAGCTATTTGGGAAGTAAACCAGCAGGTGGAGGATTTCTCTCTCTGTCTCTCTCACTCTATAACTCTGCCTAATACATAAATCTTTTTTTAAAAAAAATGCATACATTAAAAGCCCCTGTGTGTGTTCTCCACTCCAACCTGAGTGGCTTCACTTTGTTTGCATGGTTATAGACCTCAGAGTGACATTCAACTTTTCCCAGCAAATTAGCTCTGACTTTCCCCCTGCAGGTTGCTTCCTTACTCTCCTACTGGGTGCCTTCATGTGTCTCCTGTGACATCCGTTGCCACCACCCCACATACATACACCAGGGGAGTGATCCTGCCTATGACTGACGGAGAGCACACAAGTCATCAGTGCAGAACACAGTCATCTGTCCAGTGCCAAGTCTGTGTGCTCCTGATTGTGCCTTGCTGCAGTGGAGAAGGTCTCTCCCATTAGAGCTCCAGACTTGTCCAGGTATTGTGGTTTACTTACCTTATTTCAAATTTGCATCACACACTGCATTTGCATAGAAGCATACTGACATCACACATCTCTGCAAAACTTTACCGTTATCTCAGTTCTTTGTCCCACCCTTTCCTCAGAATACAGTAAACATTTGCCAACACATTCTTTTCCCTTCCTTACATCACTTCCAATTGCATTTAATCAACTTAAGTCTGGTTCTTCCCACCCAGCTGAGATGATGGTACTCAGTTGCAAGTGCCCAATTCAGGGTCCCCAGCAATCTTCCTGATGTCAAATACAGTGGAAATACTTCTGCATTAATGCTGGAACATGGATTTATACAATGCGGATAACATATCTCTCTTCTTGACATTTTTGTTGGTGTATATCAAACCCTACAGTTCTGGCTTATCTTCCTCTGTATTAATTGTTCCTTCTTTGTCTAACTTGGAGCATCCTACTGTACAGAACCTAGAAAGAGCTTTAGGACTGAGTTCTTCAGTATCTCCAGTTTTTCCTGGATTGTATGATTCATTTTCATGGCTTTTGATGTCACCCGCATTCTACTAAATTTGTATCTCCAATCCATCTTCCTCTCTCTCATAAGTAAAGTTTATATTTTTGTTTGTTTATCTAACTATCCTACCCATCCTTGCTTCATACGTGGTCTTCCAATTTTTTTTCTCACCTCAAGCAATGGTGTTACCACCTGCTCTGTTATGCAAGCTAAATAAATTGGTAAAAAGTGAAACTACAAATTGAGATTAATGCAATTAAGAAAATAATTAAAAGTCTATGATATAAAGTAATACATTAGAGTGGAGAGCACATCGATGAGATAGGACACTAAAAACATTTTTTAAATGGAGATGATATCTCAACAGAAACATCAGTCATAAGAAGGAGTTAAGCCTATAGAGGCAGGGGAAGAGCATCCTGCAACAGGAAATGGCATGAAGGAAACGTTCAGGGGAACAGTTCTGTGTATGTCAATATTAGTTTCATATCTAATGGTCCCGGAGCAAAGAAAATAAAGGGGAAAGTAGCAAGGGATGAGGGCTTAAAGATAAGCAGAGAACAGATCAAATGTAAGTATTTCAATAGTCCAGGTGAGAGGTAGTGGTAGTTTGTGCTAGAGAGGTAGAACCAGAAAGAATATAATAATTTTTTTAATTTTAAAAATCATTTTATTAGGGTAAAATATATATATATATTTTTTTTTTTTTTTGACAGGCAGAGTGGACAGTGAGAGAGACAGAGAGAAGGGTCTTCCTTTTGCCATTGGTTCACCCTCCAGTGGCCGCCACGGCTGGCTCGCTGCGGCTGGCGCACCGCGCTGATCCGAAGGCAGGAGCCAGGTGCTTCTCCTGGTCTCCCATGGGCTGCAGGGCCCAAGCACTTGGGCCATCCTCCACTGCCTTCCCTGACCACAACAGAGAGCTGGCCTGGAAGAGGGGCAACCAGGACAGAATTCGGCGCCCCGACAGGGACTAGAAGCCGGTGTGCTGGCGCCGCAAGGCGGAGGATTAGCCTAGTGAGCCGCGGCGCCGGCCAGGGTAAAATATATTTCATTTTAACCGTTTGTAGGTATATAGTTCAGTGGCCTTAAACACATTCACAGTGTTGTATATTGATTAGAGATTTAATCATTTCCAACGAAAATGCAGTGACCTTAAGCAATAGCTTCCTTCCAGCCCTTGGTAACCTCTGTCTCTGGGAATTTAGTTACTCCAGGAACTTCACATAAGTAGAATCTCATGATCTTTGTCCTTCTCCATCTGGCTTCTCTCACTAAAGCAAAATGTTTTACAGATCCACTCATGTCGCGGCATGTACTAAAATTTAATTCCTTTTATGGCTGAAAATATTCCATCTCCCAACCATTTTTTGTTGATGGCCAAGTGTATTTAATTTTTATTTTATAAGTAGAACTTGTAAGACTTGCTGATGGATTAAATGCAGGAATGAAGGAGATAAAGATAACCAGGATGGTTCCCAGGTTTCTAACTTGTGAAAGTAAGTGGCAGGAGGTTGATTTAATGAAATGAAGAAGCCTGGGGAAGGCTGTCCCTTAATCCCCATCAAACAAGTTTATCAGGGGGAAGAGAATTATTGAAGGATGTGGCCCTGAATTACTCACATGAGGAATTCAAGATAACCATGTTGAGAGGTATGAAGGCACTTCAAAAAGTTTGTGGAAACTGATATAACCTATTTTGATGCAAGACCTCATATACCTGGGTTTCAAAATGTTTTATGCCAAAGTAAGATCATCTTTTAATTCTACTTGCCATTAACTGTTTGAAGGACACTCATGAATGTGGGAAAGGGGTTCATCAAGAAGAAAATGCAAAGTGGATGTACCAAATGATAAGTCTGAGAGAGGAATGCTTTATTCCTTTTGCCCCTAATTCTCTATGTCTTTGTCTGATCTTCATGTCCCAAGTAAAATGGCAGCTCTTTCCAAATCTCTTCAGGTACTTCTGAATGCTCTCTTAATGGCATTTATCATCTTTTGGCTTATCCAACAGTTTTTGTCGATTTTTCCTGTGTTGGACTATAAGCTCTTAGAAGTCACATATCTGTATCTTTGCACAGTCCCCAGGACAGTTGCCCTGCATAGAGAAGGCTGTCAACTAATGGTGGGTTTTCAGCAGAGTTTTGTTATCAGGAATGGACAGCAAAAAAATAATGTGTTCATTTCCAAGCCTAAAACAAGCCAAGAAGCTATGAAGAATGCTGATTACAATAATTATTATTTGAAGATTTTAAATTTAAATTCTTGAAACAATTAACTTGTACAATGATCTGATGCCATTTCATTTTTGAAGCGGTTGAGAAAACCGCCAGATTAGAAACTGAACATCTTGGAAACGTCTCAAAAGAAAAGGTAGGTAATCCTGAGATAATTAAGGAGCTGTTTGTTGTGTTGCTTTGTTACCATGTAGTTCTGATTACATCAGAAAGATTAATTTCTGGGTGAAACTGGCAGAACAGAAAAATACAGATGAAGTCATTTCTAAATTTATATAGAAATTTGTTTAGTATCTAAAATGCTGATGTTTGTCAAGGTGTAGCTTAGATAGCCAAATGCCTTTAAATAATGTACCTAAACTCAACATGCACTCTCATTACAATGAGAGCTTGCAAGTATGCTTGTAGATTACATATATGTAGGTGATATGGAAAGAAGTTTATATTGGATCTTTACTAACTCTAATAGGTCACTTGACAACTGGCAGTGTGTCCTCTAACATCATCTTCCTTTTGTTGTTCAGTTTGATAGAGATTGGTATTGTTTTATGTAATATTCTTTTGTAAAAAGCAAAGCAGAGAGAGAGAGAGAAGGAGAGATGGAAAGAGATCTTCCATCCAGTGGTTCACTCCCCAAATGGCTGCAATGGCCAGGACTGTGCTAACCCAAAGCCACGAGCCAGGAGCATCATCCAGGTTTCCCACAAGGGTGACAGGAGCCCAAGCACTTGAGCCATGTTTCACTGCTTTCCCAGGCCATTAGCAGGGAGCTGGGTAGGAAGTGGAGCAGCTAGGACTTGAACCGGTGCTCACATGGGATGCCAGCTTCACAAAAGGCAAGTTAACCTGCTGTCCCACAGTATGGGCCCCTTATATAATGTCCTAATAAGAGCTTAGACAATTATGGATTTAAATAACTGTTCAGAAATCTGTATTATAGTTGATCAAATGTGCAAATAAGGATTTTTATTAAAAAAAAAAAGCAAGTCTGGTTAACTAAAAACCCATGGCTCAGGGTTAGAAAGAGAAACAGTATAGAGTAGGTTTATGTGAAAATTAAAGAACAGGGAAAATAATGCTCTCCATTGTTTTGAGTGACAAAGAATTGGCAGGAATCCAAACACCACAGGAGACAAGATTAATATTAAGTATATCTGTCAGCATCCTGTTTGAAAATCTCAGCCAGGATCAGAGGTATCTGAAAACATCCATAGGGGGTTTTGCCTAATAATGAGTCATACTTTCTGTACTGGAAAGCCCTGAGATATCAATATAGGATGTTAGAAAACTTCAGGAAGAACTCAGTGGTCTTCTTGCCTAACTTCCATGTACTACAGGTGAGAAAACTAGGGCCTAAAAAGCCTCTCTCTACTGTCCTGCAAGGAAGGCACTAGGAAGTAATGAATAGGATATGGGCTTGGGAACTTGACTGAATTAGATTCAGATCCCAGCTCGGTCAGACAAGCCCTTACCAATCTCTCAGCTATTTCCTCAGTATATGTAATACGGAGATCAAAATAGCTGTTTTGCAGGGTGGTTGTGAGATCGGGAGCTGTGTACATAGAACACTGGGCACACGGTGAACAAATAAACAAATGCTAGGTCATATCACCCCAAGTCATGGCATAAATGGCAGAACAAGGATACCCACTTCAATCCAGGTGTGTTTTCTCTACACCCCTAGAAATTCCCAGCCACTAATTCCTTCAAAAGGCGGGCATGGGGAAGGATTGTTACATTCTTCTATTAATACTTTGACTTTTTATAATCTGTAAAGATCAAATGAGTCACTAGTGTATAAAATGCCAAATGGAACTTAGTAATTTTTCCAGAACATCAACATAACAAAGGATAGTTCAGTGCCAGGGGCAGAAATCTATTAACTTGGAGGAAAAACTTAAAAACACAGCTGAAGGAATCTTTCTGAATGTAATTTTGAATCTCCAGTATGTGTAGAGGATGGGGCACCAATGCTGCATACATTATGAATACCAAACTAGGTTTTGGAAATTATTCAATGGCCTGCTTCTTTAAAATTCAGTAAGATTGCATTCGATTTACCTAGTATTGAAGACAGAAGTATCCAGACTTTCAGAGATTGAATGCATTATAGCAGAGAGGTAAAGGATAGCTTAAGCCTTTATGGTTTGCAAAAGAGTGAATAAAGCTTAAGTGTTTTTTTGTCCTAAATAATCATCCCCATTGTGTGTGACTTGGAAATACTGGCCCTGCCACTTGCAGGATCAACTTCATGAGTCACAGGCAATCTGACTGCTCAGATCTTTGAGTCCTGGCTAATCTCATTCACTTGTACAGACCCAGTCATTAGCCATGACATGTTAAATGAGGATGCACTGCTCAAGTTTCTACAACCAGGTAACTGCTCTACCAAATACCTTTTCAGGAGGATGCCTTAGAAAATGAATATGAATTTAAATCTGTAAAGAAGGAGTGCCTTATCACTAGTTTCTGCTAGTTACTACTTGGGTTGTTCCCAGGTGCCTACAGCCATCACTATGGCTATATAAATCTGTGTAGCTGAGAAAGGAAAGACATATATAAGATTTTAGAATGCGGAAGGATCTTAACAAGGCTACAGATTAGCCTACATACCAAATCCAGCCAACCAAAAGTGTTTTGTTACTTAAAAGTATTGGCCTAAGCTATATGTTAGGTATTTTGCAATAGTTTCAACCACTTAACAATGAAGAGATTTCACATTTCAAGCAGGATTTACAGCTTTTCTTTAAAGTTGGACAATTTTGCAATCCTAAGCTTAAGCTCTTGACTGGCAATCTTTGGCTAGCAATGAGCTCTTGATGCAGTGAGTTCTTTCTTGTCACCCCATGTCCGGTTGCTCCCAGTGGAGGGCAGTTGTGTACAACAAGTTTGTCTTCACAACATCCGGTTTTATGGAAGGCAAAAAAAGCAAAGCACACTGAGATCAATAGACACCAGAACTGAGGTCTCCAGTCACCTATAACTTTTCCCTTTTGAGAAAGTCTTTTAAAAAAAATAAGATATTTATTTATCTAAAAGGCAGAGTTACAGAGGTCGGGGGGGGGGGCGGGAGGAAGTGAGAAACAGAGAAGGAGAGAATGTTCCTTCCACTGGTTCACTCCCCAAATGGCTGCAGTGGCTGGAGCTGGGATGACCTGAAGCCAGGGGCCAGGAGCTTCTTTGGATCTCCCATGTGAGTGTAGGGATCCAAGGACTTGGACCATCTTCTGCTACTTTTCCAGGTGCTATGAGCAGGGAGCTGGCTCCAAGAAAATCTTTGTATTTGTTAGTTGGTTCCTAAGACATGGATAAGCACAGAAATACAATTTCTTGCAACATTTGTAAGAAATGTAATACTTAGGTAAAAAAAAAAAAAAGCCATGTCAGACAAAATATTCCTGTCACTTGCTACCTAGCTTGATGTTATGTTACAAACATATTCTTGTACTGATTGTTGTTAGATACTTGATTGGTTTTATAGGATTTTTAAGAAAATCCGTTGCTGTTACTTAGACATCAAATGCCAACATACCTAGGAGCCACTTGGATTAGTGAAATATGAGTCCCTAGGTGCTTTGTAAAGAGGTTTTGATGTGTACATTGGTGTTGAGATGCAGGGATTTGCATTTTTAACGAGTATTAGGGGTGATTCACACACTTACTCATCAGAGTAAAAGGCCACTTTCCTCTCTTCAGTTCTGATCTTTGGTTTCTGACCTTAATCACGACACCATTTCCCTTCATTTAGAGAATGGAACTTTCCTGCTTGTGATATTTTCCTTCTTTCTTCTATGTTGCCTGTTTTGTAGTTGATTAAGGAAAAACCCAAAGGAGATCAGTACAGTAGGAAAGTACAGTAGGAAGGATTGATTCCCAAAAAGTAGTTGCTCAATCTGAATGTTTTCCATGGTGATCAGAATGCTCGCGTGTAGCGGTCCCTACTGACTCGACGAACGTGGCTTCTCCTTCGCAAGAACACTGTCTTTAGATTGAAAAATATGTCCTCTAGGACCCACATTGACCAGAAATTTCTATAGCTTGAGTTTGGAACTGTGGGTCACTTGCTTTGGGTTTCCTCCCTAAAATGTGTGTTCTTAAAAGATTTTGATACTTCATCTTCCCTACAATTTACTGTAAGCAAACAGGCAAAATAAGTCCTGTCACATAGTTCTGCACTTGACCATTATCTGTGTTCACCTGATTGGATTATTTCTCATCTTCTATCTTATGTCAGAACCCATTTTAGAATAAATTTAAAGAGAAGAATTCTATATGCAATTCAGAAAAACTAAACAATAAACATACAAAGGAAACTTATTTTCTTGTAAGAAAGTGATTGCCAAAAAGACACATGCTCTGTAGCCACAATGAACCCAAACTGAAGTTCTACCAGAGTCCCACAGTAGAGAGGATAAAGAAAGAAAAAGTTCATCAAAGCAGTGAGTTGTGTTCCCAGTGGGAGAGTTCTGATGTTACAGCTAAGGCTCTCAGGTTATCTGTAAATGCTCAGGATCGTGCAATTCTGGATGTGACAGCTGCATATGTAACTGGGCCACTTTGTAAGAAGGGTAAGGCCTTAGAGGATTTTTAAACTTTTTCAATGGAAAAGACAAATCATCTTATAGATGCTTATAGAGTGACACAGTTCCTGAAAAGAGCATATTTAAGATTTTCTTTGTTCTATTTCCTTCTAGGAATTAATCTTTAGAGAGTTTTATCAAATTTTTCCCCTCAAAATTTTGCTTCAGAATGAGTGTCCTACTTTATAAATGAGAAGGTGAAACTGTTTAAGAACTTTTCAACTTCTAATGTATTTTACTTCGGAAGCAACTTTTAGAGTCCTACAGCATAGGTTAACGTGCTGCAAAAGTAATTAATGAACGTGATTCCCCCTAGTAACTAAGACTGTCTGGTATGAAATGAAAAGTTGAAAGTACTGGGTAGTCTGTGACACAGGGATGGCTTAAAAGAGGTCATTTCAGCTTTATGATTATCATAAGAATTTTGAGACTGGCGTGCTTAATAATACCATGCTAGGGTCTGTTTTAATGGCCTGAAAGAGATGCTAATAGGGTCCAAGTATTAGTTAATAGAGTTATTTTCATGACTTGATACAGCGTTCCCTGTGTGATAGAAAGCTTGTTTGGAGGTGCAGTAATTAAACAAGAGGGGAGGGGGCCTGCAATTGTGCCCTACTTTGAACAGCATACGTAGTCCCATTTTTGCACAAACATAGCACGGCAGATCAGAAACTGTTTGATTCCTTGAACTATTGGAATATGGAAGCCATAGCCCTTGGGGAGCCCACTCCCCACTCTGCACAGCACACTCCATCCTCAGCTTTGTCCGGGAGACATGGGATGGGGCCAAGGAGGGAGACGAGAAAGCAGAGGTCACTCCCACAGAAATGGCTGCTGGGCAAACCCGATGCAACTTGGTGCTTATCATGGCAGAGTTGCGTCCATCACCCTGGTGGCTTGGAGGCACATGGGCATTTCTAGTGCTTTCTCAACAGAGCCTGTTCTGCATTCCAAGGTGGTAGTAACAGCTAAAAAAATGGATTTCTAGAGCCAAGTAGTTGTAGAGGAAGAAAATAAAAGTTTTATGAATGGGGAATGAGTCATAGACACGTGTTGAGATTTAGTTCCAAATGTTATACAGGAAGCTACTAATTTTATACTCCAAAGTAAAATTTAGGAATTGTCTTTATTTGTCTGGTTTATGTTTTCTTCAAGGGGCGAGGTGAGGAGACTTCTCTCCAAGAAAGCAAAAGAAAGGCTTCAACATGGAAGTGAAAAGAAGACCTAAAAGCAACCATTATAGACAGGCATTTGCCTGAGAGGGAGATGTTCAAGAAAAGCAGCTGTAAGGGTTAGGCTACGATTCAAAGGGAAGATTCCAAAGGGAAGCAGAGTCCCTGCTCCCATCTGTGGGCCACACTGCCCATCGGCGCAGACCGTGCATGCACTGTTTGCAGGAGAGGAAGTATTTCGAGAAAGAGCATCTGGGACAGCAGGGGGCTGGCTGAGTCATAAAGTGCAATGTCAGCAACCCAGAGGGCCGCCTCCTGGGTTTAAAGAGCAGAAAGCACAGCCATTGCCAACCACTAATGGAAAAAGTTGTCATGTGCCCTCCCTTCCCCCCAAAAAAAGAGAAGAAGAATCAGTGAAAAGACACCTAGCAGAGAACCTGCTGATTCAAAGCTCTTTCCTGGGCTTGTGGCAACTTAGATCAGCTTCAGGCTTGATCTTGAACTTGTAGGACCAGGCTCATAATTTGTAGTGTTGTCAAAATCGAAACATCCTGTATGCTTATCTTCAGATGCTTCTCCAAATACCCTGGTTGTGTGGATGTCCCATAGAAATAACAAGGGCAGAACAAGGGGACACAGGCTATGGAATCCTGGGGGTAGGGGGAGGACCCACAGGTCTTCTTCATGGCTTCTTCCAAGCTTATATTTCCGTTGGTACCTTCTTCCCAGAGAAAAAGGCCCAACCATTTCCAAAATCACTTGTGTTCATAGGTGTTTAGCCTCACATGCAGATTTAGCCATCTGTTGTCAGAGACATTTTAATGTTTACTTTGAAATGTTAGTAGAGAGAAGAAAAACTAGTATCCAAATCCCAGCTCTATTAATTTTGATATTTGCATTTTTGGCTATGCCCAGGTTTCCTACTTGCTCTAAAAGTGGAAGAGCATTGTAGGCATTGTAGGAGTTTGTTGAAAATAATATCTGGAAACTCCTAGCACCACAAATTGGCCTTCCTTTTCCTGACAAGACCTGTTCCTCGCAAAGATGCTGCAACTGTAAGGCCAGGCTGCAAATTGCAACTCATCATAAGGTCACATGCACAGGCTGAGTGAACTTGTATTTGTTCTCATAGTTGGAAGAGGCAGTAAGGCCAGTGCACACTCAAGGTGGGGGATTAGATCCACCGATGGTGGGGTGTGGCAAGTTGACCTTTTGGAAGTACACCAGGGATGGGACACAAGGCTGGAGCCTTCTTTGGATGATAAGGTTTGCCGCTCATGACTTGCTGCATGACACAGTTTTGAAGGTCAACAGCTTAATAGTTTGTTCATGTTTTCTATACAGTGGGCCTAATGCATAGGATTGTGTATGCAGAAAGATAAGAAAAGAGAAAAGTATTTTAAGTTCTGTAAGATATTATCACAAACATACCTATAATTAGGAAAAATTGACAATGTTTCTGAGCCATGATCTCAGACAGAATTGCCTGGCTTTCCAGCAAATTCTTCTTTTCAGTTAGATTTTCTTAAAGATTGTTTTTTGTTAAAGCCATACCATATAAAAGTTGGCATTGCTATGTGTCTCAAATCTTACAAAATAATGCCTCTTCTGGAAAAGGATTGATATGAGAGAAACAACTTCTGGGTTAAGAATACAGCTTTTTCCTCCTGGAAGTCATACAATTTGGTTTTTAATGTTTAAGTCTGTGTATATTTTAATGTTTAAGTCTGTATGTATTATTTTGTATCCAGAAACAAAAGATTCCAGGTAGTGGGGCATTACTTAAATTATAATCAATTTTATTCCATGTAATACAATTGACTTCCAACTTAGGATAAATTTTAAAAAGATGAATTCCTTGTTTTCGTGCAGTTTGTGTGATGACACTCATCCCATGTAGTTTCACTGAGGTTTTCCTCAAGAAATTAAACTGTTTTTGTTAAATTATTCCTAAAGAATGATTGTTAATGATCTACATTTATTTTGGGAAGATTTAGATCCAAGGTGAAAATGCTCAAGAAGTTATTGCCAAACTTAGCTCTCATTTGCAATTTTATTAAAAATTAAAAAGATATATATCAAACATATAGACACATTCATTGCAAAACTATATTTGAGTTTCTACTAAGTTTGACTAATCCAGAAGAGGAAATGAAAACCAACATTCTGAAAAGAAATAGAGAAAAGTGAAGTCAGTAGTTTTGATATGAAAAGTAGGTATGTTTCATAATAAAATCAGAAGCAATTAAGTAATTCCTGAAGGACTGAGAGAAGATTGCCCCTGTGCTGGCATCAGAGAAGAAAGCCTGGAGGAAGCCCGTGGCATCTGAGAATCTTCCTTCAAGCTCCCAGTCCATCAAGGCTGCTACACTCTTGATCTGCCCCATTCCGGGTGCATCTCAAACCTCGGCACCCTGCAGCCATTGCAACCGTTACAGTCCTGTCTTGGTCCCTTACTGACATGCCATAGCCCAGCCCTTCTGGGCTTCCAACTTCAGCACTAGATTATTTTCTGTTTTGCATCATTTGCTAATTGTCCTGTTTGTGAGTGTTGTCTAACCAACGCCTGAGTACTTGAAGTAACTGGTCTACCTCCAGGACTAGTGAGTCAAGACAGGAAGCAGAAATCAGTAACTTCATTTTCTTAAGGTAGAAACATGCCTAGTGCAATAAATCAACAACAGGATTCTCAGGGTAGTCGAGATTAAGTCTGAATTTTTGCAAGGTCTGTGCTTTGTGAGAGTGCTTGAAACATGTTCCTGCACCAAGGCCAGCATGTTAAGCAGGCAGTAGTAACCAGGCGCCATCCCCAGCCTTCATCGGGCCACAAAGAAACAAAATCATTTTTCCCTTAGCTCTTGCCCAGGGCCCTGGAGGCCAGCGGGTAGGCCATAGACTGATAACAGTCAGGAATAGTTTCTGCAAGGTGATCCAGGACCTGACAGCTGACTCCTGCGATAGGTGTATGCTGGCCACCAGTGACAACCTGAAAGAGTTCATTCTCTGTTAAAGCCAGCATTTCTCAGCCCATGAACCTGACTGAGATCATCAGCGACAGTATTACCTTACAAGAGAGATACACATGTCAAATCCTGGACTTAGCCTGGAATAGCAGAATTGATACGTCTAGAGTGAATGAGTCCCCGTGGGTCACATGGTTTAGAAGCCTTCCACAGATTCCTGTGCACTACTGAAGTGTAAAATCCAGTGTTTTAGATCACCTGGGGCATTCAATGTTGGATTCCATCTTAACAAGCCTTTTAAAAGGTAGTTATGTGCATGAAATTAGACAAAGGAGTTTGCATGGAGTTCATCAAATTTCACATATGAATAGATTTCACTTCAGCAATTCAAACTGCTGGTGTCTTTGGAAACTCAAACTGTGGCTACACAGGCCTGCTTTCCTGCATGGTGAGAAGCAGCCAGATGATAGTGGCAGCATCATTGAGTCGGGGCATGGGCAGGCCCACTGACTGTGTCTCTCTTTAGGGCCTCACTCATCACGTTAACTGACATTTGTGTTTTCAACCCGAGTTGAGAGCTTTCTGGGCTCTGTGGTGAATGGAACCAGCAACCTCTTAAAAATCAGACTTGGTGGCCGGCGCCGCGGCTCACTAGGCTAATCCTCCGCCTTGCGGCACCAGCACACCGGGTTCTAGTCCCGGTCGGGGCACCGGATTCTGTCCCGGTTGCCCCTCTTCCAGGCCAGCTCTCTGCTGTGGCCAGGGAGTGCAGTGGAGGGGGCCCTGCACCCCATGGGAGACCAGGAGAAGTACCTGGCTCCTGCCATCAGATCAGCGCAGTGCACCGGCTGCAGCACGCTGGTCGCGGCGGCCATTGGAGGGTGAACCAATGGCAAAGGAAGACCTGTCTCTCTGTCTCTCTCTCTCACTGTCCACTCTGCCTGTCAAAAAAAAAAAAAAAAAAAAAAAATCAGACTTGGTACCACTTTTCTGGAAACCTCTTCTACTTGATTAGCTCAGGGCAGAACAAAATGCAAGTTAGAAAGACAGCCTCTTAATATGACAGACACCTACCTTAAGGCTCGCAGGAGTTGGGGTTAACTTCTGGCCCTCCTGAGGACACCAAAGACTGTCAACAGGTGTCCCAGCAGTGGTCCCAGAGACTTATCCTTGTTTGTGGTTGGAACAAAGGGACTAAGAGAAAATGTCTTTATGTCACTTATCCGCAGCCATGAGGGAATCTAAGAGGGACACCCAGCAGGGCAGTTTCTCAGGACCTTGTTGACCCTTAGAAACGGAAGTCAGGAGAAAAAAAATGTATGCGTAATCAAAGAATATCTGAACAGATGTCCTTACAAATAATCTGATTATCTTACCAAAGAATGATATTTAGCAAATATTTCATTAATGTTAATACTAATGTTAATATTAACCAAATTTTTTAATAAGACAAAAATTATCCATAATCCTATCCTACCAAAATGCTGATTTTTCCATGTTAGTGTTCTCTCCCTCTTAAATATATGTTTACATGTACATGTTTTTATAATCAAAATATCACATTTTTTGTATTGTGCTATTTTAGCAACACTTTAAATTGAAGTTGTGCATAGCAGAGTAATTGTGGAGATATGTAAGCCTTTTTTTTAATAATAGCCAAACAATCTAGAGAGAACTTTAGAGCAGGAAGCTACAGAACAGTTTTCTTCATTCTTGGATCTGGGTACTGACATTCATAACATGTGTGTTAAAAATGCCAACAACTTCCTGCCCTCCTTCAAACAGTTTATTAAGTGCTCCCCAATTTATTTTCATTAACGTTCCTTACTTGGTCATCACCCCCAGTTTTCACATAACTCCTCTCCGTAGGTATTCATGGAACATATATCATACTTGGCAGTGGCAGGCAAGTGACGTAGCTGGTGCTGGGCTGGTCTTCAGCAGAGCCTTCAGCCCCTTGCATAACTACAGGTGAAGTAAATGCCCACAGGACTGATGCCTACCAGAGCTGTAGAGAATTTTCTCATTTTATGTTGAATTACAGAGGGAATAACCTACTGAGCAATGCTATTTTATAAATGGTGTCATCAGTTATTCTCAACAGTTTTTGAATCCCCCTTATGATCCAGCCATGGCTTTTGATCCATAAGATGGGTCAAAAGTCTTACTCACCTGGAGTGTTCTGAGGCATGTGTTTAATTTTATTATGTCTGCAAGCATCAGGAATCCAAATTCAGTGTGCTGAAATGAAAGAGAATATATAGGCTTCTGTCATGAAAAATGTTGGGCATGGCCATATCAGATGCTTAGATGCTATCCTTGGCTGTTGGGAATCTGTCTATATGTTCCAACCCTATTTTTCTGCACAGTGCTTTCATTCTTGGACACGTTCTTCGATTGCTGTAGAGATGGGCTCCTGTCACTTCACACTTGCTTGTACATGGTTAGCCACCAGAGTGGGACAAGCAATCCTCATTTAGAACGATCCTGCCTAAGTCCTTCAGTTCACTTTCTTGGGGGTATTTTTTGAGTGAATCGTTATGGATGGATGATAAGCATGCTTGATTCATGGTGGGCACCACTGAAGGCTCAAATAGGTCAACTTTACCCAAGTCAGAGAGCCTGAGAGCTTATAAGGGGAGATGACCAGACAACAAAAATATAAACAAAAAACAGCCAACTGTTACAAATACAAATTGCAAAAACTTGATCACGAATCAGAACTTAAGCGACCAAATTTGAACCAACAGTTTTTGAAAAGAAATAAAATCAAAGGAGAAAAGGAAGCTTTTACTGAAAACTATTCGTCTAAGGTGGATCCCAGGTATTAATTAATTTAAAAGAAAATGAATGTCATGAGGACAAAAAGGGGCCATTATAAGTGGAATAATGACACTATACCACCACCAAAGATATCCTTGTCCTAAACCTTGCAGCCTGTGACTGTGTTGTCTTACATGGCAAAAGGGACCTCAGAGATGTGGTTAATATTAAAGACCTTGAGATGGAGTGATTATCCTGGAATACCCACATAGACTCATGGCAGTCTCCAGAGTCCTTGGATGCCAAAAACTTTGCCTGGCTGTGGTCAGAGGGAGATGTAATTATGAAGAAGGATCAGAGTGATGCAATGTCATTGGCTTTGAGGACAGACACAGGGAGTCACAGGCCAAGCAATGTGAACAACCTCAGGAAAAGAGAAAAGATAAGAGAAGAATCCTCCTAAAGTTTCCAGAAGGAATACAGCCCTGCCAACACCTTGATGTTAGCCTCATGAGTCCTGGGTTGGTCTTCTGACCTGCAGAACTATAGATGGGGAATAGTTTATAAAAGCAGCCGTAGAAAAGGGATATAGCGGCTGTTCTGGCACCTTCCTACATCCCAGGCTTAAATTCTCAGGATATTCAGTTGAGACCACTTGGAAGTGCTCAGAGTAAAGAGCTTCATTGTGGCAGAGAAATTAAATGCTCCCAGAAGACACACATGCCACCCGTCCTTTCCTGGGTGGAAAAGTGCAGTTGCATGGGGCCATGTGACTTTCTCTGGCCAGTGGATTGTGAGTGTCAGTAACAGAGCATGCCCAGGCTGAGAGACAGAAAAGCCTCCATGCAGCCCTCTTGCTCTTTCTTTCCTTGCCAGGGCAAATGAGAGAACTCATGTTGGGGTGGTCGATGCCACAGGGTGCCAACATCCTGGCTCCAGGAGACTCTGCTGAAAAGCAGCTTCCTGGAGAGCTGCTGAAAGTGCCTCAGATGTTGTTATCTGTGAAAAATAAGTTCTGTTGCTGCATGGCACTGAAGCTTTCAGGTTTACTTGTTTCTGTAGACTAACTCAGTCTCTCCAATCGATCCCTTTACTTGGCATAAGGCAGTCTCAGGAGACTGAGAATACAGCTTCTTAAATATAAAACAGCAACTGATTTTTACTTCTCTCACTCTGGAGATTTATTTATTTAATCGAAAGTCAACACTACAGACAGAGAGCGGGTGAGACAGAGAGAGATATCTGTTTGCTGGTGCATTCCCTGGATGGCCACAACAGCCAGGAATTAGCCAGGCAGAAGCCAGAAGCTTCATGTAGGTCTCCCACATGGGTCCCGGGGGCCCAAACACTTGTGCCATGTTCCAGGGCTTTCCCAGGTCTCATGTGAGTAGAGAGTTGCATCAGAAGTGGAGCAGCTGGGACTCGAATGGGTGCCCATATATGATGCCTGCATCACAGGTGGCAGCTTTACCTGTTATGTCACAAAGCTGGCCCATTTCTCTCTCACTCTTACTAACCCACAAAATTGCACACAATTGTAGGTCTTTAATTTTGTGCAATAGAAAGACATAATTTTATATGTCATTGGAAAAATCTTGAATATTTTATGGGACCATTCTTGGTGTGTACATCATGTAATGCATTTTCAATTAGAAAACAAAAGGAAGTTTTGCATTTTATTAACTAAGAAGCATTAGTTTTGTTTTTCTGGCATTGAGTGGAAATGCTGTTGCAGATCCTGGGCCTTCACGTGAAGTGCACATTGGATGTGATGGCAATTTGAAAGTTGCTGTTTTTGTTAAAATAAAAATATATTACATTTAAGACACTTGCCAAGGGGTCGGGGCTGTGGCACAGCAGGTGAACGCCCTGGCCTGAAGCGCTGGCATCCCATATGGGTGCTGATTTGAGACCTGGCTGCTCCACTTCCAATCCAGTGGCCTGGGAAAGCAGTGGAAGATGGCCCAGGTCCTTGGGCCCCTGCACCCTCATGGGAGACCCAGAAGAAACTCCTGGATCTAGGCTTCAGATCAGCATAACTCCAGCTGTTATGGCCAATTGGGAAGTGAACCATCAGATGGAAGACCTCTCTCTCTCTCTCTCTCTGCCTCTCCTTTCTCTGTGTAACTCTGACTTTCAAATAAATAAATGAATCTTTTAAAAAAAATGCATTTGCCAAAATACTAGTAAGCTTCATCAAAATAGCCATCAAAAGGTGTAATTGGCAAGGAAAAATTAACTAAATCTGTGTTCCCTTCCCAAGAGAACTGAAATGCAACCAAAAAAGGAAACCAAAAATATAGTGTATGTGAAATAGAATGATGGCTTTTTCCTTTTAATCATTCAGGATAATAGCAGCTCAAGAAGACCATGAAGTACCCACTTCCATCACTTTACTTGGTGGAAGAGAGAACTGAGGACCCCACAACTCAGCTGTTGGTGCCACACAGTCAGTAGAAAGCGGGAGGTGATAACTCAGACAGAAAGCAGGCTAGATTTACATGACCAAAAACCCACATCTTAGGGCCAGTGCTGTGGCGCAGTAGGTTAATCCTCCACCTACAGCGCTGACATCCCATTTGGGCGCCAGTTCGAGTCCCCACTGCTCTACTTCTGATCTAGCTCTCTGCTATGGCTGGGAAAGCAGTGGAAGATGGCTTGGGCCCCTACACCCACGTAGGAGACCCAGAAGAAGCTCCTGGTTCCTGGCTTCGGATCAGCCCAGCTCTGGCCTTGTGGCCATGTGGGAAGCGAACCAGCGGTTGGAAGACCTTTTTCTCTTTCATTCTTACTGTCTGTAAACTCTGCCTCTCAAATAAATAAATAAATCTTTAAAAAAAGATCTGTGCCCTTAACCTTAAAAAAAAAAAAAAAAACCACATCTTTTTTCAAACTTTATTATGGTGTCAGAAGACACCTAACAGACAACATTTTAGCCATTTTCCAGTGTACAACTCAGTGATACCAAGTACATTCACAGTGTTTTGCAACTATCATCACCACTGTTCCTCTCCAGGACATTTCTCTCATTCCGAACTGGAACCCTGAGCCCATCACACAGTAACTCCTCTGTCTCTACCTGCAGATAGCCACCATTCTGCTTTCTTTTATTTTTTTAAAAATATTTATTTACTTGAAAGTTACAGAGAGAAGGAGAGGCAGAGAGAGAGAGAGGTCCTCCGTGTGCTGGTTCACTCTCCAATTGGCCACAATGGCTGGAGCTATGCCGATCCAAAGCCAGGAGCCAGGAGCATCTTCCAGGTCTCCCGTGCAGTTGTAGAGGCCCAAGGACTTGTACCATCATTCACTGCTTTCTCAGGCAGTAGCAGAGAGATAGATCAGAAGTGGAGCAGCTGGGACTCGAACTGGCACCCATATGGGTTGCCAGCCTTTCCAAGCACATTATCAGGGAGCTGAATAAAAAATGGAACAGCCGGGACTCAAAACTGCTCATATGGAATGCCAGCATCACTGGCAATGGCTTGACCCCCTGTGCTACAACACCACCACCAGTAACTCTTTTCAGTGTCTACTGTGTTTGAATGTGGACATGTCTGGCTGGCCACTTACAAGTGGGGTCATAACAATAAATGAAGTCCAAGTAACCCAAAAGTTAGCAATCATATCAGTCCTTTTGAAATAGAAGCAATTCATTTATATGGGAGATTTTTTTAATTTGCCTCTATTAAAACAAAATGTTTCATCTAATTTGAAACTTCTACTTGGATTATAAACTCACCTCAAGTAATTTACATTGAAAGAATATTTTGCAAATTATAATATTTTACCTGTGACAATTCAGTATTAATATAAATTACAGTATTTTTAAATATAACAAAATTTTTCAATTTTTTTCTTTTGTGTTTAAAATTTATTTATTTATTTGAAAGCGTTACACAGAGAGAGGAGAGGTAGAGAAAAAGATAGGTCTTTCATCTGCTGGTTCACTCCCCCAGTGGCCACAATGGCAACAGCTGGAGCTGTGCCAATCAGAAGCCAGGAGCCAAGAGCTTCTCCCAGGTCTCCCATGTGGGTGCAGGGGCCCAAGGACTTGGGCCATCTTCTACTGCTTTCCCAGCTATAGCAGAGAGCTGGATCGGAAGTGGAGCAGCCTGGACTCAAACTGGGCCCCATATGGGATGCCAGCACTGTGGTTGGCAGCTTTACCCGCTACTCCATAGCTCCAATCCACAATTATTTTTTCTTGAAAGACTACTATTGATATTAAAGTGTGACATTTATTTCAGATTTTTACTTTAAAATGACATAATCAGCTACTTCAAGTAAATAAGGATTTCACCAAGTTTTATTTCAAGAGGTTTTAAATTTTCATCAGATATACTAGCAACAGCTTAAATTGGTAGAAGCAATTTGACTCACACAAGATTTAATATTTATCAAAAAATTAAGCTACCAGAAAAACTTTGGTATGCTGGTGACTCTTCTCTAAAAGGGAATCCTACAAGAATTCTTAGCCCTTCTGTTATCATATTCATAGAATAGGAATTGAAAATCCCAATATTTGTTATGGTAATCTGTAGCCTTCTGCCAACCTAGACACCATAAGAGTGTGTGTAAACTGCCAGTAGTGTAGTCCAGTTGTACTGAACAAGCTGTGTATTTGTGAAAGAATGTAGATTATTGTCTCCTTGGGGCAGGTGATTTCTCAGAACATAGCTGCAATTCAGAGTGGTGAAAACCAAGATTTTTGTCACATGTAAAGAAGCCATGCCACTTGCTGTCCCATCTCACACATACACAGACTATACACATCTCACAGCATTTTGGCTCTGAGACAAATAATTTTGTGGTTCTTGTAGTTAACTTACAAGAGAAAACAAGGCAAGATTTTATGTGTCAAGAGAGTGTGGGCCAAATATGAAGGCTGCAACTTGGAACACTGATTCTAGTTGCTCTGAAAATGTTCTGCTGAACAAAGAGGTTAAAAAAAATAAAAGGAAGAACTTACAGGGCAGTACAAAGTTGTTTGCAAAAATTGTCAATGATTAACTGAAAGAACTTGACATTGTTCATACATTTTTTCTTCAAAAATCTCAGGAACATTATGACAGAGGGGGTGAGGGTCGCATTACAGGTTGGTGACAAATTTGGGTGTATTTTCTAACCTAACCTTCTGACAGTTGATCTGGAATTATCAGCAGAAGTTACAGAATGATTTTTTTCTTTTGTGCCTGCTTGTAGTGTCAGTAAGTCTTGGGAAAGAATACAAAGCTAGTTGTAGTTACTGTCAACCTTAATTTGGTCACCCTGTCTGGGCATGGCTAAGGTTTCACACCCCTTGCTTCCCCAGGCGGGGTGCTTCTGAGACACCTGTCATTCTTGCCTTTAAGGTAGAGGAGAGGAAATGGCCCTTTTCTTTCCATATTTTCCCCTTTTGGTGGAAATGTTTTCCGTGGAAAGCATTGATGACTGACTGAGGAAGTATTGATCCATTGGCACTAGAAAGGCTCATTCTCAGAATGCTTGTTCATAAGTGATTTCGTCTTGATGCCAGATTACTGGGAAGACTCATTTCCGGGTCAGTCTGCCTTGCAGGGTGGCGGGATGGGACAGACTAACAATTAGCCTTTGACAGACAGAGGGTCAAATTGAGGCAGCATGGCTATCCAGCGCGTGGTGCCTGTCCTCAGCCGATTCACCCACTGTGGCATTTTGGATCAGTTCTAAGCCATGAGCCAAGAGGAAAGCGAGAGAGAGAGGAGAGTGAGAAAGAGCCACGTGTTCAGGAACGGGTCCTTTTAAAACTTGGCCAGAGGGCAGGCAGGGAAGTAGGAGCAGCAAATCCCATTAGGATGGGGGTGGAGCCTGACATAGGTGGTTGGGCCATTTGGCTACCTGGCTTCCAGCAATGGTGGTGGGGGCTAGGGCCTAGGATGGTGTCAGAGTGTAGAATACGCCATAGATAAGACTGTGCCATTTTTCTAACAGGAGGTAGGATCTTGTTTTAGTTTTGTTTTTGTTCCAGGTTCTTGTCTTTTACTTAAGAGAAGCACTCTAAGTTCAGGCACAAGTGATCAGGTTTACTTAAAAGATGAGAAAGCAAACACACACATGCATGTGCGTAAGTGAGGAGTGGAGTGGGTCCCATGGAGAAAAGGAAAAAAGGGATGAGGGAGGGGAAGTAGAATGGCATCACAGCACCTCCTTTTGTCTTGGTCTCCAACACAGGAGGGGCAAGCATCTCTCTTTATGAGGAATTGTAGTCACCTGGGGGTTTCTGACACCTCCATAAAATTCCACTGGAGATTAATACACATTTTCATGGCGACTTTTCCTCAGGTTCCAGGTGAAACACAGCATCCTGGAAAGGGAGTATTCTGATGGACATGTAGCTTAGAACTACGTGGGAGCTTGTGGTCTGTGACCTGTCCAGCTCAGCTAGCTACCTTCTGTATCAGTTCTATACCACATTGCAGTAGGATTATGGTTGAATTCAGCATGGATACATAGTAAGCCAGTGAGAGTTATGTTGGTGTTGGCATTTGCTTTCTGACAGAACCTGCTTTTCCCCCGACACAACAGCTGTTATTAAGCCTAAGTGTAGCTACCATAGGCCAGGTCTCAGTTACCTCTGGATTCCAGGTAGACTGGAGGCCAAGGCAATCACCTGGTCTCAACTGACACTGCTGTACCAAGATTGGTTTCCATTGAATATTAACACCTGCAAGGCCCATCTGTCATCTGTTTGGAGAATATAAGCTATGTTTAGTATGATCCCTATCCCTACTATTTACACTATGGTGACTACTGTGTGTTGCTTCATTTTAGAAACTAGGGTAGTCATCGTGCAACATTGTAGGTCTCAAGTGCTTCTAGAAAATTTCCATAAATTGAGGGGTCCAGAAGATTCCCACAAATGTTCCTATTATACTTCTGCTGTCAAGATTGAGAGTTTTTGCTGCATAGCACTTTGGCCTCCATCTGCATTAATATGGTCGGTAGTCCTTGTTAAGTTGGGGTAGAATCCCTTTCCCAAGGTTGGGCTCTAGCAGTGCTTAACATTGTTCATTGAAGTTGCTTAGCCCATGTTATTGGGACTTCATTGCTTTCCCATCCAGCTTCCCATCCTTTCCCTTCATTCAGAAAGAAAGTAACTTCCAGTCAGCTCATCCTGCCTAATAAATCTCCTTCTTCAGAATGTCTTTCCTCATTGTAAGCAGTTTTGACTTTGTCCCCAGATACCTAACTCCATGACTGTACCTCCTTTGCATTGGGGCCAATACTCTTTGATCCATGCAAATGTTTTTTTTTTTTTTTCAAGGGAAAGAGTTTATTGGGGAAAACCCAGCAGGCTGGAGGGGAGGGATGAAGAAGGATAAGAGGGAGAAAGAGATTATAAGAGAGAGAGAGACAGAGGAGAGGAGCTAGTAAGGAGAGAAGATAGAGCAGAGAGAAGAACCAAGAGAGAGGAGCCAAGAGAGCCACGTGTTCAGGAACAGGTAGGTCCCTTTAAAACTTTGCCCGAGGGCGGGCAGGGAAGCAGGAGCAGCGAATCCCATTAGGATGGGGGTGGAGCTTAATCCATGCAAATGTTAAGTGGGTAATGATCACTCCCCTGTGTAATTTAGTTTGTTATACACACCATAAGGTTTTCCACATCCTTTCTGCTCTGAGATTAGAACTATTTTTTTTATAGAAACTCTGGTCTGTCACATATTTCCCAATATCTTATTACCAGAAATGCATTGTTTATTATTTTTATGGCCATCCCTCCACAAAAACATGGTTGACAGGTAGGTGAGCAGAGCATGCGTGACACACTGTTCATGCTGTTGCTGTGTGTTATCTGTTACAACCAGGGATCCTTGTATTTTGTTTTTGAGATTCATGGTTTTGCAGTTATCAATCTTTTGGGAATTGAATACCATGTTATTAAGGATGGTACCCTTAATTAACCGCTGGGAATTTTTCCCTATATGATATCCTTTATGAAAGAGGTATCTTGGAAAATAAGAGTCAAAATATATTGTTATATTTCTATTGTTCCACTTGGTAATAACCATTTGATCTGATTCACTGAGATATCAAATAATCAAAATGAACAACATATCTCCTACAGAGATGTCATTTAAATTGACAAGTAACCATTTAATCTTGTCTGGTCCTAAAATCAAGGGTGGTTTTTGGAAAACAGATAATTTTCCCTAGTAGGCTATGTAGCTTGATTTTACCCAATAGCATGACTAAATACAGATGGGTTTTCCTGGTGGTAAAATAAACATCTATGCTGCTTTTCATAGGCAATCTAAAATCTGACTACAATATGATCAATGTTGGTAATGTTGTTAGTAGCAGTACAGCTTCATAAGGCCCAATAATGAAGATTTTTTATAGGCCCATTCCAAAGTCTTGGAAGAGAAGGAGCCCACACAGATGTCACCTACTTCTTCTTATTTTTAGGAGGCAGAGCTAATTTATAAATCGGTTTTCATTGAAGGTTGCCAGTGAATGTAGATATTCGCTGCAGATAAGGTATATTTTAATTTTATTTTCTTTTATTTATTTGAGGAACAGAGAGACAGAGAGATCCCGCCTGCTGGTACTTTTTGCAAAGGCCCACAACAGTCTCCAAACAGGGCCAAAGCCAGGAGCCAGGAATTCAGTCCAGGTCTCCTACATGGGTGACAGGAACTCAGTCACTGAACCCATCGCTGCTGCTTCCCACAGTCTGCACTGGCAGGAAGCTGGAGTCTAGACCAGAGCTGGATGTCAGTCCCAGGCACTCTAGTATGGAATGTGGACATCTTTTTTCTGTTTTTAAAGAAAAATTTATTTATTTGAAGAAAAGAGTGATAGAGAGGGAAAGACAGAGATCTTCCATCCACTGGTTCACTCCCCAGATGGCTGTGACGGCAGAGTTCTGGGTCTCCTTCATGGATGGCAGAGGTCCAAGTAATAGGGCCATTGTATGCTGTTTTGTCTGATTCACTAGCAGGGAGCTGGATCAGGAGCAGAGCGGCCAGGACTCACAGAGCAGCAAAGCAATATGAAATGCAGTGTCACAGGCGGTGGCTTAACCCACTGTGCCACAACCGTGGATGTGAGATCATAACTGTTGGCTGAACATCCACCCCTGTGGCTTTCTTCAGTGAGGAACATGAATCTATGAATCAGAGCCTTTGAGCTTAGATGCCCAGGGATCAGTTAGCAATGGCTGACATGGGCCCTTTCAGTGAGTTTGAGAAGAATCCTTCACAGTGAACAAAATCCCCATGTTGGAGGCCCTGGTCTTTTTTTTTTTTTAATATCAAAATATATTTTATTCTGGACCTCTTTCAGATCTGATTCAAATTACAGTTGTCAAAGCAATACAATGCAAAGGGAAACTGCAACAACATCAACAAAAAATGTGCCTAGAAAGGATAATAGGGTCATTGGGAACAAATCATTGTGATGTGGAACCAAAATACATTGTAAGTGTAATTAACATGGTCCAGGACAGCATAGAACATCTATATCAGTCTTCCTTACACAATAATCATGAAAACTGAACAATAAAGTTCTTTAACATGTACAAAAACTGTCATGGGCTGGTTTACACTTTTACAACAGTTTTAAAGTTAACTGGATAACTAAAGAAATGATGCAGACATTTTAATCCAGTGCTATAGGTAGGCTCACAGAATTAGACCCAAGGGATTTGTAAAAATCAAAATGAAAACATTATAGCTACAATGTCGAAGTCAGGAAAGAAGAAAATTACTTCTGTATTCAAGGATTTCAGAGCTACAAAATGCAGTCTGTGTGGGTTTTTTTTGTTTGTTTGTTTGTTTTGTAATGAGATGGATAAGTACATCAGACTAGATACAACATGCAGAATGTTTTCTTCAACTTATCCAGAAATTCCAAAGAAAACATCATGAAACAGCTTACTAGAAAAAAAAATGCCCTAGTTATTCACCCTGCTTCAACACTGTCAACGTAAAGGCAGAAATAAAGGATGCTATCAATACCTCAGAACTACTGATATAAGACATCAAATTTCTAAATCAGTGTATTAAAAAAGTGAACACTTCCTCTTTTTCTTTCTTTCTCTCTTCTACATTTAACTAGAATCATGTTAAAAAAAAAAAGTTGATATTAAATGTGACACTTCAGAGCTACTACTGGAAGGAGTAATTCATAACTTCCCTGCCCTCCTTCCAATCCTGCTGACTCAGGAGAAGGGGGAGGCTTTGGAAACAACAACAACAAAAATAAAACAACCAGGGTCTCTTATAGATTTGCTGCTATTCCCCGAAACGTTGGCATTTGCTGCCATGCCACAATGTTGGTCCACTGAGATCGGACTTTGCAGAAACTGTCAACAGATATCCGCAATATGCAAGTACCATCCTTAGCATGTGAGAATAAACATAGGTTCGGTAGAAATGTACAATGTGCTTCAGAAAATGAAAGAGTAAATAGCACTGCATTTGAGATTTTTCTACTTATCTTGTAAAACTTGCCATTTTTGCTCATGTTAAGTATGGTCATTTGTGATTCCTTTAAATAGCAAAAATGCACAGTCTTCTTTAGGCCTCTGTTCAGTAATAGTTTACGTTACTCTTAACAAAATCATTCTACATTAACAGATAGCTTCTTAAAAATAGTACTCTCATTAAATCTAATTTGACAGAAACAAGTTTAAGGAAAAAAGGAGTGCTTTATAAGTTAAGTGAAAAAGTACAAATCTTTGGAGGCCCTGGTCTTTAATGTCTTTGTCTTCTGGGTGCTCCCAGCAAAAGGAACCCTTGATCAATTCAGAAATTGTCACAAGTTTGCTAAGACCCCAGCTACAATGGAGAGCATCCAACTCGAGATCTGACTCATAGTTTCCCTCCTTCAGTCTCTTAGGTCTCCCAGATACGACTTCAAAAGGAGAAGGCTGATGCTCTCCAAGTGAGGTGGCCTGTGGTGTGAGCCTCACTGCTGGGAGAGCCTTTGGCCAGGGAATGGTAAAAGATTCTGTGAGTTTTGCTAATTGAGCCTTTATTCTACTTGCGCCTTCCGCTAATCCAGGGAACTGTGCTGATCAGCACAGTGGTGATGCTGAGAAATTAACCGAACGTTACAAATGCATTCAATTATTTGACGAGTGAATGTGTTCCCTTGTCACTAGGAAGGCCAGAGGGAATTCCCCAGAAAGGCGTGATCTGTTCTAACAAGATTTTTCCTACCAGTTCGGCCGTGGAAATGCTTCAAGCCAATGAGAGCACTTGCAGTACCAGTACATCCTCATCCTTAAGGTGGAGGCATTTGGACAACATCTTATCACCATGTCTCAGAAGATCCTGAGTTCTGAGTCCTGTGACCCCTGGAAGCAGTTTCCCAGGGTCATGTTTAGGAAAGATGATAGAGTGGAGCACACCTTTGCAGCAACCACAGGAGATAGCTTCCAGTGATGTTACTTTCTCCAAGCCAGTGAGTTGCAATGCATTAATTCATGCACATAGAGTATAAAAATATAACCTGAGTCCTACAGTAAGGGTCAGGCTACTATTTGGTGCATACCATAAGCTTTTTTCAGGGGAGACTATATTATCAGTTATCCAGAGGTGCAATTCTTTCTGAGGAGCATTTTTCTGTGTTTCTTTGGTTAGGGTCTTGAAATTGGGTGTGTACTTGTAAAGATACTTCAGGATGTTTGGGCTGGAATGTGAGTTGTTTTTTGGGCCACATTTTTAACTGCAGCATCTGAGAAATGGTTGCCCTGTTCTCTGGAGAGCCTCATTTTGAATGTCCAGGTATTCTATTAATAGCTAAAGATTTAGGTTTTTTGAATGATCAGTGGGTGGTCTGAGACCTGCTTGGTCATTTTTTTTTTAAGATTTATTTATTTATTTATTTATTTATTTGAAATACAGAGTTACAGAGAGGCAGAGGCAGAAAGAAATATTGGGGGATGGGGGTCCTCCATCTGCTGGTTCACTCCCCAAATGGCTGGTACAGCTGGAGCTGGGCTGATCCAAAGCCAGGAGCCAGGAGCTTCTTCCAGGCCTCCCATGTGGGTACAGGGGCCCAAGAACGTGGGCCATCTTCCACTGCTTTCCCAGGCCATAGCGGAGAGCTGGACTGGAAGTGGAGCAGCCAGGACTCCAACCAGTGTCCATATGGGATTGCTGGCACTGCATGTAGCAGCTTTACCTCCTGCGCAGTGGCACTGGCCCTTGGCCATTCTTAATTGTCCAGAACAATTTAGGAAACTGCATTGTTTGCAGAGCACCTCAAAATTATGAGCTACAGCATGTAACTAGTATCTTTATAAACATTGGCAGTGTTATTTTTTCAAAATTGACAGGCCTTGGTGAAAGCAATCAGTTCTAATGCTGAGCTGATTTTGCATCTGAGAGAGGATTGTCTGTAATAAATCAGTGAGAGACACCTGCAGAGCCGACCTGGTATTTCCCAGGACCATCCTGTGAGTAGAAGCCTAATAACTGGAGTCACATCAGCATTGCTGTAGGTGTCCCCTAAGTCTTGTCTGCTATAAGAAGTTGGTCAGTCGGTGTCATTGGTCATGTGGTGTCTCATCCGAGGGCAGTGGCCATGGAGTGGTGGAGTTAAAACTGTTAAGAGATGGTATTAGGTGAAGACAGAAGAAGGACTCCATACAAGGCCAGTCTCCTGATGAATAATGCTGAGTGTGTTGAGAATTTAAGTGCTTCCACACAATGAGGACCGCTAGTCGTGAGGGGAGAGCCCATTATGATTTCCTTAAGAAGCAAAGCCCTGTCCGAGTTTGCTCTCACACGACGGGGAGCTCTCTCACCACTGCCTGTAATGGTTGGCAGCTGTGCACTTATGGTCTGTTTGGATAGCCATGCTTTTCCTTAGGGCTTGCAGGATATTTCCTTTATCTCATGCACAAACAGACAAAAGCTAAGTTATAATCAGGGTGTCCCCTAGCTGGAGGATTGACAGTATTCTCCGATAAGCCTCGTACAGACTACAGTCCTTGTGGTAGGGTATGACCGGTTGACCTTTAAAAGTTATGTCTAAGAGCTCACAAAAGATACATCATTCTTCAGTTCTTCTTTAAAGATAAGAGGGGGGAAGGAAGGAAGAAAAAAAAGTTAAATTACCTTCCAGATGCACTAACTTTGAACAGCCCTTTTCTGGACTGTTGAGGAACAGGTTTTCTCTTTCCTCCTTTTTCTTTTTCTCTCTCATACAAAGTGCTAAACTCTTTACCTAGAATAGATTTAATCCTCTGTATATAATGTTAAATGAGAGTAGATCATGGTACAAAACAAGACAGAAAACAGGAGAGGAAAGGAGAAGCATGGGGAGAGGAGAGTGGGTGAAGGGCAGATATATAGCGGGAAAAATGACTATGTTCCTAATGTTGGATTTATGAAATACATGCAAATAAATTTTTAAAAGCACTAAAAAATAAAATAATAAATAAATAAAAAGGCATATAGAGGTGGACCTACTAAGGGGAAATTTAGGTATCCAGTTAGGGAAGAATCCTGCTAACCCTACAACTCCTATAACTGTTTCTTTGTTGAGGGTTTAAGGAAAGATAAGATGCTAGTGACGCTACCTTGGTTTGTTAATAATCCTCCTTTAGAAATTAGATACCCTCAGTAAGTGCCTCCTACTTCTGTACCCTTTTCTTGGAAGTGGCATCAGGAGTGTGATGGAATTGGGACCGCCGGCCAGGGTTGTTTTATTTTAGTGATATTATAATGACCTAAAGGCCATCACAGGGGTACAGCCTCAGCCATAGTAGGTATTTCCAGCTAGTGCTGGCTCTAAGTTGGCAACATTGTGGGACTTAACTTTGCTAAATGGAAAAGGGGGCAGGGGTGGGGTGGCGCTTGGTGATGCAAAGAAAGGGGGTTTTGATAGTGCAGACTGGGTTGTCACGCAGGCCAGGCCAGATGACCTGCCACAGGTCAGCCGGAGTTGTCAAACCCCTTGCTAGCTCTTCCTACCCACCCCTATCAGAAGGGCAAATGTCCCTCACTTTTGAATGGAAGAAGTTATTCTCACAAATGTGTTTTAGCTAGCAGGTGTTGTTCACAAATGAGAAGACAAGCTCACGTAGACAGAAACCAAAGGCAACTACAAACTGTGAACTTAAAGTACGCTATTGAGCACCAATGTAAATGTCCGTAACCACTGATAACACCTTGCTTACAGGTGTGAGCCAAACGTGGGCCGTGAGGCAGAGGTGATGAAGGCAGAAATCTTTGCCTGATCCTCTTGTCTTCAAGAGACCAAGACAAAAGCTCTTGCTCGGGGAGGGTTTGGAGAAGAGGGGCAAAAGCCCAAATAGAAATCTAGACCTCAGCCGGGAGAGGTGGGAGGTCCCAAGTGGGGGAAGCTCAGCCAGGAGAGGTGGGAGGTCCCGAGTTGGGGAAGACTCCAGAGTTGATGGAACACAGTGAGCTCTTTGCTGGCACTCAGCACCAAGGCTAGAAGCTCTGTGTGGTCATAAATCTGGTCTTCATCTTCAGAAATGTCAGGCAGTTTATTTAGCCCAAATATCAACAGGCTTCAAACAGTCCTGGAAAATATGTAGCATGAAAAACCACATGGCTTCAAAATTCTTTTTTTTTTTTTTTTTTTTTTTTTTGACAGGCAGAGTGGACAGTGAGAGAGAGACAGAGAGAAAGGTCTTTTCCGTTGGTTCACCCCCAATGGCTGCTGTGGCCAGCACGCTGTGGCTGGTGCACTGCGCTGATCCAAAGCCAGGAGCCAGGTACTTATCCTGGTCTCCCATGCGGGTGCAGGGCCCAAGCACTTGGGCCATCCTCCACTGCACTCCCGGGCCACAGCAGAGAGCTGGACTGGAAGAGGAGCAACTGGGACAGAATCCGGGGCCGGACCAGACTACAACCTGGTCTGCCGGCGCCACAGGTGGAGGATTAGCCTATTGAGCCATGGCGCCGGCCTTCTTGCACCAAAATAAACTTACCTTTGAATTCCATGCTCCCACAAAGATTTTTTTTTTAATTAAAAAAAAATTTTTTTTGACAGGCAGAGTGGACAGAGAGAGAGAGAGAAAGGTCTTCCTTTTCCATTGGTTCACCCAATGGCTGCTGTGGCACCAGCCTTTTATTAACTTTTTTGAGACAGAGAAAGAGAGAAAAGGAGAGGAATCTTCCATCCACTGATTCACTCCTCAAATGCCTACAGCAGCTGGGGATGGCCCAGGCCAAAGCTGGGAGTTCTGGGTCAGAAGCAGAGGAGCTGGGACTGGAACCAGGCCCTCGGATAGGAGATTTGGATGTCCTAGGCAGTGTTTTGCCCACTGTATCAAATGCCTACCCCAACAGACTTTTAAGTAGCCTGATTTGAGGCCTGCAACCCAAGGGCACAGACCCAAGATGTCCCATAGATGTGCTTTGCTGAGCCAGGAGACAAAGGGAAGCTCTACAGGGAGAAGAGAAAATGAAGAGGTTACAGAGGGTACAAAGTGACTCACCAGAAGTCTTTATTGGTTAACTAAAATAGCTTGAGCCAGGGTGAGGGTCACTTTATAGACTGGCCACAAGAGTTAAGTATTTTGTAACCGTTCTTGGCCAAGGTTGGGAGGGATCAGCAGAAGTTACAGAACAGGCAGTTGCAGATGGATCCCATCATGTTCACCTCCTCTCAGGGTGTCTAAGTCTTGGGAAAGAACATGAAGCTCGTTTGTGCTACCATTAGCCCTCGCTTGGTAAACACTGTCAGGACAGGCAGACCTCCCTGAGGTCTGGACATCTGGGGATGCCTCTTGTCCTTGCCACTGTGGGAGAAAAGTAGTTCCTTTTTTCTTGTCCCTTTCCCGGATGAATGAGGATTGGAAGGGGGAAACACTTTAAACATACTCAGAGTCTAAATCTAGTCTTTTTCCCTCATTAGGCAGTTTTGTAGTTCTTTGATTCAGTACACATCAGGACCTCCAATAACAACTACATTTTTGTAGACAAAGCTTTCAGGGCTTTGTTTTGTTTTGTTTTTAAATGAAGGACTAAATGAAATGAAATGACATGAAAAGATATTAAGTCTTAATTTTAACAGACTTATGGAAGGAAGATAAAAATGGCTTCCCGCTAACCTTCCAGTTTTGGGCTCAACTGCAAGTTAACAAAAGAAAATCTGTTTTAAATTTTAATAATGTATATACTCCCAGGAGCTCCATACAATATGAGACTCCAAGAAGGGCCAGCTGATTGACACGTAGCATCCTGAGCCACAGAAAGAAAGAGAGCTTATGGTTTTGGTGGGGGTGAGGGTGAGTGACATGAGTGCTAGGAGAGTTAGGGTAGTTAGGGGAGGCACAAATATTGCCTTTTTAAAAAAATTATTATTTATTTGAAAGAGAGAGAGAAAGAAAGATAGCTTCCACCCACTGCTTACACCCTAAATGGCCACAGTGGCCATGGCTGGGCCAGGCTGAAGCCAGGAGTTTCTTCCAGGTCTCCCATGTGGGTACAGGGACCCAAGCATTTGAGCCATATTCCAGTGCTCTCCCAGGCACATTAGCAGGGAGCTGGATCTGAAATGGACTCGAACCGGTGCTTATATGGGATGCCAACTCTGCAGGCAGAGGCTTAACCTTCTATGCCACAGTGCTAGCCCCATACAGGTTGTCTAGTTACACAGATTAAAGTCTCCCAGGTAATAAAAAATGTCTTGGAGCCACCCTCTTCCTGATATAATCTAACTAGTATCGATTGCTTTTATGGATGTAAATTTCTTGCACAAAAGGACAGACGTTCAGGTCTACTTCCCTATCTGCAGTGTCCTAGAATAACCAGCTTAAAATATGAATGCCAAAGAAGCATATTTTTGGGCAGTGTTTTCTCATCTCCAACAGTCATATTTTGGGGTGGTATGTCCTGAGCCCCAACCAGCATAAAGGAATATTATACTTAAAATAACATTGCAAGTCATTCTTATCTCACTTCTGCAAAGTGGACTGAAAACTCCAGATGAATTAAATCAGAAATAAAGAAGTTTTAGCATCACTTCTTCCCGGCAAAATGTGATCCTGTTAGTGCTGTCACACACTGAAGGAAAAGTTTGAATTATTCTATTGGTTTCCCATTGCAGTGTCTGTAGTGACAGAAAAAATGGTATTTTGAAATATCCCCTGGTACAGTTCCTAGTTGTAGTGATTTAGTTTTAGTTTTAGCTTTGTTCCTTCCTCCAGGTTCCTTTGGCCATTAAGTCTGGGGCTCATTCCTCTGGGTAGAGGGAAGCAGAAACTGTCGGACACAGAAATTAATTACTTAACTGTGCACTCAAATTGAGATTGTTAAGCCCCAAATAAAATAGCAGTTTGGAAAATCAAATTTTAAGAAAAAAAAATAGATTGTTCTTAGAATCTCAAAAATCTTATTTCCGTAGGTTAGCGTTCACAAAACTTGTAGTATTTCACTACTTATGGCATACAAAAATAGAAATTATTACTGTTCAACCTATACTCTGAAACCTTGGCCTGGAGGGTTAGCCGGAGACTATAGCATGGAGAAGGAATGGAGGTCACGTGATGTTGGTAAAGACCCTTCTTCCTGTTCTGATGCCGCGAGGAGGAGCCCAAGGGAGGAGAGAGAAGAAAGACACAGGGTGAAACCTTAGAGACAAAGCAGTGTGGGTGGTAGGATTGGCCCAGTTAGGTTTGGGGTTAGCTCACTGTTTTAACACCCTGACAAGTCTTCAAGGAGCTTCAGAGTGTGCCGTGCTGGGCGGCCTGACTCAGATACCTCAGTGTTTCTGATTCTCTCTGCTCACCCAAGCCATCGGGATATCCAGAAGGTACTGGGGCCCAACCAGAGGAGGCAGCACTGAGAGTGAGAGAAAATGGGCAATGTCAGAAATTAAGTAAATGGAGCAGGTGTTGAACTCAGCAGCCAGGACAGTGTATTAGAGTACCAGGGTTGGATTCCTGTCTCTGGTTCCTGACTGCAGCTTCCTGCTAATATCCTAGGAGACAGCAGTGATGGCTCAAGCACTCGGGTCCCTGCCACCCATGTGTGAGACCTAGATTGAGTTCCCAGCCCCTGGCTTTGGCTGGTCCAGTCAGTTGTTACAGGTGTTACGGTAGTGGGAGTACTCAGCCTCTCACTCTCCTTCCCTGTCAAATAAATAACAATTTGAAAAAAGGGAAGGGAAAGGGAAAGAAAGGGATGGAATTGGCGTCCACTTCTAGGATAACAGCTAGAAATCAGGTGAAATAGGCCACACTCAGCGGTCAGCAGCCACAAGAGAACCCTGGGACAGGAGTGACCGCAGCAGGGCTACCTGAGTGGCGGCACCTTCTGGTCAAACTGCAGCAGGATGGTCCCTGAACGTCTCAATTACCAGACCATGGAGCAGGATGCAGAAAACTGCACAAGACCAGAAGTCACAGAACTAAATCTGGCAGGGGATTGAAGAGTGATGATCTTAGAGGACACAGTTAGCCTGAAAGAGAAAATTGGAGCTCTCGTGTTTTCTTGTGATTAGGAGAAAAAAAAAAATTTTGAAGAGCACCACATTAGATTTGAGTGAACACATCTTGCATATAAGTTGCATTTGGGAAGGAAGTGAACTTTTTCCATTTTAACCTGATTGCCCCTTTCACATTTGCTAATTTGTATTCTGTTGTATCCTTACTTTACAAGTGGCCCCAATCTGAACAGCTACAAAAGCTGTCAAGTTAAACAACTTGTCTGTAGCTCTATTGCTGGTTAATGAAATTAGAAGCAGCACCCATTTGTTCTGACAACTGCTCCAGAGCACTTGTAATAAGAAAGTTGATTTTTTTTTTAAGTTTTAGCTATTAAGGGCTAAGACAGTGATCACTGAAGCTTATTAAATCTGTGATACCTGGTTCTTTCTGTTTCTTTCTATCTTCCACAATAGAGAACTGGAAGAGTCCCAGACTTGATAGAAGAGGAGTTGATGTTTGTTTGCTTCCTAAGGAATTTCATTTGATCTATATGCTGGCTTTTTATCAGCTCCCCTATGAAAAAGGATCAATACAAGGATCACATTTCTGTATTTTTAAAATGTGCTCATTTTAATTTGGCAGCTTTCACACTGTCTCTGGGTCGGCCAAGACAAGCATCTGTGTGACAAAGATTTCACTAGGGTAAAGCACAGCAGAGGAGCTTCTACAGGGAGACACAAGCAGCCAGAGTGTGTTGCAAAGAAAAGCTGATGGTTCTGAGCCTCCAGGGCCTCCAAGTGGTCCTAGATTTGCATCTTGTACCCAAAGCTGGAGTCCAGGCCATTTCTGTCTTCTTGATAAATCCACACCTTTTGGGGTAGCATATGGTGGAATCCTCTCTTTATCTAACCTTTAAACTGGGCCACTATTTAATGAATCCATAGAAGCTTCTGGCATCCCTCCTACAGAGAAAAATGCAAAAGCTCTCCACACAAGAATGGGTGGCAGCTCTTCATAATGCTTCTTTAAATTAATTTCGAAGATCCCACGGCCAGCTGAAACCAGTGCCCTGCCTTTCTCAGATTTGTTGGGTAATGTGTCCCTCTTCTCTAGCCAGTGGTGGGGACAGAGTGATGGCACATACAAGAGACCGTCCAGCCATGCTTGGGAATGGTCGGATGTGTAACAGAGACATTCAGACAACAACAAACCCCCAGTGGTGAACAAGTGCTTGTTATGCACCCAGCTGCCTGTGGTACAATTCCCCAAACATTCCCATTCTGCGCCCCCCACCCCCTCCGACTGCAGCAAGCGTGGAGGTCACATTTCCCATGCAGGCACCCTAAGGAGGGAGCTAATGCAGCAGTTGGTAGACGGCTGAGGCTCCAGATCACAGCGTTTCACATGACCCCATACAGGCTAACAGCGGTGTTCCGCCAGAGCCCGACCCATGGGGAATAGGCCTTTGAGGTTGTTTAAAAGGGGCAGGCTATGAGAGAGAGGCACATTTCCTTTCTTGGAGCCTAATTTAGCTGGCTGCAAAATGAAGATAGGCAGAATATGAGTTTCCTGTGGCTTCGCGCATTGTGTAATTTTATTAGACATAAATAAACGTGCTCCAAATCACTTCTCTGAATCAACTGAGATACTGAGATACTTACCTTAGAGTAAAATGTGCCTTTCAAGCTACCTCCATAGAGTGCATCATCCAGTAAGAAGTAGCCCCCAAAGGCCCCCTCGCAATCAGTCCAGTTGATCCTACAGTAGCAATTGCTTTCTGTAAACCCAGAGAGCGTACATTGAGTCCCACAATCTCAGTATACATCAGCAGACAACTGTGGGACACCCATCGTGAGCCACGGGACAGTGTGAGCCTGGGGATCCGGATTTGTGACTCCAGGTCACCTACTGTCTCTCCCCAGGGGTTTACCAGACAGCAGAAGCGACAGAGATGTACCACTTACCTGGATTATAAATGGGTGTCATCTACACCCTGTCCTATAGAGCGCTGCCCGTAAGCATCACCTGCTGTATTCCTCTCAGCCCCTAGTGTTTTCCTCCTACCTCTCACAAAACGTTCTTTTCTTCGGGAACCAGTGTGAAGCGAGGGGCCGCTGCTAACTTGAGACAGTGCATTCAGGCTCTTCTCCCAGTCGCCTCCCTTGAAAGCATGACGTCGTGTCTGCTGCTTCCGGGGTGCTGTGAATGCCGTGGCGGTTTTCCTCTTATCTCCATGAGAATAGGTTCTTGCTGTGCACTGCGCTTTAATTCTTCTTAAGTGTGGTGTTCACGGGCTATACCAAGGGGATTTGGAGCTTAAAGTTGTCTAGGAAGTGAGGGATTTCTGCAAATGTAGAAATCACATGAAACATGGGGCTCTGTGGTTGACAGGAGGCTTCTTAAGGGACTGGGCCCCTGATCTTGAGTGGATTCCTTTGGAAGCTAAGAGGGCATCGGTTGGAGCTGAATGTCCAAGATACCCAGGATTGCTTGGGGAAGAGGAATCTTCACTCTCTGTTTTAAGCAACTGGAAATCTGTGCTACAGAGTTTCTTCTGCTGCTCCGTTCTCAATCAGCTTCTCCATGGCACCATGTCATTAGCATGGCGGCCTCTTAAACTGAACTCTGCAGCTGTGTTCCCCCTGTAGCCCCAGTATACATCTGGTCCCATCCTCAGAAGTGGAACCATCCAGATGCTCTTCCACGCTGTATTACTAGCTGGAGGGGCCCAGTTAGCCACAGCGGGACTGTTCTGTTTTGTGTATGAACTTTCTGGATACAGCACAATGCGAGGATAAGACTAGTGGTTTGGGGATCAAAAGATATGAATTTGGATCCCAGCTGGTGTAAGTGTTGAGCTGTGACCAGGGGTAATGCAAAAGCAGAAATGATGTCTATTTTACAGACCCAGACTCTAAAGCCGGGGAAACTCTGGGACACATGCTTGAATCAATGGCTCTGGGGGGCATTCAAATGCAGAGGCTTCTAGACCATACTGCCTTAACAATGGGGCCTCCCTGCCCCGTGGGGGGGGTTTCACTGCTGCACTTGCTGGGAGTAACATCTGTTATAAACCTCCATGGGCCGCTTTACTGCTAGCCAACCCAGTAACTGAGTAATTCCACATCGTGAGGCTTCCCTGACCAAGAAAGAGAACATCCTGGGGCCCTGGAAAAGAGATTTTCAGATTCATTTCTACGAAGACTGCTGTTTTCTGTTACAAACGGAAGTGAGAGCAGATTCTTAAACCCAGCTGCAGCCACTGCAGTTAAATCGCAGTGGAGATGGTCCACATGGAGACTTTTTGAAACACACATGCAAAGACTTCAGATTCCCCAGGAGATAAAGAGGAAGGAACCTTGGAGGAATTTTCTCTGAGACCTCTCAGAATGGGGCTTCAGATTGGGATCTGCTGCCTACTTCCTGAGATAAAAGCAGCCAAACCGCCTGGAGATGGAGCAGTTCTTGCAAAGTTCACACATAACAGGATGTGTGCTGTGGGGCAGAATGGAGTTAATATACGTGGCAACATCTGAACTTGTTGATGCCTTGACTTTTTCTGGGTGGAAATAGATGGAAAAGCCATCAAGGACACAGTTGAGGTGATATGTACAACATCACACAGTAGGAGTTTGTTTTGATCTGTACTGTGTAGGCTATGGATAGAGATGGGGGCGGGGGTGAGGAGTAAAGAAAAAAATAATTGGGGGGAGGGTAGAGTGGTTGTAACTCAATAAATTTCCCCAAACTAAAATAACTGCTCCTTGGAAATTATAAGCAGATCAGTAGGAAGGAAGATTGATGGAGTGATAGTGAATGTCATGGAGGAGAGCGGTTCACATTGTTTCAGATCTGGAGTGCTGATTGGTTCAGGATGTTTATAATTGGAGAAACTCACATGCTTACTTAATAAACCTTGCCTTGCAGAGTCACAGATGGAAAGGTCTTCTCAACCGTTTTTCCTCATTGGTAGAGGTCTACAGTGTCTTAACTGAAACTTGGGCACCAAATATTTCAGAACGTGTAATTTTTCAGATCCAACAGGTAGCCCAGATAGGGTCTGAGGAAATATTCCATCCTCAAATATATTAATATTCATACTCAGTGGGCTGTATAAATACCACAAATAGCCCCCTAACTGGTTCAGATCAGGTTTTGTTCCCAAATAAATTCAGCTCAGGTCAGGTCAGATTTTGCCACCAGATGAGCTATGAAAAACTTTAATTTTCCAGAGCTTTTAAGATTTTGTAAATAGAACTATGGAGTGGTAAACTTGTACAAATGGAAACTTGTACTTGACCATGCCACTAAACAGAAACATTAGTTGATTTATCGAAAGATGGGAACTTTGATTCGGGAAATGTGCTTAGGAACAGTACATGGACACATGTAACAGTAGCTACCATCTCTTAAGTAATTACTATGCGTCAGGAACTATTCTAAGATGTCACCATGATTCAACCCAGGCAGGTGTCGTTCCGCAGTAGAAGACACTGTGCTGGTGTGACAATGAGGTTGTTGGCAGAAGTGGGAACTGGGACAGTAATTCTGCCAGGCTCACCTAACAAACGGGTGGAAGGGCCCAAGTCTGAACATGAATTGCTACCTTCCCTGGTACTAATATTATGATTTTGTTTTCTACACAAGGAAAACAGTACTTACACATCATTCTAGTCACTTCCCGGTTGATAATAGGCACCAAGGTGTATTTCATACACGTTAGAATTACTAGGGTACTTCCCCAGTTGCTTTATTATCATAGGGTGTCCTTTTGTACTTTAACACATTTGCAGTTCTTTATTGTGAAACTGAGCCAATTAACAGATTGTTGTCACAATCAAACACAGTGTGAACGAGATAAGAAGAATTGCACATTAATGCTTTTCCTTGAGGATAAGAGCGGTTTTATTCAAAGCCCAATTTATTCATAATGTGCACACTATGAAATGAATGAATAAGATCAAATCTGCAAATCACCCCCACCCCAACATGAACAAGTCCCACTCAGAAGTGCTAGTTCACTTTATTCCATTTTTTTACACTTTCCTGTGTTGATTTGTAAGGACTTTTTATGAAATCAAATTTCCATGCTGGTCTGTTTTTATGTAAAAGTGTGGTGCTCCTGGGGAGGGGGAATGATTGCCAGCATTGCATTGGGTCCAGTGTTCTATTTACAGAACTGTCCTGAACCCTGGTCACGCTTGTGTGTGTGTGTGTGTGTGTAATGTACTATGCACACATAACATGTGACACATATAGATGGGACAGAGTCTGATTCCCCAGCACTTGGGTAATGAAGTTGCTTAGCCAGTTTTACCACTCCAGATGCCTGAGCGCCAGAGTGGCTTCTCTCTCCTGGTTCCCAGGCTTATCTCTGTAATATCTGCAGAGTTCTTTGACTCAACTTAGTAAAAGTGAAGGATCCAGAATGCCTGAAACCAGAGTACAGGACAAACCATCTGCAGTTTTCTAAAGTTGCACTAAGCAGTATATGTCCTGTCTATTGTTGGCTTCGCTGTGACAGCTCTGCGGGGATCATTGTTCTGTCCTGCACCCTGCACGGTCCAGTTCCAGATAGTGGTAGAGTTGCTCTTGTCTTAGAGCTTCTGTCCTCGGAGCAGATTTTCAGTGCCGCTGTGTGCATTCCCTCCAAGTTCTCCCTGAGAGCACAGAGTCTTCCTTACCGGGATCTAGAGCAGTTCTCCTTTCCTGCTCACCACGGCAGTGCAGGGACTTTGGAGAGCCTCCTGCTCTGCCTAAACCTCCTCTGCACAAGTGCTCCCCGACAGCTCACTCCTCTGCTGTGTTGCCTTCCTTGACATCTCCTCCTCCCCCTGTCTTGCTTCTCTCTGTCCTTCTGCGCCTCTCTCTGTTCTTTTTTTTTTTTTTTTTTTTTTTTTTTGACAGGCAGAGTGGACAGTGAGAGAGAGACAGAGAGAGAAAGGTCTTCCTTTTGCCGCTGGTTCACCCTCCAATGGCCGCCGCTGCAGCCGGCGCACCGCGCTGATCCTGGCAGGAGCCAGGAGCCAGGTGCTTTTTCCTGGTCTCCCATGGGGTGCAGGGCCCAAGCACCTGGGCCATCCTCCACTGCACTCCCTGGCCATAGCAGAGAGCTGGCCTGGAAGAGGGGCAACCGGGACAGAATCCGGCGCCCCAACCGGGACTAGAACCTGGTGTGCCGGCGCCGCAAGGTGGAGGATTAGCCTATTGAGCCACGGCGCCGGCCTACCTCTCTCTGTTCTGGGCTGCAGTGGCAGGGTGGACTGTTTAGACAGAGTGCACCTGTCAGGTGGGATGGGACAAGGTAAAGAATTCCCCGCTGGCTGGCAGTCCCTCACCTGTCATTGCTTCCTGTGTC
Source organism: Oryctolagus cuniculus (assembly GCF_051225735.1). Taxonomy (NCBI): domain Eukaryota; kingdom Metazoa; phylum Chordata; class Mammalia; order Lagomorpha; family Leporidae; genus Oryctolagus; species Oryctolagus cuniculus. The sequence goes on from NC_142872.1 coordinate 18,338,589, forward strand.
ACACTGTTACCAGAGAATGGCAGGGTTCTTGTCTTCGCGCAAGAAAGAATTCAGGCATGAGACAGAGAGTAGTGGGAGGTAAAATAGCAGAGTTTATTAGTGAAGGGACATCCGTAAGAACGGATGGGCACCTCTCCAGACGAAACCTGAGAGTGCCCAGTCACTTGAACTGGGGTGGGCCAAGGTTACGTGGTTGAGTAGAGAGAGTACACCTGACCAGGCCAGGTGGGCAGCTCAGCAGAGAGGCAGAGGGCTGAGCGCGCAGTCTGGTTGAGGCCAGGGGTTTTTTAAGGAGATGGGTCTTGCTTCCCCTCCTCTGCTCCTCTTGGAACAAAGGGCTTTTTGGAAATAGAAAAACTTCTGAGTTTTCCCCTGAAGGTATCAGACAGGAGGAAGGCTAGCTGGAGCCTTCCTGGGTTTAGAGGAAAGGTGAGCAAGACCCCCTGGAGAATGGGGATCTGGAGCAGGGTATTTGAAATGCAGATACAGGGCTGCATCTGGGAGATTGTGGAAGATTTGTCAGGCAGAAGGGGGGGGGGACCCCCCACCTGGCAGGTGGTCAGGTAGAAGGGGGCAGGGCAGGATGTGAATACTGGGCTGCCCCTGAAACATTATCCGCATGACTTTGAGATGCAGATGCATATGCTGGACATAGACGTCTTCTCTTTAGGCCTGTCGCACACACATAAGCTCATATCTGACTTCCTACCTAACAACACCAGCATGCACCCTCCCTGGATGCTCATGGACCACATGGCCTTGTGTTCATACGTGAAAAATGCACATACCTGCACTCCCATGCCATCCCGGCACAGAGATGATCGTTTGAGGCTCTAAAATATCCTGTTTGGGGTCAGACATTTGGCCAGGAAGTGAAGACGCTGGTTAAGAGATTAGTATCCCACATCACACTGCCTGGTTTCAATGTGTGACTTCGGCTCCCTGTTGCAGCTTTCTGCAAATTCACACCCACCTGGCTCAAGTAGGGTTAGGGTCAGGGTTCCCGCCACCCACATGAAAACACCTGGATTGAGTTCCTGGCTTCCTGCTTTGGCCTGTTCTGGCTCAGGCTATTGAAGGCATTTGGGGGTTAAACCAGAAGATTAGAGCTCCCTTTCTCTACCTCTGTCTCAGATAAAATAAAAATAAAATGTCATATTTGCTTTTCGTTCATTTGTTTTACTGGTTGTTAATACAGAAACAGGTTTAGAATTTGATTTATTTCAGCATTAATTAAAATTCTTTGCTGACATTCTTTTAACATTTTTTTAAAGATTTATTTATTTGTTTATTTGAAAGAGTTACACAGAGACAGAAGGAGAGGCAGAGAGAGAGAGAGAGAGAGAGAGAGAGAGGTCTTCCATCCGCTGGTTCACTCCCCAGTTGGCCACAATGGCCGGAGCTGCGCCAATCTGAAGCCAGGAGCCAGGAGCTTCTTCCAGGTCTTTGTGGGTACAGAGGCCCAAGCACTTGGGCCATCTTCTACTGCTTTCCCAGGCCATAGCAGAGAGCTGGATGGGAAGTGGAGCAGCTAAGTCTCGAACCCATGCCCAGCACTGTAGGTGGCGGCTTTACCCATTACATTACAGTGCAGCCCCTTTAAATTTTTGTAAAGATATATTTATTTGAGAGGCTGGTGCTGTGGTGTTGTAGGTTAATCCTTTGCCTGCTGCACTGGCATCCCATATGGGCTCTGGTTTCAAGTCTCAGCTGCTCCTCTTCCAATCCAGCTTTCTGCTATGGCCTGGGAAAGCAGTAGAAGATGGCATAAGCACTTGGGCCCCTGCACCTAAGTAGGAAACATGGAGGAGGCTCTTGGCTTCGGATCAGTCCAGCTCCAGTCATTGTGGCCATTTAGGGAATGAACCAGTGGATGGAAGACCTCTCTCTCTCTCTCTCTCTGCCTCTGCCTCTGCCTCTCTATAGCTCTTTCTAATAAGTAACTAAATACATCTTGTAAAAAGAAAAAAAAAAGATGTATTTATTTGAATGACAGAACTGACAGAGAAAGAGGAAGTAACAGATCAAGAGAGATCTTTCTGCTGGTTTACTCCTCAGATATCCACAAGAGCGAGGATTAGACCAGGACAAAGGCAGGATGCCAGAAACTATATCTGGGTACCCATGTGGATGGCAAGGACCTAAGCACCTGAGCCACTTTCTGCTGCCTTCATAGATGCATTAACAGAAAGCTGGATAGAGACTTAAGTTCATATACAATTGCTTGATTTTCTGTTTTATTAGCAGTGACTCATATTTTTCAGGAAGCTAGAAAAGCTAGAGAGGTATTAATTCAGTTGTTTCTTCCCACTTTTGATTCTTTTGGCCATTTTTTTTTCTCTAATAAAGGCTGACCATTAATTTGGGGGTCATAGTGACATGACTGGCATCCTAAATAAGATGTTCACTACAAATCATAATCATCACCGTGGTGTACAATTTAATTCATTAAGACTCTGACACTTACCAGGTGCTCACTGTTGGACAACATAGAGGCAGTATGGCTGTTAAGCCAGGCATGAGGAACTTAATGTCTACACTTAAGTTCAAGATGCCAAGCATTATGTGGGGCACTAAAACAGTTTAGAATGTATGCTTACAAGTCTGAGGTCCCTAATGCCAGCATGGACTGGAGAAAATTGTTTGACTATATGGATTAATGCTTTTCTATGTAATCAAAGAGGCTGTTAATTTGTCCAAAAGTGTATTTTAGATTATAAAATGATTTTTATATTGTGATATATATGGTAGCCATGCTAATAATGCTGTCATTTCTGGCCTGAAACATCATTGTACCCTAAAAGCTGAATACTGCCAAAAATGGTTCTTCTTACTTAACTAATTTGTAAAAGTCTCTTGAAATGATAAATGTCAAGCCCAATTTGAACCTAAACTACTTGGATTCTGTATTAGTTCTTTAGCCAAAAATAACTAACTGAATTTCTCCAGTATCAACATGTCACAATGAGTAACTTTTTGAGCTTTGACAAGACCTATTAAGTTCACTGAAATCGTATCCTGCTCTGACAAAACTTTGATACCACTGTGGCTTTCACTAGATGTGTCCTATAAATTTGATGTTTATGCTTTGCTTTATTTTTAAAAGATTTATTTATTTGAAAGGCAGAGCAGCAGAGACAGAGGGAGATGTAAAGAGATATCTTCCATCTGCTGGTTCACTTTCCAAATGCCCACAACCTCTGAGGCTGGACCAGAATACAACCAGGAACCAGGAGCTCCCTCTGGGTCTCCCATTTGGGTGACAGGGAACCCAGTACTTAGAACATGATCATCAGCCTCCCCAGGGTATTCGTTAGCAGGAAGCTGGATCAGAAGTGGAGGAGCGGGTCCCTGCTAATATTAGCTCCTGGGCAAACAGAGGAGGACGGCCCAAGTGCTTGGGCCCCTGAACCCATGTTGAAGACTTGGATGTGGTTTCAGGCTCTTGGCTTTGGCCTAGCTCTGCCCTGAGCATTGAGGCTGTTTGGGGAGTGAACCAGTGGATGGAAAATTTCTTTCTCTGTCTTTCCCCTTCTCTGTAACTTTGCTTTTCAAATAAATAAATCTTTAAAAAAAACTTTTAATTAAAATAAAAAGTGGATGAGCTGGGAGTGGAATGGACACTCCAGTATAGAATGCGAGTGTCCCAAGCAGCAGCTTAACCTTCTGTGCCACAACACCCACCTCTGATTTGCTTTAAGTTATCTTATTGACAACAATTATTCAGTTTATTGAAAGTCTTAATAGGAGAACAGCTGCAATATAAAACTTGTAATTATTGGGAGGGGCCCTTATCTATTCAATTATTCCTCATTCACTTGTATTCCTGATTTCATTTCTGTTAGAAAATTTCAGGTAGGACTACTTCAAAGTGTTACAGTATTGAAAACTTAAACAGCAATTACATAGCCCATTCATGGGTTTTGGAGATGAGCTTGATATCTAAATGGGCCACTGAGATGTGAGGGATATTTGTTGAAGAAAGGTGAGCTGCGTGTTTTTCTAAAGAAAATGCTAGTAGAGACTCTCTTTGGTACTAGAGAGAAGAGAATTACCCCTAGAAGACTATGGCAGCCATCTGGCTACTAGAATATAGTAATAGGCTTGGAAAGAAGTAGACTCTGTAAAGAAAGAGCAGAGAGACGAAAGGCTGTGAAATCGTGAGTTACGCTGAAATTGTTCTTGCGTATGTAATGCCTGTGTATTGTACAAGTGCAGTATATCAGCACATAGACATGCTGTAAACTGATCAACCCAGGCAAGCGGCTCTCTGTTCCTTCTTTTCTTTGGAGCCTACCAACTCCTTTCCTCTACTTCTTTGTATAGTGTATAATTCCTGATTGTAAGCTGTAATTGCCCCCACTATATTGTGGAAATCCAGAACTCGTTACTTGTGTCTGACTGTGTCTTAGTACCCATCATACAACCTCCCTCTGTCTCTCCTCCCAACACTTCCCAGCCTCTACTACTCACTATTGTAAGTTCAGATGGACATTTCTGTTTGAGAATCCATAGTATGAGAACATGTGATATTTGTCTTTCTGTATCTAGTTTATTTCACTTCACATAATGGTCTCCAGTTCCATCCACATTGCTCAAATGGCAGGATTGCCTTCTTTTTTGTGGCTGAATGATATTCCGTTGTGTATATCAACTCTTGCCTGAAGTTAGCACTATAGCTGGGCCAGAACACTCTCTTTATTACTTAAGGCAATTAGAGTTGGGCTTTCAGATGGTTTGAACAAAAATAGTGATGACTGATACACTATTACTGGTGTTTGGTACAAAAACACTTTTGCCTGCTGTGGGAGACATTATTAGTCACTTACACAAAAGACCTTCATTGATAACAGAACTCCGACTTTATTCATAATTTAGGTAGAGAATGTGTTGTAGGGTTTTCTCCAAGGGTTTCTTCAGAAATACAACATGACCATGAACAACATAAACATACACAAACACAAAAGTGTGTAAATGTATATATGTGTGTGTGTGTGTGTGTGTGTGTGTGTGTAAGGAGAGGGAGAGATTACCTCTCTGTCTATATGAAGCAAGTTATGTTGCGAGCATCATGGGAAATTTTCTAACTGTCGAAAATGGGAGAAAAGACAGAACTTTGCCTTCGCTCCCAACTTAAAGACAACACTCTGTAAAGAACACAGTCACCTTGCAAATAGGAGGGAGAAACCAGAGAAGCCAAAAGCAGCCAACCTGGCCGCCCTGAGCTGCAGAATGAGCTAACCCCGGAATTCCCCAGTCTTCATCGTATGCGCGGTAATAACCTCCCCATTGTTTAAGTTGCCGACAGTCACATGTCCTCTTATCCGGAGCTGAATCACTGACTTATATATTCTCAAGCAGTGTCGACTCTTTGAGGATAATCCGAAGAGAAACTTCACCCTCCTTGAATGATTAAAGCCAGTCTGAGTCCTAAAAAGAAATAGATCTTTTTACAGCCTCAGGCACACTTCATCATTTTAAGAGGGTTGAAGAATCAAGGTGACCAGTTAATGCATAGTGCTGATTAAATGATTCCTCTGTCTTAAAGAGGAGTCAAAATGGGAAGTTGGCGGAAACCATTCGTGTCCCTAAAGCTTTGTTTACCCAGGTGGTTAGAACCAGGAGATGCTGGGAGGGTCACCCTGGACTACGGCCAGAGCAAATGCCACAGGTCTCAGTGGTAGCCTGCTGCCAATTCCAGAGATTCTTAGCATTTGCTGGATCAAAAATTTAATATAGATGGAAGCAAGAAAGACTGAGACACCTGGCCTGTTGTTTTCCCCTTTTGAAGCTGGGAATATTCCATGAAGGACTGAGAAGTGTGAGGCATGTGACCCCCATGGGCCCTCTGAGAGCCTGGAGCAGCAGGAGATGCTGATGGGAACAAGACACACACAGAATGTGACAACAGAGGTGGGGGGAGGGAGAGGAGGCTGATAAGTTGTGTGCATGTTTCACACTCACTCCTATACACAGGTTGGGATGGTATCTGTCATGATCATTAAACTAAGATGTAAATAGTTAGTCTTAAGGGCCAGCATCATTGCACAGCGGTTTAAGCTGTTGCCTGTGACATTGGTCAACGGCATCCAAATGGGCGCCAGTTCCATCTGGCTCCCTGCCATGGCCTGGAAAAGCAGCACAAGATGGCCCAAGTGCTTGGGCCCCTGCCATTCACATGGGAAACACACATGGAGTTCCAAGTTTCTGACTTTGGCTGGGTCCAGCCCCAGCTGTTGTGGCCATTTGGGGAATGAACCAGCAGATAGAAGATTGTTCTCTCTCTCTCTCTCTCTCTCCCCCTCCCTCCCTTCCTCCCTGTATCCTTCCCTACCTCCCCCCCTCCCTCCCTTCCTCCCTATCTCCCTCTTTTTCTCTCTGGAACTCTGTTTTTGGAATAAATAAAACCTTTTTTAAAAAGAAAGATGTAAATATAGACTCTGCATTGGCAAATTGCTGCTAGTGAAATGACCTAGACTGGGTACTCTATAGGATGCTTATTTTTTCCCCACTACCCCTTTCTCTCTTCTTTGTCTCCTGTCTCACCAGTGTAGAAGAGAGTATAGAAAAAGAAAATGATGATCAAGTTCTTTGACATCTCTAAAAAGTATACACTAATATTCAATACTAGTATATTAAATATATATTATATTAAATATATTTTAGTATATTAAATATGTATAAATATTAGTAATAAATAAAATTAAAAGTATATTCTAATATTATTTTTTATGCAATCCATCCTGAATAAATGCAGTAAAACTTCCTAGGATCAGTTTGCAAGCATTTCCCTGAGTGTTTCTTCATTATTCCAGACAACATTTTTTTTTTTTTTTGACAGAGTTAGACAGTGAGAGAGAGAGACAGAGAGAAAGGTCTTCCTTCCATTGGTTTACCCCCCCAAATGGCCGCTACGGCCAGAGCTACACCAATACGAAGCCAGGAGCCAGGTGCTTCCTCCTGGTCTCCCATTCGGTGGAGGGGCCCAAGCACTTAGGCCATCCTCCACTGCCTTCCCAGGCCACAGGAGAGAGCTGGACTGGAAGAGGAACAACTGGGACTAGAAACCAGTGCCAATATGGGATGCCAGAGCCACAGGTGGAGGATTAACCAAGTGAGCCACGGCCCCAGCCCCTAGACAACATTTTGTACTTCTCTAAAGTACCATAAAGTTGAGTCCAACCTGAAAATAACTTCTTTACAGTGAGCTTTGATAATGTCCTCAAGGAATACAATTTACCTGATTAAGTAGTTAACTAATGGGAAAAATATCTGAGAATTAACATTTGTACTAAATATCAGATTTCTAAAGAAAGAAAGGCTTACTTGATTTCACTCTTCAGGAATTTCTCTACCACATTTGAATTATATTTTGTAGTTTCAAGATGAAATTGCAATGGCAAAAGGAAGACCTTTCTCTCTGTCTCTCTCTCTCACTGTCCACTCTGCCTGTCAAAAAAATAAATAAATACATAAAGAGGAAATTGCATCTTGACATTGCAAAAACATAGAATCAGGCTGGTAGAATCCTTTCCACTGGGAGGAAGCGGCCAAAGAGCCATATTCCAGGGGCTGTGCACCAGAACATCACGAGTCTGTGCTGCCAGCCGACTCACTAGGGACAGTTTCTTGCTCACTATGTTCATTACTGTGAAATTTAAACTAAGAGCAAGCTTTACAAAATAAAAGTGAAAAAGTTGATGAAAACAAAATTAGATGGGATCGCAAGTGGTAGAGGCAAGATGGATCAGCATTGTTTGTTGCTATTGTTACGGTTGAAACGGCAGCCTGGTGGAGAAAATTATTATTGCTGGCCGGCGCCGTGGCTCACTAGGCTAATCCTCCACCTGCAGCGCTGGCACACCGGGTTCCAGTCCCAGTCGGGGTGCTGGATTCTGTCCCGGTTGACCCTCTTCCAGGCCAGCTCTCTGCTTTGGCCCAGGAGTGCAGTGGAGGATGGCCCAAGTCCTTGGGCCCTGCACCCCATGGGAGACCAGGAGAAGCACCTGGCTCCTGCCATCAGATCAGCGCAGTGCGCCGGCTGCAGCGGCCATTGGAGGGTGAACCAACGGTGAAGGAAGACCTTTCTCTCTGTCTCTCTTTCTCACTATCCACTCTGCCTGTCAAAAAAAAAAATATTATTGCCTTGGTTCTTTGTCTCACATGGAAGAATAATTTCAAAGAAGATAGAGATTTCAAATGAACATTTATTAGCATCAAAGACCTCCAGCCAGAGCGGCATGGAGGGGAGCTTCCAAGAAAGGAAAAAACCTGAAGGGCCGCAGGCACTGAGGTTTTTAAGCATAATTTTGAAAAAAAACTTGACAATCAGATTGACATTCACTTACAAGGGGGAGGGGAACCCATCAAAAGTCCTGATCTGCCACCCTTTACCTTGTCAGGCTTGCTCATGATAGAACAAAGGCTATCACAAGGATGGGCTACCTCATTTGTTCTACAGTAAACTGAGACCTCGAGGGCGGAGTCACCACTGCCTTGCTATTCTCATGAGATCGGAAGTTCCCAAGGAGTGGGCTAAGGATAACTTTTGGGGGGAACATTTTCCACCCTCAATTTCCAGGCTGCCCATTAACCCATTTGACTCCTCACATTATGAGCTATTGCTCTCCTGTAGTGAAGGTCCTCCTACTTTGACTTTTTTTTACCTCCTTCAAATCTGCTATTGTTTCTCTTGCCCTTAAACCGTTTTCATAGTTCCTTTCCTAAAACTACCATTCTATTGGTCTTCTGAATTCAACTCTGTCCATTCCGGCAACAAATGTCCGAAGTGAGTGATGTGGCCCTGAAGATCCACCAGTATCATCTGATAAGTGGTTCCCACCTTCTTCTTCCTTTCGGTCTGTGATATTTACATGAAGTAACTACAACTGAGGAGGAAATGCAGGTTTGGGAAAGTTCCTGATCCAGTAGCCCCTATACAGATGGATAACATAATTTTTGAATGCTACTTGTAAGCACATGGAGGTAAAGGAAGTTGTGGGAACATACGGCATGACCTGAAAGACCACCACAAAACATACCAAACACCAGAGTTAAAGGAAAGTTTATTGTCAGGCAGGGGTGGGGGGGAACCCAACAGCTGGAGAGAAAGAGAGCTAGTGAGGAAAAACAGGTCTTACTATAACCTTGCAGAGATAAGGAAGTGGGAGCACTGAATCCTATTAGGGTAGGGATGGAGTTGATGCTTGTGGTTGGACCATCTGGTCACTTGACTTCTAGTAAGCCAGGCTGGACTTAGAGACTGAGACCCAAGCTTACTATAGCAGATGGCGACTGGGCCAGAGCCTAAAATGGCACCCACAGTTTAAGATGGCACCCCAGATATGACTGCACCATTTTTGCTAACACTAACAGAAACAGAGACAGTTGTGGACAAATGCAGAGAAATGTAGACATTTGAATCAATACGGTGGTGTGATAAATTGATAAAAGGGGGGTGATGGAGAATCTGGAGTAACTGCAAGAATTCTGACTTTAGCAAGAAGGTATGTGGTGATGCCATTTTACTCTGCTAGGGAGTATTGGCAGATCAGTTTTGGAGGTTAGATCATGAGTTCATTTTTTGTTGTATCTGAGGTGCATATGACGTCTCTCAGTATCTAGTCCATGGTTGACAGCTTGGAAGGTGTCCGGTGCGTAACAAATCTTCCCAGGCAGATGAATCAGTTAATTCACAATCTTTTATAGGGATTCCGCTCCTGGGCTAGGTTCCCTGGTCCCAGCAGAGCAGGGGCCAGGGAAGTCATGCGTCAGAGGTTGGGAGGGCTCCTTTTGTAGATACAGGGTGTGGGAGTTAAAGGTTGAGGCAGGTCTGATCCTCACTGGTTGACCTTTAGGCACCCGTGGAGACCTTGACAAGGACTTTTCATCCTCGGAAGTGCAAGTAGGGACTCTCCATCCCTGGAAGTATAGCCTTCTCTCCTTGCGAATCCCAAAGCTACCATAGCTCAGATGTAGAATTCTAAGTCTGGATGTCACTCACATCTATCAGTTGCAGCCAAGACCACAGAAGCCAATGGAATCATCAGCAGAGACCAAGAACGAAGTTAAGACCATGCAGTAGTTACGCTTAAGAGAATCCCACGTAATGAGGCCAAGGATTGGCGGGAAAGGTGGAAGAAGACAGTGGCCTGTTACAGAAGTGAAGTTTGTTCTAAGTAGGTACTCTCTCCAAGGACAAAGGTGTTGGGGTCACCTAAGATGAACTTGAAGCAAGTCCTTTGGATTTGGGGCATTGGTAACTCTAAAAGGCCAAATTTCATAGAATATGTAAAAACAACAGCTACTTTGCAGTGTGTTACCATGAGAAAAGTGTGAGGAAAAGGAACAGAGTGTAATGGGGAGAGATTTCCTGTGAGAGACAGAAGGGGGACAGAGCAGTGAATGAAGAGGCTGGAAGTTTTATATCCTTTAAAGATTGTATCGGTTGAGTATTTTCAAAGGCTGATTGCTTGAAGCTAGTGGAAATGTTAGCATTTCCAAGCAAGAAGGAATACTAATAGCTTAGAATTCCAGAGGGAGGGGGAGGGTCTGGGTTCCAGATCTCTCTGGATGCTTGGAAACCTTCACTTCCCCCTCATTGAAATCCAAGTCCGGTATTATCTTGTAATGTTGAAGACCAGATATCTGAAAGAGGTGTCACTCGGCCAAGTTAAGGTGTTTGCTCCTAGCGGTTTTAGGGACAGATCTACTTCTCTGCCTCTGCCATCAGCTTTAGGCCACTCATGTTCCCTGGCTTGTGGCCCTTTTCTCCACCTGCAGAGCTACCAGTGAGGCATCTTCAGAAACTTTCCTTTCACTCTGCACCCCGCCTCCTTCCGGTCACTCTGGTGACTGCAGTGGACCCACCTCGGTAATCCAGAAGCAACCTTCTCGTGTCAGAATTCTTCGCTTAATCATATCCGCATAGGAGGTAGCACACACCCACAGGCTTTGTGGACATTTTCCTGGGCATCTTTGGGGCAGGTGTCGTTATTCCTCCTACCACATCTTCCTACTTTCGAAGAACTCTGACAGTCTTGCTGAGAATTACAGATAGTGTTGTTAGAAGCTTCCTCTCCTGGGAGTTTTATATGAAAGCTAAAAATCTCAGTCACAGATTTTAGCAATGTCATTTGCAAGTAATGGAGGGTTCACTCCTCGGAGGATTTGTGACCATGCTGGTTGGCTGGTTTGAGTAGCAGTTGATCACATCATTTTTAGTATGCAGGGCAAAAATAAATGAGTAACGCAAATAAATTCTGTGTGATTCTTCAGCTACTGTAGTATTTTTGCCATTTTTTATAGATTTCTTTTTTTTTAGGATTTTTTTAAATTTATTTGAAAGGCAGAGTTTCAGAGGCAGAGAAAGAAAAAGGTCTTCCATCTACTGGTTCACTCCCTAAATGGCCATAACTGCTGGAGCTACGTTGATCTGAAGCCAGGAGCCAGGAGCTTCTTCCAGGTCTCCCATGTGGGCGCAGGGGCCAAAGGACCTGGGCCATCCTTTACTGCGTTTCCCAGCAGGGAGCTGGATCAGAAATGGAGCAACCAGGACTTGAACTGGTGCCCACATGGGATGCCAGCACTGCAGGGGGTGATTTGCCTGCTATACCACAGTGCCAACCCCCAGATTTCTTAACTTCAGTGAAGAGGCCCTGACTCTAGACAGAGCACTGTATCTAGAGGGCTAGTGAAGCTAAGTGGTGCTGTCACCCCAGAGCGAAGTAAATGAAAGAAGACCAGCGCTGGGCTGAGGTTCAAGTGAGAGGAAGCACAGTGCACTGTAAGGGATGGTTGTTCACATCACCCAAATCTTACCCACAGAAGTGACAGCATCATGTCGTCAGGAACTTTTGAAGGCAGTAGCAAGTCAGCCAAATCAAAATGACTGACAGCCAGTCTCCATAAACCTCATTTTGCTGCACCATGCAAATAAGCAGAATCCTGATTAACAAAAATGATGAATCCTTTAATTCATCTTTTTCAGGAAAAAAAAAGGCAACAGATTTTCATTGTCATTATCAAAGATTATCCCTGCTGATACTTTTATGAATACGGCATCATTTTATTTCTGGTGTCACACACCACCAGAAATTTTAATGTTTTGGAAATTAATGCAAACATGCCTCCTTCTGTAAGGAGGTGCCCATATAATCCCTGTGCATGGAAAGAGAAACAGGGAGAAGTCTCCTGTTTGCCAAGTTGGTGCACCATGCAAGACCACAGGCGTAAGGTCATCTTGGTTTTTATTCCTCTCATTGACTCTGGGTCCGGACAGATTCCTCTGCAGATACAGAAACAGCCCTTCATTTCTCATCTGCTGTCGTTCACACTTTCACACCCTCTCCTATTCCTCTCCCTGTGTCCAGTTTCCTGACTTCCACAAGGGTCAGCGTTTGTGTTTGGCCTCTGGTGCGTCCTTGCATGCTGTCCTCTTCTCTCTCCAAATGAGCCAGAGTTACAGGAGGGGACTTTGGTCCTGCTGGTAGGAAGAAGTAAGAGTGGCTCCCAGATCCCTTTCTTATGCTTATGTGGGCTTCCTTCTGGCACACCGTGGTACATGCTTGTGTCTCCTCAGTTTGGTTTAAGAGCCCCTTCTGTCAAACTCCCTGAGTAGGGCCTGCATTGTGGCATAACAGGTTATGTAACCTGCCTCCTGTGACACTGTCATCATACAGGGGTGCTGGTTCAAGTCCCAGCTGCTCTGCTTCCAATCCAGCTTCCTGCTAATGCACTGGGAAAGCAGCAGATGGCCCAAGTGCTTGGGCCCCTGCACTCACGTGGAAGACCCAGATGAAGCTCCTAGTTCCTGGGTTGGGACTGGTCCAGCTCTGGCCATTGTAGCCATGTGGGGAGTGAACCAGCACATGGAAGATATTTCTCCCTCTCTCCTTCTTTCTATCTCTCTTTCTCTCGCTGTCTCTACTCTCTGTGTAACCCTGCCTTCCAAATAAATAAATAAATCCTTTAAAAAATACAATCTGGGACCCTAAAATGGGGGAGGAGGTAATTCAAGCTGTGCTGTCCTGCTCTCACTTGCATCAGACACTTTGCCCCACAGATGAGTGGACAGAAGATGGGGGACACAAGCTCTGTGCCCAACAGCAGTGTGTGGCCACAGGGTTTTCCCCTACCTGCCAGCATGAACTCGTGTAGGGAAAGCTCAAGGTTTGATCATGTTTTGCCAGTGAAACCAACCAGTAATAGATAGACTAACAAGAAAAAAAAAATAACAAATTTATTGACATGCACCCTCACAAAGTATGAGACTCAAAGGGCTACACCAATGAGGCTTATACTTATACAGACCTAAACTAAAGGACACAGGTGTAGGTTTCTAAGGGATTGGGGATGAGTAGAGTAGAGTAGTGGGCTAGGATGGTTGGGGCCACACAGTGAGCAAGCGTTGTCTCGTTGCCTAGGTGACATCTCCCAGCTAACGACCACCTGTGAAAACATCTTTCCTTGTCAGAGAGGACCCTGTAAGCATGCACTGGCTGTTGACTCCATAGTGTAGATTTCCTTTATAGGTGCTAACTTCTGGACAGAGGGAAGCCTTTCAGAGTTAATTCTGTCTGCAGTTTTTTGAAATGGCCGTCTCAAAATATACCAAATAATTATATTTCAGGAGGGCATATTTTGGGGTCCTACTCTAGCCCGTGTTAATTCTGTGGCCTCATCTTCAAGACATCATCACTTAGTTGTTTCACAGAAACTACCCACACCCAGCCATTCCTTCCCTTGCTAGCACCAATGTATTTGCATGTCTCTTTGTGACATTCCTGATCAGTCTGATTGGTGTATCATTGTGTCCCAGCAAGGCCAAGAATACAGCCCCAGAGCAGAGCTTCAGTGGGGATTCACTTCCTTCTTGTCTGGCCTCAGTGGTGGCAGCTGTTAAAGCTTTATGGAAGCTGGGAAGCCACTATGCTCACCCCACAGAGTGTGCTCTGTCTTTCCTTCCCTCGGGCTTATCCTCTGGCCCCATCTGCTTCCCCTGGGAGGAGCAGGAGAGTCTTCCGCAGCCCCGCATGTGAGGAAGTGGGCCCAGTCACCTGCTGAAACAGAGACGGAAGCACAAGGGAAGCACCAGCCCCCGATACTCATCGTTTTCTCTGGGTGTCCCAGCGATGATTTAGCTGAGTTAGAACTGGCGAATGTGGCTGGCGTGTGAGCTGATGAAAGGGCGGGCCCAGGGATTCATGCACTCAGCAGCAGCATTTACTTGCAGATCCTTGCCAAGTGGGCCAGCAGAGGCACAGAGAACCAATGTGATCTCTCTCCTCAAGAAGAGGCTTGCCTGGGAGCTTCTGGCCTACCTTTTAGGATTTAGCCAAAAGCTTGGTTCACCAGGCCTCTTACATGGCCCCAGAGACTCCCCTGTAAAATATCGGCTGATTGTTGGAATCACACGGGGAGCTTTGGGAAACTATACACTCTTCTAGACTCAATCGAGCAGAATCTCAGGGTCAGGCTTTGGATTCTCTGCACTGAGAAAGCTTCCCAAGTGCCTGCTTTGGGCAACTGTTTTTATAGCTTACCAGATGTAAATCACAGATCTGGAAGAGGCCTGAGGAACTAACTTTTTAAATTTTTCCATTTTCTATCAAATAAACTCAGAGATGTTGTGTGCAGTATTGTGTAATCACAGCACTTTGTTGTTATCTGTAATGAAAAGCTATGCATGAAGTACAAATATGCCCAGTGAGGAAATGTGATACCCGGCTCCTCCTTTATACTGGGCCTCTCTCAGTGACTTTGTCTCACGTATGCGCTTAACTTTCGTGCATTTATTCACTTGACACGAGTAAATACTACATTCCAAGCTCTGTTTCAGGCAAAAGGACAGAGTAGTAAGTAAAGCCATCAAAAGCACTGCTATCATGGAGCTTCTGTTCAAGTAGGAGAGACACTAGAAATAAGATAAAGCATAGAGTAGCCTGATACAGCTGTGAATGGGGGCCAAAGTGTTGAGCAATGGGAGTTGGGTTGTAATTGCAGGTAGGGTGCCAGGGAAAGCTTCCTGTGCGAAAGCAACTTTAGAGAGTGGAGACCTGAAGAGACTGAGGGAACTCAACTTGTCTACATCAGGAGCATGATGGTCTAAGTAGAAGAAATAGCAAATATCAAAGCCTTGGGGCCCCAATGCCTGCTCTGTTACCTGTGCGGATAGTGGAAATGCAGCACAGTGAATGCTACCTTTACTCTGATGGGAGAAATAAGAGGAATAAAGATGTGTCAAGGAGGCAGGCAGGGCCCAGGCCATGTAGGGCTTGAAGGTTGATGTATACATTTGGAATTTTAGTCAGCCTGACATGAAACACCATTGGAGAACTGTGGCAAGAGTGTTCACACCTAAGTTATATTTTGATGGCATTTCCCATGAAGAGTTGAAACCAGAGTAAAGAAGCAGAAGTAGGGTGATCAGGTATGAAACTATGGTAATACTTTCAATCTCTGTGCGAGTAAGTATGGACATTGGTGTATGTGCCTCAGAGTAAGGTAGGACTGTTCAGTTCCCTGATCTGCTGAGCTCCCACACACCTCTCAGGATGAGAGCATCTACCTGCCATGTAGGTGATGCTCTGGCAGTTACAGGTGAGTGCTTTCTATCCTACATGGTCCCTAAACACTACCCAGCCCTTAAAGTGTCCACATCAGCCAGACCCATCACTCTAGTGCTGGAGATTGGTATGGTGCTGTGGTCTGAATTTTGATGTCACCTCCCCAATCCCCAAAGCTAAATCTAATTCCGAATGTGTTGCTATTAAGAGGCCAAGACTTTAGCAGGGGAGTGGGTCATGAAAGCAGAGTCCTCTTGAATAGAATTTTTGCTCTTAGAACAGGGACTTGAAGAGCAGGTGTTTGTTGGAGCTGTTAAGACAAGACTTTGGGCTGTATGCATCCCATGAATGAGTGCTGGTTTAAGTCCTGGCTACTCTGCTTCTTGCTGATGTATCTGGGTGGCAATGGATGATGGTGCAAGTACAAGGGCTCTTGCCACCCACATGGGCGACCCACATAGTGTTCCTGGCTCCTGGTTTCATCCTAGCCCAGCCATGCCTGTTGCAGCCATTTGAGGAGTGAACTAGCAGATAAAAGATTTCACATTCTCTGTGCCACTCTGCTTTCAAATAAATAAATTAGTTTTTTTTAGTTTATTAATTTGAGAAGTATAAACATACACAAACACATATTGGGGGTGGAATCAATAGAGCTCCCATCTGCTGGTTCCCTCCCCAAACATCTACAATAACTGGTGTTGGGCCAGGACAAAGCTAGGAGACTGGAACTCAACTGAGGTCCCTCATGTGGGTGGCAGAGATCCGATTATATGAGCCATCACCTTCTGCCTCCCAGGGTGTGTATCAGCAGGAAACCAGAATTGCGAAAGGAATTAGTATTCAAACCCAAACACTCTGATTTGCAGAGTGCAGGCATCCCAAGCAGTGTATAATTATTTTTTTAAAGATTTGAAAGGCAGAGTTACAGAGAAAAGGAGAGACAGAGAGAGGCCTTCCATCCACTGGTTCGCTCCCCAGATGGCCACAAAGGCTGGAACTGGGCTGATCTAAAGCCAGGAACCAGGAACTTCTTCCCAATATCTCATGCAAGTGCTGGGACCCAAGCACTTGGGTCATCTTCCACTGCTTTCTCAGGCCGTTAACAGGGAGCTGGATTGGAAGTGGGGCAGCTGGAACTCAAACCAGCATCCATATGGGATGCCAGCACTGCAGGAGGAGGCTTAACCATTGTGTCACAGTACCGGCCTCAGTGTATAATTATTTTTTAGAGAGAGGCTTTAGGGAGCATCTTTTCCTGTGAGGACTCAGCTAGAAGCTGCAGAATAGCCCCTCAGCAGACACTGAAGCTGCTGGCACGTTGATCTTAGATTTCTCAGCTGCCAGAACTGTGAGAAATAAGTTTCTGTTATTTATTAATTAGCTTGTGGTATTTTTTATTGTCACAGCCTGAGCAAATTAATACACACAGGCATCTGCTTGGGCCCTGGTGAACTTTAAGCAGCAGTTGCATCCTGCACAGTCTTCTGCCTCTGGTTGTCCTTAGTGTTTTGTTTCATGGGGTGTTTTGCGGGCTCCCAGATCCCATGCTCTTGAGAGCACTTTCCCACGTCACCAGGGCTGCAGCTAAGTTCTCTTCTAAGGCACCTACAAAACAGACAGATCTTCTTAAACTCCTATGGTTGAGCCTATTGCTGGCTGAATTCCCTCCAGTCTGCTTTTGCACCTCACATTCTTCCTCTAAATCATATCGTATCCTAAGACTTACCATTATAATTTGATGCCAAAAGCTCCTAGTGCATACACACTACACTTTAGGCGCCATCATCCCACATGGGTGCAGGTTCAAGTCCAGCTCTTCCACTTCTGATCTAGCTCCCTGCTAATGTGCCTGGGAAAGCAGCATAGGATGGCCCAGGTCCTTGGGTCCCTGTACCCACATGGGAGACCTGGATGAAGCTCATGGGTCCTGGCTTCAGCCTTGCTCAGTGCTGGACATTGCAGTCATTTAGAGAGTGAACAAATGGATGGAAGATTTTCTCTCTCTCTCTGTAACTCTGACTTTCAAATAAATCAATCTTAAAAAAATTTTTTTTCAAGCCACCAATCTTATTTGACAATCAAATCTGTTCTCGTAATGCTGCTTGCTTTTTTCCAAATCAATGAGCACATGCCAGCGTCAGCCATATTCTAAGTGTTCACGGTGTTAGCAGACAGTTGAAATACCTCTGAAGCCAGTCATTTAGCTCTATAGAGACTGATCTCTGTAGAAATGAAAACATACAAGGAGGGGATAAAGAAAACTTCAGGACATAAAGACGAGTCTGACTTGTTAAGATGTTTGCACCACAGGAATACAAGTAAATGAGTGAACCGTTTATTTCAGAGCATTGCCGTTCTCAACTATTCATTATAAAAATCTAGTGAAGAATAGAAAAATAGGAAGGTGTTTGTTGTTTTGTGTTTTATTCAGGTTGTGTGTGTGGAGGGGAACCATCTATTTATAAAGAATTGCCTGTCTTCCAGCCCAAGGGTGGCAAGAGATGAAACTGGACTCCCTAGGGTTTGCTGACAAATCTGAATGGCATTCCAAGGCGGCAGGGAGTGAGTCAGAGTGGTGGGCATCCGTGCAGAGGAGGAAGCTGACGTAGGCCTTGAGGCCCAGTGGTAATCCTGGGTGGCTGTGCTATGGTGGGGTGTTGAATCATCCCACCGGCAGGAGTTTTTGTTGTTGACTAAATACCTTGGCAGCCTTGGTCATGAGCTTGAAAGGCAGAGAGGGAAAAGAACTTGCATGAGTGTGTACCCAGTAGAGGCTTGCTGAGGTCCTTTAGGGCCCAACTCGGAGCTACCCATCTCCTACCCCACTGCAAAACTGCCTTTTGGAGCCAACACCATGTTTCATTCATTCTCTCTGTGCAAACTCCCAGTCAATCATTAACTACTAGATGAATGAATGATCAAAAATGTAACTGTGGGGTACGCTTAGGATCCGACTGGGCACAAATGTGTTTCCCATTGTTCAATATATTTTAATCAGAAACTAGATCCAATGTTCTCATCATTTCTCTGTTACATACACACTTTTGGGTGTTGGTACCAGTGAAGCGATCTAAATGTGAATACTCCTCTTTAGAAAGAAGTACTTAGACAATCTAAAGAACCCTTCCTGCCATTCACTGGATCACCATTCAGCACTGTATCATTGTTTACAGAAAAAAATTTTTTTTAATTTATTTATTTTACAGGCAGAGTTGCAAAGGGGTAGGGGAGACAGAGAAAGAGAAAGGTCTTCCATTCTCTGGTTCACTCCCCAAATGGCTGCAAGGCCAGGGCTGGGCCAGGCCAAAGCCAGGAGCTTCTTCCAGGTCTCCCACATGGGTGCAGGGGCCCAAGCGCTTGGGGATCTTCTGCTGCTTTCCTAGGCACATTATCACAAAAGTGGATCAAAATTGGAGCAGCCAGGATTGAACTGGCACCCATAGAGGATGCTGGCACTGCAGGCAGCAGCTTTACCTGCTATACCACAATGCTGGCCCCTTACAGAAAACTTGTAACTTCCAGGGCTCATGAAGCAGTATTGTCACATCTAATAGGTCTTCTGAGCTAATGTGAGAGCACACTTTCTTTCTCTGATGAGCAACAAGCAGTCGCTCATTCTCTCCCCAGCAGTGGCTTTCCAGCTGTCAGTTCCCCTGTGACAGCAGGTGGCTACCATGATGGCAGAACACAGATGTTACTGGTAATCAGTTTGGCAGCCAGTCCACAGAGAGCTTGAGGAACACTTATGTCTGAGGACCACACGCTTAGAAAATCATCCTAGAGGTGCTGCAGACATGATTCTTGTGCTGGGTGTCAGGCAAGACCAGCTCACCCCCAAAATGCCTTCCAACTCTGTCTCTAAGCTACTCCACTACAGTGACCTCGGCTGTTATTCCCTGAGTATGGTGCAGTCTGCTAAGAACATGGAGATTTTGAGAACATGGAGAATAGGAAGAGAGAAATGGCTGAGGGCAAAGTGACAGTTTCTTCTTGGGCCTTTGGTCTTCCAAGGCTGACATAGTTAGGTGAGCATGGCCCGAAAACTCCTGTTGTCTCTCCTCTTCCAACATCTTCTGAATCTTCCCAGTATCCACCAGCCTTTTCCTGCCTTGTCTTTGCCATGACCCTCAACCTTCAGTCCCATTCCTGCTTCATATCTATGGTAAATGATGGAAAAGAGAGGGAATGATGAAAAATGGTACGTGTTCATTAAACGTCTGCCGTAAAAGTAGCAAGTGAAGTAGCAAGATCCATGCCTTGACCACGGCTAACCCGGCTGGCTCCTCTCTCTCACAATCAGAGGAACCTTTCTGTGGGTGGGGGTGGAGCCTAAAACTGAGATTACCTGACCAGATGACCAAACCATGCTTCAGGCAGCCATGGCTTTGCTGGGTCCATTGGAGCTGCCAGTGAAAGTCTAGGCAATTGCACAGGTGCTTGACATTTGGGACAAGTAGGGCCATTGGGACCTTAGAGACGAGCATTCCTTCCTGTTGTGCCCAGATGAGGAAAGAGCAGGACCATGATCAGTGGTCCAGAAAACTCACTGGTGTGTTCCACAGTTAATAACAGGGGCACAATTTCCCGCAGGGGCACGATTTCCCGTACAAAAAGGATGTGAGACACTTGGCATTGTCACTTTGTTGAAAAGTTTAAAGCACTTTTGTTTGCGATGTGTTTAGCAATAGAACAGAAATAGTCATGTTATACATGTAAAGGGAACTTTTTTTTTTTTTGACAGGCAGAGTGGACAGTGAGAGAGAGAGACAGAGAGAAAGGTCTTCCTTTTGCCGTTGGTTCACCCTCCAATGGCCGCTGTGGCCGGCGCGCTGATCCGATGGCAGGAGCCAGGAGCCAGGTGCTTTTCCTGGTCTCCCATGGGGTGCAGGGCCCAAGCACCTGGGCCATCCTCCACTGCACTCCCTGGCCACAGCAGAGAGCTGGCCTGGAAGAGGGGCAACGGGGACAGAATCCAGCGCCCCGACCGGGACTAGAACCCGGTGTGCCGGCGCCACTAGGCGGAGGATTAGCCTAGTGAGCCGCGGCGCCGGCGTAAAGGGAACATTTAATAGTAAAATATAGTGAATGAGAAATTTCCTTACTGCTGTACATTGTTTAGCTTGTCTCTTCCATGAAATGCTACAGTGGGAGTCTCCTTGTTTAAAAAAGAAAAACATAATTATTTATTTTTTTAAAAGGAAGAGTGACAGAGAGAGAGACAGAGACAGAGAGATAGAGGTCTTCGATATGCTGGTTCTCTCCCCAAATGTCTGCAACAGCTGGGGATTGGGCTAACTGAAGCCAGGAGCCAGGAACTCCATGTGGGTCCTTTACATGAGTAGCAGAGGCCCAAAGCACTTGGGCCATCCTCTGTTGCCTCCCAGGGGAATTAGAAGACAGCTGGGTTGGCCGGCGCCGCGGCTCACTAGGCTAATCCTCCGCCTAGCGGCGCCGGCAAGCCAGGTTCTAGTCCCGGTTGGGGCACCGGATTCTGTCCCGGTTGCACCTCTTCCAGGCCAGCCCTCTGCTGTGGCCCGGGAGTGCAGTGGAGGATGGCCCAGGTGCTTGGGCCCTGCACCCCATGGGAGACCAGGAAAAGCACCTGGCTCCTGGCTCCTGCCATCGGATCAGCGCGGTGCGCCGGCCGCAGCACGCCGGCCGCGGCGGCCATTGGAGGGTGAACCAACGGCAAAGGAAGACCTTTCTCTCTGTCTCTCTCTCACTGTCCACTCTGCCTGTCAAAAAAAAAAAAAAAAAAGAAGACAGCTGGGTTGGAAGCCAGGAGTAGCCAGGACCCAGAGCAGGCATTCGAATATTGGATGTGATATCGCAGGTGGGTGGCTTTGCCTGCAACACCACAGCATCTGCCCCACCTCTCCCTCTTTCAGCTTCACGTGCTTCCAACTTTTGTCTAGTTGTCCTCTTGCTGTGCCATAGAATCATGCTACCTTCCCATTCCTGCTGTCAAAGCCTGACCCTAAAATGTGGTGGTTTTGGAGATGGAGCCTGTGGGAGGTCATGAGGCCTGGATGAGCTCATAAACATGGGTTCTTCATGATGGCATGGGTGCCCTTGTTAGGATCCTGAGACATCAGAGAGGTCGCTCACTGTCCACCTCATGAGCAGCCAGGGAGAAGCTGACAAGCAGGAAGGGCATTCTCACCATCCCAGCACCTTGGTCTGGTGCTCCCAGCCACCACAGCAGCAGAGACGAATAAATGTCGATTGTTTAGGCCAGAGGCCCGTGGCATTTTATGATAGTAGCTCAATTGAAAAATATAGCCTACCTTTCCTCTCACATTCTTCCTGTCTTCTCCCTCTAATGCTTTCTTCCACGCAGAAGCTACCTTGGTTGGTTTTCCCCATTATCATTACAATCACATAAACAAAGTATTCTACCTATAGTGCATTCTTGAAATAACAAAAACCAGACAACTGTTGACCAGTTTGCCCTCTGGAGTGGCACCAAACCTCTCTCTTGCTGTACTAATCTGTTGAAGAAAGCTTCTCCTGAAAGGAGAGGAAAAAGCGAGAAGACAAAAGACAGAAGGAAGGAAGAGGTCAGAGAGAAAGAAGGCAGCACCTGATGCTCCACCTCCATCCCTGACCCTCACCGAGCACAGCCGTCTCTCCTGCCTGCCCTTCCTCTCCCAGCATCATCGCCTCCCATTGTGCTGCCACTTTGACTTGCTGTGCTTTAACCCTTGAAAATGCATGTTCTCAATCCATATCCTTAAATATTACTATAATTTCTAATGTTTGGAAGAGAAATTGTCCCATGGAGTCTTAAAATTTGACGAATTACCAGTAATAGTTGCTGGGGGCAGAGAAAAGGTTCCTTTCTATCCCTTTTGCGACACTAGGCGCATCCTCCCTGCCTTGCACCTGAGTGCACAAGCTTTGCCTCAGGGTCCCTTGGCAAGCTGCCAGGTGCCAGTGACTTTCCTTAGCTAACAGATGGATGATGGTTCATCTGCACGGGCTGTCACAGCCTGCCTGCTTCATCTGTAGCAGAGAGGTGGTACCTAGCAATAGCAAATACATTTGTTTATTTAAATGATTATTTCTTTATTTTAATATACTTGGAAGGCAGAACAACAGAGAGAGAGAGACAGAAGCAGAAATCTTCCATCTATTGGCTCACTGTCCAGATGCCCACAGCAGCCAGTCTCTGACATGGATAGCAGGGACCCAAACACTTTAGCCATCGTCTGCTATCTCCCAGGATGCAGTAGCAGAAAGCTGGATCAGAAGCTGAGCAACAAGGACTTGAACTGGTGACCTAGTAAGAGATGTGGGCATCCCAATTAGGGGCTTGACCCACTGCACCACAATACCTACCAGTTGTGCTTTTATTTAAAATTGGAGGCTCATAATAGTATATGTCATGGGTACAGTGGTAGGTCTTGTTTTCATGACAGGTTGAAGAAATGCTGGATCTTCCATGATAGCATTCATTCATGTGTTGCCTCCAGTAGTCCTAAAAATGATCCATGAGCTGTTGACATGCCTTATTGCTTACACCTAAATGTGCCTTCTCTATACTCAGAAACATTCGAGATTAGAGTGATGATGGCGGTGGTCATGCTGAGCTCTATCTTGAAGGTAGAGTTCACTTCCATGAGTTAATTATTTTGTGGGCAGCTGAAATTTGTCCATATAATCAAGAAGTATTTGTGATTTTTATCTAGAGATGCTGAAAAGGTTTCAGACCTTAAAGAAAAGAATCTCTTTGAAAAATATCCAGCTAACAGAATTTTCCAGAATCATCTCAAATTGTATTCCTGCCACTTCTAAAGCTGATTTAGGTTAAGAAACTAGCCTTGGAGTAGGCATCAGGCACAGTGATTAAAATGCCTTCATCCAGAGGCCAGTGTTGTGGCACAGCAGGTTAAGACACTGGCATCCTATTTTGGAGTGTGCATTTCCTGGCTTTTCCACTTCTGATCAAGCTGCCTGCTTCCTGGGAAAGCAGTGGGAGATGGCTCAAGTGCTAGGCCCCTGCCACCCATGTGGGAGACCTGGCTGGAGTCCCTGGCCCATGGCTTCACATGGACCAAATCTGGCAGTTGCAGCCATTGGGGCAGTGAACCAGCAGACAGAAGATTGATTGATCAGTGAATCTTTCTCTCTCTTTGTGTGTGTGTTTGTGTGTGTGTATCTCTCCCTCTCGCTCTCTCAATCTACCTTTCAAATAAATAGATCTTTTTTTAAAAAATGCCCTCATCCACTATTGGAGTGGCTGGATTCAAGTCTCCAGCTCTGCTTTCAATTCTAGCTTCTACTGATGTATACTCTCAGAGGCAGGAGGTGATGGCTCCAATAACTGGGTCCCTGCCACCCATGTCGGGGACCCAGATTGAGTTTTGGCCTTTGGGTTTCGTCCTGGCCTACCCCCAGCTATTGAGGGCGTTTGAAAAGTGAACAGATAGTATATCTCTGTCTTTCTGCCTTTAAATAAATTTTTTAAAACAATAATAAATAAAATTTTAAAAAAGAGGGAAATGAACTCACCTTTTTTCATTATTAGTTTACCCATAAATGGAATTGGCAGCCTTTTCTTTTTTTTTTTTTTTCCCAGCCAAACTGAAATTTGAATTGAGTGTGTTTTTGCTTGATGGTAGCTCCTGTGAAAGATCCCGTGGGACAAGGATCATGTGACACGGATGGCTGCTGTTTGTGGGTTGGATTTTCAAGGATCGCTCATTCCCAGGGTTCACTGGAAGTTACGTGCACACAAAACGGAGTTGGCGAGGGCTGATTCTCTCCTCTCCTGAGAGGCCTCCAAGTCCTTCTTCATGAGCACCCAGCCACTCTCTTCCCTTCCCTGGCCCAGGTTCCACGCTCAGTGAATCTAATGAGATGACTCCACGCTAGGGCTGTCTCAGATGAAGCATTTCATCTTGCCTCTCTTTGAGTTCTAAGAAACCCAATCTGAAGCTGCTCAGACTTTCCTTTTCTTGTTTGCTCTAGAAGACCGCTCTCTGGAAGAGGTCTCTGGGGGTCTCCCCGCTGTGGAAGAAGGTGACAGAAAAGTGACCCTCATCATGGAGTTGTCATGCCTGATTTCCCTTCACACGGACAGGATCAGTCAGCTGGAGGACATCCTGGAGGAAAAAGACAGGAAAATTCAGCAGCTGGAGGCGGAGCGGGAGCCCCCTGCCTCTGGAGACTTCCAGGACCCCCCAGAATGTTAGAAGAAACCTCAGTATTCTTTTGTGGTGGCATCACTATTGTGATCTCTAATAAGAATATGTGAAGATTCCCAGTAAGAAAACAATAAAGGATTTTTTAAAAACTGTCATTGAGGTAGAATCCAGAACCCAAGTAAGCCTCATTAGCAAACTCAAGTTCATAGGTCTGAATGCATCCTTTAAAGTTGGCACTGGAAGGAACCAAAACAAAGGGAAGCTTTCAGAAGCCAACCATGAATATTGCCCATTTAGCCAGCAGTAGTCACATACCCTACACCGCTGTAGCTTGCAATGCTTTTCTGTGGGGAGCAACCCGGACTAGACTAAGTTACTGGAATTAGGACTTATTCTATGCATCTGCTCTCCCACAATATGGCGCTGAGAAGGGAGTAAGAACTTCTATACAGCTGCCTCCAGTTCAACCAATAAACAGCAGGAGCTGCTCCTGATTGGAGGAGAGCAGCGTACTCGGCGTGTGGGTAGCAGAGTTGGGATTGGCGGAAGAGGACTATAAAGGAGGAGAGAGACAGCATGCACGAGGAACATCTAAGGGGAACACCTGTGCAGCCCCCAAGAGAGCCGGCCGGCGGTGTGCCGCTCCCCCGCGGAAGTGGGGAATGTGGCAGGGGGAACCGCCCTTCCACGGAGGTGGAAGGGTCGGCAGCCAACCCGGGAAGAACCAGCAGCAAACCCGGGAAGGGCCGAGCAGACAAAAGAACAGCGCAGGGTCCTGTGTCGTTCCTCCACGAAGACGGGGAGCGACATAATGGTGCCGTGACTCGGATAGAAAACTTAGGAGGGAAGAAATGGGAAAATACCGGAGAGAGAAACTAGCAAAGAGCCTAGGGAAAAGCCCGACGGAAAAGGTGCCAGAAGAAGCTATCGAAAGCCTAGGCATAGACTTGGATACGGACTGTGGGAAAGAAGTTAGGATTTAATGTGAAAGCAAGAAGAAACTTAGACTCAGATACGGACTGCAGGTTGAAAGTGAAAGTGAAACATATAAGAAACTCAGACTCGGATACGGACTGTGGGGAGAAGCTAGGAGAAATGAGGGAGGAATATTGTTGGAAGAAAACTTAGGGAAACATACCGGGTAGAGAAAAATGTTAGGGAGGATGAAGCCACGAGTGCAGGCCGAGGCGGAAACATAAGCCAGTTTGGAATTCTTTAAGTCAGCCCGGGGGGCAAAAGGCGAAAAGTTAAACCAGAGGCGGAAACGTGGGCCAGGTTGGAATCCGTCAGATTAGCCCGGGGAGCAAAGGACGGGAAGCCAGACCAAAAGGCGCAGACGTGTGAGCTAGGTTGAATTCGCCAGGTTAGCCCGGGGAACTTAGATTGAATACTAGTGGCGGAAACGTGAGCTGGGGCTGTGTGACTCGCGGAAGCCTCCGTGTGCAGAGAGAGCACGGGGCGTGAATAGATAGGGAACGCAGGGCTGGCGCGAGGCCGTGGTGCGGACGCGAAGGGCGTGGAGACCGCGGAGCGCGCAAAGCCAAGCCGCGCAAAGCCGGGAAGCCGTGCAGAGCCGTGAAGCTGCCGTGGGGCGGCGAGGTGCCGAGAAGCAGCCTCGGGGTGGGCGCCAGGAAGCCGCAGGGATAAGAGAAACAGAAGTTTTAGAAGTAAAATGAGAGAAATAGGAATGCTGGCAGATAGAAGTAAAATAGGAGAAATAGGAATGCCCGGAGATAGAGAAATAGAGAAAAATAAGGCCTCCCCACACCACAGCAATGAGAGGGCTTGGATTCGGTCTGCCTGATTAGTAAGGCGATAAGCACCAGCAGGCAGCTCGACCAGAGTATGAGCTGCAGGTCACCAAAGATAGGCACGAATCAACACCAATAAGTCTCCCCACAATACGGCAATGAGAAGGCTTGGATTCGGTTTGCCTGATTGGTAGGGCTTGTAAGCACCTGCAGGCAGTTCTAGCAGAGTAGAGCATGCGCTGCAGGGCACCGAACACAGGCACGCATCAGCACCTAAAAACCTCCTCACAACATGGCGAAGAGAGGACCCGGATTCGGTTTGCCTGATTGATAGGACTTGTAAGCACCTGTGGGCAACTCTAGCAAGCAGAGCAGAGTGTGTGCTGCGGGGCACCAAAGACAGGCGCGTATCAACGCCAAAAATAAAAAGAAAGGGGGATCTGTGGGGAGCAACCCGGACTAGACTAAGTTACTGGAATTAGGACTTATTCTATGCATCTGCTCTCCCACAATATGGCGCTGAGAAGGGAGTAAGAACTTCTATACAGCTGCCTCCAGTTCAACCAATAAACAGCAGGAGCTGCTCCTGATTGGAGGAGAGCAGCGTACTCGGCGTGTGGGTAGCAGAGTTGGGATTGGCGGAAGAGGACTATAAAGGAGGAGAGAGACAGCATGCACGAGGAACATCTAAGGGGAACACCTGTGCAGCCCCCAAGAGAGCCGGCCGGCGGTGTGCCGCTCCCCCGCGGAAGTGGGGAATGTGGCAGGGGGAACCGCCCTTCCACGGAGGTGGAAGGGTCGGCAGCCAACCCGGGAAGAACCAGCAGCAAACCCGGGAAGGGCCGAGCAGACAAAAGAACAGTGCAGGGTCCTGTGTCGTTCCTCCACGAAGACGGGGAGCGACACTTTTAGACATTCCTGGTAACATGGGAGAGGAAAGAGCATAAAGTTGGACAGATATGAAAGAACTTAGCATCATCCTCTTCCCAGGGGTTTGTCCTGCTGCCTGGGATGGATGGCACCAACTCCATCTGTTTGTGCAGCTCTGCTGTGAACAGGCAGCTGTTGTGGAGGGCCATCATCAGACCTGGGAGTGGAATTCCAGAAGCAGAATCGTCGGGCAGCCAAGTAAATAGCCGTGTGGTGCATCGTTTCATGTCCTTGTGGAGTTTATTTCTTTATGGCGTGCATTTTATTAACATTAGCAAGGGTGGAAATGAAATAAAACTGAAGCAATAAAAAAAAAAAAAAAAGGATGAATCAGAGCTTGCAGCCCTTTGGGAAAAGTGTCCTAGGACAGCATCTCCCTGGGAAAAGACACAACACTGGGTTTTCCCTCAGGAGAAGAGCAAGACCAAAACAAAACAGGCTCTTCTGTTATGATTGTACCACAGGGCAGTAAACAGCACAAAATGATGGCAGGAAGAGAGGAGCTCAGGCAAAGGAAAGTGACCCTGTCATTAATGGAATAGTGGGAATCACATATTCCTCTCCCACCCATCCCCCTCAAGTCCACTGTTCCCACTGAGAGGGAGCCTCTGGACACTCACTGTGACCAAGACCTTGGTTCTTCGTTCTCTCTGTCATGATACAGCATGACTTGGGCCAGTAGCTCCAGCTCCTTCATCAGAGCATCGGTAGAGCCCTTCTCAGCCTAATTCAACCCATTGAACAGATGCGCATCCAAACCCTTCTGCCTGCCAGGCATGACAATGGATGTGAGAAATCGCAAACACGAGGATCACAACTTCTGCCTTCCAGGAGGTCACAGACACTTGCAAAGGAAGGCTGACCATACCACCAGGTGCACATGGAAGAGGCAGGGCAAGGGAGCTGGGCCCTCATCTGGGGTGGAACTGAGCCGCTTCCGGGGAGGCGCTCACAGTGACTGAGCAGGGGTCAGTGAGAAGAATGCCTGCTCCTGCCCTCCGGTTCAGGACCCAGCAATGTGCATTTAAACAAAGACTTGTGGTTTCAAGCAGAGTTGTCACACTCTTGCTCTCATGGAAAATCTGGAAAATCCACTGCTCATTGCGGACTGGGGATGAGTCTTCTCCAGCACTTCACTATGACCTTGGTAAGGAACCTCAAAAAGCAAGTTTCCAAATCTGCTTTTTTTATGTAAAAAAAAAGAATCAGTTGAACTTGGACTCACATATATATGTTGGCTTTGCAATATTGATTCTTGACAAAAAAAAAAAAAATCCTACCAGCTGATTGTTTTCATACAGAGCTGAAATTGTCCTCTATTCTTATTTAACCTGTTTCACCTGCAATGGCTGCAGGTGTGTACAGTTGCACTTCAATATCAGAAATGAAACCAACTTAAAATTCGCTGATCTTGAACATGCACATGCCACAGGAAGTAATTTAAAGCACCACTTTTTGGTTTTTTTGGAGGGACTGGGTCTTTATTTCAAAAAGACACTTGGTGTCAAAACAGTTACACTGTTGGTTTCTCTTTCACCCAACTAGCTCCAAAGAGATTACACCCAAGGACAGTACATTTTTTTAAAAGATTTATTTTTTGTTTATTTGAAAGGCAGACTTGTGTAGAGAGAGAGATCTTCCATCCATTGGTTCACTCCCCAAATGGTCACAATGGCTGGAACCTGGAGCTTCTGTCAGGTCTCCCACACGGGTGTAGGGACTCAAGCATTTGGGCCATCCTCTCTTGCTATCCCAGGCTCATTAGTGGGTAGCTGGATCAGAAGTGAAGCAGCCAGGTCTCAAACCAGTGCCCATATGGAATACTGGTGTCACAGGCTGAGGCTTAACCAGCTAAGTCACAATGGCAGCCCCAGGATAGTACATATTAAGCCCATAAACTTTAAGATGTATACATAAAAGATCTCACCAGAACCTCACCAAAGCAGGGACTGGGTGGGGAAACGAACTTGGAAAGACAAGTACGCCTTCAGTGTACTTGTGTAGTGAGCTTTACTGCCAGATGGGCTGGCCAACGTCCCCAAGTCTAGAGAAGCAAAGTTTCAACATAATGGAACATTTCTAAAATTGTGTACATAAGCTTTTCAGGATGTCCCCAGCACTGACTGCTACAAGGCACAATGAGATGGCACTGTTAGAAACAGCAGCTTCAGCAAAGGGTGATGAGAGGACTTTTCTATCGCTAAATCAGTGGTGAAAACATAATTGTCTTTCTTTCAAGGAGGCAGAAACAGGAATGCAATGAAGTAGTCACTTCAACCCAAGGGCATATGATCCATTCTGCAGGCTATTGGAAGGGGCATTGGTGGGGCCAAAAATTGGTCTCAGGGTCCCCCCCCCCCATCTTAACTTGGTCACTTCTGATGAAACAAATTAAAAATTAAAAAAAAAAAAAATGTTGTCCCAAGGTACCTTAAAAGCTGTAAAGCTGAACAGCCTGGAGTTTTGTTTGTTTGGGGATAGCTGCTCTTAGAGTCACCTCTCTGGTTAGGCTGATACTTCACGCAGAGCACTGAGGTTCTCCACAGAGGAGTCTTTCCCTGGGCTCTGTCTGACTCCCAGTAAGGCAGGCCCGTCCCTTTTTCTCTTCTCTATGGAGAGGGCACTATGCATTAAGCTGAAAGGTAGCTTCCCAAAGAAAGAAAGGGATCAGAGTGAGTGCTGCTTCAGATCGTGGAATGACTTGGAACATTTTACAAAATGGTCACTCCAACAGCAGGAAATGTCACTCCAACAACAGGAAATGTCTCTCCAACATCACGAAATGTGTACATCACAACTTGAATGTAAAGACACTTGTGCATTGTGCTCCCAGTTCCCCAAAGTGCTTGATCTCTAGTCCTACTGGAAGGTCTTTGCAGAGGCAGAGACAGTTTGGTGGAAAAGACATGGGAAAGGCTTAAGGATGTTTAAGGAGTTCAAGATTTAAGCTCAAGGATGGAGAGGAGTGGCCAAAGGAGAAGGCAGCCTTCCAGGTCATGATCAGCCCTCGGTTTTGAGGTCAACTTCTGCAGCCTGGCTTTAGGAAGAGTCAGGTCATAGGGAGGAAGAGCAGCTGGGTGGGACTTGGGTGCTCTTTGTCTCATCCAGGTCAAGCAGGGTCTAGGCCCAGCTCCTTTGTGCACAGAAGAGCTCCTCTTTGGTGCATTTCAGTTTGTCCTCCAAGTCATCGACTGCCTCTTCCAGTTTGCCTACTGATTTGGCAGCAAATTCAGCGCAGGTCTCTGCCTCTTGAGCTTCTCAGCCTGAAGCTTTTTCTCTTCCTCGTATTTGCCTCCTTTCTGATAGCCCACAGTCCAACCATTACACACAGTTTCCCCAGCAGCTGTCAGGCACTCAGGTTCTGGTGCATCAGTCTCAAATCCTCTCACCCATCTCTCAGCAATGGGGCCCTGCCAGCTCGGCTCATTCCTCTGTGCCTTCCAAGTCTCCTTCAGTGATCACCACAATGTACGGGCCCCCTCTGCACACCTCCCATCTGCCTCTTCTGCAACCTAAAACTCCTCCTTTTCACTGAGGTTGCTTCATGCCTACACAATCTGCTCCATAAACTCTTCTTAGCTCCCCAAATCCCATGACCTCCTTGGTCTTTTCTATTCCCCCTGCCTAACTAAATGTCCCAGTTCCAGTCTTGAAGAGCTGCCCACTGCTTCTGACACTAAAGTGAGGCAGAGGATTGACATGTCTATATTATTTCTGGATGAAATCCTTAAATATTTTTCTTTTAAAAATTTTAATTAAATTTATTTGAAGAGCATGGGGACCAGAGGGGACCATTGAGTCACTTCTCATGCCTTCAAGGGATAGGGCTGGGTCAGGGCAAAGCCAAGAGGCAGAAACTTGATCCAGGTCTCCCATGTGGGTGGGAAAAACCCAACTACTTGAGCTATTGCCTATGGCTGGGATGCGCAGTAGCAAAAAACTGGAATTGGGAGCAGACCTGGGCTCTCCAATATAGGATGCAAGTGTCCCAAATGATGTCCAAAGCATTATGCCAAATGTCTGCCCCTAAATCTTTTCCTTTTGTTTAGACCAAACCATCTTTAGGACTGTCATCTCCACAATTTTGATACGTGATAATGCTAAATCTCTGCTTTTTTACCAAAGGATGCCTTAAACCCTTGGGATAATGAGGGTGACATAGAAAGGAAGGAGAGAGAAAGAAAATCCATTACATTCCAGAGAGGGAGATCAGAGTTCACCAGCCAATGCCCTGGCCAGCCCTCGGCATGAAGTGGAGATACAGTAACAGGCCGAGCAGGAGCTGCTATTAATTATTAATTGCTCCTGTCACCTCGAAATCTGCCCAGACCAGCCACCGAAAAAGAAAGAGTCACGAGTCACAGTGCCCTGCCTTGCCATCTTTGCAAGAAGCTGAGCTTAACTCGGGTCTAGGTTACCTCCCAGTCAGAGGAGAGGAGAGCTTTGGCCCAGAGGTGAATCGTCTCTGGTAGTGACACCTTGAGGCTTATGAGGCTGGAGGAGCAGGCAGCTGTTGGCCTCTGAGGAATCTCTAAGGGGATTGCATTTGCAGCAGAACCTTTATGCTACCATGTGTCCCCAAAGTTCATTTCCAATTTCTTCCATTCCTCTTGGAAACTGAGTAGTAAGCTTCAAATCATGCTAAACATGTGATTCAAACTAAAAGTCACATGATAGCCCACAGTCCAAGCCAAAAGCTGATTTTCCTAGGAGAGGTGGGGTTGTGAAGCCATCTGCCCATCTTTGAAGTATCTGGTAGAAACCATCACACGGCCATTGAAATGCTCCTGAACCTGTTTCCTAATGAAAATTGTCCAAGATATCAGGTAATAGCTGATTCAAAAGTAACAGGAAATCCAGGGAATTAAATGTTTACCAAATAAGTCATTTTCCAGCATTCTAAAAACATTCACAAAAAGAAACAAATGCCTCAATCCTTTTTCATCAGCCATGAACTTTTCTCAGAAAGTCTGAGTTTGTGATATGTCCCACTAATTTAAGTAAATGCTGGACTTAACAATTTAGTTTGATTACTACATTAGTGCCCTTCCATATACTCTCATGGCAAGCTGAGATTATAATGGCAGACTTGAAAAATTAGCTTTAATTTGCTTTAATGCAACAAATAAAGGAGTGTTGATAACTCTTGCAGGCCTAAGTCAAAATAATATTTACTTGGCAATTCTCAAGTATAGAGACTGCAGAGACAAAACTGTTCTAGATTGTATAAGAAAATATTTTTAAAGACTTGGGAAACCGAACACTTGAGATTCAAAAGTCTGACTCTCATAATCGGAAAAAATTAGAACACAAAGAAAAAAGAGGGGGAAAATGAAAATGTAAATGATATAAAAAAACTCTCATAATTTCTCCCTGATCTCGCAACAAAATCTTTCATTAAGATTTCCCAGACATAGGAGAGTTTTTCTGCTAATCGAGGAGAATTGGACAGGAAATAATCTTTTTAAAATAAAAGGACAAGGACATTGGGACAAAGTTCACAGCTAAAGACAGGGCTGGCCACAAAGTTTCCCACACCTAATGAAATTAGGATTTTATGGTAAAACAAAACAAAAACAAAAACCAGTTCTTATTCCCAGCTTCCCAGAGAAATCATTTCCCAAGCCAGACACTTGGGTAGTTTCAACAGTGTGGACCTGTGGCAGGATGACATTTAATTGCCTGACCATTTATATTTATAAGATCTACATTTTATTTGTTGTTTCTTTAATGAATAACCCTTACTGCTCAATTCCAATAATACCTAATATTTTGTTGTCAGATAGAAAAATCATAGGCTATGTCATATAATAACTCTTGAATCTATTTTCCTAAATGTCACAAATAAAATAGTCCTTGAAAAAGTTTGTGGAAAAGTAGAACTAAAAAAATGAGTTTATTTTGGTGCAAAAAGATTTGACAACTATACATATGGGAGGTGTTCAAAAAGTTCATGGACAATGTGTTTTATGAAAAACTACACAGATTTCAAAATCTTTTTGCACCAAAATAAAACGTACGTTTTAGTTCCACTTTCCCATGAACTTTTTTGAAGTATGCTGGTAAGCTTTATCAACAGTTTATGAGTATTATCTGATAATGCCTTTTTCGTTAAAAGAATCATGATCTCACAGGCAATAGATAACAGCAGAATGGTAGGGAAAAAAAAAACAGGCAAGGGCCGGCTCCTTGTAACACGGGATTCATGCAATGATAACAGGAAGTTACAGTTCAAAGAAAAAAGCAAATAGTATAGTCATTGGCCTTGTTATAAAAAGGTGTGCCTTATTGCCTGTCTCCTGTTGAAATGACCTTGGTGTGGTAATGATGAAAGAAACAAGTCAGCTCTAGTAGATGCCCATGGTCTTGTTAGGGACTCGCACCCATTAAGCATCAGCTTTGTATAAAAGAACACAACTAACATTATCACAGCTATTTACAGTGAATAATCACAACACTTTGAAATCAGGTATTTCCTCCGCATGGGGAGGATTTGGACTAGATGACTAATCCCAGACTTGCAACCAGGAAACCCAAGCACCAGACCAACACAGCGATCCTTGCTCACCGCCTCCATTCAGTTAAGACGACAAAGGCATCCACTGTCTGCACTTCCTTTCTCAAGTCAACCTCCATCCGCTTGTAGGAAAAAGTTCTCCACAAGTTCATTCTTTCTCAAACTTGATCTACGGTGAAAGTCAGAAAACCTGTTCAGACTGTTGACCAGCTGACTTGATTTGTTCAGCCAGCACAGTGTTTTGGTTTTCCTTTGTTTGTTGTATCTTACTTGGTTTTGCTTTCGAATGAATGCATTTAAGGATAGGAGTTCCACCCTACAGTTGGTGCTAGGCCCACTGTTTCCTGTTACCTTATAGCTTGGGTAGGCTAGTTGTTTTATCTGCCTGGCCAGGTAGGTGAATGGTGTTGTAACCTCTGCCTGACATACTTTTGCTTGTATACATCATAAACAGTGATGCCACAATTTGTTCTGTGTTCCATGTTGACTGTCCCCCAATATCTCAGTGTCGAGCTTTTCATCTGCCGTCTAAAATATTCATCCACATAGAACTAGATCCTACTGCCTGTCACCTTCATGGGTAATACCTGTTCTCGCATGCATGACAGAGAAAGAACAGGTGACCTGAGCACATCACCCATCAAGGGTGCAGTGCGTCCTCCTAGGTACCGCAGGATGGTTTCTAAATCTTTTTCTTTTAGTGCGCGTGCTGTGCAGAAGGGAATTCAGTGGTTAAATATCATTTTATCCATATCACAAACACAGGTAAGAAGTAAGTGACCATTACCAGGACTGGCATTTTCTGAAGGAAGATTGCCACACATAGACATAGAACTCACTTGACCCCCAAGGCTCTCTTAGAAGTGAGTGGCATCAGTGGGGAAGCAAAGGCCATTAGTTAAGTGACATCTGCAAAGGTAATTGATTCTAGCTCTAACCGCTGTCTTCTCTTCAGATGAAAATGTAAGGGGCAGTAAGGTCTCCTTGATTTAACACATTTAGCAATCATATCTGAAATTTAGAAAGCAAAGTGAAAAATGATCCCTCGTTTCATGCTTACAGCCTGTGAGTTCTGGGTTTCCCATGTACAGGTGGGAAAACTGACTTCTAGATCCTCAGAGTCCAGAGCAG
Source organism: Oryctolagus cuniculus (assembly GCF_051225735.1). Classification (NCBI taxonomy): domain Eukaryota; kingdom Metazoa; phylum Chordata; class Mammalia; order Lagomorpha; family Leporidae; genus Oryctolagus; species Oryctolagus cuniculus. The sequence continues at coordinate 18,373,633 of NC_142872.1, forward strand.
CAGCCAGTGAACCACAGTCCTGGCTGAATCTGGCTGCATGATCGTTAAGCCTAGGATGGTTTTTACATTTTTGAGTGGTTGAACAGTAATAACAACAACAAAAACACAGCAAACAATATTTGTGACACCAGGAATATATGAAACTCATGGTCTGCAAATTAAGTTTCATTGCAGTACAGCCATGCTTGGTCATGAGGTATTGTCTCAGGCTGTTTTCTTGCCACAACGGCAGAGTTGAGTGGTTGGGACAGCCATGTACAGCCAGCAAATCTAGATGAAATATTGGCTGTCTGGTCCTGGAAACCCTTTCTGACCTCCGGTCCAGAGCGATGAAGTGAACTGCCGAGCTGATACAGCTGGTGCGTTTCACAGGGAGGCCTGAGTCTGATGTTCCTCCTGTTTGAGCATTCTTTGTGATCTGAGTAGAAACACTTTTACCCAGATTTATTTTCCGCTTGGCATCATCAGAACAAATGCTACCCAGCTTCAGCTACGAAAGATCAGCTCAAATGTATTTTATTATTATCCTATCAGACAGCACTTTTTTCTATTATTATAGATTTTTCTCTCTACCTCTCTCCCATTTAGGCCCACATTTTAAAAGGGGCTTGCTCTGGAGAAGATGACCAGGAGATTCTTCTCCTCAAGTCTCTTGTTTCTGTGGCCTCAGACCCTTGAAGAACAAGGGCTGAGAATGTGGCTCTGGGAGGAATGTGGAAGACAGGGAGAGACTGCCTCTTCTTCTGGCTGGACACAGAGGGTGTGTTGGGGGGAATCAGTGACAGGAGCCCGTCCTTGATCTCTGACATGGTGTTAGGGATAACAATGGGATCTCAGAGGGACACCAGACAGGTTGGATTCTGAGGCCCAGGAATTCTGCCCTTCCAAGAGTCCCGTACCCATGAAGGGCCGGATGTGGCCAAGCAGCAGCCAATGAGAACCAAGGTGACTGGAAGGACAGGGGACTCAACCTCAACACATGACAGAGGAAGTTCTCAGAACCAAGAATCCTGAGGGTAGAAGAGCAGAGGTGTGGCAGGAGGTGAGCCTCCTTTGGGAGCCGGAATCAGTTGAGACCAGGGGCATGGACGACTCGGACCGTCTGAGGTTGAGCATGCTGCCTCCCTGAGGGAATGGGAATTCAGAGCCAGTATTTGGGGTAATTTGTACAGAACGTAGAAAAGGAATGAATGCCCACTTGATTTGCATATTTAGGTTTGGATGAGCTATGCTGTTGGAAGTCCCCATTGACAATGCAAATCACAAAGACATCACCTCTCCATCTAAAAGTTCTTGCTGAATCTTCTGAGTTCTGATCCTCAAAGAATTTTTGGAAATCCTGCAGATATTCTTATGTTGGTGACCTTGTTCTGCAGCCCACCCTTCTCACCCTCAGGGCGTGGCTGTCCCTTCTCACCCCACTCTTGCTTTCTTGACCTGATGAACTGAGGCCATAGATAGAAAGAGCTCTCTTACCTCGTTTAAGCACAAGCAAATCAGGCTACGGTATCAACAACACTTTATTAAATGCTTGGGAAAAACCAAGAGAGGGTATGAAAAACTCATACACTCATTTCAAGTTACTCACAGGCCTGTTCCCAAGTTCACTTTCTGTTTTTAGCAGATTTCCATGTGGCAGCTCCCAGCTTAGGTGGTACTCATAGCACTTTACTACAGACATCAAATTCCTTCTCCAGAGAGAGGAGCAGGTCTCGGCTTTCCCCAGTCTAAAACTCTTCATTTTGAATCCCAGAATGACTTAGAGTGACAATGTCCCTCTCCTGGAGAACAGTCCACCCCACCCACAGGCTATGATCCAACCTCACAAACTCCAACTGTATGGCCTATAACCTGGGCTATTTATGCTTAACTGATGCTCTCAACAGCACACCAACAATCCCATAATAGTCTGTGTGTTTAGGAGGAAGTGCTCTCAACATACTCTACAGACTGCCAAGTCTCCCAGTCTGTGCCTCTGCATGGTCACTTTACCTTCAAGAGCTAGACACAACCATCATCAAGTGCCCATTTATTGCTAACTTTTCTAACACAAGATAAGACTTCTCCAAAGTGGAGTTACATACTATAACTCTAGAGATCCGGTGGCTGATAACTCAAAGGGAAGTTTTTGTCCTAAGACGGAGTTTCTTTCTCTGACTTCCCTTCCTCTACCATTCCAACACTCTACAGAATAGCACCACTGTGAATCAGAGGAGAAACCTTCTCACCAGGCTGTCATTGTAGGTAAGATTTCCCGTGAACTTTTGTTTTTGTTTTTGTTTTTTTTATTTTTTTGACAGGCAGAGTGGACAGTGAGAGAGAGAGACAGAGAGAAAGGTCTTCCTTTGCTGTTGGTTCACCCTCCAATGGCTGCCATGGCCGGCGCACCGCGCTGATCCGATGGCAGGAGCCAGGTGCTTCTCCTGGTCTCCCATGGGGTGCAGGGCCCAAGCACTTGGGCCATCCTCCCTGCACTCCCTGGCCACAGCAGAGAGCTGGCCTGGAAGAGGGGCAACTGGGACAGAATCCGGCGCCCCGACCGGGACTAGAACCCAGTGTGCCAGCGCCACAAGGCGGAGGATTAGCCTAGTGAGCCGCGGCGCCGGCCACCCATGAACTTTTGAAGACCCCTTGTACGTTCCTGTGTTCCTGCATTCACTCAGCAAATATCTCCTGAGCATTTATTATGAGCTTGGGCATATTAGCTAATCTTCAGTGACATCAGATGTCTAGATTTCACCCATATTCTTATGTAGAATAATAGAGATTTCTATTATTGCTTCAAAAATGCTTACTATTCCTTTTAAGTTTGTAAAAGAGCAGAGTCAAGAAATGGCTGATAAAAAGAAATCAGGAGAGACAGAGAGGTTGTCCACACCACAGTTGCTTTCATAAATGTGTTTGAAATTAGAGGGTTTTTAAAGACCCATCCCTGGTATGGCCCTTCCTGAATGCTGCTTTTTATGGGTGGCGAACCTCAGGGAGCTCAGCCGTGTGCAGCCTGTAGCAGACTGCGGACTCGGGCAGCCAGGGCGAGGTCTGGGGAAGCAGGAGGGCTGTGGCTTCCTGTCCTCTCCACCTGACCTCCAGCCTAGCAAAGATGCCAAGAATGCCAGTTAATCAGCTTATCCCCTGGGAATTACCCAATCCTCCCATTTTGCCATAGAAACTTAGACCCGCTCCCTGAAGTTGTTTGCCAGATTGCTTGTTGGTACAAACGTTAGTGAGTTGAGATCCTGCAGAAAGAAAAGGTTATCTTTTTTTCCCCCTTTCTTGGTGGCATTTCATAATTTTGAAGCACAGCAAAAGACATCAGAATGCCTGTGAGTGAAGAGCTCAGGCTGGGGATGGGGGATGGGGGATAAGGGATGGGGATGGGGATGGCAAGCATCAGGTCACACTGATGGAGCCACAGAACCTAATGAAATTTTAAAATTTAGAGCAGCAGGTGATTTCACACAGCAGTAAAGTTGCCTCTTGGGAAACCCACATTCCATACTGTGAGTGCCTTCTGTAAGTTCGGGACTCCACTTCCTATCCAGCTTCCCCCTAATGCACACTCGTGGAGGCAGCAGATGATTGCTCAAGTACTTAGGTCCCTGCTACCCGCATGGGAGACCAGATGGAGCTCCTAGGTCCTGGCTTTGACCTAGCCCAGTTCCTCACTACTGTGGGTTTTTGGGGACTAAAATACTAGACAGAAGAACAATTACTCTGTCTTTCACATAAAATGAACATGAATAAATGAATAAAGTTTTAAAAATTGAATGGTCCCCTAGAGTGATCTATCATTTGAGATAGCATAGTCCCATTTGCTACTTTTCCAGTCAGAGCTGGAGAACTTAATGCTTTCTAGGACGAAGGAATTAAGTTTAAAAAGAGAGCCTGTGTCTATACTTAACATCCCTTTGTTCAGGAAAGAAACGAATGAAATATCTGCATTACAAACCGAATACTTGAGAAGTCTCTTTCAGAGGATGATCCCTGAGAAGCATCTTTCTCATTGGTACTGAAGCTGACCTTTAATAGAGGAGTCCTTCACCCCCCTTCCTCTGCCCCAAACCACATGCATACACACACACACACACACACACACACACACACAGAAACATCTATTGCTTGGATGAATTCTCTACAGGAGTAAGTCTTTGGATGAGATGACAAGTATTATGCTACTAATTGGAAAATAGAGACAAATTTTTTTCTGTTGATACTATTACAGGTGGCAATTAAAAAAATTTTTTTTGAGAAACTGGGAGACAGATAGACAAAGACAGAGATCTTCCACCCACTGGTTCACTCCCCAAAGGCCCACAACAGCCCCAACTGGGCCAGGCTGATACCAAGAGCCAGGAACTCAATCCAGGTCTCACACAGTGGATGGCAGGGACTCAGCTATTTGAACCATCACCTCCAGCCTACCAACATGCACATTAGCAGGAAGCTGGAATCAGCAGCAGAGCCAGACTGTAACGTAATCACTGTGATATGGAATGTTCGTGTCCTAAGCCATGTCCTAATGGCTATACCAAATGCACACTCCTATCTATATGTTTGACTAAATGACATATTTTTTAGCATGTATTTATTTATTTATTTGAAAGGCAGAGTTACACAGAGAGGCAGAGAGAGAGTCTTCCATCTGATGGTTCACTCCCCAGATGGTTGCAATAGCCGGAGCTGCGCCGATGCTAAGCCAGGAGCCAGGAGCTTCTTCCAGGTCTCCCATGTGGTGCAAGGGCCCAAGGACTTGGGCCATCTTCCACTGCTTTGCCAGGCCATAGCAGAGAGCTGGATTTGAAGTGGAGCAGCTGGGATTCGAATTGGCACCCATATGGGATGCCGGCACTGCAGGCAGTGGCCTTATCCGCTGTGCCACAGCACCAGCCCCTAACTCACAGTTTTTCCAGATGTGTGTTAAGTAGGTTCAGCTGGCTGTGGTGTGTAAATCTGAACAGGGAACTGCCAATCTGATTTCTTTAGCACTCTGTCCAGATAAAGGAAAAGAGGGAATTAATCGTTTTATATTGTTTACAGGCAGCAGGGATAGAGGGCTTGGTTAGAAGACAGGTTCTGTAGGAATTTCCCCAGAGTGAGGCTGATTAGAATCTGTGTTGAAGTGAGCAACGTAGCAAGTGCATCATACCATGTCTTACACATATGACATGCTTGTAGATGCTGCTTCCTGATGTTCTGGTTACCAAAGTCACATTGGAGAAAAGGAAATGTTATGATGGCTTTGTAAAAGAACTAACTAATAACACTGCCTGGAATGTCCACATCCCATATTGGAGCACGTGGGTTCAAGTCCAAGCTCTGCTCCCCATTCCAACTTCTTACTAATATACACTCTGGGAGGCAGCTGCTGATGGTTCAGCTAGTTGGATACCTGCCACCCTGAAAAATATTGAAATAATCTAAATAAAGATAAGAAAAATAAAATAAAAAAGAGAGAACAAACAGAAAATAAGTGATAAAACAGCATAGTTAAATTCCCTTTTAGCATTGGTTACATTAAATGTAAATGGCCTACATATATCGATTAAAACAGTGGCAAATTAGATTAAAACCATGGATTATACTCTGATCTAGAAACCCTCATTTCAATATATTCAGGTTAAAAGGTTTAAAATGTAAAAGATAAATAATGCAAACACTGACTAAAACGAGGCAAGAATGGTTATATTAGTATCAGATAAAGCAGACTCCAAAGCAAAGAGAATGACCAGAATTGGAGAGTGACAAGTAATATGATTTTTTTTAAAGATGACATCACAATGCTGAAAGATCATGCACAGAAAAAGCAGAGCTGCAAAGTATGTGAAATGAAACTAAGTAGACTGAAAGGAATCCACAGTCACAGCTGAAGATGTCAACTGATAGAGCAACGAGACAGAAAATCAGGAAGGAAATAGAACCCCGAAGTGACATTAATCAAAAGGACCTACCCAACACTCAGAGAACTCTCCACATAACATGAAAACAATACAGCTTCTTAAGTCACCTGAAACCTGTGCCAAGACTGTATCCTGTGCTATTAAACAAATACCAACATATTTAAAATACTTGAAAGCGTAGAGAGTCCACTATGAAATAAAACTAGAAATCAGTAACAGAAAGATATAGGAAAATCTCAGATTTACAAGCTAAACAACACTCTTCTGAGTAAAACCATGAGGGAAAAAAAAGAAGTCCCCAGAAAAATTTACAAATACATTGACCTGAGGCCAGCATTGTGATGCATCAGGTTAATCCACTGGCCCACAATGCTTGAATCATATATGGGCACCAGTTTAAGTCCTGCTGCTCCACTTCCAATACCAGCTCCCTGGTAATAAGCCTGGGAAAGCAGCAAAAGATAGACCAAGTCCTTGGGCCCCTGCTCTTTCGTGGGAGACCTGGACAGAGTTCCAGGTTCCTGGCTTCCGCCTATCCCAGCTCTGGCTGTTACGACCATGTAGGGAGTGAACCAGCAAATGTAAGATACTTCTCTCTCTCCCCTCACCCCCCTCCCCGTTCTTTTCCCTCTCTTTCTAGCTCTGCCTTTCAAACAAATATATCTGTAGGGAAAAAAAATACATTGACCTAAATGAAAACAAAAATACAACTATCAAAAGTTTTGCACCAGTGCTGAGAGAGAAATTTATAGCACAAAGTGCATGTACTATAAAAGAAAAGTCTCAAGTCAGTAATTAAGCCTCCATCTGAAAAACCTAGAGAAAGGAGAAAATGAACATGAAGCACCCAGAAGGAATAAAATTAAAATGCAACAGGAATCGGTGACGTTAAAAATAGAGAAACAACAGACAAAGTCAGCTCATTGAAGAACTTTTTAAAAAAGATGTAATTGACATCCCTGCACATACAAGATAAAACCACCATGTGCTATCAGGAACTCACAGGGTATCAGCAGGGACATCAAGGGAAGATAAGAAAAGACTACAAGAACAATTCTGCAAACTTAACTTTGAAAATTTAAGAGAAAGAGTAATTCCTCAAAAAATGTGAACTACCACTACTCAGTCAATAGTAAAATAGATTGTTTGGATAGCCCTACAAATACTAAGGAGTCTAAATGAGTAATTTCAAATCTCAAAAAAAAAAAAAAAAAAAATCTCAATGGTGCCCTCACAAAATTCTACCAAATAGTGAAAGAATTAACACCAATTCTATGAAATCTCTTCTGGAATATAGAAGAGGGCTGTATTAGGTGTCTCCAGGTAAACAGAACCAATAAGGAGATAGATAGATATACACATTCAAATATATTGATATGCATGGTCAGTGATGCAGCTTGTGTCCAAAAGTAATCTGTTGTCAGAATTCAGTGGAGACTGGACGAGGGTCTCCCATATTCTGGAGGGTACTCTGTTCTGCTCAATGTCTTCTGATCAACATGCTAATCTCATCTGGAAAATACTTTCACAGAAATATCTAGAACAATATTTGAACAAATATGTGAATACCATGTCCTAGCCAAGTTGACCCAGGAAATTAACCATCACAAGGAGGGAACTCCTTACATTTCTTTTTGTAAAACTATTACCCCAATACCAAAACTAAAGAAAACTAAGCTAATTTACCTCATAAATATAGACTCAAAAATTCTGTCACATAGTAGTATTTAGTGGTAATGAAGAGTATAACATGGCAAAGCAAAGTTTATTCCAGGCATGCAAGACTGTTGAAATACTAAAAATTCAGTCAATTGCTATCTACCACATTAACAGCTAAGGAAGAAAAATCACATGACCTAAATAATTGATGCAAAAAATATTTGCCAGAATTCAATATCTATTCATGAATGAAAACTCTGAGAAATAGTGAAAGAAGAAAATTAATCAGTTCAGTCTGCTATGGCAAATGTATTCTCTTGATGAAAAACATCCACAAAAATGTTAAAAATTGAACCTGTGTTCAATGACAAAAGTCTGAATGTTTTTCCCCTGAGAGTAGAAACAAGGTGAAGTGTCCAGAGTCACCATTCTTATTCAGCAGAGTGCTGGAAGCTGCAGCTTAGTGCAGCAAGGCATGGAAAGAAAACAAGAGGCATACAGACTCGAAAAGAATCATAACTGTCTCTATTTGAAGATTTTCAGAAAATCTCAAGCATCAATAATAACCACAAGAACAACAAAAACTTCCTAGAATAAGTGAGCTCAGCAAGGCCTCAGGATCAAACATAAAATTTGAGTACAAAAATTTATTATGTCTCTGTGTAGTAGCAATGGACACAAAATAAAAACACCAAAGTTAAAAATGAATTACCATTACCATCACTTTTAAAAAAAAATCTATAGCTGTATAGGACTTGTATGCTGAGAATTTCAAAATGATAATAAAAAAAGAACTAGATAAATAGACGTGCCGTGTTTATGGATTAGAAGATTCAACATAGTAAAGATGTCAACTCTCCCAAAACTGAAATGTGGCTTTGACAAAATTCACATCCAACCCCAACAAGAATTGTATATATTTTAAAATATATATGAAAAATACTTTTAAAATTTTATATAAAACCAAAGCAACTAGAACAGTTAGACAACTTGGAAATTATTTGGGTAATGGAGAGGAACTTTCAGAGTTAATTTGAGATACCAAACCGGAGATTCAGGAAACACAAGCCAAATTACACCAAAATAAGTAAACCACTAACCCACACAACACATAGGCATGTCATACTCAAAATCAAAAAGCAGGGACAAACAGAAAACCTTGGGTGAAGCTAGAGAAACAAAACACATTACCTGTGAAGGAACAAGAATATAAATTACAAGTACTTCTTGTCAGAAACCCCACAAATAAGACAGTAGGAGGAAAGCAGGGAATTAAAAAAAAAAAAAAAAAAAAGGCACCAGCAGAGAATTCAATATTAGCACAATCACTCTTCCAAAATAACGGACAAATAAAGAATTTCTCAGAAAAGCTAAGTTAGGCTGGCGCCACGGCTCACTAGGCTAATCCTCCACCTTGCAGCGCTGGCACCCCGGGTTCTAGTCCCGGTCGGGGCGCCGGATTCTGTCCCAGTTGCCCCTCTTCCAGTCCAGCTCTCTGCTGTGGCCCCGGGAGTGCAGGGAGGATGGCCCGGGTCCTTGGGCCCTGCACCCCATGGGAGACCAGGAGAAGCACCTGGCTCCTGGCTTTGGATCAGCGCGGTGCGCCGGCTGCAGCGGCCATTAGGGGGTGAACCAACGGCAAAAGAAGACCTTTCTGTCTCTCTCTGTCTCTCTCTCTCACTGTCCACTCTGCCTGGCAAAAAAAAAAAAAAAAAAAAAAAGGAAAGAAAAGCTAAGTTGGAGATGGAGAACAGATTAGTGGTTACTAGGAGGAATGGTCCGGAAGGCAAGAGGGCAGGGTCATAAAAGGGCAAGGGGAAGTTCCTTGCGGTGATGCCGGTGTTCTGTGCCTTAACAATATCCTGCCTGTGGATGTGTGGATAAGCTATGGTTTTGCAGGCTGTCCCCATAGTGGGAGCTGGGCAGACAGTATACAGGATCTCTCGCTGTATTCTTGCTCACAACTGTATATGAATCAGTAATGATCTCAGCTACAAAGTTTAACAGAAAAAAACTCAGTCTGTTTGGGATTCCTTCTTCCTTATGCTACCCTGTGCTTGGTGCTCAAGTGCTCAGGGAGGCCGTGAGCTGCTGGCGCTCCTGCAGCCGTGGGCAGCAGCTGCCCATGCTGGCTTCCTGCTGCAGGTGTCACTCACCCTATCTGATCCTGGGCAGGGACAGAGTGTGGGGCTTATTCCCATGGTGCTTGGAGAGGCTACAGAGCCTGGCTTCCACATAGCATTCTGGCAGCCTTCGGCTAACATCAGGTGTCCCCAACCCCTCGCCAGTGTTGTAACCCCTCATGCCTGCCAGGGGACCCATGTATGTAGTCCAGTGTCTCTCTTCAGCTTGGGGAACTCACATGCCTTGGCCCACGACTTCAAGTGCACGTGCAAGTGAGGACACTGTCTATGACCCTCTCCTCCTAAATTCACTGTGCTAATGTTTTTTGTCTACACCTGCCACATCAGGCAGGCATGGGTGGGGAAGGGCTCATTTCCCTGAAATTTTCATTCCGCTAGTTCAAACTCTGATTACGAATTTCTCTCTCTTTTCTAGAACACACAACTCAGAAAGGGTTCCGTTTTACCCTCATTCCCCCAGATTTGACCACAGGAGAAACTGATTCTACAGGGATGCCTCTCGATTCTTCTGCCTTCCGCTAAGTTTGGACTTACAAACCAAGACTGTGCTAACTTTGTTACTTAGATTCCATAGCATCTTCCTTTCTAGGGCTTCAGATAAACAAGTAGAGATAAAGCATTTGAGGAGCCTGGGAAGAAGGATGTAGGTAGAGTAGCACATTGCTGGGGGCGGGACAGGGGGGTGGTTACATAGATTCCACAGACATTTCTGTTTTGTGATAGCAGAAGACATGAGCACCCCGAGATGCCCTCTCTCTGGAGCACACAGGGCTCTGGCTGCCAGGCACCAGCCACTGAAGGTGCACACACCTTATCTTTCAGTAATTCTGTCATGGACTTCGAGTCTGAAGACTCTCTTTGGAAATAGTTCTCAAAAAGGAAGGGGTGGGCATCGTGGTGAAGGGGGTTAAGCCTCGCGCCGCAGAGTTGGCATCCCATACTAGAGTGTCTGTCTGAGTCCTGGCTGCTCACTTCTGTTCCAGCTCCCTGCTAATGCATATGGGAAAGTAGCAGATGGTGACTCAAGTACTTGGGCCCCTGCCATCCATGGGGGAGATCCAGATGGAGGCCCTGGCTCCTACCTTCGGCCTGGCACAGCCCCAGCTGTTGCAGCCATTTGGGGAGCAAACCAGTAGATGGAAGGTCCCTTTCTCTCTCTCTGTCTCTCCCTCTCTCTCTGTCATGCTTTCAACTAAATGGAATAAAATATTTTTAAAAAGAAAAGAAAAAGGAAGAAATACATACAAGAAACAAACAAACAAAAAAAAGGGCAGGAGAGGAAATCCTTAAGCAGAGATCCTTAGGGAAATAGACCTCCTGCAACTCCATGTCTTAGCTTTCTCTTTAACAATAAGACTTTCGCTTCCCCTTCCCTGTGCTGTCCTCTGGCTTCCTGATACCTTGCACAGGGCACGGGAGTCTCCGTTTCTGCGTGGACTCTTTGGGATGCCTCCCCATTGTGCCACAAAGGTCCTTTCAGAAACTTGGGCATTGTACTTGTTTTGTACTAACCGGCTGCTTACTAAGTCTCCTCACATCCTGGTGCATGGAGTGCTATAGATAATTAACATGAATTCCCTGTAAAATTCCAAGCCAATGTACCCTCGGTCAAAGATTTCAAGCACAAGAAAATCCTTTGTGTGAACAGGAAACTGGTTTGCGTACTTACTGTTAACTAGACAAACAACTTGTGAGTGAATTGCATTTGTTCTCTTGGCAGCTTGGTTTGTATAAAGAGGCTTAACTGGAAGATTAAAACAAATTCTATCTAAAAATACTGTGCTGTAAAACTGAACACCTGCCCAGAGTTCAAAGGACTGTGGTCCTATTACAGGTTGTATAAGCCTCAAGAAAGTTTTCCATGGAAAAACGGCTCATTGTGACAAACCTGGAGACTTCAGACAAATCCTCCCAGGCCCAAGGTTTCCTGGGCTCTCAAAAGAGAGAACGCGAGACTCATCCGGTTCTGGAAGGAAAGCCAGTTAGCCTGACAGTGGAGAGTGAACTGGAAACTTCTGAAGTCTTGGGGATTAGGGCAACTGGTGATCGCAAAAAGGTAGGGAACAGATGAAGCCGCTTTGGGAATCCAAGACAGAAGCTGATGTAAGACTTTGCTAATTCTGGCATTGAGAGTTAAGGAAAAAATGCAGCTCCCTAGTCTATTGGGTGATTTTCCTTCTGTCTCACAAGAGCACAGGCTGAGAGCAGCAGAAGTAGACAGGAAACCCAGCAGAAGTCTCAGAGCAGCAACAGGCTGTGCAGGCTTCTGCCCAGGCTGAACCACAATGAGCAACTACCCACACACACGAGCCGATGAATCTAACCCAGGTGTGCAGTGGGTGTAGCAGGAGGAGGCCTATTCACCTAGGTGTTAAGAAAATGATGGCTGTTTTTATTACTACCTGCAATTTTCAAATTAATGACCTAATGCTGCACACAGTGAATAGACCACCTCTTAGAGGAGACTTGGATTTATTTTTCTAACCCAAAGCAGGAAATGCTCTTGCAGCTCTGTCTGTCTGCAGAAGCTGCTCTGGGCTCTGGGCCAAGCATTGCTCACCAGGCCCCAGATCTTTTTTGATCTCATCCGATGCTTTTGCTTATGCTCTCCCTTCTTTCCTCACTGCTTTTGTTTCCTGTGCCACCTGCCTGTTAGGTCATCAAGGTGGCCAGCGTTCATTGGCTGCTTGCTTAAAGCTGGAATAGATCCACATGGGCAGATGGGAAAAAAAAATCAGTGGTTGCCTTTCTTTGCTGTTGAGACACAGGGGTACCTAAAACCCCGTGAAACTCAGTGAGACCAGACGGTGCGTTCCTGGGGCCTGGGGTGACTGTTTCTCGTTGTTGAAACAGATGGCTGGGAGAACCTGAGCTGTCCAGCCTCCTCCCTGTGTGAGGAGCCAACAGGTGGGTCACTAGGAGCTCCAGGCCAGGGAGCGCCCCCTCCCCACAAAGGCAGTGCTCAGATTACCCAGTGGCAGCCTTTCACTTCCTGTCCTTGCTGAACAGGGTGCCCACTCTCCCGGTACATGAGACCCTGAAAGCCCTGCGTCTTCATTATTTACTTTCCAGAGAAATGTTCTTTATCAAAGCTCCAGTGTCCAGGGCACTGAGCAGCTTCCCTGGAGTTTTAGCACAAGTTTCAAACCAGCTAAACTCAGAAACACACTCATTATCTAGTCTGTCTTTCAAGCTTGCCTTTTCTTCAGATACCTGTCGTGCATTCTGGGTAACTCACCCATTGATAATTTTGCAACGCCAGCTAAAATACCTTTCAATTAAACCTGCTGGGGTTTAGCTCAGGCAGGGGGAAGCATGACCACTGCATGGCATGCCACTTGTTGGAGTTGGCTTGGCATGTGCTGTCAAAGACACTGCACATGTTGGCCACTCTCCTTTTCTGCTACTTCAGCAGACAACAGAGCTCCTAGGTTCAGGTAACTCTCGCTGCCCTGCCTGGTGGTTCTTGCCACCTCTCTGAGCCTTGCTTGCTGGCTGAGCAACAGGCCGAGCGCAGTCTTCTGTCGTCTTCCTTTCTGGATTTTCCCTCGGAGTCAGAGGCCATTTCCACCTAGACTTAAACAAAGACAAAGCATGGCCACGTAACTCCTAAAGAATTGGAGGCTTTTCTTGACCCTCCCTGGCTAAGATTTCCTTTTCCTGCAGTAGCTGCTGAAATTAGGGATTCACTGACTTCAGCTCTTGTTCTTGATTCATTTCTCTTCTTCCTGTGACGCCCACGACACTTGTCAAAGACAAAGAGACAAGTAGCTAACGAGTGGTAGAAAGACCAAATAAATGTTTGCTGTATGAATGAGTGACTCCTACTTAATGGAGACTTGGGAGAATATAACTTTTTGAGAACTGAGATGGACAGGGCTGGACCCACAGATGTTTTAACTAACAAAACACTTGGCCGCACCACGTAGCCCACCACAACGAGCAGCTGAGATTCTTGAAAAGGTTTCGTATGTTGAGCAGGAATACTCCTTGGCCGTTTGGTTTCCCTGTCAATACTCTCCTTTGATGAACCCAGAGAGGCTCATTGTCCAAATGGAAGGAAGGCCAAGTTGTCTTGTCTGTGACACTTACCAGGTGTTTCCTGAATGCCATGTGTCAAAGACTATTTTTACACGGGTCCAGAAATCTTTTGTTGCTAGAGCAAAGAGTGTAGATAAAAATCCCAGATATAAAGTGATTTAGAAGACACTCAAAGGTAAGCCTTGATAGTAACAGTAGCTATCTCATGTGGTCTGGGTGGGCATTAAAAGATGTGTATTCAGCACAGAGCCATGTGAGGACCCAGCAAATGTTAACCGCTGCTATTTTTAGGAACAGGGTAAAATAGCAGATGGTATAAATAAGACAAAAATGTATAACTAGACTTACAAATGTGTATTAATGGCGAGCATGTTTGAGTGTCCTATTCACTAGAAGCCACCTGTCTTGGTAGAAATCCCTAGAAATAGGGCCTGAGCCAGGGAATGGGTGCCCATGATTCATGAGGGAGGTGCATCAGGAAAAGCCTGAAAGGGAGGGAGAGGAGGAAGAAAGGGGAGAGGTGAAGGCAGAATAAGCCCTGGTCTCAACTCTGCACGATTCACCTCTATCCACAGGGAGATTTCTGCAGCTTCCCTCATCTCCCAGAGTCATTGCCCCTTGACCTAAGAGTACTGGCCTTTGGTAACCCTGTGTCCATCAACTCCTTGCTGTGGGCTGAACCTTCTACCCCCAACATGGGCTATAGCACAAGACCATTCCCCTCTACTAGAAGCCATTCTGCAGAAAAGTGGAGATGTGCTAACCAGCTTAGATTGCCATAACAAAATACCATAAATAGGGCAGCTTAGTCAACAGAAAATTATTTGCTCATAATTCCAGGGACTGAAAGTCTGAGTTCCACTTTCTAGCTTTTGCATGGCCACCTTCCTGCTGTCCTCACATGGAAGAGGAAGAAAAAAAGTTGTTCTTTCTCTCTCTCACACTCTTTGCAGGGTCACCATCCTGTTAGGTTAGTGCCCCACCTCTGTTGACCTCATTTAATCTGCATTGCCCCCTAAAAATTCTGTACCCCGATATCGTCACACTAGGGGTTAGACTTTCTTTTTTTTTTTTTTACAGGCAGAGTGGACAGTGAGAGAGAGAGACAGAGAGAAAGGTCTTCCTTTGCCGTTGGTTCACCCTCCAATGGCCACCGCGGCCGGCACACTGCAGCCGGCGCACCACGCTGATCCGAAGGCAGGAGCCAGGTACTTATCCTGGTCTCCCATGGGGTGCAGGGCCCAAGCACTTGGGCCATCCTCCACTGTACTCCCGGGGCCATAGCAGAAAGCTGGCCTGGAAGAGGGGCACCCGGGACAGAATTTGGTGTGCCGGCGCCGCTAGGCGGAGGATTAGCCTATTGAGCCACGGCGCCAGCTGGGGTTAGACTTTCAACATATGCATTTGGGCCAGGCAATATGTGGATTCCATAGCTGGAGCCATCTGTGACCCTTGAGCAGCCAATACTCACAGCCATGAGGCATAGATACAAAGGCCGGATGTGGCAGATTGTTTGCCAAAATGATTCCAATTTTTCCCTGTCTGTACACACCACCCTTTCCCTATGATTTTGCAACTCCTTCTCTGCCCCTTGTATCTGAACCGGCTTTACAACTTAATTTGACTAACATAATGCAGCAGGTGTGACCTTGCAGGGCCAGCGGGGTGGCGTTAGCAGGTGGAGCCACCGCCTGCAGTGCCGGCATCCCATATGGGTGCTGGTTTGAGACCTGGCTGCTCCACTTCCAATCCAGCTTCTGCTATGGCCTGGAAAAGCAGTAGAAAACAGCCCAAGTCCTTGGGCCCCTGTACCCACGTGGGAGACCCAGAAGAAGCTCCTGCCTCCTGGCTTCAGATCAGTGCAGCTCCGGCCATTGTGGCCATCTGGGGAATGAACCAGTGGATGGATGATCTCTCTCTCTCTCTCTCTCACTCCCTCTGCCTTTCAAATACATAGATAAATATTTTTAAAAAAAAAAAAGAAGAAGAAGAAGAAGAAGAAAGAAGAAGAAGAAGTGAACTTGTGCCAGCTGTAATCCTCAAGCTCAGGAGGCTCAACAAGCTTCCACTGGCTCTCTTGGAACTCTGAGCCACCTCAGAAGTAAGCCTGTCTGGCCTGATGCATGAAGACATACTGCTGCAGCCAGTAGCCAGCCAGCAAGCCAACCACCACACATAGGATAAGAGCAGCGAGCCCCCAGCCACTCCTCCAGCTGAAATATGGACCATGAGTAATCTTAGCTCAGATCAGCCAAGCTTAGTGACCAGTGGGACCAACCAGCTGATTGGTAGACTTGGGAGCAATAATAAAAGGTGCCTGTGTTAAGCGGGCAAAGGAGTATGTGTTAAAAAGAATGGGTACTGGTATACCCAATAAAAGAAACTTGGAACAAAATATGGAGTTGCATCTGAAAGCAGTAATTCCTGCCATGATCCCTGGCATTGTTTTTCCTAGGGGAGCTTCTTGAAGGAGTAATCAGTTTGGTGACTTGTTAAAATCAAACAAAAACTCAATCTGTCAGCATCAGATCCATTCTTCTCAGCAAATTTTGTGTCAGTTCTCATCCCTGGTTAGCCTCATACATACATATCTAGGTTTAAAATCAGCTTTGATCTAAGGACACTGGTCTCATCTTAGCCATATATGAAATTCACATGAGGCACACAAGTAAAGCATTGCACTCAAAGAATTTCCAGGTCTGAGGCCTGGCTCCTCTCTCTTTTTTGTTTGTACAATTTGGACAATAACTGTTTTGAATCAATTTCCTCATGAGCCAGATGAGGACACTGTTCTACACTACCAAGAAAATTGCTCAAATGCTTTATCAGTGTGAAAATCTAAGTAAAGCAAAGAATGTTACACAAACACGGGTGAATTTGAGGAGTCCTTATCTGGATAATCTCCTTGGAAACGTGGGGATAAAAAGATAACCAGGAGTGCTTGAGATCTAGATGCCCTGAGACTTCCTGAGATAACCACAAAGCCAAGTGGATTTTTGAGAAACCTTTTCCAAGATGCAGCCTTTGTGATTAGGTTCAAAAGAGGTCAGATAGGAGTAGGCCCCAGGTCCTCACCCCGAGGCAGAAGATTGCTAATTTGTGCCACAGCTCTGATTGACAGGGAGACAACTCTCTGAGCATGGGTCAGGAAGCTGCTGACCCGATTTGAGATACTTGTTTGAAGTTCTTCAACAGAACCAACAGTAAAAAGCCATATATTGCTTTTATTATATGATGGTTATATGTTAAAGTTCTAAACAGAGTGGACTTTCCAGGTCACACTGGAATACAAAGGTGGAAGAAGGAAAATCCTATGCAAAGCACAGAAAACCACATATAATATAAAAAATAAATAAACCTCAGCAGAGAGGTAACTTTGAAAGCGATGCCCCCAAATGATTTTCTAGAGGGGACACAGTAATTCAGACCACACTGTGAGTGAAAGCCAAGAGGGCTGAGGAAGCCACAGTCTCTTGCAGAAGAAGTAAGTCAGACAGAGCATGTGTCCCCAGCTGTGCCAGTAAAGCAACAGTGGGAATTAGGGGAAAGAGCTAGGTGAAGACAGTGGTTGATGCAACCAACTGGAGGGTATCCAAATATTTACGTCAGAGTCCTCCCAGAGCCCGATGTCTGGGAGGAGATAGATACTGCTAGGAGTTAGACTCCAGGTGGGTCTCCAGATCCAAGCTGTGAGGACAGCTCTCCATAGTGGAAGTCGGGACAGAGAGCGTTCTAGAACAGCTGAGTCTGGAGAAGCAGAGCAGTGCCACAGACAACCTACGGCTGCCATGGGAGCTGGGCACTTCTGGCCCATCGGGTCTTACACATGTTTCTCCATCTGAACTGCTGACTCCAGGGCTCCTGTTGCCCAAACCTGTGTTACTTGAGCAGCTAGGATGACAACCAGAATGTTCAAGTATTCAGGGAAACCAGCCACAAATTTTCCAAATAATAATAATAACAACAAAGTTCTAAACCAACAAGTAGAAGAGTTAACCTCTGGGGGAATGATGGAGCCACAGCAAATGAAAGAAAATGACAAAGGCCGGCGCCGCAGCTCAATAGGCTAATCCTCCACCTTGCGGCGCCGGCACACCAGGTTCTAGTCCCGGTCGGGGCACCGGATTCTGTCCCGGTTGCCCCTCTTCCAGGCCAGCTCTCTGCTGTGGCCAGGGAGTGCAGTGGAGGATGGCCCAAGTGCTTGGGCCCTGCACCCCATGGGAGACCAGGAGAAGCACCTGGCTCCTGCCATCGGATCAGCGCGGTATGCTAGCCGCAGCGCGCCAGCAACAGCGGCCATTGGAGGGTGAACCAACGGCAAAGGAAGACCTTTCTCTCTGTCTCTCTCTCTCACTGTCCACTCTGCCTGTCAAAAGAAAGGAAGGAAGGAAGGGAGTGTGGGGAGCAATCCGGACTGGACTGAGTTACTGGAATTAAGACTTATTCTATGCATCTGCTCTCCCACAATATGGCGCTGGGAGAGAAGTAAACAGCTTCCGCACAGCTGCCTCCAGTTCAACCAATGAACTGTAGGACTTGCTCCTGATTGGAGGAGAGCAGCGTACTCGGCGTGTGGGCAGCCGAGTTGGGATTGGCAGAGGAGGACTATAAAGGAGGAGAGAGACGGCATGCACCGAAAACATCTAAGGGGAACATCTATCTGAAGGAACACCTGTGCAGCCCCCGAGAGAACCGGCCGGCGGTGTGCCGCTCCCCTGCGGAAGTGGGGAATGTGGCCAGGGGGAACTGCCCTTCCACGGAGGTGGAAGGGATAGTAGCCAACCCGGGAAGAACCAGCAGCAAACCCGGGGAGGGCCGAGCAGACGAAAGAATAGCGCAGGGTCCTGTGTCGTTCCTCCACGAAGAGGGGGAGCGACAGGGAGGAAGGGAGGAAGGGAGGAAGGAAGAAAGAAAACGACAAAAGAATATAAGCACAGGAAAAGAAATAAAACTGCAAAATGAGCATGGTTTCCTCAGAGTGCTGTGAAGGGAGACGGTGTTCAAACTGCAGTGAAAAAGGAATGGGGAGCAAGCACTCCAAAGCAAAACCATGACCATCGTCTGTTGTCAACTCAGCTGGCAAAACGCGCGTCACCAAAGAGACACAGAGCTGGAAGACAGAGCCCAGGAAGACAAGAGGGAAACGTGGATAAAAGGAACACAAGGAAGAGGTGCAGAAGAAGAATCACTGATTTAGTAGGAGTTCCAAGAGGCAGAAGAAAGGGCAAGGTAGGGAGAAGTCATCACCACAACAGTAGAGTAGATCATCCTGCTCAGATCTGCAGATGCAAAGCCCCCAAGGAAAATCCCAAATGAAGCCCACCAGGCTTCCTTTCCAAGAGACTTCAGAACCCAAACAAGAAAGAGATTATGCTAAAACACTTCACAGAGGGTGTGCCCATAGGAAGCAGAACTTCTTATTGGCAGACATGGTTGCTAGGAAACAAAGGAACAATATTGTCACCAGAGGAAAGCTATTCTGAATGTAGACTTCTACAAATGTACCTTGCCAAACTCTCCCTAAAAAACTCAGCATTACTTATCTCTGGGAGAGTGTGTACTCACATCATTACTGAGAAAATGTGCTGTTTCAGAAATCTTTCCAGAAGCACATGAAACTATGACAATGAATACTCACGGATGTCACGTATAGACAGAACAGTACACTTAACAGTAAGAGAATACACATTCCCCTTAAGCTCCACAGAATAGCCCCAAAATTCAGCAACGGGGTGCCCATAAATCATGGCAAGAAAGATGGCGCATGAGCTGTCAGAGACCCAGACAGGCAGTTTTCAGATTTGGATGAGATACATAAAGTTGGGCTTAATCTGCTACCAAGGTTACTTATTGGGGTTCAAGAATAGGTGTCCTCTTTGGTGTCAATTCAAACTGATTTGCTGTGTTAGGTTGAAGACATGTTCAGAAGGGCTGGGAGGCTGGGTCAGGGCTGGGTTATAATGGGTACCAGGGGTGCAAGCAAAAGTATGGCAGGAACACCATAGATTGATAGGAGCTCTTTGCAGGAAGAGTTGGAGTCATCCTTTAGGATGAGCCCTCAGACAGCAACTAGTTTAGAAAGAAAATAGCAATTAAAAGGAATCCAGGGTTGGCCGGTGCCACGGCTCACTAGACTAATCCTCCGCCTGTGGCGCTGGAACCCTGGGTTCTAGTCCCGGTTGGGGTGCTGGATTCTGTCCCAGTTGCCCCTCTTCCAGTCCAGCTCTCTGCTGTGGCCCAGGAAGGCAGTGAAGGATGGCCCAAGTGCTTGGGCCCTGCACCGGCATGGGAGACCAGGAGGAAGCCTGGCTCCTGGCTTCGGATCAGCGCAGCATGCAGGCCGTAGCAGCCATTTGGGAGGGTGAACCAACTGAAGGAAAACCTTTCTCTCTGTCTCTCTTTCACTAACTCTGCCTGTCAAAAAGATAAATAAAATAATAATAATAATAATAATAAAAGGAATCCAGGGGCAGTGCTGTGGTGCAGCGGGTTAAAGCTCTGGCCTGGAAGTGCCTGCATCCCGTATGGGTGCCAGTTCTAGTCCCAGCTGCTCCTCTTCTGATCCAGTTCTCTGCTATGGTCTGGGAAAGCAGTAGAAGATGGCCCAAGTCCTTGGGCCCCCTGCACCCACATGGGAGACCCAAAAGAAGCTCCTGCCTCCTGGGTTCTGATCGGTGTAGCTCCGGCCGTTGCGGCCAATTGGGGAGTGAACCAATGGGTGGGAGACCTCTCTCTCTCTGTGTAACTCAGACTTTCAAATAAATAAATAAATATATTTTTTAAAAAAGGAACCCAGTGAATCACCAATATTTAAGAAAATTGATATTTTTAAATAACTTTGTTTTTATTTTTTTCTATGAAATTTATATTTATTTATAATAACTTTGTTTTTAAAGATCTATTTATTTATTAAATATTTATTGATTTACATGAAAAGTAGAGTTACAAGGAAGCAGAGGCAAAGAGAGAGAAAAAGATCTTCCGTCCACTGGTTCACCCTTCAACGGCTGCAATGACTGGAGCTGGGCTATTCCAAAGCCAGGAGCCAGGAGCTTCTTCTGGGTCTCCCATTTAGGTGCAGGGACCCAAGGAGTTGAGCTATCTTCTGCTGCTTTCCCAGGGCATAGCAGGGAGCTTGATCAGAAGTGGAGCAGCCAGGAATTGAACCAGTGCCCATATGGGATGCCGGCACTGCTGGTAGTGGCTTTACCAGCTAAGCCAAAGTACTTCCCCCAAGAAAGTCGATCTTAACATAAGTTTAGCAAGTTTTGGCACCTTGAATGTTTAAGCATTTCACCCTTATCACCAGAAGTCACAAAGAGTTGCCCAGATTATACCTATAAAGTAATGAAGTGATTTGAAAGTTGAGTAAATCAACTGGCTTCATTGCTTTATAGCTATACCCACAAGAATTTGAGCTGGAAGAATTGTTAGTAACAAGTGCTTGTGTTTATCAACCCAATTTTCATGTTCATTGCCCTCTGACTTAAATACAAGCCTCATATATTTCATATCCAATAACTATGGCCCTAAACTAATTTAGAAAACAAATGTTCTCTTTGGCTACTCTCAATATACTTCATTGATTTCTTTCCTCATCCAATAAAGATAGAAATAGTCTTCTATCCTTATTAAATTTAAATTAGGTTTAAAAAATGTATGTACTGATGCCGAGTTCTTAAGGGATAAGATAGCCTCAACAGAAATGAGGGTGAAAACTTTCATAGACATCTAGTATATAAAATTAAACTGGCCATTATTGTGGAATCTTAATATGTGACTCATGCATGAAGAAATGTTTGGTGGCATTATGGTGCTATAGAAGAGGCCTCAGCCTGGACGTCGTCCTGCATTGTAGTCTGCAGTGTGCAATAACTAGTGTGCGATGTTGCATTGGCTCATTGGTTACTGGTTGCATCCCCATTTCCCTGGGGCTTTCCCAGAGTTAGCACTGAGAACTCTGCATTACAGGAGACCATTCAGCCCAGGGCACACCAGGATAGCTTGTTGGTCACCATATTGGTTGTTATCTCTGAACCTAAATTCCCCATTTGTCTAATGAGATGACTGAATTAGATGATCTATAAAATCTCAGTCAACTCTAAAGCTCCAGAGACAGAAAAATTATGTATGCAAAAGGATAGTTGGTTGTATAGTACAATTTTTCCTTCGGTGAAAGACCAGCTATTCTAATACTCTGCCTCTGTTACATAGCATGGTGTTTTAAAGCCCCAGGATTCAATACCATCAGGTTACACAAGTGAGTCCCACCCTCAGTAACATACAGGACCAGCTGAACATTTTTTCAGCAACCCAAAGCTGGGAGAAAGTAGGAGATGCAGAGATGGGGGCCCTGTTGGCCTGGAAGGGTGCCCTATTTTGAGACTCAGTGGCTTCTACTTTGCAGTTGTGCCCATCCTGGCCTGGCCAACATCAGATCCCTTTGCTTTCATTCAGTGGCTGTCAACAACAAAGGTCATGAATAGGGATCAGCCTCTAGTGAGAATGAAAGCAGGGCTTTGTGAAACCATGAATACAACACGCAGTGACCTGGTTTGTATAGGGCTGGTCAAAATAAAAGGGAGGCTTTCTCTAGCTGAGACCAACAGGTTGCTTATCTCTGCGACTACCAGTATTGAGTCACTGGGAAAGACAGCAGGGCCGTGTTCCTCTTGGACCACTCGTCCTGTGAACAGCCACCTGCCCACAGCCCTGCTCAGAGACACAGGCAGTGCTCAGTGGGGCCACCAGGCATTTCACAGCTCCAGAAGAAACCTGGCCTGTCCTCTGCCAAAGACTTTGTCAAACCTGGATGTGTTTTCTAGGGGCAGGTATTTAACGCAGCAGTTAAGTTGCCACTTAAGATATCTGCATCCCGAATCAGAGTAACACTTTGATACCTGGCGCAACTCCTGACTCCACCTTTCTGCTTAGTGCAAACTCTGGGGAGCAGCACATCATGGCTCAGATGGTTGGGTTCCTGAATTGAGTTCCTGGCTTCTGGTTTCAGAGCAGCTCAGCTCCACTCATTATGGGAATTTTGGGAGTGAACCAGCACATGGGAGCTTGCTCTCTCTTCCTCTTTCCCCCTCTCTCTCCCTCCCCCCACCCCTGCTTTGATTCTGTCTTTTTGCTTCCCAAATAAATAAATGATTAAAAATATCAGGGAACAAATTTTTTGTATAGGAAAATAATAAACGGAAACTAAAATGGGGCATGAGGAAGCCATGACTCATGCAGCCAGCCAAATACCTGGCAGTTGAGTCACATGTTCTAACCTAAACATCTCCAACAGTAAAACAAAGGCTACAGTGTCTTCTGCAAGCACTGAACTGTGGATAAAATACTGTGAACAGGGAGATGGGTTCAAAGATGCCTGTTTTTCCAGGAAGAGAAGGACATAATTTAATAATTAACATTAGTAAATTGATGTTTTAATACATGGATGGTGGAAGCTGAACAATCATTCACCCCCAGAGAGCCAAATAGAACATGGGTTTAAACTTACCATGTTCTCCTGTTTGAACATAGCTTCCCGCATCCCACACAGCAAATTCCTTAGACTGCTGATATTCAAAACCCTCACTGTTTCTGAGCTTAACTTGTTCAGTGACCACTGTCTTCTCACCGTTGATGGCCAAGGGTGCAGGAGCCTTCTACCGCTTTGTCTTACAAACGATGCTTTCCACCAACAACGGCTTTCCTACTCTGCCTTCCTCTTAGACTCCTCTTTTTCTCCCATTTCCATCCCTTCACAAAATCTTTCCTGAGTTCCCTACTGCTAGTGACGTCTCCTGCTTCTGAGTTTGGACAATGTGTTGTCAAGGGCCTCCATTGGGCACTTAATAAAACCCACTCTGTAGCTGTTTTTTCAAGCACATGTGTCTTACCTCTCCATTAGCCTTGAGGGCAGTGACTTGCACCTTGCACTTCCCTCACTGTTACTGAATAGTAGTATAATATTATTGAAATTGAATAGTACAGTTTACTGAGTCCTGGATTCGGTCACAAGAGCATGCTCTTTCCTGGAAATTAGACAGCTTTCTCATTGGTCTGAAACAATTTAAAGAAAGAAAGCTGGAGGGATAATGACAGACTCCAGGGGATAATAATAGAAGATAGATAATAATAGACACCAGAAAGAGTCTAAAATGCTAAAATTAGATGTCATTTGCAAGTCACTTGTCCTAGGTCAAACAGAAATTAGGATGGAAGATGTGGCAATGACCACGGGTGGGGGAGTGGAAAGATTTAGTCAAGTGATAACTCAGGTTGTGGCTATTATATCAAACACTGCTTCAGAGGTATTGCTAATGTTTTGAAACGAACTGACAAAGTCAACTTGGATTAAAGGATAATCGGATTGAGGAGTTTACTGAAAACAAGCTGAAGCTAGAATAAGTTCAATTTCCTCCTTTCACTTTTAGTCTTACTAAATTCACCTTCACAGGAGATTTTGTTTTGGCAGAATAATTGACTGTGTTTTCTGCAAAATTGAGAGAAAATTAAAATCTGCAAGCAGATAATAACATTTGCTCAGTGACTGCTTGGTCAGTGTTAGTTAACACATGAAGACGTGAGGAATATAAGGGAAACCAGAGTTTTGCATATTTTTGTAATAGCTCTTTATGCGGTATATTGTTCAGCCACAGCCCCATCAAAATCCTTTGCTTTTTTTCTTTTTCTCCCTCTATTTTTAGTAACTCATTTTCTACAAGATAATATGTAGACCTGTGCCATGAAGCAAAAATATTTTTAACATGCAAGCTCAGTAGCAACAAATGTAAAACAGAGCTTCTCCCTGAGAAAGTATTTTTCAGAAGGACAAGAACTAGAAGACGAGCAGAAAGGACTTATTTTTAAGGAGGTACACTTGGTTGAGTTTTTGTAAAATGACTGGACCTTATATGAGTATGTAATCTGAGGTTCAAAGAACTCTAGAACAGTTTCTCTAGTATGGTTCCAGATGGATTTGTTGAGGGGCCAGTGCTGTGGTGTAGCCACAGCTACATCTGGCCTGCAGCACCAACATCCCGTAAGGTTGCCGGTTCAAGTCCCTGCTGCTCCACTTCTGATCCAGCTCCTTGCTAATGTGCCTGGTAAAGCAGCAGAAGATGCCCAAGTCTTTGAGCACCTGTACCCACATGGGTGTTCCAGAAGAAGCTCCTGGCTCCTGGCTTCAGCATGGCCCAGCCCTGATTGTTATGGCCATTTGGGAAGTGAACTACTGGATGGGAGATCTCTCTCTCTCTCTCCTTCTATCTCCCTGTAACTCTGCCTTTCAGATAAATAAATATCTTTTTTAAAGATTTATTTATTTATCTGAAAGGCAGAGTTATAGAGAGAGGTAGAAACAGAGAGAGAGAGAGAGGTCTTCCATCCGCTGGTTCACTCCCCAGATGGCTGCAATGGCTGGAGCTGCGCCGATCCGAAGCCAGGAGCCAGGAGCTTCTTCTGGGTCTCCCACATGGGTGCAGGGGCTCAAGGACTTGGGCCATCTTCTACTGCTTTCCCAGGCCATAGCAGAGAGCTGGATCAGAAGAGGAGCAGCCGGGACTAAAACTGGCACCCTTATGGGATGCCGGCACTTCAGACCAGGGCTTTAACCCACTGCACCATAGCACTGGCCCCCTAAATATCTTTTTTTAAAAAAAAATGGATTTTTGATCCTTCTCCTGAAAAGTAGAATCTCTAAAACCTTGGACCAAAGACTAGGTCAGCACTACCCACACAAATAAATTCCAATGAAAAAAGAAAATAGGGTTTCAAGTCACATGGCTGTTGATAATCAGATAATTCTAACATCATTGAACACATTTGCCCTCAAGAACTTTGTATCATCACTTTTCTGACATTGAACAACCTCCTCCTTGGTATACACTTAGGGTTTTATCATGTCAGTGGTGGTTTTTCCAACATCTGAGATTCCTTACCAGGTCCCATTATTTCATCTACATTCTCAGTGTCCAACTCTGCACTAATCCCTCCTTCCTCCTCCTCTGATAGAGAACTGTTGCAGATGGTCTGGGCAGTGAACCAATGGGTCATCTTATAAATCATTGCCCTTGATTTCTTTTAAAAAATA
Source organism: Oryctolagus cuniculus (assembly GCF_051225735.1). Taxonomy (NCBI): domain Eukaryota; kingdom Metazoa; phylum Chordata; class Mammalia; order Lagomorpha; family Leporidae; genus Oryctolagus; species Oryctolagus cuniculus. The sequence continues at coordinate 18,399,459 of NC_142872.1, forward strand.
TTTTTCATCTACTTGAAAGGCAATAGTGAAAGAAAAGGGGGGTGAGGGGGAACGCTTCCACCTACTAGTTCACTCCCAGAATATAGCCAGGGCTGGGCCAGGCTGAAGTTGAGGGGCCTGGAGCACTGTCTTGTCTCCCGTGTGTGTGGCAGTGGCCCATGTGCTGAAGCCATCATCCATTGCTTTTCAGGCATGTTATTAGGAAGCTGGATTGAGAGCAGAGTAGCCAGGGCTGGAACTGGCAACCTCCATATGGGATCTGGGCTTCCCAGGCAGCAGACTAATGCGATATACTCCAATGCCCACCCCATTGCCTTCATTTCTGATCTGCACTTCTTTCCCTCATCTCTTGAAGACTTTGCAGTGTAACCATGATCCTCAGCTCCCAGCCCAACCTGTGCTTTTCTTAGTCTACAGTGACTTCTGTACTTTTCCCAGATCAAAACCATTTGAGAAGATATCCTACAGATTTCCTTTTCTCTTCCAATGTATTTCTGGATTTTCATCCCTCTCTTCCCTGTCTATCTCAAGTGCAGTACAAACATCTTTCCTATGTGAATGCTTCCTCTTGCCTCCTCAATTTATGCCCTCTCCCCTCTTCATCAGCTTGGCTCCACCAATCGTTCTCTTCTCCTTGGTCTTTGCTACAGTTGTATGGATGTCTTCCCATTCTCATTTTTAGAAATGGTTTTTCAACTCTTGTTGGAAAACATTTTTAATTTTATCCCCTGATTTCTTTATATCCCCTGGCTTTTATTCCATTTAATTAACAAAAGAATCCCATATTTATTTCCTCAGGGAAGAGATGTTACAATAGTTTAAAAAAATCAAATTCTTGTCTTTTCTATTTCAAAATTCTAAACTAATTAGGGATGAATCATGGAAATAAATAAGATACAACAATAGATTTGGGAGAACACGTGAGAAAAAGCCACAGATTTTGAGAAAATACTGGCATAAGTGTTTCTCACTTAGGACTTATAGGCATCATGTACAAAGTATTCATAAAAATCAACAATAAAAGATAAATTTATTTTAAAAGGCAATGTCTTCATCAAACACTATACAGAAGAACAAAGATGGGTATGAACAGCCAATAAAAGCATCAAAAGATGCTCAAAATCATTAGTCACCAAGTAAATATAAATTAAAACTACAGTGGGGCAGCATGTTATACCCACTGAGAATGAGTAAAATAAAAATCTGATGTAAAAACCATTGATGAGGGGCCAGTGCTGTGGCATAGCGGGTAAAGCCGCCGCCTGTAGTGCCGCCATCCCTTATGGGCGCTGGTTCGAGACCTGGCTGCTCCACTGTTGATCCAGCTCTCTGCTATGGTCTGGGAAAGCAGTAGAAGATGGCCAAAGTCCTTGGGCCCCTGCACCCACATGGGAGACCCAGAAGTTGCTCCTGGCTCCTGGCTTCTGGCTTCTGATCGGTGCAGCTCTGGCTCTTGTGGCCATTTGAGGAGTGAACCAGCGGATGGAAGACCTTTCTCTCTCTCTGTCTCTCTCTGTCTCTCTCTGTCTCTCTCTGTCTCTCTCTGCCTCTGCCTCTGCCTCTGCCTCTGCCTCTGCCTCTGCCTCTGCCTTTGCCTCTCTTCTCTCTGTGTAACTGACTTTCAAGTAAAATAAATAAATCTTTAAAAAAACAGGTTTATTTAAAAAAAAAACATTGATGAGGATGTGGAACAAGTAGAATTCTCTCATAATGCTGATGGGAATATAAAAGGGTACAACTACTTTGAACAGTTTTTGCCAGTTTCCTATAGTTAACCATAAACCTATCCTATGACCCAGAAACCCATTCAGGTTCTTCACTCAAGAAAAATGGAGGCAGGGGGAAGTCCACAAAAAGACTGGTATAAAGAACTTTATTATAGTAGCTAGAAGCTGAAACAATTCAAATGTCCATTAATAATGGTGGCATATGTATGCAATGGAGCGCAAATCGGGATTAGGAAGTAGCAAAGTATTGATATACTCAATAGTACAAGGGAGTCTCAATATCAGTATTTCCAGAAAAAAAAAAAAAAAAAAAAACAGAAACCAAGAAGTCGGCATGTCTGATTCTACCTATATGAAATCCAAACCTAATCTGTGGTGACAATAATTGGAAAATTGGTGATCTTAGGATTGGGGAAGGAAGGGAATTGAGGGGAGAAGGGAAAGTTCCAGGTGATGGGAATGTTCTTCATTTCGATTGAGGTGTGGATGGCATAACTGTGCATTTGTCAAGACTCACTGAAGTGAGAACGTAACAAGTACTCATTCTCTTGTATGAAAAGTATGCCTCTGTAAAAAAAAAAAAGTGGTAAAATCTAACTCACAAGTAGGAAAAAATGAAAATGTGTGAGTATAAATATAAATATATATGTATAAATGAGGGGTCTTCAAAAATTTCATGCATGTTATGAAAAACTATGCAGGAATTCCAAAAAGCTTTTGCACCAAGATCAACTTTTTTTTTTTTTTTGACAGGCAGAGTGGACAGTGAGAGAGAGAGACAGAGAGAAAGGTCTTCCTCTGCCGTTGGTTCACCCTCTGATGGCCGCTGCGGCCGGCGCACCGCACTGATTCGATGGCAGGAGCCAGGTGCTTCTCCTGGTCTCCCATGAGGTGCAGGGCCCTCTCATATTCCTCAAAGATTGCATCTGGTTGGTTTGTTTATTTATTTATTTAGATGTATCTATTTATTTGTAGTAGTATTAGAGAAATAGAGGGAGAAGGCAACAGAGAGAGATCTTCCATTCTTGTAGAATATCTTATATCCAGGGGCAAGTGCTGTGGTATAGCAGGTTAACCTGCCGCCTGCAGTGCCTGCATCCTATATGGGCACTTTTTCAAGTCCTGGCTGCTCTACTTCCAATCCAGCTCCCTGCTAATGATCCTGGGAAAGCAGCAGAAGATGACCCAAGTGCTTGGGCCTCTGCCACCCATGTGCAAGACCTGGAAGAAGCTCCAGGCTCCCGGCTTCCATCTGCTGCAGCCCCAGATGTTGTGGCCATCTGGGGAGTGAACCAGTGGATAGAAGATCTCTCTTTCTCTCTGTAACCCTACCTTTCAAATAAAAAAAAAAAAAAAAAAAACTAAATCTTTTTTTAAAATCGTATACAATGATTCTTACCCTGTAGGTAATTTACAAAGCTTGATGAATTGTTAATTTCAGGGTGTAGTCTCACTAGCCCATCTGTTTCGGCCTTCAAAGTAGGAGCCAAGATATTTGAGGGTACAGCATTGCTCTGTTTGAAAGGGTCAATATCCAAGTCAAATAATTCAGTTTTTTGTTTGTTTGTTTGTTTTGTAGTCATGAGAAGCTGGTAAGAAACAAGGTCCTTGAAGAAATAAGTAGATATGAAGCTCCAGGATGACCAGGCCCCATCAGTCTGGTCACTGTGTTTCTAACACTTGGCATCTAGTACAATGCCTTGTGGGCATTCAGAAGTGTTTTGTGGAATAAATGAATAAGCAGGATGGGTAGAAGAGAAAAGTCCACAGGGGAAAGGATAGTATCCCCAAAGATAGTAACTGGATCAATAAAATAATTGATGTCAGACTTATCATTTTGTTTTATAGACTATACTGTGTATTTGCCAGCAGTGTCACTACCCAAATATAGATGGACAAGGGTGCTACACAGCAGGAGAATGCCGTGTGCTTTGGTTAAACTATGGTTAAATAATTCAAAGTTAATTTTGGGCACCAGGGATTGTGCTAGGAGGGGCCTTAGAATTCTTAGGAAGTTTGATGATCAGATGATGAAAGCAGCAGAGTTGAGATTTTGTCACCTATGATATTCAGAGAAAACGTGTTGGATCACCCGTAGATTAATTATTCCTCCATCCATGGTCTTGCGTCACTACAGTGAACTACCAGTCACAGGCTACTCACGAAGACAAAGAAGTTTATTGAGCTCACAGTTTTGGAGCCTGAGCATCCCAGTGGCATAGCACAGGCACTGGTAAAGACCCTGAAAGACCTCCCACAAGGCCCCACCTCTTAAAGGCTCTGCCACCTCCCAGTCCCACCACCTTGGTGCCAGCCTTCTAACACAAGGACCTTTGTGGGACACTCAAACAATCACCAAGTCACAAAAGTTACTCTAGTACTAACAGAAGGCAAACTTGCTTTGTTTCACTTGGAATCTACCAAGCTCGGTTGCACACTTTCATTTTGCTACCCCACATCTATCTCAAATTACCCCAAAGGGCATTGATTGCTATGTTTAAGAAGTTTTCAGGGAACATTATTTTAAATTAATTCTAAAATTAAAATATCTTGCATTTAATACTTGGGCTAGTAAGGCAGTATCACTAAAACTAACCAAGCTCAGTCAGTCTTGCAAGAATGCAGTAGAAAGAAAAAAAAAAGACAGAAGCAGACTGCAAGAGAATGGAAATTAAAATAGCAGGAATGGGGAGGGGTATAAATAAAGACAAGAATAAAAGATGACAGGCAGAAGGAAGACATGTGAAGTAGCCATGGGAATGAGACACAAACATACCGAGCTCCCTCCTGGCTTGGCTGCGTCGTGTCGCCCTGCGGGAGGCAGAAGGAGAGAAAACAAATGGAACTTCATAGTTGCTTTATCTGCACTCTCATTCCTAAGTCTGGCTTTACTGCCCCCTTGTTTAGGGCAGAGATGAAAGGCCGTCTTGTCGACGTGCGAATCTCCAAGACGTTGTCCAGAACTGAAGTCATGGTGCTAAGCCTTTGGCTGACCGGTGATTGAGGCAAGAGAAGGATGGGAGAGAGTTGTTCCCGGTCTAGGGGACTTGGCTTCGGTTCTGCCTGAGGGTCCTGCTTGGAGTGTGACAGGCTGTCCTGAACGTGGACTTCAGTATACGCTCTGAGCTCAGAGCCACGCACGTTAGCAACGCTGGCAGCTCCTGAGCTTCTTGCTCTCAGGGCTCCTGTCTGCTTTTTCTTTCTTTTAAAATTGAAGTTTATTAAAAAAAAAAAAAAAAAAGTCTCCTCTTACAGGGCCCAGCAGGGGCAGCACAGGTGAACCCAACAAGAGGCTGCCTACTGCTTCAGTCTTAGCTTCTTTTCCCCTCACAGCTCTCTCTGTTCCTCTCAGTTCCACAAAGCATGCAGGGCAGCATTCAAGGAGCAGGTTCACACAATCCACTCCTTTCTTTTCTCTGAGGGTTATTTTCAGACAGGTATTTTTAGTTCCACATGCACTTTTTTTTTTCAGTGCAGGTTTCCCTAACATTTGAATCCTTGGTAACATTTGATTCTCATCCCTCCCTCTCTTCCTAACAATTCTGAAGAGGCTGCCTTCCTTAACCTCAGAACAGCTACATGCTGCCTGCAGCATTTCCTAAGCTATTTAATTAGGCCCGGCTCCAGCATCTACAACCCCTCCATCAGTCTGGCCCTTTTTCCACATCTACCAATGCCAGAATTATATCAGAGTATTTAACACACGTGCTAAAATATCTGCAAAAGATCATTCTACCTGCAGGGCAACGGGCAGGACAAATGGAGCACATTTTCGTCCTCTGTGCCCTAGGGCCAATGTCCTTGTTCAGGCTTTTCGCTTCCACGCTGTGCTGAAAAGGAAGGTAGCAGAGAAGTTTGTGTCCTATGCAAAAATGGGTGACGGAGCTTCAGATTCAATGGGGGAAGAAAAAGGCGAGCTAGGACTGAATCCCTACTGTGGGAAGACACCAGTGCCAGATGTTTTGTCTACATTGTTTCCATTGAGTTAAGATGGAATTGTGTCTGTTTTATAGATGATGGAACTGAAACATGGAGAAGCCAAGTGCTGAGTGGTTGAGTGTTCTATCAGATTCCAGTACACTGGGAGGCTTCCTCTGTTGTTGACCCAATTGTCCATATGCCCATGTCCTGCTTTGGCCCTTACGTTCACAAAAACTCAGAAAACGAGAGGGTAACCATATCTTTTTTTCCCAGTGGAGCAAAGTGGCAGTACATTCCCAGCACGTGGATGATTTGTGTACTGGGGCTGCAGGTCAGACAGCAGTCTGGGGCCCAGTTGGCTGTGTGATTGGTGGTTGTTTGTGTTTCCATTTGTTTCTGCATGCGCACATTCATTCTGCAGGATTTACTGCACACCTACTATGTGCCAAACATCCTTCTAGACACATAGCAGGAAGCAAAACAAGATAGGCCATTACACTCAGGAAATGGAAAATGTTATGCTTCTGCTGTCTTCCTGTGTGAAGTAGAAACAAGAGGTCTCCTTCATGGGCTTGTACTAAGGATTTTAAAAGTTCGTATATATGGTACTAACCACAGGGTGTATATCAGGCACAGGGTAAGCACTCAATAATATTTCTTATTGTTGTTATTTGTCAATGCAAATTGTTATCGCTGGCACGGATTGAGCTAAAATCAACATTGTTGACAATAGCAGGACTTTGGGGATAGAGAAACTGAGTTGGGGGCGGAGAACCACTGTCCCCTGGAGGCTCATGGGTGGAAAGTAATTTCCTGTCACATTTGGCTGGGCCTGAGGGCTCCAATGGGAGCCACTTGGCTATCGCTCATTGAAACACTAATGGAAATGTCAGGCTGACTTGAGAGTTTACTTTTCCTGCCCATTTCAGTGTGTAAAGTGGTCCTGAGGTTTCCTTTTGCCCAGTGCAGACAATTATGGCCTCTTACAGAAAGCAAATTGCAGGTGTTACAGTAGTTATTATTATTATTATTTTTTTGACAGGCAGAGTGGACAGTGAGAGAGACAGAAAGAGAGAAAGGTCTCCCTTTGCCGTTGGTTCACCCTCCAATGGCCACCGCGGCCGGCGCACCGCACTGATCCGATGGCGGGAGCCAGGTACTTCTCCTGGTCTCCCATGGGGTGCAGGGCCCAAGTACTTGGGCCATCCTCCACTGCACTCCCTGGCCACAGAAGAGAGCTGGCCTGGAAGAGGGGCAACTGGGACAGAATCTGGCGCCCCGACCGGGACTAGAACCCAGTGTGCCGGTGCCGCAAGGCGGAGGATTAGCCTACTGAGCTGTGGCGCCGGCCTACAGTAGTTATTTTAAATAAGTCAAGCATAAAAGTATTTCTAAATTTCTTTGCACATCAGAAAAAAAGAATAGATTTATTTATTTGAACATCAGAGTTGCAGAGAGAGAGGGAGACTTTCCATCAGTTGGTTCACCCCCCAAATGGCTGCAACAACCAAGGCTATGCCAGACTGAAGCCAGGGGCTAGGAACTTCATCTGGGTCTCCCATGTGATTGCAGGGGTTCAACCACTTGGGCCATCTTTTGCTGCTTTCCCAGGCATTTGTCAGGAGCTGGATAGGAAGTGGAGCAGCTGGAACACAAACCAGCACCCATATAGGATGCCATCATTGTTAAGTGGCAGCTTAAATAACACATCGACCCCACTTCAGAAAGTTTTTGTTCCCCCTTTTTTTCTCAGGAAGCTGGAGCTGCATTGAATCTGCCCTATATGCTTTAGGTATTAACATGGGTGCATAGAATAGCAATTTGTTATGTTAATGGCCTCACAGCCATTCGAAGGATTTTCTATATTCCCCAAGTCATTATGCCAAGACAGACAGCAGCAGCACATTATAGGAATAAGCCCAGGTTTCCAATAATTGATATGCTTAAGTTACGAGAGAAGAGCGGGAAGACTGACTAGAAATGAGCCATGGGGGCCAGCGCCATGGCTTACATTGCTAACCCTCCGCCTGTGGCACCGGCATCCCATATGGGTGCCGGGTTCTAGTCCTGATTGCTCCTCTTCCAGTCCAGCTTTCTTCTGTGGCCCGGGAAGGCAGTGGAGGATGGCCCAAGTGCTTGGGCCCTGCACCCACATGGAAGACCAGGAAGAAGCACCTGGCTCCTGGCTTCGGATCGGCGCAGCACCGGCCGTAGCAGCTATTTGGGGAGTGAACCAACGGAAGGAAGACCTTTCTCTCCTCTCCTCTCTCTCTCTCTCTCTCTCTCACTGTCTATAACTCTACCTGTCAAATAAATAAAAAAAAAAGAAAGAAACAAATGAGCCATGGCTACAGAGAATTTGATCATTGCCTGAATGCAGGGATAAAGTTGTCTCCAAGCCCTGGTCCCAATCTCTCCCTTTGATCGTAGAGCTTGAAATTTTGAAACTTATAAGTTTGGTTGGTTCATTTCTCTCTTTCTTTTTTTAAAGATTGACTTATTGATTGTTGGATTGATTTGAAAAGTAGAGTATGAAAAGGGAGCGGGAGAGAAAAGAAGCAAGATTTTCCAGCTGCTGGTTCATTCCCCAAATGGCCACAACATCTGGAGCTGGAGTTGGGACTAGATTATACCAAAGCCAGGATCCCAAAACTCCATCCAGGTCTCTTACATGGATGGCTTCCGCTGCTTCCCCAGGTACATTAACAGGAAGCAGGATTGGAAATGGAGCAAGCAGGACTGGAACCAGCACTCCGGTATGGGATCTAGAGTCACAAGTGGCAGCTTAACCCGCTGTACCACAACGTCAGCTTATGTGAGTTCATTCCTCAGAATCTCTTGATGTTCCTAATGCTTTTTTTTAAGTTTTTAATTTTAAACTTATTCTTTGGAATTCAAAAAAGGAAAAAGAAACACAAATCCTTTCATTTAGCCTGTGCCTACATGAAATTGTATTTATTTGTATTGTTGAACAGTTGATCTGTCTTCAGAGCAGGGCCAGCAGGCTACTCTGCTAGTTGTGATTTGGACACAGGTTTCGGTCTGGCTTACCTTCCTGTACACATGGTGTAGTCACAGAGGGGAGTGGAATCTAAGTGAGGACAGTGAGAAAGGCCAGAATGGAATGCTCCAGGAGACAATTTCCACCAATAAATCCAGTAACTTAACCGGTACCTGAACAGTGACAGGAGGTCTCCATGCCCAGAAATCCACTTTAGCGTCACACAAAATAATGCATCAGTCCCCTATCTCCTCAAGGTTAGACCAGGAGCGCCAGAGGTTTCTCTGACACTAGACTAGTCACTACCATGAGGTGGAGAGTGTTGGGCTGAGGTCTCCCTCAATAAAGAGGCTCTGGGGGATCATTTTAACCAGTGATGCATTGTTTTTGATTGTCAAGTGCAGGATGAGTTCCTTGGCTGGAAATCAATGTTATACCAATTTGGAACCTATTAGTGTCTGAACAACATGGGGTCATCATGGGAGTCAACTGGCCAAGCCACCCAAGCCAAGTCCCATGAACACTAACTGCCTGTCCCTTGTCTCTAAATCTGGATGCTGGATGGGCTGTCCCTTTGCAAAGAAAATGAAAAGTGCAGTCACTGTATTTTTCTGTAGGTATGTGTGGTGGCACTATCTAGCCATCTTTGCCAATATTCCCAACGAAAATTCTCAATACAGCCTTCACAAAGTATGAAAGGAAAGGGGAAATATTAGATACGAACTCCTTGGCAGTAGCTTTAGTTTCAGCCGCGACTCAGCCCATAGACGGAAGCTGCCAATACTCAGGAGAAATGAAACACAAAGAACTGTTATTTACTCAAGAAGAGTACACTCCTATGTTTGCCCGAGATGAAAAATAAAGAAATGATTTTTCATTCCGAGAAGAAAGGCATCACAGATGTTACAGGGTGACCTTTAGAATCAGTGTCACCGAGGGCAGCTACCAGCCGGAGGCAAAGGTAGGCCCCGGTTCTACGTCCCCAGCTAAACTTGTCCAAAGTCAGTGCTGAGAAAAGAGTAGTTCCCAGCTTGGAGGACAGGCCACTCAGCTCCGGAGCCTTACTCCAGCTGTTCCACATCCAAGAGGCTCTGTGGTTCCACAGACTTGGGTTTGAGATCTGACCCAGTGATCTTGAATAGGTCACTGAGCTTCTCCCCCAAACTTCATCACTTAATGGGAGAGACTCTTGTGTGCAGGCGGCCCAATATCCCAAATCAGCATTCAGAATCTGGTTATGCCTGGGACCAGCAGGTATGGTGGATCCCCAGTTGATTTCATGAGTCTGTGGGGTTTTGTTTGCTTGTTTGTTTGCATATGATTAAGAAGTAGTAAGTGATGAAGTTGAGCAGGAAGGCAGATAGTGAGAGAGAAAGAAAATAGGACTAAACTTGTGCAGAAAAATTGTGTCTAATCTCCAGGATGGGGAGCCAGAGGCTGAAGGGACTTGCACGCGACATTTTCTGCAGGCTGAGACCCACACATAACCATGTGTAAAAATACACCGAAAGTTCCAGAAATACCTGAAGGAGATTGGGAAAGGAGAAAAAGGATGATAGGATATTCACAGAAACGAGGACCAGATCGAGAGAAATCGCTAAAAATGTTGGCATGACTCTGTTGCCCCGAGCTGGAAGCGAATCTCACCTCTGCTGCTTACCTGAGCCTCAGATGGCTTAGGAAGAACGCGGTTACTGCAGTTAACTGCATGCGTGAAGATTTGAGCCAAGGCCTTGCCAGAAAGCAGCTGTGCTTTCCAGAAGCTCCTATTGACATAAAATTCTTAAAGGGGAAAGAAAAACAAAACAGACACACAGAGGACTGGTCAGCTGTTTTAGATCCAGCAGAATTAATCAAATCTAAGAGAGGGTGAGCAGGATTGAGTTTGAGAACATCGTAGGGCACAAGCCAGGAAACTCAAATTTTTTACACCTTCTGTGCCAATAAAGTCTTTTCTCAGACTGACACAACCAGAGAGTGGGAATTCCGAGAGTGAGATCGCCCTTTTCAGCACTCTTCTAAAGGTCAGAGTTTCTATCGATCTTTGATTTGCTGGGGTTGATGGGAGTTGGTGAGCTTGGCTTGATCTTTGAGGGCCCTGGTACTTCATGCTGGCGACGGAAGCCCTGGTGGCTTGTCTCAGAGTGACACAGTCAGCAGCTCTCTGCACAAGTGGCTCCCATGATTATTTGTAATGTAGCGACATAGTGACTAGGAAGAAAAACCTCCACAAGGGTGGAGCACGTCTGAGATTTCTGGATTTCCTCAGTTCTGCTTGCAGGCACACAAATCTCGCCTTTCTGAGAAGAAACCGCAGGCATCTAGCAGGTGCACACTTGTCTTCTGGTTCCGGAGATGGACAGCGTGTGTTGCCCGAAGCCAGGACCACTGCTCCTGCGGTCAGTGGAAGTCACGAAGCCTGCTTGATTTGAGTGCACGCTCGCGACTGACTCACAAGCTGCTCTTTGTGCACGTTTGCAGCTCTTCCCAGACAGCACCTTCCCTGGGTTCTCACCTACTCCCTGTGCTGGGGAAGGTCAAATACCACCATTCTCCCTTCTAGATAAGGAGCCCTGGGCTGTGAAAGCTCAGCTGATAGGAGCAAGGTCCTCAGGCAGAGGTGTGGGGCTCTTCTCCCAGGTGTCCTGTTTGCTTTTGCTGTGTAACAACCCCAACCTTGGTGCTTGTGGATTCAGAACAGCAGGAACCTGTACAGGTGGGGATGAGCTGACTGTCAAAATGAAAAAGTGTCTGAGATAAGGATTCAAAATGCTTACAAAATAAATCAGCAAATGGGAAGAGCTTTCCTACATACCCACAGTAATAGGTAAGAAAACAACATGAAAAAAATATATAAAAATATAAAATAATTTGGGAAAATTTTCAGAATTTCAAAAAATATAAAATATATGAAATAACTTGGGAAAATGTTTCAAAATTGGGCAAGACCTATATGAAGATAACATGAAATGTTTTGAAGGATATTTTTAAAATAAAATCAATGGAGAGATATTTTCTTTCTTAACCGTATCTTTTCTGACAAAATGCCATACATCATATTCCAGAACAATATTATCTCTGTTCTATGGGGCCAGCGCTGTGGCACAGAAGGTTAACGCCCTGGCCTGAAGCACCGGCATCCCATGTGGGCACTGGTTCGAGACCTGGCTGCTCTGCTTCCGATCCAGCTCTCTGCTGTGGCCTGGGAAAGCAGTAGACAATGGCCTAAGAACTGGGGCCCCTGCACCCAACGTGGGAGACCCAGAAGAAGCTCCTGGCTCCTGGCTTTGGATCGGCACAGCTCCAGCCGTTGCGGACAACTGGGGAGTGAACCATTAGATAGAAGACCTCTCTCTTTCTCTCTCTCTCTCTCTCTGCCTCTGCCTCTCCTCTCTCTGTGTAACTCTGACTTTCAAATAAATAAATAAATAAATCTTTAAAAAAATATTATCTCTGTTCTAAATGTAACTCAATTCTGAGAAAAGTGCAGCATAAAGGTATGTGGATTTGATACTATTAATGTCAAGTTTATTCCATATGCAAAAAAGTCATATCATCAGTAAGAATATACATATTAGACTAGGCATAACCTTATTTAAATAAACAATAAAATGTGAAGCATATCAGATATTAAAATGTTATAAAATTCCTATGATTTAAATAAATGAACACCTAATAGTCAATTGGATAACCATAGGCCTGTGATCATCCCAGGTTATACGTCTTGTCTCAGGACAATTGATCTTCCTCTACTCTCAAAAGTGGCCTTGTATGGATGATAAGTTATATGACCATCCTACAATTAGCCATATATAACAGAAAGTGGAATTAAAACAAAAATTTATTTTGGTACAAAAAAATTTTGAAATCCATGCATTCAAGGTGTCTTCAAGAAGTTCATGGAAATACATGGTATAAAAAAATGTACATGGATTTAAACATTTTTGCACCCAAATAAACTTACATTTTAATTCCATTTTGCCACAGCTTTTGGAAGTGTCCTCACATATTTCTCTCTACTCCCTTCCCAAACCCTACTTAAATGTCAGTAAATTCATTTTAAAAATATTAGTCAAAGGTCTGAGAGAAGAGATGGAAGATAGATGAATGAATGGATGAATATACAGATAGGTAGATAGATGTCTATATATATATGTATATATATGTATGTGTGTGTATATAAATATATATATATATATACACACACATATATAGAGAGAGGTGAATTGATCATTCAACCAACAACCAACCAAGAAAAAGATGTGTGTACTACAGTGAGAATTAAAATCGAATGTGATGGTCAAGGATGACCTTGCCTATTTTTGAAAAAAACTCTTAGATGAAAACATTAAAGCTAAATTGGGATTTGAAAGGCAAGAAGATCAAACTACGAAAAGGGCTGGAAGAGATACTTTGTATTCATGGATACTAACTGGTGCACGGGCTGTAAGCTAGAACTAAACTAAGCTATTTGAGAAACCTAAATGCTCACACAGCTACAGCATCAAACACATCTAAGAATGGTCTGAGGGGCTGGCGCTGTGGCGCAGTGGGTTAACGCCCTGGCCTGAAGCACCACCATCCTATATGGGCACCTGTTCTAGTCCCGGCTGCTCCTCTGCCAATCCGGCTTTCTGCTATGGCCTGGGATAGCAGTGGAGGATGGCCCAAGTCCTTGGGCCCCCGCACACACGTGGGAGACCTGGAAGAAGCTCCTGGCTCCTGGCTTCAAATCGGTGCAGCTCTGGCCATCGCAGCCATCTGGGGAGTGAACCAGCGGATGGAAGACCTCTCTCTCTTTCTTTCTCTAACTCAAACTTTCAAATAAATAAATAAATCTTTCAAAAAAAAAAAAAAAAAAAAAAAAGGTCTGAAAGGCCAGACCATTTAGGGCTTTGAAAGCTACAGTAAAAAGTTTAGATTTCCTTCTAAATGTAATGCAAATCAGTTCAATAATGTTGAGCAGAAGAATGATGTCTGATAAACATGTTTAAATGAGGGAGATGTGGGTAATGAGTTGTGGCAAGAGCAGAAGCCAGCTTATTAGTTGAGAGGATAACTGGCAAGAGGAGATAGTATCTTCAGCAAGAATGATAGAAAGAAAGGGGGAAAGAAGTGCTCAGATTCAGGAGGAGCCATTGATAGGGCATCTAGTAGCCATAAGGGGAAGACGGACAGAAGTGGCCGTATGGAAATGCAAATGTATTTAATGAATCATGAACAAAATTAAAAGTTAGATGATAAAGGAAAATTATATGTGACATATATGACAAAGTATTGAAATGTATTTTGCATATATTAAAAAGATTAGTATCTAAAATCTATAAGCTATAAATCAATAAGATAAAGGCAAACAACCCAATAGAAAATATATATTGTAGAAACAGATCATTTACAGAAAAAAAAAACACAAATGAAAATAGTATGTGCAAAAAGATTCACCACTTGACAGTATATAAACAGTTATAAAATAACTTTATTCTTTCTTTGGAGAAGTTTTTAAAAATAAAATGTACATAAAATGAGAGAGGTGTGAGTATTTGGTGTAATGGTTAGGTCACTTTTTGGGATGCCCAAATCCCATATCAGAGTACCTGGTTTAAGTCCAAGCTCTTTTGCTTTCACTCCAGCTTTCTGCTAATATGCACCATGAGCGGCAGCAGGCTCTAGCTCAAGTACTTGGGTTCCTGCCACTTATTTTCAGGACCAGAGTAAGTTCTGGGTTCCTGGGGTTGGCCTGGCCCATTGCTGGCTGTTCTGGGCATTTGGGAGAATGAACCAACAGGTAGATACTCACTCTCTATCTCTCTGTGTCTTTTTGCCTTTCAAATAAAATGAGGATAAATAGATCTAATGGAAGAGAAAAATATGAGTTTATTCTGTATTAGTTTAGAGAATGAGTGTAAATTGAGTGAATTTAGAAATTAGAGGAAGTAGGAGCACAGCTGTCAAATTTTCTAATTGATAGAATCTTCATATTTGTGCTGGAGAGAGATTTTCAAATGTGTACCTGCAGGCATATACAAGAATATTGATTGCAAGTTCATTTTGAAGGCAAAAAAACAGAAAGAGTGAGTATGAAAGAACCATCTGTTTGCCCATTTTTAGTGACATTCATGCCATGAAAATGTGGGAATTTTTAAGAGTGTTATAGATATGTATGTACTTAATTGGAATCATCTCTGATTTTTTAGGAAGAAAAATATTAAGTAACAAAACAGCATGAAGGGTTTGATTTTATGTATATGGGCAGAATTAAACTATATGTAAATATGTAGAATAACATACGGAAAATATAGGACAAAAATTTTTAAAATGTATTTAAGAAGCAATACCCATTACCAACAATACCCACAACAGCTAGGGCTGGACGGCTGGACGAGGGCAGGAGCCAGGAGTTGAGAATGCATTTCTGGTCTCCCACATGGTGGCAGGGCCACAGCCACCTGTCCCAGGACCTGCTGCCTTCTTGTGTGCCTATTAGTAGGAAGCTGGAGTCAGGAGTCAGAGGCAGGAATCAAACCTGACCACTCTGATGTGGGACATAGGCATCAGACATCTTACCTAGCATCTTAACAACTCGACTGAATGCCCTCCACTGTATGGTGAAATTTTAACAGTGGTTCAGCAGTGAGGTTGGCAGTTGGTGCGGAAGGCAGAGGGAGGAAGAAGAGCTTTTAGTTTTTACGCTATACACAGCCACATTGTTTAAATGTTTCACTGCATGTATTTATGTATAACTTGAGCAGTTCTCTTAAAATATATGTTCATTTTTTAAAACCTAAATACTTGGAATCTTGGCAGTCATCAGTACCTGGAAAGAACCACATCGAGACTCAGAAAGCACTTTAGTGCTAAACAGTTGGGAAATTCTTGAGGAAACCTAAGTCTCCTCTTTACTGAACAAGGCTTCACAGGAGTCCAGTGCACCTGGAGTCTGGGCAAGTGGTCTTGAAAGGCAGAGTTGCAGACACAGGGGCAAAAGCAGAGAGCGGGATCTTCCACCCACTGGTTCACTCCCCAAATGGCCACAACAGCCAAGGGCTGGGCCAGGCCAAAGCCAAGAGCCAGGAACTCCATCCAGGTCTCCCACGTGGGTGCCAAGGTCCAAGCATTTGAGCCATGTTCTGTGCCTTTCCAGGTGCATTCACAGGAAAAAGGGTCAGAAGTGGAGTAGCCGGGGTTAGAAGCAGGTACCCATAAAGGATGCCGGCATCACAGGTGGTAGCTTAACCAGCTGCACCACAGCACTGGCCCCATGTGGCACTAAAGGATGCAAAGGACGAGCTCCAGGAAGGGAAACAAGGCCGAGGCTTGCATGTTTGACCTCTCTGTGTCTCGTTTTCCAAACCCCTCATCCTCAAAATGAAGTCTTGGCCAAAGCAGTGTTTCCAACTGTTTTTTTTTTTTTTTTTTTTTTTTTCCTGGAGGGGGCAGGTTGGGGCTGGAGGGAGAACAGGAAACGTTTGTATTCTCCAAATGAAATCTTATGAAAATCTTGCTATTTTTAAATAGTAAAAGTACTTTTCTTAAGTCAAAGGAGGTGAAGGGCTAGAGCCCTGGCCACCCCAGAGGGCCCCAAGGCCATGGAGAACACTCCCTAAAAATTTAAAAATTTTCCAGTCTAGATCCTTTCCGAAGCCTTTTCTTTGAAAGTTCAGAATTCGTGTTTACACTTGTCACCTGGGAACATCAGCCAAGCCAGAGCCCCAGTGAGTGCCGAGGAAAGCAAAGTTAGAATTCGGCTGCGAGATACCGGGAAGGGAGAGAAAAAGAAGCATTTATGACACCGTCAGTGTGTGTTTGGCATTGTGTAAGCCACTCTGCTACACTCTAACACCACGGTTTAATCCACACAGCCTCCCTGTGCAGCCCTACCCAGATGAGGAAACCAGGAGAGAAGGAGCTTGTCCCAGGCCACCGCGCTTAGCAAGGCCTGAGCTGGAATGGCACCATTTGCCTAGCTGGAAAGGTGGTGCTAGGTAGACCTGAAGAATGGTTTCCAACTGGGGGGGGGGGGGAGAGTCCTAGAGTGGAACTGCTGGGGGACGCAGGGCATGGAGGAGGACACCACGGGCTGGGGGGCAGGCAGACATCCAACACCAGCTCCTCACACTTGCAAGCTTTGGGACTGTGTCTTCTAACAGTCTATTTGGGGAACTAAGTGTATGAGAAACAAACTGAGGGAAACATAAGGTAGCATTGAATTAGCTCTTCAAGTACGTAGTATAGTCTGGAAATGGAGTTTTGAGGTTTTTTTTTTTTTCCTGTGATAAATTTACACTCTTCTTCCAGCCTCTCCAGGTACCTGGCAGAGCTAGGGTTGTGGTCCATGATGTATTGTCTAGCACATGTGAGCATGATATGCTCATAGATATGCACACTGTGACTTGCGTGTAACAGCTGCCTATTGCACCATCGATTGACTTAATTTGCCTGTCTTAATAGGCAGGGCTTTTCTGCATGCAACACATCCTGCTCAGGAGTTGTCCCTACTTGTAACTTACCATTGCAATTGTTATTTACTTGTTTTTCTAAGTAGCCAATTCATAGAACAGCCAGACAACAGCTGAGTCATCTTGGAAGAGAGCCCCCAAGTCTCCTCTGCACAGCAGACTTTACAAAAAGATCACCCTTAGTGGTGTACAAAATGAATGACCTCCACTGTTTACTAATGTTCCCAAGAGTTATTATTATGGACGAAAAGACTTTAATGCTCTCTTGAATCCAATTATGCCAGGTGAATGAAGTGCTGGCCACGAATTACTCTGAACAAGCCTGGGGCACAACATAAGCCTCCAGGTCCTGCCAAATGTAACTGAAAGTGTGCTGTCTTCAGAGCTCGAAGACCAGGCGAGACTTTGACTGAACATAGCCACAACCAGCGATGCTGACGCTAAGCCAGGATGCTCATTTTTCTGAGTCATCACATTCTTCAGTTTTGATGAGAATAAACTATTGGCATATCCCCAATCTAAACCATTCAAGTGTGGTTTAATTTAAAATAATAGCAAAGAAATTCACCAGTGCCGTTTCTGTGACATCAAACATAATTCTAATTTTCAGAGCATTGCTATAAGGATCACTAGCAGTGTCACAGGAGGAACAGCAGATGTAGACACTGAGATGGCTTCCTATCCAAGACGGCAGCAAGGAACCATGCCTGTTCATATGTGCATCCCCCACGGTTCGTGTAACCTTGCCCATAGCTGAGTTCAATATGTGTGGATCTTGAAGAAGACTTAGTTATGGTTCTGTGTGTGGATAACATAATTAATATGTGTTATTAATATCCACTTTTGTTTGAAGACCAATTTTGATTTTTCTTTTGAGGACTTGTAAGTTAGTAGAGTCTTGTGCATTACAGAGGCCTTGCCATAGATTTAATTTCTACTTTTTTTTCCTGTCTACTGAAAGACATTTAGAATGACCCATCATAGCTTGCCTTGTTTATGAGTGGAGTCCTGGTACAGTGATTACTAGTGCCCTTTCAAAAGTGTATTTTTAGAAAACAGATTAAACACACTAAGTCATCATCTATAAAAGCAGCATAAAATCGCCTTCATATCCCTGAGGAAAAGGCTCCTCCTCCAACGAAAGAGTAGATGTGGGCACCTTGGAATCACTCTGGAACCGTTCAAGGAGTTACAGGCCTTTGAGTTCCCAGAGGTGTCCTCCCTGAGAAGAGAAGGAGAGCCCCTTTTTTCAGTAGTAGGGTAATCAAACTGAGCCAAGTGAGATAAAGGAGATTGGTTCCTGGTATCTAAGAGGATGCATACCAGCAAACCTGGGTCCTGCTAATTGAGCTGAGAAAAGACAGGACAATTAGGGTCAAGGTAGTGGTCTTAGGCTCCTTCTAAGGACCTGCTTGGCCAAGGCAGGGTCTAGGTAGGTTCTGGATGGGTCTAGAGGCACAGAGCCATCACAGCATGACAGACACCCGCTGGCTTGAGAGCAGCCTGCAACAGCGACATCGTGGAACAGCTGGAGGAATGGGAGCTGGTCAGACTGGGTTTCTGTTCTTGTGTGGTTATGAAAACCAGGCTCCCGGCTCTCTCCTTCTCCCTTGTCTTTGAACTGTGTGAATTGCTGTGTTCTTAGAAACCTGGAAGAAACAAAAAGACAAATGGAGCCCAGAGGATTGTTTGAAAAAAAGGAAAGAATCATGGCTTTAATCAACTACCAAGTTGTGAGGAATTCATCCAAGATACGCAAAAAGAATACAACTTAAATGCAAATGAGCCATTCTAGATGAGATTTGGGGAAGGTTGTTTGAACAGACAGAAGGTCTACACCTGGAGTTTTTAGTGATTTGTTTGTTTTGGTTTTTCTTCCTATGAATGACCCGTGTTGGTGACAACATGAAAATGGAGGAGAGGAGGGGATATGACAGCCCCTACATCTGGGGTAGTGTCCACAGACCTTGTTTCGGCCCTCTGAAAGCACACCTGGAGATATTTAGGAGCCAGAGTGGTTTGTAGCCAGTCAGGCACATGAACTACTTGGCCTCCAGTGAGGCAAGAGCTAAGAGCTTCTGTTTCTAAGCAACCTTACCTTGAGTTAGCTCTGGGGCTTGATAAAGACAAGCAAGCAGCTCTTCTTTGTCAATAGAGAAGTCTAGGGTCATGAAAAACATAGAAGTTTCAGAACAACACTATGACTTCTAGAACTTCAAGTTCCTTTGAGAGCCCTCTGAAAGTGAGATTCCTCTACATGTAGAGTCAATGTCAAAATGGCTGCTTGAAAACCAAACAGTGCCAGTGGGAATAAGTGGCTTCCTTTTCCACCACTTGTCATGCAAAGAGATCTATTTTGACATGCCATGAGACTCACTAAAGAATGGATATAAAGTAAGAGCACTAGAGAATTTATGGAAATTATGGAAAATATGTTTGTAAAAAAAGATGATAAGAACAAGGAGAGAAATGCAAAGTAAAATTAAATAGGAATGCAAGGATGATGAAAAAAAGCTTAAAAGGTACCCCAGACAAGGCACATACTCTGAGGTTACTGCTGTTAAACTACAGATTTAGGGATAAAGCTTCAAAATTAAAGGGTGGCCAACAGATGAGAAAATGTCTACACTGGAAGAAAACAGTGAATGAAAATCTAAGAATAAGAGCCTAAATGTAGAGTTAAGTTTCCTTTAGGTGCAAGGCCAGAATGTATATGGACTAGTGTTTACATGCATAGTTATGTCGCACGTGAGGTGGCACATTGAGCCACCCATGCAAGCTGTCATGGACAACTCAACAGCTCCACAAGATGACAGTTAGGAATTTCCACTGCGTATGGACTGAGCCAACCCCTCACGTCCATGCAAAGTAAATTCACTTCTCTGTGCAGAGTTGGGTCTTCAAGCAGAAAGCCACTTAGAGAATCTCATGCCTCCTCCCGTTGAGAAGGGCTTGTTGCTACACTAGTGAAATGCTTCCATTGTTTACGGCTGGGTGGTGGGGGTTATTTTTAAGCCCTGGTTTCCCTGATAACTATGGAACACAGGTTTGGGTTCTAATTTCTCTGGGATTTGGTCAGTGGTTTCCCAGTTTGGAAGCAGAAGTAGATTCCTTGCAAAACTGTGTTTTCGAGTCCTGTTCACTGCTTCAAGTTCTGATTTTGGGAATCGAAAACATTCAGTGAAAACATGAGGCTTGACCTAATTAGCGAATTAGACCCCCTTTAAAAATTGTTTTGAGTACTACTTCACATAGAATGAATCACTTCATTAGTAGACAAGCAAAACAGCTTGTAGAATTTCACTTACTCGCCACTAGCTACCCACAATCCTATGAATTGATGGGGTGGTTAAATATAGTTGCGAAACTTATTTGCAAGAACTAAGCAAACTCAGACACATAAAGGACATGTTTAGCATCCGGTCAGGTATGAAATAGTAACCCTTGTGTTATAGAACAGAAGACAAAAAGAAGAATTGTGGACTAATCCAAGTACACAGGACGTGCTGTCATATCAATTTAAAATCAAACACAAGGATCTGGCAATCTGAATCAGGAACGAAAACAAGGAAAAGCTTCCCTCAGCCAGTACCCAAGAAGAGTGCCAGCTCCAGGGGGTGCGTGTCTAGGGAATTTACTAGGGCCTCGTTGTTGCAGGGATCTTGATTTCTGTTCCCCACTTTGCTAAGGCTTCCCTCTGTGGTGTGAGTAGACACATTGATTGAATGGATACTGTGAGGTGAGGTGTACACCAACCAGGTTCCTTGCATGTGATATTCGATGCCTTTGTTGCCTATAAACTAAAAATGGTAAGGACAGTTGCTAATCTCAGTTTAGCAAAATTTATGGAAAGAATTTTCTTTAAAGATTTATTTATTTATTTATTTGAAAGAGTTAAGAGGAAGAGGGAGGGACACACACACACACACACACACAGATTGAGAGAGAGATCTTCCATCTGATGGTTCAATCCCCCAATGGCCATGATGGTTGGGGCTGCACTAGGCCAAAGCCTGGAGCCTGGAACTCTGTCAGGATCTCCCACATGGGTGCAGGGACCCAAGTACTTGAGTCATCGTCTGCTGCTTTCCCATGTGACTTAGCAGGGAGCTGGATCAGAAGTGGAGCAGCCAGGTCTTCAACTGGCACCTGTATGGGATGCTGACATCACAGCTGGCATCTTAACCCACTGTGCCACAACGCCGGTCCTAGAATTTTGACAATAAGACAAAAAGAGCCAGTTCTAACTCACATTCTATTATTTCTAAAATATGTATGCAAGAGAAAGTTAGATCCTTGGTTTTCTTGTTTTAAAAATCTGCCCCCTGTGTGGTCAACTACAAGCACTTAGAAAAATTTAAGGGATGATACATATTGAGCTAGTTGCTGTGTGAGTGCCATATTGAGCTCTTAAATCCCAGCAGGGCAGATGGCCAAGAAAGTTTTGTCATAGAAAGGGATAGTTGGTGACTCTCCTGCCCTCTTTGCTTGGCTGCCTGCAGAGTTTCACTGAACACTAAGTATAGGAAAAAAGCCTTAGAACCAGGAAGTATGCTGTAGGTCACAGAAAGTGTTTTGGAGATTTACAGAAGCATGGGCTCAACCTTCCTTATCTGCAAGCAAATTCATTTCAGGGCTAGCATCTCTACGCACATGGGTAGACCACACAAGCTTACCAGAGGCCATGAATTGCCACCTGCTCGGAGGAAGCTGATCCTTTACCTTCCGTGTGCCACTTTCTCATTCCTCCCAGAGCAGACAACACGCCCAACCAGAGCCCCAGAGATTAGCATGTGACTTCACCTCGGCCAATCGTAACTCCCCACACCTCCCCCAGAAGGTGATAAGAACACAGGCCACACCAGGCCTGTCAGATCATACGGTCAGGGAGCTGTTTGACTGTGAGTGTGGCACTGCTGCTGGCCACATCCTTACCGTGTTGTCAATCTGGAAAAATAAGCCATCACTCTGCTTCCCTAGCGCAGAGGAGAGGGGAGAAGCCTGATGCATTCGTCATTCTAGTCTTCTAGTGGCTCCCCAGGGTGTTTTTTTGTTTGTTTGTTTTACCTCTTCTTTCCCTTCTAATATGTCCTGCAAAAACTCCTTTGGATTGGTTTTTGTCACCAAGACAATGACTGATCATTGCAAAGGGCAGAAGCACTTACGTTATCTTCACCCTGGCATCAGCCTTAAGGTGACCTTCAAGTCACAGTTAAGGAATCAGAGGCATAAACAGGTTATTAATTTCGGTACTGCAACCAACTAAGTTTCTACTTTGAATCACTCGTATAACCCTTCCAAGGCTGGGGGTCATCTATAAGATAAAAATCTATAAAATAAGAAGTGCAAAGTGCTGTAATTCTTGGAGCTAGCATGAAAACTTACTTTCAACTTAACAAAGAGCAAAGCAGGGAGAGATTTAGATGAAGAGTTTATTCAAACTGTTTCTTTTTAATAATAGCAGTGACTTTAATTGTTAGCATTACTACCAATCAAACCCTGTTCTAAGTGCATTCTGCATGTTAACTCACTTGATCTTCATTTAGGCTCTGTGAGCTAGATACTTTGGGGCTGGTGATGTGGCATAGTAGGTTAAGCCTCCATATATGGCACTGGCATCCCATTTGGGTGCTGGTTCAAGTCCTGCTGCTCCACTTTAGATCCAAATCCCTGCTAATGTCCTGAGAAAGCAATGGAAGATGGCCCAAGTGTTTGGGCCCCTGCACCCATGTGGGAGACCCAAAAGAAGCTTCTGGCTCCTGGCTTCCGATAGGCCCAACTCCAGCCATTGCAGCCATCTGGGTTGTGAACCATCAGATGGAAGACTTCTCTCTCTGTAACTCTGCCTCTCAAATAAATAAATCTTTAACAAAAAGAGATAGGTATTTTATTAGACTCATTTTTGACGTTGAAGAAGCCAATGCACAGAGAAGTCTAGCTGACATTCCCAATGCTGCACATTGGTCTATTGGAAATAGGAACCCAGCTTCTGAGATTGGTGTCCACAGTCACTACTCTTACAAGCTGTTGCTACCTATCTGCTATTCAGTGCACTTTCTACCTGGCACGAAGCAGAAATTCAACAAGTGCTTATTAAATGTTAGGCGATGAAAATAAAGCAGCCTTTGGGCAGGAATTTCTGTCAAGCAAGTGAGAGGTTCCTCAGAGTCATGGTGCAGTCTTGGAGAAACCCATGCAGGGAACAAGACGTCCTCTGTCAGGATGTTTCTCGGTCTCCTTCGTGGACTCACACCCTTTTTGGTCACACTCTGGCTGCAGTTCTTAAAGCATTTTCTTTAAGGCTTAAGTAGATTTTGTTAAAGGTGGGACAGTCTTCATATAATTTCCTTGGAAACTGGATTGTAGTAGACTGGCTTTTGACAAATCATAGGAAATAAATGGTTTGAAATAAAGAACAGAAAGGTAGAAGGACATGGTACCCAAACAATCTGATTTGTTTTCTTTACCATTTGTTAAATGAGGACACTGTCTCCTCTCTCTCCTCAGGGACCTTTATGAAGCAGTGCTGTGAACTACAACTTTCTCTGCACACTTTAAGTTGGCAGAAACAGCTCTGTAACTGGGATCTGTCGTTTGCACATTGTCTTATGATCAGATTCTTTGCAGAGGATGTATTAAGTAAACTGGAATTTAGACCAGAGTAAAATCTTGAAAAGTAGCCTTACTATCCCTTTACGCAAGAATCAGATTTTCCTACCTGAACCCTATTGTAAAGAATTATGTCGCTGGAGTCAAACGTAGTGGTTTCATGAAACCGCTCCCTCACCGGAGTGCTGAGATCAAGTTTATTAATCCGTACCAACACAGCTTATCTAAGCAATGGAAAAGACCATTGCAATTATTACCTGCCCTGTGGTTAGAGAAAAACAGCTGCAGTTTAGCAATTTGTACTGTTGTTGTCCAGTGGCTTCAAGGATCTGAGGGACAAAAACAGCTTAAAGATTAATCCAACCCAAATCATGACAATTGCCAGGGTTTGGAAAATTTGGACTACGAGGACTATCAATAGCTCTCATGTGATCAGAACAATAGCTATGGAAAAACACCATTAGATCACTGCACCTACCGATCCCCCTGCCGGTTCTAGACAAGCAATTAGAGCTCTCTGAGCTCCAGAGTTGCTTCTCTGTGTGCAGTGAGGAAGCTTTAACTCCTTGTGGTGTGGCCGGGTCAGCTGGAATGACTGATGCTGGAGCACCGAGCATCCTGCGTGCCAGCATCAAACAGACCGAGGAGCCCCCGCATCATCAGACAAGCTGAGCCCTGGCACAGGGGCCGATGGTGTGCTCAGCTGTGGGTCAAACACAGGACGTTCGAGAGTGTTTATTTTGCAGGTCGTTGCACCTTGTGGAAAGCAGCCACAACAGTGACACCTTGCCAAGCCCCAAGACAATCAAAATGCTCCTTTCAGGCGATAGTCGGCTGCATTCAACCCACAGAGCAGCCCTGCTGGTCTGAGCCCAGGCGGCTCTTGAGTCGTACCAGGACACAGGTGCATGTGCCCGCTTGTCAGATGACTGTGGAGTTATTTGCGTAAGCTGGGAGACTCTCAGTGGAAATACAGCTCTCCGCCTCCCCCACTCTGCCCCCGGCTATAGGAGAGTTTGAAGGAGCCCCAACAGTGCAAATAATCCTAGTGTCGAGAGGTTGTCCACCCAGAAAATGACGGTTCAGAGTGACCGAAAAGATTTACTCTCAGACCTGCCCAGGCAGCAAATGAGTAAAAGCCAAGTTGCAGGGGTGACTCCTTGGTGCTGCTCCTCACAACGTGGCCAGAGAATACTGGAAATAAATGTCTGATTTCAGGTCCCAAATCGGCTGGGCTTGCTAGCAGCCTGCATTCGATTTCAAATCTTGTAGAAGAAACCCATGGGAGAGATCTTGGGATTTTGTTTTGCACTTGAAGACAGCTTGCCTCTTTTAGATCATTGTTCATGTTTCCACAGCCCAACATAGTCTATAGACTTATGAGGGTTGGGGACACACTGTTTTGGAGCAGTGTCACTGGCTTTACAGTCAACAACAAGATGGTCATCACATGTTTGAATAGTCCCCTCCCGTTATTGTCCCAAAGTTGACTGGTGGTGTTGCTACTGGGGTTAGGTTATGAAAGGCTGTGACTTTCATTTAGGCTTTGGTCTCTTTGTCTCTCTCTCTCTGTCTCTCTCTGTCTCTCTCTCTCTCTCTCCCTCTCACACACACACACACACACACACTTGCTCTCCTATCACTCTGGGGAAAGCAGTGTGCCACATTTGAGCAGTTGTACAGGCAGCTTCACTGCCGGGAGCCAGAAGGGAGCTGAGGCCCGCCACCAGCCATAGCAGGAGAGGCAAGCACAGTCTTTAACCCCTGTCAAGCCTTGACAAGACTCCAACCATGGCCAATAGCTTCCCAGCACCCTCATGAGGAACCCTGACTGGGACCACTCAGTTAAGCCAATCATGGATTCCAGATTAAATGGCTGTGTTTGAGGATTACACTGTTACTCAACAACAGACATAAAAAGTTGGTGCAGTGTCGCTCCCCCTCTTCGTGGAGGAACGACACTGAACCCTGCCTAGGCTTCATATCCGAGTCACGGCACCATTGTGTCGCTCCCCCTCTTCGTGGGGGAACGACACTGAACCCTGCGCTGTTCTGTCGTCTGCTCGGCCCTCCCCGGGTTTGTTGCTGGTTCTTCCCGGGTTGGCTACTGTCCCTTCCACCTCCGTGGAAGGGCAGTTCCCCCTGGCCGCATTCCCCACTTCCGCAGGGGAACGGCACACCGCCGGCCGGCTTTCTCGGGGGCTGCACGGGTTCCCTTAGATGTTCCCCATAGATGTTCCCCGGTGCATGCCGTCTCTCTCCTCCTTTATAGTCCTCCTCCGCCAATCCTAACTCAGCTGCCCACACGCCGAGTACGCTGCTCTCCAATCAAGAGCAAGTCCTACAGTTTATTAGTTGAACTGGAGGCAGCTGTGCGGAAGCTGTTTACTTCTCTCCCAGCGCCATATTGTGGGAGAGCAGATGCATAGAATAAGTCTTAATTCGAGTAACTTAGTCTAGTCCGGATTGCTCCCCACAGATCCCCCTTTCTTTTTATTTTTTGGCGTTGATACGCGCCTGTCTTCGGTGTCCCGCAGCACACACTCTGCTCTACTTGCTAGAGTTGCCACAGGCTCTTACAAGTCCTATCAGGCAAACCGAATCCGGGTCCTCTCTTCGCCATGTTGTGAGGAGGTTTTTAGGCGCTGATGCATGCCTGTGTTCGGTGCCCTGCAGCGCATGCTCTGCTCTGCCCGCAGGGGCTTACAAGCTCTATCAGGCAAACCGAATCCAAGCCTTCTCATTGCCTTATTGTGGGGGAGACTTATTAGTGTTGGTTTATGCCTATCTTCGGTGACCTGCAGCTCATACTCTGGTCGAGCTGCTTGCTGGCGCTTACCGCCTTAAATCAGGCAGACCGAATCCAAGCTTAATATTGTTGTATTGTGGGGAAGCCTTACTGATGTTAATTCGTGCCTGTCTTCGGTGACCTGCGGCGCATAAGCTGCTAGCTGCCAGCAGGTGCTCATCGCCTCACTTGATTAGGCAGACCGAATCCAAGCTCTCACATTGCAGTGTTGTAGGGAGGCCTTTTTATTTCTCTATTTCTCTATCTCCGGGCATTCCTATTTCTCCCATTTTACTTCTATCTTCCAGCATTCCTATTTTTCTCACTTTACTTCTAAACTTCTATTTCTCTTATCCCTGCGGCTTTCCGGCACCTCGCCCCGCCGGCGGGTTCCCGGCTCTGCGCCGCTTCAGCCCGCGCGCCTCTCTCATCTGCGCAGCTTCCCGGCTTTGCGCGGCTAGGCTTCGCGCGCTCCGCGGTCTCCACGCTTAACCCTTTCGCGTCTGAACCACGGCCTACGCCAGCCCCGTTCCCTATCTATTCACGCCCCGTGCTCTCTCTGCACGCGGCGGCTTCCGCGAGTAACACAGCGTAGCTTACGTGTCCGCCACTAGCATTCAATCTAAGTTCCCCGGGCTAGCCTGGCGAATTCAACCCAGCGTACGTCTCCGCCCCACGGTTTGGCTTCCCGTCCTTTGCTCCCCGGGCTAATCAGACGGATCCCAACCTGGCTCACGTTTCAGCTTCTGGTTTCAACTTTTCGCCCCCTATTCCCGGGCTAACTTGAGAACCCCAAAGTGGCTTTCGTGTCCGCCTTGGCCTGCCCCCCGCGGCTTCAATTTCCCTAACATTTTTCTCTACCCGGTATGTTTCCCCAAACTTTCCTCCAACGATATTCCTCCCTCATTTCTCCTGGCTTCTCCCCACAGTCCGCGTCCGAGTCTGTTTGTTCTAGCTTTCACTTTCGCTTTCGACCTTAGAGATTTCTCCCAGCTTCCCCCCGTAGTCCGTATCCGAATCTATGCCTAGGCTTTCAATAGCTTCTTCCGGCACCTTTATCGTCCGGCTTTTCCCTAGGCTGTTTGCTAGTCTCTCTCTCCGATATTTCCCCATTTCTTCCCGTTTCTTCCCTCCTAAGTTTCATATCCGTCCTAAGTTTCCTATCCGAGTCAGGTTTCCTATCCGAGCTAGGTTTCCTATCCGAGTCAGGTTTCCTATCCGAGCTAGGTTTCCTATCCGAGTCACGGCACCATTATGTCGCTCCCCCTCTTCGTGGAGGAACGACACTGAACCCTGCCTAGGCTTCATATCCGAGTCACGGCACCATTGTGTCGCTCCCCCTCTTCGTGGGGGAACGACACTGAACCCTGCGCTGTTCTGTCGTCTGCTCGGCCCTCCCCGGGTTTGTTGCTGGTTCTTCCCGGGTTGGCTACTGTCCCTTCCACCTCCGTGGAAGGGCAGTTCCCCCTGGCCGCATTCCCCACTTCCGCAGGGGAACGGCACACCGCCGGCCGGCTTTCTCGGGGGCTGCACGGGTTCCCTTAGATGTTCCCCATAGATGTTCCCCGGTGCATGCCGTCTCTCTCCTCCTTTATAGTCCTCCTCCGCCAATCCTAACTCGGCTGCCCACACGCCGAGTATGCTGCTCTCCAATCAAGAGCAAGTCCTACAGTTTATTAGTTGAACTGGAGGCAGCTGTGCGGAAGCTGTTTACTTCTCTCCCAGCGCCATATTGTGGGAGAGCAGATGCATAGAATAAGTCTTAATTCGAGTAACTTAGTCTAGTCCGGATTGCTCCCCACAGTGCAGGGCTGGCGCCGAGGCTCACTAGGCTAATCCTCCGCCTGCAGCGCTGGCACACCAGGTTCTAGTCCCGGTCGGGGCGCCGGATTCTGTCCCGGTTGCCCCTCTTCCAGGCCAGCTCTCTGCTGTGGCCCAGGAGTGCAGTGGAGGATGGCCCAAGTGCTTGGGCCCTGCACCCCATGGGAGACCAGGAGAAGCACCTGGCTCCTGCCTTCGGATCAGCCCAATGCGCCGGCCGCGGCGACAGTTGGAGGGTGAACCAACAGCAAAGGAAGACCTTTCTCTCTTTCTGTCTCTCTCACTGTCCACTCTGCCTGTCAAAAAAAAAAAAAAAAAAAGTTGGTGCAGAGTCTGATTTGGTTGGTAATTTTTCTCAATGTCTATACATATTTCTGCCCAGCTAACCCTGAACCACAAGCATCGTCCTTGCCTCTTGGGGAAGATGGTGTCTCCTCTTCTAGCTTGATAACTTCTAATGTCAGTTGGTTTTGTTTGTTTTATTTTTGAAGATTTATTTATTTATTTGAAAGGCAGAGTTAGAGAGAGGCCAAAGCAGAGAGAGAGAGCAAGAGAGAGAGAGAGTGATCTTGCATATGCTGTTTCACTCCCCAAATGGCCACAATAGTCAGAGCAGTGCTGATTTGAAGCCAGGAGCCAGGAGCTTTTTCCAGGTCTCCCATGTGGGATCAGGGGCCTAAGCACTTGGGCCATCTATTGCCTTCCCAGGTGCATTAGCAGGGAGCTGGGTTGAAAGTGGAGCAGCTGGGACTCGAACCAGTACCTGTATGGGATGCTGTACTGCAGACAGCAGCTTTACCAGCTATGCCACAGCACTGGCCCAGAAAATAGCATTGTCTTTTTGACCTCTTCCACCAGCAACGTGGTCTCTGAACACCTGTCTCAGCTCTTGGTGATGGAGACCCAGCCTTTGTTAGCCTTTTCAACAGAACTGAAAGACATTCTTACCATTGACAACCACCTGTAACAATTCCTGGTAGTCATTTAGCCCATAATCCAGACAACTGCATGACTCTATGGTCCTGGTTATAAGACCATGGGCATGTTGAGTAGAGGTAGGAGCTTGCTTCCACCCCTCTAAAGGCAGCTAACAGAGTTCCTCATGCCCTAGAGTTCTAAGAACACACATTTTACCAGATAGCGATTCCAATGTAATGTTTTGTGCCCCATATCCCACAAGACCATAGAGATCAGTAAGACGCAACCAATGCACTTAAATAGAAATTGAGACAATAAATATTATCTAAACTGTATACATGATCATATCTCCTAGGTTACTGAAGCCAGAAAATAATTATGTTTTCAAAACAGTTTTAACAAAATATCATTTCCTGGGGTGGCCAGTTTGCTTAGAGAATAAGGTGGCACTTGGGGACTTTGCCCCATATTATAATAATTGGGTTGGAGTCTCAACTCCATTTCCAGTTCTAGCTCACTGCTAATGCACCCTGGGAGGCAGCAAGTGATGGCTCAGGTGGTTTAGTCCCTGTGACCCATGTGGGAGACCCAGATTGAGTTCCTGGCTCCCAACCTCAGTTTGGCCCAGTCTCAGCTATTGTAGGTATTTGAGGAGTGAGCCAAAACATGTGATCTCTCTGTCTCTCCTTCTCTTTCTCTGCATCTAAGGCAAGTACAACATATGTTAACAGATTACTTAATTATTTCTTAAAGCATCATTTCCTGATTCCCCCCAGTCAGCTTGAGTTCCTCCCCAGAACTGTCTGCTCTGTTGTGTCCCTACCTGGTCTTCTTGGTGACCACTGGTGGTGCTCCCTAAGCCCACCCCAGTTGCAGGGTGACATTTCCTCCTGTGCAGGAAATTTCCTACTACAGCCTGGGTAGTCCCTGGGCAGACAGTGCTGCACTCTGAGCCACACCCATTGGGAGCGGCTAGTACCCCTTCTGGCAAAGCGACTGGAATAGTCAGAATATTGGGGATTTATCTGGGGGACAGCCACAAGGTCACTCATTTTTCTCTGGCAGGGTCAGCTCTTTCTTTCCATGAATGGAATTGTGCTCTGAGGATCCATGAATGCAGCAGGCTCATCACCTCCTCTGCAAATCTTTCAGATTCATGTACCTGAATTTTGCACATGAACCTAAATAGTGGGTTAACTAATAATAATTTTGCACATGAACCTAATAGTAGGGTTAGGCTTAAGATAAGAACTTTATTTAACAATACCCTACAAAAACTAGTGTGGGAGACAGATAAACCCATTTACTTTCAGAATAACAACTATTGATCAAAAATCATCTAAAATGCTAGAAAACTTAAATTAGAAAAGTTTACAGACCAAATTTTTAATTCGTTCTTTCACCCCATGGGAATTTCTCCATGAAAACCTGGTTCCTGCCTTCAGCATTTGCACTTGTTTTTAGTCAGAGCCAGAGGGGTTTATCATCTTATGTAATAAGTTATCTTTTAGAAAACCTTTGAGGAGCCAGCATTGTGGTAAAATGGATTAAGCCACCATCTGCAGTGCCGGCATCCCTACTGCACTGGTTCCAGGCCCAGCTGCTCCACTTCAGATCCAGCTCCATGCTAGTGTGCCTGGAAAAGCCGCAGAAGATGGCCCAAGTCTCTGGGCCCCTGCGCCCATGTAGGAGACCTGGAAGAAGCTCACTCACTCACTCTCTCCCCGGCCCCCCACTGTGTGTGTGTGTGTGTGTGTGTGTGTATAACTCTGCCTTTCAAATAAATTTTAAAAATCTTTTAAAAAGAAAATATTTGAATTACAACATGATGACAAGTTCAGTCCATTGGAAAGAAGAAAACCTTTGGTTTAGGGGAACTGAATTTTTTAGTGACCAAACATGAAACTATTTAATTGGTGCTATGTTCAGCTATTATTTTTAAAACAAAAGATAGTTTCTTTTTGTGGTTTAGGGAGAAAAGGGGGGTTTTATCTAAGAAGTTAAGACTGCAAACTCAAGTAGTGTAAACAGCCTTTTCTTTATTTCACCATATTTATTCATTGCTTGGTATACTCTGTTTCTTCCCTAAAGGTGACATTTTGTAAGACTAAGTTGGTTTTTTTTTTTTTAAGAATTTATTTATATATTTGAAAGGCAGTGTGACAGGTAGAGAAAGAGATCAGCTAGTTCATTCACCTGCATCAGTCAGAGCTGGGCCAGACCAAAAGCCAGGATCCTGAAGCTCCATCCAGTTCTCTCACCTGGGTTGCAGGAATCTAAGTTCCTGGGCCATCATCTGCTGTCTCCCAGTCACAATAGCAGGGGCTGGCGCCGCGGCTCACTTGGCTAATCCTCCGCCTGTGGTGCTGGCACCCCGGGTTCTAGACCTGGTTGGGGCGCCAGATTCTGTCCTGGTTGCTCCTCTTCCAGTCCAGCTCTCTGCCGTGGCCCGGGAGGGCAGTGGAGGATGACCCAAGTGCTTGGGCCCTGCACCTGCATGGGAGACCAGGAGGAAGCACCTGGCTTCAGATCAGCGTAGCGTGCCGGCCATAGCAGCCATTTGGGGGTGAACCAACTGAAGGAAGACCTTTCTCTCTCTCTCTCTCTCACTGTCCAACCCTGCCTGTCAAAAAAAAAAAAAAAAGGCAGGAAACTGGCTGAGAGGTGAAATAGCTGGGACTCAAAGCAGCATTCCAATATGGGATGCTAGCATTCCCAGCAACAGCTTAACCTGCTATGCACAAATTTGTTTTCTATAAATTCTGAATTAAGTACACTGGAAGCTAAGGCAAATTCTTTAAGACAGCTGGTTAAAGTGCATGACCTAGAGTGTTGCAAATAAAATTGTGGAAATCGATCCAAAATAGAGGTGAACTGTCTTGGGCTTACAATGTGAGGCAGGTTGATGACATGACCAACTCCTTGTTTTCTTTTAGATTTTATTTATTTACTCAAGAAGTAGAGTTACAGAGAGACAGAGAAGTCTTCCATCCACTGTTTCACACCCCAAACAGCCACACTGGCTAGAGCTGGGCCAATCTGAAGCCAGGAACCAGGAGCTTCTTCCAGGTCTCCCTTGTGGGTGCAGGGGCCCAAGGACCTGGGCCATCTTCTGTTGCTTTCCCAGGCCACAGCAGAGAGCTGGATTGGAAGTGGAGCAGCCAGGACTCGCACCTATATGGGATACCAGCACTACAGGTGGAGGTTTTAGTCCCCTACAGCACAGCACCGGCCCCTCAACTCCTTGTTGTTTTTTTGTTTGTTTGTTTTTTGTTTGTTTGTTTTGACAGGTGAGTTATAGACAGTGAGAGACAGAGAGAAAGGTCTTCCTTCCGTTGGTTCACCCCCCAAATGGCAGCTATGGCCGGCTCTGCGCCAATCCGCTGATCCGAAGCCAGGAGCCAGGTGCTTCCTCCCAGTCTCCCAGGTGGGTGCAGGGCCCAAGCACTTGGGCCATCCTCCACTGCACTTCCGGGCCACAGCAGAGAGCTGGCCTGGAAGAGAGGCAACTGGGACAGAATCCGGCCCCCCAATCAGGTCTAGAACCCGGTGTGCCGATGCCGCAGGCGGAAGATTAGCCAAGTGACCCACGGTGCCGGCCTCCTTGTTTTCTTTACCAATGATTTATAATAGAATCACATGTAATCTATATGTTGTACTGACCTGAATCTTGGGGCCAGCACTGTGGTGTAGCAGGTAAAAGCGCTACCTGCAATGCCAGCATCCCATATGGGTGCATATTCAAGTCCTGGCTGCTCCACTTCCAATCCAGCTCCCTACTAATGCACACGGGAAACAGTGAAAGAGAGAGGGAGAGGGAGAGAAATGTTCCATCTGTTGGTTCATTCCCTAAAAAGCCTCAATAGCCTGGTCAGGGCCAAGTCAAAGCCAGGAGCCTGAAACTCCATCCTGGTCTCGCAAATGGATGTGGAAGCCCCAGTCACTGGGACCATGTTTGGTCGCTTTCCCAGTTGCATTGACAGAAAGCTGGATGGGAATCAGAGCAGCCAGGCCTTGAGCTGGCGCTCTAATATGGGATGCTGGCATGCAGGTGGCAGCTTAACCCACTGTGCCACACTGCCGGCCCCAGAATTTATTTTAGATGGTGAAATAATAAATATGTCCAGAAGTATAGAAAAAAAATGGAAATAATAAATCTAGCTAATTTCAGGGTGG
This sequence comes from Oryctolagus cuniculus, assembly GCF_051225735.1. Lineage (NCBI taxonomy): Eukaryota > Metazoa > Chordata > Mammalia > Lagomorpha > Leporidae > Oryctolagus > Oryctolagus cuniculus. The sequence goes on from NC_142872.1 coordinate 18,432,876, forward strand.
GGGAAGGGTAATTATTTTTTTCTTTATGCTTTCCATCACTACAGGATGTTCTATAAAGAACGTCTTTCGCGGTAAGGGATAGAAGGAAGAGGAAGCTACCATCCTCACATGCGTCTGTCCCATCCCTCTGGTAAACACTGTGCTAACCAGCTTGGTCCCATCTCTGCTGATTCAGGTGCTGGAAGTCTGTGTCACAGCTGTCTTGATGCCTAGCCGAGGGGCTAGCAGTGGCCATGCAGCCTGTTCTCTTGGTCTTGTACCTGACAGCACCACAACTAACCAGTGGTGAGTGTCCTTTTGCTTGAAGGGAAAGTGACAGTCACCTTTAGGATGCAGTCAGCCAGGTACGGCTTTTAGCCTGACTCCTTTGCGGGAGAGAGGGTCGAAATGTCAGAATGGAGCGCCATAAGAAAAAAGCAGTATTTAGAGGTGGCAAATGTTTTCTCTAGAATGCAGAGTTTGGGGAGACTTCTCAGAACGTTTCACGTTTCGTCTTATACCCTATGAACTCTGGGTTCAGAATTCAGCCCCGTGGTTCAGTTTTATTTCTGTGCATCTAAATGGAAAGGGGAAAATTGGGGGCATTGACTGTGTAGAAAGAGGGGGGAAAATCTATACGTGCAGCCGTGTTCTGTATGAGTGTAAACAATAGGATGAAAGCAGAGAAGGCAGAGGATTATTTCAGTGATCCTCATACATGAAGGAAGGCCAGTTTGTAATTAAGTGATTGATACAAGAGCCAGTGGTAATAGAAACGTGTTTTCCAAACACCTCTGCTACGAATTGCTGCAGTGAAAAGCTTCTCCCTACATTTTGCCTTTGCCTTTTGATTGGGTGGTGATGGTATAAATTGCCCAGTAAGGGCAGAATTCAGCGTGTTATTTCATGTAAGCCATTTGGTAACTACGACAAGTAAGCACGCAGGAAACCCCTTTTAATTACAAGTTGGGAGAGCTTCTATCACCCAGCTGCTTGCTCTCTGGTTAACCTTTGACCTGTTGGCTCGTTCTGAAAGCTCCCATTTGTCCCAGCTGTGCTTTGCCAGCTGCCAGACTCTGCAGTGGCTCTCCTCAGGGCTCCTGCAACTTGAGGCTCCCACACAGGGATGTTCTGTCCAGTCTCTCCTGCTGTGCACCAAGGGCCGGGGCAGTAATTGCTACCTGGATCCACCTGGTTGTGGTTAGCAACCATCCTGTATTCTACCCCCTGTATCCCGTGATTCCTTAACAGGGACTTGAAGCAAATCCATGTGTTCAGGCGTACGTTCAAGTCTGGAAGTATTCCCTTTTGGCATTCTTTCTGATTTTTCTCATCAGACAAAGGCGATTCACTTAGTGGTGTGTAGCTAAGAATACTATCAGGATACTTCAAGCATTTCCTGGAAAATGGCATTGAATGGAACAGTTTATTTTGGTGCAAAATAATTTTGAAATCCCTACACAGCTCTTTCATAATCCCTGGGCTTCGAAAAGATCCCTTCTATGCCTGCTGTGGTCTTCTCTGTGTCTGTTTTCATCAGCCTGGTTTACAAGGTAGCTTGTAATCTTCCCTGCCTTCCTATATGTTCATGCCCTACCTTAGTGTGTGTCACAGCTGCAACTTGGCGTTGCTAAATTACAGTGCGTCTTCAGCATCTTCGATGGTACCTGCCCAAAATTCAATCTGCAAACACACGTAATGAGTGGTATTTATAGCTGTATAAAGGTGGAACAACAATATGCCCCACAGTTGCTGTGCAGTAGATCCTGAAGCATACAAAAACGCTCATTGCCCCAGGTCTCTGTGAAATTCTTACTTCTACATTGACTCCCATGTCTGGTGCCCTGGCTTTTGATGGGGTGAGAATGAATGACTTCCAGGCTAACTGCTCCCCTGAATTAGAAATGGGATCCTGGTGTACAGGAGTTGGATCCCCCTGTCTAGTGTTTTCTGCAGCTGCTGGAGGCCTGCTGCTTAACTATTCCATGACCACACTTATGGGGGCTGTCTCTGTTAGGTCTAAAAGAAATCATGATGTTTTTATTTTTCCCCATGGGTTTTAGGAGTATGAACAGTGACAGAGAGCATACTGGGAAATTTTAGGTCCCTCTTAGAAAAATTCTATCTTGTCTGAAAATTGTCTTACCAAAGTTTATCAGGGTAAGACATTGCACATTGGAGAGAAATGTCTATATGGTCTTTGTGGACTTCAAAAATATCAGTACTTCTTGTTTTTATAAGAGCTGATTTGGAGTGGGCATTGGGATGGTAGTTGGGCTGTCACTTGGGATGCCTGTATCCCATCTCTGAGTGACTGGGTTCGGGTCCTGTCTGCTTCTGATTCCAGTTTCCTGCTAATGCATGCCTCAGGAAGCAGCAGGTGAGTGCTCCAAATACCTGGCTCTCTGCCATTTATATGGGAGACCTGGATTGGGTTCAGGCCCTCACTGTTGTGGGCATCCGGGGGAGTGACCCAGTGGAGAGATCTTGATTCTTTCTCTCCCTCTCCCTTTCAAATGGAATGCAAATTTAAAAAGGAAGAGCGGAAAAAAAGAGCTGATTGGAAGCGAGATCATGCCTTGGGGTTCCGGGTTGGAGACATTACAACCCACCTGTCTTCCTTCACCTTCAGCACCAACTCTCCCAGCGCGGTCCTTCTCCAACCGCCTGTCCCAGTGAGTATTCCTCCTCTCTTCAAAACACCCAGACCCGAATCTGGGCAGTCGCCTTTGAGTCCCACACACATTATCACAAAGAAAAATCCTCTGCTTTTTGAACCATAAAGATAGGACACATTCAATTTTTAAAATATCCCAAAATAATATATGTATATTATTTTTAACTATTACTGTTGGAGAGGCAGAAGAACAGACAGAGGAAGAAAAACAGAAAGTTCCAGTTTACTGGTTAATTCCCGCAAGTGCTCATGAGAACTGAGACTGAGCCAGGTTAAAGTTCAATCCAGATAACCCACATGAGTGGCAGGAGCCTAATTACTGGAATTGTCAGCGCTGCCTCCCAAGGCACACATTAGGAGGCAAATGGATTGGGGAGCAGAACCTGGCACTCTGATACAGGATTCAGGCATCCCAAATAGAATTCAACCACTGGGCCAAACAGACACCTCAGAAATTACATATTTACCCATAAAACCACAAAACCACATGTGTTTCTGTGTTTTGGTTAAAGTCATTTTACGTCAGTATGGTAACACGTATTGTCTCAGGATCGCTAAAACATTCCTCTGGCTTTATGACATCAGAAGAATTCCCAAAACACAAATGTAGATCAGGCACAACCTAGATCATGTAGGTCGTGTGGCAGACCTTAGATCTGGGCATAGTGACAGGGACCTCATACTGAAAGCAGTCAAATATTTTTAAAGATCTCTTCACTTGCTCAAGTTCGGCACTTGTCTAACACAACCAGGACAATGCTTTGATTTTTGAACCCTCCATGATCATGAATTTACAATCTAGATTCATGTCATAATGGGAAAATGATTACTTCAGTTGCAGCTTGTTTATCTCAGTTAAATAAACTCAGCATTTTAAATTGTTTCATGGCAGTTGGTGGGAAGACAAAATCACCATAGCAGCCTGGCTACAGAATAGCTCTTACCTCCATACCCTCTACTTCCATTCATGCCTCACAAAAGGGCTCTGGCAATCAAGACGCACTACCTCCAACTGGTATTCATGGCAATTAGAGAGAAGGCTCTGGATGCCATGAGTTTACATCCTGACTCTGTCCTTGTCACATGACTTCAACAAGTCTTTACCCTCTCTGAAATGTCATGTTCTCACTGGGAAACGTTACTGTTGTAAAGTCCCCTTCAGTTGCTCGCTTCTCCAATATGCTTGTTCTCATTTTGAGGATGGATGTTCTCTTCTCCTAGTTAATCTCTCTAGAGCAGTCATTCTCCAAAGGACACCTTGGGCAAAGCACTGTTGGAATCACCTGGAAGCTTGTTAAAAATACTGTTGTGGGGGCTCTGTCTACTGAAGCAGAAATATCAAGTGTGAAGACTAGCAATCTGTGTTTTAACAAGCCCTCATGTAATCCTGATGCACATTAAACTTCAGGAATCAATATCCATTTCAGTGCTATGACCTAAAATTATTCCTTATCCTTTGCAGGGTCCCTGATATCTTCCCCCACTAAAATTTCCAGGATACTTTGGGCCATCCCTGAGCATTTGTCTTTTGCCTTAACAACAGGTGCATGCTTGCTTTCTCCCCACCACCCTTACCCTTGCCACACTGTTGACATTTTGCAAGAAGAAACTTTGCTTCCTTTACTAATCTTCAAAGGGCAGCGGAGCTTAACAAAGTTTCTTTCAAATATTTGTTTGCCTAGATTTAAATCTGTAGTACTCAAGGTATTAGAGACTGAAGAACTAGAAATAGACAAGTTTCTTTGTAGTCATGACTAAAAACTTCCATTGTGGAAAATGTAGCAGCAGCATAGATTGAATGATTCAAGGTCATAATTGGAAGCAGAGTTTCAAGCTAAAGTTCCATCCGTAACAGTCATCTCTTCATACTCCGATCCTGCTGCATGAGCCCTTTGTTAAACACGCTTTTCTGAATGCACAATGATGGATGGAGAATGGAATATCAGAATGAGTATGCAAGGCTGATGGTTCTGTGGAAGTACTTTCTATCTTACCTGTGCACAAAAGGTATATACAATGTTATTTATGTTTCCCATTTTGTTTAAGTCGCTTTGAACTTAGAAATGAAGCCAAGCTGGGCCCAGTAAAATCAAATCTAGTGGAAATATCTCAGAGTCTGTTCCTTCCAAGTGTGTGGAGTTCATCATATACAAGGGGGGTGGGGTAGGGATGCTGTCTTACAAAACATGATTGCTTATTAGTACCGATAATTTTTAAAAAGAAGGACTAGGGCTACCCAAACTTTTCCAAATCATGTGCACCTCTGATTATCCACTAGGATATACATTAATGAGCATTGATTGCATGCTGGGTATCATGCAGCTGACTGTTGGGCAGTGGTTGAGCACAGCCTTGTTTTCAAGTGGTTTATAAGCTAGTGTGAATTTCCAGTGACGGGAAAGAAACCCATCATGGTTGGATTTCTTTTGATCTAGTGGTTTGGCTATTTTGCTTGCTTTGCTTGCTGGCAGCCTTAACTTCTCCACGACTTTAATATGCTGATATGCAGAATGAACTCAGAGATAACCAAAGGCCATTATATCAGCCAGTTCTAACCATGCCTATCAGAAGAGTGTTGACTTGTTCTTTCCTTTGCCAGGTATTCAGGTGCTCGCCCTAACAGACGTCAGCTATCGGCTTATGAAAGGAAATACAACTAGAGGTGAGTTCTGACTCCCCTGGCTTTTCAACTTTTTCACAATCCTAGTATCCACTTATTTTCTTCACTGATTATGTGGGGGAAAAAAGCTATGTTAATGACACAATGCTAAAGACAGATTAAACAGATAATACCCAAAGGATACACCTTCTGCTATATATTTTTTAAATTTCATAATTCAGAGGCCTTCAGCTTTGAAGAGCACTTCTAGAAAGATCTAGAAAGAGAACTCTTGGAGAAATCCTAAGAGACACCTAAAATGCTTTAGGAGCACTCTTCTTATTGTGGCTATACTCGTGGAACAAGATGACGAAAGATGCTTTAGTGTTACCTGCACATGTAGCACAGAATGAATAATCTACACACAAAATTCTGCTTACATGCTAGAAACAGTTGATCAAAAGAATCCACACTTGCATGATGGGCAGACTCAGTTTTGTTTTGTTTTGCTTTGTTTTAATAAAGGAAGATGGCCATAAACTAAAAAGGAGAGTTTTCTTTTGGAAAACGCACTAAAGAGAATGTGAATGCCATTGCAGAGATCAGAGAGGAAATACAGATCATAGAAGCAAGCAGGCACGATTCTTGAAAAGGTGATGTTCAATAAAGTGAATTGAGACTGACACAGAAGGACAAATATTGTAGGATTCCATTTGTAGGAAGTACCTGGAATTGTAGAGGTTAGCAGGGATTAGTGGAAGGAGAAGAATGGGAAGTGACTGTCTAATGAGTACAGCTTCTGATTGGGAAGACAAAACAGTTCTGAGAAGAGACAGTGGTGATGGTGGCCCACACTGCAAGCGTCCTTGAAGCCGCTCAACTGGGCACTTTCAGAAACCTGGTAGGGTGTGCTTCGCGGTATGTACACATCACTACAATAAAATGCATCTAAAATGAAAGCAAGCAAGAAGGAGGGGACCCCTCTGACAGAAAGTGACTGCTGCTAATATATCGTGAGTCCATGGAAGAGGAAAAAAAAGGAATTTTCATGAGCATGAAAAAGACGAAATATGCTGGATTTTCAATGACAAGAAGTTTATCCTATGTGCACAGAGGAGAAGAGCAGTAAAGATCAAGAACAGAATGTCAGCTCGCCCTGAGTGCTGATGCTTCTGCACAGGGAGGGGCCGTGGGTAGGACAATATCCTGTCCATTGCCAGTGCTGCTATGACAATTACTGTGCCCTGTGGGCCTCCCTTCTTACCTGTGAAGAGGAGAAGCCAGGGAAGGGCAGCCTGGTGCTGATGAGCAGCTGGCTGGCGAGATCTTCCTCGCAAAGTTCAGAGCTAGAACCCAAGGGGTAAAATTGTATTTGAAGCCTGATTGTTTTAAATGAGGTTGAAATTAGAAAATCTGACCCTATGAAGCCATGCCCAACACTGTGATTATGATTTGATGATCATTAGAAACATGTTTTAAATTTATTTGGAAAGCAGAGAGACAGACAGGGAGAGAGTTCCCATCCACAAATTCACTCCCTAAATACGGGAGCCAGGACCTGGGAAGCTGGGCTCTGGGAACTCGATCCATGTTTCCTGTGTGGGTGCAGGGACACAAGTGCCTGAGCCGTCACTGCTGCCTCCCAGGATGTGCTTTAGCAGAATCGGGAGGGAGGCAGGACCCCAACCCAGGCACCCTGACCTGGGATGCAGGTGTCCCAGGTGGGATCTCAACCACTGTGACAAATGCCTGCCCCCAGAAACACGGCAGACCCTCAGCGGGTGGCCGTAGCCTAAGTGATGAGTGCGTGCACTCCAGGATCACTGGGAAGAGCCACTGTGCTTAGTAGACGACTACTACAGATGCCTGCGCTGGGTAGAGGGAAGCAGCATTTCTCCAAGGCGGTGCCCACGCCCACAGCAACAGCATCTTCCCCAGACAGTGAGTGCACCTTGCCCTAGGTGCACCAAGTCAGAAGCTCCGGGAGTGAGGGCCGGCATGCCTGCGCTTTTAGATTCTCCAGGTGACTCTGCTGCCTGCCGAGGGTGGAGAGCGCGGCCTGCAGGTGTTAACAATGCGGCACTGGCCCGAGAACGCCCGCTGGCCCGAGAACGCGCCGCTGGCCCGAGACGCACAGGCAGCCCTGTTGCTGGAGGCGGTAGCTCTGGAAGGTAGGAACTGTGCTCAAACCCGCAGCCCGGGGTTTCCTTCTCCTTTTCCAGCCCTGGGCTCTGTACTTGACTCGGGGGAACCCCTTGCCTGTTGCTTGTGTCAGTAAACCCGAGCTTTACCGGAATCTGGCCAAGGAATCTGCTCCGCAGACTGTGTGAAAGCACCTGCTGCTCCCCGAGGCCCCTCCCTGCCCGTTCATTGCGTTTCTCCTAATGGGCAGTGTGGGCACTGTTATTGTTTATTCTCTAGATTTCTTCAGCCCTTTCAGAATCCATGTGCATGTATTAACCCTTCCAAGAAGACTTTTCAAGTTGAGCCTCGTGCCGCTGATACTACTGTCCACCTATGGTTGCAACAGAGTGAGTCTGTGGGAGACTGAAGGGTCTCCTTACATGTCTTGACTGTTTTGTGTTTGTTCTTCTTCCTGGCATGGAATACCTGGGACCTGGACAGTAGGCAAACCCTCTGTCCATACCTCAGTGAAGGTTATGGAACTGTGATATGCAACAGTGATATTTTTCCTTCAAATGTATTTCTTTTCTGTAATCCATGTGCTTGTATTCCTTTCATAACTCCACAAAATGTAATGAATGTTAGTATTTTTCCATATGCCAAGAGCGTTACCACTTTTCCCTAAGGGTCTAACTCCATTTTACATCCTTGAACCCACGGCCAGCCCCTCAGGCCTGCCGCTTGCCATTCTAAGTACATAGCCAGCATTCAGAAGTTGCAAGGTCCAGCGCTTTGCTTGTGCTGGGCTAACTTCCCAAATTGTCTTGTGCCCCACCTCCCAACCCATGGTCTTGTCCCATCTCTGGAGCTATCTATCACTTCCCAACCTGACACTGGTATCATCTCTTCAGTACTAACTTCTAGCTAAAATTCGCAGTGGTCCCCAGAGGCCCCAGGTAATAACTGCACAGGACCCAGAAAGCAACCCATCAAGGTGGTGTCTCCAGCAGTCCACAGGGAGCTGGGCCAGTGAAATCATCCTCAGAATCCCACCGTTTGAAAGCAGTTTAAAAAAGAAAGAAAGAAAAAAAGAAAGAAAAGCAGTTAAATAGAGGTTTTCCATATAATTGAAGTGATAGTCTCTCCAAAAATGAAACCACACATAACTCGTTCTTCGGCATGCCTACTAATACCTACATTTTGAATGTAACCTGCTGTGCTTTAAGTATGTCCCCTCAGAGCGTCCCATGTTGAAATGTAATGCCACCCATGAGGTATTCAGATAGTGGAAATTTATCCTGCCTCTGCTATTTGGGGGGAGGAGCTTTGAGAGGTGGTTAGGGTTACCAAAGGTCATCAGGGTGAAACCCCATGATTGAGTTCTGGTTGCTTCCTAATATACACGTGTATTTCTGTCTGTTTGCATGTGATGCCCGGTGCCACCAGGAGACTGCCACAAAGAGATCTGTCACCAAACGCAGTGCTTCCACCTCGGACCCTCAGAACCGTGAGCCACAACAAGCGCTCTGGTCTTTATTAGGCTACGCAGTCTCTCTGTTGTAGTAATGCAGAACAGAATAAGACACATAGCAACTGCCTATCCAGTGATCAATGAGTAGGATGTTTGTTTCTATTGAGAAATAGGGTGCACAATGCTCTGTGTAGAGCTTTATTAAGGCTCAAAGGACTGTTGAACCAATGAAATTTTGGAAATCAGAAAACATAATTTCGAAAACTTTCACAGAAGGGGACATACTTTTTTCATAAGTCATGAAAACATGTACAAGTCTCAAAGTCAGGATTTTAAGGAAATTAGGGAACCTGAATAAAGAGGGTTAGCTGAGAAGCCAAAAGGACATTTTAATACATTTTGCTCTTTTCCTAGTATATTTTTGACCTTTTCAAAACCTGTGTGTGTGGAAGAACTGGAAGTTTGATGTGCAATTGGGATATTTTCCTGTCCCCGTTACCGAGGGTGGAGCCAATACTCTAGCTCACTGAAAGTACCAAAGTTTTTGTGAAGCTCCATCGGATAAAAGCAGAAATAAAAATGACAACAAGAACAACCAGGCAATGCTAGGTTAACTGCGAACAACCCAATCCCTGGGCATCACACAGTCCAATTTTATTCACATTGTCACAGAGTCCCATAGAGCGCAAAGGTTTTCTGAGAAAGCCTCCTTTGAGGTGACTCGGGGGTTCGTGTTCTTTGCCTGTCGTAGCTACGTCATCAGCAGGATTGCTGCTGCAGAGGTAGATGGGGATGCAGGAAAGACACCGGTTGTTCGCTGTCGCAGCCCAGCAATGCCATTTTCCCCTCATGTTTTGTTGGACGGAGCTGGTCCCATGACTCCACCCTCCCCCAGGGTAGGCTGGGAAGTGGAGAAGAGCACAGAATTACTTGGTGATTCTTCAGAGCCTTTCCTATCAGCAGTGAGGATGCTCAGCCATGCCGTCTTTGTTCCCAGTGCCGTGCTAATTAATTTGTATGTCTTATCGCTAATCCTCAAAACAACCTTTCAAGATACGTGTTATTGCTTTTACTTTATAAATGAGTAAACCAAGGCTCATAAAAATTAATGAATTTATACACATTATCTCTGATTTTCACAGAAACCTGTAAAGCTATCAATTATTAACTGCAGTTTACATAAACAGACTAATTGGCCAGAAGTCAAATGGCAAAAGTGCGATGTTAGCCCTGGAAAGAGCCCATCTTCTTGCTCCTCCACAAGCCGTGTACCAAATGCATCTTAGGGTTTAGGGATACCACAAACCAAAGGAGACTTGGGGAGGCTCTGTTGCCTCCAGGCGTGTTCACAGCTGGGCCATGCATAGAAGAGTATTCTCAAAGATAGAAAGACCAGGCACTGTGTCAGAGTTAGGTTTTCCATAAAGCTGAAAGAGCTCATCTTGAATTCGCAGGCATCCTGCGCATTGTATTTCTGTAAAATATGTGGAAAATGAGATCTTTTTAACAGTAACTAGTTAAGACCCCGTCTCTCTTGACTCTGTGTGCTGTCACTTAGCCTTTTGTGCTGTCGGGTTGAGCTATCTACAGGTGAGTTTAAGATCCAGCTAAGGGGAAATGGAATAGGGTACATGTTGAGTTTGGCTTTAATGAGATATGTTCATGTGGTTCACAGTCACTTCCCTGTTTTAAAAAGTTATTGCTAGGGGTGGGCGTTTGGCACAGAGGTTTACATGTTGCTTGCAATACCCACATCCCAAACCACAGTGCCTGGGTTTGAGTCCTGGCCCTACTCCCAATCCCAGCTTCCTGCTAATGTGATGGCTCAAGTAGTTGGGTCTGTGCCACCCACACAGATCTGGATGGAGTTCCTGGCTCCCAGCTTCAGCCTAGCCCATCCCTGGCTGTTGTGGGCATTTAGAGAGTGAACACGCGGATGGAAGATTCTCATTCTCTCTCTCTCCTCCCTCTCCCTCCCCTCTGTCTGTCTCTCACCTCAAATACATAAAATGAATTCATAAAGCATTAAACGTAATGCTACTGCTGGCCTCTCCAGTGTACAGCATGGCTTCAGGAGCATCTCTGATGCCCACTGTGCTGACCCCACTTGACAGCACAGCACACATGTGTAGAGTTAGAGGGCGTATTGTGACATGAACACATCCCACGGTACCCAGCAACAGATGTGCGTGGGTGACAGTCACAGCAGAGTCAGAAGTGAGTATAGGAAAGCCACCCAGTCATCAGGCATGGAAAATTGGGAGTGGAAAATGCATTCTCTGTAAATGTGCAAAGTAGAAATTCAGAAATATCGCTAACAGTGAACATATGCACTGAGAAACCCATTGTGATTTTTTTCTTTTGATAGTACTTCTAGAAAGAGCATGTATTTCAATGTTTGTGTTTGAAGGAATACTACAGAGTAACTACACGAGCTCATATGTGAATCAAACTTTAAGAGACTTCCAGACTTTGACAACAATCTATGATTTTTTTTTTGACAGGTAGAGTTAGAGAGAGAGACAGAGAGACAGAGAAAAGGGTCTTTCTTTTCCTGTTGGTTTATCCCCCTAAGTGGCCGCTAAGGCCGGCGCGTTGCGGCCAGCATGCAGCGCTGATCCAAAGCCAGGAGCCAGGTGCTTCCTCCTGGTCTCCCATGCGGGTGCAGGGCCCAAGCACTTGGGCCATCCTCCACTGCCTTCCCGGGACACAGCAGAGAGCTGGACTGGAAGAGGAGCAACCAGGACAGAATCTGGCGCCCCAACCGGGTCTAGAACCTGGGGTGCCAGCGCCGCAGGTGGAGGATTAGCCAAGTGAGCCATGGCACCGGCCAACAATCTATAATTTTAAATGACCAATAATGTGGAAATAAACATCGGTAAACTTTCAACAATAAAAACCACATTTCAGTCAACCATGCTAATGAAAAGATTGATTTTTTCTATTTGCTCTATAGAAAATGACAGTTAAGTGTCGCTCCCCGTCTCCGTGGAGGAACGACACAGGACCCTGCGCTGTTCTTTTGTCTGCTCGGCCCTCCCTGGGTTTGCTGCTGGTTCTTCCCGGGTTGGCTACCGTCCCTCCCACCTCCGTGGAAGGGCGGTTCCCCCTAGCCACTTTCCCCACTTCCGCGGGGGAGCGGCACACCGCCGGCCGGCTCTCTCGGGGGCTGCACAGGTGTTCCTTCAGATGTTCCTCTTAGATGTTCCTGGTGCATGTTGTCTCTCTCCTCCTTTATAGTCCTCTTCCACCAATCCCAACTCTGCTACCCACACGCCGAGTACGCTGCTCTCCTCCAATCAGGAGCAGCTCCTGCAGCTTGTTGGTTGAACTGGAGGCAGCTGAGTAGAAGCTGTTTCCTCCTCTCCCAGCGCCATATTGTGGGAGAGCAGATGCATAGAATAAGTCTTAATTCTAGTAACTTAGTCTAGTCTGAGTTGCTCCCCACAGTTAAGTTCACACTGTTGATATATAAAGGGGTAATCAAAGAACATATACCCAAAATACTGGGGAGAGGACAGCTTAGCTTCAGGAATTTAAATTGGGGTATTTGTCATCTCTTTTAAATGTGTGTGTATGATTTCTTTTTCTAAAAATAAGAAGCCTTCAAAAAGTTTATGGAAAATGCGTACTATGGGGAAAAAAAGTGTATGTGTTTCTAAAATTCTTTTACCCCATATGAGCATATGTTTTAGTGCCATTTTCCCACAAAGTCTTTGAAATGCCCTTCTGTATATCTTCCCCACACCTAGTCTGTGTTCTTTGTCTTCAAGGGTCTTTGCTCCTGATTCTGAAGTTCAGGCCCCCCAAAGCAGGATCGGCCCTAGCCCTGGGCATGCATTGGCGGGTGACACGCCCATCTTCCTGATGGGCAGAACTTCCATTGGGTAGCACTGAAAGCCAGGAAGAAAACAAAGCAGAGAAGGATCTAAAAGCAAATAATGTGGCTGGTTCACACACTGGCCATTTCAAAGTAAACAAGTTTTTGATGTTTTCAGTTATTCATTGTAAGAGATAAGTATGTAATCTGCAACACTTCCCTGCCAAAGTTAAGGAACAGAGACTTATATCTCCACGCAGATTGCAGTTATCAATCGTGGCTATTATTCAACTTTAAAGGACGCCCTATGGTTCAGTTCAGCCATGGAATAAAGGTCCTTGGGTAAAAGCAGCCGTTATGAAACTGAGACAGGCCTCCTTCTGATCCACTCCACAGAAAGTGAGACAGTCTCAGCTCTCCCGGGAGAATTAGAATTTCTGCCTGGCACAAAGTGAACTCGCCCTCTTGTTAGTGGATAGAGGATACCTTTAATTACTGGGATTCAAAAAGAAATTGGAGCGTGCCCGGGGGTGGGGGTGGGAACCCACAATGCTAATGATTTGAGGTTTAATAAATAATACTAATACTGTATGTTTAAAAAATGCCTGATGGATTTCTGTTTCTAAAAAGGTAGCCATAACAGTGAACATTTCCAAAAGTTCTGCTTGAGCGGCAGCCACGGTGCTCCTCGTGTTGAATGTTGTTTAATAGCACGAGGTGGAAAAAGAGACTCAGAGGAGAGGCTGTTCTTATCATTGTCTATCACACTATCTCGAAACATGTTACAGGGTTTAACTCAGTCACCCTTAAAGTCTAGATAACTCTGAAATAGTAGCACTGCCCTTTAGCTGGACACCTTGCGGCCTAGAAATAGGAACAGATTTTTTGAAGGTGGGCAAGAGCAGTTGTAACCTGAGCACAAATTCTGAGACTAATCCATTCCTGAAGGTGTCTTTCTGAAATATATTATTCTGTGTCTTCTTAAGAATGCACCAAGGGCCTGTTCCCAATAAAGCAATATAGTTCCAGGCACAACTTAATTGTCAGTATGAGAGTCTTGTCCAGTAGTTGTAAATAGGTTGCAAACTCAGACAGTTTTGAAGAATTTGATTCATAGAGGAAATGCAGCATCCCAACTCCATGAAGATTATGCTAATGGTAGAAAATCTTTCTCATGTAAAAATAGTCCCTTTCTCACTGTGCAGCTCCACCAGATTCTGCTTCATTCAAAATCTGCAGCAGTCCCCAGATCTAGAACTAGATGGTAAAGTGCCAGGACGTATGTATTTGTCGTCTGGAAGGCGTGTTAGAGATCATCCCGTTCACCTTCAGCTTCCTGGTCCTGCAGATCTCGAAGGTTCCCAAGACTCGTCTGACACAGTCATGTAGTTAGAGACAGAGTTAGGACCACAAGCCAGATCTCTCTGTTCTCATCCACATGGCCATTCTGTATCACACTGCCTCTTCCCCAACCTCAGACCACCCCTACAGAATAATAGAAGAAAAAACAAATCTTACAATGCATTATCACATTACAATATAGTACAAAGTTGTATGAGTAGAATTGTCAAGAGCTTACATTTAAAAGAAAAAAAAAAAAGATGAACAAGATAAAACTAATAGTCCCAAGAGACAGAGTTGGGACTGCTGTTTGGCTATTAAAGTTAATTGTGCTAATAGCAAAGAGGTGAAAAAGACACATCAACACAAAGAGGAAAACTTTCGTGCTAGGCTAGCACTGACTCTTGTCAGCCATAAGCTAGATGCACAGGAAAGGACATGAAAAGCTTTGAATTACAGCTGTCCCACCCCCTGCTGTTTCCACCCAAACCCAACTGTTTTTCCACCAGGATCCGACACATGTGCAGTGACACATGGAAACAGGGTGAGCTCATGAGCCCTCGGGAATAGAGGCCAGTATTCCCAGCACAGCACCCTGAAAGCGCTTGGACACACCCAGCCCCCACCCCAGGGATGGCAAATGGGGATGAGGACCTGGTGATGGAAAAACCCACTTCAAAGCAGAAAGGGAAGGCTAAAAACAAACTCAGACACCTGGCTGCCATGTATTAAAAATGTCAGAAGACAAAAAGCACCAGCTCCCAAACCAGTCTGGTTGGCAAGTGTCCTTATTCAATCAGATCCTAGCAAGAAACCGTTTTGGGAATATGGAAGACAGCATTACCAAAAGCTGGCGATCAGTGAAGACTGTGCAAATGCAAGGGAGTAGATTGCCGTGCTAACGTTGCAGCCGAAGAAAACCTCCTCTCCGAAGACAGGGCATGGCAGAGCTGACTTTGTGCGCTGGAGGGAAGCCGTCTCTTCTTGTTCCATGTTTATCTGTTTCTGCCATTGCAGTATTAACATTTGAAATTGAATCTCTCACTGATCATTCCTGTGTGAACCACATTATGGTAAAGGCAGGCTCCGTAGATGACCTTCAGTGAGGCGGTTGCTGCGTTGCTCCCTGTAATTGGGTTCGCTGATAGATCCTCCTTCTCCTAGGTAGTAAGGTCTGGTTTGAATTAAAGTCTGTGGTGAGCTCAGAGCTCTGCTGATGGCCAGAGACTCTTTTTTGGAGTTGGTAGTATACTTACACATTTGATAAGGATTTATTGAACCTAGTGGCTAGTACGGTGTTAAGTATGGAAATAAAATATGACCGAGTTTCAAGGGCTCTTTCTGCCAGTACAATGGGGCATGATATTTAACCCCTCTCAGCCTGTTTCTTCTTAAATTTATTGCAAGAACTGAATGGGAAAATATATGTAAAATAGTAATTGATGGCGCTGAAATCACTGTGCCTTTGAGTAATTCAATTTGAACATATAGACAGGTACATAAGTGGTGTATGTGCTACAACAGAGAGATAGGCAAATACAGAGAAAGGGTAGCTAATTTGATCTGAAAAGGACTGGAGCCAGTCCTCAATGACGTGTTGGAGACAGAAAGTGACTTAAAAGAATTGGGGGCAGGGACAGACGTTCAGAAAAGCCAGGGGTGAGCTCACTAGGTGCCCTGGGGTCGGGGGCAGAAATCCCTTTCAGTAGCAGCACAAGTCGCCCCGTCCAGCCTGCAGTGCTCCTGTCCGAGGGCTGCTCCGGTGCAGGGCATTCCAGCATCACTCTCTCACACTGCCTGGGGCCATGGCGTTTCTTCCCCCTTGGACCCAAAAGGGGTCATCTGAGGGGCCAGATGCTCGTGAGGCAGCCCTTGGGGGAAGGATAGGGGGAAATCAGCACTTAAGTCATAGAGGAAGCATGGGGGAGCACTTTGAGATAAATTAGAGTAAAAAAAATAACATAGTTAGGTGACAGAATAACTCAGGGTACTTAGGACATGGTATGCATCCTACTAGTTTTCTGCTAGTACAGAACTACTGATAACAAACTAGTCACCAAAATGTTGGAGGAGATGTTTCTTCTGACAGGTAAGGGTAGTGCTGAATAGTGACAAGGCAATGGTGACAAGGCAGTAATGAAGCGATGAGCTAGTGTAGGGGACTGCACCAGTGCCCCTTCCCTTTCTCCCCCATTCCAGAAAGGCACGAATCAGTCGTGGCATGCGCTCCCATTGAGCCTGGGAACAGCTTCAAAACCTTTGACCTTGCTGTCATCCCGGAGCTGGTGCCTCTACAGAGAACGTGTTAGAAGCACAGTGAACAGCCTGATAGTGTGCCCACTGAGAGACCAGGGTTGCAGTCTGATTGGTGTGATTAAATAAAAAGGTCCACTTGATTGTGGCTATTTACTGTGAAATGAGACTGACACACTGGGTTGGCTGCTGTGGGGTGAATTAGTGAACGTTTATGCTCACTCTCTTGTATACAGAAGCTGGAAAGCTAGAAATGACATCTCCTGGCCCCTTTAAATTCAGGATGTGAGAATTGGGATCACAATGACTAGAATAGGGAGAAAGTCAGGTTCTGGGCACGTGTTCCTGGCAAGATCTGTGTCACGGACAGCATTGTTCTGTGGTCAGCGGCACTGACTGTGGCCTCCTGATCCAGGGACTTCCTGCTCGGATGGAGGGAGGCATGAGCAGCTCACCCCATGCCCAGTCCTGTAATAGGTCTGGGGGGTGTGGTCATTCCTAGAGGCTCAACATAGAGCCTCTTCCTTCTGCTCCCTCCCACATAGAAATGTCGAAAACCTCCTAATAGCTGAGTGCCTTTCAGCTTAAACAGACTAGACTCTGTTGTATGCAGCTGAACCCTGACATAAGATTAAGGCATGAAAAAAAAACAAACTTACCTTTAGTCATATTTGCAGATAGAAAAATTTGGCAGAAATAGCATGAATATTTTAATCAAATCTCATATTCTGGTAGCTTCAGCTTTTAGCTCTATGAAAATGAATTAAAAGCCTGTATTTCTAATTGCAAATTCTGGTCTTTCTGTCCTACTTGATCTCAAATTCTTTTTGCTAGACAAAGTGCAAAGAGATCTTCCATCTACTTGTTCACTCCCCAAAATGCCCATAAGAGCTTGGGCTGGGCCAGGTAGAAGCCAGGAGCCTGGAATTCCATTTAGGTCTCCTACATAGGTGGCAAGGACCCAGGTACTTGGGCCATCATCGGCTGTTTTCCCAGGTACATTAGCAGGAAGCTGGATCAGAATCAGAGGAGCCAGGACCTGAATGAGCGCTCTGATGTAGAATGCGTACTTCCGAAGTGGCAGCTCCACTCGCCACGCCTCAACGCCTGTTCCAGTCATTTTGTTTCTCACCTGCTTTTTGTTATCTTTGTCGCATGGTCTCGAAATTTTAGCATAATCTCACTTCCCCCTTACCAAGACTGGATGTTTCTTCCTTTGAATAGTCTGTATTTCCCATGGCTACTTTCTTTTCTTTTTTTAAATTACCTGGAGTCTCACTACTCTAAATAAATGTTATTTGTTAGTGTCTTTTTTTTTCTTAAAACATTTATTTATTTATCTGCAAGGCAGAGTCACAGAGTAACAGAGGGAGAGAGAAAGAGAGAGGTCTTCCACGTGCTGGTTCACTCCCCAGATGGCCACAACAGCCAGAGCTGGGCCAATTCCAAATCAGGAGCTTCTTCCAGGTCTCACACATGGGTGCTGGGGCCCAAGGACTTGGACCATGCTCTGCTGCTTTGCCAGATGCATCAGCAAGGAGGGAGATCAGAAGTGGAGCAGCTGAGACACAAACCAGTGCACAGTGCCCTGCAGGCAGCAGCTTTGCATACTGTATCACAGCGCTGGCCTCTTTATTTTATTTTATTAAGATTTATATATTTACTTGAAAGGCAAAGTTACAAAGAGAGGAACAGAGAGACAGAAAGATCTCCCATCAGCTGGTTCACTCCTCAAATGGCCACAACAGCTAGAGCTGGGCCATTATGAAGCCAGGAGCCAAGAACTTCTCCTGGATCTCCCATGTGGCTGCAGGGGCCCAAGCATTTGGGCCATCTGCTGCTGCTTTCCCAGGCACATTAGCAGGGAGCTGGATTGGAAGTGGAGCAGCGAGGACTCAATCTGCCCATATGGGATGCCCTTATTTGTGATGCTGGCCGGCCCCTCCAAAGCGACTTCCATCAATCTCGTTCATGGCTTTTTAGTTCATGCTTACTCAGTGGTAAATGTCCCATGGTTTGGTTTTCCTGTTTGCAGTATCTTTTCACCTCTTAGCCCTTATCTTTACTCTCGCAGTGGCCACCAAATTAGTACTCCTAAATTTCTTTCTCATTTTGACACTTCCCATTCAAACACTCTGAGACTTCTAGCTGCTTGAATATAAAATTCAAGACAACTTAGCTTGGCACTCAAGGCTTGCACAACCCAACTGCCAAGTGTTTATCAAAGATTGCTTCCTGCTACTTCCCTGCACGAACCCACAAACACTACAGCCAGCTCCAGGCCAACCAGCCTCTGCCTGTCATGATCTGATTAACCCACTGTTCTGAGACCCTTGTCTTTTATACCATTTTGCCTTCCTGCGGTACCCTCCCCTTCCTCCCTGCATTCCACATTCAAAGAACAAATCAAAATCCTTTCTCCATGACAAGGGGGAAGGGGAGGGCAGATGCCTGGAGCTATCCGAATGGTAGATAGAAGGGAATATAGATTAGGAAAGTAACATTTCAGGTGATGGTGATTGTTTTAGCCGACTAATGATAAGATGTAAGTTTTATTTAGATTCTGGGAAAGTGGTAACCTCTTGTAAGTTTCATGGTTCTCCAGGTAGCAAGCACTATTCAAAAGGACTGCAGTCATAAAATCATCCATAATCACCCAATTACTTATTTTGGGGCCCGTGCTGTGGTGTAGAAGGTTAGACCCGCTGCCTATAGTGCTGGCATCCCATAAGGCACGGGTTCGAGTTCTGGCTTCTCCACTTCCAATCCAGCTCCCTGCTAATGTGCCCAGAAAAGCCGTGGAAGATGGCTCAAGTACTTAGGCCCATGCAGCCATGTGGGAGACCCGGAAGAAGCTTCTGGCTCCTAGTTTCAGCCTGGCCTTGCTCTGGCCAAGCGGCCATTTGAGTAGTGAACCAGTGGATGGAAGACTTCTCTCTCTTCCTCTCTCTCTCTTCCTCTCTCTCTCTTCCTCTCTCTCTCTTTCTCTCTCTCTCTTTCCTTCTCTCTGCAACTCTGTCTTTCAAAGAAACAAAGTAAATCTTTTTTAAAAAAGATAAAAGAATTGATTTGTTTCTGTGGAATTGATAGTAAGGGCAGCCAGGAGCTTGGTTAACCTTAGCCAAGGGAAACACCAAGGAAGATGGCTGAATCTGTCCATCATCGTGTGTCTCCTCTGAGCCAGTTTTAGGATCTGCATCAAGCATGCATTATTCATTGTGTCTGCCTCACCAGATGGCCTCATTTTACCCGTGAGATGATAGAACAGTTTCCTTTCCCTTCATCCTCTCTCCTGTTCCGCAGTGTGCTCACACCAGCGGGTGAAAGGATTCCCTCCCGGGGGATTCCTCCCTCCCTCTCTGCCCTGGCCTGGCGCTGCACTTCCCCGTCAGCTGCGTGAGTGATGCATGTGCAGTCACACTTGCCAATGATGGCCTTGACCTCACTGTGTCTCACTGCGTTCCTGTGCATGAGTGTTGATGGCTGCAAGTGTTAGTTCCCCTGGCAGTTTTCACCGATCGGAACATGAGAAGCTCCCCCAGTCTTCCATACATGTCCGCCAGCTTCTCCACAGGGCTCATTCTGGGTGTTTCTCCTCATCCTCTTTTTATAACCCCCCTCCCTCATTTTCCATTCATAGAACTCCAGGCCAGGCAAATATGAGCATGTCTGCACTTCAAAAATCTCTGCACTGAAAGAAACTTGTCTCTTAATTTCACGTCCCACAGACTTTTCAGAGGGCCAGCATGTATTCTTTTCCACTTGAATAAGATGTGCCCCACCTAGCTGTGGCCGAAACTCCATCTCCCTGTTCATTGCAGCCATGATTTAGAGAATTCCCGTTCTCGAATCTCATCTGGGATGCGAGTCTTTACCTTTCAAATCTCTATCACTCGTCCATAGTCACCGAAGTTAACTGGAAAAACAATGACAGTTTTCCTATGCCTCCAATCTGTCAGTTGTATTCCCTAAAACATTGTTGCTGAAATATACTTCTAAATTCATTCCTTTTTGCAACAAACGGGCTCAACAGGCCTTTCTGTCTCCACTGTGGTTCTAAGGCAAGACAAGTGATGGGTCACATCAGCTCTGCATGGAACCACATACAGGAATCAGAGCTTCCATTTTTTACTCAGAAGAACATTTGTGCCATGTTTTTTGTTTTTTGTTTTTTTTTATTTGAAAGGCAGAGTGACCGAGACAGATGATCCGTGTGCTGAATGACTTCCCAAATGGCTGCAACATCTGGGGCTACAGCAGGCCAAAGCCAGGAGCCAGGAACTCTAAGTCTCCCACATGGTGGCAGAGACCATCATCCTCTGCTGCCCAGCTACATTACTGGGGAGCTGCATCAGAAGCAGAGTGACCAGAATACCATGTACTATTTATTTATGTAAGAGGCAGAAAGAGAGTGTGCTTCCATCTGCTTGTTTGCTTTCCAAAGGCCCACACAGCCAGGACTGGGACAGGTCCCAAGCCAAGAGACAGGAATGCAGCTCAGGTCTCCCATGTGGGTGGCAGGAACCCAGTGACTTGAGTCAGCACCGCTGCCTCCCAGAGTCTGCCTTAGCAGGAAGCTGGAGTCAGAAGCCAGGGGCAGAAAGCAGACCCAGCTACTTGAGATGGGATGTGAGCATCTTAGCCACTCCACCAAACACCTCCTTCTCTCCCGACACTCAAAGCTGTCTGTGCTGAATCACGGCCTTTCCCAAGCCAGTGTTGCGCTGTCTCTCCTCCACGTCACTTCCTTCCATGCTTGTTTCTCGCAAGCCAGACATGCATTCCTCTTGGAGCTTTCATTCGTATTCTCAGGAGTGTGCGGGTTCCTGGTGCTTGGGAGAGTCTAGACTGCACCTGCCTCTTGGTAGAAAGTGCTCTCGCTTGCTGAGTTTACGTCTCTAGCATCAACTGCCATCTCCTTTCCTAGGGTCACAGCCTGCCGCTTTCTGCCCTCCTCACTCATCCTTCAGTTCTCCTCCACTCTGTGGGACTCCTCATTTGCTCAGTGTTCTGCTTTTTCTCCCGTTCCCCAATTCCCTTCACACACTGCTCACGCTCTGGTGCCTTGAGCTCCCCCGGGACTGGTTGTTCCTTCTGGCAAGAAGATAAACAGAGAACACTGTCTGACTTAGGACTGGAGTCTGCAGTGGAAGCGGCATCCATCGTGTCCTGGGCCCCCTCCGTAACTGGCCTGGTTGACAATCTGGTGGTCCAACTAGACTCTGTGCCCCAGAAGTTTCCCCCTGTGCTTCCTCTGCCTGCTGTTGGGGTCTGCGGCCATGCTGACGGCTCAGGAGCAGATGCCTCAAGGCTCTTTGTAAACCTAAGACACTCCTTCTTCATCCCTGAATAAAGGTTTGGATTTCACCGCTCATCAGTCCCGGCCAGGTACTTCTGGTACATGAACTCGTGGGTGCTGTGTGCTTCTTTTATGGGTCCTCTCAGTTATCTGTGCAGTGGTCTGCTTCACATCTCAGTATGTAGCACTGGCATCAACACCTTCCAGTTCCCGACACGTTACCTGGAGTGTGGCTGACAGGCAGTAGGCTTCACGGCAGTGTGTGGGGAGCGAACCTTTCAACTCAGAGCAAACGAGGATGACAATGCACTTGTAGGCCTGTGCTCGGAATGCAGACGGGGTGCCAGGCTGCAGGCACCGCTCAGAGCAACCGCAGGAGCTGCCCTTGGACTACACAGTCACTGCAGAGGATCATAAACATCCTTGATCACGCCAGAACCTCCTGGGCAACGGGGCCACGGGGGACTGCTCGGTGGAAAAGGCCGCCCTGCTTCTCTAATAACCCACACATGAGGCAGGGCAATTAGGCCCTGGTCCAGCCCCCCGGTGTGTTTTGGGTCACCTACAACAGGAGTGTTTTTCTCCTGTGGCCCAGGGCACCCCCACACTGCGCTACCTCTGTGCTTCCCCCTTCTCCAGGAATAATCAAGGTTCTCCTCTCCTGCCCCAGACTGTAACACGGTAAATCAGTGATGGTTTCCCTGCGATGCTTTGTGACTTGGTACAAACCTCTTCGCTGTTTGTGCTGAGGTCACTGACATCAGAAATCCAGTAAGTTAGGAAGTACCTAGGAGTTAGGGAAACTGAATTGTGGTTCTGACACTACTGCTCCCTGGCTTCCATCTTGGGCTGTTTCTTCAGATGTTAAATCAGGGAGCCATCTGGATGCTGGGTGGCGTGGTGGGCTAAGCTTCCACTTGCGGCGCCAGTCTCCCATGTGAGCACTGGTTCGTGTCCCGGCTGCTCCTCTTCCGATCGAACTCTCTGCTTGTGGCTTGAGAAAGCAGAGGTAGATGGCCAAAGTGCCTGGGCCTGTGCAACCTCATGGGAGACCCAGAGGAGGCTCCTGGCTTCGTGTTGGCCCAGCTCTGGCTGTTGCAGCCATTTGGGGAGTGGGCCAGTGATGGAGGACTTTTTCTGTGTTTATTCCTCTCTCTGTAACTCCACCTTTCAAATAAATAGGTATATTTAAAAAATCAGGAAGCCATCTGTCACAGGTTTGCTTTGGCTTGGGTTGAATTTTACCTAGGATGGACTCTCTAGGACAGTTTTCCAAACTAGAGTTATGACCTTTTAGTTGATCACCAGATCAATATTTGTGACATACTAGTAGTATTCCATATGCTTTTGTTGTGATTACACGTGATGGGTGTGTTTAGAAGTTAGAATGTTTGTAACATTCTGCCCTACAAATATAGACAGACAGTGTGTGGCACTTCAAAGGATTCATGAAATCAAAAGGCACCTTTATTTTAGTGCCAAAAAAATTTAGAAATCTTTGCATATGAGGTATCTTCAAAAAGTTCATGAGAAAATGAGTATTGTGAAAAACCCATGCATGGGTTTCTAAATTTTTTTTGCACCAAAGTAAACTTCTTTTAATTCCATCTTCCATGAAACTCTTGCAGTACTGTTTTTGATTAGTGTTTATGTGAAACTGGGGATAGGAATGAGGAGGAGCTGTACATGGGCTAAGATTTCTGTGTAAGGGGGTAGAAGTATTGCAGAATCAGATTGTGGTGGTGGTGGTAAAACTGTAAATATACTAACATTCATGGACTTGTACAAGAGAAATAGGTAAATGTTATGTGTAAACGTGTCTCACTGAAGCTATTTACAAATTTTTTTAAAAAGCTGCTGTAAAGGATGGTCCAATATTATATCAGAATTGTTTCTGGGGATATTAAATATAGCTTTTGTCAGGTTTTCAAAGGGATCCAATACCATAAATTTTTTTTTTTGACAGGCAAAGTGGACAGTGAGAGAGAGAGACAGAGAGAAAGGTCTACCTTTGCCGTTGGTTCACCCTCCAATGGCCGCCGCGGCTGGCTCACCGCGCTGATCCGAAGGCAGGAGCCAGGTGCTTCCTCCTGGTCTCCCATGCGGGTGCAGGGCCCAAGGACTTGGGCCATAGCAGAGAGCTGGCCTGGAAGAGGGGCAACCAGGACAGAATCTGGCGCCCTGACCGGGACTAGAACCCAGGGTGCCAGCGCCACAGGCGGAGGATTAGCCTATTGAACCGCAGCGTTGGCCAATACCGTAAAATTTTAAGAACCACTTAATGAGTCAATTTCTTTTTAGCACTGTAATTCTACAGTTCTACAATCTGAAAGTTTATTGTCTCAAAATTACCATAATAAAGTATTGCTTCCACAGCCTTGCAAGAGTCTGTTTATCCAATAATATAAGTGGACTAGATACTAGGTGTTCATTTATTTTAAAATTTGATGTATTATTGATAGTGTTATCAATATTTGCTTGGCTGGGATATTTCTTGTTAGGCTTGCCCGCACTTGGCCTGCGTGCACAGGGTTTTTAGTCATGGCCACATCTGCAGTTCATTTGCCAATGGCGTGCTGTAATGACACGTGTAGCTCCTGTAATTTTCTCATCTTGGAGATCACTGATTGCAAAGCTGGTAGAGCTCACAGATGCTCCATGGTCCTATCACTAGTACACCAGCCTTCTAGCAAGAGCTAGAAAGTGGGCCCCAGAAGGGATGCTCTATATCTCATGTAAACAGGAAGACTGGGAATTTTTAGGCCAAGTGCAATATGGCGTCAGGAAGAGACATTTCTGGGTAAGTGGGATGTTAACACAAGGAGTTGTGTTGATTTCCAGTGTGTGGGCAATGTGCTATCTGCCAACTACACTTAAGGTTATGTGTTCCTAGATGCCAAGAAACATGTCTAGAGCTTATTTTACAATGCTAAGCAGAAGGTTGTATATACACCAAAAGCATTTAACGTTTGTTAAATTGCGGTGTGATTTTACTCTGCAGAAAAGAACTGCATAGAATCTAAGTGTCCATCAGGGAGGCTGGATTAAATAAACGGATACTTTCAAACTATCGTAGTAGTAGGCATGTTTACATGTGCCATTATAAAGAATTCTCAGTATGCTAGTAAGTGAAAAGACAAGGTATAGAGCACCTCCGGTTAAGTAAAACGAATGGAGTGGTCTTACCACATGGAGTATGCAGCCCTCCTTTCTGAGGGTACAGATCTGTTTGTGCTGGATGCCTTGGGGAGGAGGAGTGACTGTTACAGGAGGAAAGAGTAGTGAGGGAGGATGATGCTTTTTTTACTGTAGCAGTTTTCTCTCCTCTTTTGCTATTTTCACGTATAATTCTATTAATTTATCATTTGAAATCTTTTAAAAATTGTATTACAGAAAACACTTTGGTATCACTTGCATGTACGTTATCCCATCTAACGTAAGGAACAACCCACCTGAGGCAGGAAGAAGCTGAGGCTCGGAAAGTGCAAGTGACCTGATGGAAGGTCACACAGCGAGACAGTAAATCATAGCACACCTGATTCTAGGCCCAAATCCTCAGGGTCCGGGTTCACTGATGCTTTTCTCACAGCTCCACACACTAAGCTCGTGTCGAGGTAAAACTGGTACACAGTGCACTTTCACTCTGTGCTCAAGCAGCTTGCTTTTGCTAGAGATCTCAGGTCAAGCTTAAATATACTGTGTGTTGGGGCCATGGTCACGTAGCGGGTAAAACCATCACCGGAGATGCCAGCATCCCGTATTGGCACTGGTTCGAATCCTAGCGGCTCCACTTCATATGTACCTCCCTGCTAATGTGCCTGGGAAAGCAGTGCAAATTGGCCCAAGTACTTGGGCCCCTGCACCCACATGGGAAACCTGGAAGAAACTCCTGGCTTCAAATCAGCCCAGCTCCAGCCATTGTAGCCATGTATAGAGTGAACCAATGGATAAGAGATCTCTTTCTCTCCTCTTCTCTTTCTGTGTTTCTGTCTTTCAAGTCAGCTGTATGTTTCTGACATGCAGTGATAGATAATATACTCCAACAATGCTTTTCTATATATATAAAACAGCAACAAAAACCCAACAACCCCATGGTTGATAGCACATCACAGTAGTTAAAAGCCTGTCTCTGAAATCGGTTAAATCTGGGCTCGAGTCCTACTTCCCTAAGTTAATAACTGTACCATCTTGGGAAATACTCTTCATCCCTGTTTGTATAATGAGGGAAATAGGACTCATCTTACTGGTGTTCTGTGGTGATAGTTTGAGATGTCACAATAAAGTGCCCGAGATAATAGTGGGCTCGATGTAAGTGCCAAATTCAAGCCCTCCTCTTGGCCTCAGCTCTCCGTAAATCTTCCAAGACACACCCAGTTCTTCCCCAAGCTCTATCTGACTTACCTTTCAGCCTCAACACCCATCATCTGCATTAATTAATCTCATTGTCCAACGTACATCAAGGAGTTCACAGGGAAAATACAGAACGTACATCCTTGGTATATAACATCTTGTGTCTTACCATTTTTGTAGGAGGCTAAAAAATTTCCCCTGAGTTCTAAAACTCTGATTTCCAGTCTCAAAGACTTAATCCAGTTTTTGTTGAAACAAGGGAAGCCTCCTTGTGCCATATTAGAATTCGCACCAAAAACTATCCAATATCCATGTACGTTAATTATAGCGGCAATTGCTGATGGCTATTCCAGAAATGTCTTCCAGGCTCAAGTGCTGTTTTTAGGTGATGGTTCTAAGGATCATCAGACACCTGTCCCATTCAGCAGCTGGAATATTTCAGCATCATCATGCTTTTAAAATAGCAGAAAAGCAACCACAAAGACATTTTAAACCAGAGGGGTTAGAATTGAAGACCATGATGCCATGATGCCAACTCTCAATGCAATCTTTCTTTCTTTTTTTTTTTTTTTTGACAGGCAGAGTGGACAGTAAGAGAGAGACAGAGAGAAAGGTCTTCCTTTGCCGTTGGTTCACCCCACAATGGCCGCTGCGGGAGTGCACTAAGATCTGAGATACTACAGCCTGTGGCTCCAAACAAAGTCAAATGGAGAAAAACATAGATTTGGCTGAAGGTTAAAAAGAATTGAAATACCTTAACCACCTCTCTGTCTTGCACCAGAAGACATTTCTTCTATACTCCCTACTCCTGAATCCAAGTCAGAATGAATGTAGGCTCCCTAAAAGCTCCACTGGGATGGGGAAGGGGAATTTTGAGAAACTTTACAGTGCCAGTGGATCTTTGGAGCTGGAGGGAGGCTTCAGAGATTTTCCTGTCTTGTCCATTTGTTTTACAGAGCAGGAGAGTGAGGCTCAGAAAGTTAAAGTGACATTCTCATGCAGCCCAGGGTGTTGAAGAAGGAATACAAAGCATAAGTGTTTCCAAGCAGACTTTGCAACTCGTCCTATTTCGGTGGATGTGGGTTAGGAATAGGCATGTGACCAGGTAGCAGTCAGATAGACATAAAGGATTTTAATCCCCAGCAAAAAGAGAACCAATGCTTAGAACATCAACAGCCATACCACAACCTTGCTGTGGCTGTGACACACCTCAGAATGGAAACTGACTCCATGGAAATGTATGTTCAGAAATACGTTCTCCAGTTTGTACGTTACCTTTTCATTTGTTGGTGAAATGTTTGCTTTGCTCTGCGGAAGCTTTTTGGCTTGATGCGGTTCTACTTGTTCATAGTTACTTTTGTCGCCTTTGCTTTCGGTAATTTAATAAAAAAAAAACCATTACCACGAGCAGCATCAAAGAGTTTTCCTTTGTGTTTTCTTGGAGTTTTATGGTTCCAGGTGTTAGGCTGAGATCTTTAATCTGTCTTGCGTTGATTTGTGTGTTTGGTGGAAGCTAAAGCTCCGTTTCCTTCTCGTGCATGTGGAGTAGCCAGGATCTGGATAATGGTTAGAACTCTGGAAATGAAAAGCAGAGGGGGAGAGTGGGGAGGGAGGCGGCAGTCAAATTCACGTGCAGACACAGGAGACATTCTTCCGCCGGCTTGTAGAGAGCCCCGCACTCAACCCTGCTCCCTAAACTTCCCTGTGATGCTGCTCAAGTCTCCTTTGAAACAATGAAGGCTTTTGTGTCACTTTTGTGTCACTTTTGTGATGCTGATTTAACAAATTACCGCAAACCTAGTGGCTGAAGAAGGCACCAATGTATTATCCTGTGGTTCGCAGGTTACAAGCCACATATGGCTTCCATAGAGCTAAAATCAGGGGTTTGGCAGTACTGAGTACCTTTGTGGAGGCTCAAGGGAAGAATCCACTTCCTTGCCTTTTCCAGCTTCTAGAGACCTGCACTCCTTGGTTCGTGGCTTCCTCCTCCATCTTCAAAGTCAGTACTGGTAGGGATAGGCATCGTGGCACAGCAGATAAAGCCACTGCCTGCAAAGCTCGTAATCCGTATGAGTGCCAGTTCGAGTCCCAGTTGCTCCACTCCCTATTCGGCTCCCTGCTAATGTACCTAGGAAAGCAGTGGAAGAGGCCCAAGTCCTTGGGCCCTGCCACCCACTTGGGAGATGGGAATGGAAGTTCTGCTCTTGGCTTTAGACTGGCCCAGCCTTGGCATCATGGCCATTTGGGGAGTGAACCAGTGGATGGAAGATCTTTGTTTCCCTCTCTGTAACTCTACCTTTCAAATAAATAAATAAATCTTAAAAAAAAAAAAAAAAAACTAAGTAAGTACTGGTAGATCTTTTAAAAAGCACAGGTAGAGTTTTTTAAATTTATTTTTATTTATTTAAAAGGCAAAGTTAGGAAGAGAGAGACAGACTTATCTTTTTTTATCTACTGGCCAGGAGATTTTTTTAAAAAGGTTTATTTATTTATTTATTTGAAAGTCAGAGTTACACAGAGAAAGAAGGAGAGGCAGAAAGAGAGAGAGGTCTTCCATCTGCTAGTTCACTCCCCAACTGGCTGCAATGGCCGGAGCTGCACCGATTTGAAGCCAGGAGCCAGGAGCTTCTTCCAGGTCTCCCACATAGGTGCAGGGACCCAAGGATTTGGTTCATCCTCTACTGCCTTCCCAGGCCGTAGCAGAGAGTTGGACCAGGAAGTGGAGCAGCCGCTACTCAAACTGGCACACATATGGAATGCCAGCACTGCAGGCGGCAGCTTTACCCACTATGCCACAGTGCTGGCCCCAAACAGGAGATTTCTGTTTCTGCCTTTCTTTCTCTCTGCTTCTGAAAAAAAGCTAATTACTTTTAAAATGAGTTAATAAAAATGTAAATTTTTAAATTCAAAGTTTAGTAATTTTAAAAAAAATTTATGTGAAAAGCAGAACAAGAGAGAGAGAGAGAGAGAATGAGAGCACTTTTATTTGCTGGCTCACTCCCCAAATTGCTGCCACAGTCAGGGCTGCACCAGGCCAGAGGCAAGGATTCCATCCGGGTCTCCCATGCAAGTAGCAGGGGCCCAGGCGTCTGAGCCATCGTCTGCTGTTACATTAACAGCTATGTTAACAGGAAGCTGCTTTGGTAGTACAGTAGCTGGGACTGCAGTTGGCACTCTGCTATGTATGCTGGCCTTGTGGGTAGCAGTTTAACTCACTGTACCAGAGCACTGGCCTCATGCTGAATAGTTTTAAATTAAAACATTTTAAATATATTCCAGGCATGGAGTACAGAACATCAGTGGAAGGAGATTGATGTTTGGGGGTAAGGTTATTATCGCATTTCTTAGTGGTGTGTGTCCACTAGCGGTATGTTGAAGAAATCTGCACTTCATTGTTGAATTAGTCACAGTAGCCAAATATGACAAGAACTGAAGTACCCACTGACTGATGAATGGATAAAGAAATTATGGTCTATACCCACAATGGAATATTACTCAGCTTTGCAAAAAGGGGTTCCTGACATTTGTGAAACCATGGATGAACCTAGAAGTTACCACATCACTATGTGCATAGATACCAAGAAAAGTATATCATGGCATTATGTCACACACTTTAAACATATGCAATTAAAAAAAAAGCAAAAGATGTGGCATCCGTACCTTTATGCATTAGACTCTCCTGTATGACTTTGATGATATGAATGCTGTTTCTGAGTAATAAGATAAAAAGATGGGGGTGTGTCTCTCATAGCATTTAAACTCTAGAATAGAATTCAAAGTGTTGTTACTTCCTGGGGAGACTTGTGCTCAGCTAAATACGTAACAGGAATTCAGCAGCTTTCATGGGTGTGAACTGAATAGTTAGTGTCCTTCAATATGTGGACAATGAAAAAAAAGTTTCACTTTGTTATGTTATGAAGAAATCAACAGGATTGAATCCAAAAAAAAAAATTACAAAAAAATCAGCCAAACGAGGAGCTGGTTTTTTGAAAAAATAAACAAAATTGACACCCCATTGGCCCAACTACCTAAAAAAAGCAGAGAAAAGACCCAAATCAATAAAATCAGAGATGAAAAAGGAAATGTAACAACAGACACCACAGAAATAAAAAGAATCATCAGAAATTACTACATGGACTTGTATGCCAGCAAACAGGGAAACCTATCAGAAATGGAGAGATTCCTGGACACATGCAACCTGCCTAAATTGAACCAGGAAGACATCGAAAACCTAAACACACCCATAACTGAGACAGAAATTGAAACAGTAATAAAGGCCCTCCCAACAAAGAAAAGCCCAGGACCAGATGGATTCACTGCTGAATTCTACCAGACATTTAAAGAAGAACTAACTCCAATTCTTCTCAAACTATTCAGAACAATCGAAGAAGAGGGAATCCTCCCAAATTCTTTCTATGAAGCCAGCATCACCTTAATTCCTAAGCCGGAAAGAGATGCAGCACTGAAAGAGAATTACAGACCAATATCCCTGATGAACATAGATGCAAAAATCCTCAATAAAATTCTCGCCAATAGATGCAACAACACATCAGAAAGATCATCCACCCAGACCAAGTGGGATTTATCCCTGGTATGCAGGGATGGTTTAATGTGCGCAAGACAATCAATGTGATACACCACATTAACAGACTGCAGAAGAAAAACCATATGGTTATCTCAATAGATGCCGAGAAAGCATTTGATAAAATACAACACCCGTTCATGATGAAAACTCTAAGCAAACTGGGTTTGGAAGGAACATTCCTCAATACAATCAAAGCAATCTATGAAAAACCCACAGCCAACATCCTATTGAATGGGGAAAAGTTGGAAGCATTTCCACTGAGATCTGGTACCAGACAGGGATGTCCACTCTCACCACTGCTATTCAATATAGTTCTGGAGGTTCTAGCCAGAGCTATTAGGCAAGAAAAAGAAATTAAAGGGATACAAATTGGGAAGGAAGAACTCAAACTATCCCTCTTTGCAGATGACATGATTCTTTATTTAGGGGACCCAAAGAACTCTACCAAGAGACTATTGGAACTCATAGAAGAGTTTGGCAAAGTAGCAGGGTATAAAATCAATGCACAAAAATCAACAGCCTTTGTATACACAGACAATGCCATGGCTGAGGAAGAACTTCTAAGATCAATCCCATTCACAATAGCTACAAAAACAATCAAATACCTTGGAATAAACTTAACCAAGGACGTTAAAGATCTCTACAATGAAAATTACAAAACCTTAAAAAAAGAAATAGAAGAGGATACCACGAAATGGAAAAATCTTCCATGCTCATGGATTGGAAGAATCAATATCATCAAAATGTCCATTCTCCCAAAAGCAATTTATAGATTCAATGCAATACCAATCAAGATACTGAAGACCTTCTTCTCAGATCTGGAAAAAATGGTGCTGAAATTCATATGGAGGCACAAGAGACCTCGAATAGCTAAAGCAATCTTGTACAACAAAAACAAAGCCGGAGGCATCACAATACCAGATTTCAGGACATACTACAGGGCAGTTGTAATCAAAACAGCATGGTACTGGTACAGAAACAGATGGATAGACCAATGGAACAGAATTGAAACACCAGAAATCAACCCAAACATCTACAGCCAACTTATATTTGATCAAGGATCTAAAACTAATTCCTGGAGCAAGGACAGTCTATTCAATAAATGGTGCTGGGAAAATTGGATTTCCACGTGCAGAAGCATGAAGCAAGACCCCTACCTTACACCTTACACAAAAATCCACTCAACATGGATTAAAGACCTAAATCTACGACCTGACACCATCAAGTTATTAGAGAACATTGGAGAAACCCTTCAAGATATTGGCACAGGCAAAGAATTTCTGGAAAAGACCCGGGAGGCACAGGCAGTCAAAGCCAAAATCAACTATTGGGATTGCATCAAATTGAGAAGTTTCTGTACTGCAAAAGAAACAGTCAGGAGAGTGAAGAGACAACCGACAGAATGGGAAAAAATATTTGCAAACTATGCAACAGATAAAGGGTTAATAACCAGAATCTACAAAGAGATCAAGAAACTCCACAAAAACAAAACCAACAACCCACTTAAGAGATGGGCCAAGGACCTCAATAGACATTTTTCAAAAGAGGAAATCCAAATGGCCAACAGGCACATGAAAAAATGTTCAAGGTCCCTAGCAATCAGGGAAATGCAAATCAAAACCACAATGAGGTTTCACCTCACCCCGGTTAGAATGGCTCACATGCAGAAATCTACCAACAACAGATGCTGGCGAGGATGTGGGGAAAAAGGGACACTAACCCACTGTTGGTGGGAATGCAAACTGGTCAAGCCACTATGGAAGTCAGTCTGGAGATTCCTCAGAAACCTGAAGATAACCCTACCGTTCGACCCAGCCATCCCACTCCTTGGAATTTACCCAAAGGAATTTAAATTGGCAAACAAAAAAGAGGTCTGCACCCTAATGTTTATTGCAGCTCAATTCACAATAGCTAAGACCTGGAACCAACCTAAATGCCCATCAACGGTAGACTGGATAAAGAAATTATGGGATATGTACTCTTTAGAATACTATACCGCAGTAAGAAACAACAAAATCCAGTCATTTGCAACAAAATGGAGGAATCTGGAACACATCATGCTGAGTGAAATAAGCCAGTCCCAAAGGGACAAATACCATATGTTCTCCCTGATCAGTGACAACTGACTGAACACCAAAAAGGAAACCTGTTGAAGTGAAATGGACACTATGGGAAACGGTGACTTGATCAGCATAGCCCTGACTGTTAATGAACAACTTAATACATTATCCCTCTTAGTAGTTTTTTTTTTTTATCTGTTCTACTTAATATGACTGGTTTAATTCTGTAATTATCACACAGTTATTCTTAAGTGTTGAAAATTAACTGAAATGTGAATCCTGTTAAACATAAGAGTGGGAATAAGAGAGGGAAGAGATGTATAATTTGGGACATGCTCAAGCTGACTTGCCCCAAATGGTAGAGTTAGAAACATACCAGGGGATTCCAATTCAATCCCATCAAGGTGGCATGTACCAATGCCATCTCACTAGTCCAAGTGATCAATTTCAGTTCACAATTGATCATAATGAAAGGACTAAGAGTCAAAGGGAGCACATAAGCATGTCTAGTACCTGCTAACACTAACTGATAGAATAAATAAAGGGGAGAGTGATCCAACATGGGAAGCGAGATACTCAGCAGACTCATAGAATGGCAGATGTCCTAAATAGCACTCTGGCCTCAGAATCAGCCCTAAAGGCATTCGGAGCTGGCTGAAAAGCCCATGAGAGTATTTCAGGCATGGAAAGCCAAGACACTCTGGCAAAAGATCTCTGTGAGTGAGATCCCAGTGGAAAGAACAGGTCATCAAAGAAGGAAGTACCTTTCTCTGAAGGGAGGAGAGAACCTCCACTTTGACTATGACCTTGTCTAAACAAGATAAGAGTCGGAGAACTCAGAGGGCTTCCATATCCGTGGAAACTCATGACTGGAGCATAGGGAGATTACTGATGCCACAGATAGGAGTGTCAATTTGTAAACTCAACAACAGGAGTCACCGTGCACTTACTCCTCATGTAGGATCTCTGTCCTTAATGAGCTGTGCATTGAGATTTAATGCTATAACGAGTACTCAAACAATATATTTCACTTTGTGTTTCTATGGGGGTGCAAACTGTTGAAATCTTTACTTAATGCATACTAAACTGATCCTCTGTAAATAAAAAAAAAAAAAGAAATTATCAATTCCCAACTTGACCCTCACTGGGATTAAACATGACAATAGGTCTGATCTGATTTCATCATCATTTAAAAAAAATCATCTATTATTTTTCACTTTATGTTTCTGTGTGGGAGCAAACTGTTGAAATCCTTACTTAATGTATACTAAGCTGATCTTCTGTATATTAAGATAATCGAAAATGAATCTTGATGTGAATGGAAGGGGAGAGGGAGTGGGAAAGGGGAGGGTTGTGGGTGGGAGGGACGGTATGTGGGGGAAGCCATTGTAATCCATAAATCGTACTTTGGAAATTTATATTCATTAAATAAAAGTTAAAAAAGAAAATATTAATGTTGAATGCTTTATTGTAGAGCTTACTTGTTACTAAAGACCTTACAGGTAAACTAATACAAGGCTACTAATTTATTATATAAATGCCTTTTAACTGATTCTTCTGGTGACATAAAAAGGAATTGATTTAAGAAAATGAAGGGAGAATTGCTAATTGGATGACAGCAGTTTGAATAATTCAACAGAAGCAAGGAATTTTAGTACCAGCCCACTGACGTATTTAGAAAGCTGGAAGAATCTTCTCTGCTGTCTGTAACATTTCTCAGGTTCAGCTGGAGAAAATCCATCCAACAACAGAATGAGCATTTAGTACCTCCAGCTTAGATAATGAATTGGTTAGAGAACTTGCTGACAGGTTATTAAATAACTTGCATTCACGAGCAGAATACAGCAGGGCTCTGGCAAAAGTCTACGTGACTTAAATGCAGTATAGTTGTTAACAAAGGGTGATCAAGTCATTTAAAAGCAAGTCTAGAAACTGGCTGGTTAATGCTGCAACTTTCGTCCACATTTTCTGTTCTCTTTTTTCGGGGTAGAGTGAGCTTCATTTTTAAGAAAAGTCCTAAAATTTGAGCTTTCTTCTACTTCTTCTCTAAAAGTAAGTGAATAAATCATGACAGTGTCTCCAACTGTGAAAGTCCCACACAAAATATATTTACCAATGGAGAGAATGTAGTTTGCAAATACATCTGGGATTACGGCTAATTCCCATACAGCTAATCAGTGTGAGTGCAGGCACATTTTTGAGCGATGTTTTGTCTACATATTTGGATTTTCCACTTATCTAACTTTCCCTTCTTGTCTGTATTTCACAGCATGACCAAGATTTCTAGTATGTTCTAGAGTATTCATCATGCTCAGTTTATCATGTCAAGCTAAGCTTAACTCAGAATGCCCTTGATCTTAGCCTTCTGTAGCCTATGGCTACCCACAGGCTTCCTGTTCCTTCTGTCCCTATCAGTCAGCCCAAGCGAGGCAGCTGTGATCCTACATTGTAGTGACTTTGCCACAGAAAGGAGAAGACAGATGTTGTGTCGTCAGTCTGAATTGCTTGCCTTTGCATACAGATCAGGTGATCCTTGAATTTCCCTTCATTCTCTCTTTATCTGTATTCATTCAGCAGCTGATGAGACTGTACTGTGTCTTCTGAGTAACATTGCATTTTCTTTGCTGAATCGCGAAATCAATATAATTCTCAGCTGAGAATTAAAGAAATGATAAAAATTCAGAGGCCAACTCAATGAAGTCTAAGCTGGCTGCATGCATGATTCTGATTTAGGCCAGCTTTTAGCCAACTGTTGTCATATAGAGGTCAGGGAGGAATCCACTTGAGCTGCTGCTCTGACATGGGTGAATTCTTGGAAAATGTGAAGTTGATGTTCATGATGTAAACTGATAACCATGCTGACTACACAGCAACAACACCAACACCTACCAGGGACAAAGGATGAACACTTTGCAGCTAAAAACCAACAAAGAAAGCTGATCAGGCTGCCAGGATTTTGTATTCTGTCTAGATGTCCTAGGACCCGGTCAGCAGCTGCTGGAGAAGGATCAGGGTGGGTTGCTCAGTAACCCCGTGGTGCAGAGGCAGCGTAGGGGGTGGTGTGCGAGAAGAGAATTGAGTAGTGGCAGCAGGAGGAGGAGTAGGGGTGAGAAGATAAGCGAAGCCTCTGAACAAGAAAATGACGAATGTCCAGACTTCAAGTTGTCAGATCCAGTTCAGAGTTTCTAGTAATCTGAATATAGACTTTTATAATACCAAATTTTTTCTCCCAAAGTTTAAGTATGAGTAAATTCAGAGGATATGCTAGTATTGTTTGCAAAAAGAAAAAAATAGTAATGAATGTGCTTATTTAGTCCATGTATAGTTTTGGGTTGTAGTTGCTGATTTGCTATTTAAGTTCTCATCGAGTATAAAGTAATCATACTCAATTCAAACACTTGTTTCAGAGACATGATATGGAGAGTTACTGTTCTTTTAAACATTAATGAAGATCAAATTCCTACTAAAATTGAACTGTAACTGATACCAATTCCAAGGTTTACAGTTTGTGAAACAAAAACCAGGGTAGGTATGTGAGCTGAGTGTATCAAATAAATTTTTTTAAATATTTAAAATTTAAAAATATTTAAAATTTTAAAAATATTTATTTGATAGGGAGAAAGAGAGCTTCCATCTGCTGACTCATTGTAGCAAATGCCTGCAACAGCTAGGGGGGGCTGAACCAGACTGGAGCATGGAGCCAAACACTCTGTCTGGGTCTCCCAGGTGGGTAGTAGTTACGCAGCCACTTAGCAATTACCTGCCGTCTCCCAGGACGTGACTTAGCAGGAACCCGGATCCAAGAGCAGAGCTGGGATCCAAGCATAGGCACTTCAAAGTGGGATTGAGGCCTCTCAGCTGGTGTCTCGGTCACTAAGCTGAATGCACATGCCAATTAATATCTTTAAAGTTGGCTTAAATTATAACGTTGGCATAATGTAATTTAAGGGAAACCGTCCCAGAGATCTTTTATTCTGATCCTCCTTGTGGTATAGGTGAGACAGTGGTGTGTATTAACACTGGCACACCCAAGATCACACTGCAAATTAAGGTCAAAGGCAGAAATCGAACCCAGGTCTTCTAATTCCTCTATTGTCCTTTCCATTGCATCACAATTTACTAGTTAGATAATTTTTAAGAGTAAATATTGTAATGCTAAGATATTAGAAGAAATAAATGTTCTTGTTATGATTTCACATTTTATTTTGATCAGTGTTCTTTCTGAGTGGAACATAATCAAAATGAGAAGAGAGAAAAGAGTCAGAAACATATACTGCCATAGGTATAAATTGTAAATTTTAGGAGAAAACTCTGGGATGCAGTAGCCCGGATATAATGTATTTAAAGAAATAAGATTGTTCTAGACTTTTGTTTTTTCAAGCAGTAATAAAAAAAATTACAATCAGTTTTGCTGTTTACTATAGGAGAAATAGGAGAGCAGAAAATCACCAGTTGCCTCATTTTCTTTTTTAGTGAAAAGAGATGGCCAGTATTCAAGACTTGGGTTGACCACCATGAAGAAGTACATATTATTTTACAGTTGTCCCTTTTCTCGTTTCCAAGACAGTTAAGAATTGCTTGGGCATGTTTGTCCTAAGGCCCAGATGATGAGTGATGGCAGTGACATTTGTCCTGTTGCTTTCAGACTTGATGAAAAGCACTAGTCAATCAGTGTGTGCTGTGATTGATAGCCTTCTAAGTTTGCTCAAGAAAATTATAAGTGCAGTCAATGGTACCTGTTCCTCTAAACAGTGTTTATGCTCTACAATGAAGAATCTTATTCCTACATATGACCTGTAGAATGGCTTGATGCTTTAATATGATTAGATATATGCATAATTGACTGTCTCAAGTTCACATAACAAAAATGAAAATGTATGCCAATAAGTTTTTAGCTTCCCTAAGAATTACATATATATGAGCACAAATACATTTTTTTCAGATAATGCTCATTAGAGAAACATAAACATTCTCTTTCATAGAGAAGTGCTTCTATACTTTTAAATAGATACAATATTTAAGGGACTCATAGAAATCTATATCAGAAAGAGAATTGGAGAAACCAGAATAAAAAATGCAGCTATATATGCAAATGTAGCCCAAATTAAGATCTTTACTTGAATTTTTTTCACGTCTTGTCTTCATTATCTTTAAATTCTTATTTACATTTTTCCTTATAGCCCAAATCTCTCTTGCATTATTTGGCTGCAATTCTCACTTTTCACCTGCAACAAAGACACAACCATTGGGTGGCATCTATAACATGTGATGACTTCCAAAAGACAACCAGCCATCAATTTACAACAAGCAAGTATCTTATATTTTAAAGGATGAGTTTGTTTCAATTGCACTGGAGTGTAGCACAGAAGGCCAGCACTGACTGTCACTGATTATAGACCCAGGTACAGGCTCTTCCTGCTCAAGACCCTTTGTTTTGACTGTACCTAATGACAAAGAATTCACTTTATATCTGCTTCTCCTACTGCTTTACTGAGTGAGATGCAGGTGGGTGGTTAGATAGACGGGGAACCCGTGACTCATTTCTCTCCCATGAACATCCAGAAGTGATCATCTGTAGCATCCCATTGTGCAGAACTGAAACACTGGGCCTCTCCCAGCTGCAAGGCAGGCTGAGAAACCGAGTCTTGATTAGGGGTAGCCCTGAACCACATGAACACCAGGGATTTTATTAACATAAACTAGGTGGAAAATAGATTTGGGGAAATGGCTAGCACTTTTGGCCACACTGCACTCCACACATTTTAATATTGTAGTCGGAATCAAATCAGCCGTAATTGGGTGACTTGGGCTTGTATCTGCACATGTACTAGCACAATTCATAGTTTCCAAATCACTGAATTGCACTTCATGCTAAGAAAGAATAAATTAGTCAAGGACAGTATAAAAGAAAAAAGTGAAATCTCTGAACAGTATGTTGCCTAGAGTTTGTAACTAGATGTGTTCATAATATAGTATTTTATCTTACTTTCACATCAGCTGGGTAATGTGCCAACATTGCAGTAAGGTTGAGGAAGGTACACTTCACACATATGGCATGAAAACTCGATCCTCACTTTTATGAACCGTGAAAGGATCTCATAGTATGTTTTAGAAGTGAAGAAAGCGTGACATAAATAGATTTCACTCTAAGAAAATGTCTTCCTTCAATCATGTTATTTATTAAAAGCTTGGTTCTGATCTTTGTGAAGTGACTCGTTGCAGGTTCTCAAAATACTATGAAGTGTCCCGTTAGAGAGACAGGCTTCAGTCACGTGCTTAGCTTTGTTGAGGAATTCTAAACTTGGCCAGCTCATGATCAGGCCAGAACATTTCAAGGTGCTTCACAAAAGATGTACAGTTGCTTATCAATTGTAATACAATCTGTGGTCCTGAGATAAGGATTGAAAACAGAAGGAAACAAGTGAGTCACTACAACTATAGGCTTCTATTTTTGTTAAGATTATAAGGGAATTGTCTGCCTTCAATTCTGGCTACTTCCTATGTGACTATGCACAAAGAATGTAGGTGTGGTCAATAAAGCAGAAGAAGCTATTTTAATACTTTTTCATAACATCTTGCGTGTACTTTTAAACCAGGTCTATTCCATACAACTTGATCTTAAAAAAAAATTACATGGCATTAATTGTAAAAGGCAGTTCTTCCTATTTTCTGAAATAAGTTCCTGATTTGGTATCCCACTATTGCCCGTTCTAAATGATTTTCTTTTCCTTTTCTGGCTGGGGCTGGTCGGCATGCAATGACTTAACCTTTCAAGGTTTCTGGGCTTTATGTAGGGGTTGGGAAAGAATTAAATAAGCCTAAATTTTTTGTCCTCAGATTACCCTGTTTCTCTGACTTCTGACAATAGCCTCAGGCAGTCTCTCCCCAGTCCCTATCCTCCTCCTGTTGGTAGTTTCATTTTACCACCATGGATGTCCTGGCCTTCTAGCCTGTGTGTTCTTTAAGTCTGTCTGCTGTGAGTCAACACAAAACCCTGAAGGGATTCCTTGAAAAGATGACTTACGTAAGGATAAACACGCATCTGGGACTTCCACTGAGGATGTCCCATGATTCATTTAATTTAATTGCAACCTAGTGGTCTGGTCCTGGTCTATCCTTCTGAAACTATAACTAAATAGCGCAGACCGGGTCTTTTATGAGGGAAAGAAGTTAATTTTGCTCATGGATCTGGAGGCTTGGAAGTCCAACAGCTTAGTGGCAGCTTCCAGTGACAGTTTTTGTGCTCCATCAGAAGATGGTGGAAAACAGAGGGGCAAGTGGGTCTCACATAGGAGAGGCGAGAGGAAGAGGGCTGGGCCTGCTGGACAGCAACCCATGCCCATGGAGCCAACCCACTGCTCTAAGTGCACCCGCTTAGCCACCTAACCACCTCAAAGCCCCAGCTCTCAACACTGCCACATGGCAATCAATTTCCAATTTGAGTTTCACAGGGACCGAGCCATGTTCCAGCCATAGCGTGTCCCTCACAGCACCTGTGCGTGAATCTGATGAGGATGGTTAACAAGATACTCCACAGCGCTCTACTGCTCAGTTTTATACTCTGTGTTCAGCACTTCTTTTTAAATGGTGGGAAACGTTTCAGTAACTTTTTTTTTTTTTTGAGCATTTACTATGTAGGAACCCTGTTATATGCATATATACCTTATGTATCTGTTACTTCAGTCTTCATGTCTCTCAATAAAGTAGGAATAATTTTCTTCCCAATTTTACTACTAAGTAACTGGACCACAAGGAGGTCAAGAATTTGCCAGCGGGAGGTGGTTGTACCATTGTAGGTTAAGCTGGTTCGAGTCCCAGCTGCTGTACTTGGGATCCCACTTCCTGCTAATGCAGCTGGGAGAGCACTGGGAGATGGCCCAAGTACTTGGGTCCCTGCTAATGCAGCTGGGAGAGCACTGGGAGATGGCCCAAGTACTTGGGTCCCTGCTAATGCAGCTGGGAGAGCATTGGGAGACGGCCCAAGTACTTGGGTCCCTGTCCCCATGTGGCATATCTGGGTGGAATTCCTGGTTCCTGGATTCTGTCTGGCCCAGTCCCAGCTATTGTGGGCATTTGGGCATTGAACTACAGGATGGGAGTGCTCTCTTTCTCTCTCTCTACCCCTGCTCACTTCAAGTAAATAAAAAACTATTTTTAAAAACTGTAAAAAAATAAAAATAAAAATAAAAAACAGGCCACACAGCCAGGATGTGGCAGATAGAAAGATGGTAGTTTTATTCTAGAAACCTGCTCTTTCTCATTCACTAACCCATCATAGCCTCTTGCTTGAGGAGCTCAGCCATGGCTGCCAAAACTTTTCCTTAAAAAATTGAAGACATGTTGAAGCACTCGTCAGTTTCGAAGCTCTGTTGGAGTAGCGTTGTGTTGATACTCCTGTCCTCGGGGCTGCTCTCTGCTCTGCTCTGGCCACATGACTGTTGTGGGAACAGCAATCTGACCCCATCTTCCAGACCGCTGTTTATTGATCTCTAAGTGGGCACTTGACTCAACGAAGAGTCCCTGGATATACAGAGGAGTCGGAGGCTCCAGTTTTTGCCTGGCTGTGTCCTTGAACAATGAAATGTAAACTTGTAGTAGTGGCCATTGTCTCCCACATGGGTGAGGAAAGAGAAAAAGTGGGTCTGAAAGCAGAAGAGGAGCAAAGCAAACCTTCACAAAGAAGCAGAGACATTTTCCTGGGTTAGTGTAGCAGACCGGTGCTGTAACTGGCCCTGGTTTGCCACTCCCTTACTGTTTGTGGCTTCACTCATGTTAAGTCTTCGAAGCCCTTCCCATTAAGAAGTAGAGCTTAGTGTTCCCTCACCTAAATCCAGGCTGGCAGAAGTGACAGGGTGCCACAGAAAGCTCTGTACATTGATGCTTTTCCCCCTGGACTCGTCTGCTCCCTAAGACCATACTTGTTGTATGGTCTTGTTGAACAGAGAAGAAACACAGCCACGGTGCCCCAGCCAAATCCACCCTAACAAGGCAGCCCCTAACTGACCCGTCAGCTGATGCAAACAAGAAGCCAAGGTGAGATCTTCCAGGACCAAGCCAGATAATCACAACTTCCCAGCCAATGTGTAGACTTGTGAAAAATAGTCAATGGTGGCTATTATCAGTGTAGTTAGGTAGTGCTAGCTGACTAGTACAGTAACCTACAGCATTCTACCCGCAGTCCTGAGGCCTGGTACATGTCAGCACTGGGGTTCCAGGACCCATGCTAGAGTGTGACTATACATTCTCCATTTGTCTTAAGCTTCTTCATTTGGGTCTCTGTTATATACGGCTACAAGAACGCTGGCTGACTTGTTTCTCAGCGTCTGGGACTAGCAAAGAGAGCATCTTCCTATGATGAAGTGGGTCAAGGATACCAAGCAGGGAAGAGGAAAGGAGTGTTCAATCCGGATCTGTGCGGGAAAAGCAACAACAGGAACTCAGTTGAGTGTTTCCAGTGGCGGAAATTTAGTCCCAGGGATCTGTTAGAAAAGAAATGGAAAAGAGAAAGCAGGAGGAGGACGAAAAGCGCGGAGGGTGATACCCAGAAAACAAACTCCTGCTGCTCCCGCACTGGGTTCCTGAGCCCGGACCACCATCGTGCTCATGGAGACCCTGTGGTGTCTGCTTCTGGATATGCTGATAGATGAAATTTTGGCAACCGGGTTACTATAGCAAATGTCATCATTGCTGCCCACTGCCAGACACTAGAAACCACGGTGAATCCCTTGTCCCCACCTTCTGCCTTCCAGTAGCCCACCAGGGACCGCTGGTGTTCCTAGCCAGGAGCTGCTGGCAAGGGGCTCTGGTAGCTATAGCCAGCAGACTTCCAGCCCTCGGGAGTATTGTACAGGGATGAACAGGGGCAGGACGAAAAGCAAACAAGCAATTTTGGATAAGAGAAAGTAGCAATGAACTTCAAGAGAAGTGACTTGGAGGGATGGTAAAGGATCCTCATAGACAGCACAAAACACAATGGAACACAGCTCTTCCTATAGGAAGCCTGCAGGATTGGCCCAGGACTGGACAATGGGCACTGGTGTCACTAGAGGACCACAGAGCCCGCTTCTAGGTGTGTGAGCCTTGTGGTGTCCCTGGGACTTCAACACAGCCCAAGAGCAGCAGAAGGGACATCTGACAACATGCTGAGTTTTTCCTTAGCTGGGTAAAAGGAAACGCAAAGATGATTACATTTTATTTGGAGAAAAACAGTGTGCAGTATAATATATGAGAGCCAGAGTATTCAAAGCAAGTTCCGCACTCTGCAGAACAATGGTGTTGCAAATTGCCCAGCACTCCGGATGTCTCAGGATGGAAAAAGAGCCCAGTGGGCTCAGTGGGGTGCCCATGGGTTGCACAGATGTTACCCAGCCAGGTGCCCTGATGTCTGGATTCGTCTTCCTACTGGCCCACATTTCAGAACAGAACATTAGAAATAGAAGAGGGGCCAGAACTGTGGCATAGCAGGCAAGGCTGCCGCCTGCAGTGCTGACATTTCATATGGGCGCTGGTTCAAGTCCCAGCTGCTCAACTTCCGATCCAGCTCTCTGAAACCTGGATGGAGAAGGCAGAAGGCTACAGAACTATCGAAGGAGGGAGCTTATTTTTATTGTTTGTTTGTTCTGCAGTTACTGGATTGACTTTCAAAGCAGATTGCTTATTTGATCTGAAAATCCAGACTGAGCCATTTAGTGATGTCAGTATTGACCAGATTCCCTCATCTGAATAAAAGGTGTTGGACATGATAAATTCCCAAATCTCGAGTATTTCACCACCAGGAGGAGGCTGCCCCGATGCATTAGCTAGGT
This sequence comes from Oryctolagus cuniculus, assembly GCF_051225735.1. Classification (NCBI taxonomy): domain Eukaryota; kingdom Metazoa; phylum Chordata; class Mammalia; order Lagomorpha; family Leporidae; genus Oryctolagus; species Oryctolagus cuniculus. The sequence goes on from NC_142872.1 coordinate 18,476,239, forward strand.
GTTCTTGCCATGTGACAGTGAGACAGTGTTAGGTTTTTTCCACTTGGCTTCAGTTCCTGGTCCTCAAATTGTCACCTGGTGAGTGGGGCTTGTCTATGGGCTTGCTGCTGAGCCAGGGCGACCTGAGCTCTGGAAAGCCTTAAAGAGCTGTTTTTTGCAAGTCAGGCATGCAGCAGTGTGACTTTGAGACCCCTGAGCTCCGAGGCAGCCTTCGAAGCACGATGAAGTGGGAGATACCATCCAGGGAGATGAGGGCTCCATCAGCAAGGGTCACAGTGAGGTTCCTGGGTACATGTACAGTTGGAACAGATGGATTATGAAGCAATTAGAAATAACTTGGCCATTAGGTTTCTTTGTTTTTGGGTTTTTTTTTTTAGTTTTTAAAAATTTTATTTGAAAGGCAGAGTTACAGAGAGGCAGAGAGGTCGTCCATCCGCTGGTTCACTCCCCAAATGGCTACAATGGCTGGAATTGGGTTGATCCGCAGCCAGGAGCCAGGAGCTGCTTCCAGGTCTCTCATGTGGGTGCAGAGGTCCAATAACTTGGACCATCTGCTGCTGCTTTCCCAGGCCATTAGCAGAGAGCTGGATTGGAAGTGGAGCAGCTGGGGCTCGAACCAGCAACCATATGGGTTTCCAGCAGTGCAGGTGGTGGCTTAACCTACTACATCAAAGCACCAGGTCCAAAGGCATTAAATATTAATACAAGCCCAGGTGGTGGGTTTTTTTGTTTTGTTTTGTTTTGTTTTGTTGTTTTGAAAGGAAGAGCAAGAAAGGGAGAATCAGAGATCGATTCTCCATTGGTTCACTCCACAAATGGGCACAATAGCCAAGTCTGGGCCAGGCAGAAACCAAGATCCAGGAACTCCATCCCAGTCTCTCCCGTGGGCGACAGGGGCCCAAGTACTTGAGCCATCGCCTGCTGCCTTTCCAGGTGCGTCAGCAGGAAGCTGGATGAGAAACAGAGTAGCAGGGACTTGAACCAGGGCTCTCACATGAGACGCCGCATCACAGCCAGCCTAACCTGCTGCGCCACAATGCCAGCCCTTCATAGGTTTTTTTCCTTTCACCTTTGTGTATCCTCTAATGTTTTTGAGGAGGACATGTACTAGTTATAAGTTTTGTAAGTAATTCAAAATTATCCCAAAGGAGATAAATAAAAAAAGAAAGAAGTAGCAATCAGGCTTCTAGCTATGGCAAATATAGAACGAAGTATGCGGGCGTTTTTTCTGATCTGAAAATGACGTAATGACCAGTGCCGTCCTCACCCTTAGTGATGCCCTCCCACGTGACAGAGAGCTGCTCTGTGTGACAGCAGAACGTGGCAGAGATCGAGACGGAGATGCTGTTTCTTCCAAGGCTAAATCCTGACAGTACAGCTTCTGCCCCAGGCCCGCCATCTCTCTTGGACAATTGGCGGTGAGCAGGGGGAGCCGTCCTGTCTTGGCACCCTGTGGAGAGGCTCCTGCAGTGACGAGATGAGGCCCTGTGTAGAGAGAGCTGAGCAGCAGGTTCCACAGCTGGGTGGCTGCAGGCCCAGCTGTGACAGGTTAACTGCGACAGGTTTCATGAGAAACCCTGATCCAGAGCCCCCAGTTAAGCCACTGCTGGAATCCTGAACCTCAGAAACCATGTGTAATAATAAAGGGTTATTGTTCCAATCTGCTAATTTGTGGGGTAATTTGTTACTCAGCACGATATAAGTAATAGAGTAAGAATTAGAGAACTGACGGAGATAAAGAGATGAGGGTTGCATGTAACATTACAGGCATTTGTAGAAAACAGAACTGATGAAATTCTGGAAGACCTGGGTTACTTTGGACCATCCACCCTATAGACTCCTACTCCAAACCTTTTCAACTTGATTGACTGGAAGGCTTACTATCCTGTGGACATGTATTTCTAGTTGCATAATGGAAGTCCACAGAATATATAGCTTTACTTTCAGAGAGTAAACATTTTTCTCTGTAAATGTCCGAGGCTGGTGTTGTAGCTCAGCGGGATGAGCTGCAGTGTGCAGCGCTGGCATCCCATATGGTTGCTGGTTCGTATATTGACTGCTCCACTTCTGATCCAGCTCCCTGCTAATGGCATGGGAAAAGCAGCAGAAGATGGGCCCCTCTACCCACATGGAAGATGTGGATGGAGGTTCTGCCTCCTGGCTTCAGCCTGGCCCAGTCCCTGCTGTTGCAGCCATTTGGAGAGTGAACCAGCAAATGGAAGATCTCTCTGTTTGTCTGTTTCTCTCTCTCTTTTTTCTGTAACTCTGCCTTTTAATAAATAAATACATATTTTTAAAAGTTAATGCCCTGTTCTTAACTACCAGAAGAGTTTTTCTTAAAATAACCATAAAATTCATTATATGAGAAACATGATTTTACATAAAAGTCTAGATGACAACAGTTGACAAATTTTAAAACCTCTTTCCACTGTAGAATTTTGACATCGTTACTATGATTTTGACAGCAGATAATTTTCCAGGTGAGTCAAGCTAAAGTGTTTTTGGAAAATGACATTTTCTTTGTAGATCCACAGCTTGAAAACATGAGAGGGAGCTACAGTTCACTGACCAGTAAATAAACTTAGTATGCGAAAAAACGCTCTTATTAAAGAAAGAACCACAAAATAATTTCTTTTCTTTTGTTAGTTTGATGGTGCCAATTTGCTAAAACAAACATTTCCAAACAAAAATAAATATGGTGGGGCCAGTGTTGTGGCACAACACCTAGAATGCTGGCATCCCTTACTAGAGTAACAGTCCAAGTCCTGGCTGCTCTGGTTTTGATGTAGGTCCCTGCCAGTGCACCTAAGAAGCACTGGGAGATGGACCAAGTGCTTGGGACCCTGCCACCCATGTGGGAGACCTGGGTTGAGTTCCTAGCTCCTGGCTTCAGCCTGGTCCGGTCTGGCTGTTTGTGGCCATCTGGGGAGTGAACCAGCGAATGGAAGACCTCTCTCTCTCTGCCTCTGCCTCTCTGTAACTCTGCCTTTCAAATAAAATAAATATCATCATTTATTTATTTTATTTGAAAGGCAGAGTTACAGAGAGAGGGAGAGAGAGAGAGATCTTCTGTAGCTGGTTCACTTCCCACGTGGTTGCAATGGCCAGAGCTGGGCTGATCTGAAGCCAGAAGCCAGGAGCTTCTTCCAGGTCTCCCACTCATGTGCAGGGGCCCAAGCACTTGAGCTGTCTTCTACTGCTTTCCCAGGCTCATTAGCAGGGAGCCGGGTAAGAAGTGGAGCAGCCAAGACTGGAACCAGCATCCATATTGGATGCTAGCACTGCAGGCAGCAGCTTCACCCACTACACCACAGTGTATGCCCTAATCCTAGAAATTTTTAAGAGTATGTGATGGAGAAATGAGAAAGGGTGGGAGTTGGTTTTGTTTTTCTCAGGATAGCTGGATGTGAGGCATAAATTTCAGTTCTGTCTGTGGTCCTGTTTTCACTCATGTATGTGAAGCAGAAGATGACTGCTGGGTGAAGGGAGGGAATAGTCCAGAAACACAGAGCAAGGAGAGCACACCCCATCTTTCCAGATACTCCTGTGTTCCTTTTTGCCTAACCCGTATGGAATTTCTTTGTCTTGAAAATAGGAGTTCTAATACCAAAATAATACAGTGATACATTCTAGAGGGTTAACTAAGGAAGTTGAGAAATATATAACTATACAGCTAGTAGTCACATCACTGGAATCGCTCTAAATGATCAACAGCATAAGATTAGTACATCCATTGTGTGCTCAATCTAAGTCTTGTTTTAGGGGAATTTGAGAATAGGATTATATGTGTGTGATGTATGCTAAAGAAAATAGAAAGTTTGGAGAAGATTATATAATACTCCCTTTTTGTGTTTAATTACTGGTAAATCAGCATATAAAAGATTATGACATCGTATTTTAAAATGTCACAGATGGCTTTCCATGATGGGGCTGCAAAAATTTTTTGTTTCCTCATTTTTTTAAACAATCTCTTAACCAAAAAAAGGAGGTTGCATTCTTTGTGCAAAAGAACAAATAAAGTTTAACACTACAATGACAATTAATATGTGGGATGTTCATTGACACACAGGTTGAGTAAAAACAAAAAAACTGTAACACATGAAAGTGTAAAAGAGAACTCAGCAGTAGCTTAACGTCAATTGAAACCAGATAATATGATGAGCAGGAGAATGTGAAACAGGACCTCCTGCAAATGAATTATTGTGTGATTGCTGTGGTTATCTTGTGTGGATAAACAACAGGCTTATAATAAGCAATTGAACAAAATGTGCTTTGTAAGGCTCGCTCACTCTGGACAGCTAGTCACTGTCTGAAACCTCACTCGTGCAGTAACTGTTTAATCCAAAGTGAAAGTTCAACAGGTAAGGATGATGTATGCTGAAATCTAAGCATAGTATTGGAAGCTGTCATTTACTTACACTTGAAGCAGATGAAGGAAGAGGACTAAAAAGAAAATATTCAATGGAAAAGTAGAAAATGATCAGATGATATATTGCAAAGCTTTTGGAGACACAGATTATCTAAACTGTGATTCATTCAAACATAAAGAATTCAAAGTCAAGCTCTCTAAACACCTGCCTGGCATCTTACCCTTCTAACTTGTTTTATGCTAAACAGCTTCAATCACAAGATGGAGTTGGCAGTGTTTCAGAAATGCTTTTCAACAGCACAAAAACCTTTTTTTGGAAACAGGATTAGCTTACCACAAATATGGGTATGTAAAAGTAGGCACAGAGTTATGCAATATTTATTCAAGTGGAATTCTTCCAATATTTTCTGGAAGAGAGGTACTTTTCAATAATGCCCTTCTATGGATCAGCATCTTAGAGAAGGTACTTAGGAGTGTTCAGCTTTTTTATTTTTATTTTTTTGGATGACTGTTCTTAAGTGTAAAAAAAAAGGGAAAGTCACATAGATATCAGCTTTTCTGTGTAATCAATTTCAATTAATTTCATTTTAATAAACTTTATTTAAGGATTTATTTATGTAGCAGTTTCTTCCACTAGTTTTTGTTTTTTTCTGTTTTTTAAAACCTGAAAACCAATTACTGTGTTGGATGGCCAAGCTTCTTCTGCTTCACTTCTAGCAAGCTTCTTAAAGGGCAGGAAAGAACTGGCCTGTACAGTAGTCTGTGCATTAACCCATCTCCAGTGTCACCTGCCTGTCTTCACTGCCCATTGGGTTTCTATCGTGAACCATTTTATAGCGAACTTGGACCTGATGGTGGAATTTTACTACATGTCTGTCACTCACCTGTGATTACACATAGCCCTGAAATCTTTTTTCCTGTGTGCTCAATAGCTCTCCTTTGGTTTTTCCTTTTGACTCCTGAAATCTGACAAGTATCTGAAATTCGGTCTATAGCTCATTGGTCCTTTCTGCTTAAAGTTGTCCTGTAGAGAACTCGTTCACCCTCTGGCCTGAGATTTCAGCTCTTGTTTGATTCCTGTGTCTTAGTCCCACTTGCTTAGCGGGTGTTATCCTTGCATTATGGCCTCACTGGAATGGAACCCATCATCTGGCGTTCTCAGCTGACTGTTGCCTTTCTTCATGGGTTGGTTGCTAAATATTGTCAGTTCTTTCAGAGCCTTTCCTGCAAATCTGTCTCTTCATTTCATTTGGCAATTGCTGTTAGTAAGCTGTAGCGTCATCATCGTATTGATTTCTCTGCACCTTTGACACTGGGACTCCTAAAGAGTTCAGACAGACGTCCATATTGGTAATTTACTTGGGTAATGACCCCATCCTGCATGACTGAGAGGCTGAGGGAATGAGCTCAAAGAGGCCTTATTGCCTGGGTTACCACCACAGGTAACTGAGGCTGGCTCTCTAGGGATCTTACAATGAACCTTGTGACGTGCAGCTCAGGAAACATACCTGAAAGATGAAAAGAGGAAATATTCCTTAGAAGTGCACGTCCCCCTTGGGTTAAGATAACCCTCCTGGCGGTAACTCCCTGTGCTTCCTGGCTCTCTCTGCGTGAGTCTGTGCAGTTCTCTTCACCCAGCCGTGACCTAAGTTCTGCAGGAAATCACAGGTAGCGTTTGGGGCTTAGGTGACCCTGTCCATTGGAATCTACAAGATGCTTGCTTATAGCTCTAGCAGTGTGCAGGTGCACTTGGCTCAAGGAGGATTTGAGTGGCTGTAAGAAAGTGTGTGAGTTGCCTCATTACTAAATTTGCTATGTGTCTCCTCAGCTGGACTCTTATTGTCTCTGTGCCATGTATACATTAAGTAGAATCAAGTTGCTGACTGAATCATTCAGCCAATATTTCACACTCAGTTTTCTACTTTTCTCTTTCTTGATCCACATTGAAAATGAACTGGTAGACTTTATAGAATTTGAGCCATCTGTTTACCTCTCTGGAATTTGAGTAACAAGTACCAGCAGTCCTCTTTGGTTCTGCCCCCTGTATGGATGTCAAAGCACTCCCCACCTACCATTGATCAGGCTAATATTATGGATTATTTTCTCATGATGGTACTGTGTTCCTTTGATATAGTTTTCTTTTTAAGGTTTATTTGTTTTATTTGAAAGGCAGAGACAGAGAGAGAGGTCTTCCATCTGATGGTTCACTCCCCAAATGGCCACAACTCCTGGAGCTGCACAGTTGCTGGGCCATCTTCCATTGCTTCTCCAGGCCATAGCAGAGAGCTGGATAGGAAGTGGAGCAGTCAGGACTTGAACCAGCATCCATATGGGATGCCAGCACTGCAGGCAGTGGCCTTACCTGCTACACCACAGTACCGGCCCTAATGTAGTTTTCCTTCAGACCACAGAACATCAGTGTAGAAATCTGACCAGTTTAGCCACACAGTCACTGGCTGAAGAGAGTAGACTACCTAAGATTGGAGGACTGGACTCATTAGCCCTCACAGCCCAGCCAACTGAGATAAACTTACAGAAGTGTTTTGAAACCTTCTACCCTGGATCATGATCAAATTGTCCTAGTAACTTAAGGTTACTTTTCATTGCATTTACTTATCTTTACATCCTGAAGCTTAGAGAGACATTTCTTGCATTTTCCTCTCCAATGTAGCCCATCAAAATGACTTGGAAGACTTTAGTAATTTGTGTTAAGTGCAAGTTAGATGTTGACATTTGAGATACATTTATATCCTACATGCAAACACAATCTATTTTTAGAATGCTCTAAAATTGAGAAGGGGAAAACAAAATCACTTACTTTATCCTTGGGTACAGTATAACATGCACAGAATTTATCAGGCTCTTGAGTTACTCCTCAGAGGTTTTCAGCTGTTAAAGTTAGCAGAGAACCTCCCCTAGATATAAATTTGAGGAATTGTTTTGACCTGAAATAAAATATCCTTACTGTTTTTTAAAGCACTAGTAAAAAATAAAATTTGAAAAATGTACTCATTTATTTAAAAAACTGAAGCAGAATTTGTATTCAGGTGGACTCCACGTTTCCCAGGCTTGGGGACTGTAGCTTATTCTTCATGGGATCTGTTGGAAGAGTTGACACATAGTATATGCTAATAGAAGTGTTTGAGTTGGAGGAGTTGGGGGTTGTTGTTGAGTATCCTTAAAAACCCAAACAACACAAAATACGTTGCTTACCAGCTGGAGCTCCGTTCTCCACGGTGCCTACTGTAAACTGAGACATCTAGAATACGTGATCCTAGGGACTCCTTCTGTTCAGAAGAAGGTTTACCATTCTTAAGTAGACTTTCTCTGTTTTCACAGGCTGATAGTACTAGAAATGGAAGTTGGCCACACAGGCATGATAAGTCCATCCTTCCCTGGTCATTGAAAATCGGGTACATGGTGTAAATTAGATTCCTGGCGATGGTGATGGGTCAAATTGTCTACAGTCGTTTGTTTCACACAGACAAGGACAAAATGACAACAGTTAAGCATAAACATCTTCATTGGCTTTACTTTCAGCTTAGGACCTGGCAGCATTTTATTACTTAAAATAGAAGGAGTGTTCTGATGGGCCTAGCAAAGGGGTTTTGGTTTAAAGACCCAGGGTGACTAAAGAAAACAAACAAATGAACAAACAGAACCAAAAGCACATTGGTCATTTTTAAGTCACTCTCCCTGTATGGTGGGAGACAATAGGAAAATAGCTGATTGATTAACACCAGTTTAGTTCATGTTCCTTTTTTTGTGTATGAATTAAGACAAAGGGAACTTCATTATCACGCCAATTGAGACTGGCTTGTTTGGGAAATTTGGTTGTTATCTCTCTAAGCCTGATTTCTCAGAAGGTCGGATTAACAGTGCACTTGCAGCTCTGTGCAACTCAGCACAAGAGACTCGTTTTGACTTTCACTTTGCTCTGTTGGGACCCAGTGCAGGAGCTTAGTCCAGAACCGTGGCCTCCTCTAAGTTTAATTTAACCATGTCAGCCAGGGGAGTAAGGCAGAAATATATATCCTGTCAGTGACTCATTTTCTCTAATGATGAAAGGTGACCACACTGATAAAATTCGCATTTTGATGTCCTGCCAGAAGGCTCAAGTAATTTGCAAGCGAAATCAACAAAAAAGAGTGAGAACAAAGCCCATTGTTTTTCTTTTATTTGGGAATTACATAGTATTTTCCTATAGAAAAAAAAAGTTTTCTAGCAGTTACTTGTATACTGAATATGAACAATTAATCTATCTTCATGTGGAAGTTTTCTCTTTTATTTATAGTTAGAGAAGAAATTCTAATATGTATCTCTGGGGGAGAGTATCTTTCCTCTCTCTCACATCTTTGTGCCCTCAGAACCTAAAACAAATATGTCCAGTTCACTTCAGAATGTGAAGATGGCTCCCCTTGTGTGTAAAACTAAGCTCTTTTTGCCCTAAAACACATCAAACCACCTCTTAGGCTGCCATTAATTTTTCACTGTGGCTTTAATAAGCGGTCAAGCTTGTTAAGAAAGAAGAGAGCAGATCTTTGGAGTTGAGAGATGGAGAGATAGGAGGTATGGGGTGGGAATGGGTGGTGATATTGGATAATGAAGCAGGAAGTCACGGAAGTGGATTTGGGAGCTGAAGTGAGTGCCCTGCTGTTCCCTGATGCCCGTGATAACAGAATTCAGCCTTGGTTCTGGGCCCTGACACGACACTAGTTTGGCTGAGCTCCGGCCTTGGTCTTGGTCCTCATTCTGCTCCAATGCCCTGAGAGAAGTAAGAGTCGTGCCTAGCCTTTGCCAGGCTCTCTTACACTGCAGTCACCTCTCCCAGGAACAAGGACTGGCAGGAGCCAGCCATGGAGATACCACTTCCGGTCAGTGTTCCGAGGCCAGCCTAGAGCCCAAAAGATCTTTCCATATCAAACCCCCTGTTCAAGATGATGAATCATCACTAAGGATTCAGGTCTTCTCCTGACTTGTCTGTCTTGTTAATACCTCTTTGTCCTGGTGGGTGCTGAGTAGACCAGTTGTTTCAGTAAGAGGGCAGCGTTTTCAGACTACTCATCCTGAGTTAGTGTGGAGGGAGTAAGGTGCCATGGGATAAATGGTCAGTTATGCAATACAGGAAATTAAGAATACCCATCAGGCTCTTGGAGAGCCCATCATGCAGCGAAATACATGCTGATGAGCTTCAGTGGTTTTCATCTATTGCAAACAGAGGCTCCTCCGTTTTAAAGCATGTATCTCCAACCTTGACTTTGAGGCTACTTTTTCAAAATCAGCCGAACATTAATGAAGTATGGAGTTAGAGTTATCATGTATATTTGAATTATACACTTAACCACTGGGATAATTTAGGCTAATTGGCTCCATAGCCCCTCAATTATCTAGTAGTTTAGAAAAATTAGTGCTTCCCTTCCTGAATTACCCAAGTAATTATGGTTGTGGAACTGAGCAGTTGTCATTTCATTCTGAATCATGTTCTGATACGGTTTGGCACGTGTTGAAATGACTTCTTAGGATTCACCTGCTGTCCAAAGAGTTTGAGAAAGCTTAAGTGAGCGGTCTTCTAGTTCTCCTAGTTGGGAATAGCTGCCAATAAACTAGAATCAAACCTTATCTTCACAAAGATAGTCAAAAACTAATCTCTATTTGGACATGCATAGTCACAAAAATTATAATTTTTCTAGTATAAAAAGACAAAGAAGGATATAACTTATTTTAAAATAATTTGATGATTTATGTTATTGAAAATATTAAAATTATTTATAGCAATCATACTTCCCAAGGCTACCGAACTAGTTCTTTCTTACGCATTTCGGATATTTGGATGTTGAATTTATGCTTGTTCAAGTTTGGTATAGAACATTAAGAGTTTTTCAAGTTTGGAATTCACTATGCCTGGTGGTTCCAATAGTTATAAATTTATGAGCCTTCAGGAAATAACATTAAATAGTCTTCCTTGGGCAACTTTGTCTCTGAATTCCAAATGGAATGATGCTTCCTTAGCTAATGACCAACTCAAGTGTTTTGTAAGTACATTTTCATAAGCAAGATATAGTATATGTTCTTAGCAACTTGGAAATAATTAAATCAATATATTTGTACCAGGTATTTAATATCATAATATTGAATACAGTACTGATTGACAAATTATACAGCTATTATTTATTTAAAGTGGAGAATTAATAAATGTGTTTATACTGTATTATATTTATATAGAGAATGTATTGGATTTTTTTTAAATCATAGAGTAATGGTTTTCCCAAGCAAACTAAACTGAAGTTTATCTGGTAAATTTAGGTAGCAGAAGTTAACATAGGCAGTTGATATCTTTTAAGGAGAAGATGCAAACCTCCTGCAAGCAATATATCCTAACATCCAAATTCTCTCAGTTGATTTGTTTTACCATAGTAAAGCACCATAAATTTAGTGGCTAACAAATGACAGCAGTTTATAGGTTGCATTTCAGGAGGCTGGCGGTCTGAGATCAAGGTGCCAGCATGGTTGGGTGCTTGTGAGAGCCCTCTTCCATGTTACAGAAGCCGATTTACCATCCAGTCCTCATAATGAAGTTAGCCCACCTAGCTCTCTGGTCTCAAAAGGGCATCTGTCCCATTCATGAGGGCTCCTCTTTCCCAAATCCCCACTTTCAAATACTATCCCATTGAGATTAGGGTTTCAACATATAAATTTGGCGAAAAGAAAGTAGGGGGACGTAAACTTTTTGTCTGCTGCACAAATCTTCTGACCTACCCTAAATTTATTAAGATTTTGATCGCACCAGCTACAGAGACTTCATATAAAAATCCATGATATTATCAAGCATCAAAGAACATGTCCATAGATAAAATGCATTTCTCCCACCAATCCACAGAGGTCCTTTAAATGCTAAGCATTTATAAACAAATGATGATGTGAGAAGGTTGCAAATGCAAATATACCCGTCTTCTATTTCTTCTGAGATGGGTGAGAAGTCAAATGAGGTGATGAGGATACAGGTTTTAAAAGACAGCCCCGAGTGGCATCTGGTGCATCTGGGGCAGGCAAGAGGAAGTTAGGAAAGCTAGGAGATCTATTCCAAGGGCCGATGTTAGACCTGAAAATCATAGTTTCCTTCTGCTGCTGGTATCAGTCAAAAAGACCGATTTTCAAATAGCAATAATAAAAGCAAATATTTTTATTTTCTTTTCTCTGAAAGGCAGAAAGAGACAGAGAAATCTCCCATCCACTGGTTCATCCCCCAAATGCCAGAAATAGTCAGAGCTGGGCCAGGCAGAAAGCTGGAGGCGGGCGCTCAATCCAGGTCTCCCATGTGGGACTCAGGGACCCAACTTGAGTCATCACCACGTGCCGCCTCCCAGGGCAGGCGGCTGGAATCAGGAGCGTGACTCAAGCCCAGGCGCTGCCGTATGAGGCGTGGGTCTCCTGAGCGGTGTGTTAACTGCTGCACATGCCAGCCCGTCCAAGCAAGTGTTTGTGAGGGCTTTGCCAAGAGCTGTGTTGGGTTACTTCAGTTATTCTCCCAGTAACCCGTAGGGACCAGCTCGGATCCTCAGAGCTGCCATGAGGATTATTTCTAATTAAAGACATTTGAAGTTCAACCGATGCAGAAGAGAGAGTCATTTTCAGAATCCCCCTCTGAATGTCTGGTGTTTACCAGGAGGGACATTATTCGGGTGACTGCAAGTTTTGCCCAAATTCATTTGGTAAAAGCAAAGATAAATGAAGCATTGAATTTACATTCACTTTCTTCACAAACCAGTTCCTAAGGTTGATATGTATAATTCATTGGAAAAAATTCCTTACGTACAATTGAAAACCTGACTCAGGGTGAAAGAATCCAGCATGCTTAAGGCTTGCGATTTGTCACATATCGGTAACAAGAAAGCTAAGCAGACAACACACAAGACATAGACCAGAGACCAGTGTCTCTCGACCTCCAGACAGGCTCTGACTTTGCACAGCTGAGCAACCGGCCCAGGAGAGCTGTTACCAGCAGCCAGCCAGGGTGCTGGAGTTCAGAGGAAGATGGTAAAGAGAAGTGGAGTGGAAATGCAAAGCTAAAACGTCCCTGGGATAGCAAGCAGAGAGCGCTGCAGGAGTCCCCCAGCAGGGCTGAGCGCACTGGAACGGTCAGGTACAGAGTACCACTGCCTTCCATTAAAACAAGCGGGAGGAGCAGACAGATTGCCCAGTCGTGTTTTTAAGCCAAGACCAAGATACAGAATAATACATTTAACATGATACTATTTTTTGTTTGCTTGTTTTTAAAAATCCACAAAATGGCATATACTTCCCAAGGGTGCGTATGAATGTGTATCTCTATATGCATATAAAAAAAAAAGCATATCAGGGAAATAACCAAAGGCCACAGAAGCGAGACTTCGAGGTTACTGACTCAGGTTCACCACGACATCGGAATCAGATATCACTGCTTGTGTTTGGCAGAGACCAAGAGCAGGAGGATCATGGCAACAAGACACTGTAGAGTGGGGAAAAAGAGGAGGGTTCCAGGTATGCTATGGTTGAAGCTGTTGGAATGGGAAGCTCAAAGTGGGCTAACTAGTAGCAGGGAAGCTGCTGCTGCTGCTTTTTTTTTTTTTTTTAAGGATTTGTTTATTTATTTGAAAATCAGAGTTAGAGAGAGAGAGAGAGAGAGAGAGATCGATCGATCTTCCATCTGCTGGTTCACTCTCTAGTTGGCCGCAATGGCCAGAGCTGTGCTGATCCGAAGCCAGGAGCCAGGAACCAGGAGCTTCTTCCAGGTCTCCCACAAGGGTGCAGGGGCCCAAGGACTTGGCAATCTTGCACTGCTTTCCCAGGCCATAGCAGAGAACTGGATCGGAAGTGGAGCAGCCAGGACTCAAGCTGGCACCCACATAGGATGCTGGCACTGCAGGCGGCGGCTTTCCCAGCTATGCCACAGCACCGGCCATTGCAGCCATCTGGAGAGTGAATCATCAGATGAAAGACCTCTCTCTCTCTCTCTCACTCTCTCTCCCTCTCCCTGTGCCTCTCCTCTCTTTGTGTAACTCTGACTTTCAAATAAATAAATAAATCTTTATTAAAAAAAAAAAAAGAAATTTGGGCCAGCGCTGCGACTCAATAAGCTAATAATCCACCTGCAGCGCCAGCACCCCGGGTTCTAGTCCCAGTTGGGGCGCCGGATTCTGTCCCGGTTGCCCCTCTTCCAGGCCAGCTCTCTGCTGTGGCCAGGGAGTGCAGTGGAGGATGGCCCAGGTCCTCGGGCCCTGCACCCACATGGGAGACCAGGAGAAGCACCTGGCTTCCGGCTTCCTATCAGTGCGGTGCACAGGCCACAGCACGCCGGCCGCAGAGGCCATTGAGGGGTTAACCAACAGAAAAAGGAAGACCTTTCTCTCTGTCTCTCTCATTGTCCATTCTGTCAAAAAAAAGAAAAAGGAAAAAAGAAATTTGTATCCCTTAAATAAAAAGTTTCTTTGGAGGGAAAAAAAAAGTAAAGCTTTGGGGCTGGCTCTGTGGCATAGTGGGAAAAGCCTCTGCCTGCAGTGCCAGCATCCCATGTGGGCACCGGTTCAAGTCCCAGCTGCTCCACTTCTGATCCAGCTCTTTGCTGTGGCCTGGGAAAGCAGTAGAAGATGGCCCAAGTCCTTGGGCCCCTGTACCCATGTGGGACATCTGGAAGAAGCTTTGGATAGGTGCAACTCCAGCTGTTGCAGCCAATTGGAGAGTGAACCAGTGGATGGAAGACCTCTCTCTCTCTGCCTCTGCCTCTCTGTAACTCTGCCTTTCAAATAACAAATAAATCTTAAAAAAAGCTTCTACATGTTTTAAGTATAATGTATACCATAGGCTCTTTGTGACTGATGTTTTATAATATAAAATAAGTACCATCTATTTCTAGTTAATAGCACTTTAATCATAAATGGATTGTCAAATATTTGTCAAACATTGTTGCATCTATTGAGATTATTACACAATTTGTTTTCCTTTATCCTATCAATGAGTTATGCTGAATATGTTTATAATATTAACTCAGTCTTTATGTATATTATTATAATTTTATGCTGTCAATATTCATTTATATTTGTTCCCTGTGTTTACTACTTTCATTGGTTTTCTCTTTTCTGTATGTTAGACCTTACATCAGAGATTATTTTACATCTATCTAAAGAACTCCCTGTAGTATTTGCTTTAGCTGCTTTCTATAAAAATGTTCAAGAAAAGTTAGTCGAGAACACAGCTAGTCAATGCCTCTGCTTATACGACAGGCAGAAAACAACACTCATAAAGCATTGCCTGCTAGTACTCTAAATTTGTATGTTCGACTGCTACTTGCAGCAGATCATGACAGCTCTATGATTCTAAAAGTTTATCTGAGCCCAGAAGAATTCTCTTAAAGAGAAGAGGAAATAATATATAGCCATATAACCATTTCTAAATGCAGTTTAAAATCTTAACATTTAAAATGCTATTATTCATCCATTTTGAATATTTTTATAATCAGAAGGACTTATTTATGGTAGGGTCTAGGTAAATGGAAGCTTTTCTTATCTCATGTACAAAAAAGTGAAAATGTACCAAGTACCCCAAATTGAGGAAAATATCTGCAATACATAATAAACAAAAAGGTTAAGAGTTTTATAAATCACTTAGGAAAAAATACTGCAATATAATGGAAATATAGGCAAAGGAAAATAATAGGCAGTTTTCAGAAAAAAAACAACAACAACAAAAACAAGTGGAATCATGCTCAATGTCATTCATAGATAATTTAAAATATACAAACAAAACAATTATTTTCAATGCCAAGAGCAGTAGAATCAAAGCATTCTGATAATACATGATGTTGACAAATAGCATTTGATAGCAATATAATTAGAAACAACTTTTTTTTTTTTTTTTTTTTGGACAGGCAGAGTGAGAGAGAGTGACAGAGAGAAAGGTCTTCCTTCCGTTGGGTCACCCCCCAAATGGCAGCTACGGCCGGCGCTGCGGCCATCCGCCAATCCGAAGCCAGGAGCCAGGTGCTTCTCCTGGTCTCCCATGCGAGGGCATGGCCCAAGGACTTGGGCCATCCTCCACTGCCTTCCCTGGCCACAGCAGAGAGCTGGCCTGGAAAAGGAGCAACCGGGACAAAATCCGGCGCCCCAACCGGGACTAGAACCTGGGGTGCCAGCGCCGCAGGCAGAAGATTAGCCAAGTGAGCCGCAGTGCCGGCTGGAAACAACTTTTTAAAATGTTTCTATTTTCTAAGCCATAACTCTATACCTAGGAACTTTAATTTATTTAGTTTACAGAATTTATTAAAATTCAGTGATGTTTAGTCTTCTACCCAGTGACCAGCCGTGGTGCTTGCCTTCAGAATTTACCCAAAAAATAAACTCTCAACATCACAAAGTATATGTTCCAATGTATTTATTGATCTGTTATTGGTACTAAAAAATCCTGAAAATTATCTAAATAGCCATCAATTGGTCTTCCTGATTAAATAGCTATATCCAGTCAACAGTATTCAACATTCAAAAGATAGAATTATGCATAAGGTTAAAGCAACAAAAACACCCTGTGTCATCATGACCCATGTTTATGTACAAGTTATATATTATTTTCAGGAAGCAAGAGGCAATTACTGAGGCAGTTATGTAAAGCAGAACATCAGGGAGATGAATTGCTAGGAACTTTGTTTTTCATTTTATATCTTTATGCCTGTTTTACATATTTATTTTACTATGTATATTTCCACATAAAATATTTTTTAATATTTTTTGGATGGTTAAAAAAATTTTTTTAACCGGGTTCTAGTCCCGGTCAGGGCGCCGGATTCTGTCCCGGTTGCCTCTCTTCCAGGCCAGCTCTCTGCTATGGCCAGGGAGTGCAGTGGAGGATGGCCCAAGTCCTTGGGCCCTGCACCCCATGGGAGACCAGGAGAAGCACCTGGCTCCTGCCTTCGGATCAGCGCAGTGCGCCGGCCACAGCGCGCCGGCCACGGCGGCCATTGGAGGGTGAACCAACGGCAAAGGAAGACCTTTCTCTCTCTCTCTCTCACTGTCTACTCTGCCTGTCAAAATAAAAATAAAAATAGCTCTTTTTGTAATACTGCCAAAAAACATTTTGGAGAAATGTAACCACATGAATAGTTGCCCACAAGCCACAATCATTCGCTGATACATATGGAATAGAATTTACCTTAGCCACATTGAATTTCAATACAATGACTAGAAAAGAATGGAATTCCATTTTTTCTTTCTAGATGTTACTTTAAAATTCATTTTATAATAAAATCCAATACTATAGTATAAATAGTTTGTTTTCCTTTCGGCACATCACTGAAGACATGGCAAAGAACCTTTAAAATAATACCATGCTTGATAAAAATCCCTTGGGCAGACAGTGTGTTATTATCTATTGAACGTGAAGGGAATTTCAGAGAGCTTATGGAAAAATAAAATTAAAAAATAAATTTATATTGGTACAGAAAGATTCTGAATTCTATGCATGGTTTCCTCATAATACACATTTTCCCTTCAAGTGTCCTCCTCCATACACTAAGAACTATAAATACCCTGCTAAATATGTGTCTTAGAGAAACTTAGAGATGCATCATCCTGACACTTGCACAGAAATGTTCCCAGCATCAGCACCCGCAACGCAAAACCAAAGGCTAACATGGAAACCACCAAAATATTTCTTAACAGGAAAGTAGTTTTATTAATTCTATTATACCCATCCACAGTAGAACTACAATGTGAAAGTAGTTACATAAACATATGCTGAAAGGAAGACAAAAAAGAAACATGCAGTGTGAACCCATTTATATCATGGTTAGGGATGCATTTTCAGAAAGTAAACCCAAGGAAATGCAGATCAGCGGTCTGGGAGTAGGGAGAATGGCGTGATCTGGAAGGAGCTTTGAGTACCCGGCAGTGTCATGTTTCAGGCCTTGATGGTGAGTTAGAATTTTCTTCAAAATCTGCACATGTGTTCTAAACACTTCTCTCTATACATGTTATTTATCATAATTTATCATAAAGTGAAGTACCCTATGCCACTGTGCATTAAATCAGCAGTTCACAGTAACCAGTATTTTACAGTTTCAAGGGGTATCTTATGTTAGTTTCCAAAGAGTCATCCCTACGCTTGTGGAATGAATTCTAAGGTTTGGGCATTTATAATCCAAAAATAAAGTGTAGAGAGGCTGAGCAAGGAGGAGCTGTGCTCAACTGCCACAGTAAAATCGGAGCAGAGAACAGATTTCATATTTAGATTAGAAGATGGAACTTCTAATCCCTTCTTCATTCTTAGATCTCTATTCTTCACTCATAACTTAGATATAGCCCATTCTTTTTTTTAAAGAATATTATACTTCATGATCAGTTTATTTACTAAATTGCCAATGTTCTTCAACAATCATACTAATATGACTTTTCTGTTATTGTTAGTCTTATTCACCTAGCCTGCACTCAAACAGTCTTAGAGATGAAAAAGTAGAAGAAACATGTTAAAATCCTTAAAATCAGATTGCATCTACAAACCATGAGTCTGTTAAAAACTAATTAAAAATTTTAAAAAAGAATAAACCAATGCAAAAAAAAAATTTGTAACTATCCAAAAAAAATTCTTAAAATCAGGCACTTAAAAAAAATTTTGAGGTGAGCATTTGGGTTCACAGTTAAGACCGGTTAAGGCATCGGTGTCCCATATCTGAGTGCCCGAGGTTCAATTCCTGGCTCTGGCTTCTAATTCTTATTTCCAGGAAATGCAGACCATGGAAGGCAGCAGGTAATGACTCAAGTGACTGGTTCTCTGCCATTCACTTGGGAAACCTGGATTGGGTTCCCAGCTCCCTGCCTAAGCCAAATCCAATCCTGTCCCTTACAGATATTTGGAGAGTAAACTAGCAGGCGAGAGTACATGCTCTTTTTCGCTTCCTCTCTCATAATAAATGTAAAAAAGAAAAAAACTTCTCATCTCGAAGTCCACCTCCAAACATACGGCTGTGATGGTAGAGCAGGGAGAAGTTCAGAACTGTCTTGGTATACACACACACAGAGAGACCCCACAAACCATTTTGTAAGGGGAAAATCTCTTTAAAGTGTTAACCTGTGTTAATTTTTGCGTAGCATTTGTAGGCACACTTTCAGTTACATGCTCAACATAATTACCGTTTCAATGCTGGTATTAAAATTGTTTTATGACCCTTTAAAACAGGTTTCTAGCTACAGGCAGGACGCAGCATTATGGAGCCTTCCATGGCGGGCCATGTGATTGCCTAGTAAAACACTGTATTTCTCCATCTGCTGTGAGTGGCTGAGCGCCTGCATTTTAGGCAATACAACAAAGTGTGCACATGCATGCATACTTGTGTGTGTGTGTGTGTGTGTGTGTGTGTGAGAGAGAGAGAGAGAGAGAGAGAAGGAAGCTAACTGGTTCAAACATAAAAATATTTTATGACTATAAAATATAAATGTTTATCCGCAGCCGGCACTTGGCCTAGTGGTTAGGATACCTGCATCCCGTATCAGGCTGCCCGGCTTCAGGTCCTTGCTCCAACTTCCTGCTAATATGTACCCTGAGAGGCAGTGATGATGGCTTAAGTGACTCAGTTCCTGCAGCCTGTATGGGAGTCCTGGATTGACTGAGTTCCTGGCTCCTGACTTTTCCCTGGTCCAGCCCAAGCAAGCCCCGGTGGGTATCTGGGGAGTGAACCAGCAGTTAGGAGCTCTCTTTAACTGTATCTGTCTCTGCCTCTTTGAGAAAGAAATGTCTGTCTTAAGCACTGGAAATTGAGGATTATTTAACAGCACATTTTAAAGTAAAAGTCTGGATAATCAGTTAAATTATTTGTAGGAAATGGTCAAATCATTTAAGTATAACAAAGCAAAAATAACGGTTAGAATTAGGGGATAAAAGTAAAATCTTAAAAATGTACATTTTAATTTATACATATAAATGATGTCGTAATAGTAAATGTCTCCCTAAGTAATGTATCAAAGGAAACAATTGCAAAGAAAAGACTGAGATATTTCACAGCAATATGTTTTAAAATTTTTTCCTCACAGAAAGTTACATTTTCTGAATAATTGAATGTCACTTTTATGATGAAAACACTGCAATGCACCTGAGAAGTGGGGAGAAACCAATTCAGTGTATGGTTTATAACCACAATTCACGTTGGTAAGACGCTGAAAAACGGCAAAGAGCATTGTGTTGATTCTTGGTTGTGAGCTGCAGAAACTAACTCCGAGTTAAATTCAAAGAGGGAGTTCACTCCCCAAATGATTGCAGTAGTCAGGCCTGTAACAAGACAAAGCCAAGCCAGAAACAAGGAGCTTTATCCAGCTCCCCTATGTGGATGGCAGAGGCCCAAATACTTGGGCCATCTTCTGCTGCTTTCCCAGGCCATTAGCAGAGAGCTGGATCAGAAGTGGAGCAGCTGGGACTTGAACTAGCACCCACAGGGATGCCGGAGCTGCAGGGAGAGGCTTAGCCCACTGTGCCATAGCACTGGCAATGGTGACTGCATTACCCTATCCAAAGTGCACAATTGTAAGGCAAGCCAGGCTGGGACCTTTGATCATAGGCTCACAGTTTGGCTGGGGCACCAGAGTTCTCTCACACGGTGACCTTCTCAGACTGTATGCAGAGAGGTCAGTCCCCACTCCACCAGATACAACAACAAAACTTAAATGTTATCACCAAAGTAAAACAGAAAGGAAGCTGGACTTCCAGAATGTAGCAAATGTTTACTATAGAAGTCCATAGTCAATTCAGAAATAAAGATACATCAATGATTAATAAAATTCTTAAACTGTGCTCTCACTAGCAGTGGTGTAAAAATTAAACTATTTTTTGCTAATCAGATTGACAAAGATTAAGATGGCTCTTACTCAGAACTTGCAAGTGGTGGTAGAAGACAAACCCTCAAACTGAAGAAGCTGACAGAACTTTCCCAAGGATCATTGGCAACACATGCCAAAGTTTTAGACAAATGCAGAACCAGCAATTTCACTTCTAGGAATTTATGCTAAATAAGAATTAATTGAGGAACAGATACATGTGCAGAGACAGTCAATGCAGCATTGCTTGCTGTTATTTATAAGCAAAGGAAATAGGAATAGACATTAGGCATAGAGGTTGGGATGCTGTTTAGGAAGGCTGCATCACTTAGCAGAGTGCTGCACTTTGGATTCCAGCTTCCTGCTACTGCACGCCCTGAAAGGCAGCAGGTGATGGCTCAGGTACTCGGTCCCTGCCATCCACGTACTACGTCGTAAACCTAGATTTGGGTTTCTGGTTCCTTAATTTGGCCTGGCTCAGCCCCAGCTGTTACGGGCATTTGGGGAGTGAACTAGCAAATGGGAGATCTCTGTCTCTCAAATGAATATAATTAGCTAATTAATAAAAAAATAAACTAAATGTTCAAAAATAGGTGACAGATTCAGTAAATTATGTTAAATTAATATGATGCAATATTATAAAGCCTTTTGGAAAGCACACAGCTGCAACATATTTACTTTTTAAAAAAATTTATTTGAGAGGTAGAGTTACAGAGAAGGAAAGACAAAGAGAAAAGCCCTCCAAATGCTGGTTCACTCCCCAGGTGGCTGCAATGGCCAGAGCTGGGCCAATGCAAAGCCAGGAGCCAAAGCTTCTTTCGGGTCTCCCACATGGGTACAGGGGCCCAAGCATTTGGGCAGTCTTTCCCCTGCCTTCCCAGGCTACAGCAGAGAACTGGATCAGCTGGGATGGTAGCGCCTAAATGGGATGCTGGCAGTGCGGACAGAAGCTTAGCCTACTATGCCCCAGCACTGGCCCCCATATTCACTTCTATATACTGCAAAATGTTTATATTATTGGTTCAGTTTTCAGAATTACAAAATATAAAAAAATCATTTTGTAGGGGCCGGTGCTGTGGTGTAGCAGGTAAAGCCGCCACCAGCAGTGCCAGCATCTCATGTGGGCGCTAGTTCGAGACCTGGCTGCTCCATTTCCGATACAGCTCTCTGCTGTGGCTAGGAAAGCAGTGGAAGATGGCCCAAGTCCTTGGGCTTGGGCACCCACATGGGAGACCCAGAGGAAGCTCCTGGCTTCAGACTGGCGCAGCTCCAGCCGTTGCAGCCAATTGGGGAGTGAAATAGCAGATGCAAGACCTCTTTGTCTCTGCCTCTACTCTCTCTGTGTAACTGTGACTTTCAAATAAATAAATAAATTTTAAATCATTTTGTAAAGTTACATATCATTTTGGGATGAGGATATTATCAATTCCATGGGCTTTTTTTTCCCTAGGACTTCTGTATTAAACATGTATTTCCATGATAATTTGAAAAGTAATATAAATAATGAGTATCTACAGAATTGGGATGTTATTAAATCCTTGATATATATTTTGTAATTTTGTGCCTTTTTGGTTTTTTAAAGATTTATTTATTTATTTACGAGAGAGAGGTATCTTCCATCCGTTATTTCACTCCCAAAATCACTGAAACAGCAGGCACATTAGCAGAGAGCTTGATTGGAAGTGGAGCAGCTGGGACTCGAACCAGCACCCATCTGGGACGCCAACACTGCAGGTGGAGGCTTAACCTTTATGCCACCACAATATGGTTCCAATTTTGTGTCTTTAGATATTGGTTGCAAGAGAGGTGGGCATTTGGTTCAGAACTCTTCAGTACCAGAAACATTTCTGACTAATCAGAGGAGCTGATTCTCAGGGCAGGTGCTAAGTCAGCAGGTAGCCTGGTTTTAAGTGCAAACAATTACTTGAACTGTAAAGACCTGTCTTTACCTTTATAACCATTACTTTGTTTGTTTAAACTGGAATATTGAACCTAATCGTTTTGGCCCACACTGAAAGGAAGGTTAAATTACTTGGAAAGGACCCCAAATTAATAAAAATGATTACATACTTAGAAATTGGGTTCCATAAAGACAAGCAAGGGGAAATCATTTGGAGAATAAAACTGAAAATAACCTCACATTTTATGGGCTACCATAACCTCTGAAAAATATAAGAAGCAAAACATTTGGATTGTTACAGAAATAATTTATTTTTATTTATTTATTTTGACAAGCAGAGTTAGACAGTGAGAGAGACAGAGAGAAAGGTCTTCCTTCTGTTGGTTCACCCCCAAAACGGCTGCCACGGCCGGCGCACTGCGCCGATCCGAAGCCAGGAGCCAGGTGCTTCCTCCTGGTCTCCCATGCAGGTGCAGGGCCCAAACACTTGGGCCATCCTCCACTGCCTTCCCATGCCACAGCAGAGAGCTGGTCTGGAAAAGGAGCAACCGGGACAGAATCCGGTGCCCAGACCGGGACTAGAACCCGGGGTGCCAGCACCGAAGGCGGAGGATTAGCCAAGTGAGCCGTGGCGCCGGCCTGTTATAGGAATAATTTAGTCATTAGACTGAATATTATTTTGTTTTTCAGATTTATTTATTTGAAAAGCAGAGTGAGAGCAACAGCGAGCAAGAGAGAATATTTTCATCTGCTTGTTCACTACAACCAACCCTAAATGGCCACAACAGCCAGGGTTGGCCCAGGCTGAAGCCTGGTCTCCCATGTGAGTGCCAGAGACCAAGTACTTAGGCCATCATCCTCTGCCTTCCCAGCTGCACTAGCAGGGAGTTGAATCAGAAGCAGAGTGGCTGGGACTCGAACCAGTGCTCCAATATGGGACGCCGGTGTCATAAGCAGCAGCTTTAGCCCCTGAACCACAACACCAGCCCCTGTTCTGTTCTGAAATAAGTATTTCAGTAATTATTAATGTCCGGTGCTGTGTCTGGAAGCACTTACAAGCATTTGAATGTGTTGTTAAGGAAAATAAAATCCTTTTCCTGAAAACCAAAACAAGAATCTTTCAAAATAAGGACTTACTGCATTACCATTTAAGATTCTCTCCCTATTTAAGGTTTTTAAGGATTTCAGGCATCTTAGAAAAATTATGAAAACACATCTCAGTTATACTTATGTCTTTTTAAAAGTGAAAAAGTGGATTACTCATTTAGGCAGATACTAGAGGACAGCAATTAGAAGTTTTTCATATACAGGTATGCAATTTCGTTAGGAAACCGGTACATTGCTTGACTGTAAATTGTGTGTGGGAGCAGCTGAAGTGATAATGAAGGGTGTGTGCGTGTGTGTTTTCTAAGTGTGTTTGTGTTTAGATTTTTTTTTAATAGCATGGTGCAATACAGTGAATGTAGACAAAATGTCCATTAGCATTTTGGTGCTCATTAGTTTTAAAGGGTCCAGTGGAATAAAAAAAATGGATGTAAGGTGCTAAGAATGGTGCTTTGTCTGGACTGGTCCAACTCCCACACAAGTGGCAGCAAAACAATACCAACAACTGCTTTAGAAAGCTGAACCAGAAAAATAAATCACATGTTACTGACAAAACATACTTAAATATTTTTGAAAATCAAAACAAAAATTAAAATAGACTAAACAGCACACAATCACATACACAAAAAGATACAAGTTAAAAGGGTTGGCTTAGTACTGCTTTTAAAAATAAATACGGGTTTTAGAAGTCTTAGATGGGGGCTGGCCTTGTAGTGTAGAGGGTAAAGTCGCTGCCTGCAATGCTGCATTCCATAGGGACACCTGTTCGAGTCCTGACTGCTCCACTTCTGATCCAGCTACCTGCTAATGTGCCCAGCGAAGCAGCAGCAGATGGCCCAAGTGCTTGGGTCCCTGCAGCAATGTGGAAGACCCAGACAAAGCTCAAAGCCTTCTGGCTTCAGCCTGGCCCAGCCCTGGCCACTGAGTCCATCTGGAGAGTGAACCAATGGATGAAAGATCTCTCTATGTCTGTGCCTCTCTCTCTGTAACTGTGCCTTTCAAATATAAAAAATACATCTTAGAAAAAAAAGTCTTCATGTTTACATACATTAGGCCCTGTTCTAAGCACCTTACAACTAGCAGTCCATGTAAAATCCATCTAACTATGAAGCAACTAACGCTGTGACTCCCCATTCATCAGACGAGAAAACTGAGGCATAGGGGTCACACAGAGGTCACAGCTGTGAAGCTGCGTCTCTAATCCAGGCACTTTGGTGCTGGTAGCTATGGCTGTGTTTGCACTTTTTTTTTTTTAAGATTTATTTATTTTACCTGAAGGTCAGAGTTACACAGAGAGAAGGAGAGGCAGAGAGAGAGACAGGTCTTCCATCCCCTGGTTCATTCCCCAATTGACCACAACAGTTGGAGCTTCACTGATCCGAAGTCAGGAGCCAGGAGCTTCTTCCAGGTCTCCCACCCGGGTGCAGGAGCCCAAGCACTTGGACCATCCTCCACTGCTTTCCCAGGCCACAGCAGAGAGCTGGATCAGAAGTAGAACAGCCAGGACTCAAACTGGCACCCGTATGGGATGCCAGCACTGCAGGCAGCAACTTCACCCACTACGCCACAGCGCCGGCCCCTGTGTTTGCAACTTCTAAGCTATCGTGTAGAAGTATTTACTTCATATATTGATATTTGATAATGATTTTGAACTTTGACAATCACAGCCTGTACAGCTAGAAGTATACCAGTAAATCAGTGCAGAAGGAAAGTAACTTGCTGACAGCGAATTTGAGCTGGAAGAGGTTTCCTTGACTTGCTTTATGACAAATGCTTGTGTAGGAGGAAGTAGGGAATAAGGAAAGAGACTGTTTATTTCAAATCCACTTGTTATAAACTTACTATCTGCATAAGCAAAACATGAAATATAAAATTTATTCTTAAAATGTGGGCTGTTCTTTGAAATATATTTTACAAACATGATTTTAAATATCTAGAGAAAAAGCACAGTAAGGTTTTGACTAATGTTTAATTTTGTATCTGACTTAAAATCTCTACACTATTTTTAATTAAAGAGGAATGCAACTGGGAATTAGGTAAGAAAACAAAATTATGACATTTACGGCATAAACAAGCATCTCTAGGGTAACATTTTTCTTTTTTCCATGATGGGATAATCACTTTCTTTCTCAAGGGTAATACCGCGGACTTAATCTGTATGCTGCCTGCCAGCTAGTAAAGTAACAAAACCACAACCAGGTAGCACTGGAGCACAGCCCGTTCCACTGAGCCTGGCTGTGACAAACTGATTTTACCGTGGTCCACGGTTTGGTTCCACACATGTTCGAACACTGCAGATATGAGGAGCTGTGGACCTAACCTAGTGTATGTCTCCTTTTAGGATACTTCAGTGTTTGAGAAATGAGAGATTTGGAACAACAACCTAAATCCCTTGGAGCCCTATGACATTTTAAGTACATTCAATGGATAGTATTCTGTCCATTGATACGCAGGTTGTTAGAGGCTGCCCTGCAGGCCAGAGGAAGAAATGAGCAAAATAAGCCGAATGTGCCTGCTTTGATAACAGGGACACTGAGTGGGTGCCTCCTACACGGACATCTGGCAAATGGACCACAGGATGTTAACAGTGAACTCAACAGGAGACCTCTCCTACGGTTTCTGCAAGGTGCAGAAATGTATTTTGATTCCCTCTTCCATTTCTTTCTTTTGTGGTGAATCAGTACTAATAAAGTCAGTCCTTGTATTTATGGTTTAACGTTCTTCTTTCTCTCCTTCTTGGCCCTGTTCAACACTGCCAACCCTACTTGAAATTGCCTTTGTCTGGTTCTCTTCCTGCCTCTTAGGCCACTCCTTCCACCTTTGTAGGCCTCTTATCTAGTTCTTACACGTTGCAATGACTTTATTGCACTTATCATCTGTAAAATGGGGTTACTCCTATGATTTTTTTTCCCTGTGGCCTTGTGAGAATTAAGATTATGAATGTGAAGACTATCCATGGAGTACTGTCTATAAATGTTAGCTAATATTACTATTATCTCATGAATTTATTAGTGAACTGGTTCCGTGCCTTGCCTTGCAGTCTTCCTCTTCTCCAGTCTTCTCTCCACAACCTAACTAGAACTTTAATAAATCACATCAGATCATGTGATCCTGTCTCCCAGGAAACCCATCAGTAGTTTTCGAGTGCTTTCAGAATAAAGACAAACGCATCTCATAGCACTCTTGCTCCTTAATCCCTGTGCCTTAGCCACACTAACTTCAGGCTTCTTGCATGGTCCTTGTTCACTCCCCTAGGGCTTTTGCCCACGATATTTCCTTCGAAACCCCCTGCAAGTTTTGGTTTAAATTGTCCCTCTGGCCACTGCCAGGAAGTCACTTCCTTCTCAAGTCTGCCCTGTCAGTTCTGCAGTCTCATTGTACCATATTCCTCTCCCCTAGAACTTCTCGGTTTGCAACTGCACATTTATACGGTGACTACTATTTATAATTGCTATAGCTTCCTTTGTGTTTCCTCCACGTGACATCTCAGACTGAACTTTTGTTATTCACCCCACCAGTCTTCTTGTTGCTCAAGCTCAAAGCCTTGGATTTGGACACTGCACATGCAACAGCAAATTCTATTGCCTCTCAAGAATTTAACCAGCTACCTGCATTTCCACAGTTACCC
Organism: Oryctolagus cuniculus; assembly: GCF_051225735.1. NCBI lineage: Eukaryota > Metazoa > Chordata > Mammalia > Lagomorpha > Leporidae > Oryctolagus > Oryctolagus cuniculus. Next base: position 18,503,064 of record NC_142872.1, read on the forward strand.
ACATCATCACTTTCTGGAATGTCACAATACCTCTCAACACATCTTGCTCCTTTCTCTGCCCCCAGCACTGATGCTCTTGCCTACTTACAAGACAACTACCCTGATCCTTTAAATAGTCATGTGTCACTTAAGGATAGGGGTACATCCTGAGAAATGCGTGGTGAGGCAATTTTGTTGTTATGTAAACATCATCAAGTGTGCTTACACAAACTCAGACGGCATAGGCTGTTGCTCCTAGGTTACAGATCAGCACAGCCAGTGGCTGTATTGAGCATGGTGGGCAATTGTAACTAAGGATTTGTGCATCTAAGTGCAGAAAGGCACAGTAAAAACAATAGGTAACAAGGCTTTTTCAGTCCCATTATCATCTGATGGGACCGCTGTCATACATTATGGTCCAGTGCGGAGCGAAATGTCATTATGCAGCGCATGTGTCACCCCTCTACCGAGACTCTCCACGACTGACCACATGCTATGGGCTGAATCATGTCGGTTCCAAATTATACGTTCAGGTTCTACCTGGGCCCCCACGCAGCTGAACTGGAGGCAGCCATTTTAAGGGGATCTTAAGGCTAACAGAGGTGGCAAGGATGGAGCCCTGATCCACAGAAGTGACGTCCTCTGAAGAACAGGAAGAGCCAGGGGAGGCCCGTGTCCACCTTGTGAGGACACACTGAGTCAGCCGCTGCTAACCAGAAAAGGGCCTCCTCACCTCCGGGGCTGGAGCATCCGGAATTGAGCTGGTGGTATCAGGTTAAGGCAGCCTGAGCCCACTCACACACGGCTCCACTAGCACTGAAGCCCAGAGCTGACTCAGAGCTGTCACATCCCTCATCCCCTAACTTTCCGGCCTCATCGCTCATCTGGTCAGCAGCTCCTGCCAGCCTGGCCCACGGGCCGTTCACACAGCCTCTGCTGCTGCCCTGCCTGGAAGGTTTTCTCCTAAGTTCCTGTCACTCACTCCTGCACCCAGATGTCCCCTTTCACTGCAGACATCCGATGGGAACTTTGGCCACCCCCACCTCACCCACTACATCCTTTCCCCTTCCTTGGCGAGCTGTTCCTGCAGCCAGGCAGTCCGCCTTTCACCTACTCGTCCTGTCTGTCCTCTCACTAGTGCGCTCCAGGAGAAGCCATGGCCTGTTCTGTTCACGCTCCATTCCCAGGACACAGGGAGCTCACGGTAGGCGCTCGTGTGCTCAGTTACATGGCCATGGACCCAGATGAGCTCTGCAGCTGAAAGGGAGCACGAAGGCCAGTCACTAATGCGGGCTCCCTACCAGAAAGCTGCGCTTCTGTTCCTGGTCTCTTCTGGTTTTCTGTTACTCCTGGAGCTCTAGGAGCCCTGGGTACCTGGTGCAAGCGCCGTTCCTTCCTCTGTTAGGGACCATAACAGAGGAAAGGTTGTCAATGAGATGCAGGTTAATCACAATGCACTGGCTGGCACCGGGGCTCACTAGGCTAATCCTCCGCCTTGCGGCGCCGGCACACCGGGTTCTAGTCCCGGTCGGGGCGCCGGATTCTGCCCCGGTTGCTCCTCTTCCAGGCCAGCTCTCTGCTGTGGCCCGGGAGTGCAGTGGAGGATGGCCCAAGTGTTGGGCCCTGCACCCCATGGGAGACCAGGAGAAGCACCTGGCTCCTGCCATCGGATCAGCGCGGTGCAGCCATTGGAGGGTGAACCAACGGCAAAGGAAGACCTTTCTGTCCACTCTGCCTGTCAAAAACAAAAAAAAACAAAAAAACAAAAAACAACCTACACACCACAATGCACTGAGGGCTGCGTGGCTGCAGCATGTACAGTGTTTTCAAATGCCTCTGTATATTCTGATGCTCTTCCATCCCCTTCAAGGGCTCAGCAAGGGATGGTGTTGATCCGCATAAATATTTAAAATGCAGAAATACACTATGTAATTACAAAAACGAGAACCAGAGAAAGCCATTGTGTTCACTGGGTAGAATACTGATTTGCTGCTAAGAAAGTTAAAGCAACTCGGCTCCTCTGCTGTTTCTGTTAAAAATGGGAATTCCTCACAAGCCAGACCAGCCAGTGACTTCCCGGGAAGAGCCCACATTACTTGTTGCCCGTCACTGTGTTCTGGAGGGCTGAGCTCTTGCGAACGCCTTCCCTTCACCACCGGCTCGAGACCGTTTCACAGCTAAGCTCCCTTCTCACCTTCAAAACCACAGCCTTTAAAACGGAGGCGCCACGGGCAGTGTGGACACACCCACCGCCTCGCCGCGGAATTCATCGCTGCTTATGCAAATCTCGCCCGGCCCGGCGGGGCTGAGCCTCCCACCAGACCTGGGCCCCGAGTAGGCGCCAGGGCCGCCGCGGGCCTCGCCGGCGGCCGCCCCCGGCCCGCGGGCCCCGCCAGAAGGCCCGCAGCATCGCCCGCAGGAAGCAGGGCCGCTGGCCGCGTCAGCCGGGCCTCGGGTACCACGCGCCCTGAGGCGCGGGGAGGGAGGGGGAGTCGCAGCCCCGTCGCCCTGCCGCATCTCGCGAGATCTCGCCGGCTCGGCCCAAGCACTGCGAGTTCGCAACTAAAAAAAAAAAAAAAAAAGCGAGGTGGCGAAAGCCCCCGAAGCCGCCGCCGCCGCGGTGGCAGCTGCCGCGAGAGCATCAGCCGCCACCGGCGCGCGCCGAGGCAGGGCCCGCGCGGCGTCCGCGGCCTGCGCGGCCGGCCCCTGACGCGCGGCCCCGGGCGGAGCTGGGGGCGGCGGCCGGGGGCCCGCTCCTCTGGGCTGCGGCGCGCGGCTGGCGAGGGTGGCGGCCGGGCGGGAGGAGAGCGACGGAAGAGGCGGCGGCATAGAGGGCTTCCCTTCGCGACGGGCGGTGAGGCGACGCGCGGCCGCGCCTGCTCCCGGCCGGCCGTGACCCCCGCGGTCGCGTGGGGCCGCGCGGCGGGACCCCGGGAGGGCCGGGGCGCCCGGGGAGCGCTCGGCGCGCGCCACTGCGGGACCGCGGGTGGGCGGGCTGAGGGGCGGAGGAGCCGCCGGCCCCGCCCCCCGCGTGCTGCAGCCGGAGCCGCTACCGCCGCGGCCCCGCCGAGCCTTTAAACAGCGGGGCCCGCCCCGCGCCCGCCGCACTCGCGCTGACTCGGCTGCCGGCGGCGTTCGTGCCGGCCCGGGCGAGCGACGGCGAGAGCGGGCGGCGAGGAGGGCGACCGCCTCACCTGGCCTTGCAGTCGCCGCCGGCGCAGGCCAGGGGCGTGGAGGGCGCGCAGCCCGCGACGTCCGCCAGACTCTCCAGGTCCGCCGGGGGTCGGGCGGCGATGGAGTCGGGGCCCGCGGGGCCCTCCTCCGGCGCCCCGAGGCCGGCCCGAGTCGGGGAGGCGCTGCCAGCCGCCAGCGGCGTGGACCTGCCCGGCACGGCGGTGCCCTCGGTGCCGGAGGATGCTGCGGTGGCGAGCCGGGGCGGCGGCGGGGTCCGCGGCGAGGGCGCCGCGGCGGCCGGGGACGGGCTAGGGAGACCCCTGGGGCCCACCCCGAGCCAGAGCCGCTTCCAGGTGGACTTGGTTTCCGAGAACGCCGGGCGCGCCGCGGCGGCCGCTGAAGCTGGGGCCGGGGGCAAGGAGACCCCCGCGGACGGCAAGGCCAGCGGCGAGAGCGGGCAGGCCAAGGGCAGCGAGGAAGCCAAGGGCCGCTTCCGCGTGAACTTCGTGGACCCTGCCGCCTCCTCGTCGGCGGACGACAGCCTGTCGGATGCGGCGGGCGTCGGAGGCGACGGGCCCAACGTGAGCTTCCAGAACGGCGGGGACACGGTGCTGAGCGAGGGCAGCAGCCTGCACTCGGGCGGCGGCAGCAGCGGGCACCACCAGCACTACTACTATGACACCCACACCAACACCTACTACCTGCGCACCTTCGGCCACAACACCATGGACGCCGTGCCCAGGATCGACCACTACCGGCACACGGCCGCGCAGCTGGGCGAGAAGCTGCTGCGGCCCAGCCTGGCCGAGCTCCACGACGAGCTGGAAAAGGTGAGCGCGCCCAGCCCGAGCCAGCCCGAGCCCCGGTGCGCGCCGAGCCGCCTGCCCTCCCGGGGGAGGTGGCGGGAAAGGACGCGCACGACTCGCTGGCATCTCTGGATTCAGCTGTCAAGGGTGGAATTGCAGAGGAATGTAACTTAATCTCTTGAAAGTTGGCAGCAGCGTGGGCCGGTTACGTGATCCTGGAGAGGCCGCGTGTAACCGCCTTCCCCGTCCAGTTGTGTATGGCTCCCCCACGCTTGGCCGCTGCCGCCTCTCTGAATGACAGCCGTAGCTGTGGGCCGGAGGAGGGAGCGCGCCCTGGGGAGGTGGAGGTGGGGATCTCCCCCGGGAGAGGGCGGGGAGCACCCGGCGTCTGCTGTCCTTTGCAAAGACTGCAGGTGGCTGGGGTGCACCCTGAGGGATCCCCGGAGTAGGAGCCACGGTGATGGAAGGAAACTCTTACTGGGGCGCCTTTGTGGGCTATGGATGATTGCAGAAGCCCAAGGCTTGAAATCTTGAATATGCAGAGGATCTCGAATCTTAAGTCTTGGAACCTGCTATTCATGAAAACGACTGGAATCCAGTTTTTGTCATGTAAACCTTTTGGGAGTGGGGGAATTGGTTTTTCTATGAAGGGTGTCTCTCTCCAAAGACCTGGGATCTTTGCATAAGCAAAGATTTTGTGAACAGAAAACTCTCGCTGACTTTTGGCTGTGTTAAGATTTTTATTTGTTCAGGGTTCAAAATCATTGTTTTGAGATAGCACTTAATGCTTTGGACATGTGAGTAATATTTAACTTCTTTATGAGTTGGGGTTCCTTGAAGTCTGCCTTTGCAAGTGTGTAACAGCGACATCAATGGGATTTTGTGAGGGCAGAGTTGGTATCCCGTAGGTTGAAGTGATCCTTGTGTGGGGCAGTTTAAATCTCATAAATTGTGAGATAGCCTTTGGATATCAGTTCATGCAGCCGTTCCTACGAGACTGTACTTGTTGCAGTGTTTGATAATGAAACAGTCACACACTTTGAAATAATTACTGAGGTCACAGGCCTGACCGCTTATTGATTGTTTAATGCCTGACATCATTTAGCTTTACATAGTACTACTCCTGTCTTTCCATTGTGGGAATTTGTAATATCAGAAGCAAAACGGTTTCTCACACACTGCTGTTGTTGATAGTGCTGTAGTTGGTTTGACATCGATTCTCTCCTTTCTCAGTCTCTGTAGACTGAAGTGGATAACGGATCGGGTCGTTTGCCTCTTCTCAGAGTGTTTTCACTATTGAAAGTGTGGTACAGATACATTGCACGTTGTTCTCCACGGCCAGGTAGTTTAGCAGGAATCTGTGGTTACCCCGAAGATTTAGAAAGACTTTCACCTGGAGGCTGTGATGCGCCTGGAACCTACCTAGATGCTTCCTAGGGACATGTTTTGTTTCTGTTTTAATTCAAATCTCAGTAACAAAGCCCTACAGGTTCTCAAAGCTGTAGGTTTTGTTTTTGGTGTGCCTGTTCTTGGCATTTTTGGTAGTGTCCAGAAAACAGCACTTGTGTGGCAGTTGAAGGAGTGGGCCTGAGCCGCCTGAGCTCCCTGGGAAGGTTAGAAAGAAGTGCGGTGACAGCACAGGGCCAGGTAGCGCATGCAACGCCTTGGCAAGTGTAATGGTTTTCTGCTCTTACATCGGCCCTTCAGATAGTGCAGCATTAAGGTCTAGGATTGCATTGTTACATTATCTTAATTCCTACATTATTAGATGAATGTAGTACATAAGATACTCACTGAGAGGTTTATTTATTCAACACACAGCGCAGTGACTGCTTTGTAGGATTGTTTCTTCACTGCCACTTAGCAGTGTTTATAAGGTGCAGCAGTAACCGAGAACTGAGGATGTTTTTGCTGAGATTTTCAGCAGGTGGATTGAAGAAGGGTCTGATGCTCAGAACAGATGTGGCTCTGCGCACTGGTGCAGGAGAGGGACGGCGGCCTGAGGATGCGCCATCACCCCGAGTTCCTCACCCTGGCTGGACTGGCTTCCCGCTCCCTGAAACCAGCCTGAAGGCGTTAGCACTCAGTGGGGTACGGTATGCAGGATGCCCATCACATTGACTGCTGGCGTTTTATTGATGGTCAGAGGCGCGAGTTTGGCTACTGAATGCTTAGTATCTACCCTGAGTTTAACTATGTGGGAATGTAGGAAAGAACAGAAGTAAAAGAAGAAGAAGAAACTTGTTGTTATTGTCTGCCTTACACTGGGATTCTTGTCATTGTCTGCCACATTGACTTGTTAAAAGGATTTTGCCTAAATGCCTAACTGTAGAGGAATAGTTGAAACTCCATGATGCATCTTGCTGTGTTACACCAGGACTCACGACCTCTCCATTTTCAAATATCTGTTGGGGACTGGGCTTTCCAGTGTGCTGGCCACATGGATGTGGCCCTGTGGGATGAGGCACTGATGAGCATAACAGGTGCCTCCTTTGCCTGGACACGTTAGCCACATAGTTGGACAAATAACGGAGTTACAGACTTTTTCTTTTTTTAAGATTGGCTTTATTTGCTTGAAAGGCAGAGTGACACAGATCTTCAGCTGCTGGTTCACTCCCCAAGGTAGTGGCTCTAGTGAGGGTCTAGTTGGAACCAGCTGTAATTGGGTTTGGGGAGAAGTTCGTTTGCCATTAGTTTGATACGGAAGCTGAGGCCTGAAGGAGGCCTTGATGATATGGCGGAGAAACTCCAGGCCAAGGAACCGTGAGGTGACCAAGAGGGGGGTGTTCCAAGACCCCGCGGCGGTCAGACTACCTTGGTGTAAGTGTAGCAGGATGGTGTGGAGGGGTTTGGTGTGAGGGCATGATGGACCCATTTTGTTTTCACATCTCCGGCTGCTGGGTGGTGACTGGAAACAGGAGGTGGAAGCTTTCCTGAGGTCTGGGTTGGAAATCATGGAGCTGGTAGGAGAATGGATCTGGTGGGGCTTTATGAGACGTGGCAGTGAGAGACGCAGGCTCCCTGTTTGGATATACGGCCCCACAGTTGGCGAGGTGGGCATGGGTGGAGGAGGAGCAGACTTGAGGGGGGCAGGCAGCGAGGATGAAGAATAGTGTTGAATAGCCCGAATGGGTCTTGTTCCAAGAGTCACTGGGTGGAGGCAAACACACGGACGGTGGTTTAAAGTCATGCGCAGAGTGGGTAAATGAGATCCAAGGACGCCATCTGGGCTTGGGCCTAGAGAATGTCTACAGGTGTGGTGGAGACTCCGGAGCCACCAGGAGGGATGTAGCGACAGCTGCTAGGCCCGTGAGAAGTAGCGGAGAGCAGTGTTGGAGAAGCTGAGGGAAGAGGTTTAAAGAGCCGATGCCAGGAATTGATTAAAAATAAATTGCTGCAGAAAAATCAAACCACCGTGGTCATTTCTACCCTTATAGGGAGAGATAAAAAACAAGGTAACAAGGCGGTAAATATTTGGTGGGCAGGTTTACCATGTGTCCTGGAAAACCCATCGTCCACAGTGGAGAAGCAGAGTGATGAGGGACCCAGGGTGACTCCTGCCTAGTGAAGCAGGCTTCTTTGGTTCTTTGTTTGTTTGTGGTAAGATAGCAAGCATTGCCTTTGTGCCTTTCCTTAGTCCAAGGATTGGGAGATTCTGTAGACAGCCTCTGCCTCTGCTTTTCTGTGTATGAAGACAGGAAATGTGAAGGGAGCGACTTCTGTGTCTTACCAGGCTGATTGAGTGTTCGATTTAATTCCTTAGAAAGAAGCTGTGTTGATATTTTATTCAAGATAAAATGGTCTCAAGGAAACGATGACATTGCTCATTGAAAGGAGCAGAGCTGGGGCCGGTGCTGTGGCATAGTGGGTAAAGCTGCCCCTCTGGTGCCTGCACCCCCTATGGGCACCTCTTCATTTCCCAGCTGCTCCACTTCCGGTCCAGCTCTCTGCTATGGCCTGGGAAGGCAGTGGAGCATGGCCCAAGTCCTTGGGTCCCTGCACCTGCATGGGAGACCCGGAGGAAGCTCCTGGCTCCTGGCTCCGGATTGGTGTAGCTCCGGCTGTTGTGGCCATCTGGGGAGTGAACCAGCAGATGGAAGACCTCTCTCTCTCTGCCTCTCCTTCTCTCCCTATGTAATGCTGACTTTCAAATAAATAAATAAACCTTAAAAAAAATAAGGAGCAGAACTGCACTTCATAGCTTGGCTTTTCTGACTTTGGTGCCCAGGTACAGCGGTTACAGGGAATCACTCTTACCTCTCCTTCCTGCCTGTGCGTCAGACCTGCTCTGAGCTGGCCGGAAGGTTGGGGGAAACTCTGGGGCCTGCCATCTTTAGCCTTCCAGAGGACCGAATGAGACATAGCTGGCAGAAGTGAGGAGCAGGAATACTTTGCGGCGATGTGATACAGTTACTGCTTCCTACCCCTGCCTCCTGACTGGGCTCTGAGCCTGTGTCTCAGATGTGTCCATGCAGAGGATAGTTAGTTCATGGAACGTGTCAGGGTGGACGCTTGCTTTACTTCAGGACTTGAAGTAAAACACTAAGCAACGTGGTACCTCCTCTGACAGTGAGCTGCTCCTCAGAGTGCACTGTGTTGATAACCAGGCAAGGTCCACAGGCTGCTGACAACATGGTATAGTTGGAAGCTGTGAGGGTTAACAGTGGGAACAGGGGTGGGAAAACGTCTTGGTAGGTGTGGAGAGCCGAGTGGTTTCCAGAACTGGACAAACGGGAGACCCCGATGCCAGCTCTGCCTCGAGAGTCTCCTGACGCTGGGCACTGGACTGACTCGCAGCAGCGCTGTGTGCGTTCCCGAGTTCTCACCAGCTGACCACCTGGCTAGAAAGACATTTGAAGATTCAAAATGTGGCAGAAAAGAACATTGGATACTGTTCAATTTTCAATCCTATGAGACTGGAATTTAATGGACGAAAGTGGAACTTACAGGTTTTCATGTGTTGAGTATCTTTGGTTTTAATTATATGGTGTGTATATGTGTTTGGGAAGTCTGTAGTATAAATCAAATTGGTTCTGTGATGAAGTGAAATGAATACAAATTCAGTGATTCTACAGGTACGTATTGCGAATCCACACTAGGCCTGTTCTGAGTGCTGGGGATGTGGCAATGGACAGTGCACGGGGCTTTCGTTCTCTTGGAAAACAGTTAGCAAGTAGGTTGGGTGTAGCTACCGTGAAGCAGAGCGTGGGGGCTGCCTGGCGGGGGCTGTGGTGGTGAGAAGGCTTCTCTGGTGAGTGACTGCTGTAGGAGAGAGAGGGAGGGATCGCCCCGCGCGGAAAGTAGGGAGAGCACTGCAGGCGCCTGGACCCTGAGGTGGGAACGTGCCTGCGGTGCAATGCTGGCCTCACAAGACACAGTGATGGGAGAGGACGTCACAGGGTAGTGAGGAGCAGATAGCGTAAACCCTGTAGGTCATCAGAAAGATGCAAGACTTTACTCTGGAGTAAAATAGGCATTGGGAGGTTTAGACACAGACGATATGATCCATTTTGTTTTTTAAAATAGCACTCTGATTGTCATACAGTAAATATTCTAGAAGGGGGGCCAAGCGTGGAAGCCAGTAGACTGGCTGGAAGCCTGCTGCTCTAGTTGAGTTTTAAGGTGATGGCTGAAGTATAATTGACAGGTGATGGGATGCCAGATGTGTTTGTTTCAAAGGTGGGGTTGTTGGGATTTGCTGGTGGTTGGATGAGAGATACATGGAAAGAGTAATGCCCTTGTTTACCCTGTTAGAATAGAGTTGATGTTTGTGGAGAGGGGGAAGACTGGGGAAGAGCAAGCTTTGGGAGGTGCACTTGAGATTGGGTTTCTTTCTTTAGTTTAACAGGGCAGACACATAGAAAATTACAGTGACTGGTTTATTCCACAGTTGAACTTAAGAAAACAGCTTTCATACCATAAAGATGTTGCTTTTGGTCCTTCAAGTAAAACTAAAGACCAGTCGTTTTTCAAGTAGAGGGTGTAAGAGGGTTGGGTTGGGAACTGATGGGTAGACTCCATAGAGTGAAAACAGGCTGAGGGCTCAGAGAGAGAGAACTACTGAAAATAATGAAGTTCAAAACGTCACTGGTTTCCCACGTAAAACATGAATCTGTCTTCTCCCGGTGGGTTTTTCAATGCTTTTTTCACTAGAACCTCTGTGGTACTGGTTAAAGCTATTAGAAAAAATTTAAAAGTTGAAGGAGAACTTGAATTTCTGCGAAGAATGGAGAAATCTGAAAAGCAAAGATAGCTTAGTGATGGCTGACCCTCTGCAGGAGCTAATTGTGGCAGGTATACTCATCGCATCCTTGACCTCAGGCATTTTTCTGCTTTAAATTTTTCGCTGTGCTTTTCTTGAACGTTCACAAATTAGATATTTGTCTAAGATGGGGATTCTAGGAATGTCTGGGATGGTTCTTTCTGTTAGGTTGGTTTACATTAGTTCCTCAAACAATTTTTATATTTTTAAATTTTTTAAAAAGATTTATGTATTTGAAAGGCAGAATTACAGAGAGAGAGGTAAAGAAACATGCAGGGATCTGCTATCCACTGGCTTTCTCTCCAGATGGCCTCTGTGGAACTTGGAACCCTGTCCACATCTTCCACGTGGGTAGCAGGGGCTTATACCGTCTTCTGCTTTCCCAAGTGCCTTAACAGGGAGCAGTGAGGATTCTAACTGGTATTCATTCATATGGGGTACATGCATTGCAGGCAGTAGCTTAACCTACTGCACAACACCAGCCCCAGTTTTGTTTTTTTTTTTTTAGGATTTGTGTATTTATTTGAAAGGCACAGTTGTACAGGGTAGGGCGAGGCAGAGAGGGAGAAAGATCTTCGTTCCACTGGGTCACTCCCCGAATGTCTGCAGTGGCTGTGCCTGGGCCAGGCTGAAACCAGGAGCCTGAAACTCCATCTGGGTCTCCTACCTGGTGGCTGGAGCCCAAGCACTGGGGCTATTTCCTGCTGCTTTTGCAGGTGTATTAGCAGGGAGGTAGATCAGAAGCACTGGGAAGCTAGGCTTCAATTGGCACTCCAGTTTGGGATGTGGTTGTCCAAGCAGCAGCCGGACCCACTGCACAACACCTGCCCCACATTTTTAGTTTGTAACAGTTTGGTATGTGAGTCATTTATGGTTGTGTTTTGTTTTTGTTTTTTGGAGGTCGGTGATTGGTAGGGCAAGTCAGGTAGGAGAAGACTTAAAGGATCCGAGGTGCCTCTGGCCATCTGAGAACCAGGGAAGAGGAAGCAGAGAGGAAGGGGAATGATTGAAACAAATTTCGTTTAGGTGTGGTAATTGAAGGTCTGAACTAGGGCTTACTGTGCCTTGGCCAGAAGTAGGAAACTCTGGGGCGTGACAGGCCAAAGGCTCCAGTCCCACATTCAGACTAGCACTTTTTGTAGTTACAGCTTTTTGTCACCTAAAGTCTTTATAAACACTGTCCAAAAGAAATATAATCTGAACCATAAATGTTTAAAATTTTCTAGGTGCCACCTTTGTAAAAAGTCAGGAAGCAACACGTGACATAATTTTAATGATAGGTTTTGATATTGTACTAGAAACATTCTTTGAGTCTTAATACTGTAACTGCTAGTTATGTGTGGATGATGCATTTAGGTTAAAATTGAGTTCTTCGTTTCTTGAGGCAAACTTTAAGTGCTGTCTATCCACCTGTGGCTAATGGCAGAGTGGACAGTGAAGATAAAGAAGCTTCCCGTTACCACTGAGACCGGTGAGATGCTGCTGCCAAGGGAAGTGGTGGTTCAAGGACTCCGCTGTCCTTCATTTCTTCATTGCTTCCATGGCCCATGGTGTCACACTAGGTTAAAATCATTGCACAGTTAAATTTTCTTCTGATTTTGCATCCACAAATAAAAATTTCTTACACATTAGGTCTTCAGTGAAGTGTTTGATTCCTTGGAATTTGTCCATCATTTTTCTTGTTTGCATTTTTTAATGGCAATTCCAGTACTTTTTTTTTTTTTTTTTTTTTAAAGCAGTAAGCATTCTAGCCACGTTTAATGAACAGAGTACACTTGACAGACCAGGCAGGCAACTCAAGACAGAATGAGTAATTGCATTTTTAATTGGAAAGTAGAGAAAGTGTCTTCCATCTGCGGGATCGCTCCCAGATGCCTGCAGTAAGCAGGGCTGGGCCAGGCCCGCGGCGGTATCTCTGAAGCCAGTCCTTGTCTCTACTTTCTTCTGGACCAGTGGTCCAGAATTTCAGCGGGTTGACTTTGTTTTTTATTTTTTTATTTATTTATTTTTAAACAGGCAGGTTGTGTTTTATTCAACCTCTTGCTATAGTTTAAGAAGCTTTTCTGGTGATTCCTAGAGAGCCAGGTTTGAGAATGCATGTCCTGGACTTTGGTTGTTCCTGCGATGGTAGTGTATAGTTTCCTTGGAGACTCTTGATTTTCATCTTTGAAATACCCCAATATAAAGCACAAATTACCAAAGAGCTGCTTTTAACTCTTAGATGGTGGTATATAAAGCTGAATTAAGTTGCCAGCTATTAAACATGTGCTGCGTTTTGGAGGACATCTGTAGTGTGGGTGTAGCAACCTTGCAACCCTTGGGGTTTTCAGATACACAAACTCAGGTTAGCATCTGTGAAAGACACTGGGGCGGGTGGGGGGGATAGCAAAGACCTCAGGTGCTAATTCCTGAGTATTTTCTAGGGCTAGACATTAGCTATTAAGGAAGCTGAGGCATTAGGAAAAGCACGCATGTTGCTCATTAAGGGCTCTGTTTAAGTCTTGTAGTAAAGTCAGGCACACAAGTACTGTCTGACAGTTTGAATCCTGGTGTTCATCTGGAATAGTTAGGCCAGGTAGTACCACTGTTTTACAGCACCTGATGGTTCCCGGTGTAAAGAGTTAGGCTCTGCTGTCTCAGAAATTAAGCTTTATAGTAACATTTCATAGGAAGAATTTTTGTTTGGAAATGTCTGCACTTTTTTTTGACAGGCGGAGTGGACAGTGAGAGAGAGAGACAGAGAGAAAGGTCTTCCTTTTCCATTGGTTCACCCCCTAATGGCCGCTGCAGCCGGCGCACTGCACTGATCCGAAGCCAGGAGCCAGGTGCTTCTCCTGGTCTCCCATGGGGTGCAGGGCCCAAGCACTTGGGCCATCCTCCACTGCACTCCTGGGCCACAGCAGAGAGCTGGCCTGGAAGAGGGGCAACCGGGAAAGAATCTGGCTCCTCGACAGGGACCAGAACCCAGTGTGCTGGCGCCGCAGGTGGAGGATTAGCCTAGTGAGCTGCGGCACTGGCCCTGCACTTTATTTTATCATCAGTTTGAATCCTAGTTTAGAATGAAATTGTCACAGAGTTGAGAACTCAAGTATTTGCAATGATGTGTTTCTTTGTTTTTAAGATTGGTTTTTTTGAAAGTCTAGAGTTAAAGAAGAAACAGATCTTCCATCTGCTAGTTCATTTCCTATGTGGCCACAACAGCCAAGGCTGGGCTGGCTAAAGCCAGGAGCCAGGAACTTCTTGTAGGTCCCCCACATGAATGCAAGGGCCCAAGTATTTGGGCCCTTCTCTGCTGCTTTACCAGGCGCATTAGCAGGAAACGGGGTCAGAGGTGGAGTATCCCGGACATGAACATGAGCCCTTATGAGATGCCAGCATCAAAGGTGGCGACTTACACACTACACTACAACTCCTACCCCAGAGATGTATTTTATAAGGGAGATGTTTTCTGGCAAAGCTCGTCAGGAAATAGGCTCAATACTGATTTATATCTGGAGTTCTAGAAGTAACATCTGGCTTTTAGGCTTGGAGAAAATATTAGACTGTCTAACATGCTTCAGTTGCAGTTATTTAACAGATTTGCCTAACAGAAGCAAAGCTAAGATCCAGCAATTAAGCAAAACAGCAACAAAAAGTCTCTCAAGTAAAAGGGGTTTGCTGCACATGTATGTGGGTATTATTGTATACATAGCATATGTTTCGTACATTATTCTTAGATATGTGCCCAACTGATTTCCAGAAAATAGAAATGAATGCTGATGCTGGCAGGAGTGGATCCTGACAGAGGGCATCTTGTAGAGACAGAGATAAGAAAATCAGGAAAAGCAGAAGCAAAAGTTCTCAAAAATACCATCTATACTAGCATCTTAGTTACATACAAGATTTCTCTAACATAATGCTGCCATAAAATAACCACAGTGTTTTAAATCTTAGTTCAGAAAAGACCCAATGAACTATATTTTGGAAAATGTGACTCTCAGGTCATCCTAGACTATCATATCTTAAGAAACTGAGGATTAACCCTTGTCAGAAGATTTAACAATCGTATACACACCCAACAGAGAACACTCAGATATATAAAGCCAATATTGTTAGATCTAAGCGGAGAAGAGATAGACTGCAGTGTGATAACAGCAGTGGGGAATGTGAATACCCCGCCGTCATCAGTGGGCAGATCATCCAGAAAGTCAGCAAACATGGAGGTGAACTGTACGGTTGAGCAAATGGACGTAACATTTAGAGAACATTTCACCCCACAACTACAGAGTACGCACACTTCTCATCAGCTCACGGGACATTTTCTAGGATAGATCATATTTTAGGCCACAGCTATATGTTAAGCCATAAATCAAGTCATAGTAAATTTAAAAAGGATTAAACCTTTTCAAAACCAACACTTGAAAAATGTGTTTCAAGATTTTCATTGTACTTTAACTGTACAATGTTCTTACTTTCTTATGAAAAGAGACTAATATAGAAATTTTGGAATATAGAGCAAGTAAGTTAGAATACCTCAACCCTTAATGACATTTTTTGCACTTTTAGGTGTGTATTTTAAACAACTTTGTATCCTTTTCCTGCCTACCATTAAATAATTAAATATTAGTGCATAAGTACTCAGTTTCCTATTCATTCTTCTTTTTTTTTTTTTTTTTTTTTTTTTTTTTTTTTACAGGCAGAGTGGACAGTGAGAGAGAGAGAGAAAGGTCTTCCTTTGCCGTTGGTGCACCTTCCAATGGCCGCTGCGGCCGGCGTACCGCGCTGATCCGATGGCAGGAGCCAGGTGCTTCCTCCTGGTCTCCCATGGGGTGCAGGGCCCAAGCACTTGGGCCATCCTCCACTGCACTCCCTGGCCACAGCAGAGAGCTGGCCTGGAAGAGGGGCAACCGAGACAGAATCCGGCGCCCCGAGCGGGACTAGAACCTGGTGTGCCGGCGCCGCAAGGCGGAGGATTAGCTTATTGAGCCGAGGTGCCGGCCCCTATTCATTCTTGTGGTAAATGATACTCTGTTTCTTCTTCGTAGGTAATTTAGTCCATTTACATTTATCGTGTCTCAGATGTAATTAAACTGTCATCTGGAGCTGGGAGCCAGGAGCCAGGGGCTTCCTCCGGGTCTCCTACATGGGTGCAGGGGCCCAAGGACTTGGCCCATCTTCTGCTGTTTTCCCAGGCCATAGCAGAGAGCTGGATTGGAAGTGAAGCAGCTGGTACTTGAGCTGGCGCCTATATGGGATGGTCCCGCTGCTGGCGGCAGCTTTCTTGCTACGCCACAGTGCTGGCCCCTTCATTTTTTTTTCCCACCTGTTTTCCCTCTGGTCCTCCTTTCCTGTCATTTTTTGGTGCTGATCAAATTTTTTAGTATTCCATTTTAATTCTACTGATTTTCCTATTTTTCAGTTACAGCACTTTGCATATTTTTAGTGGTTGGTGTACTTAGAATATTGAATTTCTTTAGCTAAAGTAGTGCTGTTATTGTTGTGTTAATAAACCACACAACACATTCTTTCACTTGTTGCTTTTAGTAGACAAATGACTGAAAAGCAAAAAGAAAAGAAAATGTGTATGATTTTAAAATAGTTAACTCACATTTACCTTTTTTAAAGATTTATTTATCTATTTAAAGGTCGTGGTTACAGAGAGAAAAAGGGAGTGGTAGTCTACCTACTAGTTCACTCCCCAAATGGCTGCTTCAGCTGGGGCTAGGCCAAGCTGAAGCTAGGAGCTGGGAGCTTCATCCAGGTCTCCCACATGGGTGGGGCCATCTTCCACTGCTTTCCCTGGTATATTAGCGGGGAGCAGCCGGGACTTGAACTGGTGCCCATAGGAGATGCTGGCCCTGAAGGCCATGACTTAACCTTCTGTGCCACAGCACCAACCCCATTTCTGTTCTTTACATTTTTTATGGATTTGTGTTTCCATCTGATCCAGCTTCTTTATCTTGTGTACTTCAAGTTCTGTTTTTGTTTATCTCAACATGTCTGTATTTCACTTGAGCCTTTTTTTTTTTTTTAAGATGCATGTATTTATTTGAAAGGCAGGGTTAGAGGGGAGAGGCCAAGAGAGAAAGATCTTCCATTAGCTGATTCCTTCTCCAAATGGTTTCAGTGGCCGGGGCTGGTCTAGGTCAATGCCTGGAGTTTCATCGTGGTCTCCCACATGGGTGCAGAGGCCCAAGCACTCGGAGCATTCTCAGTGCACTCTCGGGCGCACTGACAGGGAGCTGGATGTGAGGGATGGCAGCAGGGACTCCAGCCAGCACCCATGTGTGATGCCAGCGCTGCAAGTGGCAGCCCCTTCACGTAAGCTTTGAAAGGAAGTTTTGCTTTGGTATAGACTCCTTCACTGCTGGGTTTCCTTCTTCCAGAGTATGAGTTTGTCTTTACAGTATCTTGATCTTCATTTTTTCTGATAAGGAGTCAATCCAGAGATACATGATGTGTTTGTTCTTTGAGTGTTTTAATATTTTCTTAGTCCCTCTGGCTTTGAGTGATGTGACCATGGCTGAGGTACTTGTGTGCAGCCTTGTTGGGTTTGTTGTTTCTTGGTTTGTAAGGTAGTGCTTTTCACAGCTTCCTTCTGCTGTTTGCAGTCTGCTGGTTAAGTCCATATAGAATTTTCCTTTTCAGTTATCATGATTTTCTTTTAAAATTAAAAATTTCTAGTTTTTAAATACAACTTCTGTTTCCCTATTGATTTTCCCTCCCTGTTACTCAGTGATTTCATAATGACCTCTGATTTTTTTGACAAACTGCTCACAGCTATTCTGAAGGGCTTGTCTCCTAAATCCAACAGCTGGTCCCTCCGGCAATTAATTTCTAATGCTTGCTTTTTTCTTCATGAACATGAGTTTTCTTGTTTATTCACATTTACTATTTTTTTAGTTGGAAATTGGATGTAGATGTATGACAATGACTTTGAGTGAGGAAGTAGGCATTTGATTTTGCAATGAAGCCACCATTTAGGATTCTTGCATTCCCTGTCTGAGTGCCTGGCTTTGGTTTGTGGCATGGACTTGGGATTCTAGGTTCCTAGGAGTATGCTTCTTAGGAGGCAGCAGGCGACAAGTGATTGGGTCTCTGTGACCCATGGGAGAGACCCAGATTGAGTTACCAGCTCCCAGCTTTGGCCTGGCCCCATCCTGGCTGTTGCTGGTATTTGGGGAGTAAACTCTATTGGGTGTGAGGGAGTTCTCTTTGTCTCTCTCTCACCTTAAATTAAAGAAATTCTTTAGAGGATTTTTGTTTTTCATGCTAAAAGGCATTTAGTTTAAGGCTGAGAAGGATTATTGGTTTTTGTTCTAAAAGGCACTCACTGTAAGGCTCAGCCTGCAAACTTTTCCTCTCATGCATTTTTTTTTTTTTTTGACAGGCAGAGTTAGAGACAGAGAGAAAGGTCTTCCTTCCATTGGTTGACCCCCAAAATGGCCACCACAGAGAAGCCAGGAGCCAGGTGCTTCCTCCTGGTCTCCCATGCGGGTGCAAGGCCCAAGTGCTTGGGCCATCCTTCACTGCCTTCCTGGGCCACAGCAGAGAGCTGGACTGGAAGAGGAGCAACCGGGACTAGAACCCAGTGCCCATATGGGATGCCGGTGCCGCAGGTAGAAGATTAACCAAGTGAGCCACGGCGCCGGCCTTTCTCATGCATTTTTAAACATTTTTTTTTTTTTATTTATTTGAGAGAGAGAGAGAGACAGACAGAAATCTTCATCTACAGGTTACTACCCCAAATGCCTTCAAAAGCCAGGGTTGGGCCAGGCTGAAGCTAAGAGCCTGAAACTTGACATGTTGAATACTTCACATGGGTGGCAGGAATCAAAGTACTTGTGCCTCCTTGGTGTGCATTTGCAGGAAGCTGGGTTGGCAGTGGAGTGACCAGGACTGGAACCAGGCTGTCTTATGGGGTGCAGGTGCCCAGAGCGACATCTGACCCTCCCCTTACTTACTACCTGGTGTCATCTCTGTTTTTTTTTTTTTGTTTGTTTGTTTTTGTTTGTTTGTTTTTGGACAGGCAGAGTGGACAGTGAGAGAGAAAGGTCTTCCTTTTGCCATTGGTTCACTCTCCAATGGCCGCCGCGACCGGCGCACTGTGCTGATCCGATGGCAGGAGCCAGGTGCTTCTCCTGGTCTCCCATGGGGTGCAGGGCCCAAGCACTTGGGCCATCCTCCACTGCACTCCCGGGCCACAGCAGAGAGCTGGCCTGGAAGAGGAGCAACCGGGACAGAATCCGGGGGACTAGAACCCGGGGTGCCGGCGCCACAAGGCAGAGGATTAGCCTAGTGAGCTGCTGCACCGGCCTCTTTTTTTTTTTTTTAGGGCTTCCGGCTCCTCCTCTGTTTGTAATTTGTGGCCATCTGAGATTAGGGGGTTGCCTTTCTGTCTTTCCACCTTTTCAAAAGATGCTGTGAGAGTCCTATTTCTGGTGTTTCAGACAAGTGAGGCTGTGAGCTGTGAAGCCACACGCAGTTGGGGGAGGTGCTCAGTGAAAAAGCAGCAGAGTTGGGGATTTCCCTGGGTACAGCCATTTACACACTGAGTATTTCCTTTCTTTTTGCTTTTCCCTTTGCCCTGTTTTTCCCCCCATGCACATAGAGTTGATCTGTCAGTCAGGGATTGAAATCTTGGCCATTCCCTTGAACAGTTGTGTGATCCTCAGAAACAGCACTTAGTACCACTGACCCTGAGTTTCTTTCAATGGAAGATAAAAAGATGGTGTCCATAGTGAGAAATACCACGCATTCAGTGAGAAATACATGAAATATCCAGTGTAGGTGCAGTTTTTGTTAAACATTTTGGTTTTCCGTGTATGTTGCTTCTGTAATGTGTTAACAATGTATGGTGCTGCTAGTCTTCTATTTTTCTATGGCCTTTATAACTTGGTTCTTTTGGTTAAATAAAAAAATTTTAAATGTAGGTCACACAGGTATGGTAATAATTGATACTGGAAATCCAGTGTACATTTTTATTGAAATTATGTTTTCATTTTAGCCAGTTTTTGTGGAGTTGGAAGCAATGTATAAGTTACAATCTTAGTGCATTCTGTTGTAACTCAGTCTTGGTTAGTAAAGAACATGATGCGCTAGGTAGAGACTGAATTCTTCAGCTGCCATCAGCATTTCTGACTTGGTTCATTGTAAAGTCACATGGTCACACCGTCCACTTTTATCTGTGGTACTTGAGTTTTGAGCTTTGCATTAATGCCACTGGATATTAATAGAGCATTGTTAACCAGAGCAGATTGGATTCCTGTAAAACAATACATTGTTTTGAAAGAGCAGTCTGTATGGGGAGCATTACACTGAATACACCAATCACCGACAGCACGGATAGGAAATGCTGGTAGCTTGGGGATGATATAATTGGCTAGTACTTGATAAAAAAAAATTGTAGAGTAAACTCAGTGAATTTCGCATCTAAATTTGCCTATGTATGCACATGTTTTTAGTTATTAAATCAGCTTTGTTTCATGATATCTTAATCCTTTGGCTTACTTTAGTATTAAGCGGATGTGGTTAAACTGAGAAATTTTGATCTTTGTATTACAATTTTAGTTTTTTTTAGGATATGAACAGCATTTGTTGGTGAACTTCAACATTTTTAATGTAGTCATTGGATTTAAGTCAACTATAAGGTGGTTGTAAGTCGAGTAAAAAGTTTATGTATATTGACAGTGCCTCAGAATTAAGCTCTGCCCTCAAGATCATTAACTGTGACTTAATTTGCTTAAATACTGCTAGACCAGAAGTTCTACTGTTCTCGGAGCGTGCAACCTAATAGTTAGACTGAGGTGGTCCATGAGGAAGGAAGGAATTTAATATCTGTTAAGTAAAATTTTAGTGCTGTATAAGTTGAAAAATATTTCTAGTAGTTTGATCGTTGGTCTTTGAAGCCAGGTTGTTTGCACTTGTCCCTGTGGGTCTGCTGCTGTTGTGGGAGATAAATCCTCACTGTCCTGCGGAGCGGTGACGTCATACTTGTGTATGTAGGGTCAGTGCTTTTTTATTGTTTTCCAAAAGTAATTTTAAACTCTGCTAATGCTGAATTACAGGACGTTAAGTGGTGGAGTCGCAGTTAATAAGTTAATAGTTTCTCAGTCTTTTTTTTTTTTTTTTTTGGTCAGGCAGAGTTAGACAGTGAGAGAGAGAGAGAAAGGTCTTCGTTCCATTGGTTCACCCCCCAAATGGCCACCAAGGCCGGTGCTTCCTCCCGATCTCCCATGTGGGTGCAAGGACCCAAGGACTTGGGCCATCCTCCGCTGCCCTCCCTGGCCACAGCAGAGAGCTGGACTGAAAGAGGAGCAACCAGGACTAGTAGCTGGCTCCCCAATTGGGACTAGAACCTGAGGTGCCGGCGCCACAGGGGGAGGATTAGGCAAGTGAGCCGTAGTGCCAGCTGTTTCTCAGTTTTTAAGTATTCAGAATCCATTTTTAAACTCATGAATAGTTGGGGTAATTGCTTGTTTATAATAATAGCGAAAAAATTTTTAAAAGGTTTGTTTATTTGAAAATCTGAGTTACAGAGAAGGAGAGGCAGAGGCTGAGAGAGAGAGAGAGAGAGAGAGAGATTTTCTACCCACTGGGTCACTCTCCAAATGGCCTCAACAGCCAAGGTTGGGCCAGCTTCCCAGGTCTCCCACATGGGTGGTGGGCCCAGGGACCTGGGCTGTCTTCTGCTGCCTTCCCAGGAGCATGAGCAGGGAGCTGGATGAAAAGTGGAGCAATCCAGCCGGTGCCGTGGCTCACTAGGCTAATCATCCGCCTGCAGCTCTGGCACACCGGGTTCTAGTCCCGGTCGGGGCACTGGATTCTGTCCCGGTTGCCCCTCTTCCAGTCCAGCACCTGGCTCCTGCCATCGGATCGGCACGGTGCGCCGTCCGCAGTGCACCAGCTGCGGCGGCCATTGGAGGGTGAACCAACGGCAAAGGAAGACCTTTCTCTCTCTCTCTCCCTCTCTCACTGTCCACTCTGCCTGTGGAAAAAAAAAAGTAGAGCAATCTGAACTTGAAACAGCACCTTGCACACGGTGGCTTTACCCCCTATGCCATAGTGCATAGGGGGTTAAAATTTATTGAACATTTACACTGTTAATGCCAGGCACTAAGTGTTTTGAGGGCATTATTTGGAAAACAGACTGCACGTGACAGCTCAGAGTTTATGTGCTATATATTAGTGTCTCTAATAAAAAAGACAAGTCTCCACTGTTTTAAGTGTCCCATTTTCATGCAGATTGAAGACAAAAGTGAGTGCATAGATTATGAAAAACCAAGTATTGTGCATAAAAGCAGATAGTTACAGAGTGTGATTTATGCTATAAAGGAAACCAAAGGGATACTGCTAAACACCTTGGTTGAGTGGACTTTGGATGGGAAGCGGGAGCCCACATTTAAGACTTAAAGGAGTATGCTGCAGACAGAAGAGCCAGCCAGAAGCCCCTCAGGAGAGAATACGTTAAAATGTTCTAACCAAACAATAGTAAAACCAGTTAAATATTTTAGAACTCTCAGTGATTTTAACTTAAAAAGGTTAAGAGTTTGGGGGGTATCAGAAATGCCCAGGAAAATGAATTAGAATTGGAAAGAAATCTGTGGTTGGAAGAATCAGAAAAATGTTTACCTTTTTTTTTTTTTTTTTCTTTTTTCTGTTTTAAAGATTTATTTGTGTATTTGAAAGGCAGAGGCAGCCTGAGAGAGAAGTCTTCCATCTGCTGGTTTACTCACCAAATGGCCAGGGCTTGGGGCAGGCAGTCTGAGGCCAGGAGCCTGTAGCTTCTTCCAGGTCTCCCACGTGGGTGCAGGCACCCGAGCACTTGGGCCATCTTTTGCTGTTTTCCCAGGCCGTAGCAGAGAGCTGGATTGAAAGTGGAGCAGTGGGGACCCAAACGGAAACTCCTATGGGAGGTTGGCACTGCAGGCGACGGCTTTACCTGCTGCGTCACAGCGCTGGCCCCTAAGCTGTCCTGTAATCATGTTACATTTTACTGTGTTTGATAACAAAACACCAGTGACAAATCAAAAGAATTCTATGTGGATAATTTTACTGTAAGCCTCCCTGAAAAGGCGAGGGTAGAACAGGTGCCCCTGGGTGTCCACAAGTTGCAGTGGGCAAGTGTGTGAGCGAAGAAAGGCCCTAGTGTGACCTAGAACATTGATGAAAAAGAGATAGTGGCTTAAGCAGCCAGCGGGTATTTTTAATCAGAAAAAGGAAATCATAGATGACAAACTGATTGGCCTAGTTTAGCTACCCTCTCCACCATAAAGATCTCCAAATAAGCTTCCACTGGTAAATAATGATGCGCTTAAGTCTAGTACACAGTTTCATTCTAAAGCATTTGACCTGCCTTCCCAGATGGATTGTGTCTGGACACCATGGCAGTTTTTTCTCCCAGTGGATGGTATGGTGTGGGTGTCTTTAACAGAGGGTTTCATGGACACTGTACCAAGAGATAAAAGTAACAGAGGCAGGGAGGGAAGTAGAATAAGAAGAGGAAGGAAGGAAAGAAGAAAGAAAATAAGACAGAAAATCAGTGTCCCGGCGCCATCCAGAACTGCTGTACTTTCTTGGAAGACCGTAGCAAGCTTTGGTGTCTGCAGGTTTGGAAATAAAGGAATGAGAGAAAGATGAAGCACAGTGAAGAGTAGAAAGAGCTGGTGAAGCCGAAAGTTTAAGCAAGACAGCATCCAGAGATGATACTAATTAGGGGTGTCCCCTTGCCCAACGTAGGTACCTAATATGTAGTTTACCTTGACTCTCTATACAGTTCTTTCATTTAGAAGATTGTGTAATCTACCAATTGAGTAGCATCATGGTTTGGGACAAGTTAACCTCTGATTTCACTGGGATAGGAACACCTGCCACTTGAAGATGCGCCAGTCAGGAAAACTGGACTTGTAGCCAAGTGTAAACATGTGCTTGATCCACGGCAGGCTTTCAGTAAGTGTCCATTGTTAAAGCATGCTGCCAGATTATGAGGTATGAGGGTCTCACATACTGAGAAATCTTGGTTACTCCCTCTTCATGGTGTTAGGCATAACTGTTTGTTTTTGCTTACAACTTTGAACAAAGCACTCTGGTGTAAATTACAATAAATAAGAATTGGGTTGGATTTTGTGCCAGGGTCCATTCCACCCGCAAATATGCAAAAATATGCAAGTTAATTACCGAACCTCAAACCTGTTCTTAAACCAGAGTTGAGCTTTTTAAACTGTTAAATCCCAAGTTTTCAGTTCTGTGACTATTTGAAACACATAATGTTTGTTTCCAGGTTACCATAAGTGATGTTAAAGGCTTTATATGTGTCTATATATAGAATGATAGAACTTAATGGGAGGAGTGAAAAAAAATCTTTTCCCCAGTACATTTTTCAAGTGTTTATGTAGTTAACAGGAAATGATAAAGGGAAATCTCATAACTGGATGAAAATAAAGTGCACGTAACTGGGGAGTCGGCCTATGACTCTGTTAAGAGGGCTTTTCCCTCTAGACTTTTGTTTAGCACAGATGTTAATTTGGGATGGAATTTAAAATTTGACTCATGGATGAAGTGGTTGGGTTTTGTGTGTGTGATCTCCCATATTGTTGGACTTGTGCATTCTTGGGTGGCTTATAGTAACCAGAATGTTTTATCATTAGACCATCTGGATTGCCAAAATAATTATACTCTGGGTAGCCTGAGCAATGGTAGATGGGTTTGTTATGTGTTCCACCTTAGCTGCTATCCTGTGCATGTCTTCTACATAAGCCATTGTTGGGTATGTAAAAACTTGATAGTTTTTCCTTTTTGCATTATTTCCTGTTGACGTCTGTTTTTGTCTGCCATTTTAGGTTGTTTAGTAAGATTTTGGTTTACCACGAAAAATGTGGGAGACCTAGATGAAGGTCCTGGCTTCCCATCCCCAGCCATTGTGGCCATTTGAGGAGTGAACCAGTAGATGGAAGATCTGTCCCTTTATCTGTGTAACTGCCTTCTAAATAAATATGTCAACCTTAAGAAAGGGTGCACTACTTCTGTGACCAAAATTTTATTTCATCAAATGATGGAAGACTTTTTCAGTATGACCTTTTTAGTTGTCATTTGGCAGTGAGTGAATTAGTGTTTGACCCATTTTGTGACATCAGGAAAACAGTTAGCAGGTAGATGCTTGCCACTGCGTAGAATTATCTCACTGAAAAACTCTTCCACTTTATATCCAAACTTTCTTCCTTTATTCTTCAGTAAATGATCATCTTTTTTTTTTTTTTTTTTTTTTTTTTTTTTTTTTTTTTTGTAAATGAATATCTTAAATGATCCTCAGAGCAGCTCTATAAATTAGCGTATTGCTTTAAGAAGCATTTTTCAGTTCCAGGGATGATAGCTAAAGCAAATTTCCATCCTCTAATTAGACCTCTGCATTGAAGCATCCACTCTCAAAGAGCCCACAAAACAAGATCAAGATGAATGTATGTTTCAAAGCCTCAGTGGGGATGGGAAAGGGGAGGATCCCTTAGCTATGGGAGGGGCCCTGACGTGCCTACAGGCACTGCCTTTGCTCCCCTTGTGCTGTGAAGGCCCGGAGCTTGTCACAGGGCAGCAGCTGGGCCCTGCGTGCCTCTGCAGTCCAAGGAAGCTGTGCCCTTGTTCCCATAGTGTCAACTGGAGGTGTATACCTGTGTTTGTGGGAGATTGGCTGGGCATTGAAAAGTCAGACCACATAGGAGTATTGCTCACTGATTTTTTTTTTTTTTTTTTTGACAGGCAGAGTGGACAGTGAGAGAGAGAGACAGAGAGAAAGGTCTTCCTTTGCCGTTGGTTCACCCTCCAATGGCTGCCGCGGCCGGCGCACCGCGCTGATCCGATGGCAGGAGCCAGGAGCCAGGTGCTTTTCCTGGTCTCCCATGGGGTGCAGGGCCCAAGCACCTGGGCCATCCTCCACTGCACTCCCTGGCCACAGCAGAGAGCTGGCCTGGAAGAGGGGCAACCGGGACAGAATCCGGCGCCCCAACCGGGACTAGAACCTGGTGTGCCGGCGCCGCTAGGCGGAGGATTAGCCTGTTGAGCCGCGGCGCCGGCCCTGATTTTTTTGTTTTTAAAGATTTATTTTATTTATTTGAAAGAGTTACAGAGAGAGGTAGGTCTTCTGTCCACTGCTTCACTCCCCAAATGGCCGTAACAGCCAGAGCTAAGCTGATCCGAAGCCAGGAGCCAGGAGCCTCCGTGTCTCCCACGTGGGTGCATGGGCCCAAGAACTTGGGCCATCTTCTACTACTTTCCCAGGGCATAGCAGAGAGCTGGACCGGAAGTGGAGCAGCCAGGACTTGAACTGGTGCCCGTGTGGGATGCCGGCACTGCTACACCAGGACGCTAGCCCCAAAGTATTTACTTTAATAAAGACCACTTCGTGCATCAGAAAATGTGCCCTGGGGCTGGCACTGTGGTGTAGCCAGTTAGGCCACTGGTTGTGACACCATGGTCTTGTATTGGAGTGCAGTTTGAGTCCTGAATAGTCCTCTTCCCATCCAGTTCCCTCCTGATGTGCCTGGGAGGCGGCAGGTGATGGCCCAGGTACTTGGGCCCTTGACACCCTTTTGGGAGACCCAGACTACACTCTGTCCCACCGTTGTGGCCTCTTAAAGAGTGCATCACCAAATGGAAGCTCAATCTCTCTCTCTAACACCATCTTTCAAATAAATTTTTACATAAAAATGTCCCAGTTTATGGTACAACTGTGTTGCTTTTCATCTGTAATCTCAACTGAAAAATAACAATTCTAAGAGGATTAGAAAATTTCCTAGCATATGCTTAATAAAAATTGGTTAGTGAATATTCAAAGAAATACCTTTCCTAGGTATTACATCATTGGAGATTTCGTGGCCTTACGGCCTGGGCTGTTGAAGAGAACTAGTGATAACATTTTAATGTAGTAAATAGTTAAAGTACTCAGAAACAAACGCATTGGTGGGAGTGGACATTGATAAAGATACAAACAGAAGACAGTGCTGTAGTCTCAGAGCCAGTTCAAAAGCAGCATTAAGGTTTTTAATTAGAATGCTTTTTTTTTTCTTTTATTTGAAAGAGTTACAGAAAGAGGTAGAGACAGAGAGGTCTTGCATCTGCTGGTTCACTCCCCAGATGGCTGCAACGGCTGGAGCTGTGCTGATCAGGAGCCAAGAGCTTCTTCTAGGTCTCCCACGTGGGTGCAGGGGCCCAAGGACTTGGGCTAACTTCTACTGCTTTCCCAGGTGACAGCAGAGAGCTGGATCTGAAGAGGAGCAGCTGGACTAGAACCGGCGCTTCAGGCCAGGGTCCTAACCTGCTGTGCCACAGCGCTGGCCCCTAGAATGTTTTAAAAATGTGGGTATTTTTTTTTTTTAAGGCGTGACTTTTGTCCGTTATATTATAAAACTAGTTTCATCATACATTCTCTTAAAACATTGAAGGAAGTTCTGGTATTCAGGAAGCAACAATTGCTTCACATTACAAGGATTTTTTTTCAAACTGGAATTGTCATCATTAAACCAAGTCAGTGTGTTGTTTATAATGCTTTCTCTTAGATGTAAGATTAATTGAATCAAAGAAGTTGATTTTTGATTATTGGAAACTGACAAATATTTTCTAAGTTTCTAAGATGTTCGTCAAGGAATAAATCTAATATATTTACATTCCGAAGCATTAAAAAATTCTCACCTTTCTGGTTAAATGTACTTCTTTATAACTTAAAAAAAAAAAAGTTCACTGAAACCTTCAGGCATTGAAAACTAGCTGCAAAAACAGAAATACTATTTCATTCTCCTTTTCATTGAGAGAAGTCACTGTTTATAGCACACTGACTACTCCTTTTTCTCTTTTGGTGAGGACTACAATAATAAACATACTGAAACATCCCATGGTGACATCAATATTTACATACCAGGCTGAGACTGGGGGGGAGTGTCATCTGGAAGTGAACCTGAGCCATCAGTCATGACTTGCCACATACAGGTGGTGTTTAAAGGCATAGGGCTCATGAGTTAACCACAGGATGAAAAAGTAGCAGCTGCAGAAGAGATGGGTGCAGGACTTCGGAGGGATCCTTAGCCCCATTGAAGGGAGGGAGAAGAGGCTGACAGAGTGGGGTCAGCAGTACCTTGCTGGGTTCTGAAACAGGTCCCTTAACATTTGTCAACTTAGAAGTCATTTGTTGTCTCAAAACTGTTTTGGTGTCGAGGTGGGGGCAAAGTCAGGGTGGCTGGCATTTAAGAATGTGCTGCACTGTGCTCTCAGTAGCTTTGGCTGGGGGCAAGCCCCAGTAGAAGTTGACTGTGGTTAAAGGAGAAAGAGTCACACACAGAGGGCACATTCTTTACTGCTCCTGGAGAAATAATGACAGCCAGTTTGCTGTTTCCTGTGACAGCTGGGCTGGGAGACCGTTGTTTTCTGTTGTTTTCTCATGCACCTTTCTCTTTGCATAGCTCTGCCCTCCAGCTCCTTCCCCCTGGCCCTTCTCCTACGTTCCAGTCATGAGTTTTTAGCTGCCTGATTGAAGTCTTCAGTTGTCTTGCAGCTCCTCAAAATCAGTGTCCTGAACTGGACTAATCATTTCCCTTTCAGGCTGACTTAAACTACTAGTATTTGTTCTCTCTCTCTTTCTCTTTCTCTCTCTCTCTCTTTCTCTTTCTCTCTCTCTCTCTCTCTCTCTCTCTCTCTCTCTCTCTCTCTCTCGTTATATTTATTTACTTATCTGAAAGGCAGAATGACACAAAGAAAAGGAAATCTTTGTTCTGCTGGTTCAAATGACCACATAGCCAGGGGGCTGGTCCAGGCTAATGCCAGGAGCTTGGAACCCCATCCTCCCTGTCACATGAGTGAGAGGGACCCAAGCATTTGGACCATTAACTGCTGCCTCCTTGGGCACATTAGCAGGGAGCTGGATTGGACGCCGAGAGGCTGGTATTGAACCAGTGCTCCTGTGTGGGATGCTGGTATTCCAGGCAGCAGCTTAGCCTGCTGAGCCACAGTGCCAGCTATAACAGATTCTCCAGTCACTTTGGGTCCGGCTGACTTCTGTCCTCTCTCTCTGTCTTCCACTTCTCATTCTCAGTTCCTGCTTGGGAGACTCAAAATCTCCATGCTGGTTTTTGAAAAATTATTTCCCCAAATAATACTAAATTAACATGATCTGCCTCATTGAATGTCATTATTTGTAAAATCATTTGTTAGTTTTTGTGTTTTACAACCCATTACTGTGAAAAATACCATAAATGAAACCACAAACCCCTCCTTTCTGTGAAACTGGAAGGTAGAGTGAAGATTTTTGTTTGCTTGCCTTATGTCTACATAATTTGTAGTTCCTAATTACATACTTGAAGTTTTCCTTGATTATAAGGTTTTCCTATCATTTTCTGTGGATTAACTACACCTGACCATTTCCTCATTTCTTGGAAGGCAATGCCTTTAAAGAAAAAGAAATGTGTGTGTTCTGCTTTGGGTTTCTGATACTTGAGGAAATTAATACAGGTATGAACCCAATTTCATTATACTTAAGTCTGTTAATTGAAGTATGAGTAACACACTTGATTTTGACGTTTGTGTTTTAGAGATTTGTGACTAAAATGCGTTTTAGGAGTTAAAATGCTTTTTGGGAGCTTCCAGATGACGGGAAGATAAATACTTCGTTGTATTTGGATTCATCTTTATTTTAAAATGCTACTTCATGTACACTGGACAATCTGAACTTTATTTTTTGAACGTTGCTCATGATGTAGTGGAAACTGGCATCATAGATGGCTAGATCTTCAGCCTTGAGGTGGAATTTGGATAAACACCCACAGGCAAAATTTTAGGATGCCTGCATACATTTGTGTGGCTAACAAGACACCCACAGTGATATTTAGCCTTGTAAAAAAAATAGATTATTACGTATGCCATCTTTAGTTTTCTTTTAATAGAGCTGGAAATAGAGGTGCCTTTGAATATGTTACAGACGTTGTATTTCAAGTAATACTTTAAGATTATATAGTATTTTAAGCCAGCGCTGCGGCTCAATAGGCTAATCCTCCACCTTGCAGCGCTGGCACCCCGGGTTCTAGTCCCGGTCGGGGCGGCGGATTCTGTCCCGGTTGCCCCTCTTCCAGGCCAGCTCTCTGCTGTGGCCTGGGAGGGCAGTGGAGGATGGCACAAGTCCTTGGGCCCTGAACCCGCCTCCTGGCGGCCATTGGAGGGTGAACCAATGGCAAAGGAAGACCTTTCTCTCTCTCTCTCTCTCTCACTGTCTACTCTGCCTGATCAAAAAAAAAGATTATGTAGTATTTTAAAGCCTTATTTTATAACATAACTTTGTATCCTTGAGTGAAAAATTGAGAAACTTATGACTATAAAGTCAACTGAGATAGGCTTTTCTGTTCTGGTTTTAATTGATTAATCGAACAGTTGGGTTGTCGATCCCTGGGAGGACTGATTTCTCCTTAGTTTGCACTGGCATTGACTTTCCGCTGGCTGACATACCCTGGGCAGTGGAATGGCAGCCCAGCAGGCGCTTTTGTGATTGAGCTACCCAGGCCCCTAGCCGTTTGTCTTTCCTTTGTTTTAGACTTAACAAGTTAAATGGCCAATGATTTCCTTGTTAAAGGAAGGAGGAGGATAATGATAGGCAAGCTTATGCAGGCATGGAGTCTCAGTCTCATACAAAACAGAGATGAGGTGGTGGGCGGGGTGACACAGTGGGTTAAGCTGCCCCCTGGAACTGCCCCACCCCATATCAGCGTGCTGGTTCAACTCCTCACTCCACTTCAAGTCCAGCTTCCTGCCAATGCATCCTGGGAGGCAACAGGTCATTACCGTAGTATTTGGGGCCCTGTCACCCAAGTGAGAGACCTGGATGGAATTCTTTTGTTCTCTTT
Source organism: Oryctolagus cuniculus (assembly GCF_051225735.1). NCBI lineage: Eukaryota > Metazoa > Chordata > Mammalia > Lagomorpha > Leporidae > Oryctolagus > Oryctolagus cuniculus. The sequence continues at coordinate 18,533,132 of NC_142872.1, forward strand.
AAAAGAGCAAGTTATGTGGTATTATATTATATATCAAAGATGTTTGAAAAAGGTTAGCAGAAGGGCTGGCGCTGTGGTGTGGGGGCGTAAAGCCGTTGCCTGCAGTGCCGGCATCCCATACGGGTATTGGTTCAAGTCCCAGCTACTCCTCTTCCCATCCAGCTCCCTGCTATTGCATCTGAGAAAGCAGTGGAAGATATCTCAAGTCCTTGGACCCCTGCATCCCTGTGGGAGACTTGGAAGAAGCTCCTGGCTTCTGGCTTCTGGCTTCAGATGTGCTCAGCTCTAGCCCTTGCGGCCATCTGGGGAGTGAACCAGTGGATCAGAGACCTCTTTCTCTCTCTGTCTGCCTTTGTCTCTCTGTAACTCTGCCTTTCAAATAAAGTATTTTTTTTTAAATGAAGGTCAGCTGATTAGAATACTTCAAAAGTTTTTATGGGGGGTGTTTCTGTATACCATAAACCTCAGTGTCTCTCTTATAGTACAGTAATCTTTGGTAGGTAATAGTTAATGATACTTTGTGTTTCAAGGAAATTAGTATAATTTATCTTAAAGTCTGTTTTTTTTTTTATTTTAAAGATTTTATTTACTTATTTGAGAGTTAGAGTTACAGAAAGTGGGAGGGAGAGACAGAAAGGTATTCTGTCCATTGGCTCACCCCCAAAATGGCCACAACGGCTGGAGCTGTGCCAATCTGAAGCCAGGAACCAGGAGCTTCCTCCAGGTCTCCCATGTGGGTGCAGGGGCCCAAGGACTTGGGCCATCTTCTGCTTTCCCAGGCCACAGCAGAGAGCTCCATGGGAAGAGGAGCAGCCGGGACTAGAACCTGGCACCCATATGGGATGCTGGTGCCGCAGGTGGATGATTAACATACTGTACCACGGTGCCGGCCCCAGTTTTAAACAAGTTTTTTAAAAACTTGTTGACCACTGTCAGAGTGTTAACTTATCATGAGGGTTGGTGTTTTTTTTTTTTTTTTGTCTTTTTAAAATTTATTTATTTATTTATTCAGTAGATTGATCTTACCTGCTAACTCCCTTTCTGAAAGCCCACAGCATCCACGGCTGGGCCAGCGGGAACCTCGGAACTCAGTCTGGGTCTCCCAACCTGAGTGTGGGGAGCCGACTACTCTAGCCATCTCCTCTTGTCTCCCAGGGTGCACTTCACCAGGAAGCAGGAATGCGGAGCAGAGCCAGGGATCGACCACAAGTGCTCTGACAAGGGATGCGAGTATCTTGAGCAGTGGCTTAACCGCTATACCAAGCCACTACCCGTAAAGTTCATATTTAGTTTTTTAGTGACTTAGAGTGATAGGTTTTCTGTTTGTTTTGCATAGTTGAAGTTATAGCTATATCTGTTAATGAAAACTAAGGATTAGTTTAAAATTGGATGGTTATTCTCTTGGTTCTTCTGTTGTTTGAAAAATCAGTAGTTAAGCTGATTATGGACTCCCATCCGGCGCTGTGGCACATTGGGTTATGGTGCCGCCTTTGATCAGTATGGGCACTGGTTTGAGTGCCAGCTGCTCCACTTCCCATGCAGCTGCCTGCTAATTCATCTAGGAAAGCAGCAGAAAATGGGTCAAATACTTGGGCCCCTGCCCACCTACATGGGAGAGCAGGATGAAGTTCCTGGCTTTGTCCTGGCTCAGCCCTGGCTATTGAGGCCATTGAGGGAGTGAACCAGTGGATGGACAATCTCTCTGTTCTTTCTCTCTCTTTTACTCTGCCTTTTAAATAAATAAATAAATAAGTAATTTTAAAAAATATGGAATCATTAAGAACTGATTTAGTCTGATAGCAGTTTCCTAAAGTGTAGTAGTGTTGATTTAAATGGAATTGAATGAGTATACTTGGCTAACATAGATGTTGATCAAAGAGAAAAAAGAGAAATTTGAATTATTACTTGTTATTCTGTGTAGTAATATGGAAGTTGCTACAGCTTATTTCACTAGAGGGTATAAAACACTGAAAACAGTTTTAAAAATTGTTGGCTTTTCTGCATTTAATGCAGGAATATTTGAAGTGCACCTGTTTGCTGCTGTTGATTATAGGTAGAGGAAGAATGGTGGGGACAGTATTAGAGGTGGAACTGTGGGTCAGGGGCATCCTCTGTCTCCCGAGCCATGCACTTGTTCCCTTCATGACCTGTTTGAGGCTCTTTCTGGCTTGGAAATGTGTCATATGTTTTGGGTTCATGTTGAGACAGACCAAAAATTGAGAACCAGTGAGAAAGAAAGGGAGAGCAGAGAGAACAAAAAATTAAGAATGGTAGAATCGGCCGGTGCTGTAGCTCAGTAGGCTAATCCTCCATCTGCGGCGCTGGTACCCCGGGGTTCTGTCCCAGTTGCTCCTCTTCCAGTCCAGCTCTCTACTGTGGCCTGGGAAGGCAGTGGAGGATGGCCCAAGTGCTTGGGCCCTGCACCCCATGGGAGACCAGGAGAAGCACCTGGCTCCTGGCTTCAGATGGGCGCAGCACGCTGGCCATAGCAGCCATTTGGGGGTTGAACCAACGGAAGGAAGACCTTTCTCTCTGTCTCTTTCTCTCTCACTGTCTAACTCTGCCTGTCCAAAAAAAAAAAAAAAAAAGAATCAAGGAAACAAGGAAATGTGTTGTCATCCAGGTTCATTTCTGAATCTGATAAAAATTGCACAACAAGCAGAAAGCATAGCGAGTGATTGAAGGTATCAGGGTGGGAGGATGAAGGAATCTTAGGACCTCTGGGAACCCTGCTCTCTGGACTCCAAAGGGAAACTGCACTGGTGATGAGCGATGTGACTACTTGGAGAGACAGGTTGAGGGAATGGCCCTCATGAACAAGCATAGTTAGCAAACAGCGTTCACTGTTCTCCAGACCCCACCAAAGTCTAAGTAAAACTGGAAGCTTTTAAAATAGGTTAATTTTTACAGTAAGATTTAAATTTAAAGACCTTTCAGTAATTAAGGTTTCCTTCCAGATAATTGCTTTGTAAACTGTTGATTCTTGTAAATCTGTAATATGTCATCCTTGTTTATGCTCTAAAGATTGATTTTATTTAAAAGGCAAAGTTAAAGAGGGAGGGAGAGCGATTTTGAGGTCTAGTGTCTGCTGATTCACTCCCCAAATGCCTGCAACACTTGGGGATGGACCAAACCAAAACCAAGAGCCAGGATCTCCAGCTTGGTCTCCCATGTGTGTGTCAGGCACCCAAGCCTTGGGGCCATCACCCATGGTCTCCCAGGTGCGTTGGAAGGAAGTTGGATCAGAAGCATGGAGTAGCTGAGACGGCGATGAAGTACTGCTGTATGGAAAGTGTGTCTCAAGCAGCAGCCTGAGCTCTTGCAGCAAGTTGCCTGCTGCTGTGTTTCCTTAAGTATGATTAAGTGCATTCTGTTAGTGTGTTTTCAATCAGTAATTTCAAATCTTAAAGAATTCTGAAGCATAACTCACATTTCTTTTTTTAACCAGGAACCTTTTGAAGATGGCTTTGCAAATGGGGAAGAAAGTACTCCCACCAGGGATGCTGTGGTCACATATGCTGCAGAAAGTAAAGGAGTTGTGAAGTTTGGCTGGATCAAGGGTGTACTGGTATGAATAGATAGATTGACTTTTAGAGCTACAGCATTTCTGTTGACGTAAAATATTCCTACTGCTCTCATGAGCTCCAAGGACGAGTGTTGTGTTTTTTTCTCTATTTTAACTCTCTTAACTGAGTACTTTGGGAGACGAAATCAGACACTTAGCATCTCTCATCTTTTCAGATACTACGGTCAGTATCAGAGATATAGTTAAGACTTAAACCCACTTATCTTTGATTATCAGTAAATTGTGTTATCGCTGGTAAATCTCACATATTGTCACGTAGCAGAAACTCACTGTGAAGCTTTCAAACTGATGGGAGCATCAGAATCAAGTGTCCTGAACCAAGGAGTAGAGCTGAAATGAGGCTGCTGCTTTCTTGCCAGCCACATTGTCTTTTGAAAAGAGAGTTAATAGGCAACAGAATAGAGGAGAAATCCTTTTCCTAGGTGTTCACTGCAGTAGACAGCTTTAGGTGATGAAGGTTCAGATTGACTTCTGTGTGTCTGTTTCGGTAGGCATGAAGGATCAGACTAGACTGACTTCATGTTGAGACGTTGGAAACACACAATAATTTTTCCATTACATTGTAATTTTTCCATTACAGAAATACCTGTAATGGAAATTAGGGGAGAAATCAGGGAAAAATCTAAGTTTTAGTAGCACTTTCATTGTCCTAACCAACAGAGTGAATGTGAAACTCCAAGTGTAATGCATATTAGATTTTAGTGTTGTTCTATGTTTGCCTAATAAATAAAGGTGAAAATAAATTGGGAAAATTGCTTCACAATGTAAATTTTTAAAAAATAATGCATGAACAGTTGTCATTTTGTATTATATAATACTTGAATCTGAAGAAATCATAAAATAAAGATGTTATAAAAGAAAAGGAAAAATTAAACTGGCAATAAAGGTGAATAGGAAGTCCATGTACAAGGGCTAGAGGCTTTTTTCTTGTACCTTTCTTGTTCAGTTTCTTCTGCTTCTGATAATTGTGACGAGCACTGTGATTTGCAGGCACATTTTATATGTCACATACTTCTATTAAGTATAAGCTCTCATGAAGCTCTTTTAAGCTGTGAAGAAGGAAAAGGGTGGGAGGAAGAGTTAGATTTGAAGACTGCATCTTCTGTAGTTCAAATGCATGCAATCTTCTAGCTGGTGTAGTGTTAACTGCTGTTACTTTGTTTTATTCATTTCCGCATCTGTCACTTGGCCTTTTCTCTCCTAGGTACGTTGTATGTTAAACATTTGGGGTGTTATGCTCTTCATTAGATTGTCATGGATCGTGGGTCAAGCGGGAATAGGTAAGTAAAGTTACATGCTGCTTGATTTCAGAACAGTGAGCAGAGTAATTGTGTGCATGTGTGAGTGCCCAGCCTCATCAAGCTGATAAAAGTGAAGCATTATCTCTGTTTTCTTTTCCCCAAAGGTCTGTCAGTTGTTGTGATAATTATGGCCACTGTTGTGACAACTATCACGGGATTGTCTACTTCAGCAATAGCTACTAATGGATTTGTAAGAGGAGGTAAATTCAGTCTTTTCACATTATCATCAGATTACTGTCACTAAATAGAAAATTAAATCTTTTAATTTTTTATATTAATAAAAGCAACATGTCAGGTTCGTATAGTGAAGAGGGTTCCTACTTAGTATTTCCTGTTATATTTGAATGTAAAAGTTTATGTTGACTCATATACATTCCCATATGCTTTAAAATATTTAGGTGTGTTCAGCGTGTCTGGAAGCAAGAATGAAGCTTCTAGCAGGGCTGTTGTCCTCTGGGCAGCCGTGTTTCCAGCGAGTCACAAACATGGCCTGAGATTTGGTCAGCATAGGTTACAGGTCTGACCAACCTCGCTCCCCGCTTCGTCCTTGAGCATCTTCACTTGAAGAGCTTGTTCACTTTTCTGTTTCATCTGCAGCAGGAATATGGATAGTGTTTTTCGCTTATCACCTCAGTCTTGTATTTCTGAGATACCAGAGACGCTAGCCTTGGAACCTGGCAGCTTGAGTAGATGAGGACTATACTGAGCACGTGTTGCTTCTTCTGATATTTTACATGTATGTTAGTCTGGCTTGAGCTATATTGGGGTCTAAGATGTAGATTTATCCAACAGAGTTAGCCAGATATTGCTGAGAAATTATGTGTGGCTTCTTGTCTTCCACTACTGAGGAATGGAAGTTGCAGGAGAAATGGCTTGGGTATCACATATTTGCAGGGGATCAGCAAGTCATAAAGAATTTGTTTATCTCGAAACTGTGGAATCTCAGTAGTGAATGTCAAGGGGAATGGGGCACAAGCCTTTGGTAACATGAACTCTGAGTTGTTCTCCATTTGAATCAAAATTTCAGAAAATAGATTTGCCTGAAATGTGGCCAAAACAACACTTCATTTTCCTGTGTATTGAGATTGAGAGATTACAAAAATATAGCCACAAATACATCTACTTCAGATTGTGTCCAGTCTTGTATCTTGGATAGCAGGGAAAGTATAACATAGAACTCAAAAGCTACGTCTTTTTTTTTTTCCCCCAAGATTTATTTTTATTTGAGAGGCAGAGTTATAGACAGGGAGAGAGAAAAAGAAAGAGGTCTTCGATCTGCTGGTTCACTCTCCGAATGGCCACAGTGGCCAGAACAAGGCTGATCTGAAGCCAGGAGCCGATAGCTCTTTCCTGGTCTCTCATGTAGACGCAGAGGCCCAAATACTAGGACCATCTTCCACTGCTTTCCCAGGCCATTAGCAGGGAGCTGGATCAGAAGTGGAGTAGCCAGGCTCCATCCAGTGCCCGTATGGGATGCCAGTGGCACAGGCAGAGGCTTAACCTACTGTGCTACAGCTAAGCTGTGTCTTAACAAATTAGCATGTATAGCAGTTTTGCTGGACTTCCATCAAAATGCTAGTTCTCAAAGGAAGAACCTAGAGGGGGAAAAATGCACTGGATCATACAAGTTGGATTTCTGTTATCATGAGGTGTTTGTGCAAATGGGAAAGTAAATGCTGAAATAATGTAATTTATAGAAGACCAAGGAGAAAGTCATTAAAGAAGTGGTGGTATACTGTAGAACTCTGCGTAGAGGGCCTTCACTTTTCACTTGTTGGTGACTTTGTATACCTAACCGGTGTTACAGATTATACATAAACCTCATCAGTGTTTCCTGGAGATTGCTTTCAGGGCATATAAACCTTTTCTGTGTCGCCTCATAGACCCCAGCGAGATTAATTTTCATTTCATGAAAGCCTGATATTGTCCACAGGGAAGAAAGTAAACACAGGTCTAAAACTGTATCCGGTATTTAGTGTTCTAAACTGAAAGTCCTGCCTATGTAGAGTCGTACACGTACTGTGAAGGACGTATTTCTTAACTCTGTTAACGTGACCTGTGATGAGGGATCATCCCAGTAGCAACAAGCAGGGGACCTGGGAGAAATGATTGGAGCCAGATCTGGGCAGGAAATGTGCAAAAATAAGTTCATAAAGGTTACTAGTTTCATATAAAAAGAACCCAGGAGCCAGCTTCGAGAAACATGCTGGTCAAAGTTTGGATAATTCAAATTGCACTGATTATGACAACAACTGATTTAGATGGAAACCTAATACCTGATAAAATCCCTGAATTCACAGTGAAGCATCACAAAAAGCGTCACCTTTGAAGAACACCGGGAAACCATTTTACTGTGAAAATTGATTAGTAGAGGTGATGACTTCATTCTCAGACCACAGAATGTTCTTTTCTGAATTCAGGATAACCCACAGATTGATAAAAGGAAATTTGTTTAAAGTTTCTGATTCACTCCCCAGATGGCTGCAATGGCCAGCACTGGGCAGGCCAGAGTTAGGATCCAGGAGCTTCCAGGTCTCTGATTTGGGTGGCAGATCCCTAACACTTGGACCGTTAGCCAGTGATTTGCCCAGGCCATTAGCAGGGAGCTGGAGTGGAGGTGGAGCAACCTGGATATGAACAGGTTCCCATATGGGATGCCAGTATCTCAGGCAGTGGCTTTCAGTGCTACACCACAACAGCCCCAGTGTTACTGATTTTAATATTGGTGTTAATAGTAGGTTTCAGAGGTAGACATATTAACCTAGAAAAGTTGTAGTGACACACTGGGTTTGTAGCAGTGACAATAACATAGGTGCAGTTCACATTCAGGTAGTCATAGTAGCTACTGTTTTTGTGACGTAACTGCTAAGGGTGATGCCAAGTTTATTCTGTTGCTGGTAAAATATTCATTCATTCATTGCTTCATTCATTGCTTCATTCATCCCCCCACTCGTGTACTGGTTTATTCCCCAGATGCCTGCAGTAGCTGGGAGTGGGACCAAAGCCAGGAACCAAGACTCAGTGCAGGTATCCTACACAGGTGGCAGGAACCCAGCTACTTGAGCCATCCTTGCCACCTCCCAGGGACTATGTTCGCAGGAACCTAGAAACCAGGGCAGAGCTGGGCCTCTGACCTGGCACTCTGACACGGGATGTGAGCGTCTAAGCTACTAGACTAACTGCCTGCCCAGATACCACGGTTTTGACATGGTTGTTGTTAGTCACACTTAGCATTTCTGTGGATAATGAGAGCAAGAATGAAGCTTTTGTACCTTTCTTTAGATATTGTATTATTTGCAGATTTTGCTAGTTGAATCTATAAGTAGAATTCATTTCTGTTTTTTCTAATCTCTGAAATAACTAAAGACCTCCTCATTTTTGTATGAAGGTAAAGCCAAAACATTGGAAGTGGAGAAAAATTGATATATGCTACAGATTTTAACCAAAAAGTGCTTTTTGTATTGTTAAAACTGTGTTACCATTGATTGTTAAAAACAGTAAGGTGATCAATTTAAGAGCTAAAATTCATTTCATATTATCTTGAAGTCTAACTTACATGAATATTTTTTGCTATTTCATTTTGATGAGGATATGGTTTTTTAAATGCTAGTTGTTGGAGCAGGCATTTAGCCTAGTAGTTAAGTTGCCCGTGTTTCACATCAAAGTACCTGGGTTGGATTGCCCCCTTGGATATCCTGGGAAGCAGTGTCCTACTGTGGGCCTCTGGGGAATGGACCAGCTGATGAGAGCTCTGTGTCTCTGCCTCTCAAATACATAAGTTTTTTTTTTTTCGTGTGTGTGTAGTAAAAAAAAATTGCCAAATGGATTGCCAGAGTGGCTGTACTATTTTGTATTCCTTTCAACAACATACATGTGACTCTAGATTTTCCACACTCTTGGCAAAGTTTGTTATCTGTTACATGTTGTAGCCATTCCTGTGGATGCTTAATGGGTCCTTACTGTGTTGTGATCATGATTAATGATAATAGGCACATTTTTGTGTGTTTTGGCCTCATGTGTATTTTAAGATGTATGCTTGTGTTTTCATCTGATTAGTACGCAATTCTGTACTTGCCTTGATCAAGGTAGTTAACTCTCTATAAGCCTTGGTTTTTTTTTATGTAAAATGAAGCATACAAGAATTATGTAAGTTGTATATAATGTTTAACAAAACAAAAATTTCAAGATAAATAATTATTCTGTGCTGACTAGTAATAATACAGCTGCTATTCAGAGTAGTAGGTTTTTTTTAAGATTTTATTTATTTGAGAGAGAGAGTTACTGAAAGAAAGGTCTTCCATCCACTGGTTCACTCCCCAGTTGGCTGCAACGGCCGGAGCTGAGCTGATCCAAAGCCAGGAGCCAGGAGCTTCTGCCTGGTCTTCCACACAGGTGCAGGGGCCCAAGCATCTGGTCCATCCTCCACCGCTTTCCCAGGCCACAGCAGAGAGCTGGATTGGGAAGAGGAGAAGCCGGGACTTGAACTGGTGCCCATAATGGGATTCAGTGCCAGAGGTGGAGGTTTAGCTCATGATGCCAAAGTGCTGCCCCAGTATTAGGTCTTTAATACCTCATTTTGATAAAAAACAAAAAGAGGGAAAAATCTGCTATTAAAATCTGCTATTGAAAGGTTGCCTTTAGGAAGCTAGAAAGATGTAGGAAGAATAGGGTAGACTACTGCAGCCGGTAGCATTTGAAAAAGTAAGGGAAGACGAGCACAGGCCAGCAAAATGGGAGTTTTTAAGTTTTAGGTTTTTCAATTTTTGGAAGATTTTCAGAGTTATAAAATGTCAGAGTTGACATTTCAGAACATGAAAACTTGAAAACCACATAATGAATCCTTTTGTTTTAGAAAGTCCTTGTTTGTATGTTAGCTTAAAATGTTGGGACATAACTTTCTCAAGTATAAAATCAAGATAAAGCATACTTTTCTTAATTTGCTGTTACTGATATTCAGAATAAATGCTATAATTTCTTAATTTTGAGATATATGTTAAAATAGGCCATGCTCGTTGTAGTCTTCCAGGTGTTGCCCTTGTGATTTATTGTAATGTGATTTAATATCTTCAGAATTTACTGTTTACTTGGCTCACAGCATTGTTATTATTTAAATTGTTGGAGTCTTCAGTGTTCAAAAATGAGAAATTTTCAAAATGCTCATGGAAAAACACTGTGAAAACATATGCATGGATTTCAACATGTGTTGGTACCAAAATAAATACTTAATTTCAATTTTTATGTGAATTTTCTGAAGTATGCTCAAAATTCTGGGAAAGTTTTAATTTTCATGTAACAAAAAAGTTAGAATACTAATGTTAATGGTTATGTGTTTTTGTTTTTTTTTTGTTTTGTTTTGTTTTGTTTTGTTTTTGAAAGAGTTACACAGAGAGAGGACAGGCAGAGAGAGAGGTCTTCCATCCGCTGGTTCATTCCCTAAATGGCCACAATGGCCGGAGCTGCACCGATGTGGAGCCAGAAGCTTATTCCAGATCTCCCACGTGGGTGCAGGCGCCCAAGGCCTTGGGCTATCTTCTACTGCTATCTCAGGCCATAGCAGAGAGCTGGATCAGAAATGGCATAGCCGGGTCTTGAGGCCAGGGCGTTAACCCACTGGCCACAGCGCTGGCCCACTTTGTATTTTTGTTAATATCCCCCAAGAAAATGAAAATTCATTGGTAAAATGAGTAACTGGGACAGCTGTTTCCAAAATGATGTTTGTCTGTTTGGTACTGTTTCTGTGTTGTCAAACTATGGAATTGATTTGTTGTGTTTGTGTTCCTTACACTGTGCAAACAGTAGAGACAGAGATCAGCCGTTTAATGGCATTTCATTATATGGTCTCTAAGGAATTAAGGCCATCATATAAAAATGCATACAATTTTATTTAACATCAATATTATTAAAAAAAAAAACTTAAATTTGATTATAGATGAGGAGCCTTATTTAGATCAGTGTTTTAGAGGAGCTTCTCAAGACTTGGGCAGCGTTCGACTGACTCCAGATAATAAAGTTAGCTGGTTTGTATGTTGGGCGTTCTAGGTTTTCAGGTTTGGGGCATTCCATGATAGCTCCTGTAGTGGCGTTTATTCTGCCATGTAGGCAGAGTTTACTAGAATATAAAGGATTCCTTTTTGGAATGCCATTATTGGCTGTTCTCTGCAGTTTTTCATGACTTTGCTATTTTTACCATGGCATTCCTGTTACCAGCAAAGTGGCATACTTCAAGTAACTGAAATAGTATCAACTGTCATTTTAAAGAGTTACCTTAAGATTAAATACATTACTCAGAAAACCACTGGGAAATGATACTGTATATCTGTGTATAAGGAAGGATCTTTTGCCCACTTTAACCTAAACTTAGAAGAGGAAGTAGGGATTTAAATAGGCTGACTGGGTATTTAGTATGTGGAGAAATCCCTGGATATTCAGTACTGTGAAGGAAGTAAATTATGAAGAATTTCTTTCAGTAGTTTTTTGGTGAGAACACGTTCACTTACTTGTGTGATAATTTAACTGCTGTTCTTACTAGAGGTTCTGATTTTTGAACTTTTGTGGAATTAAAGACATTGTATTTGACATTTTGAATGCTAACTTCAGTGCTTTGTCATTTTTTCTCCTGCAGGAGGCGCATATTATTTAATATCCAGAAGTCTAGGACCAGAGTTTGGTGGTGCGATTGGCCTGATCTTTGCTTTTGCCAACGCTGTTGCAGTTGCTATGTATGTGGTGGGATTTGCAGAAACTGTGGTGGAGTTGCTCAAGGTAACGCATCTGTCTTCAGTCCTTTGTTTGCCACATCCTCATCGAGGGCCTCTGTGCCTCTCATCATGTTGCATAGGCAGGCAGTGGTGTGCTCACGGAGAAGCACATCCCTCAAGAAGCTTAGTGTGGAATTTGCATAAAGGAATTGTGGAATGTCTGCAGCACATAGTTGCAGGAGGCCTTGGCGGCACAAAAGCTGGGGGAGGGTACGTGTGTGGCATTGAACTACTCTGCAGGAATGGAGATGCCAGGGATGGGAGTTTAGACATTAGTAGGTACACAGGTAAGGTAACAGAAGGGTAGAGAAGAAAAGCCTGGAAAATGTAGAGCATCGACAAGAAAATGAAGTATTTTGAAACGTTTGAAATACAAATGGCAAGACACGCAAGACTGGAGGGAAGACAAAGGGCCAATTTGGGGCTGTGTGTCTTGTCTGCCATCCACTTTGGATCTCAGGTTGATTGGAGTTGAGGCCATGACAGCTGATCACCAATAGCAAATAGATCGGAGGGATCAGAACTGGAGGGGACGACCATTGAAGAGGTGGTAGCTATTCTGGGAGTGGAGATGGTGGCTGATATCAAGAGATAGGTTTGAGCTTGTGAAGTTTTAAAGATGCTGAATATGTGCACTTGATGATGAAGGGAGTGTGGGAAGTTGGAGAAAGATTTAGAGTGTGCCCTGATTCCGACTGGAGGATTCAGGAGGAAGGTAAAGCTGTCTTTATGAGAATGCTGGTTTGAAGAACCATACAGAGCTGACGAGAAGGCAGTGATAACACTGCTGTGGAGTTGGGAAGAGAACTAGTTTTGTACTCAATGTGGTGTGTGTAATTAAAGAAGTGAAATAGGACTCCCGTGGTTGTGTTGTGTTAACCTCATTTGCCTGGAATTCAAGCTTATATTTTCTCACTTATGTTTGACTCCTATGAGCAGATTTTTTTTGAAAAAGCATTCATGCTTTTTTAAAAGAAGCAATTTCATGGGATTATTACATTCTTCCATAATTTGTTGAGTTGTACTGTGATACAGTCATCTCAGTTGTCAAAAAAACTTACTATTTTAATATTTTGTGCCTCGCATCATTTGAGATAATTCAGTGTTGCTGTTTACTAGATTGATGGGGATATTACAATATTTAAATAATTTTGATCCAATTGAGAACATTAAAGAAAGTCATTGTTACTATATTACAACTAATTTGCATGTGGAATGGAAATAGTGTGTAGTTTTTGACAATAGCATTAAGGGGAGTTCACCTCTTCCTCATGCGACATGCAAAGCCGTCAAAAGCATGAGTTTCTATTACATTGAACAGAGTTTATATTTCTGCTGTGTAACTTTTAAAAACATCCTAACTGGTAGTACTGTTTAGTCATAGTGCACTTGTTAAACTTCTAGTAGCAGTTTTGTTTTTTTTTTTTTTTTGAGTCTGTGTCAGTCACAGTAGTATCAATAACATACATTAGATATCAGTAATGTTTACGTTTATTTATTTAAAAGCAAAATCATAGAGCAAGAGAAGGAAAGAGAAAGAGAGAAAGAGAAAGGTCTTCCATCTGCTGGTTTTCATGCCCTGAATGGCCACAAAGACTGGGGGTGGGCCAGGCCGAAGCCAGGGGGCCGGAGCTGGTTCTAGGTCTCCCACATGGGTGGCAGGGGCCCAAGGAGTTGGACTGTCCTCTGCTGCTTCCCTGCACACATGAGCCGAGAGCTGGATTGGAAGTGGAGCAGATGGGACTCAAACCAGTGCCCGAACGGGATGCCACTGTGGCAGGCCGTGTCTTAACTTGCTGTATCAACGTTGGCCCCCTAGATAGGGATAATTTAATTATACGTTAGATATCATTAGATACTGAATTTCCCCTTAGTAGCAAATAGTGATTCCTTTGTGCTAAGTTTCCTATTCATTTATTAACTAAGCATTTATTCTAATCTTTTGCATGTCTGGCATATGTGTGTCTAAAATATTTCAAAACAAATGTAAGGATTTATATAAAGTAATATTGCTCATTATATTTGTAACTCTCTTTTTTAGGAACATTCCATACTTATGATAGATGAAATCAATGATATCCGAATTATTGGAGCCATTACAGTGGTGATTCTTCTAGGTATCTCAGTAGCTGGAATGGAGTGGGAATCAAAAGTAAGTCATGATAGTAATCACGCAGTATGGGGAATTTAGGAGCTTATGTTTTGGGAACACTGTGCAGTGTGCTGATATTTTCCAATTCTAGTGGTACCTCAGTGGGTGTTTTCACAGAGCTGTATGTCTAAGATTATAAGGTGGAGTATATTTAAAGTTTTAAGTCTAGAATCAATCTTGTTTTGCATTTTGTAGAAATGCTGAGGTCTATATTATTATGTAGTTTAAAAGAAATGTTTGGCTTCCTAATTTATTTCGAAGTTAATTTTAAAGGAGACATGAGGCGATAACTGAAAGCTAATGCGTATGTGAGGTTGGAGGAACTGCTTTTCTTTGCAGTTGACATCCCAGAAGGCACGAATCCCGTGTCGTTCTTCCTGGGAAGCAGTTGGTGAAGTCACGTGTTAGATAGGCAGAGCATCCAAGAGTGTGTCTGAGAGTTTGCCTGGGTTGCAGCACAGCTGGACTTTGCGTAGTATTGGGTGTTCATATTTGTACTGTTTATCACACCTGCCAAACCGAAAGTTAGGGAAGTTTGAGAGAATACTTTTCTCAGTGTGTTGAAGGTAAAGTTGTATACAGTTAAATCTTGTATTTTTAACAACCTGACTTTACTGAAATGAATTGAATTTCATTCTCTCTGGGACATGATTAACATATTAGTTGTTCTTGCTCCCACAGATGACACAGATTATCCTGAACATTCGGTTTTCTGGGAGCGTACGAGCAGAGAAGGGGGGAAGATAGTTCTCATCCTTTCCTTAATCCCATTGCTACTTGAATTTTTCCTCCCTCCATCTCATCACTTTCCTTCTCTTTTTCTCTTCCTTAAGTAGTCATCTATTCACCATTCTGTTTGCACTTGGTATAAAAGTTGTGTTTCTGTCAAATAAGTTCTCCGTGTCAAGATGTAGGGGTAGACATTGTCGCTCCCCGTCTTCGTGGAGGAACGACACAGGACCCTGTGCTGTTCTTTTGTCTGCTCGGCCCTCCCCGGGTTTGCTGCTGGTTCTTCCCGGGTTGGCTACCGACCCTTCCACCTCTGTGGAGGGGCAGCTCCCCCTGCCACTTTCCCCACTTCCGCGGGGGAGCGGCACACCGCCGGCCGGCTCTCTCGGGGGCTGCACAGGTGTTCCTTCAGATAGATGTTCCCCTTAGATGTTCCTGGTGCATGTTGGCTCTCTCCTCCTTCATAGTCCTCTTCCACCAATCCCAACTCTGCTACCCACACGCCGAGTACGCTGCTCTCCTCCAATCAGGAGCAGGTCCTGCTGTTTATTGGTTGAACTGGAGGCAGCTGCGTAGAAGCTGCTTCTCCCTTCTCAGCGCCATATTGTGGGAGAGCAGATGCATAGAATAAGTCTTAATTCCAGTAACTTAGTCTAGTCCGAGTTGCTCCCCACAGACATTATGCTTGGGGACACCTCCATCCTGTATCAGAGCACCGGGGTTCCAGTCCCGGCTCTGCTTCCTGTGCCAGCATTCCTGCTAATGCACACTCGGGAATCAGCTTGCACTTGGGTCCCTACCTCCCATCTGGGAGACCAAGCCAAGCTGTGGGCCCTTGGCTGGGACATAACCCAACCTTGGCTTGTGTGGGCATTTGGGGAATGAACCGGGGAAGGGAGATTTCTGTTGGTCTGTCTCAGTCTGTCTTTCTGTTTTACACTCTCTCTCTCTTTCAAATAAAGATTTTTTTTTTAATCCGTAACAATAAACAAACAAAAAGACTGCATTGGTAAGCTGGAGGAGAGAAGAAAGAATGGTGCAGGATGCAAAGGCAGCAGTGCCCTGGAATGCGTGGTGCTGCATGGTTTACAGGAGGGCCTGCGATCTGTACCTCATTCCAAGTATAGATGGTGATGCTCCGGCTGCTGCTGCTTTCCCCCAGTATATTGTACATTCTAAGATAGTTCTTTAAAGAACTGTTTGTTCATTTAACGAAGGTTGATTGAGCACTTCCTTTGTACTTGGCACTGTTTGAAACACTGGCGAAAGAGACAAATCTTTTTCCTTGTGGGAGTTAGTGGAATCAAATCAAAGGATAACACAAGATATTTGACTTTGATTTTCAATGTTTAAATTGCAGGCTCAGATTGTTCTTTTGGTGATTCTACTTCTTGCTATTGCTGATTTCGTCATAGGAACATTCATCTCCCTGGAAAGCAAGAAACCCAAAGGTTTCTTTGGCTATCAATGTAAGTAAAAAGGGCAGAATGTTTTGAGAATGCACATACGACAGCTTTCGGTTACTAAATAGATGCAGTACGGATTAGATGTCTTCCAGTATAATTGAGTTTGGTCTGATGATTCACACTTATTTGCAACTCCATTCAATTTTGCCCACATGTATACTAGACAGCTGGCATAAAATTCACTTTTACTTACAGGTTGGAGTTTTCATTATTAACTGCAAAAGGTGACTGAATGTACGAAATCAGTGCTACTAAAGAAAGTATCTAGGAATTGATGATTGGATTTGTAGCTTGTCCTAATGTGACAGTCAGGCGTTAACAATACGACATAGACTGAGAAATGTACAGACATCATAGAATGTGCTGCCACAAATTAAGAGGGTCGTGGTGTCACTGAACAGTCTACTCTTACATGATGTGTTGAGGAATATGTGCTCCGTGGTTGACTGAAACGTTATGTGGCAGATGAGTATGTTTAAGCAAAACACTTGCAAATGCCTCAGATTGTGGAACCACCTACAGATGTTAGTTTCTTGGTGTAATTGCAATTCAGGTTTTTCTGTAACCGACTAACTGCGAATTTTCCATAGTTTTTGTCTTCTGTAACCCTTTTCATTTTGCATACAATTTTTACTAGGGACATTTACTTGTAGCTTTTTAGTTCCTGAAGTTGGTCTCTCTCCCATCTGACTGAACAGCTGGGGCTATTTCTCTGCTAGGTGAAATTTGGAAGTTGGAAGGAGAGCTGCAGTAGCATCACACAGGCTGGGTGCGTAGATGCCTAAGCCTGCCTGTTCTCAGTGAGCTTATCCCTCCTGTTCAGGCCGAGGAAGAAAAGGCCTGCTTCTCTCCCGAGATGACTCATCCGGAGCTCCTCACAGAGATCTGTGCAGAGATACAGAATGTAAATCAGTGCACTTTACTAGAAAAGAAAATCTGCAGAACCAAACTGTGCAGGCTAGAAGCTCAGTTGGTTTACATTGTGTTGTTGGCCTCCAGGCTAGAGCGTGCAGTCCTTGGATCGGAGGTGTGCTAGGAGCGTTGGTTGGGCCTGTACCCGACACTGCCTTAGCCCGCTGTGCAGTGTTCTGACACCCCCCAGCCTAACCAAGGACACCTGCCTGTAACTTGTGCCCCCTGATGGTTGTGCTTTCTGTTCTGGTTGCTGGTGTACGTGCCTTCTTCTCAACTGGGCTTTAAATTCCTGACCCCAGACTGGGGGAGGGGGAATCTGCTCGGCATGCCAGAAACAAGTGCTAATAACATCAGGTAGAGAGAAAAGTGTCCTCTGGGACTGTACTTGTGACATTTCTTCTAATTACAAAGCATTTTCTCACCTTAATTTTTTAAATTGTACATTTTTATTTTGTCATTTTTATTGTTAAAAGTGTTAAAAATTATAGATTGGTCACATCTAAAAATGTCCTTAGTAATGCAGTGTTTTCTACTTATGAGTTTAGTTGATTTTAAAATACCTGCAAATTCCTGCTAATTCAGATTTTTCATGTCCTCCTTTTCCCCACACCCCTGACAACTTACACAAATATTACATAGTTATGTGGTTTGGTAATAGTTAAATTGCGTGCAGGTAGCTCTCACTGCAGTGAGTACACCTCCATGTACTTTGGAAGGCGCCTGTTTTTAGAGGGTTGACACTGCTTGGTCCTCGTGGGTGATAAGATGGCATCAGCAGTAAGCAGGATGTGTAGGTGGCTGCCTCCCAGTAACACTCCTTTTCCCCTCTTTGCTGATTTCAGGAGTATTTTTCTCGCTCCAAAGACTGGTTCTCGATGTTATTTCTTTGACTTTCTCAAAGCTGTTTTGTCTTTGGGTAATCAGCCTCTTTCTCTGCTTCAAAACTTTTGCCTGTGTTATTAAAAGCTTGCTCTAGTGATCCCCACCCTTGAAAATGGCATCTTTTGTCTTTTATTCCCCTCCAGTTAGCACCTCCCTTTCTCATTACTGCTCATAGAGACAAACTTAATTGAATCTTCACCTCTTACTTACTCCTTGTTATTTCAAAAAACATTAAACCTACAGAAAAATTGTAAAGCCATACAGTAAATCCTTTTAACCTTCACCTAACTTCACCATTTTTACTGATTATATCTGTGTCACTTTTGGGAAAAGTTGCAGAAACCAAGACTTCTTACCTCTGAGCACTTCAGTTTTCACAGCTCTTCTAAGGAAAAGAGCAATTCAGAAAATTGAACTTTGGCACAATAACTGACACCTAACATAGGGTCCATATGTGGATTTTCCTAATTGTCCCTATAAAGATCCTTAGGGCAACTTTTGTTTTTCCTGTTCCAGGATCCTGTCCAAAATCGTGTGTTTTATTCATTTGTAATATCTCTTCAATTTCCTGTGTGTGTGTGTGTGTGATTCATTACATGATCTTCAGTCGTCTTTAATCTGAAACCAATCCTTCAAGCATATTTGCCTTTTTTTTTTTTTTTTTTTTTTTTTTTAAATCTATTTGAAAGGGTGAATGAGTGAGTGAGACCAAGACAGGGAGAGAGATCAAGATCAATACCGGTCTTCATTCCACTGGTTCATTCCCTAAGTGGCTAAAATATCCGAGACTGGCTGAAGCAGGACCTAGTAACTCCATTCAAGTCTCCCCTGAGGCACTCATATCCGCCGCTTCCCAGGCTCCTTAGCAGCGAGGTGCATTGGAAGAGTAGCCAGAACTGAACCAGCGTGCCTAAGGGGTGCGGGTGTCCCAAGTGGCAGCTTACCCTGCTGCACCATCACACCCGTGCAGCCATTTGTGTTTTTGAAGGTGTCTCTACTTGGTTTTCCTGATTTGTTTCCATAGATTGAGGTTACTCCTTAACTCCTCTTACCTGGCTCTGTCTGTTAAGGTCACAGTCACATGGCACGAGGCATGTGTGCAGTTTTTTGTCCTCTGCCTCAACAGCATTCCTGTTTATTGTTTCCCTGTTTCTTCAAGCCCTTCTCTTGTTTTATTTGCTGTGTGATGCATTTGTTGTAACTCGGGTCACTGTGTCTGTTACCCCTAATACCCCTCGCTCTTTCTTGTCCTTTAAATACAGTCCTGGCCTTCCAGCCATATTCTTGTTTTGGGTGGCATCTATTCTCATGGCTTGAAAAGCCGCCGAGAGACCAGTGTGCTTCAAGCCTTGCTCTCTCATAGTCTGCAGCTGCTGCTTTGATGCCTCCCCTGCCTACTGCATCCCTGGGCTCTCTGGGCCTGCCTGCCTGCCTCTCGATTTCTGGGCCTTCTCTAGTGAGTGGGTCCTCCAGTCTCTGGGTTGCACAGCTTCAGTTGTCTCATGAGGGTATCCCTGCTTCACATGTTGACCTCTTGGGTCCATTATCCACACAGCATTTTATTTACACATATATATTTATTATGAATTATTTTATTTATTTGAAAGTGTTAGAGTGGTGGTGGTGGTGGGGTCTTCCAACCACTGGTTCTTTCCCCAAATGGCTGCAGTAGCCAGAGCTGAGCCGATCCAAAGCCAGGGGCTCGGAGTTTCTTCCGGGTCTACCACGTGGGCACAAGGCCCAAGGATTTGGGTCATCCTCTGAAGGTTTCCCAGGCACGTTAGCAGGAAGCTGGATTGGAAGTGGAGCAGCTGGGTCTCAAACCGGCATCCATATGGGATACCAGTGCTGCAGCCAGGGCATTAACCCACTGGGCCACAGCACTGGCCCTGTCCACACAGCATGCATCACATCATGTCATGTGCATATGTCTGAACCTGCGTTGGTTTTCATCCTATTTAGAATGAAATTTAAACGAGGAAGGTTTTGCCTATCTGACCTCTCCAATCTCATTTCCTTCTCCCCTTTTCCTGTCTTGAATCTTGCTCTTGCCATGCTCCTTTCCCTCCTCATCCTGAGCATACTGACTCTGCTCAGTAAAGAGCTTAAGTGTTACCTCTTTAGTTTTATCTCTCTATCCTTCCAAAACCCAATTGAGTTAGATTATCCCACTCAGTCTCTGTCACAGCCCCCGTTTCCATAACTGCTGGAACCACAGCTGGTTTTGTGTCTTCTTGTTGAGACTCCACGTTCCGTGCAGGCAGGATCCCTGCCTTGCTTGTTGTAATTCTGTCTCTAGACACTTTGGATACCTAATAGCTCTGATGTGGAACTGGCACGTGATCCACACACGGATATTGAGAAGACAGGAGTGTGCTGCTGTAATGTCAGGGCCTGTCTCTGAATAATTGAAGACACTAGGAAGTGGAAGTTTTCCTTTTTGTTGAGTTAAGCACCTTTACTTAGGGAAACTTGGCTAAAATCATCTGGTAGCTTCATGAGGAGCCTCAGATACTAGCTAGCTGACCACTAGGAAATAGAGAAATCTATGTAAGGAATAATGGATGAAAAAAAGATTCCAGATTACCCAGAGTTCCTCGTTTTTTCTTCCTCCTTTCTAGTTCTTTGTTCTCTAAGATTGAAGGTGTTACCCTTACTTGGACTGGTGATAATCAAGTCAAAAATGCTCAAAGCACCATGAGCAAAGACAGAAAAGTGGGCAGGACCCATGTCATCATGTTGGCTGTAAACCCCTCCCCATACAAGGAGAGAGGAGTTTGAAAACTCCAGTTAGGAAATGGATGAGAAACTGAAGAAAACTTGGGGGTCATATATCCCTATTACTCTAGGCCTGAGGTTTTGGGGTCTAAGCTGTTATCCTTCAGTTGACAGAACTATTTTGTTTTTTGCAGCTGAAATATTTAATGAGAACTTCGGGCCTGATTTTCGAGATGAAGAGACTTTCTTTTCTGTGTTTGCCATCTTTTTTCCTGCTGCCACTGGTATTCTGGCAGGAGCCAACATCTCAGGTGATCTTGCGGTAAGTGTTGTGGAGAACGGTGCTGGTGACGAATTAAGAAGTGGTACACATGCACTCGTTTTTACAGATAGCCTTAAAAACCTCTTCTTGTCTTCTAGGATCCCCAGTCAGCCATTCCCAAAGGAACACTCTTAGCCATTTTAATTACTACGGTGGTTTACATAGGAATTGCAGTGTCTGTAGGTAAATAGCCTTACATTTCTTTATATGTTTCAGAGATTTCATAATTTACATATTTATGTTCATGATTTTTTTAACTTTTAAATTCGGAAATATTTCAATAAAAAGACGAGTGGCCTATTGTAATTAAAAACAGATTTAAAAGAAAGAAAACTAGTGGTGACTTTCATAGGAGTCATCTAAACCTCCAAATGCTTTATTGTATTTTCTCCAGAAGTTTTGTTGTGTAGTAAATCAGAAAATTAAGTCTGTCTCTTAACTTTCACTGAGATGTATTTATAGAAAACATTCATGTTTATAAGGAAGTGAATGTTACTCTGCAAATTTATTTTCTTATAGTGATTTTATCTTCATGTAGTAAAATTATTATCGAGACCATTAAGCAGTGCCCATGCTTTTGAGAAAATTTTGTTATGATAGTATGAAAACACTGGCTTTGAAGAATCACAAAATAAGTTGAATAAAATCTTACTGTGATTTTACTGAATTGAATGAAAGTGATTTTAATATTGTTTTGTTACATTCATGGACTGACAGCACTTTAGAACCTGAACGTTTTTAAGTGATCCAACCAGTCTTCAGAGCTGAGAAAATGGAAGCTCAGCAGTTTTGCTACCAGAGACCGTGGCATATAATTTCTTGTTTTCATGGCAGAGAGAGGGTTACATTTTCTTTTTTTTATTTTTTTTTATTTTTTAAAGGTGTACAGATTTCATAAGTACAGCTGTAAGAATAGTTGTGTTACATTTTCTTTAAAGTCCTTTAAGGCTCTTTACAGTGTATGATCTTTAACTTAATGAAATACTCTAGTCCAGTAAAACTCTGTTGGTGAATTTCATTTCTATTAATTGACATAGTTTGCCTACAGTGATACTTTATTTTACTTCCAATCTGTATACTTTACTTAAAGCATGTGGTTTTGAAATGTTTTGAAAAATCAAGGATGATGGTTAAATTTTTAAGATTGGTTTATTTATTTGAAAGGCAGAGTTGCACTGAGAGAGGGGGAGGTTGGGAGAAAGAGATCTTTCATCCCCTGTTTCACTCCCCAAATGGCTGGGCCAGGCCAGAACTGAGAGCTTAGAACTCCATCTAGGTCTCCCATGCCAGTGGCCAGGGACCAAGCACTTGGGCCATCCTCCTGCTTTTCCAAGGCACATTAGCAGGCAGTTGGATCAGAAGTGGAGCAGCTGGGATGCTGGCATTGCAGGTGATGGCCCAGCCTGCTGTGCCACAATGCCAGCTCCTATAGTTAAGTTCCTTAATCATAATATAAAGTATAT
Organism: Oryctolagus cuniculus; assembly: GCF_051225735.1. Lineage (NCBI taxonomy): Eukaryota > Metazoa > Chordata > Mammalia > Lagomorpha > Leporidae > Oryctolagus > Oryctolagus cuniculus. The sequence continues at coordinate 18,555,424 of NC_142872.1, forward strand.
TTTATCTTAATAACAATCTAAAGAATAACAAAAGTATGAAGTCAGACTCTAAAATATGAGATTTACATTATATTTGAATAATAAAAGTTCATTTTTGCCATATATTTATGTATTTGATGGAAGTACTGACAGATCTGTTTTCAGACTAAGAGGCTGGAAATTTTCTTAACAACAGGTAGAAAGGCTAATAATCAGTAACATGATAGACTAAATTGACATTTAGATGGAATTTGCATTTCATTTGTCTCTATAATATATACATACATCTCTGGAGTTCACTTTGGGAAAAGTAGCAAAATAGGTGTCTTAAAAATTACTGTCATGTGTATATACATATACATAAGTTAGCTAAAGAAAATTTAGTTAAATATTTAAAGAATGATATAACTGTTTCTTTTACAACTTAGAAAATGATTGGTATCACAGATAAGTAATTTGTTTTTGCTTTGTTTTTAAATATTTATTTATTTGAGTGGCAGAGTTAGAGAGAGAGAGAGAGAAAGACAAAGAAGCAGAGAAATCTGCGGTCCATTGGTTCACTCCCCAAATGTCCACAACAGCCAGAGCTGGACTGATCCTAAGCTAGGAGCTTCTTATGGGTCTCCCAAGAGGGTACAGGGGCCCAAGTACTTGGGTCATCCTCCACTGCTTTCACAGGTGCACAGGCAGGGAGCTGGATGGGAGCTGGAGCTGCTGGGACTTGAACCGATGCCCATATGGGATACTTTAACCAGCTGTGCCACAGCGCCAGCCCCCGTTTTCTGTTTATTCCAGCACTCTAAATATGCTGGCTCTTCTGCTCACTTCTTTCCATCTGCACTGAGTTAGTGCAGTAGGAGAACCCACTGTCCCTGACACTCAGAAGATAGGCCAATAGGACAGTAAAGACGGCCTGTACCCCTGCAGCTGTGAAACCTTGTCCCGCACCATAGCTGCAGAGCTAGAGCATCAGAACAGGAAGCACACGAGAGAGGCTGCTTCAGGGCTGGAGGGAGTTGCAGGACTGCACACTGTCCCCCCCTCCCAGTGCTCTCAGAGGACTGCACCTGTCCCCCCTCCCAGTGCTCTCAGAGGACTGCACCTGTCCCCCCTCTCAGTGCTCTCAGAGGACTGCACCTGTCCCCCCTCCTCCCAGTGCTCTCAGGACTGCACCTGTCCCCCCTCTCAGTGCTCTCAGAGGACTGCACCTGTCCCTTCTCCTCCCAGTGCTCTCAGAGGACTGCACCTGCCCCCCCTCCCAGTGCTCTCAGAGGACTGCACCTGCCCCCCCTCCCAGTGCTCTCAGAGGACTGCACTGTCCCCCCTCCCAGTGCTCTCAGAGGACTGCACTGTCCCTCCTCCCAGTGCTCTCAGAGGACTGCACCTGCCCCCCCTCCCAGTGCTCTCAGAGGACTGTACTGTGCCCCCTCCCAGTGCTCTCAGAGGACTGCACCTGCCCCCCCTCCCAGTGCTCTCAGAGGACTGCACTGTGCCCCCTCCCAGTGCTCTCAGAGGGAGCTTTAAGGAAGCTTGGTGCTGCGACACTGCTCTGAAACATAGATGAAGAAACTGCAGACTAAAGAACTGTGCAGTTTATTAAATGTTAGTATTTAGATGTAGTATTATAAAATTCTAAAAATTCTCGTTCAGTTGTTGCTGTAATATGCGATGAAATCATGTTATTAAAGTGTTGCAGTCTGAGGAATGGTTTTTACTATTGTACGTGATATGTTACTACAAATAATGAAATGCTTGTTGTACTATGGGAGCCTTCATCCTTACAGAAGGGTAGAGAGCATTTTCTGATGAGCCCATTATAGCTATCACCCAGTGTCAAAATTTTGCACGCGTTGTTAGTTCATGGTTAATCTTGTTTGTTCTATACCCTGTTGCTGTGCCCCCTGGATTATTTGTAAGCAAATCTCAAAGACTATATATTTGCTAATGTTCTAGTAGTTGTTTTGGAGACATAGGTTCAAATAGGAACCTATGTACATTGGTAATTAGTACATTGATAATTAAATTTTCCTTCACAGAACCCCCTTCTCAAGTGTGATTTGACCCATTTGAAGTGTCAAGTATTTGGTCTATAGGCAAACATTTCTCCTTGTTTGGAAGTCTTTTAGCACAGTGGGGTATTTTTTGAAGACTCATTTATTTATTTGAATGTCAGAGTTAGAGGAAGAGAAAGAGATTCTATCCACTGGCTCACTCCCCAAATGGCTGCAGTAGTTGGGGCAGGCCTGGAAGAGGCTGGGAGCTTGGAGCTTTTTTGCATCTCGCACGTGGGTGCAGGGGCCATTCTCTGCTGCTTTCTCAAGCACAGTAGCAGGGAGCTGGATCAGAAGTGGAACAGCTGCATCTCAAACCAGCACCCATATGTGATGCTGACATTGTTTTTGTATGTGTTTAAGGACGTCTTGACCAGCTGGCTCAAGAAACAGTGGTGCTAATACACCATTTTCCACAATAGTACTTATGAGGTTTCTAAATGTATTTCTGTAAATATTTTTATGAAAGGTTCAGTTTCAGTTTTTAAATATTGGGGACCAGTGTATTTTCTGCATTCATGTCACAGTAAATTCCCATGCAGTGTGTGTTCCTAGGCATGAGTAGGTAATCAGTCATTACTTGAATCTCCTTATGAGTTTATGTAATCCTAAGATGAATATACATGTTAGCTTTATTCTTCTCACTGTCACTTGTGCTCCAGGTTCATGTGTTGTTCGGGATGCCACTGGGAACGTTAATGACACCATTGTAACAGAGCTAACAAACTGTACCTCTGCAGCCTGCAAATTAAACTTTGACTTTTCATCTTGTGAAGTCAGTCCTTGCTCCTATGGCCTAATGAACAACTTCCAGGTGAGCGTCACATGCATGTCCCCTGTACTCCTGTAGAGCGCTCTCTACTATCAGATAGGACCAAAAGAAAGCCATATCTTAGAGAAGGGAAGACTGTTCTGTTCCTTTTTAATTAATTAACTTATTTGTACGTCAGAGTTACACAGAGAAGGAGAGGCAGAGAGGGAGAGAGAGATCTTTGATCCACTGGTTCACTCCGCAATTGGCCACAATGGCCGGAACAGCGCCGATCCGAAGCCAGGAGCCAGGAGCCTCCTCTGGGTCTCCCACATGGGTGCAGGGGCCCAACAGCTTGGGCCATCTTCTACTGCCTTTCCAGGCCATTGGAGAGAACTGGATCAGAAGTGGCGCAGCTAGGACTTGAAACGGCGCCCACATGGGATGCTTTAGCCACAGTGCCGGCCCCAAGAATATTCCTGGTATACTCAGAAATCCGGGTAACTCATCAGGCAAACTGGTGAAGACAGAAGGGTAAATTAGAGGTCCTTGAAGAGCACAGGGCTCCCAGGGTCTCAGTTGGATAACAGCATGTAAGATGTACTGAGAGTGTGCGTGTGGGTATGATGCGAGTATCCAGCTTCATTAGAAGGGGTCTCTCACCCGGCTGTTTGTGGATTCTATGCTGTCCACTTTTCAGACTGGCACCACATGTGCTTGATGAATGTAGTTGTGTCTGAGTCCTCAGATCAAGTTGTGTAAAGAATCTCACTTTGTCCTTTTCCAAAATCGTTTTAGCTATTTGAGTCACTTCGCTTTTCATAAAGAATTTCAGAATAATCTTTTTGTGTATCGACAAAAAGTCTTACTGAGATTTTTATTGGAACTGCATTAAATTTGTGTAGCAATTTAGAGAGAATTGATGTGTTTGCTATGGCTCTCTTTATTTACGTTTGATTTCTTTTGTCAACATTGTGTAGTTTTCAGCATTTCTTTAAATATTTTGTTAATTATACCAGTGTTTTCTGTTTTTATTTTAAGCAGTTTAAATCTGCAGTAACTGAAATAAGTTCAGTTTTCTATTGAGTGAATTTAGCAATTCTCCATAATTGCTTTGTATATAAATGTCCTATAGAAAAGACGTGATCAGTACTAGTAGTGTTGTTACTCAATTAGATGTGGCCGAAGTAAAGTCGTACTGTACCAGACGACTGTTTAACAATAGAATTTAATTCTAAATGATGCTTAAAAGTTAGCTTTAAAAATTGATGAGCTATGTAAAAATTAATATTACTTCCCCAGTATTTGGAGACTATCGATTTTTCTGCTGTTAATAGTGTTATTAAAGTACTGCAGTTGAAATGAAAGGTACGGGTTTTTAGAAACTGACACAAGAATGCATAAGGAAGTTAATTTGAGAGTAAGTCCTAGGATGATACTCTGGGAAACTTCACAGAAAATGTGAGTCTGCTGATGGCAAATGAAAAATAAAACGTTTGCTCCCTAATTTTTTTCCATTTTATATAAACATAAAAAAACCATACTTGAGAGTCACATTTATTCAGAAGCTGGCATGTGTTATGCAGAATGTGTGAATTCTAGAATAAATTTTTTCAACCCAAAATTTTTTTTTTTTTTTTTTTTTGGGGGGGATGACTTCACTGTTTTTGTTTCCTGTAGTGTAGTTTGAAGCAGTTGAGCACACTTTTCAGTAGTTAAAAGTGTCAGGCCCAGTTATGTAATGGGAGTATGTGTTGTGTAGTCACAAGACCAGGCAGAATGGTCAGAATGAAAGACAGTATTCATGTCCAGCTAGTGATTCAGGCCCGTTCTGATATAGATACTGTGTGAAAGGCACAGATGTTGGTTTTTGCCCAGTAACTGAAGATGCCAGTCAGGTTTCCAGTCAGGTTTAATGTTGCCTTAAAATAGAAAAGTGTATCCTCTTTATAAAATCTAATATGGACTTATTCTAGCAAAGAGGAATGTGACATAAATAAAGATGCTTCTCTCATTTTAAGTGAATGATTTTGAAAATGCCTGTAAAACAATACAAAAAGGGAAATTCTATAAAAATATAAATCACATCATGCAGAAAATGAAGAATGGTGGATCGAATATAACTAGTCTGAGTGTGTAAGTGAAGTCTGCATAAAGTGTATAATAAAGGCTATACTTTATTATGCTGTTTTATGTAGAGTTAACTTTTTGTGTTAGTAAAATGATTTGGTCTATCCTGTTTATCTAAAATTTTTAATTTGTATGTAGCCTTTTGTTGATTGTATTTTCTGTTCCTCTGAAACCTTTGACTTATCATTACATAATAAAATACGAGATGCTTTGTCCTGTCACAGTCAAACCCTTCACACACAAGGCCCTTCTACCTTCTTTGCAGACTGGATTCTGGTCATTGTGTTGTTGGTGCCTGTGTGTATCCATGCATGCTTACCTGGTTCTCTTCCTTCATTTAGTGCATTGTGGCCAGGGATTGAACCCATAGCTGTGGTGTTAAGTATGAAATCACGGTCAAGTGTGTGGTAGTCTTATACGACCTAACAGTGGATTCCCTTATGTCCTTGGGCTCAGTTGGCCTGTTTTTAGTCAATGTAAATGAAAGGTGAATGTCCAGTACCAAAGTGATGAATCTGGGTGGTGGTCACAAACCCCTGCTGACAGTTGCAAAATGGGTGGATAAAGCTGATGGGACGTGAATCCATGCTCCGGTGCAATTGTGTGTTTTGAAGAATTCAGGTACAGAAGGAACTCTGTAAGGAGTTCCTGTGCACCTGTCCTCCAGTTACATTTACTATTTATTTTTTGCCCCTTTTACTTTATCTATGTATATCTGTATATATGTTGCAGATATCCTCTTTCATACCTCATTCATAGACACTACACCTTGACAGTCATCTTGAAGTGTTTAAGAAATTCTGTAAAAGCTCAGTACAGTTACTCCACTTAAATTCAACACCAGTGAAATATTGTTACCTTAGTACATATTCTGCATCTGCATTTGCCTATTAGTCTTGGTAATTGGCCTCCTTTGCTGGATCCCGGATGCCATCTAGGACCACACATGGCAGCAGAGTAAATTCCCAGTCATTGTTAGTCTTCATGGCACTGACAGTTTGAAGTGTCTAGTCAAGTAGTTTTGCATAGTGCCCATTGGATCGGTGGTTATTTTCTCATGATGTAAGCGAGCAGTCCTTTTGTGTTGGTTAAAGAAACAGATGCCACAGAGGAGTTTTTGAACGTGTTTGAAAAGACAGCTACACATTGCTGAGTTTCATCAGGTGTCAGTGCATAACTAAATTTATTGATGACTCCCCATCCCCCAGGATATTTACAGGCAGATTGTAGACTGCACATCCTAATCTCATCTAGCTCTAAAGGATAAGGTCTTTTTTGTAAAACACAACCAACAGGGCTTTGGAAGTACACTGTGCCACATAAGAAATATTCCTGCCAAAAACTTGTGCCTAGGCCTGATGAACCGTCTAGATGCAACTGCCAGTTAACTAGAAATAGAGCACTGGAGAGGGGCAGGTTAACCCACTGCTGGTTTACTGGAAATAGAAGGGGAGCAGATTAAACAACACAGTGCAGATGCAGTCTGCAAACTCCAGAGTGGGGAGTCTCTGCAGGAGAAATGGCGTAAAAATAGTAAGATGAGAAGGAAGTGTTGAGTCAGTACATTGAAGACGACGGAAGAGACACATCCACCAGGTACAGCAAATGCTCTTCTGTGGGATCTGATTTGCATAGACTGCTTTTGGGAGGATCAAGTAAGAGATGGTTGGGATGCTGACTAGATTTGTGGCGCTATGAAGGAATTGAGTTTTTAATTTGTCGCAGTGGCATTGCTGCTCACAGTTTGCACCGATTCCTATCTGTTGAAGACATATCCTGAAGCAGTTACACATGAAATGGGACCTGAGGTTTGCTTCAGAGGAGTGCTGGGATGGACCCGCAGTTGATTATCGGCGCTGGGTACCTTCTTTGCCAATGTGTGTGTTGGAAATTTCACAAAAAGAAAAGATTTTTTTTTTAATATAAGGGCTAGTGGTAGATCTGGTTCAGGAATTTGTAGTGAATATGACGTTAATACTGTTTGTTATCGAGTCATTCTGAGCATTCATTTTCTTCATTAGAGTAACCAAGATGTTACGTTGTTAAGACTGACTTGTCATTTTTCTCGCTTCCTATTTAAGGTAATGAGCATGGTGTCGGGGTTTGCACCGTTGATTTCTGCAGGCATCTTTTCAGCCACTCTTTCTTCGGCACTAGCCTCTCTTGTGAGTGCTCCCAAGATATTTCAGGTCAGTATTTTCAAATTACAGGCTTTATAGGGGGATCAGATGATGGTTTTTCAGTTGGAGAGTTACTGGTTCTAGTTACTTACATGTGTCAGCCACATAGTATGTGTATGACATTCACATGCACATACATCAAGATTGGTAGAAAGTGTATGTTAATATGAATGTGTCGATTTTTATAAATGATCCTTTACCTATTGTCACAGTGTAATCTTTGAGCTATTTTTAGAAGTGACGATAGGTATTTGCTTTTTCGACATGCTCAGCATAAATCTTGAAGGTGTTTGACCAAGGATTAGAAGTGTGATGTAACACTACTAATCAGAAGTAATAAAGTATCTTGTCCCAGTCAGCATGATGCAAACCTAAATGTTTATTTTACCACCACTTGATTGCTTGTGTGTTACACATTGTAACTACTTAAGGGTGTAATGATTTCTTTTTAAAAGACTTATTTATTATTTGAAAAAAAAGTTAGAGGCAGAAAGAGAGACAGAGAGGTCTTCCATCCGCTAGTTCACTCCCCAAATGGTCAAAATGGCCAGAGTTGGGCCTGTCTGAAACCAGGAGCCCGATGCTTCTCCCGGGTCTCCCACGTGAGTCTGGGGGCCCGAGAATTTGGGTCATCTTCTGCTGCTTTCCCAGGACATAGCAGAGATGTCAATCAGAAGTGGAGCAGCTAGGACTTGAACCAGGGCCAATATGGGATGTCGGCACTGCAGGCCGCTGCTTTAACTGCTACACCACAGCGCCGTCCCTGGCTGGCATGATTAATAGGATGGACTTTATTCCCTTTTGATGAGCATTCAATAAATAGCTGACAGGTTTATTATGCAGCCTTCTTTATGTTATGGTTAAAACCAGTGAGTACAGTGAAGGTGTAGAATTTATCACAGTATTCAACAATGTTTTAGGAAAAGTGTTTAATTGGGATTTGGTCTTCCTTTTTTTAGGCTTTATTTATTTAGATTGACACTGTGGTGTAGTGGGATAAGCTTGCTGCCTGCAAGCGGGCAGCCCATCTGAGTGCCAGTTCAGTTCCTGGTTGCTCCACCTTCAACGAAGCTCCCTGCTAATGAGCCTGATAAGACAGTGGAAGATGGCCCTAATGCTTGGGCCCCTGCCACACACATGGGAATGCAGAAGAAGCTCCTGGCTTCTGGCTCCTAGCTCGGGTTTGGCCCAGTTCCGGTTGTAGTGGCCATTTGGCCAATGAACAAGTGCGTGGAAGATTGATGTCTGTTTCTCCATCTCTCTTGAATTCTGCCTCTCAGATAATTTTTTTTTTAAAAGAGCTTTATTTATTTGAAAGGCAAAGGTATAGAGAGAAAGGGAGAGAGAGAGAGAGAGATCTTCCATCCACTGATTCACTCCCCAAATGGCCACAATGAAATGAGTAGCTTCATCTGGGTTTCCCACATGGGTGCAGGGGCCCGAGTATCTGGGCCGTCTTTCGCTGCTTTCCAAGGCACAGTAGCAGCGAAGTGGATTGGAAGTGAGCCTCTCCTCTGGAACGTGAATTGGTGCCCAGTGAGGATGTTGGTGTTGTCAGCAGAGGTTTAACTCGCCATGCCAGAACATCAGCCTAGGGTTCGTTTTTCTAAAATAAGTCACACATGTGACTTAAGCATCGAAGATTTATTTGTGAGCTTGTTTCTTTGATTTCCTTATTCATAAGGTGAAGAATCCCTACATAGAGGTGGAATAAGGTGGGTAAAACTTCAGTATTGTAAACCAGCAGCCGTTTTGCTATTTGAAATGTTTGGCTCCCCTTTCTGGTATGTAAGGGAGGCAGTGTGAGACAAGAGAGAAAGAAGAGCAAGAATTAGAAACTTGGTTTTATTCCTGGTTAATTTAATTACTATAAGAAGATCTGGTTTGTATGTTTGAAGTGTTTTATCTTCATCTTTGCTTTGTTCATTAGGCTCTATGTAAGGACAACATCTACCCAGCTTTCCAGATGTTTGCAAAAGGTTATGGGAAAAATAATGAACCTCTTCGTGGCTACATCTTAACATTCTTAATTGCACTTGGATTCATCTTAATCGGTTAGTTGTAGGAATAGTGTTAATGTCGATTTTGGTGTATATGTAGTATTAGCTCTAAACATTGAATTATTACTTAATTAGCATACTGTTTCTTTGCTCAGTATACTCTTTCTAATCATAGGAAAGAATGTTGGTAAAGTAATTAATTTGTATTTACTAACATTATTATTATTGCTAAGTCTCTATTAGGGCTAGAGACTCATCCTAGTTTCTGGTTTCTAAAACAAATTTGGTGAGGGATGCTCCTCTAGTTTTTGCTTCTGATTACAACCGAGATAGTGGGTTTCCATTGCTGAAGAAGACATTGAACTTTGAAGTTCAAAAAGAGTTACCATGTAAAGTATGATGATACCACCAGGCACTGTGAGGCCGTGTGGAGACTAACAGTCAGGAAACACTGGTGTGTGGGTATTGGTGTAGCTACTTTTGGAGGACAAGTTGATAGTGTCTAGTCGTTCTTTCGAGATGTACATTTTAGGGAAGCAGTGCACTTGTGCCCAGCGGACCATAGAACAATTTTTGTATCACTATTGATTATAGTGAAAAAAGGAAGCAACCTAAATCAACCAAAAATGAAACACAGTGCAATGTATAGGAGTTTAAAAATGGTATTTATCAAATTGAAGGATGATATAGGGCAATATTCTTTATGCCACTGATGGGCTACATAGCTATGACAAATCTATATCAGAAAGACTACCCAGGTTTTGACTAGTGAAGTATAAATGGAACTTAATTTGTGTACATAAAGGTTAGTTTTCTGAAAAAAAGGGTGATTTGTATGGCAAAACGTAGATGTTAATGTGGGTGCTGGATATAAGAATGTTCATTGTGCTATAATCCAAAAGTTTGGAATGTTTCATAGTTACAAGAAGTTTAAAAATGTTTAATATCACTAAATATACATCACTTTCTTTTACAGCTGAGCTGAATGTTATTGCTCCAATCATCTCTAATTTCTTCCTTGCATCATATGCATTGATCAATTTTTCAGTATTCCATGCATCCCTTGCAAAATCTCCAGGTGATTTTACATTCTTTAAAAAGTTGTGTTAATGTATTCATTTCTGTGGTTTTAGAGAAACTAACACTTGCATATGTCTTAAAAGATAGGTTTTATGCAGTTAGCTCAGTCTTTGTAGTTTAATTAAGTCTTCAACATTCTCTGTCATGAATTAAGTTCACTGGTAATACTGTTGCTTGTCTTCAAAGCGTTTGAAATATCCTGTGTCTGATTCTAACACTGAAAGGATGATTTATTCTTATAAACTTTTTTTTTACTGCTTAGTTGATTTCTCTTTCAGTTCTAAGAATGTTGTTATGATACAGTTAACCTTTCCAAAAAATATTTCAGCACAGAGAGTTCTGTGGACTGAGACAAGTATCTGGCTCCTGTCGGAAATGAGGGAAGGAGCTGGAGGAACCAAAGCTCGTTCCTCTGAGGATCTCACTATCTCAGGACAGGAAAGATGGTGGATGGGAGCTTTGGACACAAACATTTGAGTTTCACTTTTTACTTTGAAAATACTCATTTTGTTGAAATGAGTTATACAAATATGTTTGTGGAGCCGCCTATCAATGCATATTGAAAAACATGGCTCTGAGCATTTTTTAGAGTAGGTCTAATTCATAAATGCTTTACTAACTGGGAAGATGGGTGCTTCTACAGTCAGCTCCGTTTCTCTGCTAACCGGGTAAATTCTTAATGATTTTCTTCAGTCACTTTAAAATATTAGGTATATTCACAGAAATGTGAGTATGCCTTATGCTAAAAACGAGAAAATAAAGTCTCATTATTTAGGGCTCAGTGTGTTTTCTACCTTGTCTAGTTTTACCATTACCGAGGGTAGACTCATGATGTAGTTTTGGTAAGCATTTGTTGAATACAGAGCCAGAAAGGAACAGTAATGTAGAAGCAAATAGATGGGTCTTCTCCATAGTCCTCAGGAACCACGCAGTTCAGGTGTGATCATTCAGTCTTGGACTTTCCCAGTAGACGTTAGCCTTACCCTTTGTGCTTGAACCCCTGTCAGTGTGACAGCCATGAAGAAAGTTACTCTGTACATACTTGACGTGCTGTTGCATCACACAGAGGAGGCATATGCGTGTCTTCTGTTGTTTCAGGATGGCGCCCAGCCTTCAAATACTACAACATGTGGATATCCCTTCTCGGGGCAGTGCTCTGTTGCATAGTGATGTTTGTCATTAACTGGTGGGCTGCACTGCTGACCTATGTGATTGTTCTTGGACTGTATATTTATGTTACCTACAAAAAACCAGGTTAGTAGCCTTTCCAATCTAGTTTCAAGCTAAAAACCGTTGAACTTGTTGTTTTTCCTATTGAAGCATCATCTTTTGGATGTTGAGGTACTTGGTGTAAAAGCTGAAATACTTCATTTCCAAGTATATAGAGGGTTCTGTTGTGATTCAGATGCATGCAATTCTTGTGAAGAAGTTGCTTCATGTTCCTATGCAGTTCTTATTCACAGTAGACTAGACCAATCCTGTTTGCAGAAAAACAGTGAATTCATACATACGCGGTACATTTTAACATTATTCTTTAACAGGATTCATATTTGTAGTATCATAGTATTTGTTCAGCCAATAAGCATATGCATTTAGCTACAGTGGTCTTAGAACTGCCAATATGTACCATGGAAGTCGCAAAATAATGGAAGACATAGTATCTTTCCCACTAGATGACAGTGCAGGGGCCGGTGCTGTGGCATAGTGGGTAAAGCCTCTGCCTGTGGTGCCAGCATCCCATATGGGCACTGGTTCCAGTCCCAGCTGCTCCACTTTCAGTCTAGCTCTCTGCTATGGCCTGGGAAAGCAGTAGAAGATGGCCTAAGTCCTTGGGCCCCTGCACCCATGTGGGTGACCTGGAAGAAGCTCCTGGCTTCAGATTGGCACAACTCAGGCTGTTGTGGTCATCTGGGGAGTGAACCAGCAGATGGAAGACCTCTCCCTCTCTCTCCCCACCCCCCACTCCATCTCTCTCTCTCTCTCTCTCTCTCTCTGCCTATGCCTATGCCTATGCCTATGCCTATGCTGTTGCCTCTCTGTAACTCTGCCTTTCAAATAAATAAATCAATCTTAAAAAAAAAAAATGACTGTGTAGCAGGGAAAGGAGAACAAACATGTTTTAATGAGGAAATAATTCACGATTACTTAGTATGTGTCATTGATAATAACTTAGTATATCTCCACATAAAAGGATTTGGGCCACTATCCTGTATTGTGACTGTAACGCAGAAGAATGATCTTACAAGAAAGGTTTAAAAAATTTGGACCCAGTACAATATATGAGGAAGAAATTACAAGGGTAGTTTAGCAGTACATGAAAGTGGTGAGGAAGCATTTTCTACTGCAGGTTGTGAAATGATGAGGTTTCTGTTGGAGCACTGCCTGTAGAATGAAATCGACAGCAGCTCCCGTTGTAAGCGTTTCAGAAGCAGTCATCTCTCTAATGTACCTGTCAGATGTGTAAATTGAAATGTGTCTCAGGTCTTCATGTGATGGTCCAGTTGCTTACTGAATAGTAAAAATTTCCTGTCCTGGTAACCTGAAGTTAAGTACTATACATGATCCTTCTTGATATTGGAGAACTGCCTCTTTCTCTTTGGACCCTTGGCTAATAATAATTGAGATGTTTTGTCTGTGAAAGACTCTCACTTGAATGCACAGTATGTCTGCAGCCCTATCATCCCAGTCCTAAATTTTACATTTTCTTCAGATGCGATTTTAGTTCAGATTGTGACGGCCCCCTCCCCCTTATATTTAGTTACTTGAAAGAGACAGTGACAGAGAGACGGAAAGAGAATGAGATGTTGCATCTGCTGGTTTACTTTCCAAATGGTCAGTACCGCTGGGGCTGGGCTGGGCTGGGCCAGAGGCAAGAGCCTGGACCTCTCCTCAGGTCTCCCTTGTGTGTGCCAGGACACCTCACTGGGGCCATCTTCTGCTGCTGCTCTCACAGTCCGAACGTGCTGCTTGTACTTGAAGTATTGGAAGCCTCAGGGTGAGAAGTCCATTTTGCAGTTGACTTCTCAAGTGAGAAAGGAGTCCGGTTCTCTCTGTGTGACACTGGTGGTCGATGGCTTGTTACTGTTGGTTGTTACGCTGTGCCCCTGGTCTTCCCCACAGATGTGAACTGGGGCTCCTCCACACAAGCCCTGACGTACCTGAACGCGCTGCAGCACTCCATACGCCTCTCTGGAGTGGAGGACCACGTGAAAAACTTCAGGTGCGTGGTGAGGGAGCACAGCAGCATTTCCTGTGCCCTGGACTCCCCGGTCTTAACATTTTCATGCACTGATTTGTTCATAAAAAGTTCTCTAAAACTAGAGAATAGTGTTGCTTTAGTTTTGGTTAGGCGTGAGCAATTTAATTATTCACAAACAAAACTAAAGGAAGAGGGAAGTTGTCATCTACCTTAGAAAATGTTATAAAAGTTTTCCGAGTCCCTCATCTGAGATGTGTTATCGTTAACTGTCATAAAGGTTAAGTTTTTTTCCCCCTCTATGACCTTTAAAGTTAGTAATTATGATGTAGCTACTAAGTACAAAATTCGTAAATAGCTTTTGACATGCTGTATTCTGTAATTCTAGTAAAACACTAAATATCTTCATGGCAGTTGGTTTTTTCCTCATCACTGACTAACTGGAGATAATTGATTCATTACCGTAAAAAGCATTGAGTACTGTTTGCCTCAGTAAACAGCTTTGTTAGCTTTATAATAGCTTACCGATCATCAACATGAAAACCATTCCGTAAGGTAACAAATTTCCAGTAATTAATGAGATTGATCTACTGAAGCACCATCGATCGTGTGTGCTTCTCTAAGTCGAGGAATGATATTTGCTGATGCAAGTTCTTAGAAAGTCTGGGCAGTGTGAAGTCGGCCTGTCCTTCCTCAGGAACGGGTCACGGGTCACGGGCAGTGGTCCTCAGGTTGCCTGAACGCAGCCTGGCTGAGCTGGTGACTTCAGTCAGTGCTGAGCGCTCACATCTCACTGGCGTCGCGAGTGAGCTCAGCAGTGTGTTCTGTGGTGGTCGCTAAACCAGAAGGGCCGTGTTGTTTTGTCAGAGACCCTGAGGTGTGGATAAGTGCTGGAAGAGACTTGCTGTCCCACCTCTCTCTCAGGAAGACACAACTTGTGTGACTCTTTAGTCCCCCCGCCCCGCCCCCGCCTTGTTTTTTGGGACGAAAAGTTCTCCGAGATGTCAAATCCTCAGCTTTGAGGTAGGGAGAAGTGGGGGAAAGAAAAGGGAATGGGAACCTGGAAGGAAAACTTATAACCTCAGCATATTTTAGGTTAGATGGTGCTAAGTAAGATTGAAAATGGAAACCATTTTTCTTTCTAAGGAGTTGAATCCCAGCACTGAGGGAAGACCAGGACTCACAGTTAATGGACCTTCAATAGAAACTCATTATTAATGGGTACATTGAAAAGATAGTGACAAAGCCGATGTCCATTTGACCTGTTCATTTTGATAGGAATTATCCCAGAGCACAGTTGAAAGGAAAAGCTGCCCTGCCAGGTGTATCCTGAATATGAGTGGTTGCTTCTCTCTCCACCCCTTCTCTTAGACCACCAGCGGTCACTCTGTGGGTGTGTGGGTGCTTTATCTCTTAGCATCGTGCTGGTATTGCTGTACATTCTGATATTGAATTTCAGGCATTATTACCGATGTCTTTCATTTACCTGTGTCTACCATGCACATGCACCTTCCCCTCACTCCATCCTCATCGCAGTTTTGATTAGATCCTGTTTGGTATTTGTTTTTGTGGCTTTTTGCACATGGCACACGGCTGCTTTGCTACACAGCCTTTTGTTTTCTCTGTAGCTAATAGCTGTCTCTTTCCTTCTGTTTAGCTGTTCATTACTGTCTCAGCCTTGTTTACCTTCACTGAGTAGTTTCTTCTTCCTTCTTTCTCAGTGTTGGCTGCTTCTTTCATTTGGGTTTTTGGGTTTGGCCCTGTCTGATGAGGTGCCTGTAACCCTTGGTGAGGGACTTGTCAGATGGAGTCTTCAAAGTAGTTTAATGTGGCATTACTGGCTCTTTAGAGAATTTAAGTAATTTTCAAAGGCTTTCTTTTTGATCTGGTTAGGTTTCCAGGAAAAGAATCTCTTAGTCTGCTTGGAGTTGAAGTCCACACTACCATAGCTCTGAGCCAGCAGGGCCGGAGCCGGAGCTCGCGGGGTTCAGTATCAAATGCCCTTCTGCCTGCCTCTTTCCAAGCAGCTTACTGCTGTGCTGAGCCTTGCTCCTCCAACAAAGAAGCCCCAGCTTACAGGCTGGGGAGGGGCAGGGTAGTTGCCCATCGTAGTGATGGAAACAACTTGGGTCCGCCTAGTTGCTTCTTACACAAACTTTATAGCCGTGTGCGTTTTTTTAGTTTCTTCAGTGCACTGTCTCTGACAATTCCAGAGGTACCCACTACCACTGAGTCTTGGGGCATTTTTAGGTATAAAAGCATTATTGTCTAATAGTTTCACAGCTTTCTTAGGGTTATTTAGGATTTAACCTTATCTTGGTTTGTGTAAATCCTATATTGTTCTCTGCTTGCTTTCTAGGTTTCAGTATTTTGATATTGTGTCCTTTCTTGTTCTCCATACTTTGGTGCCTTTGAAAAAATCTGATTATAGCATGGCAGGTGGGCAGAGCTGCTGCAGCTGCTCACTTGGGATCCTTAAATTGCTTGTCTCTTGTCGGCCTGCCATTCTTTAGGAGGTATTTTAGTCCATGTAATCAGGTATCACCACATCCATGGTCCAGTGTACAGTTACTGGTAAGAAAGGATAGAGGAGGGGCACTTTGCTTCTTAAAGGGCATGACCTGAAAATAGGGACACATTATGGGCTGTACGTTAGGTGGCCCTGGGCCAAGTTCAGCTCCTGGAAAGGCACAAGACGCGCTGGAGCTCAGGGACACACACACAGCTCAGCAGTCAGGGCTGCCCAGTGGGATTTCAAGTCTGCCTGCCTCAAGGCAGCTGTCCCAGACTCGTTCTCTTCCAGCTTTGTAAAATTCTAGGTATAAAGTCTTCAGCTGTCATGTCTATTTTAGGAAGTACCCTAGTAGTTAATAAATTAACTTAATAAATTAAGCCAAAGATTTTGGTTTGCTATTTGCTTTCTGTGAAAGTTTGTTTTGATGATGTAAATCCTTAAAGAATTTTCTGCTAATGTGTGTTTGGACTTATGAAATGGATCCCTGAACACATATTCATCAAACATGGTTGATTTCTGTTTCTAGTAAGCGAAAACAAAGAATTACGAGTATGTGAAATTCATGTCCCGGCAAAGGCAGTTGAACTCAGCTTTGCCTTTCCCCCTCCTTAACTAGAATTAAAACTTTATTTAGTTTAAATACAAATCCTTTCTTCACTGTAGCTGATTGTATTCATGTGACAGTAGTCATCAAAGTGAAGATCAGAGCAGATAGCACTAAGTAGACTTAATCATGGTGTGATGGAGCTGAGAAGGGAAGTGGCCTGTTCTGTCCCTGAGGACAAGGCTGTGCTCTCAGGTAGGTATGCGAGCTTTGTAACAGAATAGAACATCTGCTGCTTTTAGAAGATGAAGACTTCCTAGACATTTTTAAAACAGCATAGTGATTTCTTTATAGAGTACCCATATTGTCATCTCTTCAGAGCACTTTTCTGTGTTTGTTCCAAGAAAGTTTCGCTTTTCCTTTCTCGTGTGCCATCAAGGCATGGTTCAGAGTCCTCCTTTATGAGTATCCTGCGGGGTTGCCATAATGGTAAATGCACAGTGGAGGTCCTTGTGTAATGCTTTGTTCTTTGAGAAGGAACTTAAAATCCTGTCTTCATTGCCAAAAACACAAACTTGTCTAATATTACTTAATCTTTTCCATCTTAAATTAGGCCACAGTGTCTTGTGATGACAGGTTCTCCAAATTCACGCCCGGCTCTGCTTCATCTTGTTCATGATTTCACCAAAAACGTTGGTTTGATGATCTGTGGCCATGTACATATGGTGAGTATGACTCTTGAATTCTGTGGTAACAGCTTTCTTTCTGTACATAGCATAAAATGTGTGAGGCTTTTGAGATTGGAAATAATAATAAATAATAAAACAGATATAGAATCTATTGGACTTTTGAAGGTTGCTTCCTTCAAAATATTGTTGCTAGCAGACAGTCTCAGAATAGCGTTTTAAAATAGATTCTGAGATTTTGAACTTGGATCATTCCTTCTCTTGCATCATGAGTAGATGATACCTGTAGAGAGCAGTTTGGCCAAGAAAGTTGGCTTGTTGATCAGTATGGAGTCGGAGCACGTGTGGTATGTTGTTTCCCTTCCTGATGCATTCCTTAGATACCAGCAAAGATTCTGGAGTGTTGATTGACCAGAGAAAAGAAGTCATGGGGCAGATAGGCCCAAATCATGGTAATTATCTAAAGTGGAAAGTGTTATCTCAGTTTAAAAAAAAATTGTTTTCAGTTTTTATTGTATGTTGTGAAGCACAGTGCAGTATTTCAATATGTGGATATAGCAAGGTTAAGAAATTAATTTAAAAATGGGTGAATGTTCACCCAAAAGTTGTTTTATTGGGAAGGGGGTCATTTTTGGCTGTTGAACAGTCACTGGATTTACCTGTTAGGCATAGAAATTGGAATATTTGTCAGAATAGCTTTTCTCGCAAGCTTTGTTCATCTATTTTTGATGGTGGAAATATGTGTGTGTGCTCCATATCTCAGACCTGGCTGCAGTTTCTCTTTTACTTGTGTGGTAGTAAAGTGAAATCCGTGTGTGTGTGTGTGTGTGTGTGTGTGTGTGTTTATACCTCTTTGTGTAGACTGAGAGAAAGATCCATTGAGACATTGACCATACTTTTTCCTTGCAGAGTTCTTAAGTTGGTGTCCTGAGCATAAGAAATTACAAATGAGGCATTTCCCTTCTAGGAATAGTAAACTGTACGTTTTCTGTTACTCTCATGTAGGATGTGTATTCTTAAATCAGTTTTTGGATGTTTGCAAAATGTGTTACTTGGAAGGATCAAACTAGAATTGGAAGTTAAAGTTCATTTCCTTTCTTGGATTATTTCAATCTTTAAAAGAAATGACCAGAGGCCGGCGCCGCGGCTCACTAGGCTAATCCTCCGCCTAGCGGCGCCGGCACACCGGGTTCTAGTCCCGGTCGGGGCGCCGGATTCTGTCCCGGTTGTCCCTCTTCCAAGCCAGCCCTCTGCTGTGGCCAGGGAGTGCAGTGGAGGATGGCCCAGGTGCTTGGGCCCTGCACCCCATGGGAGACCAGGAAAAGCACCTGGCTCCTGGCTCCTGCCATCGGATCAGCGCGGTGCGCCGGCCGCGGCGGCCATTGGAGGGTGAACCAACGGCAAAGGAAGACCTTTCTCTCTGTCTCTCTCTCTCACTGTCCACTCTGCCTGTCAAAAAAAAAAAAAAAAAAGAAATGACCAGAAAATATTAATATTGTATAGGTCATTTTGATTTCTTAGTGTGATCCATAAGGTTGATAATTGATAGACATTTGGGACAGAAAAACAACCTTAAGGGACTTCATGTAGAAAAATGAAGGCTCTCATTTTGCTCTGTGTAATCTGTTTTCAGTAGTGTCTTTCTTCTCTCATCGAGGATTGAAACTTTTCAGGTACTTTTTAAGTGTGCGTTGCTGCTTCTCTCCACCCCTTGTGCCTTAGTTGTTCTGTGAACTGCACTGTTTCGTTATCTTAAATTGAGGGAAGGAAAGAATTCAATAACTTGCTATTACGAGATTTTGTTCTATGCCAACATTTAGACATATTCAAGCCAGTGTGAAGTAGATTACCTCTCAATTGAAGAGATTTCTTTTTTTATTTAAAGGGCCCTCGAAGACAAGCCATGAAAGAAATGTCCATTGATCAAGCTAAGTATCAGCGATGGCTTATTAAAAACAAAATGAAGGCTTTTTATGCTCCAGTTCATGCAGATGACTTGAGAGAAGGGGCACAGTATTTGATGCAGGTAAATGGGTTATTTCACCTTTCATATGCCTTCGTTTGTTTAATCCTCGGGTTTTGGTGTTTGTTTTTGCCTCTGGGTTATATATTTTCTTTATTTTAATTTCAATCAATTTTCAACAGATTCGATATGATTTGTTGTAAATACAAATCCAAGAACATAATGATATTCCCTTCCTCCTTCCCTCCCCCTTTTTTTAGATTTTGAGATAACATATTCCAAACCCGCATCGCAGTAAAAAGGCTTAACACTTCACCCAACAATGAGTTCACCAAACCAAAAGATCCTGGTTTAAGTGGGAATATAGACAATGGCCATAGATAGTAATTTAATTCATTTTTCATATTAATCCAAATTGTCTGTCTTTATTAAAATAGACTATTAGGGCTGGTGTTTCGGCTTAGCATGTAAAGCCACCTATTGCCATGCCAGCATCTCATGGGTGCTGGTTTGTGTCCTGGCTGTTCCAGTGGAATCCAGCTCCCTGCTAATGGCCTGGGAAAAGCAGCAGAGGATGGTCCAAGCATTTGGGATCCTGCACCCATGTGGTAGATCAGGATGAAGCTCCAGGATTTAGCCTGAATCAGCCCTGGCTGTTGCTGCCTTCTGGGTTGGGTACTAGCAGATGGAAGATCTGTGTCTCTTCCTCTCTGTAATGCTTCAAATAAATAGATACATCTTTAAAGTAGACTACAAATATTTATATAATTTAGAACCAAAGGGGCAATAGAAATTTTGTGCAGTTAGCTGAATAACTACAGCAAATAGCTCATTTGCAAGTTACAGTAGCCTGTTCTGTAAAACCATGTCAGTTCACTCCCTGTTGTTGGCTTTTGTATTTTAGGGACTAGCAGTGCTTATTTAATTCTCAAGTAATTGTAGTTCCTTATAGTGTTCCTCACTATTGATTTGCTGGTACTAGATTTAGACTTGTCTTTCAGATTTATAGCACAGTAGCTATAATGGGGGATTTGCAGTCAGTCCTAGTTTTAAATTATAGTACTACCACTTCTTTTTTAGGAGTTTCACACTGAATAAGTTACTTAACGTCTCTGAACCTTAGTTCCTTTAGTCCTGGAGATTGTAGGGAAAAATAAATGGATTGAGACCATGCTTACCATCAGGAGCCCCTTCAAAAGAGCTGAGCCACAGGCTTTCTGTGATAATCATGGAGCCACTTTGATGAAGGAAAGGAGGAAGGGCCAGAGTCCTGTCTTTTAGGCCCTTTCTGTTGTGAGTTTCATAGATCTTGATAACCACAGAGTCTGAGAGCTATGCCGACTTTAGGACTAGTAGAAGAAAGCTAAGTGGCAGAAATAAAAACAGCAGCGTATACCACCAGACTGCCGCAGCTTGTTCACAGACACAGTGTTAGGAATGGTGCGCAGCAGGCAGAGAGCTTTCAGCTGCTGGGGTAATGCAGCCTGGACAGCCGCTCCGCTGCAGCCTGCAGGTCGGAAGGAAGGAGTATTCTAGGGGACTGCGTTCTGAGGTGCAGACCTTAACAAAATGCTTGCACATGTGAAGACAGCATACGAAGCCTCGCAGCAGAATTATTGGTCCTAGTGAAAAAGACTTCTCCCAGCCATCAGCTGGAGTACTGGAAATCATCCGGTAGAATTCTGTGCAGTGGATGAGCAGAAGCTTACATAACAATACAGAGAAACCTCAGAAATGGTGCTAAGGAAAACTGAAGTTAATATATGAGCGGTAACTTCTTAAAAAATAAATGTTAAAATTTTATATGTATGTATCCCTGAATAATATATAGTAGAAATACAGCGAGGGCATGAGGATGCATGGAGCATGCATGTTTGCTGCTGTTTTTTCTAGGTGGATGATAAGTGCATGACTATTTGTTATTTTATTCTTTATTCCTATTGTACATGAAATATTTAAACATCTCAGTTAGAATCCTAGCCTTGGTCACAATGTTTCTGGCAAGTCATTCTTGGTTGTCCTTATATAGTTCATAGGGATTTTTTTTTTAAAAAGATTTATTTATTTGAAAGGCAGAGTTACACAGAGAAAGAAGGAGAGGCAGAGAGAGCGAGAGAGAGAGAGGTCTTCCATCTGCTGGTTCACTCCCCATTTGGCCGCAATGGCTAGAGCTGTGCAGATCCGAAGCCAGGAGTCAGGAGCCAGGAGCCGCCTCTGGGCCACTCATGCAGGTGCAAGGACCCAAGGACTTTGGCCATCCTCTGCTGCCTTTCCAGGCCACAGCAGAGTGCTGGATCGGAAATGGAGCATCCTGGATATGAACCGGTGCCCGCAAGGGATGCTGGCACTGCAGGCAGCGGCTTTACCCGTTACATCACAGCGCTGGCTGCAATAGGGATATTTGGTAAACCTCATTATATATGGGGTACATTTTGTCAAGGAATTGAAGGAAGATCGTAGAGCAGCGGTTCTTACACTTCAGCATGCATGAGAAACACCTGGTAACTTGTGAGTACACAGATTGCTTGGCCCCATCCTGGAGACAGTCACTGGTGTAGGCTGAGGCCTTAGAATCTGCGTATCCAACAAGGTTTCCAGTGATGATGCTCTTGGGTCAGGCCAAGAACTGGTGCCCTACAAGGTTTACATAGCATGCATGGCAATGCCTAGACATTGTTTAGTTGTCTATATATTTTTTTAAGGATTTATTCATTTATTTGAAAGACAGAGTTACAGAGAAGCAGAGACAGGAAAAGAGAGAGAAGTGTTCCATGTCGCTCCCCCACTTGCGGAGGAACGACACCGGATGCTGTTTTCTTTCCCCGGTGCTTCCCAGATTTGCTGCCGCTCCCCCGCCTCCACGGAGGAGCGGCACCAACGAGGTCTCCGATGGACTCTCTCAGTGGGGCTGGCCCCGCATGTTGTCTCTCTCCCCCTTTTATAGTCCTCTCCCACCAATCCGTGCTCTGCTGCCCGCGTGCTGAGCACGCGCTTTCCTCCAATCAGAGGTTGGATCAGGAATCAGCTAATTGACGAAGCAGCTGTGTAAGATTTGTTTACTCCCTCTCAGCACCATATGGTGGGAGATAGACGCATAGAGTTAGTTTCAGTCCACAGTCTCAGTACTTATTTGTCTCCTGGGCGCCCTGCCATGTTGCAGGAGACGGACCCTGCTCCCCACAGTTCCATCCACTGGTTCACTCCCCAGATGGCCGCAACAGCAGGAGCTGAGCCAATCCGAATCCAGGAACCTGAGGCTTCACTGGGATCTCTCACACGGGAGCAGGGGCCCAAGCACTTGGGCCATCTTCTACTCCTTTCCCAGGCCATAGCAGAGAGCTGGGTCAGAAGTGGAGCAGCTGGGACTAAAACTGCCACCCTTATGGGATTCCAGCACTGCAGGTGGTGGCTTTATCCGCTATGCCACAGCGCTGGCTCCTGTTTTTTGTCAAAATATATTTTTCTACATTAGTTTCTGCAGTGACTTAATTTACAGTTCTAGAGTTACTGTTTTCAAATAGTTTATCAGCGTCTTGTCCAAAGAGCCTAGACAGTAGCACTAGTAACTGTATTTTTGTATATTTGGAATTTTGTCTTTTTCTTGTTTTTATCCATGTTCACCCTTATGTTGATAGCTAGGATCCAGGCACTTAATCCAGGCCTGTCGTGTAGATGTCAGGAATGCAACCACGTGAGCCATTACCACAGTCTCCGAGGGTCTGCAGCAGCAGGAAGCTGGAATTGGAAACTGGAGCTAGGAATCAAACTTGTCTGGGACACGAGCGCCCCAGCCTGTGTCTCAGCCACTGGGCTGCTCAGACACCCTGTGAATCTTATGTTTTTAAAATAAATGTTTGCCTGGATAAAACACTTTGAAAATTAGTGGAAACTTGGCAGGTATTTTTTTGGCTGCCCAACTATCCCATGTGTTTAGGACAGTGGTACATGGTCATCAACCAATAAATATTTGAGAATAAATTCAATCTTCTGGAAGTGAATTAAGTATAGCACTTAGAAAACCACGTGTGTGACCTCATGCCACACAGAAGTAACTCAGAGGGCTCAGTGACATCCATATAGGCACAAACTCATAGAAGAAGAGAACCGCGAAGTCTTTATGGTCTTGGACACGGCAGTGGAGTCCTAGGTGTGATACCAGAAACAAGAACAGCAGTAGATACATTGGACGTCATCGAAATTAAGAACTTGTGTTCACCGAAGAACATTATCAACAGAGTAAAAAACAATCTACAGAGTTCGAGAATTCTTACAGATCATGTTGTGGGGAAGAGCTTCATGTCCCGAATATATGGAGCTCCGGAAACGGGACCCAGAAGACCAGTAACCCAGCTTAAAAATGGGCAAAGGTTATAAACATTTTTCCTAAACAAATAATAGCCATTAAGTACATGAAAAGATATTCACTCTTCTTAGTCATTAAGGATATACAAATCAAAACCACAGTGAGATACCACTTGACACTACTGGGATAGCTATATATATAATATATATATATATATTTTTAAGATTTATTTATTTATTTGAAAGGCAGAGTTACACAGAGAAAGAAGGAGAGGCAGAGAGAGAACGAGAGAGAGAGGTCTTCCATCTGCTGGTTCACTCCACATATGGCTGCAATGGCCGGAGCTGTACTGATCAGGAGCTTCTTTGGGGTCTCCCACATGGGTGCAGGGGCCCAGGGATTTGGGCCATCTACTGCTTTCCCAGACCATAGAGAGAGCTCGATCAAAAGTGGAGCAGCCGGGACTCGAGCCAGCGCCCACATGGGATGCCAGCACTGCAGCCTGCTGCTTTACCCTCTAGACCACGGCACCAGCCCCCAGGGATAGCTATAATTTAAAAATGGGAATTAACAAGTATTGCCAAGACTTGGAGAAATGAGCATTGGCGGGTTGCTGGTGGTAGTGAATAGCGTAGCGGCTTTGCACAGTTTTAACAGCTCTTCAGAAGGGTACTGTGTATATACCCACAGTAGCCAAAATACAGAAATAACCTGTGTGCAACAGCAGACAAGTGGATGAACAAAACGTTGTTTGTGTAATATCTCTAAGCCATGAAAACAAGTGAAGGGCAGCTATATGTGGAATAACTTTGAAGATACTCAACTTAAGTGGAATAAGCTAGACACCGATGTACAAATGCTGCGAATCCACTCAGTGAAATAGGCAGACCAGCCACAAGCAGAGACAGAGGTGGACAAGATCTTGCAGGGGACTGGAGGGAAGAAGGAATGGTTGCAGTATTTCTGGGGTAATGAAAAGATTAAGGAAATAGTGATTGATTGTACAACATTCTGAGTGTAGTTAATATCTCTGAATTGTGCCCTTAAAATGGTTGAAATTGGGGCTGGTGCTGTGGCACAGCAGGATAAGGCCCTGTCCTGAAGCGCCAGGATCCCGTATGGGCACTGGTTTGAGTCCTGGCTGCTCCACTTCTGATTCAGCTCTCTGCTATGGCCTGGGAGAGCATTAGAAGATGGCCCAAGTCCTTGAGCCCCTGCACCCACGTGGGAGACCCGGAAGAAGCTCCTGGCTCCTGGCTTCAGACTGGCGCAGCTCCGACCATTGTGGCCATCTAGGGAGTGAACCAGCGGATAGAAGACCTCTCTCTTTATCTAGCTCTCTCTGTAACTCTGTCTTTCAAATAAATAAAATGAATCTTAAAAAAGAAAAGAAATGGTTGAAATGACAATCCTTAAATCTTTACCTTGGTGTTTAAAAAAAGTAAAACAAAACCATTATGTAGGGACACAGAGTAGGAAACAGAATGTCCCAGTGTGCTTTAGTCTTAGAAAAGAGGGGATTCGTTGGGCTTTGAGGCGCACTTCCTGGCGTGGTTGCACGACTAGCTACTTGATGGAACAATCGGTGAAGGAAATGTGGAAGATTTCAGCAGAAACTTAATGACTGGTAGAAAAAAATGCAGATTGTAGTGTTGATGTGATTCCAGATTGCAGCCATTTGGACATTTGCTTCTAGTTTTTAATGGTGGATATCAAATTACATAAATATATACACATTTTTCAGGTTTATGTTAGGAAATTTCTTAGTAAAAGTATGAAAATTTGGTGTGTTATGAAAGTACAAAAGTGTGGGTCTAGAATCTTTCAAGCTTCATTTTTAACTTAATTGCAAGTGATAAGTAAATATTACTTGCATATGAGATACTCAGATTTTTTTGCCGATAAGGGTGTATAGTGTTGATACACTGTCTTTAGAGGATTTGTTGAATGGATTTACCTGTAAAGTTGTGTTTATCCTCTCCTTTAGGCTGCCGGTCTTGGTCGTATGAAACCAAACACACTTGTGCTTGGATTTAAGAAGGATTGGTTGCAAGCAGATATGAGGGATGTGGATATGTATATAAACTTATTTCAGTAAGTACATTTTTAAATCAGTACTTGAGGAAAAGTTCATTTTGAAAGCTGATGGCCACTTTACTGCTGTGTCTTCTAAGCAGTCATGTCAGATGTCTGATTCACTTTTCTGGATCTATACACGGAAACACATACACAGGTGTTTTACATATATACGAATGTGTGCGTGTTCTGGCTTCCTATGTAACTCCGTAAGCTCTTCCCCACCCCTACAATGGTAAACTGGGTTCCAAGCAAGTAGCGTCTTAGGCTGAGGAGCTGTTTTCCCTGATGACAGCGTTAGAGGGTTAGGTTCTGTGCTTCTTCAACACATTTCAGTTAGTTGTTTGGTTGACCTATTAGATCGTTTACATTTCTGTATTCATGTGTACTTACAGGTTCTGCTTTTCCACTCGCTGGCACTGTTGAGTTCTAACTTTCCTGTTTTCTATTCAGTAGTATTAACAGTGATTTTTTTTACCATGCAACCTAGTTTAATTTTGCATTGCTTAAACTTCCTTATGGGTTGTCTGGTGGGGTTGTCATCTTCTGTTACTTTTTCTTTCTGGTTTTTATCGTGTGTGTGGAGTTTTGCCTGTTTCATGGAACCAACCAGGAATGGTTTTTGGAACTAAGGTACTTAATACAAACAGTAAAACTCCTGCCAGATTTGGTTTGAAACTTCTCATATACTTCCTTTTGCTGGTAATGAGGATTTGCTTAGCAGATCTACTCATCTTGTTCACAGTGAGCATAAGCATTCACTTACTATGCCAGTCTTGATTGGAGAGTCATCTTTTTATCATTTTATATTCATTGATGGGGTATAAAGTATACAACTTTATATTTAGCAGAGTTTCCATAAGGTCAAGTTGAAGTCTACTTTGCAGTATGAATTTTTATCTGATTACACTTAACATAGAAAAGTTCATCCCTTACTGGAAGTCCTTTATATCATCAGATACAACCACATAGTTATTTGCATGTTTCATGTGATTTTTTTTTAAGAATTTATTTATGTATTTGAGAGGTAGAGTTACAGACAGTGAGAAGGAGAGACAGAAAGGTCTTGCTTCTGTTGGTTCACCCCCAAAATGGCCACAGTGGCCGGAACTGCCCCAATCCAAAGCCACGAGTTTCTTCCTGGTCTCCCTCACGGGTACAGGGGCCCATGGACTTGGGCCATCTCCTACTGCTTTCCTAGGCCATAGCAGAAAGCTGGATAGGAAGAGGAGCAGCTGGGACTGGAACCGGCGCCTAAATAGGATGCCGGCACCACAGGCAGAGGATTAACCTACTGCACCATGGCACCGGCCCCTAAAATAAATCTTTAAAAAAAAAAAAAAAAGTCTTCTAACCACTGGTTCACTCTCCAAATGGCTGCAACGGCTGGAGCTGAGCCCATCCGAACCCAGGAGCAAGAGCTTCATCCTGGTGTCTGACATGGGCGCAGGGGCCCAAGGACCGGGGCCATCCTCTATTGCTTTGCCAGACCATAGAGGGAGCTGGATGGGAAGTGGAACAGCTGGGGCTCTAGTCGGTGCCCATATGGGATGCCAACACTGCAGGTGGTGGCTTTCCATGCTATGCCACAGCACCAGCCCCTAAAGTTTTGTTTTCATAGCTACCTTTGAAAAGTGTTGGAGGAAGTACTAGATAGCATACACTACTTTTTAAAAAGTCTCCTTATATTTCTTAGTAAATACAGTATGTGAAAAAAAGGTCAGATCGAGACTTGGGAGGTGGAGTAATTATCTTAAAAGATTTAAGAAGTTACATTATTTAAAAAAAAAAAAAATCTTCCCTCCACCTGACTCTGTTGGCTCTGAAAGTGAGATGTTCCTGCAAGTATTAAACAGGTAACAATTAAAAGGCTGATGCTGCAATTGAAGGTGATGGCAGTTGTAACGATGAAGCAAACATTTATGAAAGGAGACAGTCTATATCTTAAAATAATTTTGACAAAACTGGCATAAAGTACTTCAAAGAATTTCCATGTATTTCCAGATACATTCCCATCCTAATTTTTAGAAGCCCACATTTTATGCTTTTCATACATACATTCAAAAAAGAACACAAAACCTTAAAATCTTTAAGACCACTCCAAAACCAGGTAATGTTTATAAACTGCTATGGTCACAGATTTTTGTTTTAGAACTGTTTTTTCTCAAATCTACTGAAAGACTTCTGAATTGGAGGATTTTAGCATGTTCAAGAGTGATATTAGGTTTAATCTTGATTACTGAGTTGTTTATTTGTTCATTTGAGAAGAGAGAGAAATCTTCCATTTGCTGACTTAGTCCCAAATGTTTTGCTTCAAGTACTTCTCTGGCTTAAAGGTAAAATATGAGTTGTTTTCCCATGATTTTATTTTGTGGGACAAAAACACTATTACTGCTTTAAACACCTGCTGCAGGTAGCACGTCAGTACTGGAACAGTGGGCTCGCCAGTGGTTTTCCAGGGTGTTAGGCAAAGGTGTGGAATTTGAAACTCATCCATAGCTCACTGAGTAACTGTTTTTAAGATTTACTGTATTCGCCGGCACCGTGGCTCACTAGGCTAATCCTCTGCCTTGCGGCGCCAGCACACCGGGTTCTAGTCCCGGTCGGGGCGCCGGATTCTGTCCCGGTTGCCCCTCTTCCAGGCCAGCTCTCTGCTGTGGCCAGGGAGTGCAGTGGAGGATGGCCCAAGTGCTTGGGCCCTGCACCCCATGGGAGACCAGGAGAAGTACCTGGCTCTTGCCTTCGGATAGGCGTGGTGTGCCTGCCGCAGCACACCGGCCATTGGAAGATGAACCAACGGCAAAGGAAGACCTTTCTCTCTGTCTGTCTCTCTCACTGTCCACTCTGCCTGTCAACAAAAAAAAAAAAAAAAAAAGATTTACTGTATTCATTTTAAAGATGTATTTATTTCTTTGAAAAGCAGAATTATATATAGAGAGAGGTCTTCAATCCACTGGTTCACTCCGAAAATGGCCGTAATGGCCAGAGCTGGGCCGATCTGAAGCCAGGAACTTCCTCTGGGTCTCCCACGCAGGTGTAGAGGCTCAAGGACTTACGATGTCTTCTACTGCTTCCCAGGCCATAGCCGAGAGCTGAATCGGAAGTAGAGCAACTGGGATTGAAACCGGCACCCGTATGGGATGACGACACTGCAGGCAGCCGCTTTACCCACCATGCCACAGCCCTGGCCCCAAAGATTGATTTATTTATATGAAAGAGTTAGATAGAGAGCACGGGGGAGACAGGGATCTTCCAGCTGCTGGTTCATTCTCCAAATGGCCCCAACGGCTGAAGCTGGGCCAATCTGAAACCGTGAGCTTCTTCAAGGTCTCCCATGTTTGTGCAGGGGCCCAATCACTTGAGTCATCTTCTGCTGCATTCCTAGGTGCATTAGCTGGGAGCTGGATGGGAAGTGGAACACCCGGGACTCAAACTGGCACCCGATGCTGGCGCTGAGGGGACGGCTTTACCCTTTACCCCACAGCACCGGCCCCATCATGGAGCCATCTTAACAGCATATTCAGGGGCCTGCGCAGTGGCCTAGTGGGTAAAGCCGCCACCTGCAGTGCCGACATCCCATACTGGCTCCTGGCTTCGGATCAGCACAGCTCTGGCTGTTCTAGCCAGTTGGGTAGTGAGCCCACAGATGAAAGATCTCTCTCTCTCTCTGCCTCCTTCTCTTTCTGTGTAACTCTGAGTTTAAAATAAATAAATAAAATCTTTTTTTAAAAAAAAAGCATATTCAAAAATTAGACATTTAATGGTGAAAGTGATTTTAGAGTTCTGTTACCGTTGCTTTCATTGTATAGAGGAGAAATATAGAAATGTTTGCAATTTTTTTTTCCTATTACAGTGATGCCTTTGACATACAATATGGAGTTGTGGTTATCCGCCTAAAGGAAGGTCTTGATATATCTCATCTTCAAGGTCAAGGTAAGTCTTGGTTGACATAAATAATTTTTTTCGAAAATATAAATTTGTTAGAAATTCTCAATCTTCACTAATTTACTATTCAATTTTTGTTGTCATTTACCTTATTCATATAATGGCCATGTATTTTCTGTGCACTGGACTTCTATATGGCATTTTAAGATCAGAGTTGTTCAGCTCCATCAAAGTTTATGTTTCTCTCTGTTCCAACTTGGGTGTTGATTACTGATTATTAATGGAGGAAAAAAAATCAGTGTATACCAGTCAGCTAAGAAAAGCAGGCATTATAATTGTTCATTGATGAAATTCGTAAAAACAGATAAAAATAGTCTGAGGAAAAGTTTTCTACTAAACCATTACACATTTTTATGTTTATTCAACTCCTGGTTTGTGGAGAGTCAAGTTAATAATTAAAACACTAAGACTGTTTCCCTTGAGTTAAGGAAAGTACCTTAAGTCATTTTAAACAAACTTTTTCATTTAAAAATACTTAATAGATTCCTAAGAATTGTGAAAAGTAGTACAGAGGGATTCTATGTACTCATCACCAGGTTTCCCCCTTTGGGGACCACAACAATGGCCAAGAATAATTTATAGATTTTACTCAGATTTCCAGGTTTTTACATAGGTGTGTGTGTCATTTATCACATGCTCATTTGTGTAACTCTCACTGCAAAGATTTTTCCTGTTGCCTCAAACTGATAGACCTCAGCATATTATTTTTATCCCCCTTCATCAGCATGTCATCCAGTCTTGTCAAGAGTGTTAGAGAATTAGTAGTACATGGAGTAGAAGCTGTAAAGCTGACCGCTTTTATAAAAACTGGAAATTTCCATGCCCCACAACAATGTCCTTATAGTTTACAAAAGATTATAAGCCTAAGAAAATGGGTAACTAGTATTTTCTCTCGATCAATTAATTAACCAGATCATCAAAATTAGCTAAGCCAAAATAGCTAAGAGACCTGTCATGTGCTTTTGTCATCTGATGTATTTATACTATTTTAATATCCCCACCCTCTTCCCCTTTAAAGGTAGCCTTCAGTTTGGAAACACTTTGAGAGTCTATCCATATAACAGAACTGTCTTTCTGAAAAACTTTTTTTTTTTTTTCAACCCTGGAGTAGGCCTGGGAAAACGGTTATTGAGGGGTCCAGAGTACCGCACTCAGACTTCTAACCTTTTACCCATTACTGACACTGTTCCCTTCTACTCCGCTCTCTCCTGGTTCTGGCTTCCTAATCATGGGTCAGAGTTGGTAGCACTGTCTGTCTCACGCGTGTAGGGACATTTCTACATTTGGATTTATGATGTGGGTACAGAGGTGATTCACTTTTGTATCGTTCTGTTAATCTGCCGAATTCTACTATCCGTGACTCACTGGTTACTGATTGCCCAGCATCTAAATCTGTGTGAAGACTTGTGTTTCAAATTACGACAGTTGTTTACCTAAGAAATCGTTTAAATTAAACATAGTATTTCTTAATAAATATTGCTTTAAAAATACCAGTTATTAACCCATAATACCCTCTTTAACAGCTAAAATATGATTTAGATACTATTTTACATACTTTCATGTCTACAGAAGAATTACTGTCATCACAAGAGAAATCTCCTGGTGGCAAGGATGTGGTCCTAAGTATGGAGTACAGTAAAAAGTCAGAATTGGATCCTTCCAAGCCATCTGGTGAAAAAAGTATTAAAGGTAATTTTCATTCAAACAGAACATTTTACTAATGATGATGTTTTAATTTTGTGAGAAAGGGTTTTATTCACTAATTTGTGTTGTAAAGTAACCTGTTCTCAAACTTGGCACTGTGTGTTTCTGGTTTATCAGATAGAAATAATGGCTTTCAAAAATGGCTACAAAATGACTTGCTGTTTAAGACATTAAAATAGATCACAGCACAAAAACCACGCCAAATGATTCGCCACATGGTCTTAGTTGTTTAACTGAAGCATAGGTTATATCTGAACTTCCAAGAAAAAATCATGGTAATTTTAGAAGAGCACATCTCATGAGAATTTCAGATAAGTTCATCCACAACTCTTAGGTCATGTTTATGAGAATGACTTCCAAATCTTACTCTCCCACCCTCACTCTCCTCCTCTGTTTAGTCTGGTATCTCCATCTGTCCTATTCCCAGCTGATACGTACCGACGATGCAATCTGCACTGTAAATCAGTCATCCAACCACATCATCCCTGTTTCCTGAAATTGATAATCTTGGGTAAATCGTGTCTCTGTGCAGTTTATCCCTTCTCAGTTATTTAACAACGTCACTGTTGCTTTTTGTTTCTTTGCTTTTTCTGTACCCTGACTGCTTAGAATAGAATAATAGTTCAAGGTTCAGTTGACATGGATTGGCCTTTCAGTTATTTGAGACTTAGGATTTTTTTCCTGTTTTGCCTTCAAACTGTAAAGCGACTCTGATGGCTGTTCTGAGGTTCCTCCATTTGTTGTAGTTGATGGTGTGCATTCTTTGATTTCTGACTCCATTTTTGTTTTTGGTCATTTTTTTGTGCCTCAACAGATCTTTTCTGTGCAGTCTGTTAGGTCAAGCTGTGATGGGAGGGGAAGGAGCATTGTCCATCAGCCTGCTGCTCGGTGCCCCACACTGCAGGTGTTACGTGGACTGTGGCTCATTGACGTTTGTGTTTTTGTAGAATAGGAAACTAGGTCAGTACATTTCCATTCAGCATTTCATTGTCAGAATATCAAGGTCTTTAAGTTAGAGACAGTCATTATAAAGTGTCGAGATTCCTTTCGCATTTCTGAGTCCTTTTAAAGAAATATGGAAGGTTCCTCATGTATTTTGAAAAAGATGCTACTAAATACCTACTTGGTAGGAGCAGTAACCTAAAACATGATAAAATATAATACCCAAAAGTGAGTTCTTTTTCATTGGAGGTATAACTAGCATTCATAACTCTTGAAACTAGCATTCAAGAGTTCATTGCCTTTATGTTGTTTAATGAATTATTCTCAAAATAAGCAGAAATGGTATTGAAAACTTGATAGAATGTGGAAAGTCTTGAGTTAGACCTCTGCAGTTCCTGTCTAGTTTGAGTATTGCTGATTAAAGCGTACAGTGTGCAAGGGGACACTCCTCTGTCCCTAGAGAACGTACTGTGTGCCAGCTGCTCAGCCCAGGGCCCTGATGGGTACAGTGTAACAGCCTTAGAGGTAGGGGCCCTGAACCTTCTTCCAGGGAGAAAAGTGAGGCATTAGCGGATGAGCAGCTCGTGCTCACACAGCTGGTGAAAGGGGAGGCGGCAGTGTTGGAATCTGGGAAGTTGAGCTCAAGAGCGCACTGCAGTGTGCTCTGTCCGTCCTGTTTCAAGTCTGGGGTTTGCATGCCTTACACAAGCAAATATTACAGGCTTATCAGGAAACACAGGGAGTTGAGGCGCACTGCCAGCCTCAGGAAAATGTTTATAGATACTTAAATGTGAAAGAATGGATATGTGGATACATGCATGCAGAAGTGTGTGGACCTCTTAGAAAAAAAGGTACTCCTGTGTCCCGGCATTTTTAAAAAGCAGGAGACTTCTGTCGCTCATCTGTTAGAAGTTCAAGTGAGCATTTTGACAAATCCCAAGTACCTACTATTTCTAAAATTCCTTTTCAGTCCTTTTCCTAGTGAGGCAGGAGCATGTTTAGAATGTACAGGTTGTCTGCAGCAGCGGTTTTCAGTAGCGTATTTCTACTCTACAATCTGCAGTTTCATACCTACAATCAGATGTGAAGGGGCATTAAAGTTTCCAAAATTTCTTTATTTGATAATGAAGAATAAAATGGGGGGGTCTAAGTTTTAATCAGTCACCATGTAGGGTTGATTATAAAATACATTTGCTTCTTAAAGTGTTGAACACTCAGTGTAGAAAATATTAATCTTCAGTCTTGATTATTTTTTATGGACTGTTGCCTCATACTGTTTTGTTTATAAATGTACTTTATTTACATTTTCATTACTTTAGTAATATAAAAGCAATTAACTTATATTTTGTGTTTCTTAAACATAATCTAGATGAGGAAGAGGATGGCAAGACTCCAACTCAACCACTGTTGAAAAAAGGCAGGCATTTTTCATCATTTTATTTTGATCTCTTTTTTCATACTGTTAATTCTTTAACCCCAACCTTATTATTTTGTATTCTTTCAACCTTAATTTCTAATACCATGGTGAGGGGATGTTACAGTTACCTTTTAAATGCAGATGAAAAAAATGACCATTAGCCCAAGTAAAGAATTCTTGTAAATCCTGACAGTATTGAGTTTTTCACAAAGACGAACTGCATGGTTTAGAAGGTAAGGCAGGGCACTGCACTAGGCTCATTTCCAGTGTCACTTGCATCCTTTACCAGCAGTTATACCCAGCCGAGTCCTCAGTTTTGATACTAATGTATTTTTTCATTTCAAAAATTGCACTATTCCTCACAGTCGTGCTGCGTTTGGGAGATACAAAGTCATGTCAACGTACATGAATTTTATGAGAAGGAGATAGAGGTGAGAGTTTCGGAGCAGTGTGGTTTGGTAGCCATATTTCATCGTGCAAAACCATTTGTCATGTGTGCATACATCATGGCAGCATGAGAAGTGAATGGCACACCTTCTGCGGACGGGACATTGCCCCTTGTGGATCTCTGTGTAAAAATTCCGACGAAGGAGTTCCATGATAATTCTCTGCTTGTGCACATTGATGCTGACTGTTTTGCCCCTGAAAGTACAAATGGGAACGCGCTTGTATTGTCCTTGTAAGCCTGCAGCAGACGGGTGCCCTTCCCTGCAGTCCGCCATCTTTCCGTGGTTCAGAGAAAGATGCGGTAGTGACAGCTTTAGAATGGAACTTCACGCATCGAGGGGACAAAACGTAGGGAACGAGGAGGGACTTTCCCCATAGACTGTGGTTTCACTGTGACAGCTGTGAGACTGTGTCGGTATGTCTTCACTGCCCATCTGTCAAATTACTGTAACCAACTTTTGTTTTAAACGGATTTTTGAGTTGCAAATCGAGAAATCAGTACAGAAGAAATATTTTCACAGAATACATACACTTCATTTGTGCAGGAAGCCGAAAACGTTTTAGGAAAACAGTCAAAAGTGTAGTGCTCAGTAATGATTTTTTGGTTGGTATTTAGGATTCTTTTACATTCAATCAGAATGCTTCAAAATATTAGAAAATAGGCAAGGTAATTCAGATGTGTTTATTAGGTATTTGTATGTAGCCATTTTTAAAGTATATTTACATTACAGAGTCCTAAAGGTTTATGGTGAATGCCATATTTACCTGTCGACATGCTATGTGCATTTGAGAATACAAAGGTTAGGAAGCTGTCAGAATCAGTACAGGGATTTTAACACCTCATCTCCTTTCTGTTCTGCCGAATCCTTCAGATTCCAAAGGCCCCGTTGTGCCTCTCAACGTTGCTGACCAGAAGCTGCTTGAAGCTAGTACGCAGTTTCAGAAAAAACAAGGCAAGAACACTATTGACGTCTGGTGGCTTTTTGATGACGGAGGTAAGGCTGTTCATGTATGCCAGTAATTTTACGCTTGCTGAAGTTGTGAGAACAGCCCCGAGAGCTGGCTTGCACCCTCTGTCCCCAGAAATCCATTCAGCTTTGCCGCATTCTCGGAACCAAAAGGGTTAATTGCAAAGTCAGCCGTAACATGCAGTTGTCCTGCTGCTTCTGCCTTCTTCAGTGGGGAAGTTCTCCACCTCCTTCGTGAGGCCGATGACCTTGATGAGTAGCACTCAGCCGGGAGTGCTGCTTGCCGCTTCTTCGGCATTTCAGGTTCCATATTTTGGGCAGGACAGCCGTGGCACTGGTTCCGCCTCACCAGGTGTGGCAGGTGGTGGTGTCCTGTCAGGTGGGAACTGATGACCTTCGAGGATGGTGTTTTTTGTCGGGTTTATCCGGCTGACTTGGAAACTGGACATAATGCCTTTCCAACCCCTCCTTTCCTGCTTTCGTACTTTGCCTCTTACTTTGAGGAAGAGCTCTCTTGTTGTGAAGCTGCCTCAAAGTTTGTGGAAAAATGGAATGAACGGTTGATCTCGGTATGAAACATTTTGAAATTCATGTACACTTTTTTCATCTACATTTTCCATGAACTTTTGGAAGATGCTTCCTGCTTTCTGTGTGCGCTCACTGATTCCTACCAGTGAGTATTCCCTGTTCCCCTTTCTATAGTGCTTTCTCCATGTCCCCACAGCACCAGGTATTCTTCCATCTCACTGCCTTTCTCATGCTGCCTAATGGCATCTTGACTGAATTACCAAAGGAGGACATAAAGAATTGTATTCTCAATTAAGTGGACGTAATAAGCCTGTTTCTAGAGACTAAATTGAATCATAAATTCTTGATGGGGAAGTTGGTGGCTAGTGAATGATTTGTTGTGTTTTTGCAATCCAGGTTTGACCTTACTGATACCTTACCTTCTGACTACCAAGAAAAAGTGGAAAGACTGTAAGATCAGAGTATTCATTGGTGGGAAAATAAACAGAATAGACCATGACCGGAGAGCGTAAGTTGATTTACAACTGAAAGTCATTAACATAGTAGCACTTCATTATCACAGCATAGATTAGTCCCTAGAGAAAATGTCATTTTTGTTGCTCTGTTGCATACAGACTCACTGAGCCCTCCGTCTCCCTGATCGAGTCTGTATGTTTAAGTTGTAGGCACTTCACATGCTGGCGTTCTAGGTCCTCGTTAAGCGTAGAGGGGAAGTACACAGTAGCACATTCATAAGCAGGGCACACTTGGTCGACACGGGGATGCCACCCTGCTCTGCTCGCGGTTCTTGTCTTGGTGCTTCCTTCCCGCCTGTGTCGTCATGACTTCTCCACGTGCACTGTGCACAGAGCCCTGCATGTCTGGTGGGGAACGCAGAGGTTCCACCATGAGATTCCCGGCTCCACAGCACCTGTCACAGCTTCTCTGTGACCTCCTTTATGGGGCAGGCGTGAAACATGCCCTGTTCTCAGTGTGCACTTCTGCACTTGCCCTGCACGTGCTAGGATTTTTGGGTTTTACTCCTCTGCCGATGTATTTTTAAGATTTTGTGTATTTGAACGGCCAAGGTAAAAAGAGAAAGGGAGATTCTCTCCCAGATGCCTGCAATGGCCAGGCTGAAGCCAGGAGCCTGGACCTCCAACTACGTCTCCCACGCGGATGGCAGGGGTCCAAGTACTTGAGGGCCCTTCTGCTGCTTTTGCAAGTGCACTGGAGGGGGGGGTGGTTGGAGGACAACTGGGGGTTGTACATGGTGCAGGCATCACAGGTGGCAGCTTTTCTGATCGCCCCTCACTTGCCTCGCCCCGTTTCTGTTCAGTCCTCTGTTCTCCTTAAACCCCGCTGAGTTCTCTGTAAAAGCCTCGCTGGTTGTACTTCCCCCATTGCCCTGCTTCTTAACTTTTTTTTTCCTGAAGCACTGTGTACTTGACACCACTCAACACATTTTGGCTTGTATTGAATTTGAGTTCTGTGGGTCCTTGTGACCTTGCGTAGTAGGTACTCACATTCATTTCAAGTAATGAAGCAGGCAGGACGTTTGAGCTGTGGAGTAGTTAATTAAAGCTGTAGCTCCTCTGTTTTCTAGTACCTCCTATCTTGTTTGGATCATGGCTCCTCTGGTGTTCCCTGTTCCCTGAGAAGTCAGGCTTCCCGTCCCGCTTGGCCATGCCTTTCCCAGTCCCCTGCTGCCCTCCCTGCCAAGTGCTGTTAACTTCTGCCAGCAGCAGTGTTAGGCCCTCAGAGAGCATTCTTTGATCGAAAACCTGTTCAAAAATAAGACAGGTGTCTGGCTTAGCATTTAGGATGTCCATGTCCCCAGTGGGTGGCTGAGTTTTTATCCCGCCTCTGGCTCTGGGGTCCAGCTTCGTGCTAAGTCATAGGCTGAGAGGCAGCAGTGATGGTTCAAGGGATCAAGGTATTAGTTTCCCACACTGGAGACCGGCCCAGCCACCGTTGTAGTGGGCAATCGGGGAATAAACCATGAACCAGCAGATAAGGGGCTCCCTCAAACCAAATTCTATTCATTAGTTTTTATTGGAGTCCGTATAATTATCCATGTAGTTTGACTAAAAGTTGCCTTAAAAAAAGTCATTCAAATTTGATGATTGTCGGGGGCCTACACCGTGGTTCACTTGGTTAATCCTCCGCCTGCCATGCTGGCATCCCATATGGGCGCTGGATTCTAGCCCGGGCTGCTCCTCTTCCAGTCCAGCTCTCTGCTGTGGGCCGGGAAGGCAGTGGAGGATGGCCCAAATGCTTGGGTCCCTGCCACCCACATGGGAGACTTGGATGAAGCTCCTGGCTTTGGCCTGCTCGTTGCAGTTACCTAGGGATTGAACCAGCAGATGGAAGCTCTCTCTCCCTGATGGACTATCTCTCTAACACATTAAGCAGTCATATTGAATGTTTGAAATGAAATTAATCTTAAAAAAAAACAAAGTCAAAAACAGATCTTCCATCTGCTCCTGCAGGTCCCAAATGGCCTCAGCGGTTAGGTTTGGGCCAGACAGAAGCTGGGAGTTTCTTTCAGTCTCCCAAGTGGGTGCAGGGGCCGAAGCATTTGGGCCATCTTCTGCAGCTTTCTCAGGCCGTTAGCAGGGAGCCGGATCAGAAGTGGAGCAGCCGGGACATAAACGGGTGCCCATATAGAATGCTGGTGTCACAGGGAGCTGCTTTACTGCTATGCCAGCCTCCCCCAATGAGTAGGTCTTGGAAAAAAAATTTAACAATAGGAAATTTTGAATTGTACTTTGTAATTTCAAGTGGAGATTATTTAACCCGTGATCGGCTTTTCCTGTAACACACGGTTTCAGCCCTGTATAGAAGAAAAACACTCACGTGCGTGCTTCGTGTAGCTCAGGCGCATTCGTCTTCGTTCTAGGATGGCTACTTTGCTGAGCAAGTTCCGCATTGACTTCTCCGATATCATGGTCCTAGGAGACATCAATACCAAACCAAAGAAAGAAAAGTAAGTTGTTTGATAACCTGAACAGATGTCTGGTCCTTTTGCGTAAGGCCTGCTCCGCTACATCAGCTTGAGCTGATTGCCTGGGCTTGTGTTTTCACTGCTGAGTTACACGTGAAGTCACGGTTACGTGTTATTTGTGTCTGGCAGCGCTGGACATTTATTGGGTACCATGTGATATCTCTCTGCATCTATGTGTACTGTATGTGCAAACAGTGTAAACGTTTCCCTCCTGTAACGTTTCACTTCTTATCGTTACTATATTGAAGTCCTTTGTTCTAGGTTTTTTTTAATGTAGTATGTTATCTATAATCACCCTACTTTGCAATAGGTTACCAGGACTTACTGCCTTATTTCACTCTTTAACTTATTTAACTCTTAACTTCGTGGCCACTACTCACCTTTTTCTTCTCTGTCCCTACACTGTGCTCCCCAGAAACTCAGTTGCTTTTTTGAGCTAGCATGGAGAGTTCACATGCTTGTGGCAGAGAGTACACTCTAAAGCATTTTCACAGAGACCAGTGGCCACTTGATCTATAATGTCTGAAAATGACCAAGGCCATGGAGATGCGAGCTAATTCTTTTCTGATTTCCACACACACTTGCCACCATTACACTTGTCCTTTCCAGTCGGCTGTTTCGTTTTATTGCTGAAATACAACAATCTAAGAATTTGCCTACAGCATTCTCCTCAGTGCAGAGTCTTAGAATATCCTACCTGGACACAGTAAGTAGAAGGTATGACAGTGATGTGCACATTTATTTTATTATTAACTGTCATGCAGTTCTATAAGTGCATCTTTTAAGGTTGTAATTGGGAGAGATTGTGAATCCAGACTACACCAAAGCTGTCTACTAGATTTCATGTTCTTCACACGCCTAGTTGCTTGGAATGCCATTCCTGTTGTCTTAGAAGAGTCTCGGAATCTAGAAACTCAGTCTGCATCATCTTAAACTTCTAGTGTCTGCCTTTCTTTGACTTCAGAATGTTTGGGTGTATTTTCTTAGATTATTTTTATTCACTGGCATGTGAACTGGAAACACTCTTGGGTATTTTGAGCAAAATAGTTTAATACCATTTATCTAGGGTGAGCAGTATGAGCCCGGGAGGAGGGAGACCAGCTTTAGCAGTTACACCTGCAATTTTATTCATGTTGGTCATGCTAAATTTCTGATCAGTTTGAGTGACTAAATTGGTATTTTCTCAGTTGCCAAAGTTAGATCTTCCTGTCTCCCTGTTGCTGATTCCTATTTGTTCTTCTAAGTATTGTAGCTTTTGATGAGATGATTGAGCCATACAGACTTCATGAAGATGATAAAGAACAAGATATTGCAGATAAGATGAAAGAAGATGAACCCTGGCGAATCACAGATAATGAGCTTGAACTTTATAAGACTAAGGTATTCTTTCTTTCTCATCTACTTTGTTGTCTTAGTCTTCATTGTGATTAAAAAAAAAAAATACTTTAGAAGTATCAAAAAGTGCCGTTTGCTGTGAGATAAGCCAGGTCTATTCCTTCCTGTGTGGATGGATAGGGATGAGCATTGTGTGAATGACCCAGAGTGACTTTGCCCTGTTCGTTTCAGACATACCGGCAGATCCGGTTGAATGAGCTATTAAAGGAACACTCGAGCACAGCTAACATCATTGTCATGTGAGTACCGTGTCCAGGAGGACTCCCTGGGCTGGGCAGGTGGTACCGTGGACTTTGGATTTCTATCCCCTGTACATATCACGTGTACTGATGGAGAGGAGAGGCAGAGAGACAAGAGAGTCCAGAGCTGCACCAATCTGAAGCCAGGAGCCCAGAGCTTCCTCCAGGTCTCCCACGCGGGTGCAGGGGCCCAAGTGCTTGGGCCATCTTCTACTGCTTTCCCAGGTCACAGCAGAGAGCTGGATCGGAAGAGGAGCAGCCGGGATTCGAACTGGTGCCCATATGGGATGCCAGTGCTTCAAGCCAGGGTGTTAACCTGCTGCTCCACAGCACCGGCTCCAGAAAGAAACTTTTGAATATAAGGTTTTAGCCTAAACCCTACGGAGAACACATTTCAGGCATTTCTTCATTTCATCCTTCTAACTGTTCTGAAATCCAGTGGTTTTTAGATCACCACAGCATAACTATAGTCTCTGGGCCAGCACTGGGGCATTGCAACAAAAGCTGTGGCCTGCAGCACCGGCATCCCATGTGGGCTCCAGTTCAAGTCCTCGCTGTTCCCCCTTCCAATCCAGCTCCCTGCTGTGGCCTGGGAAAGCAGCGGAGGATGGCCTAGGTGCTGGGGCCCCTGCACCCACCTGGGAGACCTGCAAAAAGCTCCTGGCTGCTGACTTCAGATCAGCCCAGCTCTGGTCGTTCTGGCCATTTTGGGGAGTAAACCAGCAAACAGAAGCTTGCTCTCACTCTGCCTTTCAAATAACCAAATCTTTAAAAAAAAAAGAAAAAAAAAAAAAAAGATTAGTTTAACAGGTTTTGCTGCTGACGATAAAATAGTTGTGATGGTAGACACCAAAATGTAAAACCTCAGAAACCTCCCTTTACAGTCCACCATCTGTAAGTGGAGAGTCTTCATCTCGGGTTTGTTTCCGTTAGCTGTACATACAGCTACTGTTTGTGAATTCCTTCCTTTCTGAAAAAGGCAAACTTGGAGATGTAGTGTTAGATACTAGACCTGTTACAACTAAGTTTTTATTTGCTTTTGTTGAAACTGGAGAATATATAGGACTTACTGTTCTGTACACAGCGTGTAATGAATAGTTAACGTTACTCTGACTTTGTTACATTTATGCATCACTCCGTTTGCCTTTTCTTTCCATACCAGGAGTCTCCCAGTTGCACGCAAAGGTGCTGTGTCCAGCGCTCTCTACATGGCCTGGTTGGAAGCCCTGTCTAAGGACCTGCCACCCATCCTCCTCGTCCGTGGCAATCATCAGAGTGTCCTCACCTTCTACTCCTAACTGTTCCATACAGCGGACAGCCTGCACCGTGGTCCTGGCGCGCCCAGTGAAGTGACATGTTAACATCACAGTGGCCAGCTGTGACTTTTCTTTCCCTGTTTCATTACTTTGAAAGCACACAGGAATGTGGCTCCATCAACGAGTGGATGGAGACTTCAGGTCTGGTCACTTCCATATGTCAATCTGAATGAATGGTGATTCTTCTTGGGCTCAAGTTCACGAGAGTAAAGTTTTCCTTTGCTACTTGAATAGCAATAAAGTGTGTTATTTTTGGATTGATGAAAGGAGTACAAAAAGCCTTTAGCCTTGAGGTGCCTTCTGAAATTAACCAAATTTCATCCACATATGCTCTTTTATAAATTTATAGAATGTCAAACTTTGCCTTCCACTATTTTATTTCTAGTCTCTGCCATCGTCATGGGACACTGCTTCCAATCTTCATTGCCCAGTTAGTGTTGAGTACTGTATGTTTTCTAATACTTTTGTAAAAGTATCTGTTAGATAGTCAAGGTGAGAATTAGGGCAGGTCATGAAAAATGGGGGAAGAGTAACCAAAAAGTTGACCCCAGGGTTAAAGCGGTTTGCCTAAGTAAATACAGAGTTAGG
This sequence comes from Oryctolagus cuniculus, assembly GCF_051225735.1. Lineage (NCBI taxonomy): Eukaryota > Metazoa > Chordata > Mammalia > Lagomorpha > Leporidae > Oryctolagus > Oryctolagus cuniculus. Next base: position 18,597,353 of record NC_142872.1, read on the forward strand.
AGAAAAGGCCCCCAATCCTTTAAATCCCTGATTGGCTGTTAGTTCTATCTTGGACTTCTTGAACCCTTGGAGAAGGTGGAAGAGGAGTCTAGTCCTGCATACGACGCTGAGAAATCCTAGGTCAGAGCTGGAACACAGAGCCTCCAGCGCGTGTGTGATATGATTGAGGAGACACCTGTCCTTGGAATTCCACTCAAATCTGAGGGACTTTTCTTAAGAAATGCTAACATTTTTCTGGAGGAAATTGAGACAAAGCAGTGACATTTAATGAACACTACGAATTTCACTATACTGTACCATCCTTTTTACATCATTAAAATGATGTTTCACCAAATGGTTAAAAGGACCACTGGTTTCTTAGTGAAATGTTTTTAGGCTTAATTCATTCATTCGTCAAGTACGCTTAGTCTTAATATACTCAGGTTTGAACAGATTATTCTGAACATTAAAATCTAATCCATTCTGAATACTTCAAAACTCTTGTGTTAAGAAAAACTGCCAGTTTGTGCTTTTGATATGTCTGTTTTGACATCATTGTCTACTAGTACACTTTGGACAGTGCATCTGTACTGCTACTAGAAGCTTTATATACAGTTATTAATGTGAACTTTTTTGTTTTTATCCAAGGAAGGATTTCCTAAAAAACATTTCAAGGGATTCATGTCTATACTTCAGACTGTATATGTGTCGCTCTGTGTGCACACACAGTGGCGTATGTGTATATACAATGAAATGTCTCTTGCCGGTAAGCTAGATTCATTTCACTGTGTCACTGGTTTGGAAACAAACTAAAACAGACTGACGAGAGGCCGTGGGGGCCAAGGAGATCATGTGCAGGGCCTTCTCTCACTTCACACGGGTACCCAGTCAGGAAAGAGAAACTGAATTGAGAGGATGCTTGACTTGGGTCCTGGGTAACAGTGTTTCGGTCTTGGAGAATTGTGTGGGTTTTCATGAATCTTGACAGCAATTTTATTTTCCAGGCTGCGGTATTTTTGCTGCATATATCAGAGGTCTGATAATCTGACTTCAGAATATTAAGAAAACCAAGTAATCCTAAAAATCTTTGCTACATTACGGCTCACAGCGTTGTCCTTTGATTGCATATTTGCAGTGTTCTGGGTAGGACGGCAGACATGTCACATGTCACATTACTCGGTGAGCAGTGCCGTGTGTGAATCTCACAGCGGCGCTGGGGCATGGACCGAGTGCTGCTATTTGAAATGTGCATAGGTACACTTCTTTCTTTTTCTGTTTCTAAGATTTTTCCCATTCAGGAAAGCATTGTCACCTGTACTGTAGGAACCAAATGTCGTGCATCATACGTGTCTGTATAAAGTACATGAAATATATCTAAATATGCATAATGTGGGGAGGGTGACACTGTCTGTGAAATAATGTGAGAGGCGTTCACTTACAAAACAAGCCTTTCTGAGCACCGGTCGCCACATCAGAGAATTTCAGCATTGTTGTGGCGCTCTGCGAAATTCCAGTGATCCTTTCAGAAGCTCGCAAGTGTGAAGCTATTCTATTTCGTTGTATTTATGCTGAATTTTGATTATTTTAATGCCTTTTTTAGTCATAATCATTGGTGAGAACTTGGAAATAATTAGGCAGTGGCACTGGCGGTTCGTTATCCCTACAGGTCTAAGAATTCCGTGGCTTTAGAGAGAATGGTGGCATTAAGCTGATTAACAGTTAATTCAATCAGATATTTATTTGTTACATTATTTCGTTTGTATTTTAGGTTTCCTTTTACATTCTTTTTATATGCTTTCTGACTTTTTTTTAAGACTATGGAAATAACTTAAAGATGTGCGCTCCGGTGGATGGTTACCTATTAAGTGTGAAATGGACTATTTTGATAATACTGTACCATAACTGTCACAAGTGCTTTTCTAATGTTTTAACCTGGAGCATTGCAGTTGCTGCTTTGTACAGAGCTTACTGCAATAAAGGAAGTGGATTCATTAAAGTTAGTTCATGGCTGACTCTTCATTGCGTCTGCTTCATCAGTCTACATCAACTTTCTGATTTTACCCCATGGAAGGGACTGACTTCATTAGTGTCTCACCTTTTTTTTTTTCTCTTTGTTGCTCTTTCAAATTAAACAAATGTGTAAAGAGGGGAGGGAGGCAGTGGGGATCCTCCATCTACTGGTTGATTCCTCAGATGACTGGGACAGCCAGGGCTGGGCTGGGCCAAAGCAAGATCGGTCGCAGGGACTCGGGCACTTGAGCCGCCATTCACTACTTCCCAGGCACCTTAGCAGGGAGCGGGATTGGAAGAATGGCTGGGCTCGAACCCCAGCATGCAGGAAGTGCCAGCCTTGCGGGTGGCAACTTAACCTGCTGCGCCACCCTGCCAGCCCCAGCGTGTGGCATCTCCCTGCATACTCAGAGTTCTGCTGAAGACTGAGGGAACGGTTTCACAGAACTCGAAGCTTCTGGAACAACCACCACGGACACTGACCCTTACAAGGTACAACTCACTAGGATTTCCGACCACATGATTTCACTTTCTAGTTCTGCTTTGTCTTTAGGGCTCAATTTCTCTTTTATGAATGAGGAAACCAGAAGTTTAACAGGGATTCATAGTCCTCTGTCTCTTCCTAAGGCTTTTGGTGATGCCGATGAACAGATTTCCAGACCATTTTCAGGTTTGCATCTGAACCCTGCGTGGCCTGTGTCAGCCGGGCAGGCCAGCCAGCAGGCTCCCTCTACGCTGGAGAAAGCAGTTCAGGGACTCGGCCAACCGCTTGTGCTTAAACCAAGGAAGGCCGTTACCGTGCAGCCCAGGTCTTTGATCTCCCGGAATTTCTCGGTTACTACACTAACAGGGGCCCGATCCTTCAGTTGGGTGGCTGGATTTCCAAACTGCTCACCCCTGGGTGCTCAGGAAGCGTGTGCTCGCGCCGTGCAAACCCCATGCAGAGTCGGGATCGAGTGCAGGCTGCCCGGTGCAGATGTCCACTGTGAGGCGCGCACCTGTTGCTTCGCAAGCTGCTGTTCAGGCAGATGACGCTCTGGGAAGCTGAAAGCGCAGAGGCAAACGTGAACGGGGCGTTTCCTCACGGCAAACCATCCAACACCTCTCAGCAGGAATGTGAACGTGTGTGAGCGAGCGAGTGCGCACGCGCAAAACACCATTTACTGCAACCAGGAAGCCTGCCAAGGCAGTCAGCAGAGGGGCGGCCAGGAGAGGAATGCCGGGTTGGGCAGAGCTTCCCAGTGCAATTTTGGGGAAGGGAATAACAGCTCACGCGCAGAGAACAGGGAGAAACCCAGCAGAGGGCAGGACTGCAGTGCTGCGGGATTGGCCATTTGGTCCTGCTGTTCCCAGGATAACACCCGGCACTCGAGGGACAGGGCTGGCATGCGCACTGGGGCTGGCTGAAGGCACCTGTTGGGGAGAAGCGCGCCTTTTGTCTGCTCGGGCCATTTTTGAGGCAGCAGATTGTGTTGCTCAGTCATCAGGATCAAAAGGTAAGAAATGCACCGCGTGCTTTCTGCGCACCAAGAGGGTCGGAGGAAATAGACGGCAGTGCAATGCTTAATGCGTGAAGAGGCTGCAGGCCTCAGAACTCGGCAGAAAATACTACTTCCTAAATCGCCAGGTTTTTTTTCTCCCCATGGTTAAACACTAATACCTAAGGAACCGAATCCTCACCGCCCTTTATAGAATCCGCGGGCACCTCACGGGCTACTCAACAGTAGCAGTAAGAACATAGGCCCATTTGACGCCCTTGACAGGTCCACAGCTGAGTTGTGTTAGCCAAGTAAGCGTGGGACACTATTTTAGGGAAGATGTGCGTGCCTGTCCCTCTGTTACCTGTCTTTCCCAGACCATAGCAGAGAGCTGGATCGGAAGTGGAGCAGCCGGGACTCGAACCAGCGCTCATGGGATGCCAGTGCTTCAGGCGGCGGCTTTACCTGCTACACCACAATTCCGGCCCCCCTACCCAGCACTTTGATAAGGCATTCAGGTAATTTTTTTTTAAGGCTTTTCTATCACTAAGATAATCCTTTGCTTGCTTTCCACACACCTGTGAGCTGAGCATTGTTGGTATAAATTTCATGCTTCAGTTTTTTTTCCAGAAAATTGATGGCAAGGAATCGCCAGGTGTATTACGCCTTGAACAGTGGTTCTCCAAAGTTACCGTGCGTCAGAAGCAGCTGCAGGACTTGAAGCCTCTCCTGGCGCCTCATCGTCTCTGCCCTCCACACATCTACATCTCAGCATAACCTGCTGGGGTTGTCCTTTGTTTCATGACATCTATGGATGTCCAACTCCCCTAATGTCAACTGTGAATTAAATACTTCCACCAAATTCCTCAAGGTTTTCCTTTTGTAGCAGCTACGTCTTTGTCCGCGCAGGAATGGAACCCAAAGCAGACTTCCAAAGACAAAAGTCCAGAAAGGCACTGAGGTCGGGGGCTCCAGAGCGCGCGGGGACTCGGACGGTGTCGTCGGGGCTGTGTCCCCCGGCCCTTTTCTCTGGTCTCTAGGCTTCCCCTGATCTTACTAGACTCTGGCCACACACTGTGTTTGTCTGATGGCTTTTGAAAAAGCCACAGCAGGTCCCAGGAGGTAGTGACAGCTGCAGGAAAGAGCAGGCTCCTGAGGGGCTCCTCTTGGGAAGCGGGACACACACACACCCCCTCCCCACTCTGGTTAGCAGTCAGGGGATTCTCCATAAAAAAAGGATTTCGCTGAGAAGACAAAGAGCCACAGGAGTGGGGCCGTTCACCCCCGGGAGTGTCGTCATAACGCTGTCCCACCGTCATCTCAACCCAGAAGCAGACGTTAGGAGCATGTCGTCAGCGAACCCATGACACTCTGTGCTCAAGTCCAAGTGCTGCTGCACATGATGCAGCCATCTACAGACTGGCCAAGCTGTAGTCTTCCCCCTAGATACCTTATGACTCCTGTTCACTGAGCGCCTTTTGTGGGCCAGACACTTGGTGTGTTTCATCCCACTGAGTGCTCACAGTCGTACCTCCTGTAATCTTACCCAGATGCGCGCAACAGAGCTCTTAGTGCAAAGTTGGGTCTAGGTTTGAGGTGTGAAACTAAATCCCAGCTCTTTTTTTTTTTTTTTTTGACAGGCGGAGTGGACAGTGAGAGAGACAGAGAGAAAGGTCTTCCTTTGCCGTTGGTTCATCCTCCAATGGCTGCCGCGGCCAGCGCGCTGCGGCCGGCGCACCGCGCTGATCCGATGGCAGGAGCCAGGTACTTATCCTGGTCTCCCATGGGGTGCAGGGCCCAAGCACTTGGGCCATCCTCCACTGCACTCCCTGGCCACAGCAGAGAGCTGGCCTGGAAGAGGGGCAACCGGGACAGAATCCGGTGCCCCGACTGGGACTAGAACCCGGTATGCCAGCACCGCAAGGTGGAGGATTAGCCTAGTGAGCCGCGGCGCCAGCCTAAACCCCAGCTCTTAACCATCAGCCAGACTCCTCCCGGCTTTCCTGTAATTCTGGAAGGAACACAGAACAGGACAAGAGGAAGCTGCACCCTAAGCGAGCTCACGGCCACCGCTGCCTCCCCGGGGTTAAGAAACTACACATTCCTGCTTCTCAGCGAGTCTAGCACAGTGCCTTTTTTTTTTTTTTTTCCTCCCATCATTTCTGAAGTCAGGTTCCAGCTGATGTAGTCGGCATACTATCAGGAGCTTGTTCTTAAAACACCACGTGTAGTCAATGCTGGCATCCCATTCTTGTGGTGGAATGAGAAGGCCATGCCAAGATGGCCGCTGGCAACAGAAACTGCTTGGCAACAGGCTGTGATTGGTTAGGGCATAGACTGCCCCTTGACCGGATTGGCTGCCTTGGCTATATAAGCTGCTGTAGCAACTGAAATAAGAGAGTCTGCAGGATGCTTGCCTCAGGCCCGCTTTCACAGACTCCGGGGTCTGTGTGGTGACTCTGCGCCTCTTGCGCCCACCCTGCTCCTCCTCCCAGAAACAAATCCACAGCAACACATACTGATGCACCTGACGCCCCGGCATGGCGAGCCCCAGGTTCTCCCACACTCAGTTTTCTGCTCTGGACTCAGTTTGCTTCTCAGCCTGGATTCCAGCTTCCACCCACCCACACACCCTCAGCCAGACGCACCTGATTCAAGCCAACCCGGGCGTGGCTGCTCCCAGGAGGGGGAGCTGAGGACACCCCTAGTTTTCAGGCTCCTTCCTGGCCCCAGCCCTGCGTCGTCAGTATCGAGTCCTGACTCACTTGGGTCAGGACTGAGAGGTGCAGCTTTGCGACACTGAGCGGCCTGGGATCTCCTCGGGGGTGCCGGCTAGCTGCAGGAGCAGGCTCTGAGCAGAATCACTCGCCTAGCTGCACGTGCAGCCTTACGAGGAGGGTGCTGAGGACGCGGAACCAGAGGGAGACAGAGTCAGACACCATCTCCACATAGACTCGGACTGTTCCCATGCAAGCAAGCTATGCTCACAAGAGCTAAGAAGCCAGGCAAACTGTTTTAATCTAGTACAATAATAAGAAAAAAGCTGAGTCTGGCAGGAAGGAAACAGGTGCCACAACACCCCTGCGTCACCTCCGAGCAGGGCAGCTCCGCGTCTCCTGCCTGGGGAAGGGAGTCCAGGCCTTAGATTTGGTGCCTGGCCCCAGGTCTGTCACTGTTGATCCAGTGGGAATAGTGTCCCCAGACCTCTGCCCTTAGACCAGTACGTGCAGACAGCACCTGAGCCCTTCTAGCCAAGGGCCAATGGACTGCAGCCCCCAACTGGCCCACAATCTCCCGCGCACAGATGAAAAACCCAGCTACTGGAGCCGGGAGCAGGGCTGGGTATTGGAGCTCGGGGCTAAGCCTGCCCTGTCAGCCCTAGCAGTGTTCCCAGAATGCCTCCTCTCTTCACTCTCAACAGCACCCCAGCAGAGGATTTGGGGCAGACCTGGGATGGGGCTCCATCCGAGCTTCTAGGCTGACCTCGACTTAGAGCACCATCTAGTGTTGAAATAGCAGAAGTGTCCACAGGCTCAGAAAATAAAATCAGATGGCTTAGAATATCTGGAAGGCAGATGCAAACACAGCCCGTACTCAAGACTGAAAATAAATCCTAGTCTCTCAATGTGCAGATGATGTCATACATCACTTCCAAGAAAGTAAGACCTCCTAATGAGCAAATTAAGATGTCAGAAAACAAACAGCAACTGACAGATGCCAACTATCGGATGCAGGATTTAAAAATAAGTGTGGGAGACCAGGAGAAGCACCTGGCTCCTGCCATCAGATCAGCGCAGTGCGCCGGCCGCGGCGGCCATTGGAGGGTGAACCAACGGCAAAGGAAGACCTTTCTGTCTCTCTCTCACTGTCCACTCTGCCTGTCAAAAATAAAAATAAGTGTGGGGACCGGCACTGTGGTATAACAGGTAAAGCTGCCACCTGAAGTGCCGGCATCCCATATGGACGCCGGTTTGAGCCTGAGCTGCTCCACTTCCAATCCAGCTCTCTGCTATGGCCTGGGAAAGCAGACTATGGCCCCAGTCCTTGGGCCCCTGCAACTGCATGGGAGACCCCGAAGAAGCTCCTGGCTCCTGGCTCCTGGCTTTGGATCAGTGCAGCTCTGGCCAGTGTGGTCATCTGGGGAGTGAACCAGCAGATGGAAGACTTACAGAAACACAACGCTCATTTCAAAATCCAATAGCCAGATCTCCCCACCCATACAGGCTGAGCACACTTTTCCCAAATCTGATGGACTTTCCCCCCTGGGCTGCAATTCTCAGCAGCTCACCCCTCTCGCTGTTACAGGCCACGCCCAGACCATGGCAGCCAAACACAGCCTGTCGCTGGCCCAGTGCAGCCATCACTGCCCTTCAGGAAGACTGAGTGGGGTTCAGTCTCACGTAGAGGCAGCCGGTGGGCATGATGGTGTCGGTACCGGACAGGAGCTGCCCTCCACATTTCAGGTGCAAGGCGTCAGGGGTCTGAAGCAACTGATTAGCAGGAAGAGCAAGAGTTTGGATTCAGAAAATAAATGGACAAGGAGGTGCACACGGTAAGACATGGAGCGGACGGGAAGAGGGATGGGATGAAGTGACACCAACATCAAGGTTTCCCGCTTGGACCAAGAGTATACACAAAGTGACAACGCGGCAAGAGGAGCAGCTTGGGGGAGAGGTTCAAGTGCAGTGGGGAGCAGCACAGGAGGAGTTCAGGCTGGGGCTCAAAGCTGAGAGACGGGGTGATGATTAGCTGCAGAGGCACTGAAATAACTTACTAACAGCATCAGGGGACCAGACCCTTCCTTGAGGATAGGGTTTATACCATGGTTAGTTCACTCCAAGGTTGCCTATTTAGTTTTGTTGTTTTGTTTCACTTTGTCAGCCTTTATAATTGTCCCTAAATGTTAATTCCTTTCTATTAAATTTTTTGGGCAATTAACTAGAACATGATTTTACATACCTAATTCAAGAGTAATTCCAAAAACTCAGATAAAAATGGAACTTAAATATAAGTTTACTTTGGTGCAAAAAATCTGCAATCTATGCCTAAGTGGGGTCTTCATGAAAGCTTTTCCCGGGGGAGGGGGCATCACATGGTGCAGTTGTTAGGTTCACGTCCTGTATTCGAGTCCTGGTCCCAGCTCCACTCCCGATAGTAACTTCCTGTTAATGTGCACCCTGGGAGGCAGCAGGTGATGGCTTTAGTGTGTGGGCCCCTACCTCCCACGGGGGAGTCCTGGATGGAGTTCCTAGCTCCTGGCTTTGACCTGGTCCAGCCTTGGCTGTTGTGGGTGTCTGAGGATAGGAGATCTCTGTCACTCTTTGTAAGCCTTTCAAATGAATAAAATGAGAAAATAACCAAAAGGTACAGTGAAATAAAAAGTGCATATTATAAAACGGATACATGGATTGCAGACGTGTTACATTAAAATCAACTGATCTTGGGGCCGGCTCTGTGGCGAAGTGGGTAAAGCCACCACCTGCAGTGCCAGCATCCCATATAGGCGCCGGTTCTAGTCCCGGCTGCTCCACTTCCCATCCAGCTCTCTGCTAAGGCCTGTGAGGGCAGTGGGGGATGGCCCAAGTCCTTGGGCCCCTGTACCCATGTGGGAGACCTGGAAGAAGCTCCTGGCTTTGGATCAGTGCAGCTCCAGCCGTTGCAGCCAACTGGGGAGTGAACCAGTGGATGGAAAACCTTTCTCCCTCCCTCCCTCCCTCCCTCCCTCTCCTCTCTCTGTGTAACTCTTTCAAATAAACAAATAAATCTTTTAAAAAAATCAACTGATCTTTCATTGCATTTTCCATCCAGTCTGCGAAGTACCCTTGCATATACCTTTTCTGTTGCTGCTACGTATCTCTGCATTTCTTTGTCAGATCTCTTTCTGTTCCCTGGAAGACACCTTTGGGATTTACACTGTCCCTTCTCTTCATTTCCACAGGTGTCCCGGCTCCTTCTCCCCCTTCCATCACACACGTCCTGTCTTTTCCCCTCACCATCTCAGAAGAGAACACCATCAGGAATCCATGGCTTCCAAAGGCTCTCTGCAGATAGCTGTCTGTAGACAGAGGTAAAACCACGCTCCTCTCTCCAACAGGCAGAATCCTTCCCCAACAGCAAAGCAGCTCTTTGCTTCCAAAATGATGACGCAGACATTCACTGCTTAGCCCAAAGCTGCAGGTGAGGCTCAGGCTGTCTAGAGCGGCCACCTTCTGTTGGCTGGACTTGTCGCACTGGAACCGTTCACAAAGAGGAGGAGGAGGAGACACGTGGCCAGCTCAGTTCACTGCACGGAGTCTTGTTTCCCGCCGGCTACAACAGGCTGTGCTTTCCCTGGGGAGCTTACGGGGGCACAGAGGAGCTGGAAGGCCCACCAGGGGGGTGGTGCCGTGGGTGCCCCGCCCCACTGCTGCACCCGGTGACCGCAGGCACCTGCGTTCTCAGAGGAGGACACCCTGGGGCTGTGCAGTTTCATTCAGGGGAGATGGGTGATGCGGCTGGCACAGAGGCGGCGTCAATTGCTCTCAGCGCTGCGCCCCTACTGTCGCCTCAAGCAGAAGTACCCGAACACAGCACCGGGGCAGGCACTGAGCCAGCAGCTCAGCTGCCCGTTGGCACCCCCATGTCCTGTCTCACAGCACCAGGGTTTCAGTCTTGAGTCTGCCCTTGGTTCTGGCTTTTCCTAATGCACACCCTGGGAGGCAGCAGGTGATGGGTCAAGAAAATGGGTCCCTGCCACCCACGAGGGAGACCTGGATCAGACTCCTGGCTTCCGGCTTCAGCCTGGCCTGGCTCTTGAGAAGCAAACCAGCAGAGGGAACGTCTGCTCACTCTTATTCTCACTGTCCCTCTTGCTCTCTCTCTTCTACCTTTCAATAAAATGAATGTAATTGTATGACTAAGAGAGCACCTGTCAAAGCAGGCTCAGGGTAGGACTTGGCCTTCTTATTGACTGCATCCATTACCTTATCCTATTGATGTTCTTCTCCTAAACCTTCACTCACCCCATTTCTCTCCACCCCTATAGTTATGACATTGGTTCAGGCTCCCAACATTGAGACTGGCTGTGCCAGGCCTGTGCCACAAAGAACAAGACAGCGGAAGGGTGTACATAGCTAAGGGAGACGAAGGGTCCCCACACAGCCTAGAGCTTGGCCCTTGCTGATTCTCAGAGTGCTCCTGGGCCCTCCCGCCCTCCCTCCCGAGGTCTCTGCCTCCGCCTGCAGCCCCTCTGGTCATGGCAGGTGCAACCAGGGGAAATTTGCAACTTGTGTTTCTGTGCTGTGCCTCTTCACACTGTGGGCGTTTCAGCAAACACAGGCAAGACCACTTAAGGCGAATCCAGAGCATCACTCTGCCAGCCTCTAGCTGAGATTACACACTGGTTGGCCCACTTCATTCCTATTTCTCTCTCACACTATTGCAGCAGGTTTCTCATTCAGCTCTGGGCCTCTTACACTTTTCAGATTCTTCTCCACACAGAAGCCAAGGTCAAGCTTTTATCATGAAACTCAAAACAAACCACCACCACCACCACCTAGACATAGGCACAGCATATGACCCAGCAACCCCATTGCTGGCTTGAAGGTCAAAGAAAGTGAAATCAGTCCACCCAAGTGATACTTGTATTCTCACGTTCAGTGTAGCACCATGCACAAAAGCCAAGATGCAGAGTCACCCTACGCGTCTGTCAGTGGATCGATGCCCATGGAAAATGGGGTCCACACGTGCCATGGGACGTCACACAGCTGCAAAGAAGAGAACCCTGGCCTTTGCAGAGGGCATGGAGCTGGAGATGATGACATGCCGTGAAGACAGGCAGACACAGATGATTCCAAGTTCTTTCTTACTGGTAGAAGTCAACCACAAAGGTGATCTCAACGTAAACTAGTGATTGCAAGAGACTGGGAAGGGTGACAGAAGGGGAGATAAACAGAAGGTGCATAGGGGATCCCAAAACCCAGTGAGATACAAGTAACAGCACCTAGTGTGCTAGCCCCAGCACAGTGGAGTGGTTATGGTTCCCGACAACACACAACATGCTGTGTGAAGAACTGGGAGGGGGCCAGCAACCTAAGCCAGCAAGACAAGGGAATGGAAGTGCCTACTGCCTGATCTGAACAGCTTATGCTGTGCAGGTATACTGGAAACTGCAGAGTACCCTATAAAAACATTCAATAGATACCCTACAACAAGTATTATAGGTTAACAGTTTTTAATTTTAGAAATAAATCAATCAACATCAAAGCCATCATGGTGGCTCAGTGGGATAAGCAGCATAAACAGCTTCCTGCAATGTTGGCATCCTATAAAGGCACCAGTGTGAATCCCAGCTGCTCCACTCAAAATCTAGCTCCATGGAAAAATGGTAACAGTAACCCAAGTGTTTAGGCCCCTGTACCCACGTGGGACCCCCAGATGGATTTCTTGGCTTTGGCCTGGCCCAGCCCTGGGTGTTGCACTAAATTTGGAAATTGAACTAGTGGAAGGAAGACCTCACTTTCTGTGTCTCTTTAACTGTTTTTAAAATAAATATATAAATATTTTAAAAATTAGTAAAAATAAACTCAGGACAAACACAGAAGACAGTAATTACTGGGCATTGAGTCTAAATTATTTAAGAGCAGACTAGAAAGTTAGGCCACTACATATACTTCCCAAGAGAGTCCATGTTAAAATACTTTGACTAAGATTTGGGATGACTTTAGTTAAAAACTAGAAGTGTAGCATAATAAACACAAATTTAGATCACAATAAAAATCAATGTTTACCAATTAACACCCTACAAAAGTCAAATGAGCACCTGCCCCCAATGCCTCAGCTTGTCAAGTGCTTGTCTTTGCCCCATCCTTTCACACGTATTCTATGAAACGGAAAACCCAGTGCAACTTACTCATGGCTTTCTCCAGCCAAATCCCACCTTGTGACCCAGCTAAGAATCTACTTTCCCTGTGCAACTTCTCACGCCACTGCCCAGCTCCCTGCAGAACCCTCCCATTCTGTTGAGCCAGCGACTGTTTCTTAGCGTTGCTGTTTCTATTATCTACTTATCTGAGAGTGAAAGGCAAAGGAAAATTTTCTAATCGCTACTTCAGTCCCCAAATAGCCACAACAGCCAGACATAGGACAGACTGAAGCCAGGGGCCGGGGGCTCCATCCAGGTTTCCCTTCTGGGTCGCAGGGCCATCATCCGCTTCATCCACAGCTTTCTCAGGTGCATGAGCACAGGGTGCAGCTCCATCAGAAACGGAACAGCTGGGACTCACACTGGCTCTGGGGGGTGGGATGGCCTCACCCAGCTGGTCTTGGATTTCCCATAGTGACTGACGGTGTCACTTTTGTATCTCCACTGGCTTATCTTAGTTGTGAGCGGTACGTTTACTTAATTCCAGATTTTCAAAGGACGGAATGAAACCTTCAGTTTTATCAAGGGGAAAGTTGCTGATGGCAGGAGAGGAGAAGGGGGCTAGCGGCGTGGAGCCTCATCAGGACTGATTTCTGACGGGTGACCAGGCGCGGTGCTCTGCGTGGAACCACACACCGCTAACTCCCGCACCTCCTAGGATGCCCCAAGTGCTTGAGGCCTCATTCACAGTGGCCACTAGTTCAATCCCTTTTGTTTTCATTGTGTGCCTTTGGTCAAGATCATTTGCCCAGTCATTTAATAAACTGCTTGCTCATCCAAAGACAGCGCTAGTTCTTTTGTCTCTAATACTCAGCACAACACCTGGCAGATGGTAGGTCCTCAGTATTTATGAATCATGGGGGTTGGCATCGTGGTGCAATGGGCTAAGCTGCCACCTGCAATACTGGCATCCCCATATGGGAGTGCTAGTTCAAGTCCCAGCTGCTCCACTTTCCTTTTAATGTGTCTGGAAAAGCAGCCCAAGTGCTTAGGACCCTGCCACCGGTGTGGGAGACGTGGCTCTAGTTCTGGGCTCCTGGCTTCAACCTGGACTGGCCCCAACTGCTGCAGCCATTTAGGGAGTGAACCAGTGGATGGAAGATCTCTCTCTCCCGCTGGCCCCATCACTCTTTCAAATAAGTAAAAATGGATCTTAAAAAACTGTATGAAACAAATGAATAGAATCAACTCACTAACAGGAGCCGATTTTCCGCTTTGGATGTCGACAGACTCCATGAACTCTGGGGCACTGGGGAGGTCTCGGTTTCACTCACCCCGGGGCTCGTTCAGGTTAGGTTAGGAAGCACACGGGGTGAAGCATGACCTTGGGCCTCTGGCTGCATCCTTTGGTTTGCAGCTCCTCATCCGCTCACAGACTATTTGACCCTTTCCATTTAAGAGAGACCTTTAATTCAGCTTCCAAGATCTATTGAACTGCCACATCCAACCATTGCACCAAGTGCCAGGGACATAAAAAGGACTAAGATGCTGTCCCTACCCTTGGAGAAGTCATCGTCTCCTGCTTTAGATAAACTGCTACAAGCAATGCCAAGATCCGAGTGCTGCAAAGATGACTTTAAAAAAAAAAAGTTCTACACAAACACTTGTTGGAAGCAAAGGTCGGAACTCTGGGCCATGATGGGCTTTGTGGGTTACACGTAGGCCTCTAGAATTCAAGTTCGCTTTTCTATCCCCAACACCCACCAGCCGGGGTGTTGTAAAGAAATGCAGAAGTTCTGGGTCATCGACGCGAAGGGGCTCACAGGAGCAGCTGGACGTGCTACGTCCACGCATCCTCGCACTCAAGCCCCAACGAACTCCCGTAAAACAGTTGCCATTATCATCTAGGGTTTCGCACAGGAGCAATCAGGGCTTCCCGAGGTTGGCACAGGAGCCTGCCAAGGATCCTTGGCACTACCATGGAGAAGCCCAAGTGTGGCTGTGGCCAAGGGAGGCGAGACCGGAAGCCCTGAGCCCGGGAAAGCAGCAGGGGAAGGGGGCGAGGGGCCAGGCTCGAAGGGGGGCTCCCGCTGAGCTCACACTGAAGACAGCTGCACCGGGATGCTGACTGAGGAAGCTGAACCTCAGCAAGTGGTCTGAGCCCTGAGCCCACTCCCAGCCCAGGCGGCCAGGGGTAGAGAGCTGGAGTGAAGGCAATGCTGGGGTGGGGAGGGTAGGAGGGGGCGGAGGGCTGGGTGACCCTGGTGGCAGAAGTAGGGGAGAAGGTGGAGAGAGACCTAGTTAACAGGGGAGGGGACCTGGGCTGGGCTGCAGGGCCATGGGCCTCCTCCTTGAAGGCATCTTTGAGAACAAACACACTGTGTGACAGAGCCATCGCCGGAATGGAGTGAGCGCAGCCTGGGTCCCTGGGGGTGGGGGGCAGCCCTGCTGGGTTTGCTTAAGTCCAGGAGGAAGGGAGCCAGTGTTTAGCTAGGTGTCTAAGTGTTTGCCTAAGGAGTGAGTCACTGGCCTGCTATCTTAACTGCCCCTAAGAGCTTCTTGGTCACCTTTGTTCTCTGAGGCTTAGGGAACAATCTGTCCCCCAGGTGTCCACACAAATCCCTGTTTATTGTGAAAACGTGCAGCTTTTCAAGAGATCCTATTTTGGAGCAGGTGACTCTGGGGTTGACAAGTCCCAAGGTCCTGAAGACTGTGTGGGGGGAGGGTTTCTGCAAGGCTGGCAGGTCCCTCCCACCCCAGGTTTCCACCAGCAGAGGGTTCCCGACCCCTTGGGCCCACCTTCCTCCACCCCCTCTCTCCCCTGCCCCCAGTGTCCCCTTCTCTACAGCCTCAGATCCCAGTGACTTCTTCCCCTTCCGTCCACTCTCTGGCATCTGTGTTTCCGTTTGCGAGGGTGGCGTATACACAATAGTTTCTATGTCTAAAACACACACCCATCCCCTTATTTTGATTGCACTTTTATCAACTGCCACCTGCAGAGTGCAAACAGGCTTGCTTGCTGGCCATCACCTCACCGGGGGGCAGGGAATGAGGCCCCAGGGCAGGTGTCAGCTCTCTGGGTGGGCAGGTGTCAGGTGCCTGCACTTTCACTTCTCCATGCCAGGGCTCCCCCTTGTGGCGCATGTGAGTATTGCCGTCTGTATCTCGAACGCTGTTTTCTTCCTGGTTCTGCCTTTCTCTCAAATAAAGTTAAAAACAAACACAACCGTTCTGTGCAGAAGGCAGGCAGCAGGGGCCAATCTCTCGCCATCACATCAGGGAGGCTCTGGTTTTTTTCCTAGCATGTTTTTGTTTTCCTCAAAGTCACAAATCTTTCCCTCTCATCTCAGGCAAACCTGGACTCACGGAGGAATTTAGGGAAGAGCAAGCTCCCTACAGCCCTGGAAGCTCGGCCTAGAAGACCTCCAGGGTGCCCTGAGGCTACTCTTTCCAGCCAGGTCAGAGGAAGGAGGGGAGCACTTGGAGGTGGGGGACACCCTGGGGTGCCAACATCCCACAACCTGCCAAGTCCCAGCTTACGTGGGAATGGTCACCTCACCTCACAGAAGGGGAAACCCAGGTTCTCGGAGGCCCAAGATCTCACCGGATGCAGCCTCCATCATAGTGAAAGGCCCCGTGGAAGGTGCTGGGGTGGTGGGGAGGGGGTGTCCCTTGCTCTGACTCCTCATCTCCCTGCAGATCCCAAGCTCCAGGGAAAGCAGCCACGTTTCAAGGCCAGGAACTTCACGTGTGCACAGCACTTCTGAGTTCTGCATTTTCTCATCGCGTCTGGATGACAGCCCTCTAGGATTACTTTTTGCACAATTTACTCGTGCAATAAAATGAGGCTGAGGGCATGAAGTCCCATGCTTACAATTGTGACAGCCAGCAAATGAGTCTCGCCCAGGCCTACTGCTGTGAAATCCATTCTGATTCTCATATCCAGTTGTCTAACAATGGGGCTGGCACTGTGGCAACGTGGGTTCAGCCACGGCCTGGTTCCAATTCCGGTTGCTCCACTCCTGGTGAAGCTCCCAGTTAATGCACCTGTGGAAGCAGCAAGACCCAAGTGTTCGGACTGCTGCCACCCACGTGGGAAACCAGGATCGGATTCCAGGGTCTTGGCTTCAGCATGGACCAGCCCTGGACATTTTGGCCATTTGGGGAGTGAGCCAGTAGACGGAAGATCTCTGTCTCTCCCTCTCTTTCTCTGCAATGCTGTCTTTTGAATAAACCAATCTCCAATTTAAAAACTTGTCTTACATCTACTTTTATAGGCCAACTTTTAAACATTTGTCAAGTGACGGGATCAGATAATTCCAAAGTTCACTTCTGAGAGCTTTATTGTTTTTGAGAGCTTTTGCTTCCATGTCTACTGCATCTTCTTTTTTGTTTTTAAAGATTTATTTATTTACTTGAAAGGCAGTGTTACAGAGGGAGAGACAGAGATCCTCCATCCACTGGTTCATTTCCCAAATGGCTGCAACAGCCAGAGCTGGGCCGATCAGAAGTCAGGAGCCAGAAGCTTCTTCCAGGTCTCCCACGCGGGTCGAGGGACCAAGCGCTTGGGCCACCTTCTACTGCTTTCCCAGGCCATTAGCGGGGAGCTAGATCGGAAGTGGAGCAGCCGGGACTTGAGCCAACATCCGGATGGGCTGCCAGCAGTGCAGATGGCAGTTTTACCTGCTACGCCACGGCGCCGGCCCCCTCCTCTGTCTCCTGATGCTCTGGTGCCGTGGTGGGGAGGGCAGAGTCAGCAGCTCAGAGGGAGTAGGAACAGTGCTGATGACGCAGGCTCGTCCCCGGCCCACTCACACCTGGGACGCAGGTTCTCCGAGGTGGGGAGAGGGGGACCTGCTCTTTGCACCCACCCCCACCCCCTTCTCTCCCTGAGGCTCCTATTTCGTCTGGAGAGGAGGCTCTTTCTTTCTTGTTAGAGTGGCCTTTGGGAGGTGGGTTGTATGACTCTGGTCTGGTTATTCCATGTGGTCGGTTGCAAAACAAGCTCATGGTCAAAACTGGGCCAGTGGAAGACCGCTGCAGGCCTTGTTGGCCCTTGTGGGACAAAAACATGCTTTCACTTCCAATCGGATTTTCTAAGACAGTTATTAGGGCCTGGAGGTTTGTGCCACCCCCATGCCCAACTTCCTGTGACAAAGCCCTAACTCCCAAAGTGACCCTCTTTGGAGATGGGGCTTTTACAGAAGTAATTAAGGCTCAATGAGATCCTAAGGATGAGGCTCAGATCCCACACAATCAGTGGCCAAGAAGACAAGACAGGGGCTGGCACTGTGGTACAGTGGGTAAAGCCACTGCCTGGGATGCTGGCATTCAATATACGTGATGGTTCACGTTCCCGGAAGCTCCACTTCCAATACCACTCCTTGCTAATGCACCTGGGAAAACAGAAAACAGCTCAAGTGCGTGGACCCTTGCCAGCCATGTGGAACACCCAGTTCCAGGCTCCTGGCTTTAGCATGGCCCAGTCCAGACCATTATGACCATTTGGAGAGTGAGCCAGCAGGTTGAAGATCTCTGTCTCTCCCCCTCTCTGTAACTCTTTTCAAATAAAGAAGAAGACAATGACAACACAGACAGGAGGTCTCCTTCTTCCTGTGCCCTCACTGAGGAAAGTCCATGTGAGGACACAGGGAGGAGCTGGTCACCAAGAGGCCAGGAAGAGGCCACTCTAGGAGCCAGGCCCTGCCAGCACCTTGACCTTGGACGTTGTCACCTCTGTAACAGTGGAAAACGTGTTTCTTTGGTTTAAGCTGCTCAGCCTATAGTATCGTGAACACCAGTGAATGAATGCAGTGGTCAGAGGAACGGCCAGGAGCTCTTGCTCATCATCTTTGCCACCAAGTGAGCCAGCACGGGCAGGGACGGTGACCCTGGACCCTGCACTGTCCGTTTTGTAAGCCAGCCTATTTTAACTGGCTTTTTTTTTTTTAATTTTTTTTTTTGACAGCAGAGTGGACAGTGAGAGAGAGAGACAGAGAGAAAGGTCTTCCTTTGCCATTGGTTCACCCTCCAATGGCCGCCGCAGCCGGTGCACCGTGCTGATCCGAAGGCAGGAGCCAGGTGCTTCTCCTGGTCTCCCATGGGGTGCAGGGCCCAAGCACTTGGGCCATCCTCCACTGCCTTCCCTAGCCACAGCAGAGAGCTGGCCTGGAAGAGGGGCAACCGGGACAGAATCCGGCGCCCCAACTGGGACTAGAACCTGGTGTGCCGGCGCCGCAAGGCGGAGAATTAGCCTAGTGAGCCGCGGCACCAGCCTTAACTGGCTGTCTTGAGATAGGATGCATGTACCATACAATGTATCTGTTCAAATCATATAACTGCATGGATTTTCATACATTCACATATACATGCAACCATCACTGGGGTCAGTTTTTGGATACTTAAAGAAACCCTGTGCCTCTTAGCTATCTCTCCACTATTTCCACAGTCCCTGGCTCTAACCACCACAATCAACTCCCTATGATATAAACTTGCCTATTTGGATATTCCATGTAAAGCAGTCATATGATAACTATGTCCAGTTGTTTCACAAACTTTCAAACTGTTTTCCAAAGGGCTGTGCCATTCTGCATTCGTACCAGCAGTGTGTGAGCACTTTGGATTTTTCCCATCCTTTCCAACACTTCTTATTTTCTGATTTTTATTCAAGCCACCCTAGTAGGTGTGATGGTTTGTCACTGGGGTTTGGATTTGCATGATGAATAATCTCAAGCATCTTTTCATGTGCTTATGAGTTACTGTGTATCTTCCTGGCAGATCTTCCTATTCAGATTTTCGCTCATTTTTATGTTGAATTAGCTTTTTATTATTGAGTTCTAAGAGTGTTTTATATCTTCTAGATATAAGTCCCTTATCAGATAGCTGGTTTACAAGTATTTGCCCCATTCTGTGTGTTCTCTTTTCACTTGAGGCACAAAGGTTTTAATTCGTGAACTAAGCTTAACTCTATTTTCTCTTACTGCTTATACTTCTGGTGTCACATCTAAGGTTTTGAAGATTTACCCACATGTTTTATTTTATAACTTATAGTTTTAGCTTTTCCATTCAGGTCTTTGATTCATTTGGAATTCTTCTTTGTATCTAGTTTGATGTTAGAATACAGCTTCACTCTTTTGTATATGGCTATCTGGTCATCCCAGCACCAACTGCAGAAAATGCTATCTGTTGATTCCCCACTGAACATTTTTGGCACTGCAGTTGAAAGTGAAAATGAGTTCACAATAAACACATGGGTTTATTTTTGGACTCTCAATTCTGTTCCATTCATCCATGTGTCTGTCCTTGTGACAGTACCACACACTCTTGATTACTGTTGCTTTGTAGCAAGTTTTGAAATCACCAAGGCTGGCGCTGCGGCTCACTAGGCTAATCCTCCGCCTGTGGCACCTGCACACCGGGTTCTAGTCCCGGTTGCCCCTCTTCCAATCCAGCTCTCTGCTGTGGCTAGGGAAGGCAGTGGAGGATGGCCCAAGTGCTTGGGCCCTGCACCCCATGGGAGACCAGGAGAAGCACCTGGCTCCTGCCTTCGGATCAGTGCGATTCACCAGCTGCAGCGCACTGGCCGTGGCAGCCATTGGAGGGTGAACCAACAGCAAAGGAAGACCTTTCTCTCTGTCTGTCTCACTGTCCACTCTGCCTGTCAAAAAAATAAAAAAAAAAAATCACCAAGTGTGAGTGCTTGTTCTTTGGCAAGATGTTTGGATATTTCTAGTGCCTGGCAATGCCAGATTAATTTTGGGATAATCTTGTTCATTTTCACAAAGAAGTCAACTAGGATTCTAATAGTGACTATTGAATCTGGACATCAATTTCAGAAATTGTCCTATCTCAACCACGAACACAGGTTATCTTTTCAGTTATTTAAAACTTCTTTGCTTCAACAAGTTGTTATGACATTCAGAGTCTAAGTTTAGTGCTGTTCTATTAAATTCATTCTTAACCATTTTGTTCTTTTTGATACCACTGTAACTGGAACTGTTTTCTTAATTTCATTTTCAGATATTTCATTACAAGTGTGTAGAAATATAATTAACCTTCTTTCAAAACACCTTAAAACTGCTTGAGTATTATCTTTGGTACTGGAAGTTTAAGAATGCTAATCAACACTAGCACATGCCATAGCTGTCTTCCTCAAAGGTTGGGACTTAAAAATACACCTGACAATGTTTACAAAGCACTTTCCCATGATCTTATCTGACACCCAATCATTTGGGAGGCCTTCCAAGTGGGTCTTTTCCTATGTCTTTTTAGAATTGAGGACACTGGGGCTCAAGAACCTAACAACTAACCCAGGCTTTAACTCAGCAATTCCTGATCAGTTGTGCCTTCAAGAAAACGCCAGGCAGGGCAACACTGCCCCAAATAACCACACAGAAGCGGGTCTCAGACACCAAGTCACGACTCCGAGATCAACGGAGGGATTGAATGTGAGGGCCCACCCTCAGGAAAAATGAATACTTCTCAACTGGAGAATTTCTTTAAGTCTTCATTCCAAAGAATATGGAAAATGAAGCCTCATTCACCTCATTCACAAAAGAAGTATTTGTGGTTGATGATTTATACCATCTTAGGAACTCCGTATTCTGCAAGACTAACAGCCAGGGAGTCCAGTTTGGCACTGCCTTTCTTCATAAACATAATTATAATGAAAGTTGAGTCAATGGAAATTCAGTACGGCGTGTGCTGTACTTGGCATATTTCTAAACATGGGCGTTTAGGCTAGGGAGGGAGGTCCATTAGCTGGCTTTACTGTTAAAAATTTCTTTATAATTACTCTCTGCTGTAGGCCATCCCTTTTTTTCATCTGAAAGCTGTTTCAGCCACGTCTTCACACTTCAATGGAGCTCTGACAAGCATTACTGCATGCATTAATAGTGTCTGCGCACAGGCAGAATGGTGACAGAATTCTCCATCTTTCTGATTGAAGCAAATTCAAGCAGCCCAGCCCGCTCCACTTCAAAGTGGAAAACGCATTTTCTTTTCATGGTTATTCACAAGCCTCTGGTGAACACTGACGGGCAGCAGGCAGGCAGTGCCGATAGCGCTGTTTCTTAGCTGTCACATCTGTGAAGGGCTCCTGACTGCAACACTAGCCTTCTTGGGGTTCGCCATACAGAGATGTGACAGTGATGCAGGGAGAAGGCCGTACACAATTTCTAACAAGTTGTGGACAGGAGGGATGAAGAAGTCCTTCAGTCCTTTCACGGGAGACCTCCCCTGTTGGAGTTAACATTTAGGCCGGCGCCGCAGCTCACTAGGCTAATACTGCGCCTGCGGTGCCAGCACCTCGGGTTCTAGTCCCGGTCAGGGCGCTGGTTCTGTCCCGGTTGCCCCTCTTCCAGTCCAGCTCTCTGCTGTGGCCTGGGAGGGCAGTAGAGGATGGCCCAGGTCCTTGGGCCCTGCACCTGCATGGAGACCAGGAGGAAGCACCTGGCTCCTGGCTTCGGATCGGTTGCAGTGCGCCAGTCATAGCGGCCATTGGGGGGTGAACCAACGGAAGGAAGACCTTTCTCTCTGTCTGTCTCTCTCACTGTCTAACTCTGCCTGTCAAAAAAAAAAAAAAAAAAAAAAACACTTAAAAATGATCCACTTGTATCTGGGAACTGGAAATCATGTTTATGATGATGATAATAATCTTGCATATGAACATTTAAAAGAAATTCTGTTGCATGAATCAGAAACAAGTGTGTACACTCAGTCCTATCAACCATCTCTGAGGACAGCAAGGAGGAAATAGACGCAACACCATCTCCAGGGTACAGGCCCATGGTCCATGTGGCAATGCCCAGCGTTCCTAGCAGAAAGACGACGTAGGTTAGAGCCGTGCTCATCCAAATGCTGGCAGATACGGTGCCTCCTTCTTGCAGCTGCCGGCCTTTGTCCCTGGACTGGAGTGCAGGCTCTGCTGCTCTCCTCCGACAGTGCTGTGGAGGAAAACCCTACCGCTGAGTGGGGGCCCAGAGGCCAGAACGACCTGATCCTCACTTGTCCCCAGTGCTCCCTTCACCCGTGCCAGGAGGGGACAGCCACCTCACCACAGCAAGTTGCCTGGTCTCATTGCACACTCCCCCTCCCCTTTCTGTCTTCTGTTCTAGGGGGCTGAGGCAAGAACCTGAAGCAGCCATCTCTATTTGACATAGGTAATCCCCGCTCCCTCCCGCCACATACCCTCCAGCGCACACGCCTCAGCTCCCCATTGCCTTAGGACGGTCCCTGGCGCAAAACTGATTCTCTGCTCATTTCTGTAAGTGGAACTGATCCTGCAGTCCAGCTCACCGCATTCAAGGAACCACGGTGCTTCTCCACGGACACGCCCACGACACTGATACTGCTTTTCAAGATGAACACAGTTTCTCGCCTGCTCCAGCTGAAGCCCTGAGTGCTACCTAGTGGTTTCTTTGGCAGCTGGGGAATGTTCAATGCAAGCAGGAATGACTATTTCCTTGAGAAACCAGCCGACGCCGAGTCAACAGAAACATGCTGTAAATTTTTAAATGACACTTTATAAGCCGGTGCCGCGGCGCACTAGGCTAATCCTCTGCCTTGCGGCGCCGGCACACCGGGTTCTAGTACCAGTCAGGGCGCTGGATTCTGTCCCGGTTGCCCCTCTTCCAGGCCAGCTCTCTGCTGTGGCCAGGGAGTGCAGTGGAGGATGGCCCAAGTGCTTGGGCCCTGCACCCCATGGGAGACCAGGAGAAGCACCTGGCAGAAACTTGCACTGTAATGGGTAGGGTTCATCTCACCACATACCACTGGCAGCCTGAAGCAGGCCTGGCATGTGCTACAAAGACATCCTGGAGCCTAATGACTGGAATCCTCACACGTGGCCCAGTCTGGTGCCATTCTGGGCAGCCAAAGGCTACTTTTATCACCCCTGCTACAACCTTGCACAGACAGGACAGAACTGCAGGACTGTGTCATGGCATTCAGCGCCAGGCTGGCAAAGCTCATCCCGGGACAGTTCCTAACAGCCCCACGCCTACGCCAGCACCTGCAGACCGAGGCTCAGGGGGTATCAGGTGGAGACCTGCACCCCGGGGGGCACACTTGGCATTTACTACCACCAGCCTCACAAGGGCATGCACGCACACACAGCCTGATGACTGGGGACCCCAGGTGTGACCCACTGAACGCCTGCCTGCATAGATGAGGGGCTGCCTTTATCACCCCTAAAACTTTGGGGAAGCAACAAGGAATCACATGACTGTGCTGGAACTTATTACCAGCTGATAAAACCCAGTATCGTGGAGCTCCTACTAGGCCCTGTCTCCAGGCCAGCACCTGAGATGGAATCTCCAACAGCCCCAGGGCCAAGTCGAGTTCCGGGGCCATGATATATGAATCTTACATGCTAGCCAGCATGAACAGCTGGGAGGCATGGCCTCAGGCTCCGAGTCCACCTCAGTGGCAGACGGACACAGCAGAATGGGCTTCTGTCTTCCCCGAGGGCCACCAGCTCTCAGTGGGCTGTGGGCTCTGGGTGGAATCCAGCATTGTGGCACTGGTGACCACAGGACCAGGCATCTGGGCCTACTTCAGGCCTGGGAAGAGGGTAACAGGAACAGACCACCGCTTTTCAGATACTCCCCTAGTGCATTCTGAACAAGGTATCAACTGTGGATTCAGGAGACAGCTGAGCTTAGGGACTATTTTAGAAATGAAATATTGAAAACACACCAATGGCGGACCTCAATTTCAGGTGCCATCTAGTGATTAAACAGCAGAAGTGTCCAAAGGCTTGAAGAAGACAATGAATCCAGATTAATACAACTAATCATGCAATGTGCATTTGATGTCACACACCAACAAGCCTTATGGCTTGGGAGCCACGGGCTCACCAAATGAACAAAACAAGGTGCCAGCAATAAATCATCTGAGAAATGAAATTTTTAACTGCTTAAACATTTCAAAATAACTATTTTAAAGAAACTCAGTTAACTTTAAGAGAACATAGAGAGAAATTATTTAGTACTCCAACAGAGACTTAACAGAGATTGAAGTAAATTTCAAAAAAAAATCAAACAAAAATCCTTCAACTGAAAGATTCATGAAACAAAATTTAAAATGCAACAGAACACATCAATGAAAGAAAAGATCAGTCAGAACAAAGCATCACAGAGTTCAAAGACAGGCTATTTGAAAATGTTCAGGTAGAATCAAGAAGAGTTAAAAAGGCTTATGGTAACTTTGAGACAGCAACAAAAGACAAAGTATTTGAGTTACTGAAGTTCAAGATTGACTTGAGAAGGTCAAAGGGGCAGAAAGTAGATTCTGAGAGATAATAGCAGGAGACTTCCCAAACCTAGAGATGCTACAACTGCCCTGCATACTGGAAAGATGCTGCGAAGTCCAGTTCCCCCTCAGGTCCCACCAGGACGTTATAATCAAGCTCTCCAGAGACAAAGATAGGAAAGGCTTTTCAAAGTGGCAAAGAAAACCAACAAGTAACACACACAGAGTTCATCCCAATTCATCTCCCTGCAAACATCTCAGGAGAAACCTTACAGGCCAGGAAAAAAAGAGCATTGAAAGAAAAAAAAATGCCAGCCAAGAATACCACACCCTCTGAACTATCCTTTAGATACTGGGGAGAGATAAGGACATCTCCTGTCAAACAAAAACTCAGAGAATGTATTACCACCAGACCTGTCTCACAGGAAATGCTAAACAAAGTTCTTTAAACTGAAAAGCAGTAAATGCTACCAAGTAGGAAGAAAATGTGGAAAGGTAGAGAACTCACTTGTAAGAATAACTGTACAAATTCATAGTGCTGTAATGTCATAAACATGCTGCACCAACTAGTCATATTTACCTTGAGGAATTGAAAGCGAAAACAGAAGTAATAACTACCTTCAAATAGCAAGGGATGGCAAAGTTAGCAAGAAACAAAATGGACCATCAAAAATTAACCATGTAGGAAGAGTTTAAGTGCATAACTCTTCCTCATTATTTCTTCTTTATTTTTGTTTCTTTCCCAATTTTTATGATTGATATTCACTTGCTATAACTTCAAAATATCTTGTGAAAGCCAATATAGTATTCAATACCCCTCATGGTAACCACAAGCAAAACTCTGCAATAGACTTATCAATAATCTACAGTAGATTTACCAAAATAAAGAATCAAAAGAAACTAGTACAGAAAAATCTTAGCTAGAGAGGAAGATTTTAAGAGCAGAAAAATAAAAAAGGAAACTGCAATGAAACTAGGAAACAAGTATCAAATCGACAGCAGTAGACCTACCCATCAATCAGTACCTTAAATGTAAATAGAGTAAGTTCTTCCATTCAAAGAGTGGATAAAGGAAGCAAGCAGAAAAACAAGACACAACTATATGCTGCTTCCAAGAATCTCTCCTTACCTTTAAGAAAACAAAGAGACCAAAACCCAAAGGATGGAAGAAGACATTCGATGTTAATGGAACTCAACAGGAGTAGCCATACTCTACCAGATAAAACAAATTTTAAATCAAAAACATCAAAAAGGGACAATGAATGTCATTATATAATAACAAAAGGTACAAAAAAGCAAGATGAAACTATTATACACACAATGTTGGAGCTCTATAATATATACACCAAATATTTATAGGACTAAAGGGAGAGATAGATACCAATACATTAATAGTTGGAGACATTAAGAGTACAATTTCAGAAGTGGGCCAATCACATAGACATAAACTCAACAAAGAAACAGCAGTTACATGGCACTTGATATCAGCTGGATCTACCATACATATGCAGAGCATTCCGCATTCTTCTCAGCAGCACAAGGAGCGCTCTCCAACATAGATCATACCACAGGTCATACGACAAGCCACAAGAATTTTCAGACAACTGAAATCCTATCAAGTATCTGTTCTGTCCACAATGCAATAAAACTAGCAACCAGTCCCAAGAAATTCCTTTGAAACTACATGAATGCATGGAAACTTAAAACCTTATCTGGTAGGGCCAGCACTGTGCCATAGCAGGCAAAGCTGGCATCCAATAGGGCACCAGTTTGAGTCCTGGCCGTTCCACTTGCGTTCCAGCTCTCTGCTGTGGCCTGGGAAAGCAGTGGAAGATGGCCCAAGTCCTTGGGCCCCTGCACCCATGTGGGAGACCCAGAAGAAGTTCTTGGCTCCTGGCTTTGGATTGGCACAGCTCTGGATATTGAAGTCATTTGTGGAGTGAATCAGCGGATGCAAGATATCCCTCTCTGTCTGGCTGTCTGTCTGTCTGTCTCTCTCCCCTCCCTCCCCCACTGCCTCTCTATAACACTGCCTTTCAAATAAATGATTAATTTTGCTGAGAAACTACTTTATCCCTGAAAAACTAGTGGATCAAGGAAGAAATTAACAAACAAATTTAAAAAATTCTTAAAATAACTGAAAACAGAAAACTATACTGAACTATGGAAAACAGCTAAAGCAGTTCTAACAGGTAAGATTATAGCAATCAAGGCCTACATAAAAAAAGCAACAATATCTCAAATATACAGCTTATCAGTATGCCTCAAGTAATCAGAAAAACAAAACCTTAAATTAGAAGAAATAAAACTGTAGGTACAATAAAACAGATGAATGAACAAATGAAAAGGGGGAACTTTCAACTGACATTACATAAACACAAAGCGTTTTCAAAGATCAGTATTACCAAGCATTTAACACCATTTGATAACCTAGACGAAACTGACCGGTTCCTAGACACATACATACATATCAAAATTGAATTCGGAAGAAAAAATACCCATACATACCAATCATAAGTGGTTAGACTGAATTAGTAAAAACTCTCCCAAAAAAGACAATCCCAGGACCACATGGCTCCACTGATAATTCCACCAAATATTTAAAGAACAAACCAAAATTTTGTTAAATTATTATAAAAATCTTAGAGGAGGGAATTTTTCCAAATGCATTCTATGAGGCCCGTATTATCTTGACAGCCAAAGCTAGACCCAACAACAAAAAAAAGCTATAGGCCAAATCCTTGATGAATGTAGATGCAGAACTCCTCAAGAAACTACTAAGGAATTATATCCAAGACCACATTAAAAATATTATTTACCACAATGAAGTGGGATTCATCATAGGCATAGAAGGATGGTTCCCATCCACAAATCAATAACTATGACACCAACATCAACAAGACGAAGAGGATACGAACTTCTCAGTAGATGTAGAAAATGTATTTGATAAAATCAGCATCACTCATGATGACAACTCCAAACAAATTAGGTGTAGGAGTATACCTCAGTATAACAAAGGGCATTTGTAACAAATCAACAGCTAACACCATATTAAAAGGGGAAAGGCTGAAGGTGCTCCAAGTTCTGGATCAAGATAAGTAACCTCACTTTCACCACTTTAGTCAAACATAGTACCACAATGCCTAGTTAGAGCAATCAGGCTAGAAAAATAAATATCACCCAAACTGGGAAAAATAAAGTCAAACTGTGACTGTCTGCAGATGCTGTGATCTTCTATAGAGAAAATTTCAAAGTCTCCATCACAAACTTATTAGACCTAATAAAGTTGTAGCATATCAAGCCAATGAACAAAAATCAGTACCAATGTTATATACCAATAGAAAATTGTCAGAAAAAAATTAGAAAACAATTTGATTTCCATAGTTACAAAAATACCTAGGAATAAAAAGATCTCTACAATGAAAACTATAAAACTTTGATGAAAGAAATTGAAGAGGTCACAAAGAAATGGAAAGACATTTCACATTCATGGATGGGAAGAATCAGTATTAAGATACCCATATGATACAAAGCAATGTACAAAGTCAATTCAATCCCTAACAAATACCAATGATATTTTTCACAGAACTAGAAAAACCCTTATAGTTCCAGGGAACTACAAAAGACTCCAAAAAGTCAAAGTAATCTTGAGTAAAAAGAACAAAGCAGGAGGCATTATACTTCCTGAATTTAAACACACCACAAATCAGGAAAAGTAGAATATATAAGAACACATAACCCAAATACATAAGGAACTCAAACAACTCAATAGCAAAATCCAAAATAATCTAATTAAAAAATGGACAATAAATCTTTTCAAAGACATACAAAAGGCAAACAGATGCTAAATATTTGAGTCATTAGGGACATGCAAGTCAAAACCACAGTAAGACCTAACTGCATTTCAGTGAGATTGGCTGTTAGAAATAATTAAACAAACATGTTAAGTGTTGATGAGAATGTGGAATAAAGAGAACGCTTGCACACTGTTGGTAGAAATGCAAATCACAGCAACCACTGTAGAAAACAGGATAGTGTGTTCTTAAAAAAATGAAAAGCTAAAAACAGAACTGTCATGTAATCCATCAATCCCACTACAGGATACATATCCAAGGAAAATGAAATCAGTCTGTTGCAAACACATCCACTCTCCCATGTTTAGTGTAGAACTACCCGTAATAACCAAGAAATGGAAACTACCTAAATATTCATCTACTAATGGATGGATGAAGAAAATGTGGTACACATACCCAGCAGAATATCATTCAGCAGAGAAAAAGATGAAATCTTATTTTCAGCAAGGCAGATGGAACTGGAGGTAATCATGTTAAGCGACATAAGCCAGACACAGAAAAACAAACACCACTGGACCTCATACATCAAGTCTAAAAACCAGTGCTCTCATAGAAGTTATAGGTAGAAGAGTGGTTGCCACAGGCTGGGGAAAGGAGAAGGGGATGGAAAGAGTTGATTAATGATTACTAAATTATAGTTGATAGGAGTATGGGGTTCTGGGGTTCTGTTGCACGGTAGAGTGACTACAGATAGTTAATGTACTATGTCTTTCTCCTTTGAAAGAAACTTTTAAGATAGGATTTTGTATGTTTTCACCGTCTAGACATATTAAATATTCGAGGAGATAGACATATTACCCTATCAGATGATATACAATGCTTACCTGTCTCCAAAGATCACACACTACCCCTTACATATGTATAATTTTATATGCTTATTAAAACATTTAAAAATTAATTAAATTTTTTTATTTGACAGATAGACAGTGAGAAAGAGAGACAGAGAGAAAGGTCTCCCTTCCGTTGGTTCACTCCCCAAATGGCCGCTACGGCCGGAGTTACACCGATCCGAAGCCAGGAGCCAGGTGCTGCTTCTTGGTCTCGCCTGTGGGTGCAGGTGCCCAAACACTTGGGCCATCCTCCACTGCCTTTCTGGACCACAGTAGAGAGCTGGACTGGAAGAGGAGTCACTGGGACTAGAACCTGGTGCCCATATGGGATGCCAGTGCCGCAGGCAGAGGATTAACCAAGTGAGCCATGGCACCGGCCCCTAACAATTAAAATGAAACAAAGTTGAGAAAATAACCCCAACTTCTTGATTTAATCACAAACACTTAAAATTTTTGAAATTGGATAGAAAAGACTTAGTAGAGCTAAAGAGATGATCAGTAAACTGGAAGGTAGGTCAAAAATGGTTCAGAGTGTAGAACATAGAAATGAAGACACAGAAAGCATAAAACAGAAAATATGTGGTGCAGAGAGTAGAGTGAGAAAGTCAACTATGTTTGTTAGGAGTTTTGGAAAAAAAAAATAAAAAAGAATAGCGTAAGACAAAAGTCCTGGTTGAAACTAGAGCACAGATTCTAGACATGCAAAAATGAAACTCAGGATAAAAAAAAATAAATTCACTCCCCTATATGTCACAGTGAAAAATGAAAACCAAATTTAAAAAGATTTAAGAAGTACTGTGGAAAAAAAATTACTTGAAAAGGATTGAGAGAGTGACAGCAAACTTTTCAACAATAGCAATAAAAGTCTGAAGATAATGGAATGTAGTTAACGTGTAAAGAGAAAAAAGTGCTCACCTAGACTTCTGTATACAAACGTCTACTAAGGAAATGAATGAACTAATGAAAAACCAAGTTCTCCACCAGCAGTCCTCACATGAGAACATTCTAAAGATTGTGCTATAGAAATAAAGTGAATGCTGGAAAAATGACTCAGATAAAAGAAAGAAGAGAAAATAGCACATGGATAAATCTTAGTGCTGACTCTAGAAAGCAGTAACATCTTACAATGTTTTTAAGAAAAAAGTAATGTAGAGTTTTAACAAGCAACTAAAAAGGAAATCTGGACAACTTCCAAATTAGAACAAAGTAAACACATTTTTAAAATGTGAAAAACAAACATCTCCCAAGTCAAGACTGAAGACAGAATAAAGCAAAATACTAGGAAAACAAGAAAATGGAACACTGAAATTTCATTAAACAGATAGGAATCATGACTTCCAGTTCAGAGAATAAAAGAATACTCACTAGGAGAGAAACAACTCAGTCAATTTATCGCACAGCGGCCTTTCGGAATCATGAGGATAATCAAGAACTAAAGGCAAAGATGCAGGGGAGTGTATCTGGTCAAGTCCCAAAGACTTGATTACCATCATCATACAACATGAACATGGGTTCAGCTCTGTGCATAGCAGGTAAATCCACTCGCTGCCTGTAGCACTGGCATCCCAGATGGGCACGGCTCAAGTTTCAGCTGCTCCTTCCAACCCAGCTCCCTGCTAATGCGTCTGGGAAAGCAGTCAAAGATGACCCACATCCTTGGGTCCCTGTAGCTGCATGTTGTACCTGGAAGAAGCTCCTGGCTCCTGGCTTCACAGCAGCCCAGTTCTGGCCATTGCAGCCATTAGGGGAGTCAACCAGAAGATGGGAGATCTCTGTCTCTTCCTTTCTCTCTGTAACTCTGCCTTTTGAATAAATATATTTTTTTGTAAAAAATAGAAAGGAGATCCTGCCATTTGTGGTAATGTGGATTCAACCTCAGGGGATTGCACTGAATAAGGTAAGTCAGACCAATACTGTATGATCTCACTTGCATGTGGACTGTAAGATAAGCCCCACTCACAGACATGGAGTAGAACTGTGAGCTCGTGGGTAGGGGAAATGGATAGTGACCAAAGCAATCAAACTTGCAGTTGTACAATGAATGGACTCTAGGCATCTCATGTGTAGTACGGTGACCACAGTCAACACTTCATTGTACACTTGACGTCTGCTAAGAGAGATATTTAGTGTTTTTCATATACACACCCACAGTGATAAGTAGCTGAAAGGTATCTTAACTTGATTGAGGTAGTCATTTTTTTTAAGATTTACTTTTATTTGAAGGAGGAGGTTAGATGGGGAGGGGGAGAGGAAAGGGTGAGAGGGAAAGGGGGCAAGGATCTTCCAGCTGCCGGCTCACTCTTCAGATGGCTACAACAGTCATGGCTGGGCTAGGTCAAAGCCTGGAGTCCAGAGCTTCTTCCAGGTCTCTGATGTGGACACAGGGTCTAAGCACTTGGGTCATCTCCTGCTGTTTCCTCGGGTGTGTTAGCAGGGAGCTGGATGGGAAGTGGAATAGCTGGCACTCCAACAGGCACCCATTTGGGATGCTGGTATCTCATGTGGCAGCTGTACCTGTTACTCCACAACACATACCTCTAGGCAATCACTTTATAATATATACATATAGGGGCCAGCACTGTGGCACAGTGGGTAAAGCTACGGCCTGCAGTGCTGGCATCCCATCTGGGCGCTGGTTCAGGTCCCAGCTGCTTCACTTCTGATTCAGCTCTCTGCTATGGCCTGGGAAAGCAGTGGGGATGCCCAAATCCTTGGGCCCCTGCATCTGCATGGGAGACCCAGAAGAAGCTCCTGGCTCCTGGCTTCAGATCGGCACAGCTCCGGCCGTTGCAGCCAACTTGGAAGTGAACCAGCAGATGGAAGACCTCTCTCTCTCTGTGCAACTCCGACTTTCAAATAAATAAATAAATCTTTAAAAAATATGTACATATATCAAACCATTAGGCTACAGCTTCAACTTATATAATTTTATTGATCATACCTTAATAAAGTAAAAAACCAAATTGCCTCCCATGAAAATGATTAAAAATGTACATGCCTTTAATAGCCTAGGGTCAAGTATATGAAGTGAAAATTCAAGCTTTGGTTTTGTGTTCAGGTGCTGCCAATGCAGGCCCTGGGAAGCAGGTGATGGCTCCAGTCCTGGGTTGCTACCAGCCACGTGGAAGACCCAGACTGGTCTCGGACCTGCCCAACCCTGGCCATTGTGGGCACTTGCGGGAAGAGAATCATTGGATGGGAACTCTGTCTGCCTGCCTCTCAAATAGGTAATAACCTGGGAAAGAAACTGTGACAGACCTAGCAGGAGCAGCAGAGCTGGCCCCCACACAGAAGCCGACTTTAACAGCCTCCTCTGGGATTGGAAGGAGGAGCGGGACAAGAACACACGGACAGGCGATACTGCTGCCCTTCATTTCTAATTGCCTCTGCCGTTTTAACATGCCATTACAGTTGAACCCCGAGGTGCGGGGGGAGGGAAAGGGCGTCCCAGAACCTCACGGCCACCAGGGAGAGGGAGCCTGCCCCACCTGGCGGGCCTGGCCGGGATGCCATCCAGGACGCGGGTCTGGGGGCCGCAGCGTGCTCAGAGCCCAGCGCCCAAGCGTACTCAACCCCCTGCCCCCGCCTGTGCAGCCTGCGGGTGGAGACCCCAGGCCGCACACAGCCTGCAGCTCCTCAGGTCGTTTCCTAGTCTAAACGGAGGGAGAAAGCTGAGCTCCGATTCCCGCAGCACAGCCTCTGGGAGCAGAAATTTGTCTCGGGGTAGCCGGAGGCCACACCCCATCTCCGGTGGGGGCTTCCACCCGGAGTTGTCAAACCAAGACCCTATGAAACAGGGGCTTCTTCCAGAAGCTCAAAAACTGAATTATTCCTTGTATTGGGGAAAGAAAGAAAGAGAGAAAGAGAGAAAGAGAGAGAGAGAGAGAAAGAAAGAGAGAAAGAGAGAGAGAAAGAAAGAGAGAAAGAGAGAGAGAGAAAGAGAGAGAGAGAGAAAGAGAGAAAGAGAAAGAAAGAGAGAAAGAGAAAGAGAGAAAGAGAAAGAAAGAGAGAAAGAGAAAGAAAGAGAGAAAGAGAAAGAGAGAAAGAAAGAGAGAAAGAGAGAGAAAGAGAAAGAGAGAAAGAAAGAAAGAGAAAGAGAGAAAGAAAGAAAGAGAAAGAGAGAAAGAAAGAAAGAGAAAGAGAGAAAGAAAGAAAGAAAGACAAAGAGAGAAAGAAAGAAAGAGAAAGAGAGAAAGAAAGAGAAAGAGAGAAAGAAAAGCCACTTTCTCCTAGGTGACTGCGACCCAGCACCAGTAGATGGCGCCGTCGCCCGTGTCTTTGGGGCAGCAACCCAAACCAAGCACCTTTGAAACTCAAGGTTAGACAAGCCACTACGCAAAGGATTTCCCTCAAGCATCCTTGGGCTTTTTGTTCCTTGCTGCATTCTTTACAGTTGAGTCTGTACGGACAGAGTTGTGGGGAAAGACTTTTTGCTAACCCCAGGCCATTTGCTCTGAGTTCCTAACCTACCTCATCAAGGAACTAGCAGCATTGAACGACCAGCTTTGAAAAAAACTACTCCAGGCAGTTGAAAGAAATGATAGCACAGTTGAGAGACTTTGGCTTTGGCAAGAACAAATTTCAGGAACTGATGATAAGAGCAGTGACAATGGTGTCAAAGGCACATCCACCATTTACGGAGTCCTTAACGCCAGGCAGATACTGCCAAGTGTTTTCCGTGCCTGCTATTATTACATTCTTAGAAAGACGCAAACCAGGGGAGCACCACTCCCGTTTCACAGCTGAGATCATTGACTTTCGGAAAGTTTAGCCATTTTTTCCTGAGGTTCCGTTGTCAGTCACTGGATCGTCCAGAATTCCGGTAAGAAAGTCCAGAATGACTTTTCATAGACTCCACTAAACCACAAAAGACTCTGTCCCTTTCTTAAAGCTAATCAAAATAAAGACAAGTTCACTGTTTGCAGAATGAAACGTCAGAACCCAAATCCGAAATATGTACATTTCCGAAGCTGCAAAGAGGGAAGCCTTCTGGGGTCAGTGGACATTATTTTGAGCCTCTTATATTGGGGTAGGGGCCTTTGTCTTTCAATTCAACTTGTGTCTATCTAGTGGGATTAAAGTTGTGGTCAAGGTCAGACAGATAAAAGACACTTACCCTGGAGATGGAATGTGCCTATTAGCTGCTTGCTACGAATGCTTCAACTGTGGTTATTACCTACCTATATGCCACCATCTCGGGTTCTGCTTGGCAGTACAGAGCAGCCATGTTAACCCTCACCAGCCAGCGGTCAGCTCAGCATATGTGTGGAAAATATAATCAGGAACTGTGTAGCCATGGGCAATATTCTGTCAATTCCTGTGGCTGCCACGTGACATTAGAATATCCAATCAAATGTATGCATGTAACCATGCAAGAGACAAAGAGGCTAAAGCCATATATAAGGAAATACCCCTCTTTGTTCCGGACTCAGGCTTTCGGATAAGAAATCCCACCTAGGCCTTACACAGACGTAAATCATAAAAGATTACTTCTGTTTAAAAGGACTTGGTGCCTTGTCTCTGTATGCAAATGCTGCTACAATATCCTACCTAACACAACCAGGCCGAACACGCGTGCATATTTGTGTGTGCATCATTTTAAAATACGGCATGTAGACTGCACAGATCTTTCTGCTCTTGTAATGACGGTAGCTTAAATACACGAGAACTTTGTGGCACGAAACTATTTTCCGCAAACTTCCATGTCATCCATCAATCAAAGCTCTTTTAAAGTCATCCTGCCCTGCTGACAGCAGGCAGTAACCGTTGACCGTGGCCCGCGCGCTCTGTCCTGAGCTTACACTGAGGCATAGCAACCAGCTTCCCGTCTGCTGAGAGGGAGAAGGGTACAGAGGCGGCTTCACAGCCAGGGCGAGGACACACCCCAGGGCCAGCCAGAGCAGAGCTCCTGGGAACCAACACAGACCTCCCGAACTGGGCTGTCCTGGTGAAGACGGCTCAGGCCGCCCCGACGATCCACTCCTGAAGTTAGCTGCACTCCAGATAAGCAAAATAAACTAAGTATATTTGCTTTCAGGCTCTCGATGAGGGGAACTTAGCTTTGTTCCAATGGAGAGGCACAAAGAAATCTACCAGTCTGGTTCCCAGCTGAGGCTTCTTCGACCTTCCACTCTTGAGTCCAGGTCAACAAGACATGTCCGATCTCCTGCCATTATTTCAGGACGAGCTCTGTGGCTTTGGGTAACACGGGAGACCACCTCAGTGAACAAAACCCCAAACCTGACACAGGAGCTGAGTTCCGGCCTGCCCCTCACTCCCAGTGCTGACAAGGCCTGGGACAAGAGTGACACATGGAGCCCATGAACCACGTTTTCTCATTTTTGAGTTACCAAGCAAAATTATCACATAAAGTACTTTCTCCCCTCCTGTTACAAGTGTTCCTGGGCCTGGAACAATGTGGATTCTCAGAGCCCTCAACGTTCTTTCCCAGGGGCCTCGCGGGCCTGTGTGGGGACATCTCGGTCCCCCGTGCCCCTCACAAACAGCTGCCCCTTAACGTCCACCCCGTGGGCCTCGGGGTCTCACTGCAGCACTGTGATCGCCTCTGCAGGCAGCGCCTGGGGAGCAGCGGGTGGGCCCTGGAAGCTGGCTGCGGGGCTAATGGGTGAGGAACTTGGGAGTCATGTGTGAGATGGGGGTGGGGTAGGGCTCTGAGCCCGTGTGTTCCACTGGCTCAGCAGCGTGCAGGGCGTGCAGCGGGGACAGCAGAGGACAGCCAGGGCCCTCTGTGCACAGCACGGTGCTCCTGGTCACGTACCTGCAAAGGCTCACCTCACCGTAGAAAAGGAGGTCACCGGAGGCAAAGACAGCGCCTGGCCCAGGCTCAGAACAGCAGAGCCGAACCGAGCGGGCCAGAGCCGGCTGTGGGCCCAGCGCTTGGGAAATGAGGAAAGCCCAGGTGTTTACAAACACTGCCCCTGCAGCGAAGACCCAGGATCCCGGGCCAGGAGCAGGTGCTTGGTCCAAGTTGTGGGTGACAGAGACATTGGAGGCAGCAGTGGGAGAGGATCCCCCCTGGGAAACCTGGTCCCAGTGCTCCAGCCTGCCCCCAGGAGACTGTGGCCCCTCACTGAGGAGTCGGCCCCTTTCTCCTACCCTATTCTACTTCTACCCCCAAGTGTGGCTCGTGGTCAACCTCCGTGTCCCAGACTCCGGCCTGTGGCAGTTCACTTGCAAAGCGACCTCGAGACTGCAGCTCTGGTCTGCCTCTTCCCCTCCCTGGGCTCAGCACCCCCGTCCCAGCGATGTCCGTCGCTGGGCACATCAAACCCACCTCGGCCCGAGTGACTGCTCCCCTAACTCGCAGCCCCACGGCTTCACCCAGGCTGGCTGCACATGGCAGCTGAGGCCTGTCCACACCCGAGACCGCTGTCGTGAAGACCAGCGGTTGTCGGATTTTCTCCAGTGGACAAAGCCCACCCTGGCCGCTTTTCAAGCTCAGCGCAAGGAAAACCAGACAAAGAAAGGGCTGGGCAGCGGGACAGCCGCACGGGGGCGCACTGCCCGGTGGCGCTCTGCTTTGTTCTCCTGCTCCCCGGAGCGAGAGGTGTGGAGCAGACCGATTGCCAGTCCTTTATGGGTGTCCACTGCCGAGGCACGGATTCGTGTCCTTGGCCACAGAGTCGCCTGCCCCAGGCAGACAGCACTGTGCCTGGAGGCCGCTGTCGCCTCTCCCCCGTGCAGGCTCGGACTGCTCCGTTTTCCTAACCCCCTTGGAGGGAGCCATCTCCTCCCCACCCCTTTCCTCAGAGGAGCCAGCTGTGTGCCAGACCTCAGGAGGTCATTTGCAAAACCCACATCTCAGGAAAAACACAGGCCCGGGGTGACCACAGCGCTGAGGGCAGCGGGCCAGGCCTTGCCAGGAGCCGCAATGTTGATGCTGGCAGGGTTTCCGCCCCGCTGAGGACGGGGCATGGAGGTGTACCCTCCCCCTGCTCCCGCTCCCCTGCTGAGCGGCAAGGCCTGGGGTTCTGAGCCTCCCAGTGGGAGTCCAGCAGCTTGCTTCGGGCCAGGGCTTTGTGGCCTGGGCCGGCTGCCACCCGAGGCAGCTCAAATGCGCTTAGATGAGCTTGTGCCCACGAACCCCCAGCTAGATGATTTAGGGCCGGATGCAATGAACCCGTGGGCCAGTCTGCTCTTCATCGAAAGTGGCACAGCGCACGCAGGTCACACCTAGAGCGTGTGTCACATAAAGCTAACATAGCAGGGGACGGGTGAGGTAATACGCGAGGCCCCCAACCCGCAGCGCTGCCACGTCCCTGCCAGGTGGGCTGACCTCAGACCATGACGTGGTCCCTTGGGTCGGGGCGGCGCCGTGAAGGCTGACTGTGGAGCCCCAAGCTTTGGGTTGATGGGCTGCAGGAGACTGGGGCCATTGGCCACGCCCAGTCCCACCCTCCTGCACCCCAGTGAGCTACAAGGGGGCCCTGGCTTGGTTTGGAGGAGGGGAGCTGTGAATGAGAGAAAGGATAAGGACCTCAGAGCTGAATGCTCATGGGGTGGGAAGTGAAGGGGCAGGGACCCTGAACTTGCCCCGTCCTTGTTTTATCTTCTGAGCCACACTTGGTGACCCTGGGACTTGTTTGCAGAGGGCAGCGTTGGGAAGAAGCTCCTTGTCCAGAGCGTACTCTGTGAGGCCAGTAAGCTTAGCAGGCCCAGCCTCGTCTCCCAAGGAGCTCTAGGAGGGCACCCACAGTTTCTGGTGAGCCGTTGATGAGGGCACAGAAGTATCAGGAAGGGGCCAGCACTGTGGCCGAGTGGGCTAAGCCTCTGCCTGCGGCACTCTGGCATCCCATATGGGTGCCAGCTCAAGTCCTGGCTGCTCCTCTTCTGATCCAGCTCTCTGCTAACGGCCTGGGAAAGCAGCGCAAGATGGCCCAAGTGCCTGGGACCCTGCTCCCAAGTGGGAGATCTGGACGAAGCTCTTGGCTTCGGATGGGCTCAGCTCCAGCCATCGCGGCCATTTCAGGAGTGAACCAACAGATGGTTCAGTTTGTTTCTCCCTTTCTCTCTCTGTAGCTTTACCTTTCAAATAAATACATAAAATCTTAAAAAAAAAATAGCATCAGAAAGATGGTCCACCACCCCTGAGGCCACGAGCAGCAGCTAGGAAGGACACCGATGAGCCTGCATGGACCTGACCAGTGGAGGCCAGCAGGCTCTGCACACATGGGGACATGCGGTGGCTGCCCAGGGTGATGACAGCAGGATGGCAGGTATTGGTGGCCATCAGCCAGGTCAGCTCAGGGAACGGAGGACCCCTCTTTGTTACGCATGGCACAGCCATGGGCACCTGCCCCGATGCTTCTCCATCTCAGACTCAGGGTGCTGGTGCAGGGGTTCTGTGGGTCCCTTTGTATCTGACCCAACTTGAGCTTGAAACCTAAAAGATAACCCTCATGAAAGAGGTCATTCACGGAAGCACAGAAGGGTGTTACAAGATAGAAATTAAGTTCGGTTTTGTATTGAATCAACACTGTTCTTTAACTAACTTACTTATTTAGAATGGCAGAGGCAGACAGAGATGGAGAGACAGAAACAGATCTTCCACCTGCTGGTTCACTCCCCAGATGGCCACAACGCCTAGCAGTGGGCCAAGCTGAAGCCAGGAGCTTCGACCCAGTCTCTAACACGGGTGGTGGGGTCCAAGCACTTGGGCCATCTTCCACTGCTTTTCCAGGCCATAGCAGGGAGCTGGATCAGAAGTGGAACAGCGGGGACACAAATTGGCACCTGCATGGGATGCTGGCATCGTAGGCCCAACTCTGCACCACAGGCCCGGCCCCCCTCTAACTGTCTTTACACCTGGTTCCTTGAGTCAACCGTAACATCTTCCTGGTTCCATCATGAACTGCTGGGTGGCAAACAACATTTGGCACACGTCCAGCCTGCAACATTTTGTCCACTTTAGGAGTTTCTGAAGACATACGAGCATCCTGATGGTGCCCCTCCCAGCCCAGCCCTTCACTCGGCACACAGAAGTCAGTCAGTCACCAGCTTGGATCTCTCTAGCTCCTCTTACTACAATGGGTGTGAGCGCACTTGTCGCCCTGTCCTTGGTGGAACTCCTGAGAGTTGCCTCCAGTGATGTTTCACGTCAGCGCGATGACCACTGTTTTACCCACGAAGACGGCAAGGTTCGGACAAGTAAGGAGTCCTGGCCAAGGCCACAGAGTTCCCACGCTTGGCTCTCCCTGTCTCCACGTTTAGCCTTTGATCCATCCCTCACCACACACCCGCCCCAGAATTCTTTCTCGAAGTGACAACCTGACCGTTTCCCTCCCTGACCTACGACCTCCACAGCCCTCCCCTCCTCAAATCCGGCACTCTCCCCGTCTAGAACACGCAAACTCCTCATCTGCCTTTTCCCGTCTCCCCGTTGGGTGTGAGCATCCCGAGAGCTTGCTCCCTGCGTGTCAGCTGCGTCCTCCGTGGCCAGCCGAGGGTCCATCGCGAACGGGACTCCGCAAGGCAGGAACAGCACATGGGACGGCAGAGCGACACCAAGAGGAATGCGATCATCATTTCCCTGCCCATCTCCCTCGAGGGCTTCACTGCTGAGCACGGACAGACAGGGTGAGCCGACGCCCACCATAAACGTTCAGGTTTATGAGACCCTAGGACGGCTGGCGTGGCCCACGCGGCATTTTTATATTCCGATGGAAAAGATGTGCCAGATGCGGGCCTTGCCTCGCTGGGCCGTAAAGTCCAGTTGGGAAGGGACCATGTGTGTGTTCTCCCCACTCCTTCGCCCAGGGTGGGCTCCCCGTGTCTATGAAATGACAGGGGATTGCCAGAGGGCGAGGCTGCTTTGTTACTCTTGGCACTGGAGCTGACCATGGCCATGTTAATAACCAAATTCCCTTTTTGAACAAAGCCCCCTTTTCATCCTCATGATGATGTAATGTGGCTTTGAAGTCTTGTTTTATGGGCGGGAAGAACAAACACACTTGTAAGGTTATTAAGTCCCAATACTGTGTTTTACCTGCGTGCGTCTTTCAATTGTATTTCTGTAAAGAAGATCAGTTCTTGGAGTGGGCAGAAAAAAAAAAAAAGTTCTCCCTGTGCTATCCAAGAAGGAAAAGGAGGCAAGGGAACAGCAGCCAGCGACTTGGGTCGTGTGGACTCCTCCGGGGATCAGCCCGCTCGTGAAACCACGCGCCACACCCCTCATTCAGGTCAACTGCCCGTCACCAGAAGGGCTCCATCAGTCTCCCAGGCAGGACAATGTCAGCAAGTCCAGTGACAGCCTCAGTCACCAGCCCTCGCACTGGGGTCAAGGCCAAGGCCAGAAAATCCCTGGGCTCAAGGCTCTGGTCCCCATGAGAGGCTCCCTGGCATCCTGACAACACTTTATTTTTGGTTATTACAAAAAAATCTACCAGTCTTTATTGACTTTGGCATCTCCAGCTGGTTTGTCACAGATCCATCTGAGTCTCTCAGGATCCCCAGGGCTCTGAAGCAAGGCCAGCCATGAGCTGAGGCAGCCACAGCCCGGGAGTAGTTGCCATGTGCGGTTAACCGGGCCGCCCCTCGGCTTCCAGCCCCTAGTCGCCTTCTCGGAGACTGCTAACAGCTTTGACGGACCCCAGGGCCTAACTGCACAGACTGGAATGCATTTGCAAAGTCACGGAGAGAAGCCTGTTGGCTTTTTAATGCAACGCAGACAAGGCTGCCAATGGGGAGATTTAAGAGGAGCGGGCACAAAGGTCCCACCAGCAGAAACAAAAAGATGCTACGTGCCCCTCTCCCAGAACCAGCTCGAGTGGGCAGCCCTCCATCGTTGGACACCCTCCGAAGAAAGCTGGGGGCACAGACAGACTCGCCCTGGGGTCCTGTTTTGGCCTGGTGCAGCTGCAGTGGCTAGGATGGGTGAGTGAGGGCACTGGCCCTGGGTGTCCTTGCAGGCAGGAGGGAAGGCCCTGTTCTTTCCCACGTGCGAACTGTGCTCCAAGAGGCAGGCAGAGGGCAGCGTGTGTGCCCACTGGCCTGGGCACACATGGCCACGGTCATGGAATGCACAGAGCCACGTGTGCTGGGAGTTTTCACCGCGACAGAAGCCTCCCCAGACGTGCTTGTGTCTTCTCAAGATGTCTTCTGTCAACCCCAGGGCTCCTCTGAGAACAAGCTGTGTCCCCCAACCACTGCCCCTTGCAAAACTGGACCTGTCTCATCTACTTTGTCCTTTCTCCCACACTTTGAATTTCACAGCCTGAGATCTGGGGGTTGACAGACGCTCAAAGCTGTAAGCTTTTGAGATGAGGCACAGCAGGCAAAAACCCAGTGAGATCAGAAACCAAACTCAGCTCAATTTAGAAGGGGCCCCGAGGACAGTCTGGACACAGGCTTTCTCTCTGCGTATGAGGAGCCTGCAGAACACTCATGGAAATCGATGTAGAAGTTTATTCTGGTCTCCAACATTTTGATGGGGCCAGAGTCCTGGCACAGCGGGTAAAGCCGCCTCCTACAACATTGGCATCTCCTAAGGGCAACAGTTTGTGTCCTGGCAACTCCACTTGCAAACCAGCTTCCTGCTAAAGGTCTGGGCAAGCAGAAGATGGCTCAAGTGTGTGGGCCCCTGCCACCCACATGGAGACCCAGATGATGCTCCCGATTCCCAGCCTGGGCCATGGTGGCCATCTGGGGAGTAAACCATTGGACAGAAGGTCTCCGTCTCTCCTGCTCTCTGTGCAACTCTTTCAAATAAAACATTTTTTAAAAACCTGTGCAAATAATCTTCAAAAAGTTCATAGTAAGATTATAACATGAAAAAGACATGCATGGATTTCCATTATTTTATTCCAAAAGAAACATTTTTGTTCCTTTTTTTCTTTAACATGAA
Organism: Oryctolagus cuniculus; assembly: GCF_051225735.1. Taxonomy (NCBI): domain Eukaryota; kingdom Metazoa; phylum Chordata; class Mammalia; order Lagomorpha; family Leporidae; genus Oryctolagus; species Oryctolagus cuniculus. The sequence continues at coordinate 18,639,460 of NC_142872.1, forward strand.
CCTTATGAAGCACCTTTGAGGAAAATGAAATAAAACGGCATTATCAAACATTTTCTCAAGTAGTAGTAGAACCAGAAAAAGAACGTGTGTGAGAGGCAGAGGGTGGTACAGTACACCCACATACATACTTCCAGAATGATCCATCCTAATCCTTAGCAATGACACACTTGGTGGACTCTGACCTCATGATACACACCTACCCCCAGCCTGGCTGTGCTGATGGACAAACACAGCTACACCCACAGTGTTGGCTCCTGGGATGCTGCTGACACACTTGGAAGCTGTTGGCTGGCTTAGGCAATGGTTCGGTTCCCGGGAAGCAGTCACTGGCTCTGAACGCAGCAGGCTGGGTCCCCCCTCAGACCTCCCAGGCAGTGCCCATCCTTGCTCTGGAGCCCTGCTGTCCTCTGACCTGCTCGGATTCTACCCATTTCAGCAGAGGGCCTCATGTGGCATCATCTTTGGGGCGGAATTCTCCTCCATACACAGACAGTATAGGCAAAGACATGACACATCCAGTCCCTTAATACCAGCTACCTGGACTCTCCAAAGACAGCATGTGTAAAAATCCACGAACAATTTATCAGAGCTAATAAAGCCAACCCAGGGACAATTAACGTATGCAGAACCCCACGGTGCTGACATTTAATCATTCTTCATTTGCACCAAAAATTAACATTTGCTGCTTTCCAAACTATGCTATTGGCTGACCCTGCTGGGTGGGCCATTTCCATGTCAGCAACCCCTTTCCCAGGTTCTCTGGACAAAGTCCAAACATGAGACGCCATCGCCATTACCAACTCTCTCTGCTGAAGCATCTGTTGTAGGTGGCTTTGTTCCAACCCCACCTAATAGATGAATTAGGTTTTCCCAGGAACACATTGTAGTCCTATGCTTTCTGGAACTTTCCTGACTTCCTGGGGGCCCAGTTCACAAGCACAGCCTGCTCAGTGCTCAAAGGTGACTAATGCTACCCCAAACGGGTGTCTCCATCTTGCACGGTGGTCTCCTTGGTCTGCCCTGAGTGCACAGTCCCACACACCATGGAGAATGTGATGTGCAGACGGGGAGGGCAGCATCTCACACGCAGGGCCAGCTTGTGGGCGCTGTTAGACCATGCGAGAAACGTGAGAAATGCTTGCAAACGCCAACTCCAGAAGCCTCCGAGGTGAAGGGTAGTTTCTGGCCGGGACCCCACCGTACATACTTGGTGCGCTCTCCCGAGTTTGCGACAGTGCTTCCCTGAGTAGATGACTAGCCACAACATTTTTCTAAAACGTGCTGTTCAAAGCCCATCATCCTCAGGCAAGGTTTCCCCTCCCCTTTTGTTCCCAGCTGCGCATGTTTTCTGACTTCAGTACAGACGCATACACTCCAGACTCTTTGCCGGCTGCCTTCATCCCACTCCACCCGACCTTGTCGGCCAGTTTTGGTGTGCAGGGACTTTGGCTTCTTACTGCCTGTGCCTTTTTTTCTTCATCAAAAATTTCAGGAAGAAAGAGAACTCCTATTTCTGTACAGTTACCCAAAGTGAACTTTTCAGGACAGAAGTCCGTACCCACCCTGACCAGGGCAGAGTCGCTGGCTCCCACGACTCACCCTTGGCTTTCCTTTGACACACCTGAGTGTGTCCCCAGGGAATTCTCTTTCTGGGGGCCTTCGGGAGGGCAGGTCTGGTGTGAGCATAAGAGGGAGTGGACATTTCTGGTTGGCGGGCTCCAGGGCTGTCTGGCACCCACCTGATGAGTACGGTGGGGAAAAGCAGCAGTCAGATCACCGTGTCGATTCCCTGAACGAACCACTCGAGACAGTTGGCGCTCACACCAAAACCATCTGCTCCAGATCTAGCCTCGACCGTCCCAGACTGGGGGCGGGGGCAGACGGTCCACCCGGGGGCCTGAGTGGGCGAGCAGAGTACAGCAAGGCCAGTAGTGAGTGTCCAGGGTGTCCAGTGGACACAGGCCCAGTGCCATCCCACTTCATGTTACCCCTGCAGCAATCTGGAGGAGTTAATGGATAAGGCTCCTTATGTGGCCACTGCAGTGCGGTCACTGGCCAAGGTCACGGCCATGGTCCAGCTGGGAGCTGACCTCACACCCTTGATGTGCAGCTCCCAAGACCCCGTCTTCACACCATCGTCCTGGATGTAAAATCAGGAAGGCCTGTTCAAGTCCAGGGGTAGTCTCCTTACTCAGTGAGAAAGGCCATTTGAGGGCTGGATTTTTCTAGAATGCCCAGAACTTGCCAACCTGAAACCTACATACTCCCATTGAACTCTTCCCCAAATTTAAGTAAACCATTGCACAAAAAGTTTTGACACTTAGAAAATGAGGAAGAAATACCCTCCCCACCTCGGAGAACACAGAATCAACGCCATCTTTCTCTGTTGACCAGGCAGGACTATTTTTCGGCCAATGAGGAGCTCTATTTTCTGTGAGTCTTAACAGCAACCATTTTTAAAAAAGATTTATTTATCTGAGAGGCAGAGTTACAGACAAATAGAGAGGGAGAGACAGAGAGACCCTCCATCTGGTGGTTCACTCCCCAAAAGACCTCAGCAGCCAAGGTTCAAGCCAGGAGCCATGAGTTCCTTCTGAGTCTCCCATATGGGCACAGGAGCCCCACGCACTTGTGCATTTTCCGCTGCTTTCCCAGGCACATTAGGAGGGAGCAGGATCGGAAGTGGAGCAGCCAGGATTCGAACCAGCATCCACAGGGCATGTTGGTGCTGCAGGCGGCTGATTCTACCTGCTACACAGCTGCTGCCCATTACAGTGACTTTTGGAACTGGTAAGGAGTTAGCATCTCTGGGTGTCAGTTTAATGGGGCAAGGGTCATCGACAGCACCCTGAAGCCAGTGGGGGCGCTGTGCAGGTGTTCAGCTCCTTTGTTTAAGGGCTGCATGCACCAGATCTGGTCTCTGCCCAGACCGGCACAGAAGGGCCTCCCCGACCCTCCCCCAGAGCGCCTTAGGCTGCTTCCCCCCACCCTGCAGTCCCACAGCCTGGACGGGCCTCCCGCACACACGATTCCTACCCCGCTACGCACATCCTCCCCCTGTCCAAACCGCCTCCTGTGAAAATCTTGTTGCAACACCAAACCGGAAACTTTCAAAGGAAGGGCAGCACCACAGCAGAAAACAGCATGGCCATCTGCTCCTCGTTATTTCTTATCTGCTCCTCATTCTTCATCTGGACAGGTGCACTTTTATTTTAGACTCCGCTGCTCAGGCTCCTGGGCTCTTGCTGTGGTTTCCATACATTTCCACCCCCCTGCTCTGAGGTGTGCTTTTAACAGGGGTGGGGGTGGGGAGAGGGGTTGTTTGGGTTACTAGCCTGACCCCTGAGCTTCAGAGCGGGCAGCACCCTGGGAGTGATGCATTTTCAAGCAGAGCTTCAGCGAGTCCTTTGTTCCCCTCCTGGGCAAAGCCTCTGACCATCTTTGGTTTTGGAACCCTCTTGGAGCAGCTCCGATTGTGACGACCAGAACCAGAATGAATTTCTCATCACCTGTTTTGGAAGAAGTAGTTTTCTGGGTGGGGGCTGGTCAGAGGAGGGGTCCATTTTTGCTGCCGGTTTAAGACCAGGATCAAAGGGAAAGAAGAAGGGATTCTGACCAGCACGCGGCTCACTAGGCTAATCCTCCGCCTGCGGTGCTGGCACACCGGGTTCTAGTCCCGGTCGGGGCACTTGTTCTGTCCCAGTTGCTCCTCTTCCAGTCCAGCTCTCTGCTGTGGCCCGGGAAGGCAGTGGAGGATGGCCCAAGTGCTTGGGCCCTGCACCCCATGGGAGACCAGGAGAAGCACCTGGCTCCTGCCTTCGGATCAGCGCAGCGCGCCGGCCGTAGCAGCCATTTTGGGGGTGAACCAACGGAAGGAAGACCTTTCTATCTCTTACTCTGCCTGTCTGAAAAAAAGAAGGAGAAGGAGAAGGAGAAGAAGAAGAAGGAGACGGGATTCTGGAGCATCAGGCGTCAGGCATTTCCCACTGCTGAATTATTAAGTTGCCTTCTCGAGAGCGTGCTTTCTGCCTAAGTTACTAGCATTATCTCCTCTACGTTATTCTGCACTCTGATCTTTTTACCTCCTTTTTTTCTTCTTTGTGAAAACAAGACCTCGTGGTGGTGATGTTTTACTGGCCCAGTGCTTGTATGTATTCACAGGGTGTGGGCAGCCAGGCGGGGAGGGGCACTTTTCCAGGGCAGAGACGGATTCAGAGGGTGAAGTGGTCTCTGGTCAGTTCTACCTTTAGACAAGACTGTTTCGGCGTGATCAAGCCATAGATTTCCAAGTAGGAATCAGCAATGCAGGTGGCAACTGGGGGAAAATACTCTTGCTGCCCATTTATCAGATGGTTTTGCTGCCAAACCAAACTGTGCCCCAATGCAGCAGCTTCGTGAGGGGCAAGCACCTTTGAAGGGGAGCCCCAGCAATGTGATGCAAAGAGCGACTGGCGCGTTCACCTTGGAAGAAAGGCATGGTGGGCAGAGCCACGCATTCCAGTCTCCTCCTTCCCCTCTGGGGAGCTCTGACCAGGGCAGCCAACAAGGCACGCACCCAAAGGCTCTGGTGCTTTCAAGATGTCGCGGACTCCATGGCAGCAGGGTCTGTTCCAACGTCCAAGTCTGTCCTCCCGGAGAAGGGCAGAATGGCTGTCACCACCTGGGGAGCGCTTGAGGCTAAGGCCAGCCTTTGGTCCTTGCATTTGCTTTTACATCCCATAAGGACAGTGTGTGTGTGGGAGCTCTGCCTCAGGTGAGCCCAGAGCCTCTTCTTTCCCCCACCCCTGTTTTAGACCCCCCTGACTTGGTCACGTGAAGAGCGTCAGCAATGGCAGTGGAGGAGCAAGGGCAGACGAATGATCACACTGTGCACCAGGAAGCACACAGACTGTGCACTGCGCCTGGCCCAGCATCTGCACAACCAAGCTTCTGTGACAACTGCCTGCCAAGGCCGAGCTCCCAGGGCCCCAAGTGCCTCGCGCTAGGCCCACCGCTCAAAACCAAACTGGATCAAGTCTCACACCTCCCATCAGCACCACCTCCTGACCCAGAAATTCAAAATTCCCCGAGTTCACCAGCCAACTCATGTCAGACCACAGTATTCCACCCATGGCTCCCCAAAATTCGTGTCCTTCTCACCCATGACATACGAGACCCCCCTCCCCACTAGCTCCAAGGCCTCACCTGAGACTCAAAGCGAATTCCTGTAGCTATGAGCCTATACACAATAAGCTACATGTTCCAAAGATACAAAGCTGGAACAAACGCAGCGTACGTGTTTTCATTTCATGATGGGGAGGCAAGGAAATAAACAAGATTAATTGGACCAAAGACAGACTGCAACCCAGCAGAGCAAACCTGAATCCTCAAGCCTGCTGTCCAGGATGTGATGGGGACAGCCTCACTCCTACGGCTTTGCTGGCCACAGGTGGGAATCTTGTCTCGGCAGCCCCATGAGGCCCTGCCCCATGAAGGACCTCCACCTGCATGCACTCTGCCTGACCACCGAGCACTTGGGCCATCCGCCACTGCACTCCCTGGCCACAGCAGAGAGCTGGCCTGGAAGAGGGGCAACCGGGACAGAATCCAGCGCCCCGACCGGGACTAGAACCCGGTGTGCTGGCGCCGCAAGGCGGAGGATTAGCCTAGTGAGCCACGGTGCCAGCCAGGTGTGGTTTTCAAATAAGTGGTCACCAGGAAAGGCTTCTGGCCAGCAGCTCTCGATGTGCAAGCGTTCCTGGGGCAGCATAGGCACAGTGCCACGGCGGAAGTCTACCTGGTGTATTCCAGGAACAGCAGGCAGGTCAGCGATGTCATCAAGGGACTGAGTGAGGGGAGGAGCAGTATGGGAAAATTTGGCAAGTTAGGGGCGGGGGTTGATCGGGAAGGACCTTGTGCGTCACTGTGAAAACTTCAGTTATCAGTCGGTGACGAGGGAAGATGCTACCAGGTTTGGAGCACAGTTGAGAATTGTCCAGACTGACATTTTTAAAAAAGATTTATTTATTTGAAAGTCAGAGTTACACAAAGAGAGGAGAGGCAGAGAGAGAGAGAGAGAGAGAGAGAGAGAGAGAGAGGTCTTCCATCTGCTGGTTCACTCCTCAAATGACTGCAACGGCCTGAGCTGCGCCGATCCAAAGCCAGGAGCTTCTTCCAGGTCTCCCACATGGGTGAAAGGGCCCGGGGACCTGGGCCATCTTCCACTGCTTTCTCAGACCACAGCAGAGAGCTGGATTGGAAGTGGAGCAGCCAGGACTTGAACTGGCACCCATAGGGAATGCCGGCACTGCGGATGACTGCTTTACTTGCTATGCCACAGCACCAGCCTGCAGCCTTCCATTTTTAATGGCTCTCTTTGGCCACTGTAAGGGGAAATGCTGGGGAGGGGAAAAGTGAAAGGAGGAGAGTGCTATGGGGGTACTGTAATAGCTCCAGTAGGGAGGCACAGCTGCTGTAGCCAAGGCGTTTGCAGCAGAGGGGCGACAAGGAGTCACGTGCTCACACAGAATGAAGGCAGTGCCTTCAGAATTGGATTCTGTGTGTGAGGACAGGGAGTCAGATCTACTTGCATTTTGGACTAAATGGCCTGAGAGTCTAGGACTCTGAAGGTTCCATTTGCAACCTGTGTGCAATGGGACTTAGCAGCAGGTTTTTCAATATTTGAGAGTTAGGCATAGCAGAAGCCCATAAAAATTGTTTGGGCGCCAGGATTTGTAAAGAAGTTTACGCGTCTGGGCTACAGGGTTTAGCTTAATAAGTAAATAAATCACATTCAGCTGGTTTTCTCCAGGAATTACGTGGCTTTCACCTGGACACTTTGAGTCAATGACTAGATGTCCTTTTTTGTGTGTTAGCTGTTGAAAAGGTAATGCTGTATTTAGTCATACCTACATAAAAAATCCCGCTCAAACTTACTGTCTTAAACAGCATGTATTTTAGTAGCTGAAGGTGTTGGGGCAGGCATGTGCTGCATTGGTAAGACACGGTTTGAGATGCCCACATTCCATGTCTGGAGCGCCCATATTTGAGTCCTAGCTGTGCTTCTGATTTCAGCTTCCCATGAATGTGCACATTGGGAAGAAGGAGATGTTGGCCCAAGTGGCTGTGTCCCTGCCACTACTGTAGGAAACCCAGATGGAGTTCTGGGCTTGCTTCAATCTGAACCAGCCCTGGCTGTTGCAGGCATTTTGGAAGTGGGTCAGCAAATGAAAAAAATCTCTTTCAAATAAATAAAAATGAAATACATAAATAATTAAAAAGTTAAATTTTTAGTGGGCCAGCAATTTGTGCTGGGCTCAGCAGGTGGGTTTTCTTGCCCTGTTTACTTATCCACATACCGTCATCTAGTGGCTCAGCTGGTGCACATAGCAGCCTATGTCCAGGCGCATCACCTAGGAAGTGGGGTCTGAGTGGGATTAAACAGAGACTGCAAGATGTCTTGAGGTCTACCCTGGGATGGGGTACACTGTCACACTCAGCACATTCCATCAGTCAACGCAAAGTCACAGGAGCTACCAAGCACTTGTGGCCTTTTTAATCTACCACATACCAAATTTGTGGTTTGCAGAAAATAAAGAGTAATTGATTGTATAGATTTTATGTTAGCATCACTCTTGGCTTCTTTCTTTATCCTTGTGTTTACACTTTATTTCACACACACACACACACACACACCCCTACTTCTTAGTTATTGTCTCCCTTGTCTTTCTACACATCACAGAACTATCTTCACCTACTGCTATTTATTGCACCATAATTTCCCACTGAATTCTTTCTGCTGATATTTCAGATGCCTTGTTGTGAAGAACTTTGCCCTTAGCTTTGTGTGAATTTGTGTAGTAGCTCCCAGCTTCATGTGAACTCAAAGTAGTTAGCAGATACTTGAAGGGCTCATATTTCCCACCTGGGATTGGTAGGCCTCTCTCCAGAGGCTCCCTCCCTCTCCATTCCATGAGAAATGTTAAGAGTGAGAAACCACAGGACCGACTCCAAGGATACCGTGGGAGTGCTTGATTCTGGTTTCATCGCTGTGAATTGATGGACTTTGAAACTCACACAATGGAGAGAAATGAAAACTATAGAACCAGGGGATTTAGGAGGAAACTTAATCTCGGCTTGTGGTTTGCTTGTTCTTCCAAGTAGCCGGAGACTGAAATAGATCCCACTGTAAAAACGAACCCTGATGTCCTCACCAGCTGAAACATGATCTGTCATGATCTGGTTTCTCTGAGAGTTTCCTGCGATCTCTCCTGATGTCTAACTCCGGAGCCAAGTTCCAGGAGAGCCACTCTATCATTGAGGATGAGCTGCCAGTTACTCCCAGGGCATGGCAGCTGCTGAGAGGAGCACTTATGGGGTCGGTGTTTGGCTTAGTTTGGGTACCACCTAAGATGCCCGTATCTCACAGCCAAGTACGTGGACTGAAGTCTTATCTCTGCTCCCCATTCCAGTTTCTTGCAAATGTAGTTGGGCCTCTGCCACCCACATAGGGGGTCTAGATTGGGTTCTCTGCTCCAGTTCTGGTTGGTGTGGGCTTTTGGGGAGGGAGCCAGCAGATAGGAGATGCGCTGGTCTTTCATCTCTCTCTCTCCCTCTTTCTTCCTCTGTCTTATACACTATGTCGTGGATTCAACTAAAATAAATAAACAATTAAGGGAGAGGTCTTCCTGTAAACAGCAAGAGGAAACATAGATTTATTTTACAAAATCTACCTTGTTTAAAATGGCAGGACACAGAGCAGAGCAGAGCAGGTCAAATCCTAGGCACACCAAGGGATGCTGGAAGCTGGGGAAAAGCTGCTTCCCACGCCTCCCCCGGATCAGTGGAATGGACCTTTGGAACAGTTCACAGAATCCTGCAGACGGAGGAAGGGCTGTCTCCCTGAGCTTAGCATGTGTGCAGACTGAAAGTGCGCACAGTTTGAGGGAGACAGGCAGTGGCCTTACTCCAGGCATTAAGAGTGGACAGCGAGAAGTGGCCACCTGCTCACATGTAGTGCAGGGAGCACTTGCAGGTGGCGATGTGGTGTATGTGAGAGGAGAGGGGTTTCGACGACTCAGTTAACTTTTAGGGGGAAGAGCAATGATGGGGATTTAGGAGCTCTCCATTCTTCCGTCCTGAGCGCGCCACACAGCTAGTAATGCTGCTCACCGGGCACAGAGTACTTATATGTAGCTGTGAGAATGGTGCTATCTTCATTTAAGGACAGCTATATCAAAGAAAAAAAGGCAAAAAATCAAAACAGTAACTGGATTTCTCTGCATAACTTGGACTGTAGAAGCTGACTCCCAACATCTAACTTTAAAAACTTCACACGTATATGGGTTGGGTATTTGGCCATCACTCCGGATACCAGCATCCCATATCAGAGCGCCTTGTTCACGTCCCAGCTCCTCTGCTTCTCACCCAGTTTCCTGCTGATGCACACCTTGGGAGGCAGCAGGTGGTGTTTCTACCAACCATGTAAGAGACCACACTGAGCTCTGAGCTCCTGGCTTTCTTTGGCCTGGTCTGGCTCTTGCTGTAATGGGCATTTGTGGAGTGAATCTCTGGCTGGAATCTCTCTCTCTCTGTCTTTCAAATAAAATGAAAATAATAAATTTCTACTTAAAAATTGAAAACATAGAAATTTAAAAAAATTTTACAGCGAACATCTTTATACCCACTATATGTCTTCTCCTTAACATTTACCATACTTATCTTAACATATCTATCAATCTGCACCCACCCCATGCACTCATCAAAACATTATTTAGAAAAGCAAAACAAAAAAACTTCATTGCAAGGATACAGGATAGTTTATAGTTACCAGAAAAAGATGGAGACGGGCTTGGAAAATATTCAGGACAAAAGGGAGGTTAGGAAATGAGAATCTGGGGCCAGATGATGTCCCAAACAAGACTGTGTCAGGATATCCCCTGCATCAGGGTGTTGCCGGGGTTGTGTAAGGGCCACCACTGCTGTGGGAACTGGTTCTTGCGGCCACCACCAGACTGGGTTCCCCACTTTCTGATGGGTACAGCTGATGGGCTGAGCTATGATCTGTGTGAACATCAAGCCTTGTCAGTAGGTGGTGACACTCACTGCCTCCCACTCAGACACATGTGATGGCAAATTACCCAGGAAAAATACTCAGAGGCGGTGCAGTCAAAATCACCCTACAAGTGTTCTCTAAAAAGCAGGGGAAGAAGGGTAGATGGATGAGTGAGTGGCTGGATTGATGGATACATGGGTAGAGGGATAGTTGGGTGAGTGGCTGGACAGATGGGTGAGTGGATGGATTGATGGGTAGATGAATGGATGGATGGATACATGGGTAGATGGATGAAACTGAGACTTATTAGAGACTTTGTGACTGGTCCAAATCTACACAGCTGAGGCAGCCGAGCTCTGTTACTTCCAAGCCCCATGAAGATGCAACTCAGACCCATAATTTTTGGCTCTTCTATCTTGTGTAGCCTTTGGAGACCCTGGCTGTGTTCAGGTCTATTACATGAAGTGGTGGCTTTACAACATGCCTGAAATTTCTGTGATATTCTGTTAAAAGACGTAGTATATGTCCTCTTCCCTTGAACTTCAGTAGAACTTTATGACAGCCATGATGAACAGACGCAGCACAGGTGGTACTGCATGACTCCAAGGTTGGCTTAGAGAAGGCCCTGGGGCATCATTTTGATGCTCTTCAAACAACATTGTAGACTTCAGCACACTTCCTTCTAAACGTTTCATTTCTTTAAATGTAAAGCTTACAGACAGTGAAATGCCTAAATATTTTTAAAGATGTATCTATCCATTTGAAAGTTAGAGTTACACAGAGAGAGGGAGAGAGAGAGATCTTCCATTCGCTGATTCACTCCCCAGATGGCCACTAGGGCTGGGGTTGGACCAGGATGAAGCCAGGAGCCAGGAGTTTCATCCGGGTCTCTCATGTGGGTGGCAGGGTCCCAAAGTCTTGGTCCATTAGCAGGGAGCTTGTTCAGCAGTGGAGCACCTGGGACACAAACCGGTACCCAAGAGGGATCCTGGCACTGCAGGCAGTGGGTTTCCCCACTATGTCACAGTGCCAGCTCATTTGTCTATTTTTATTCATGAAGCGTTTGCCCACATTTTTTTATTAAAAAGTGCATTGCCTTTGAGGTGTAGGAGCCCTGTGTTTTTCCTGGACACCAGACTCTGTCAGATACACGCCTTGTGACTGTTTCCTCCTGGGTGGTGGTGTGTCTATTCATTTTCCTAATGATAAGCTTTGATGAACAGAGATTATAAGTTTTGGCAAAGTCTAATTTATTAATTTTTCTTTTATGATTGCATGTCACTGATTTGATGCTATTGGGCTCACTTGGGGAATTCAGAGTAACTTCCCATCTCAAGAGCCTTGGCTTTCATCACACCTGCAAATTCCGCTTTGCACGTAGAGTTTCACCTTCACAGGATCTGGGGACTGTGGTGTAGACACTGGGGGAGAGGCTTGTCTGTGGCAGCAGAGTACCTATTGTTTGCCTATCATCATTTATACTTTCCAGGTCTTTTATAATGAATATTTTTATTTTTATACTCAGAAATTGACAATACATTTTTTTAAATCAGAGATTCTCAGATATGGTACAAACAGGTCATCCTGAAAATATTCTTTCCATAAAACATACTTGTATTACTAAGCTCTAGTCATGAAATAACTGTTTGTTGTTGACTTGACATATAGGAACATTAATCTCAATTACTGTTATTTGGCTTACTTGTATACTTGTTTATAACAAGTCTATGCAATTTAACATGATGTATTTGAACATTAATCTTAACTATGGTTATTTGGTTTGTATACTTGCTTATATTGTAACAAATGTATATATAGTAAACATTATATACTTATATTATAACAAGCATATATAGTAAACATTATACACTTGCTTATATTAGAACAAGCATATAGTATAACATTATATACCTGCTTTTATTATAACAAGTATATTTAGTATATCATTATACACTATTAATGTATAAAAATCTCAAGATTACAATGCTTAGATTTGACCAAGTTCACATTGCAGAATGTTGCTTTATATGTTTTGTTTATTTACTTATTTATTTATTTTTAAGATTTATTTATTTATTTGGAAAGAGAGAGATCTTCCATCTGTTGGTTCACTCCCCAAATGGCTGTAATGGTCAGAGCTAGGCTAGGCTGAACCGAAGCCAGGAGCCAAGAGCATATTCCAGGTCTCCCATGCAGGTGCAGGGGCCCAAGGATTTGGGCCATCTTCTACTGCTTTCCCAGACCATAGCAGTGAGTGGAGCAGCTGGGTCTCGAACCAGTGCCCATATGGGATGCCAGCACTGCAGGCGGTGGCTTTACCCCCTACGCCACAGCGTGGCCCCAGCTTTGTGTGTTAATTTTATGAAGTTCCTTATTTTATGGGTGCTTACACCATAACTTCATCATGGATCAAATACAGTTTAGGAAAGACACATTATCATGAAATGGCTTTGAATTCTTACAAATCACTTTGTTAGATCTGTTTTTTATTTTAGAGAAAGTATATTTACCACAGAATTAGTAGTTATTCCTATAGTATTACATCAAAGTTCCATCCATGTCTCACTTTATCTTTTAAATAAGCTTAACAATCACTTGTGTTTTAAAAATTATTTATGTATTTATTTAAAAGGCGGGAGGGAGAGGGGGATGGGTGGGGGAGAGAGAGAGAGACAGAGAAGAGAGAGAGAGAGAGAGAAGAGAGAGGGAGAGAGAGAGAGAGAGAGAGACAGAGAGAGAGAGAGAAAGAGAGATTTGCTATTTACTTGTTCACTCCCCAAATATCCACCACAGTGGAGCTGGGTTGGACCAAATCCAGGAATCAAGAACTTAATCCAGGTTTCCCCCAGGTGTGCACTGGCAGGAAGCTGGAATCAGAGCAGAGGCAGGACTGGAATCAGGCACTCAGAGATGAGATGCGTGTGTCCCAGCTGCTGTCTCGACAATTGTACCAAACGCCTGCCCTGTCCCTTAAGGATCATTAACCATATAGTGAGTGGGTTTTTTTTTCTTTTGTGAAGATCTTGAATGTACATCTGTTGAGTGAATGGAAATAATAAAGTCTTACTGGTATCTCAATGAGCACCTGTAGCTCAGGAAGAATGCACAGCACTGCTTTTCGTGAAAAGTACTGCTTCTCAAACAAGTTAGTGCTGGGGAGACGGTCTGTGTGCAAATCTGTTAAATGACTTCACAAGTGCAGAACACACACAGGTCAAAGATGTGTGCAAGGAATTGAAATAAAATCCATTTATAAAATATGTGTGTGGAAAAATATTTTAATATCTTAGTTTAGGCATACTATTTTTATTTTCATTTCATTTATTTGACAGGTATAGGTACAGAGAGAGAGAGGGAAAGACAGAGAGAGAGGTCTTCCATCTGCTGGTTCACTCCCCAAATGGCGGCGGCTGGAGCTGGGCTGATCCAAAGTCAGGAGACAGGAGCTTCCTCCAGGTCTCCCACGTGGGTGCAGGGGTCCAAGGACTTGGCCATCTTCTACTGCTCTCCCAGGCCATAGCAGAGATCTGGATCGGAAGAGGAGCAGCCAGGACTAGAACCGGTGCCCATATGGGATGCCAGTGCCGCAGGCGGAGGATTAACCTATTGCGCCACAGCGCCGGCTCCTAGACATACTATTTTTAAGTAGATGTGCAGCTACATTGATAAGTGAAAGCAAAAGGACTTTATTTGACAGTTTGTAAGATGTATAAATTCCATTTGGCCGCATATTCCACTCTTCCATCTCTCTTTGAATAGTGTCCATTGGGAAAGTAGGGCTCATCTTATATTTGGGGTTGTCTCATGTTCAGGCATATGCAAGGGTTCTTCAAGGAGTTCATGGAAAACGGAATGCAAAGATAAATTTTATTGCAAAACAGTTTGAAATCATGCATACTGTTTTAATAACATGCATTTCCATGAATGCTCCATGGACATACCTCTTGTATTGTTTTTAAAAATTTTTTTATTTTAATATTTAATTACTTTTTAACAGACTCAAAGTGGTACAATTCTAAGAACATCATGACGTTCCCTCCCTCCCTCCCTCCCTCCCTTTTCTTTTTCCTATCCTCCTTCCTTCTCCCTTTCTCTCTTTTTCCTAGTTTTTGAGATAACACATTTTAAATTTACATTACAGTAAAAAGGCTTTTTAAAAAATTATTCATTTATTTTAAAATCAGAATTACAGAATGAGTAAGAGAGAGAGAGAGAGAGAGAGAACTTCCATCCACTGATTCACTCCCCAAGTGGCTGCAACAGCTGGAGCTGGGCTGATCAGAAACCAGGAGCCAGGAGCTTCTTCCAGGTCTTCCACATAGATGCAGTAGCCCAAGCACTTGGACCATCTTCTGCTGCTTTCCCAAGCACATTAGCAGGGACCTGGATCAGAAATGGAGCAATTAGGTCTTGAATTGGTGCCCACATGGGATGCTGGCACCATAGGTAGCAGCTTTACCCGCCACGACACAGCATTGGCCCCCATTAAAAAGGCTTAATACTTCACTGAAGAGTAAGTTTAACAAGTAAAAAACAATAAGACCCTAGTTTAGTTGGAGTATAGATAATGGCTATAAATAATAGTTGAATGGAAAAAGGACCATTTCATCCATATACATTTTAAAATAATTACAGATCATTTCAAACTATAGCTGTGTAACATCCTTAATCATCAGTTCTACAAAACTATATTTCTAGCAATATTGATGACACACAGGCCTTTTTTTTTTTTTTTTAATTTGAGCTCCCACATAGGAGGGAGAACATGTGGTATTTGTCTTTCTGGGTCCGGCTTAGTTCACTCAACATGATGTCCTCCAGTTACATCCATTTTGCTGCAAATGGTAGAATTTCATTCTTCCTTATAGCTGATTAGTATTCCATTGTACATACACACCTGTGGGGAGCAACTCGGACTAGACTCAGTTACTGGAATTAAGACTTATTCTATGCGTCTGCTCTCCCACAATATGGCGCTGGGAGAGGAGGAAACAGCTTCTACACAGCTGCCTCCAGTTCAACCAATAAACAGCAGGACCTGCTCCTGATTGGAGGAGAGCAGCGTACTCGGTGTGTGGGTAGCAGAGTTGGGATTGGTGGAAGAGGACTATAAAGGAGGAGACAACATGCACCAGGAACATCTATCTGAAGGAACACCTGAGGAACATCTGAGCAGCCCCCAAGAGAGCCGGCCGGCGGTGTGCCGCTTCCCTGCGGAAGTGGGGAAAGTGGCAGGGGGCCCGCCCCTCCACGGAGGTGGAAGGGTCGGTAGCCAACCCGGGAAGAACCAGCAGCAAACCCGGGGAGGGCCGAGCAGACAGAAGAACAGCGCAGGGTCCTGTGTCGTTCCTCCGCGAAGAGGGGGAGCGACACACACCATGTTTTCTTTATCCATACATCTGATGGTGGATACCTTGGTTGATTCCAAGTGTTGGCTATTGTGAACTGTGCTGCTGTAAACATGGTGGTGCAGGTACCTCTGATGCATCGTGTTCAAGTCTTTTGGGTATATACTCAGTAATTGGATTGCTGGATCATATGCCAAGTCTATTTCTAGTTTTTAAAGAGATTGCCACACTGTTTTCCATAGGGGCTGCACTAATTACCTTCCTATCAACAATGTCTAAGGGCTCCCCTTTTCCCAGTCTTGCCAGTATTTGTTACTGTGTTTTGGATTCTAGCTATTTGGACAAGGGCGAGATGATATCTCATTGTGATTTTGATTTGCATTTCCCTGATGGCTACTGATGTTGAGCATTTTTTCATAAATTTATTGGCCATTCGTATTTGTTTTTTTGACAACTGTCTATTGAAGTCCTTTGCCCATTGCTCAGCAGGGTTGGTTGTTTTTTATTGTTGAGCATTTAAGTTGTTGATATATTTGGGATATTTTTCCTCTGTTATCCTACGAGTTGGGATTTGTTTGAGATGAATTGGGGTTGCAAACACAACTGTTCACCCTGGCTTTCTCTGATCTCAGTTTTGTCTCATAGTGAGTGGGCCATGTCTTCCTGTACGCTCTGTGGGCCCAGCTGTACAGAAACACCTTGGAGGGGCCCTCACATGTCACCAGCTATCCCTCCATCAGCCCTTGGAAGAGACTTGAAGGAAATAGGGAAGAGGATGTTTATGGTCCACGGACAAGACCCATCCCGTGAAACAGAATCACTTTTATTGTCAACAACAAAGAGGAACTTGTATAAATGTCGAGGGACATGTTTGATCTCTTTCGTCGAATTTGTTGTTGCTGTAAAACAACACGAGGGCAAAGTTAGGGACATAAAGTAGATAAAGACAAATTTAAAACAGACACTAGAACGCATTCTTGTTTCCTACTTTGAGAACCATTTGAGTGTAGCCTCCAAGAAGACAGAGTGCACGTGGACCCCGCCAGGCTCCCAGGGAAAGAGTTAATGACAGAACTGGCCCTGGAAGAAGCTGGCTGTTGGAGATGTGAATTGGTTTTGTTAGGCCAAATGCATTTATCCTCTCAAAAATAGCCTGTGTCATTATTTTTTCTGCACACAACTTGACGTGCGTGGACTCAATCAGTCTGTGGAACAGATTCGTGGAATATTGGAGGAAAAGCAGAGGATGACAGCATGGGAAGAAACCTAATTCATTCAAGGTGCTGACACAAGGCATTTGATTTCTCTCTTCTACTTACTCAGGCTCTCTTGACCTTTCTTGGGGATGTCGGCCCCAGGGTAGTCATGAACTTGAACAGCCAGAGGAACACTGATTTGACTCAGCCTACTGCCTTGGTCCTTGGAGAAATGCAAAGAACCAGCTCTTGGACAGAGCCGACTCTAACTTTTGCCAGCACATGCTCCAGTAACAATGAGACTGGGCTGGGGATTACCTCTCCTGGGACTGAGCCCAGCACAGCTGGCCCAACTCCATCCCACCCAACCCAGAGACATCGAGGACGCCAGAAATAACAGATGACAGGGGCAAAACTCGTTTGAACTGTGGACCCTGGCTAACTAAGTCTTTTCATGGTATTGGGGGTTGGGGAGAACACAGGAGATGGGGACTGGGGCAAACTCAGGATTCCTTTTTCTTGACTTCAGTAAAGCAGCTGTTGGTCCCTGGGTTGCCTCTACATTTTGGGCTGTGTACTTGGAATATTTCATCTTTCTTTCTCTCTCTCTCTCTCTCTCTTTTTTGACAGGCAGAGTGGACAGTGAGAGACAGAGAGAAAGGCCTTCCTTTGCCGTTGGTTCACCCTCCAATGGCCGCCATGGCCGGCGTGCTGTGGCCGGTGCACTGCGCTGATTCGAAGCCAGGAGCCAGGTGCTTCTCCTGGTCTCCCATGGGGTGCAGGGCCCAAGCACCTGGGCCATCCTCCACTGCCTTCCCGGGCCACAGCAGAGGGCTGGCCTGGAAGAGGGGCAACCAGGACAGAATCCGGCGCCCCGACCAGGACTAGAACCTGGTGTGCCGGTGCCGCAGGTGGAGGATTAGCCTATTGAGCCGTGGCGCCAGCCTATTTCATATTTCTAATCCTCAGGTAGGGCGGATGCTGCTTAGAGATCTTAGGGTGTAAGTGACAACTTATTCTGACAATAGAAGGGATTGATTGCAAGCATGTGGGAAAGTTCAGAGTGTTCTGGGAAAACTGGAGATCCTTGCTTAGCGGGAGGACGGCATGGTCAGCTTCTGGGATGGAGGTGTCGGGACCCCACTCGCTGGGTAACTGTGGTGTTGCACAGATGCGTGTGAGAGCTGCTACCTGCTCCCGCGCTCTTCTGCTCAGAATTAAAATTCCAGGGAGGGAGAATCCATCTCGGGTGAGCAGAACCCCTTGATGTCTTAGTGTGACTTACATAGTGGTGGGTGCTGATCACCTAAAGCGAAATACATGTGTTGTTCAGAAGTGCAAAGCACAGTCGTGCTCCCAGACAGAGCCTTAGAAAGCTTGCCCTAGCCTTATTCTGCAATGGAGCAGCAGTGAGGCACAAGCCAGTGTTGTGTCTGTCTCAGAGGCTACGCTTGGCCACGCGAGATAATTTACAGGCAAAGAAAGCTCAAGTACGCTGCTCTATCACTGCTTGCAAACGAGAGAGGAAAGAGTTGAGACTGGAAGCTGAGGAGCAGACGTGGATGGGAAAGGAGACCGTTTGATTTGTGAGCGAAAAACTCTCAGGGTCATTTTCTCAAGTGCTCTCCTGCCAAGGCACCCGCAGTCCCCATCAGCTGGCTTTGCTCAGACTTCTCTCCTGCCTCGCTGAGCTGCTCCCGTTTTCAGCTTTTCTGTTTCTACGCAGGAACTCCTCAGGCCTCGGATGCGGTTCTCTTTTCTGTGTCAGCTTTCGACCTCAAACGATGACCCCCTCCTTGGGTCTGAATTACAAGTTCAAGTCCAGGTGGCTCAGCCTGGCCTCCAGGGGTCCTTCTACCTGGGCCCTACCCTACCTTAGAGTCTGGCCTTTTGTTCCTCTTGGTGCCATCATTCAAGGCCATTGGCTTATCCCTTCTTCCAACACAACTCCCAACATTCGCTCACACTAGTTCACCTTCCAGAACATTCCTTCTTACTCTGTGCCATAGGCAAATCTCCCTTGTTTTTGCACAGTTCCTTGTATAGCTAGAAGAGCTTCTATGGGACTCATCATTTTGCTCACCACTGTTTCCCAAGAGTTGGGCTCTTATTTATTTGAGATAATTTCTATGGCCCCTAAGCACATACTATTTTATAACTGTGATTATCTCACCCCCTGAATTTCCTGGAAATTTTTGGAAGGAGAATCTTTTGGAGTCTGGGTAACAGGTTTGCAGCAAGTATTTGTTCAGTCATCTTGTTCCAAAACTACGATCTGTGGAACACCACACTTGGAAGAGGATGGCTGTGCCTCTTCCTGCTCATGTGTTGTCTCAGCCCAGGTCCACATGGCGGAGCCTTGCTGGGGTGGATCCAGACTGCAGTGAGCCTGACCCTCTTTTTCTGCTCTCCCTGGTTGAGACCTGTGGGGCTTCCTGGGAAGGTACAGAGCAGAACGTGGACCATGGAAGTCCTTCTGAAAAAAGGGAGACACCTCCAGGGGGATCCCCAGAAATTGGTTCCGCGGGTTGCCAGTAAACTCACTACCATGAAACTGCCCGCTGCTTGGATGGGGTCCAGCAGCTCCCTGTGCTGGTCTGGTCTTGACTCCGTGGGGGAGCCCGGGTCTTCTCCATCCTTGCATTCGTCCACAGAGCACCTTCCGGCCTCAGCTCTGTGAATGGAGCTGGCAGGACTAAGTCACAGGTTCTCCCCATGTTGAATTTCCATAACCAGGAGCCTCAGACGCCTGCCTTAGGCCCGGGAGACACAGGCACACAGGACTGAGGCCCCACATCCAGCCCAGAAGTAGCAGGTCTCCTCAGTGCAGGGAAGCCCAGGACAGGAAGAGGGGCGCAAGAGGGTGGGCCTGGGCAGACCAGGCAGCTGAAGAAGGCCAAGAAGCTGCTGCTGACACATTTGAAGGGATTGACCATTCATGCCTTCTACTGCTGTCTCATTAATGGAACTCACACATGAAGCGGTTGTCTGGGGAAGGCTCTTAAAGTTAACTTTCCTTAGAGCTTGCTCTCAAAGTCATGTAAAGCTTTTTCCTGTTTGCCTTTGGAAAATGTCTACACTACATCCTGACATTGAAGCTGCAGCCCTAACGGGGGTGGCTCGTGTGAGCTGTAGGTTCTTGGCCCCTGGGAAAGGAAAGCCAACTTAATCTGGTAATATCTTTCCTAGGCTTGCAGGAAATGGGAGGGAAAAAAAAGACAATTAAGCGACACAAGCAACTAGTGTGCTTTCCTTTAGTATTCTCAGTAAAACAAATGTGTATGTGTTTGCAAAGTTTCGAGGGTCTGGTTTAAATAAAACAGTTAACCCCGAGAAAGCCGGGAGTCCAGTGTGTATTGAGAGAACTACAGGGCTTGGGTGGGGCGTGCTCTGTAGCAGCCAGGATCTTGGCATTTCAGCACATACACCAATCTCTGGTTTATAGGCGGGTGGGAGCAGTTACGCAGAGGGTGGGGTAGACAAAACAAAAAGGAGTACTTGAATCGTGCTTGGAAAAAATTTTTTTGGATTCAGCAGGAGCCAAAACCATGGGAACTGGCCTATATTCGTAGGGTTTAAGAGCGATCCAAATAGGCTTTCCATGGAGTGCAAGTATGAATAGCACCAGACGGCAACCAGACACCAGGGCTCTGGTCTCACCTCCCCAGAAACTGGCACAGCACTGAACAGCGTCACCACACTGGACCTCAGTCCTCCTCCACCCCCGGCAAGGACGAGTAGTTCTAGCTCTGACGTTCCCTGATACCAAAGTCTCCTTAAAGGGCTTGTCTGAGGTCCATGGTCCCCCTTGAGGTGGGTTTCCTGGGGGGGTCAGCAGAAGTGAGGGCTCTGGTTGGGTTGATGGCCTGGGCTTGCAGGGCTCCAGCTCCAGACGTGGCAAGTGTGGAGCGGCATGGAGACTGGACACGCTGGTGACCGCAGCAGGACTTCTGACTGCCTGAGGCACAGGTGCACACAAGGTCATCCTGGATGCATGTCCTGTTTCCTCTGCCTAGACATCTCTCGCCAGGGTGGGGGTCATGGTGCAGCAGGTGAAGCCTCTGCCTGCGGTGCCACATCCCACATGGGCGCTGGTTCATGTTCTGGCTGCTCTAGTTACGATCCAGCTCCCTGCTACTGGCCTGGGAAAAGCATCAGATGATGGCCCAAGTGTTTGGGCCACTGCTACCCATGTGGGAGACCTGGAGGGAGCTCCTGGCTTCCGTCTGACACAGCCCTGTACGTCGGGGGGAGAACCAGTGGATAGATCTCTTTCTCTCTGCCTCTCTCTCTGATTTTCAAATAATCAAACCTAAAAAAAAGATGCTGTTGTGTTTGTGACTCTGCAATTAAGAAAAGCCTGTGGTTTCAGGAGGGCACCTGTGTGCTGGCTCTCCTCGCTGTGGTGATGGTGACAGCTGGAAGAGGGACAGCAGTGGTCAACGACTGCAGGCTGTCTGCGGGGCCCTAGGCTCCCGGTGCCGCCTGCGTTCTGCTGTGCAGTCCTCTCACTGGTGCTGCAAGGAAGCAGCATCCGAGACAGCAAGGCCTAGAAAGGTTATGCAACCTCCAGGCCCAAAGAGATGGACTGGAATTCAGGTCTGTGGGATTCGAGTCTCTAACCACAAGGGGACACTGCCTCTAGTGCAACTGCTGAATTCGGTGCGCTGCACGTGTCAGTGTAGGACCTCCCTGCTCTGTGCGCTGAAGGATTTGCAAGGAGAGTTAAAAAGCCAGGGGCATAAACTTCTTAGCAAGCAGCAGGGAAACTATCACTTTGTATTCATTCCGGAAAGTGAGCGCGTTAAAAAAACAACCACCACCACCACCACCACCCAGTTAGGTATCAAATGGGAGGATGAGATTGCAAACATGGCTGCCACCTTTCCTGTGGGTAGCAAACAATCTACCTGTTCCTTTACATGTAAAGGTTCCTAAAATTTTTCCTCTAAACACACACACGTTATATCCCCCTTTCCTAGTGGATTTCTCCTTGTCCTTAACCAGCTTCCAGTAATTCCCTCAGTGTCCCAAAGATGTGTGATTTCAACATTTTCCAACACCCTTGGAGCACGGCACAAAGCGGCTGTTTGAATAAATGATGCATTTCCCCTGGTGGATTATTACAGATTACAGTACAAAGGAAACTTAAGTGGTATGAAGAGGGGGAATGGAATTTATTGTCTTTTGAAGAAAAGGAGTTAAAGATTTTCAGTCTATTCTTAAGGAAAATGATTTTCTGAATGGTTAAATCGAACCATATGAAACTGTCAATCTGTAAGTTAAATGTGGCTGAATAGCGGCAATTCGCGTACTACAATTTAATAGAGGTGTGTGAATCACTTTACCTCCCTAAGGTTTCTGGGACTCAGGAAGATGGGTTTTGTAATTTCTCGTTACATTTCCCACCCTCCACTCCAAGCATTTACGCTGTGAACCAAGAAGGAAATGAATGCAAACTCAAACCCTAGAGTACTTAGAAGGAAAGGTGTCCATGAATGATGTCTGATATTCCTAGACGGTGAAAATGGTTAACGTTTGAATTTGTTGCCATTCTTGTACGCTACTCTGCATTATTTTGTCACTAAGGTGCACAAGTAGCCAACTCCTACCTACCACGAGTAAGCAGGGAAATCAAAAGGGACTACACAACGCAATTCACAAAAGCTCCAGATCTAAATAAAAATGAGAAGATATGTCGCAGCTGAAGGCCAACTTGCTGCCAAGTCCCTGGTACATGCAGCCACTGGATCTGGTTTTTACGTCTGGGATTCTGTGCCACGTCGCTTCTGCCAGGTTTTCTGTGATTTCAGCCCAGGTAATTTCTGAGACAAATGTGAAATTAACGGGAACATCAAAATGGCTCAGATATTTCCATCAGCAGCTATCAGAGACAAATAAATGGACCACGGATGTAGTCAAGGTTCACCATAAGACAACCTGGAAGATGCACCCAGAGCTGCCTGGGGCTTCTTGGAGGAAGGAACACCTCAATGTGGCCATTTCCTTCTCGAACATTGTTTTAATGTGACACTGCCCATGGTCCTTCATCTTCTGCACAAAGCTCCAACAGGGTGGATTCCCAGACTTCTGCAAGAGCAGGTTAAAGCTAATTGAGTAGTATGATTGCTCAACGTTCACAGCTAGAGTCAGACTTGGTTTCAGGTAATTTCCTATTACAATGCTCGTGCTGTAGGGCTAATCGGTACCAGATGAAACTGAATACGCATGTTAAGTTTTAGAGGATGCCCCAGGCACATACTTTTATTCCACGCAGCTAATTTCTGATTGGCAAAGAAAAGCATTAAAGATCAGTCATATTTTTGTTTTCTTATTCCTTGGATGAAAAATTTAAGCACATAAATTTCTTAAACCATGTACTGAATTAATGTCTCAGACCCATGGAAACTTTTCTGAGCTCGTTTCAACTGAGTATCAAAGAAAACTCACATGGGCTCACTTGTTGAATCTGCCCACTGCTGCCCTGAGTGAAAACATAGTCGCAAGACGTGAATTTTGGATTCTTTGGTGAAGATGTCATTGGCCTTGGGTATGCCAGCTATTACGCTTGCTCAAAAACACAGGTTCAGGACAATTTCTACCTTTAAGGCAGGCATACTCCCTCCAGGTCTGCCACAGGGCTGCAGGGCCACACTTCCTCCTAGGGGTTACAGTAGGACGGCATTCAGCGTGTCCCTGCGGGTCAAGTGGATAGAGTCTTCGCGGTGCCCAGGAAGCAGAAGGGGCCAGCGAAGCCCCTGGGTCAGGTGTTGCGTTAGGAGGCACTTGAAATTGCAGCCATCAGCTCAGCACTCCCGCGCACTCCGACAATGTTCCTTTATTCGCCCGTGCACACGCCTGGTTCTGTCTGGAGCTGTAACACAGTTCCCTGCGAGCAAATCCCAGCCTCTCCCAGACAGGGAGGAGGTGGGCGGGGAGCAGTTTCATGAAACTCTCAGCCAGCGGACTACCCCAAAATAAGCTTTATTGCAAGAAAAGTGTCATATTTGATACAAAGACCTACAAAAACAGACAAAACCAAAAACTGTAAGTTTTTCCTCATAAACACTTGATTACAAATTTACACTGTTTTCCTTTTTTTTTTTTCAGTTATTAAAGGAAACCAAAAAACCCCCAAATGCTGGATATAACTGGCTAATCTTTGGTTGGCACAGGTGTGAGAGAACGGCCGAGCGTCGGCGTGCGCTTCGGCCACTTCACAAGCGCGGCTTGGTCGCTGGTCCCGGGGACGGGGTCTTGGGTTGAGAACACAGAGACACACTCTTGTTAGCACCACCTGGTACAATCTCGTTTTAAATGACTAAGGCAAACTAAACATCAATTCATTGTACAAACATCTCTCATACACAATAGGCTATGATAAAACGAGGCTTATGGTGTATAACTACAGTATTAATGAAAATTCTAAAAAAAAAAAACCTTAAAAACAACAACAACAACAACAACATATATTCCTTGGCTGCACTGCATGATTCGCTTGCACGTACATATGGCAATCTTGAAACAGCGTGAACATCATAAATGCACCATGAATCTAGACAGCACCAAACACTACAGAACGCCCGGCTCCTGGTCAGAGGAGTGGCGGTTCTTCAGCTGCCTGCGGTCCCACAAGTACGCGGCGCACTGGGTAGGAATGAGGTGTCGTGGGTAGCACGTGGGCTTCCTTGAGGTCACCGGAAGGAAATACAGTACAGTTTGGCCTGCAACGCTCACGGTCTCCCTAGCAGTCAGGGTATTTTGCTACAGCGATGCCTTCACCTTGGCTCGCCTGGCCTGGCGGCCCTGGGCCTGTGCCATGTGCACAGCTTCGCCTGGCTTCGCAGTCACCAGTCGCACGCCGGGCAGAGCCCCACAGGAAACATCATCTCTGCCGGCTATGGAATTTTTTTTTCTTTTTTTTGTAAAAAAGCACCTCTAGGAAGAAATAGCTCAAATTTATAAATCTAAAGAAAAACAAGTGAGTTTCCCTTTTTTGTTTACATAGCTTGTTCATTTCTCCATATATTACTGCATTAAAAATAAATAAACATCTATATTTTTTTAATTAGCGACTATAGCAAAATACCCAAAGTGTTACAGACTGCTAACAGGAAAAAAAAAAGCTCACATTATTTATTTATTTATTTTTTTGTGCATTTAGTGCCATATGCTGCTCTCTTGGACATTTAGCTTTTTTTTTAATTTTTAAAAAATATATTTTAAAATGAAGTTATATATATATATTTAAAAAAAATACAGTAACCACGGTTTGCCTTGGTACTCAAATCTTTGGCCACACCGGAGTCTACGCGATCCCCTCCCCGCGAGGGTCAGCGCTCCGCAGTCTGCGACACGGCAGGGAGGACGCAAGCGAGCGGAGACCCCGGCCCCAGTCCGGTCTCCTCAGCCGCAGTCGCCCCGGCGCGCATGCGCACGCGCACGCGCACGGCTCAGTCCTCAGTCGAGCTGGATCCGCAGGCGCATGCGCAGAGCCGCGCCCAGCTCCCCCAGGAGGTAGTCGTCCTCGTTGCTCCGCGCCAGCTTGCGGAGCTCCGCCTTCTTGTAGACGGGCACGCTGGCGATCTCCAGCGTGTAGGTGCCGGGCGCCAGCCGCCCGCGCGCCGGGTGCAGGTAGCTGAGGCCGTTCCTGCGGTGGATGCGGAAGGCGCCCGCCGCGTTGCCCTGGGCGATGACGTAGCGCACGTGGTCGTTGAGGGGCTCGATGGCCGGCAGGAGCTCCAGGAGGTGCTCCTTGGCGCCCAGGCCGGACGCGTTGAGCTTCATGTGCACGGGGCTGTCCATGGCCACGCTGTCCAGGCTGACGGGCGGGTCCTGCAGGGAGACACGAAGAGCGCGGGCAGTGCGCGCCCAGGCGGCGCAGGCGTCCCGAGCTCGGGGGCAGGCTTGTCAGTTTAGGAATCGTGTAAGAAAATCGTATTTTATTGATCTGGTGGCGTCGCAATGAGCAGAGCTGCCGCTGTGTCCAACAGCGGGGTCTAGACCCCCGGCAGGGGCATCGCGCCCCCCAGGCCCGGGGCTGGGCGTCCCTGAGGGGCGAGCGGGCTTGCGCCGGCTCCAGGTGAGGGCCGTGCGCCGGGCCCTGTGCAGGAGGGGGCCATGTTTCCAAGCCCACGTGGCCCAGCCGGTCAGCTGCTGAGGACATCTCTCAGTCAGAGCTGACCGAGGACTGGGGTCCGTAACGGCCGCCCACAGACAGACGCCGCCGGGCACTGTCCTGTCAGACTGCACTGCAGGCCTCTTCTCGTCCCCTTCACGGGCCAAGAAGTCCAAGCCAAGGAAGCTGGGTGCCCCGCTCTCGTACAGGGAGTGGGTGGGAAGGCCAGGGACCGCACTGGGAGCCAGGCAGGTGGTGCCAGGCCAGTCGGCTCCCCACTTTCTTAGAAACACCAGTAATGTCCGGCCGGCGCTGTGGCACAGCGGGTTAAAGCCCCAGCCTGCAGTGTTGGCATCCCATATGGGTGCTGGTTCTAGTCCCGGCTGCTCCACTTCCGATCCAGCTCTCTGCTATGGCCCAAGTCCTTGGGCCCCTGCACCCACATGGGAGACCGAGAGGAAGCTCCTGGCTTCGGATCAGCGCGGCTCTGACCGTTGGGGTCATTTGGGGAATGAACCAGCGGAATGGAAGACCTCTCTCTCTCTGGCGCTACCTCTCTGTAACTCTGTCTTTCAAATAAATAGAATAATTCTTAAAAAAAAAAAAAAAACAGTAATGCGAGGATAAGATTTTTGTGACAATAACTGTAATAAATAACTTGCAGAATGCAGAGACCTAGCTGGCTTATCTACTGAAAACTAAGATCTATGATGTGTGTGTACAAAACAAAGACATGGATATCTTTTGAAATAGTTTTGTTTATGTTAATCATTTCAAAACAATTATTTCCTAGATGAACATCTTACACCCTTCTTGTGCAAATCAAAACCTAAAACTAAAGGAAGTGATCTGAAGTCGTGAATTTTTTTTTAGTAACTATATAAATGGTTTTGTATGTTGACAGGAAATGATATGATCCAATAGAATAAGGTGCGAGTTAACAGCTCACAGAAAAGCAGGTAAGTGGTTCTTAAACATATAGACATGGCCTCAGGCTTCAAGTCGTGAGCCTGTAAGTCCTTCCCCTCAGGCTTTGTGTGTTTGGGCTAATAATTCATTTACCTGTCCTGACCACATTTGGTTCATTGTTCATCCATTAAATTCCAGGCCAGGCTGGCCTGCACTGTAATGGCATGAAGGGCACCGTCTAGGGGACCGCGCGTGGGGAGCAGAGCGAGATTTACTCACAGCTGTCGCTTCCGGCTCCTGGACGCTTCTCTTCCGCCGGCCGTCTTTCTTGGGGTAGCCGTTGATCTTGCACTCGTAGCATGCTTCCGGGGACAGCGCGTTTTCCTCGTCCACCTCCGTATCCAGTGACAGGTACTGCCCTTTGTTAAACCCCATTCCTGAGACACAGTGGCTGTTTACAAGGGCAGAGTACTGTTAGACTTTCTCACGGATACTGACCACCACTTTCCAGTGGCAAAGCAAAGACTTTTCAACGTAAACTCTTGAGATCATCACCATAAAATCTACTACTTTTCCCCTAACAACTGATACGTGAGATTCTCCCTTAACTCTGCAAGATCAGTCTCTGAGGGGGAACCCGAGGTTTCCCACATTTCCAGTCCTCACTGGAACGGAGTGTGTGGGTAACTCTGCTGAGGAGGAGGCCAGAGGGAATGCCGAGGGAAGTTTTGTTGCTTTGGGAACCTGAAGCCTCTGTTTGCTTCTGGCAGGGAAGCTTCCTGCTTTAGCAATGAGATTTTGGAAGCCATATTTTGGTGAGTGAAAGGTCAACCCAGTGGCTCTGTCCAGTCCTTGTCTAGACCGAGGCGTTTCTCTTCAGCACTATGATACACAATGCTGGACCGACTGTCCATGCTCCTCAGCATCGGCCTCACTACCCTGCACCCCGACTGCCCCCTCCACTTCCCATCCTTTGTGGTACTGCGCTTTACTGCCTTGATGGAAGGGTGCATGGGGCCAGTGCCGAGCGAGGCTGCACCAACACTGGCACGCTCCTGTGTCTGTGTAATCTGAAAACCCAGTGAGCAAGTGAGGAAGACAAATTCCTTCCACAGGGACTGAGGGGCCGGCACCTGCGAAGTTTGTACAAGAATATAAGGTGAGACCACTTCTGCCTCCACCTCACAGCCCAGGCATCTGTGGCAACATGGGAGCTGCATTTTAAGCATCTGCTGGTCTCTGGCCTTGGGTCAGACTGAATCATTCAGGCTGCTTTGAAAGGCAATGGTTTACGCTTGTATACAAGTCCAGTCTCAGGCTCACTGCAAAAGTGGTAGCTATGCCATGACAGTCTGTGCCTGCCTGGTGCTTACTCTTGTCTCCAAAGAGCCTGGATCAACACGGTTGCCAGGTGGCCTGGATTCTGAATGGGAGTAACAGCTGCCCTGTGCAACGACGCTTTCCTGTTCGTGGAGGTTGGTGGGTTGTCTTACCCCTGGCCCACTCTGTAGTATCCAGGCGGGCAGCCACAGAGGTAGCCTCCTTCTGTGTTGGAGCAGCCGTAATTGCATGGGTTCTTGGAGGATGAACACTCATTCACATCATGGCAGGCACTGGAGAACTGGTCGAAAGAGAAGCCGGAGGGGCAGGTGCACTTGTAACTTCCCAGAGTGTTGTAGCAGGATGCAGAGCCGCAAGCACTGGGATTGGAGCACTCGTTCTCATCTGTCAAAGCAATGCCAGAGGCACTTAGACTGCAAAGGGGCCACAGCCTGAAACACAGCTGCAGGGGCTGAGTACCTGTGACTGCATGAGGGAGATAACCCTAGGACCCTAGCACTTCCTTTTTTAATTAAAGAAAAGTTTTCATTTCTTTTTTTATTTGAAAAGCATACAGACAGAGAAAAACATACCTGTCTGCTGGTTCACTCCCCAAATGCCCACAACAGCCAGGGCTATGCCAGGCTGAAGTCAGGAGACTCCCACATGGGTGGCAGAAAACCAGGCACTCAAGACATCACCTGCTACCTCCCAGAATGCTGGATCGGATGTGAGCAGGGGGACCCAAATAGGTCCTCCACCCAACAGGGGACATATGTGTCTCAAGTGGTATCCTAACCCCTGAGCTAAATGCCCAACCTGGTGTCAATTTTTTTCTTTTACTCTGATGGTTGATTTACAAAATCTGAAACAGAAAATCTCACTAAATTGTGGCTTTAAAAACAACCTTGCTTTGCCCTTTGATTTGGACTATGTTTCTGAATAGGTAGTCAGCCCTTAGGGACAAATACGCACACTTTGCTTTTTCTGTTCTTAATAGAAGGTCCCTTCAAAAGCCAGTATCAAGCAAATCCAGAGAGAGAGAGAGGGAGGGAGGGAGGGAGGGAGGGAGAGAGGGAGGGAGGGAGATGGCGGGGGGGGGGAGGGAGGGAGGGAGGGAGGGAGGGAGATGGCAAGGGGAGGGAGGCATGGGAAACGACTGCTGTTGGGTCTGGGACTTCTTTTTGGGGTACTGAGAATATTCTGGAATTAACACTGTTGATGCTGGAACACCTATGTGAGAATACACTAAAAGCCACTTAACTGTGTACTGTATGGTATGTGAATTATATCACAATTTAAAAGGCCTGTATCTCTGTTTGTACCCATTCCTCCAGTAGTTCCCAGAATCTTCATTGTAGAGGCCAAGAAAGCATATAAAAATTTAAACACTT
Source organism: Oryctolagus cuniculus (assembly GCF_051225735.1). Taxonomy (NCBI): domain Eukaryota; kingdom Metazoa; phylum Chordata; class Mammalia; order Lagomorpha; family Leporidae; genus Oryctolagus; species Oryctolagus cuniculus. The sequence goes on from NC_142872.1 coordinate 18,668,778, forward strand.
TACATGTAAACACCAGAAATAAAAGCCACAAACTAAGATCAAGTGCACTAACAGCCGAAGAGTGAAAGGCTCAATGAGGATGCCACACTTCCACGGCTGGACGTGGGATGACGATGGGTTCTTGTTCCAGATGCTCTTATCATTTTTACCAATGCAAAGCCTGCTTGTGCTTTTAGCTTTGAAGACCGCTATTCACTCTGAACTGCTGGCTGACACAGAGCATGTGGCTTGATTGCTGTGGCCTTGAGTACAATCCAGACTTCACCCTGGGCATGGCTCATGCCGGCTCTGGAGGATTCCTTCCGTCTCCTGACGCCATCTGGAGTGCAGAGAGTCTGTTCCCTTCGAACAGGACAGCCCATGTGGGGAAACAGATCACGTGCGGTGGGTACGCACAGGAGCACTATGGCAGGGGGGAGGGAAGCACAGATCTGCAGTAGCTGAGGGAGATGATGGGAGATGCAGATGGTGTCTCAGGGAAGAGGCAGCCCAGACAGGAAACTGAACAACATTAAGGATGGGACAGAGGTTACGGAAAGGGGAGATGCTATTAGGTTTGCTTTGGTATCATGGTTATGCTGTCAGAATTAAATGGGACAGCTGCGTATAGGATTCACAATTGCTGAATAGAGAATATACTGGGATAATCTAATATGTGAACATTCTTAGCCTTGATTACACAGGGCCGAAAGTATATAAGTAAACTCCCAGTTACCTGGCTACACATGACATAAATGGAACTGCTCTTTAGTCTGTATACACAGACAACTTCAAGTTCTGCTACAAAGGCCCCTCTGCTTTCAACATCACATCTCACATTCAGATGCGTATTCCTCTTCCAGCAGGGGACCCAAATTACATTATAATTTAATAAAATGATCCTGCCTCGAATACAGTATTAGACATCGTGCTAGATAGAAAAATTAGCAGCAAATAAATGACCTGAATAAACTGCATTTGAACATACCATTTAACAAGACTATTTTAAGACTTAGTATTTTTGGAATTACCACAGTCTCCATATTTATATGCTTTGGAATCACCATAATGTACTTCATATTTGTTTGCTATAAGTGTGTATCAGGGTTAAAATTTTGTAGAATTACACATGTTCCTGCTTGAGAGACACTTTTAACTGACTCAAGTCTCACTAAGCTATGCTAGAGTTACTTCAGAAAGGCTATAGAAGGAGGAGGAATTCAGTCTGGTGGTTAAGGTGCCTGCGATTCCAAATCAGAGTACTTGGGGTCTGACACCCAGTCTGGCTCCTGGCTCCAGCTTCCTGCTGATGCAGACCCTGGGAGGCAGTGAGGATGGTTCAAGTTAACTGGGTTTCTGCCACCCATGCAGAAGACCTGGATTGAGTTTCCTACTCCTGGCTTCAGCCTGGCTCATATCTGACCATTGTGGCCATTTTGGGAAATGAATCAGAAGATGGTAGCCACTTCTTTCTTTCTCTGGTTCTAATAAATGGAAAAAAAAAGGCAACAGGAGTAGCGGGAAGTTACTGGTCGTAAGCAACAGATGCTTTCTATACTAAGACATAATTTTCTTCACATGCAACTGTTAATGAGATGTGCACAAGTGCAGTTTTGGATAGTTTTTTTTTCTAAAGATTCATTTTATTTATTTGCAAGAGTTAGAGAGAGAGGTAGAGATGGAGAGAGAGGTCTTCCATCTACTGATTCACTCCCCAGATGGCTGCAACGGGTGGACGTGCACTGATCCGAGGCCAGGAGCCAGGAGCTTCCTCTAGGTCTCCCATGCGGGTGCAGAGGCCCAAGGACTTGAACCATTTTCTACTGCTTTCCCAGGTCATAGAAGAGAGCTGGATTGGAAGAGGAGCAGCCGGGACTAGAACTGGTGCCCCTATGGGATGCTGGCACTGCAGGCAGAGGCTTTACCTGCCACACCACAGTGCCAGCCCCTTGAATAGCTTTGATACCTGCAGACAGCCATCGATACACTGGAATGCTGTAAACTCTCTATGGTCACTGGCTGGAAATTTCTTAAAGTAAATTTGAACGGAAACCTTTGAGTTTCATTCTTTGAAAGAACTTTTGGCTTTCTTCCATTGGTGGTAGTGTTAATACCACTGTTGGCTTACAATTTTATCTGCACACAGTATCTGATGCCCTGCCGGTTCTGACAGTTACCCTAGAATCATCTTCCTGAAATACTTGTGTATACCCCCCGCCACCATCACCCATATAAATGACTGAAGATATTCACACCAGTAGTGACAGATAAGACTGCTGTGGCCTTTCGATTTCCATTTTGCCATACTTCTGGCTCTTTGGCTAACTCGTTGCTTGCATTACATTCTGATGGCTCTTCCCTTCTATTTTTGCCAAATATTTGAGTTAAAATTCCAGCTGTGTCATGTGGATTCAGGGCAGGAAGGTCAGCAGTTTTCTTACGACAACAGCTGGACTCCTCAACTGTACAGAAGAATCTAGAGGTCCCTGCTCAGTCTACCCAGGACCTGCTGCTTGGAGGCACCCTCTTTAGAAGAGCACTGCTGGTCTAGATTTCTGCTCAGGTGTTCAGAGCTTTGCACTCACCTTTGAAGCCACTTCCCCCTCTACCTTCATGATCTCTCCCCATCAGGAAGCACCCAGGCTTCTGGGGGGCTCCAGTGTGAGCTGCACTCCTCAGGGAGTCTGCCCTGCCTAGGTGCCCATGACAAGATGGTATCCAGGGGCCCAGGGTGATGGTAAGTCAGGGCTCTGCAGCCAGGCGCTCAAGAGAAACTGTGCAGTGACGTCTCTGCTGCAGGTTTACAGGCAGAGACCACTGGAAACACAAAACCTTGAGAACGAGCTGATCCTGCCTGCGTGTCCCCATTTCCACTTCGTCTTTAAAAACAACAATTCTATTTAAACAGAAAGGATGTTTTTGCCTTAAGTTCCACAGAATCAACAAAGTTGTTCGTGAAAAAAAGTGGTGTGCCTGATATATATATATTTTTTTAATTTGACAGGAAGAGTTAGACAGTGAGAGAGAGAGAGAGAGAGACAGAGAAAGGTCTTCCTTCCATTGGTTCACCCCCCAAATGGCCGCTACAGCTGGCGTGCTGCACCGATCCGAAGCCAGGAGCCAGGTGCTTCCTCCTGGTCTCCCATGCGGGTTCAGGAGCCCAAGCACCTGGGCCATTCTCCACTGCCCTCCTGGGCATCAGTAGAGAGCTGGACTGGAAGAGGAGCGGCCGGGACTAGAACCCGGCTCCCATATGGGATGCTGGCGCCGCAGGCAGAGGATTAACCAAGTGAGCCACAGCGCCGGCCCCAAGCCTGATATTTTGTGAATGCTGCCATATAATCCGATTGTTTCTATACTGTTTTAACAGCTATCTAAAAACACACTGACCTCTGTATTCTAAGGAGAGTCCCTACTTGCCTTGTTTTATGAATCAATAAATCAGGCCATATGGAGTTTTGCAACTCTTTTTTTCTATAAACAGGAAAAGAAGGGAATGATATTTATCAACCTATTTTGACTAAAATTAAAACAATGATTAAATTTTTGAAACTACTTTGAGGGTGTAACTGATGGCTCCAACTGTCTTAGAACTCAGTCTTCGGGGCCGGTACCGCGGCTCACTAGGCTAATCCTCCACCTGTGTATTTGGGGTGACCTGGCAGAAGGTCTCGGTGTAGTCACCACGTTCCCAGAACGAGTTTTCCCTCCTCCGAAGTCTCGCTCGACTTTCTTCTCGACCCACCACGGCCGTTAGAGATTTCCTTTGAGAAGGCCATGGAGGACAAGGTCAGAGTGACTAGTGGATCACCGCAGTCCCAGCTGTGAGTGATGTGCGGAGGGATCTATGTGACTGCAGAGGACCAGGAAGCAGCGCGCCCTCTCCCCGTGGGCATGCAGCTCCGCTTCCCCTCGGCAACGCCAGACTCCGAGGTCAAAAGGTGCAGAGTGACGTGGCCGTGAAGTGCATTCACGTGTGACAAGGAAATGTGGCATGGGCTGAGCAGGTCAGCTGGCTGGTCAACTAGAGAGGAATGTTCTCCTGGATCTACCATCCCTTAAAAGGAGACTCTCCACGATAACTATCAGTGTAAGGAATGGAGCATGAGTGGGATGTCTTTTATTTTATAAACACTTTTGTCTGGAGTTGCCCGCGCCATCTGCTCTAAGTAGGTGCTTGTTCTACCTTAAATGAACCTCCCATTGTGCATGCAGCCGATGTGGCAGGGGCACAGCGGGCCATCCTCCCGAAGCTGATGTGGATGCCTGCAGAACTCCAAACCTAAGGATATCAAGTTACTAATAAAAAGCAGCTGACCCTGGCAAACAAAGATGATTCCTGATACCATCTTCATAGAGTTAAAATTATAGGTAGTAAAAATGTAAAATGGTGAAAGCCTTAGTTGAGTTCTTATCCTTTTTTTTTTTAAGTTTTATTTTAAAGGCAGAGAGGAGAGAGGGAGAGAGCGAGGAGAGGGAGGAGAGGAAGAAAGGGGAATTGGGGGAGAGAGGGAGAGAGAGAGAATCTTCCAATCCTGGTTCACTCCACATGAGGCAGCAATAGCTGTGTCTGGGCCAGGACAAACCCAGGAGCCTAGAACTCCATCCTGTTCCCCAGTGTGAATGGCAGAAGCCCAAGTACTTGAGCCATCCTCTGCTCCTTTTGCAGGCTCCTTAGCAGAGAACTAGACAGAGACTGAGGAACCAGGACTTGAACCAGTGCTCGTCTGGGATGCATCGGCCCCATGTTCTCACCTTAGCAGCATTTCAAATGTGCAGGTCTTCAAGCATTCACGAGTATAGACAGAATGAAACTGAATCCTCACATAGGAATGCTAGGCACTGGTTTCTAAGTCCCAGGATTCTCACTGAATGGCTGACACTTGCAGAGGGGAAGGCAGGTGCCGTGCACGGTACTCACCCACACACTGGTTCCACTGGTAGTGCTGGATGTATCCTTGAGGGCAGCCGCACCTGTAGCCTCCCAGGATGTTCTGGCAGCCATGCTGGCACCTGTGGTTTCCATCACACTCGTCCACATCTGCAAGAACAACGCCAGCAGCATCTTCACGTCCCGTCTCCTGCACGCCCCATGGATGATGACAAGCGCCACCCGGGCTAACTTGTGTCAGAAGAACAAGCAAGGCCAGGCACACACGGACGCCACAATGTCCTTGTCCAAGGCACACGGCTATTAGTCAGCAGTGTGCAAAGAGCGGTTTTGAGATAAGAAACCACCTCATTCTTCTGCTCTGCGCCAGACCACGGCACGCCAATGCTCTGAGTAACATCGTAATTTCAGCAAATCAACCATAGCAACCACAAATGTCGTGCATTTTGGACTGATTAACTGCATATGGTACAATTTATGCTGTTAAAAATATGTATGCATTCATACTTGTATTACATATTCCGGTAGATTAAAAAATGATTCACATGTAGTCCTCATCGTGGGGATCATACAAGCACTTACAGAGATACCTAAAAAGTATAATTGTTTTGGAAGTGAAAATTTTTATTGCCATTCATGATTAATTAGATGCAAATTCCTTTAAGTATGTGAGTATGCTATTTTTAGATGAGATGTGGTATTATGATACATATGGAATAATTTCTTTGCTCATATATGCAAACTCTTTTGGAATGACAACTGAGGCTTTGAAATGTACCCATAAAGAGTAAAATAAAATTGGCACGTCTGATGTGTGTGTAACAAATTTACATGGATAATTAATAAATGGTATCTTATGTGGATGGTCACGAACTGCACTCACGTGGCAAGCAGCTGTAGGTTCAGAATATTCTCATTGTCAAAAAGATTTCAAGTATAAAATATCAAAATGGAAATTTTTTAAAATAAAAAGTCACTTGGCTGAAAATGAGATATTTATGAAAGTCCTTTGATTCTTAGAAACATCACATTAGATTTTTGAATATATTTCAAGAATTCAAAATTACATATTTCTGAGAAGAATTTCAAAACAATCACTAGGGGCAGGTGTGTGGCCTAGCAGCTGAGCCGCTGGTTGGGATGCCCGTATTTCATACCACAGTACCCGGGTCGAGTCCCAGCTCTGTTCCCCTCTCCTGCCACTGCAAACCCGAAGTGGCAGCAGGTGATGGTTCAAGTAATCCGGTTCCTGTCAGCACCCTGGGAGATGAAGTTGAGTTCTGCCTCTCAGCTTCAGGATGCAGCTCAGCCCAGGGCCGTTTCAGGCAACTGGGAGTAAACCAGTGGATGGGAACTCTCTTCATCTATCTCTCTTGATGACTTTCTGCCTCTCAAATACAATATAAAAATAAAATGACTAAAATCAATAAAAACATACACTGCACGACCACAGAAAAATGTAGACAGGATGTACACTGTTTAGTGATGTTGGACGCCGAGTATTTTATGAGGGATACCAACCTTAGTACATTTGTCTTGTACAGTAGCACTTGCACTGTGCGTACTGATGACCTATATGGCATTTAAAATCTTTTTTTAAAATTTATTTATATAAAGTGAACATATTTCATGTATTTCATTTATATACTATTAAGGGGGCCGGCACTGTGGCACAGTGGGTTAAAGCCCTGGCCTGAAGTGCCGGCATCCCATATGGGTGCTGGATCTAGTCCTGGCTGCTCCTCTTCTGATCCAGCTCTCTGCTGTGGCCTGGGAGAGCAGTAGAAGATGGCCCAAGTCCTTGGGCCTCTGCACCCTGGTGGGAGACCCAGAAGCATCTCCTGGCTCCTGGCTTCAGATTGGTTGCAGCTCCGGCCATTGTGGCCATTTGGGGAGTGAACCAACAGATGGAAGACCTCTCTGTCTCTACCTCTCTCTGTAACTCTTTCAAATAAATAAATCTTAAAAATTAGAACATATAAAGATACTTACACCACCCTACTTTCCCTTCCTCCCAGTGTCCATCGTCCTTCCTCTCTTATTTCTCTTTTATCGTTTGCAATGGCATATTTTAAATTTACTTTACATTCACAAGTTTAATCCTCCAGTACATAAAGGATTCAATGAGTAGTAAGTAAAAAACCACTGTTCCTCAAGGGCTTAGACAGGCACAGTAGATGTCAGCTGCACTTTCTACTCTTCTTTAGTACTCTCTGTGTTAGTTACCATAAATCAGAAAACATAAGCTGTTTGTCCTTTGGGGCCTGGCTTATCTCACTAAGCATAATGGTCTCCAGTTGCACACACTTTCTTGTGAAACACAGGATTCTGTTCTTTTCTGTGGCTGAGTGGTAGTCCATCATGTACATACACCGCATTTTCTTTAGTTCATGCACATCTGAGTTGACCGCCCCACATGCCAGTTTACTGACTGCAGGAAGATTCTTATCTTGCTCTTGGTGAAATGTGCCCTTCGACTTTACAGGAAATACTTGCAGCAGGGCAGAGTGTACAGGAGAAGCCTATGGCACAAAAGTGACTGGGGCAGCAGTCTCAGCCCATGGGTCACAGAAATGGCCCTTGGTGTCCCTAAAGAGTGCACTGTGCTTCTCCAGTTCTCTGCAGTGGTAGCTTCTCTTTTGACACAACATTGGCACATTCAACAAAAGCCCAATTATTGTTTTTGTCTAGCATGCTCACACTACTATAAACCACATTAGGCAGAGATTTTTTTTTCCATTCATTTATTTCTCAGCTCAAACATGAGTCTGGTTATTTTAAAAAAAGCTACTTTGGTTCTCTGAAAAATCAATTTGTCATCGTGGTATTTGTGTTTCATCGCCTTTAAGTCTTCCCCTGCTCTCGAGGGGCCGGCACTGTGGTGAAGTGGGTAAAGCCGCTGCCTGCAGTGCCTGCATCCCATATGGGCACTGGTTCGAGTCCCAGCTGCCCCACTTCTGATCCAGCTCTCTGCTATGGCCTGGGAAAGCAGTAGAGGATGGCCCAAGTCCAAGTGGGAGACCTGGAAGAAACTCCTGGCTCCTGGCTGTGGATTGGAAGAGCTCTGGCCGTTGCGGCCAACGGGGAGTGAAACCAGTGCATGGAAGGTCTCTCTCTCTCTCTCTCTCTCTGCCTCTCCTTCTCTGTCTGTGTAACTCTGCCTTTCAAATAAATAAATCTTTTAAAAAAAGTTTTCCTCTGCTCTCGAAATGGTATGTGGAGATTTATGAATAAAAACCAATTGCTAGGCATTATTTTGTCAACCACTCTTCCTTTTTTTTTTTTTTTTTTACTATTTTAAAATGATTTCAACTTCTCACTTGGTGGCTGGAAAGTTAAAAAATAAAAGCCTAGTTCACTGTTACTAGATGACAGTTTTCCGAGCAGACTCACCTTCACAGTTGAGTCCAGTGGCATCGAGAGAGAACCCTCTCTGGCACTCACAGCTGAAACTTCCAGGGGTGTTCTGACAGATGCCCTTGGCCCCGCACAGTGACGGCTGAGACCCACACTCGTTGTTGTCTGCCAAAGCACCGAGAGGGAAGGGTCAAGCTTTCCAATCACTACAACACTTAGCTTTTACTCCGTGAAGGAGTAAGTCACATAAGAAAGCCCAAGTTTCATGATGTGAAACCAGAATTTTAGGGAAGAGTATGTCACAATTCATGACAATACTAAAAGCAAAAGTGGTCAGAAGAAGATTAATTTCCTAGAAGTTAGAAATTATTTATGGGGGGGGCAGTGCTGTGGCGCAGTGGGTTAAAGCCCTGGCAAGCACCACTGGCATCCCATATGGGTGCTGGTTTGAGTCCCAGCTGCTCCACTTCCAATCCAGCTCCCTGCTAGTGCACTTGGCAAAGCAGTAGAAGATGGCTCAAGTCTTTGGGCCCCTGCACCCACGTGGGAGACCCGGAAGAAGCTCCTGGCTCTTGGCTTCAGACTGGCACAGTTCTGGCCATTGTGGCCATTTGGTGAGTGAAACAGTGGATGGAAGACCTCTATCTCTCTCTGTCTCTACCTCTCTCTGTAACTCTTTCAAACAAATAAAATAAATCTTAAAAAGAAGAAAAAAAGAAATTATGTATAGGGGCTGGTGCTGTGGTGTAGTAGGCTAAGCCTCTACCTGTGGTGCCAGCATCCCATAAGGGCACTGGCTGCTCGCTCCTCTTCTGACTGAGCTCTCTGCTGCAGCCTGGGAAAGCAGTAGAAGATGGTCCAAGTCCTTGGGCCCCTGCACCTGATGGGAGACCTGGAAGAAGCTCCTGGCTTCAGATTAGCCCAGCTCTGGCTGTTCTGGCCATTTGCGGAGTGAACCAGTGCATGGAGAACCTTTCTCTCTGTCTCTCCCTCTCTATGTCTGTAACTCTATCTCTCGCAATAAATAAATAAATAAATAAATACATAAATAAAATGAATCATAAAAAATTACGTCTACCTTGGGGTGACTGAGGCATGGTTTTAGGTTAATGCAGACTCAAAGCTGCTTGTGTGCCTTTATGCATCTCAGGGAGCCTCTCACTCTATTTCACCCGAGCGCCAGAGCTGCGCTTAGAATGCAGTCTAAAGACACTGCTTGAAAAGTGCCAAATGCGCAAAGAGGGAGACGGTTCTTGGGCAAAACACTGTGCCACCAGCAACTTCTTCAGAGCACCAAGTCGCAAGCTGTTGTTTCTAAATGTAGGGACAGACACACTATTCTAGCTGTCGTCTCAAACACAATGTGACTCATCTCCCAAGAGCTGTCCTTCCGGCCTTACCAATACAAGCCGTGTGGTGCTGTGTGAAGCCAGGCGGACATTTACAGGTGAAGCCTCCCAGGGTGTTGACGCAGAGGAACTGGCAGTTGTGTTGCTTGGTCTGACATTCATCAAGGTCTGCAAGGACAGAGAAGCCACTGCAAGTGGGAGCCGAGTTACGTGGCGCCGCGTCCCTGCTCAGGAAGCCACAGGAGGCGTGCGTGCCCCAGCGGCACAGCGAGGACCACAGCTCTGCCGGGATCACTGTGGGATCTGCTGGCGTGTGGCAGAGGTTCTTTTTGCATATTTAAGTGGCACAGACACTATGGCTGCTAATGATACGATGGCTACGGCGATACACAACATGTTTTCTCAAAATGAGAAATGGAATGACAAAATTTGGTAGCTTCTATGAATTATTCTCAAACTTCATATCCACAGCCTGTAATCACTGTACTTAACACAGTTCAGTACATGGCTGGTCATTTATTCCTATTAAAGGAGGGATTAAATAAAAATAAAACAGAATCTGGAAATTGGTGAAGAAGATCCTAACACAAACAGCAAATGAGACCTAAATGAAACCAACATCATTAGCAAAGGAATTAAAAATACATCATCTATAACCCTAGTCATGAACAGTAGTATTATCTGGACTCTCCAAACAGAATCAAATTTTAATTCGGTTAGAATGAACTTGGGAAAATACATTCAAGATAAATTTGCCACATAGCCTGCAGACAGGACTAGTTCACTATTTTACAGCTTAAACAATACTTTGGTTGCACTCAAACAATGCACAAAGTTAATTCAACCCACGGCTGCCCCTCAAGCAAGTCTAAGATAACAGCTGTGCTTCCTGTTATTTTATGTTGTGAAATGTCTTAAGAATAAAACCACACTTTATGACAAATAATCTATATAGGTTTTCTCAGTCCATTAATTTCATATTGACCAAGTTTCCTATAAAATCAAATTTTATATAATGAGTACAGCACTAAAACTATCTCAATGTGTGTGTTTGACTTTATACACAATTACTTTCAATTCTAAGCAAAAAATGTAAATTTATTCATTCACTTTTCTGCAGCAGACAGGTCATAAAGATGACTTACAGAAATGAAATCTTAGGCAACAAAAACAAAAATCTGAATTCCTGATTTGTTTCTCTCTCCTCTTCTTGCTTGGTTTTGCTTTCTTCTAATCTTTAAGAAGAGAACTCTGCTAATGTGGGTTTAAGTTCTCTCTGCCTCATACCAGGGGTCCCTCAGGGCAGGTGTTCAGAATAATGTAACGGCCACTGGAAGGACCCATCCTGGTGATGGCGAAGCAGCAGGCAGAGTCCCCGGTTACCGAGGGCAGACAGACCGAGGTCACGAGGGCCGGGGCCCTGCCTCACCTCTGCACGTCTTGCCGTCCTCCTGCAGAACGTAGCCCCGCGGGCAGGAACACTGGTAGCTGCCCTCCGTGTTCTTGCAGATGAAGTTGCACGGCTTCGGGGACTGGGAGCATTCATCGAGGTCTGTGTGAAGGAGACGGGAGATTAACTTCCTGCTTAAAGGAAACAAGTGGCCTCTTCCCACCTCCATTCTTCTCGCCTCCCCTCTGCAACGTAAAAGGGAGCAGAAGCAGAGGCAGAGGAGGCACAGCACCAGTTTCTCTAAAGCAATACAACCGGTTTACTTTGCACGTCCACCTAGGGGTCTTGGACGAGAAATGTCACCATCCGGGTCCTAAAGGGATCCACCAGGTTTTTTAGAGTGATGCACAGGCCGGCACCGCGGCTCACTAGGCTAATCCTCCACCTTGCGGCGCCGGCACACCGGGTTCTAGTCTTGGTCAGGGCGCCGGATTCTGTCTCGGTTGTCCCTCTTCCAGGCCAGCTCTCTGCTGTGGCCAGGGAGTGCAGTGGAGGATGGCCCAAGTGCTTGGGCCCTGCACCCCATGGGAGACCAGGAAAAGCACCTGGCTCCTGCCTTCCGATCGGCGCAGTGCGCCGGCCGCAGTGCGCCGGCTGCGGCGGCCGTTGGGGGGGTGAACCAACGGCAAAGGAAGACCTTTCTCTCTGTCTCTCTCTCTCTCACTGTCCACTATGCCTGTCAAAAAAAAAAAAAAAAAAAAAGATAGAGTGATGCACTCTGGTTTACAGCTTGAGAATCATAAGGAATGTTTCTCTTTTTCTGACACATGGGTAAGGCAGGATTTCTCCAGCTGATAATCCCCTAAGCAGCATGTGTAGTCACGGAGCACACTGGCCATCTTCCACTTGTACTCCAGAGCCAGTCCTCACCCTGCCTGTGAGCCCAGGGGGCCAACCTCCAGAGACTCCACCACTGGGCCCTCGTGCCCTCTGTCCTCTGCTCCCTGGCCCTCACTGCCTCCACTCCCTCCCTGAGAGGGGCTCAGGCTGGCTGGGCCACTGCTCATGGGTCAGTGCTCTCCTCAAGACAGCACTCTGAGCTTCTAGGTGCCAGTCACTTCTTCCTCTTTGCTTCTGGACCAGGGGGTGGCACAGCCCCAGTGCCCAGCATTGTCCTCACCGGAACAAGCCACCTGCTTCCTGGTAAGACCCTGACAGCCCACCGTCCCTGCCTCCTGCACAGAACTGAGAGAGCTGAAAGCTCAACGTTAGCAGTCTCTTTTTCTAAGGCTCACGTCCTTGTGTTTCTACCATGTGAGTCGGATGCTCACAAAGTCGGTTTGGTTTGCTTTTTCTTAACCTTTTTATGCCAGATGTGCTTGTTATTGGAACAGGTCACTTAAGGGAACAGCAGGTGAGCTGATGCAACGTGAAAGAGAGATTTATTTTTTTCTTTAATGAACACTAAGCTGAGTACTCTGGGCAGAGTCAATAAAGGCGAAGCTGTCCCCTGCCCCCTCCCCTCCTCTACCCCTCGGGCCCCTGCAACTGCCATGGAGTGGTGTCGGTGAGACAACACAAAGCCAGGGAGATAAAGCTGAGAAACACAAAGATTCAGCACTGAGACCACGTGGTCCCCGGCAATGTGGGACACTGCTTCGCTGGTCTACGTCATGCAGAAAGACGGGGATGAGGAGCAAGCACCTGTCTATACGTACAAACTCACAGTAGCAGCCCCGCTCCTTCCTCACAGGGACTGCATGCAGCTGTGCACATGCAGTTTAAATTACAACACAAGATGCTGGAAGTCTATTTCTGTGATTTTTATATGTCCCTGATGGGAGAGACTCTTTTTGCTGAACCGAAAGGGGAGGCACTGTGTGACTGGCCACCACACGGTGGAGAGGAGTTGCATCACCTTCCCAAGATGAACATCCCCAAGCTCTGTAACCGAGTGAACCGCAGGGAGCGCCCGGGCCTACTGGTGCCTGGCCTCACCTACGCAGGAGGTTCCGCTAATGTCTGTGGTGTAGCCAGCCTTGCAGAAGCATCGGAAGGAGCCCATGGTGTTGATGCACTGGCCGTTGGTGCAGAGGTTTGGCATCACCTTGCATTCATCAATATCTGTGGGCCAGAAACAAAACAAACCAAACCCAAATAAACAAAAGTTCACATATACGCAGGGTGAACCTGGATAGAAATGGCGACAAACAAATGGACTGAGATGATTAACCACCAGCAGCAGACATTCACGTGGCGCTAGGGCACACTTCACCACTCAGCGGAGTGGCAACACGGACAGGGAAGCCGCAGTGAGATGATGGGGCGGAGAGACAGGTAAAGGAAATCCACCCAGGTAGGTAGGACTACTCCTTTTGCAATTTGCGTCTGAATTATTTCCATGGGATCTAGAATGCTACCTTGTATGAAGTGCAACTAGCTTGGAATTCCCCACAGAGTTGGCCTCAAATTCACCTTCTCATTTTACCCTTAAGAAGCTCTTTTTTTAGCAAAATTATCACACATGGTGTGGTATCAGTGGAGGAAATGTCAATTTTCAGAATGCTGGTATATGAATGGATTGTACGAGAAAACGGAAACCACGATACAGTGCGGGGACTTGCTAGTCTGTGAACGTGCTGCAAGCAGAATGACGTTTCTGCACACACTCAGAATCCGCAGTGTGTATTTACACAAGGCAAGCAGTCTCAGGTTCCACATGCAGCCTCTGGGGTCAGACACACAGGTCCCACCCCTGCGCCCACCCCGTGAACAGGGTGTGATCTTGGAAACTTGACCTCTTGTTGCCTTAGCCTGGACATTCAATCTCCTCATCTGTGAAAATGGGGTCAATAAATTCTGTCTTTTAAGTGTGAAATGAAGATTAAATGCTTTAGAATGTCTAAAACATCAGCAGAAAACTCTGTACTCTCCCTCCATACTGTGAACATACATACACAGATCTACACACCTACATGTATGTAAGCACACACACAATGCAGCACTGTAGCTATTGCTACTCCTGCATCATCTTCCCCCTACTTTTCCTCCACACTGACCTGAGAGAGTGAAATCCCGACAGGCAATAAGCGTGGGTTGCCTGCACTCCTTACCTCTCCCATCAGTGGTATACCCCGGACCGTGAGGACAGATCTTTTTGTACTGGGCAGTCGCGGGGAGCGGGCAGAGCTCGCACTGGTGGCCCCAGCCTCGCCCGCCGTCGCAGCAGCATTCCGACTTGGTGACCAGGTTGCGGCTGCTGGACGCCATCTGGCACATGGTCTGCAGCACCTCGGCGAAGCACAGGCCCTGCCGGTTGTCTGAAACGGCCAAGGGAAAAGAAGCCACGTCACGGAGCCCACACTGCCTTAGCTTGGTTTTCAAACCAAGCAGGGCAATCGCTGCTTTCTTCCTAGGCAGTAATGCTTTGAAAAGACAAGAGCTCTTTCGCAGGAACAGTCAGGCTGTGAAGACGGCTTTGTGGGCAGTGAGGTTCCCAGAGAGCACCTTCACTGTAGGCAGAGGTATTACATTTGACAAGAAGTGACCCCGTGCGTTAGCTGTACATTTTCTCCAAATGACCATACCCGGAGAGTGCAAATGAAAGGAAAATAGAGTTAAATTATTTTCTTCTACACACGAAAATGAGTACCAGGTTTTATTTTTGAAAGCAAATTCTAAACTATGTTATGAGCTTGGTACTTATTCAGTCTAACTTCTGTTTTCTGCATCTAAAAGACTGTTTAAATATTTGGGCTGAGTAGATTTTTTTTTACTATAAATATGAGGGTTTCTCTATAAACAGGCAAAAAAAATTCTTTAACATAAGCCATCCTAATGAAACTGCTAATAATATGAACTGAAAACCACATTTTCTATGTAGGCTATCCTTTCCATTTCCTAAAAAGACTGTTAATAATGATCTAGATTGAAAGCAACCACATTATTTTCTTAATTAAAAACTTTGGAGGGGGCTGGCACTTTTTCACAGCGGGTTAAAGCCCTGGCCTGAAGCGCCAGCATTCCATAAGGGCACCAGTTCAAGACCCGGCTTCTCCACTTCCAATCCAGCTCTCTACTATGGCCTGGGAAACCAGTAGAAGATGGCCCAGGTCCTTGGGCCCCTGCACCTGCATGGGAGGCCTGGAAGAAGCTCCTGGCTCCTGGCTTCAGATGGGTGCAGCTCTGGCAGTTGTAGCCATCTGGGGAGTGAATCAGCGGATGGAAGACCTCTCTCTCTGTCTCTACCTCTCTTTGTAATTCTTTCAAATAAATAAAATGTGCAATTTCAGACATGTTCAAGCTGACTTACCTCAAACGGTAGAGTTAGAAATATACCAGGGGATTCCAATTCAATCCCATCAAGGTGGCATGTACCAATGCCATCTCACTAGTCCCAGTGATCAATTTCTGTTCACAGTTGATCATAATGATAGGACTAAGAACCAAAGGGATCACATAAACAAGAATAGTGTCTGCAAATACTAGCTGATGGAATAAAAAAGGGAGAGAATGATCCAACATGGGAAGTGAGATACACAGCAGACCCATAGAATGGCAGATGTCCTAAATAGCACTCTGGCCTCAGAATCAGCCCTTAAGGCATGTGGATCCGGCTGAAAAGCCCATGAGAGTATTTCATGCATGGAAAGCCAAGACACTCTGGGAAAAAAAAAAAAAAAACCTAAATGAAAGATCTCTGTGAGTGACATCCCAGTGGAAAGAACGGGTCATCAAAGAAGGAGGTACCTTTCTCTGAAGGGAGGAGAGAACTTCCACTTTGACCATGGCCTTGTCTAAATATGATCAGAGTCAGTGAACTCAGGAGGCTTCCATAGCCTTGGCAGCTCATGACAAGAGCCTAGGGTGATTACTGATGCCATAAACAAGAATGTCAATTTGTTAAGTCAACAGGAGTCACTGTGCACTTACTCCTCATGTAGGATCTTTGTCCTTAGTGTGCTGTACATTGAGATTTAATGCTATAACTAGTACTCAAACAGTATTTTTCACTTTATGTTTCTGTGTGGGAGCAAACTGTTGAAATCTTTACTTAATGTATGCTAAACTTATCTTCTGTATATAAAGAGAATTGAAAATGAATCTTGATGTGAATGGAAGGGGAGAGGGAGTGGGAAAGGGGAGGGTAGTGGGTGGGAGGGACGGTATGTGGGGGAAGCCATTGTAATCCAAAAATCGTACTTTGGAAATTTATATTCATTAAATAAAAGTTAAAAAAATAAAAAAAAAAACAAAAAAATTTTTTGGAGGATTTGAAGCATTTATATTATTCTGAGAAAAATGTGATATAGTCGACTAATGCTCTCGTTATGTCAAACCAAGTGATGGGTCAAATAGTTCAGTGCTCTTATTTCTCTTGGTTTGCCTTAAAATCTATCACATCATACTTTTCAAACCTGCCACAATTAATTCCCATGGTTCACAATGCATGAGCTCCAGCATTACACAATACATTCCACAAGAAAAGATTTTGTAAAACATTTTCTGTATCACAGTATAACAATGAACCTGCATTGCATTTTCAAAGTGTGGCATTTACATAGCATTAACATCAGTCAGGCTTACCTCACATCACAAATATTTTCTTTTGACATTAGATCATCCTTTGATGTAAGTTTCACTAAAGTCACATTTTCCATAGAGCTTAATGAATCTTACTCTTGGAAAGACTTTTAAGGTTGTTATTGACATTACGCACAGATATGCACACAACACACACAAGGACAGATGGGTCATTTTCAGAGATGTGCGCCTCTAGGAAGAGGCATGTGGCTTACGCAGATGGGGAGCTCTGTTTAGCAGACAAGAATCGACGTGGAGCACTTCTGTGATGATATCGTAAAACAATGCTTTATTTACCAAGTAAAATATACCCAGACATCAACTTACCAAGGCATTCAGTGCCCGAGGAGCTTGACTGGAATCCTTCATTACACTCGCACCTGTAACTTCCGATGATATTAATGCAACGTCCGTTTTCACAGATTCCTGGCTTGGTCCTGCATTCATTCTCATCTTCATAAAAACAACGAACATAGGTCAATGAGCAGACTATACAATTATAATTTATAAACTATCTTCTAGTATTCGACATCTTATTAAAAGTCTCTTCATCAAAATATTAATAATTGGGGCTGGCGCTGTGGCACAGTGGATAAAGGTACTGCCTGCAGTGCTGGCATCCCATATGGGCGGTGGTTCAAGGCTCAGCTGCTCCACTTCTGATCCAGCTCTCTGCTATGGCTTGGGAAAGCAGTAGAAGATAGCCCAAGTCCTTGGGCCCCTGCACCCATGTGGGAGACCTGGAAGAAGCTCCTGGCTCCTGGCTTCAGATCAGTGCAGCTCTGGCTGTTGTGGCCACCTGAGTAGTGAAGCAGTGGATGAAAGACCCCTCTCTCTCTCTGTCTACCTCTTCTTTCTCTGTGTAACTCTGACTTTCAAATAAATAAATAAATCTTTAAATAATATCAATAACATGAGATTAAACATTTGTGAATATTAATTGATTTTTTAGTGTTATCTGACTTTCCCAGGTCTGTCCTTTCCTAGGGTAGGTTTTATTCCTCCCCTTTCCGGGGCCAGAGAAGATATTTAGTACAAAGCTAGGAAACTGGCCTACCGAACAAAAAGACTTGGCTCAAGACACTGCCCAGAGAGAGCAAGAGGACGTCAGTTCAGGTGACGGGAGAGAAAGGCTGCGGGCAAGGCAGGTGGTACGCCTAAGAACCCGCAGTGAGTAAGGTGAATGCCACCCAGGCAGGGACAAAATCCTGGGAACACTGGTCTGGGAGGGCAGTGAGCAGGAGAGAGAGTTTAGGTAGTACTGCTCTTTTGGCTGATGATAAACAAAACTCTAAGAATCAAACTTTTATTACAATTTTTTTGTGTATCATCCTTTTTTGTGTATCAATTTTGCTTGACTGTTTTTGAATCCACGTTAGCTGCATAAGAGTTCATGACGGCTCTATGTTTTCCGTAATCTGCTCCTTCTATCTGTACAATTTTCAATGCCTAAGCCTTCAGTTTACTGACACTTGTTTTCAATGTGCTTTCTTTTTATTATGTTTACTGTGAATATTTTATCGCAGTCCTTTATTTTCAACCTATCTCATGTTTTGATTTAGGATGGATTTCTAAACAATTTCTGAAAACACATCTATCTTCACCAGCCATGCTGATCTAGTGAAGTCTGTCAGGGTTACTGACATGTGTGGATCCTTATTTGCCATTTTATGTTGTTTTTTTATTTATTTTTTTAAGATCTATTTATTTATTTGAAAGTCAGAGTTACACAGAGAGAGAAGCAGAGAGAGAGAGAGAGAGAGAGAGAGAGGTCTTCCATCCACTGGTTCACTCCCCAATTAGCTGCAACGGCTGGAGCTGCGCCAATCCAAAGCCAGGAGCCAGGAGCTTCTTCCAGGTCTCCCACTTGAGTGCAGGTGCCCAAGGACTTGGGCCATCTTCCACTGCTTTCCCAGGCCAAAGCAGAGAGCTGGATCAGAAGTGGAGCAGCCGGGTCTCAAACTGGCGCCCATATGGGATGTCACTGCTTCAGGCCAGGGTGTTAACCTGCTGTGCCACAACACCAGCCCCCATTTTATGTTGTTTTATATTTACTGTGCTGCTGCTCCCTTCTCTCAACATTTGTTAGATCAGCCTAGCCTCCTGGGCACTGCCCTTAGTCCCAGCTTACATTTGGAAGTTGTTGGGTACCCTTTTTCAGCCTCCTACAGATTTTTGACCACTCTGCATCCGTATTAGAGTACGTTAGCTTTCATTTTCCTGCTTCATCTCTCTGTGATCTCCCTTCTAGTGTTCATACCCAGTCCCATGGTTCGTATTACAAAGTACTTATTAGCCAGCACGTGTCTCTGGCTCATAAATACTCCCGTCCACTTGAAGCTGCCATGTGGAAAGCTCAGATCACACATGCAAAACTTAGCAAGGTCCAAACAGGACTGTTGTTCTTCTACGCCCCCTTCACCCCCCTGAAATCTGCTTCTTCCAGTCTTTTCCATGTCAGGCAGCGGTAGCATCACTCAACCAGTCATTCAGGTAAGAGCCATCCAGCCACCCTTCATGTCCCTCTTCCTTCAGCCACCACATGCAACCGATCCACCAACGACTCTGCCTGTTAGCTTCAGTGTCTACTCTCACTTCCCACACCAGCGTGGCCCCAACCTGAGTCTCCCTCTTCTCTTATACGGATGTTTAAAGAACACACCTGTAACTCTTAGCCTCCTTCAAATGTGTTATCTGTAAGGCAGCCAGAGATGGCAACAAATGTAAATTCAACAACAACAACAATTAACACAGAACTGAAATTTCATTACGTGCCAAGAGCTGTTCCAAGAAGGTCACACGCACCCTCTAATTCTCCTAACAGCCCTGCCTGTTTTTAGGTGAGGAATTCTAGGTACAGGGAGGTGAAGCCAACCCACGCAAGGTCACAGAGTTTGTAGACAAGAAACGCCATTTGTCATACTCATAGCCCACCACCTGGGCCAACACCCTGGATCACTCAGCTGCGATGCTCTCACAATAAAACCATACTCTTCACCGTGGCCTGCAATGCCCCTGTCCACCTTCTGGCTTTTCTTGGCGCAGTTCTCCTGCACAATATCCAGCTACAAGGCCTTCATTCCTGCCTTAGCGGGTGTTTGCTCTTGCCCATATCTTTATGTTTCATTTCTGGGTCCCAGTTCAAGTGTCCCCTCGGCAGAAAAGCCTTCCTTGAGACTGCAGAACTCCCCTTTAATCCATGAATCTGTCTTGAAAACGACTTGCCGCTGTTCGATACTCTCATGTTTGTTTGCTCTTTGATGTAATGTCTGTGTCTTCCTGAGCAGAATCTAAACCAGCTGAGTGGGGGATTCGTCCTCCTGCTTTATTACTGTGTCTCAGCACCACAAACACAGCAGGCATTCAGTACATATCATCAAATAAGAAAATAACTGTTCCGCAGAAGGGTTTCAAAGGATCCAAACTTCAATGCTGCCTGCAAACATTTCTTCCAGAAGTTATCAAATACACTGAATTTTTCTGATTTGCTCAGCTTTCTTCTCTTTCTGAGATGCAAACACACACACACACACACACACACACAGAGTTCGAGATTGAGAGCAAGCAAGCTCTCACCTGCTGGCTCACTCTCCAAATGTCCACAATGCAGGGGACTGGGTCAGGAACTCAATCCCGTTCTCCGTGTGGGTGGCAGGGATCCAATCACTTGTGCTATCACCTGCTGCCTTCCATGATCTCCACTAGCAGAAAGCCTGATCGAGAGCAGGAGCTGGGACTTCGCCCTGGGCACTCAGACATGGGACGCAGGCGTCTTAACTGCCTGGGCAACTGCCCACCCCACCTGCCTCTGCTCAGGGCCTTCATTCATGCACAAACTGGACTCGCTTCTGCCTCTGAGGTCTTCTCACTGATCACGTCTACTCCACGTTTCTGACTCTTTTCAGTCTTCTCTACGTTTTATTATGTCTTCAGAGACTCTAATTTCCATGGCATTCCTTTCCTGAGCTCTGCTCACGTCTGTACGTTGTCATGCCTTCTCTTTATCAGCCATCTCTTCTACTGAGCTTTTATTAATGTCTCTTACAGATTAATATGAAAACTATCCTACACTGTTTTGTTTCCTGAGGTGCTCGACAACTGTTCCCATTTCCACCCCAGGATGAGTGCATGAGTTGCACACGTGTGACTCGTTTTCTCCAGTGCAGCTCTTCCCAAAAAACAGTGCAGCCGGTCTCAGGTGCTGAACTGGGCATTGTCTGGTTCCAGTCTGCGTTTCTTGTGAGTCTTCTCTCACCCATTCTGTCATGCTGTCTGCCCCTGGGGCACTACACTCGGGGCTTTCAGGTAGTGTAGGAGGTTCATGTGGCTCCGAGTGAAGTTCTGCCAAGTCTCAGCTTCTGAATGTGGCTTCCTCTCGTCTTCATCCTGCCTTACCTCTAGCAGCTTCCCTGCCTGGGAGAGCAGCTCATCAGTCATTAAACAGCGGAGCCCTGTCCTCTCTTCCTTTTCCTCTTGACACCACAGTGCAGTTAGGAGTAAGTTTCCAAGAAACAGTCCACACTGGTTTTATTCACCTGTATCCTTAATCTTCTAATCAAAGACTGTTGGCTGAACTTTGTAAAATTGGGACAGTCAGCCAAAATTTCAAGAACATGCCACTGAACATCTTCTGCGGTTTTGTCTGCCACTTTAGGTTATTAGAAAGACACTTTTCAAAGTCTGCAGTTGCGATCACAATGGAACAGTACTCTCCTCCCCCTGCCATGCTTTTCAAATCTTCAAGGACTGGGAGTAAGACTAAAAAAAAGTATCCATCATCTTTTCTTTTTTTTTTTTAAATTTATTTGACAGGTAGAGTTTTATAGACAGTGAGAGAGTGAGACAGAGAGAAAGGTTTTCCTTCCATTGGTTCACCCCCCAAATGGCTGCCATGGCTGGCGCTGCACCAATCCAAAGCCAGGAGCCAGGTGCCTCCTCCTGGTCTCCCACGCGGGTGCAGGGCACAAGAACCTGGGCCATCCTCCACTGCCCTCCCGGGCCACAGCAGAGAGCTGGACTGGAAGAGGAGCAGCTGGGACTAGAATCGGCGCCCATATGGGATGCTGGCGCTGCAGGCAGAGGGTTAACCAAGTGAGCCATGGCGCCGGCCCCTATCCATCATCTTTAAAATGAAACTGTCCTTCTCCCAAATCACATTTAAAACTGTTAATGGATCCCAGAAAGTATCCTGTTTTGACATTTCCATTAAGATTTAATAATGTAGGCTTATTAAATTGTTCCATTCATTTATTTGCTTAAGAAATACTAGGGCATAATGTATTACACAGTCAAGTTCCCATCTCTCCGATGAAGCTTATCATTTTTTTCAAAGGTTTCAGATTTGCTGCATAACTTTTAATTCTCTAGCCTGTAGTATTTTTATTTTCTATCACAATTGACTTTTTTAATTTTATGGGGTTTCAATTCAAGTACTCAGCATTTTTGAATATTTTTTGTGAGGCTTTATCTTTCACACTGACTTTTGTGAACACTTTTTGTTTATCATAATATTTGGCTATTTTTTTAAACAAACGAATTGTAAAAAAAATATTGCCTGCTTAAAATGAAACTTCTCTACGAACAGTTTTCTGATGGTCAAAAAAAGTTGTGCGAAGTTTCAGCACCAACACGGTGCAAAGAAAAGCCTGCAGGGTCAGAAACGTTTCAGAACTTGTGTCTTCTAACAACGAAAAACTCCGAGTGTACCCGCAGCCTGGGTCTCTTCACTGAGAATCAAGTGCACAGGATCACGGACGATTAGAGCGGGACAGACACTCCCTTCCCCAACCCTCCTCTCCCAAATCACCGTGCACCATGAGGAAACTGAGGCACAGAGAATGAAATCACAAGTCATCCGGCTCCTGGCCAGTGGGCTCTGGGCTGGAAGCCTGGGTTCCTGACGCCATCACAGCGCCTTCCCTTCTTCCCCGGAAACAGTGAACATTCCTGTATTTCTTGTCCTGCGGCAGTTTTTTTTTTTTTTTTTGTACACAGCGTTGTTGAGGTCTAACAGGCATGCCACCAAGTTCGCACGCTTTTACTGTACAATGCCACTGCTTTTAGTGCACTGTGGTGCTGTGCGAGCAGCGCCATGATCCGGCTTTAGAACATCTCTGTCTCCGAAAGGGACGCCCTTGCTGAGACTTTTCACGTGGGCTCCTAACAGCAACCACGTACCGTCACTTCTGAAAATGCTTATTCTTATTTTTGGCTTCTTTTTTTTTCTTTTGGTCAAAAATAAGACTTTCTTAGTGACCTTCAGAGGTTCTTCTGAAAAAGGAGTTCGTTTTCCCAGGCACTAGAGGTTAGGAAGGGAGCAGGAGGTTCATCACTGATGGCGGGGGAGCGCCATCCCCTAGGAGGAGGACCTTAGGGGAAGAAGTGCGGGAGAGGAACACGGCGGGCCACAGCATGAGACTCCGGCGTGCACGAGCCCACTTCTGCCCTGCATAAAGGAACACACTAAAAAGGCAGCAGGCCAAAGTCGCAGCATCAGCCAGCCCGTCACGGGGGCCTGGAGACCGCCTGCCACTTTAGAAACTGTCCTCTGTGGTGGCAGGACACAGAAATGAGGCGCCTGCACCGTGCACTCTGCTCAGGTTCTGCTACAGGCGCAGGGCTGTCAGAGGCCGCGTTTTCTATATACAGGATGCAAGTTGATGAAAACCAGGGAGGAGTTTTCAGGCAGATACAAGTGCCTCTGCATTACCCAGAAACGACTGAACCAGTATGCAGCCTGAGAAGGAAGGGAGCTGGTCGCGGTGTAGTCCTGCCCCCACTGAAGGCAGGGAGGGCTGGGAGCAGACGCCACGCCCAGGCACTCACCGACACAGCCCTCGCCGTCGGGCCTGCGCGCCATCCCAGGCGGGCAGATGCACATGAAGGTGCCGATCAGGTTCTTGCACATCATGCCCCGCGACTCGCAGTCGTGCAGCCCTTCCGCGCACTCATCCAGATCTGCAAGGGTTTGTCACAGGAAGAGAACAGAGACAGACATTCCTCCAGGGCAGGCTACAGTGCAGTACTCTTGCTTCTCACTTCTGGTGTTCCGGCTCCTAACACTGCGACTGAGACAGGAGGAGCCCCGGTCGTTTTCAACTGAGCGGTAGGGCCCTTTGGGCGCTGGTGCCCATGGCAGGAAGTTCAGGGAAGGGCAACCTTCGCTTTAATTAGGGAGCCCAGAAGTGTGACGGTACTAAGCTCCACAACCCATCTTGAGGTGGTCACACAACTCATCAGGGGCATGCCATTTATCACTAGCATGCTGTCGTGTGTATCTCTATAAGGCTAGCCGGGAACTATCAAGCCAGTACAGTGTACCCCAGTGTGACAAACAAAGTGCCACACTGCCTCCCCTGCCTGTGGCCTTACCTTTGCACATCTTCTGGTCCTCCCTGAGGGCGTAGCCAATCGGGCAAGTGCATTCATAGGACCCAAAGGTGTTCATGCAACGGAAAGCACAGAGCAGTGGGTTCTGGGCACATTCATTGATGTCTGGCCAAAGAAACGGACAGGCATGTGCTCAGCTTGGGGTTCTAATTATTTCTTTAAATAAACACCAATGCATTTACTCAGCAGTCATACCGAAAGCAAAACAATAACAGCACTTCCTGCCTCCTTTCTAGAGTCTGGCGCCTAGCAAATTCATTCTCCAACAAATCACAGCTATCAACTTTGCAACATACAAAAACTACCAAGCAATTTTAGTGGTGAGTTGAAACTCAGAGAGGAGGACAACCCTGCAATTACTCCACTGACGACCTCAGTCCTGGCAGTGGCAGGACCTGGCGGCTCAGTCCAGGAGAACAAGGAGACGGAGAGAGACCTGTGACAACAAGTCTGTTGCAAAGAAGAGGGCCTGGGCCTGGACAAGAGAAACACTACACACGTCTATTTTGCCACACACTCATCCCAAGCTGCTGACTGTACAATGCACTTGGGGGCGGGGCCAAGTCCAGGGAGCCAGCCCTTAGGTTGAAGGAACAGACCTGAAATCCGAGCCACTGCCCCCAGGGGCCTGGCAGCCTGCTATTGTGTCTATGTAAATGTCTGCTAAGACAAAAGCACCGCCATAATTGATTCCAGGATGTCATCATTCACACTATCCAGGGTACAAACCCCAAATTAACCAGCCTGCTGCACAGCCAGGAAAATGTGACCCCATCTCAAGAGAGATCAACAGATCAACTCAACAGATGCCCACCCTGAGATGGCCCAGATGCCGAGTGATCAGACGAGGGCTCTCAGGCAGCGATTCTACGTGTGCTCGCTGGCATACAGAGAAATACCCAGGGAAGAATATAATGACCAGTGGAAAATCAGAACAATATAAATAAAGACTGGCACGTTGGAAAAACCCTTCACGTATCAACAAATAATACTGAAAGCTGAGGACCACTTGCCTTCACAGTTCATCATGGGTCCTGGCTCAAAGCCTTCGTTGCAATTGCATTCAAAACTCCCAATAACGTTGGTGCAGGTACCATTTCCACACGGATTGCCAATTGAACACTCGTCAGTGTCTGAAGAAGAAAAAGAGAGAGCAGAAAGTGGGAGGACGTTACAGTGCAACTGGAGCTTGCCCAGGAAGACCCACACTGACCCTCACACTCTGGGGATTCTGTGTGCACGCGGCCCTTGCACGCAGGTGGTGTGAGCTGGCTGACCTGTACATGGTGCAGGGAACCCTGAAGGGTCAGCGGGCCGCGCTCTGACCCACGGATAGCAATGGTTATCCTCAAGATCACAAATGCAGAAGAACAGGCATGAGAAGTCAGGAAGGCAACTGTGTCTGTCTCCGAATGGGAGAGTTCTGGGTGATCTGAAGGCCCCAGTCACACCAGGGTCTGCACACTTGTTTGAAAACAGAGGTTTAGCAACTCCGTCATCACACAAACCAGCTGGGACTAGGACATGAAGGACGGGTGACACAGGCGTCACTGGCTACTTACTCTACCACCTCTGTAAACCCCACCACCGGCCAGGGTACTGAGGGGACTTCTGCTCCAAATGAGAAACAAAATACAACCGTAAGACTGTTCATCGTGGAGCTGACACTCACCCACACAACGCACTCCGGTGTAATCGAGGTTGTAGCCCATGGGACATTCACAGCGAAAAGATCCGTCGGTGTTGATACACTGACCATTCGAACAGATGCCTGGGCTCTCAAGACACTCGTTGACATCTGAAACACAGAACTGCCCATGAACGTCTCCGTAGAAAAAGACAGGCCAGACTGTATGCATCTATTCGACACGTGCTTAAAATTAGTGGAACATGTAAATAATTATTGTCAGAGAAACATGAAACGTAATTACTATGTTGTGATACTGTATTGTGATGTATAATTCATGATATACAAATATAAGATACCATGTAATAGTAAAATTAGTGTGCTCTTATAAAATAAATGTAAAACCTCTGTTTATATAAAATGAGAACAAAGGAATAAAACACATCAAAGCATACCTTCACGTGTGTCATGAAGGCTAGGGACAGTTCCATGGCCATATGGACACAAATCCTGGAATGCCACTATGGAGAAAAACACACATTCCCCGTCACTGAAGAGTCTCAAGGATCAGGGAACTTAAGGACTCATGAAATTGTACTTAATTATTTTTCTTCTGCAAAGCCATCCTTAGCAGGAATCTTTTAGCTTCATGATATATTGAAAAGCAAGACTGAACATTATTCAGAAAGGACCACCTGAGCTTGTCCTTCCACGGGGCTACCTACTGCAGGCTCCTAGTTCCTTTGCTCGTTTCACGAAGAACAGCCAGACAGCCTGTCCTGCCCACCGCACAGCACACAGCAGCCACCCCAATGGAGACACTCAGCCAGATGGAGCCAGCTGGGAACCGCCCTCCAGTTCACTGGTGCTGTTGAGATGCCTGGGAGGCTGCTAGTAGCCACAGTGCTAAGTCACTGAGCAAGCCACAGCCTGTGACACAAATAGGACACCCACGTGGGAACCATGTGGCACCCGCACAGCCATCTGGAATACAATCTCCATGGTGTCTCCTGCCCTGGCCCGCTCACATCCATTCTTTTGAAAGCAAGTAAAACTTTGGAGGAAAACAAATTGAAGTGAAGGGTAGCTCTACCTGTGCCTACACATGTTGTACTCAACGGTCTTCAAAAGAGGTCCCTCGGCCAAACCATCAAAACGTACACAAAGGGGATAATCTCACCCTCTAAATATTCACAAACTACTCCGTCAAGGCGGCCACTGTTCTGTTCTAACCTGCCAGCCACTCTTACCTTCGTCGTCTTTGGGACACAGCTCACAGGGGTCCCCCCAGCCCTCTCCTGGCATCTTGCTGCAGCAGCATTTTGCTTTTGTGGTGTTGAACGCTTTGGGCACAGAACATTTTCCGTTCTCGAAATTCGTGAAACAGAAGCTCTGGCGAGTATCTAAGCAGGAAAGCAAACATCAGAGGTCCTTAGTGGTCACAGATGCACAGGAGAATCTGCGTGGGACTCCGCTTCTCACTGAACAGTGTGCATGGGCAGACCACACAGCGCAGAGGAGACCAGCCATGAAAAGGCAGGTCTGGAAGTCCTCAATGCAGATTTCATTTGGCAACTTCAATTGACCTGTCTCTAACAGTTTACTCAATTATTCAGAGTGTTTAAAATATTTTTATAATGTACTTAGGAAATCTGAGGAATCATGCTCAACGTAAAAATGATTTCCACACAGAATCCTTCTTTTTTTTCACTATTTCTTTATAACCTATCAAAAACAGTCCAGGCAAACCCCAGTATATTAAATTACATCTGAAGAAACTCATAGACCAACACATATAGAAAAACTAGGCCAGTAACAAATGAGAATGGTGAATCATGATGACAATCTTTCAGTATGCAGTTTTAAGAACACATACAAACAGTGACCATGACTATCCACTGCACATACTTTGGAGACCTGTATTTTCAATGTACAGGTGGTGCCGTTACCACAGGCATGTACTTCGTCATGGCAAACACTGGCAGGAGCTTTGGCCTCTAGTGTGAAGTTTCTAAGGTTAAGCTATGACCACAGAGTCCTCCAAAGCTTACCAAAGCATCTCCGTCCATTATCAGACAACACGAAACCAGGGGGGCAGATGCACTGGAAGCCCCCTGGAGTATTGGTGCAGGATCCAAAAAGGCAAATGTTGGGATCTTCATCACATTCATTTATATCTGCAGAACAGTGGGAAGATCTATTGCTTTAATCAAATCAGTACACTTCTCAGCAATACAATGTCCACAAGGTTAATTCACAATCTGCTAGCCAGTGGATTATTTAATATGAAGTAAGAAATTGTACACAGTTAACTTATTCTTTAAAAGTAGGCCACTGTTGCTTCAAAAGTTGAGGATTGCATTCAATTTCACCCAACCTTGTTGCGCAGTCCCACATCTACCTTCAGTTCCCTGGGCTTAACCTCTAGGGGTATGTGGACGAGGGGGACGGGGTTTCACAAAGTGCATGGAGAATGTGTGTTATGAAAAAGCAGGCATAGGCTTCACAATGCGGTTGCATTAGACTCAATCTACTGTTTAACTCCATCTGTCAAAACCTTCTGAAGTGCCTCCTATGTCCTGCTGCCCGATGCAAGGAAGTCCACGTCTCTTATGTGCGTCTCAGTGCTTATGCTGACTCGTCCCTCCCCACTGCCAATCTCAGTAACTCAAAGGGGGATTCTGCAGTCACCCTTACTTCTCACCTGGGCCTTCTGAGCCCCATGTGCAAGCAGCTTTGGCCGGCCAATTCAACTGCTGACCTTCCCAACACACCACCACTTGCTGCTTGGATCACCATCAGGCTCTTAGCTGACCTCTGCATTTCCCTTCTCTTCTCTCACATGGCCCCTGGCACGACCTTTCTAACTCAGAGCCGATGGTTTGTCAAAGTCTGCCCGAGGTTCTGGTCAGGACCTTAAGATGAACAACGATGCCTCACCAGTGATTTTTTTGGCTGCTTTCCAGGAGACTGCTTATTTAATGGGTTATTTTAACTAAATCAATAAAATATTACTCCATGTCAGTCACACCAGCACGTCAGCTCTATGACACCATGTTCTGTTTGCCTAGTTGGCAAGTGCACCCTCAGCTCCTGACATGGTGATGTCTGGCACACAGTAAGTTCTCTGTTTGCTTTTGCAGATTTATTATCAAAGAGTTATATCATACCCCTACTAAGAAACAGCCAAACAACCCCACAATGCCGCCACACTGCAGGACCACGTTTCACCTTTTAAGCCAGTTGTTCCAAGCCCCTTATCATGCTCATGCTGCCTATATTTTCAAAACAGGCTCTTCTAATTTGTTTCCTTCTTCGATGAGTAAATTCCTTTCCAACACTGAAGAGTGACCTGGGTGTTACCAATCCTCTGTGATAAGGTGGCCTCCTTGACTGGCCACCCTCTCGCCTTGACAGTGATCATCCACCTTCCACTGTGCTCCCCTACCCTGCACATACCGGCTGTATGGTGTTTGTCACATTGTATTATAAGGTTGTCTTTGCAAAACAGGTGGGCTTATAAAATACGTCTCTTCTGTTAGGCACTAAGTTACCTGTGGGCAAAGATGGTATTTTGTATTTCTAGTACCTAGACAGGCAGTAGGGGTTTACTGTAATGCCCAATGAATGTAGGAATGGACTGTGTGTGTGTGTGAGTCTATGGTCATGCTACGAAGAATTCTGTCTCAGAAAAACTGGTACAAGTGACACCAATCTGAAGCAAATATTCTTACAATGAAGTAAAAATCATTATTTCAGAAATGTGAAACAGTGGCACCGCTAACAGTGGACCAGGAGAAGATTTTTTGACATCTAAGGCAATGCAACCAAATCACAGACGCTGGCAGCTACTTTCACGGAGACAGAAGGCAGCCGAACGGACCTGCTGCAGAGAAGCAGCTGTCCGCGTATCTCCATGCTGTGGCTATCAACACTGCTGCTTTTACTGTTCTGTTCATAAACAGGTGTGTCACGGAGACAACGAGGAACTGAGATTACATGTGAAAAGGGAGAAACGAAGAAAGAAACGACCTTCAACTTCTCACGAATCTTCTTACTAAGAGGATCCTAGTCTTACAAACACCAGCCAATCTTACAATGACAAGTCAGACAGAAAGTCAGAACGCCTAGGAACCCCTCTGCTATTGAATTCAGGGGTGGGAAACTTTTTTTTTTTTCTGTCAAAGGCCATTTGGATATTTTTATTATCATCTGTAGGCCATACAAAATTATCAGCCTAAAAATTAGCTTGCTATGGATTCATGAATTTCGAGTCCTGCCTGTGGTTGCCTTGGCAGGGCCTCAACGAATGATCCTGCGGGTCTTATATGGCCTATGGGCCGGATGTTCCCACCTCGAAAGTCTGAAAATAATTACATTCCATGAAGCAGACTGCTTCTTCCGGCTCTCTCTGCATAACTGCCTTGAGTGTGCTCAGTGGACTGTGGACCTTGATGCAGAATCTTGCCAAGGGCCGTAGAATTAAAAAGAAACAAAACTGGATGACCCACAGGCAAAAGGAAAAATTCCTCAGCCAGCTTTTCACTAGGCCACCGGTGCTTCTGAATTTCCACCGGGCGGTAAAACTCTGTCTCGAGGCGAAGAGGTCGGCCGTCACCGTGTGCGCCAGGCGAGTGGGGGGCCCCCTGGGGTGTGGTTTGGGGCTCTGGTGAGCTGGAGGGGTGGCAGCAGGAGTCACAGTTTCTGCTGGCCATGAGACGCTCCCAAGGAAGGGGAACGCCTGCGAGGCACTGCTGGGATTCTCTGCTTCCATGTCGAGGGCCCTTGGCACCTGTGAGGGCTGTGTTAAGGTCGGGTGCCAAAGATGACAAGTTTTGTGGACACTCTCTCAATTCAGCAGAAAGTCTCTGTTGACACTTGGAAAAAATATTAGAGCAGTGCTAAAAATTCTCTGACTAGCCTAAGATTTCTGTTAATGAAAAACCCTACATCCTGAGTTTTTTTTACTCCCAGAACCCTGCTGGTGGAATCACTTCTAGGGGTTCCATGAAAGAGAGGCAGCGAGCCATCTGCTTAGCACGGTGCCTTTCTGCTCTGCACCAAGTCTTCAGCGTGCAGCTCGTGCACCTGGGAGCACATGCCAATCTTACCGATGCAGTTCTCGCTTTTCACTTCATACCCGGGGGGACAGATGCACCGGAATGAGCCCTCCAAATTCTGACAGGTGCCAGGAGAACAGGAACCGGGAAGGGCAACACACTCATTGGTATCTTTAGAGAGAAAGATGAGAAGAAATACTTTAAACAGTACGTTAATTGTACCATCGATGAATCTACCTGCTGATATTAACACAAATTCAACTTTGCTCCTCTGATTTGCTGTGTCAGTGTGGGCGAGCATTTCCCAGGATAATCTTTTGACATGTGGGATGCACCCTTGGAAAGTGGTTCATTTTCTTGAATTCCTTCCTTGGCCTATTTTCATCGAGACCTCGATGGCCTCAGGCTCTGGCCCCAGTGAAAACACTGTCTAGGAGACATTCCCAACTGTTGACTTACACCTGACAGCAAAACTTCCCATCACAGCTTATCTTGGCCCCAGGATCCGAGGATCCAAGGAAATGAGAATGAGTTCTGGAGTGCGGGAGACGTCTCCCATCACTGCTTTACGAAAGAGAATGCCACACAGGCCATGCCACACGTCGATACTTACTTACCTATACAATTTTTGCCATCTGGAGTGAGTTCATACCCTTCGTTACATAAACACTTGAAGGAGCCAATTTCATTGAAACACCGTCCATTTCTGCACACTTGACCAAAAAAGGAACTGCACTCATCTACGTCTGTAAGCAAACAGGAGTGAGCTTTTCAGAGGGAGCTGTTACATGGACACAGTCTCGAGGGTGGTGAAACGTGTTCACCAACACGCGTGTAAAACGCCCTGCATTACAGCGCCCCACCAACAGGAAGGAAGAGGTACGGGCTGTGAGCACTGCGTACTAGTAAACTCACAAAACCCCTGTGGTTTCTCAGCCAGAAAGCCGCATTTTTGATACTGAAATAACTCATGAATTTTAAACTGAGTAAAAGTTGCAGGTGCAGGGTGAAGCTTTCCTACGCTTCCAATTGAAAAACACTAATTTTCCTGCAGACAAAAGGATAAATGGGATTCAACTTGGCTGCCTCACTTGCTGACACTGTATCTGGAGATAAGATGGCTGGATTCAAAGGACACATAAATGAGCATATTCTGACACCACACAGAATTTTTGGAAAAAGGACATTAAGAGCTACATTTTCAGTTAAGCGTAGGGTTGATTACTTGTGAGTGATTTCCTGAGCTGTTAGAAGACTGTACTTTGATCGGAGCCCTAGTGCTAACTTTTAGTAGTCCCTGAGGGTACCAAGGGTCTGAGAAACTGCAGGGAAGAAGGTGGTAGCTAATTAAAATGCCCAAGTAATTCTACATTTTTTCACAATGGAGAATTTTCAAAAATGAAGAACACCATCAGGAACCTAGGATGGATTAAATCTGGAGTCGGGGTTGAGCTGTGGAGGTTCCATAAGGGTCGGAACCCCATGGGCTTCACACACCACGCAAGGTCTTGTGAGTTAAAACACGTTACACCGCCAAGCTCCAGCATGGCGCCTCTATGTGGTCAATGAGGGGTTAACAACGGCTGCCACTTCTCTCCGGAGCTCCTCCAACCACTTCAGGAACCTCTCCCCTCTCTCTGAGTCCTCCTTTGATACCCGTCAGTGCTAGTGTGGGCCAGACGCTGAAATCATGAAGGTGCCTCAGAGGGGCTTCTGGGCCTGCCCTGGAAGGCTTGGCACCAGCACTGCTTTTGAGGCAGAAGGTCTCAGGCCTTCAAAAGCTGATACAAAGTGGAATTTCATGCCATGTTTTCTAAGTGGGAGCCTGCTGGTGGGTACGAACGGCTGCAATGACATCAAGAACTAGCACTGAAACAACGAAGGGTCTATCTCAGATCTCATCCAAAGCATCCAGGAGGCCTTCTCCCTTGAATTTACTGGCCAGTCAACAGCAGAGCTTGGAACAGTACACTCCTGTCTTGTGATTATTTAAGGCCAATAAATGGTTTTAGTTAACTAGAAATGAGGCAAACGCTATTACCAATCTTTTGGCAATTTTAATAACATTTGCTATTTTATTAACAGAAAACTCTTTGTGTTCTTGGCTTTTCATTTCTGTCCCAGTGGACTGGGTAGAGAAAATGGAAGCAAGAGAGGCCCGGCTACAATACTTACCTAGGCAGTCGTTATTGTGAGTGAGCTCGAACCCTGGGTAGCACAGACAGTTGTAGGATCCCACGGTGTTTTTACAGGTTCCATTTCCACACGGGTGCCGCTCACACTCATCGACATCTACAAAGAGACACGGGCTCAGAGGAGTTCATTTCAGACTATAGAGCTTCTCCAGATTTTTTCTCAACACTGAATTACTTAAGATGCTCTTTATTTGATAGGAGGAAGCCGTATGTACTGCAGCAACACGGGCATGAGGCAAGAAAAATCAAAATCACGAAGTTATGGGGAAAGTGTAGCTCGTTTACAGGTGTGTATAATACTCAGAAGTGGCTTCAGTGAGCATTCCCTTACCTCAGCACAAAGGTTCTAATGAGTCTGTCTATCCCATTCCCTTACCTTAGCACAAAGGTTCTAATGAGTCTGTCTATCCATTGGTTTTCTACTCCTTAACTATAACCGATCTTTAGAAATACTAAAACAATTTTAGTTTAGTTTTTTTTTTTTTTTTTTTTTTTGATAAGTGTTGAGGTGCAATAGGTTAAGTTGCCACCTGTGATGCTGGCAACATCCTATATATTCTGCTTGGGATCCAGATACCTGCTAATGTGCTTGGGAAGGCAGCAGAAGAGGGCCTAAGTGCTTTGGCCCTGCCACCATGTTGGAGACCAGGACTGAGCTTCTTTCTCCTGATTCTGACCTGGCTGATGGGGACTACTGTGCTTAGCGGGAGAGCAAACCAGCAGATGTAAGAGAGCCAGCTCTCTCTCTCTCTCTCTCTCTCTCTCTCTCTCTCTGTGTATATGTATGTTGTTTCTCCTTTCAAGTAAATAAATTCAAAAAAACTTTTCAAAAACAATCTTTTCTATTACGTATCATAAACACTTGCCTAGAAATACTTAAATTTGATGAGGGAAAAGAGAGAGTAACTTTAGTTCCTTAATTATGTGGAAGAAATGTCTGCAAATTTGAATTAGCCTTTTAAAAAACTGAGAAACTATTTAGGAAGGTCATTCAACACATGAGCACGGACTCCCCAGCCCATGAATTCCAGTTGCTGACTCTACCATGCCCACACACACACACACACACACACACACACACACACTTACACATGCGCGTGCACACACACATTCTTTAGGAAGGAAGGCTCTGTTCCGCAGAGGTCTTAACAGGGAATCTGATGGACGTTTACTGTGGGAGCAGGATGTGAGCAGCAGACTTCCCGCATGTTGAGTTTGTAAATCATAAACCTCAGCATGCGCATCCCTCTCTCAGGGGGTATGGGAGGGAGAAGCGAGTAGAGGCAGGCGTTCCAGGAAGTTCGTGCAAACAGGACCAGGTCCTGCATTCCCCGCCCAAAGGTGACCTGGGGAACGTTCCCTGTCATTGTGGGGGAAGCCCCCGGGGGGGCTCCTAGGAGGCCGTCGCAAAGGGAGACCCTCTCCAGGTTCTGCCTGCATGACGGCTCCACGAGGCACACTAGTTCTGCAGTACTGCAGTCTGATTTCAGCGCTCACCTAGATGGCATCTTGAAAACAAAAAGACTAGATGCCCAACCCCACTAACTACAAATAGCCACATTTTAAATTTAATTTGCTTCCTCTAAGTACAAAGCACGGAGAGAGCACTTCCTGCTGCCAGCCTCGGACGTGAAGCGTGGGGTTCCGTCTTGGCCAGCAGTCACGCCATCTTTCTGCTCTTGAAAACTCACCATCAGCAGCTCGCAGCATTTCTGAGTACCACAGCTGCCTAACTGATTTTTCTATTAGGTGCCAGGAGTTTTCAAACTATCTTGCCATGTTTAGCTCTAAAGTTATTTCCAGAGGTAAAACAAAAAGATGCATAATCAATGATTTGGGTTAAAAGAAGGTGCCTATGGCCGGCGCCGCGGCTCACTAGGCTAATCCTCCGCCTAGCGGCGCCGGCACACCAGGTTCTAGACCCGGTCGGGGCGCCGGATTCTGTCCCGGTTGCCCCTCTTCCAGGCCAGCCCTCTGCTGTGGCCAGGGAGTGCAGTGGAGGATGGCCCAGGTGCTTGGGCCCTGCACCCCATGGGAGACCAGGAAAAGCACCTGGCTCCTGGCTCCTGCCATCGGATCAGCGCGGTGCGCCGGCCGCAGCGCGCTGGCTGCGGCGGCCATTGGAGGGTGAACCAACGGCAAAGGAAGACCTTTCTCTCTGTCTCTCTCTCTCACTGTCCACTCTGCCTGTCAAAAATAAATAAATAAATAAAAAAAAAAAAAAAAAGAAGGTGCCTATAATTTTTTTTCATTTTAATGCTATATTCTCTGTGACTCTTATATTGCCCAGTGCTTTCCTGAGTGCAAACAGACAGGTGCAGAGGGCAGCTGGTCCTGTGGTGAATCCCCCCAGAATCCCTCAGGTGCCATGGTACCCGTCCAGCCACATGAACATGAACCTTCTAGAAAGGAGCCTGAGACTCACGACCTGAAGAATCTGTTCTGGTCCATCCATCCTTGCTTGCAGATATTACACCAAATAAAGCCTTAACGAGTTCAGCGTGGCCAGCCCTCTCTGAGTGTGTCTGTGGCAGACACGGCGGTCCCTCTCACCCGTGAGGGAGCTGGCTCTGCTGTCTGGGCCCACTTCAACCCCCCGGGGGCCCCTGTCTTCTCACCCATGCACATGGTCTGGTCCTGGGAAGCCTTGAAGCCATTGTGGCAGACGCACTGGTAACTTCCTTGCAAATCGACGCACAGGCCGTGACTGCAAACATTAGGAATTTCTAAACATTCATTGCGATCTAAAAAGGAAAAATAAAACACATGTTACACGTATCTGATTTTTATTAAGATTTCTTCATTTTTCACAGCCGTGTCACTCGGGCCTGCTATTAATTACTACAGACAGGCTGGAGATGAACCATAACAACAGCTGAATCGAAATGAGCCAGGCTTTCAAGTACCCAAGCAATTTTTTTTTTCAATGACTCATTTTTTTAAAAAAATGTTGATTGGGATCTCAAGGATACTATTTTATTTTAGGACCAATCCTAGGGGAAACTGTTGAAGATAACTCTTTTTACAAACAAAATGAACTAAAAGATATGGTGAAACGGGTTCATGAGAAATGAGTTAGAGAACCTTTTCAAAATTATTCTGGAAGATAATTCCCACAGGAAAGCCTGGGCCCTTTGGAGTGCAGGGAAGGTACAGAACGTCGTGCACGGTGCCCAGAACCAGCCAGCCCGTCTCTTACCTACACAGGCCCCGTTGGGTGAGAGCTTGAAGCCCGCGGCGCACTCGCAGCGGTAGCTGCCTGGGCTGTTGATGCAGTCCGCGTTTCGCTGGCACAGGTTATCCCCGTTGCTGCACTCATCAATATCTGAAAGGGCAACAGCTCCATCTTAAGCAGTCTTCATTACTGCGCGAGGGCCACGCTCCCATCACGAGGTCGAGGACCAACATTTAGTAAAGCAACGACAGAGCCAACCACAACCATCACCAGCAAGGATGCCGAGCCCTGCCTGCCTAGCAAGCTCCTCTGGGTGTCCCTGATGCAGGGTACCTTCACAAACCAAGAGCAGGTCATTGTAACTGAATCCTGTCGGGCATTCACAGCGGAAACTGCCAATCTGGTTAATGCACACGCCATTGGCACAGATGCCTGGAATCTCTTTACATTCATCAATGTCTGAAATGAAACAGATTTGATTAAATAGATGTGGTGCTGCGTAGCATATTTACCACACAACCTTGAACGATGCCACGAAGAACCCAGGGTAAGAAGACACGTTTAGTGTCACAGAAACCAATTATGGTTTTGTGGTTTATGAAAACATACAGACCACAAAACAGGCTAGTTCCCCTAAACAGTAATGGACAAATTCAAGTTAACTGGTAAAATATAGCAAGTGATTTTGATGTCAACATAGCAAACACACTTTCTAGGAAGTCAAGCCCTCTCTTCAATGCTGTCAGGTTCCCCTAACTACTGCTATTCATCTGATAAAGCTACGTTTTTCTTAATTTCAGACACTGTGCTATATACGCATTTATATCAGAGACTTAAAATTGTATTGCTTAACAAATCTTTGAGGAAGGTAGGCACAGTAACTGAAAATAAATTCAGAAGGAAGCAATTTATAACGAATAATACATTGGCAAATTCATACTTAGACCGGTAGAAAAGAATACTACAAAAATAAACCAAGCACTTAAACACTTCTATTTGAAAATAGCAACTGAAGTTTAAACTGGAGTGGATTATTCAGAGTCATGTAATTCAATACACATGAGAAGGCAAACTCAAGTGTTAGCCTGGTATGTACGAAATCTTGAGATAGTCACGTAACTCTCATAACTCGATCACCAGTGTATGCCGGGGGAGTAACATTAACACTTGGTTAGAGCCCATAAACATGGAATTTCTCTCTTGAGCTCAGGATCCAGATTATGTTTTGCTGTACTCTGAAATTCTGAAAACTTTGAGTAGACTTCGACAAAATGTGGCATACTCGTGGTGTGTATTAAAGTAAACAGAATCTCAAAGAACTCACCAACAGCTTTTCCTGTGTGAATGTCAAATGT
Organism: Oryctolagus cuniculus; assembly: GCF_051225735.1. Taxonomy (NCBI): domain Eukaryota; kingdom Metazoa; phylum Chordata; class Mammalia; order Lagomorpha; family Leporidae; genus Oryctolagus; species Oryctolagus cuniculus. Next base: position 18,706,128 of record NC_142872.1, read on the forward strand.
GAATCCAGGAATATTTCCACATATGGTTTTAAAGTCAGCTATAATATATAAACAAAGCAATGCACTCTTAACATTCTCAGACCGCTTCAGAGTAACAGTTTATAAAGTCATGAGCAAATGCATTTCACACTACCTACGACCAAGCACTTGAGAGTCAGTCAGATTTATCTGAGAACAATACCACCTTATGCAAGGATCGAGGAGTTTTCTAATATTATTATTGCTATCAATTTCACTGCTCAGTAAAACATATCAAGTTCCAAAATATCTACATAGGCACATATGCTTTTTTAATGACATTCAGAGCTTAAAAATGATCCAATTTATATGGATTTAAAACAGGTTAGAGCATACATTTAAGAAGGAAGGGATTATGGATTTCACAAAGACATGAGATACAAAAATGATAAAAATTATTTTTTGGTGGAGAAACAGGTTAACAATGAATATTGATTAAGGTGTGAACTTTGGCCTTTTTTCATCAGAAATGTGTATATTGGAATGTTAACTCCAAAGCTTAAAAAAATTCATGAAATAAAAGTCACCATAATAGTTACAGCTACATACAATTAAATAAATCAACAGAAATTTAAAAGAATTCTGATTTTTAGAGTTAAAATGCTTCTGAGACTCACAGCTACACAAGTGAGTGAAACTCCTGAGCACGGCATTAGGTGCTAACTTACACTGTCCCTTATACTCCAGGTGCTGGCAGGGCATGGGATCTGCTACATGAGGATACTTCAGAAAGTTCCCGCCCTCTGCAACACTGGCATTCCTCAACAGAGCTCCGGTTCAGTTCCTGGCTGCTCTGCTTCAGGTCTAGCACTCTGTCAATGCAACTGGGAAGGTAGTGCAAGATAGCCCATGTATTTGGGCCTCTGTACCCACGGGAGAGACCCTCATGCAGCTCTTGGCTCCTGGCTTTGCACTGATCAGCCCAGCCATTGTGGCCAAACGCAGAGTGAGGATGGCATATCGTTCTCTCTTTCTTTCCTTTCTGTCACTGTCCCTTCCAAATAAAATAAATCTTTAGAAATTTAAAACAAGAAAAATGTAATTAAAAGATGAGTTTATTCTGGTACAAAAACCCACACAAGTAACATCCAAGAAGTTCATGGAAAATGTACATCAGATGCATGGATTTCAAAAAAATGTTTGGCACGAAAATAAACTCATTTTTAAATTCCATTTTCTCCACGAACCTTCTGAAGTAGTCTTGTATTATTTCATTCACCAGTACACAGCAAGCGTCCAGAACAAAGAGGCACATAACATATATCCAATTTAATGGTTCTGGATTGCCTGGCAATGTTCAAACCATAACTCATATACATCATCTCATCAACGGTTATTACAACCATATGAATTAGCTACTAACATATTTCTTTATTATCCCTACTTGATGTAGGAGCAACCAGTTTAGAAGGGCTGAGTGTTCTCCATGAGGTCATACAGTGAGTGGCAGAGCTTGGATTTTAAATCCAGAGCTGTCTCTCAAACATAAGCTCTTCATTTCCTCTCACAAAGTAAGTGCTATTTTAATTCCCTGAAGTAGTAATATTCAACTTCTAGCTATGCAGTTTTAATTTTTAAATTTTAATTTATTCATGTTCATTTTATTTGAAAGGCAGAGAAGAAAGAGAGACAGAAAGACAGATTTTCCATGTACTGGTTACTCTCCAAATGCCTCAAACATCTGGGGCTGGACCAAGCTGACACTAGGAGCCAGAAACTCCATCTGGTCTGTCATGTGGGTGGCAAGGACTCAAGAACCTGGGCCATCGCCTGCTGCATTCCCAGGGTGTGCGTTAGCAGGATAGCAAAGTCAGCGCAGACAGGACTTGAACCAGGCACTCCAGTATGGGATATGGAGTCTCAAGCAGCACCTTGTCCCTGTGCTAAATGCCTGCCCCTAATTATGGCATTTAAAAAAAATTTATTTATTTATTTGAAAGGCAGAGTTACACAGAGAGAAAGAGACACAGAGAGAGAAATCTTCTATTTGCTGGTTCACTCCCTAGTTGGCTGCAAGAGCGAGAGTTGGGGCAGCCCCATGTCAGGAGCTGGGAGCTTCTTCCAGGTCTCCCACATGGGTGGCAAGGGCCAGAAGGACTTGTGCCATCTTCTACTGCTTTCCCAGGCATATCAGCAGGGAGCTAGATTGGAAGTGGAACATCCAAGACTTGAACCGGTGCCCATTTGGGACGGCAGCATCGTAGGAGGTGGCTTTACCAGCTAGGTCACAATGCCAGCCCCTTATGGCGATTTTTAAAATCAAGCATTTTAACAATGTCTGTTTAGGGGCCGGCATTGTGGCACAGTGTGTTAAGCTGCTGTCTACGATGCCAGCATTTCACATATCCAACAGTTCAAGTCCTGGCTGTTCCGCTTTGGATCCTGCTCCCTGCTAATGCAGCTGGGAAAGCAGGAGGAGACAGCCCAAGAACTTGGGTACCTGTGACCCATGTGGGACACTGGAATTCCTGGTTCCCAGTGGCAGCTTGGCCCAGCCCTGACCACTGCAGACATCTGGGGAGTACACCAGGAGATGGAAGATTTCTCTCCCCCCTCCCCTGAAACCCTGCCTTTCAAATAAAATACATCTTTGTGAAAATTTTAAAAAAGAAAACGGCTATTTAATGTATGTGAACATAAAGACGGCAAGATAGGACTAAAGCTCCTCTGACCACGGAATCTGCACCACTGCAAAAGATCCCTGTGTTTCTTTCATCAACTCTCTCCTTAATTTCAATACCTTGAGTAAAACAATAAAATTTATACACTCCAAGTAATACCTGGTAAAAGTACACAGTAATTGTTTCTAATCTGTCATACTGTTTTAACTCAGTATCTACAGATATTAAAAATTATTGTTCTTCAGGTCATAAAAGAACTTGAATGTCTGATAGTTTTAAGACTAGTCCTTTTCGCTGTTGTCTCTATTATCTCTCTCTCTCTCCTTCAAAAGAATCTGTGCTTCGAAGAAAAACATTACCATGTACAGGCAAGTCCTACTTGCTGCTTAAACATTTCATTTCAGTACTGAAGGAGAAGAAGCATAAGGAATGCATTAACAGCGAGTTGCTTTTATATAAAATTTGCTCATCAAAACCTTTTGCACATTGTTCAAGACTAAAGAATAAAAAGATACTTATGGAATTAAAAAAATTTATTTATTCATTTTGAAAGTCAGAAACAGAGGGACATTAAGAAAGAGCTATATCTTCCATCCGTGGTTTCACTCCCCAGATGGCCACAATAACGGGCTGGGCCAGGCCAAAGTCAGGAATGAGGAACTTCATCTGGGTCTCCCATATGGGCTCAGAGGCCCAAGGACTTAGGCCACCTTCCTCTGTTTTCCCCAGGTGATTGGTAAGGAGCTATCCTGGAAGTGAGCAGCCATGACCCAAACCAGTACCTATATGGGAATACGGCACCTTCCCCCACTACGCCACAAAGCCAGCTCCACGGTGTTGATTTTTAAGGATATTTAATAGTAAATTCATCAGGTCTACATCAGAAACCCACAGAAATTTCTTTGTCTCTTCCTCTTTGACTTTCAAATGAATTTTAAAAAATTTATTTATTTTGAAAATCAGAGAGGGAGAGGGATTGATCTTCTGTCTGCTGGTTCACTTCTCACATGGCTGCAATGACAGCGGCTGGGCCAGGCTGAAGCAGGTGGCAGTTCACCTGCTATGCCACAACAGTGGCCTTTACTTACAGAATTTGTTGGCTTTTAAATTACTGTAAATTTTTAATCAAAATATTACATCTTCTATGTCTAGCACAGTGACACATGAATAATAGCTGAATCCTTTCAGTGAATAAATCAATAATTGACCAGCGTGGTTTCAAGACAGTGAGTTTAAAGTATACCAATGCTGAAAACTCTGTTCAGCCATGGAGCCTTGTTTCAGGATCCGGAAGTCAGTCAACATATGTCTCAGTGTCTGAATCCCACAGAGGGCCACACCTGGGAAATGGAGCCATATGATGCTCTCGGGTGCATACAGAACAGGCACCTACGGGCACAGGACCCACTGACTCTCACTTGGCAGCCCGTACGTGCAGGTGTCCGTCCCTGACTCGGTCTTCACTGGGGGTGCTGGCTGTGCGCTCACCTGTCCCTGGTGTCGGGCACGGCTCACAAGGTTTGTTCCAGGCTTTGCCCACGTTGTACGTGCAGCAGCACATCCTCTTCGTCACATTGAAAGGCAGCTCGTTCTCACAAGTGGTTCCATTGTAGCTGCGGTAGCAAAAGCTTTTTCTCATGTCTACGCAGAGAAAAAGAAGTAAGCTAGCTGGCCCCACGGCAAGCCGTGAATAATGACGGCTGTGCGAGTGCACTTACTGCAAGTTCTCACTTGAGACAACTCTGCAAAATGTCTCAGTCATGCGCACATGTCTCAAAAGGTCTCTAGGTTGACTGTAAATCACTTTGAGATGCACATCTATCTGGTTTTTAGGTAAAGAATTTATAATTTTCCTTGGCGACAATGTTAATCCATATTTGTCTACTCAAAATCATTAACTTAAAAAGCATTATCAGACTTCAGTTTCATACATACAACAACGTTCACTTTATATTCATATCAATGGAAAATAAAAATTATTTAAGAATATGTAAACTGCAATATTGGATGAAATTTGTCTCAGACTCATATGCACAGAAATGTAACTACATATTATAGCTACATACAATAGCTAAATGTAAAAAAAAAAAAAATCCTGATAGAGAGCCAGCCATTTAGAAGACTGTGAAACACTCCATCATTCATCAAGATCTACCTTCCAAATGTCCTGAACGATAGTTCAGAGACCTAACTGCCTCGTGTGTGTGCTCAGCAGCGCTGACGTCACCTACCCATGCAGCTGTGGCCCCCGTTGGCCTGCATGTACTCAGGTGGGCAGATGCAGGTGTAATTCCCCAAGGTGTTGTAGCAGGTCCCGGGGCCACACACACCAGGGTGTGCAAAACACTCATCGATGTCTAGTAGGAAAGAACAGTGATTGACAGACACTTTCTGAGTTACATTATCTGAACAAAGCATAAAGATGACCCTCAATCAGAATTTCAAACAATTATATGTGAAACTGTTGGACTGTATAGAAAACTTCCCCACACTGCATTTACGTGACATAAACTGCATCACTCTCCAAAGACAAAATAATCCCCAAGTTAAAAAGTACAACTCATCAGAGGAAACCACTCTAAAATACAAGAATATGCATTACCCAGAACCTATATTTTAAAGGGTGAAAGGCATATTCAAGCAGAATCTCTCCAAAGCCTGTTTTCTCTTAGCTCACTTCACATTTTAAACTGAACGAGGCTCACAGAGAGCCCGTGTCTCCGTGGTGCCTTTCAAACCTGTGCCCCTTCCGAGCTGCCGCTGTTGTCCTCAGCAAATCCTCTTCCTTCCCGATCACTTCTCCAAGGTGCTCCAAAGGAAGGGCTACAGCGTTCCATGGCCGACGCTCATTGCTCAGGAGCGTGCATTCGCTCCACGAGCAGACCCTGAGGCTGTTCTGCAAACCATGACGAAGCTGCGCACAGTCTCCAGAGCCCCCGGCCAGGCTCAACAGGAGATTACAGGGTTGTGTGACAGGGGAGGGGACAGAGGCGAGAAAGGCATCCACCCAGCCTCTGAGCTTTTTCACAGTGTATCCAGAAATTACAATTAAGAGCTGCATTTAAATTCACCCATTTTTCCTATGCAAAATACAATTTTTATCAATTATCTGAGAGGGTTTTTAAACACATATTGGGTATCCCTTCTCTGAAATGCTTGGAACCACAGTGTATTGGATCTTTGGGCTTTGGAATATTTGCATATACCTAAGTTTAAATACAAAACACACTTACGTTTCATAGGCACCTTGTATACACAGTCCGAAGATATTTTACATATTATTTGAAAATAACTTTAGGTATAAAACAAAGTACAGCATTTTCCTGTTGGCATGCAAAAAGTTTCAGATTTTGGGGCATCTCAGATTCTGGGTTTTTGATTTCGGAAACTCAGCCTGTACTGCACATTTACACCACCCCATTTTCCCACCACTTACACACGGTCAACTTCCTACTCAGAAAAACAACAGTCCATTACCAACTGTGCCTTCAGTGATCGGTCATCGTGCAGCTGATGCGCCGCGGTCTCCCCAGAGGCCGGGATCGCGCTCACCTTCACAGATGCGGGTCTCCTCGCTGAGGTAGTAGCCCTGCGGGCACTCGCACTGGAAGCTGCCGAACGTGTTGATGCAGTTCCCGCCCTGGCAGAGACCTGGTAACTCCTGGCACTCGTCAATGTCTGCGGAAAGGGACAGAGTTCACTCGCAGCCAACACCGTGCGGAGAGACAAGGGTTAGGTGACCCCGCGGAACCCTCCGGGCACACCTCTCGGCCTCCACACCGGTGCCCTGAGACTGCAGGCTGCCGCGGACTGCAGCTCAGCAGAGCCCTGACGGCAAGCTGGGATGCTGCAAGTGGGGGAAGATGGAGCAGAGCTTCCTGCAAGGCCGTCGGACGGCTACTCGGACTCATGACTGCTCACAGGAGCGGGCCCTCGTGTCCCAGCAATCAACGGGTCATCAGTCACTTGCTCAATCACCCAGCAGGGATCGCTCTGCACCGACTGGCATTTCTCTGAAATCAACGCTACCTTGTTTAAATCCTGGTGACAGGGAGGAGCTCACCTTCCAAGATGATTGTGATGGGGTTGGGTCTGAAGCCCTCGCCTCCGGGACACAGGGTGTAGTATTCAGCTACAAAACAATGCACAGTGAGAGACTGGAAATCTGTGTCCTTGAGGGAGATAATGAGCGTGCAGCAGCTGCTCAAACCCACACGCTAAGGGCGGTATTCACAGTCTTCTTAGTGTCTTTCCAAATATGTTTAAACTAACAAATATTACACTTGGTTTGAAAAAAGGCCAATCCTTCCTAAGTCATACATGCAGCAGAGTAACAAGAACCACTTGTTTTTCATTAACGGCCCTCTGACAGACAATTCATGAAATCACAACTTTTTTTTTTTTTTTTTTGGCTAATAAACAAAAACTAATGGACTGTACGGTACGAAGGTCTTGGTTCACGTCCACATCAGACCATATGTTTCAATTTACGACATTCTATGGTTGAGCCCAGGAATACAACACACCTAGGAACCTGAACTAAATGGCCTGGAAGGAACAAGACAAAGATCTACAATACCAAGGAGAATTGATTTATTACCATTCATACTGGACTACAGCTCAAACAAGTCTTTTTTTAAAACATATGATGGAAAACAATAGGATAGAGGAATTCAAACTGCTTTTTCTATGAAACGCTCTTGGCTGGTTTCTGCAGGATCACTGACAATGATCCAAACCCGCTTTCCCCCACTAGGTGCCCTGCCCCTAGCCCAAGAATAAAATGGCGTCTGCTCCCCCCTACCCCGGCTCTGGCTCCATACTTACTGCTGTTGACAGGCGGGCAGGTCTCGCAGGGGTTACCCCAGGCCTTCCCCAGGGAGCAGCAGCAGGAGGAGCGGCTGACGCCTACCCCGATCTCCGTGTTGCAAGACAGGCTCCCATCTCCTCGAGGTCCGAACTTCAGGTAGCAGTTGCCCACGCGGTTGTCTGCAGAGCAACAGAGCAGCCTGAGTCTCCCCTGGCCAGGGGGAGAACTCCTGGTGTAGACAACAGTCACTCAGAGGATGACATTCCTTCAAGATCAAAGGTTCATTCTACTCCCTGGCACCCAACAATCTCTGGCTGTAGACCTCTCCAAGATCACGTGGTAGGAAGGGCCAGGCTTTCCTCTGCTTAGAAACGCCCCCAGAGGGTGTTTCCCCAGACTCACGGGGTAACAAGGTTGTTAACACGCTTCAAGCCCTCACTATCACTCCTCACACAGCCCAGTACCAAGGTCTGTCAATTCTGCCTTTAAAACACAGCTAGAATCTGACTGCTTCCCATGGGCTCTGTGATGCCAACTTGAGTTCCAGCCACCATCACCCCTTCCTCTGCTCTAGTGCAGCACTGCCCCAACTTACCTTCCCACTTCTGTGCCTGCCCCACTGTGGCCCATGGGCCCCAGTACCTCAGCGTGATCTCTCACAGGCATCCTCTAAGGTCAGGCCACCTCCTAGGCTTCGCCCCATCGGAGTCAGCCTCGAAGACCTTCCCAGTCTGCAGAGTCGTTTTCTTCCCTGGCTGTGCACTAGAAGCATCTGGGCTGCTTTCTATTGCTTTATGCTTGCGTTTCATTTTTGTGGCTGGATCTTGGCTACAGAGAGGTGATTAACGGGCCTTCCTCCCTATTCTCCACTCCCTTTCCTCCCCGCTACCCTCACCAGGCCATCTCAACGGATGTTATTTTTAAGAACGTGTTCTTGCAGAGTAAATATTTTTATTTTAACATGCTCACTTTTAGTTTCAACATGTGGTATTTTGTCATGCATGTCATTTCATTTTTACAACCTTTTCTGGTCGTGCGTGCTGTGTGATCATCCGTCTGTCAGCTGCTCCTCCCCTTGCCCACTGCCATTTGAAAAAAAACAGGTGCTGGGAATGGCTCTGTGGCGTAGTAGGTTAAGCCGCCGCCTGCAATGCCAGCATCCCACATAGGCACCAGTTCAAGCCCCTGCTGCTCCACTTCTGATCCAGCTCCCTGCTAATTCACCTGGGAAAGTACTTGGGCGCCTGCATCCATGCAGGAGACCAGGAAGAAGACCTGGTTACTGGCTTTGGATTGGCGCAGCTCTGACTACTGTGGCAATCTGGGGAGTGAACCAGCGGATGGAAGATTTCTCTCTCTCCTTTTGAAATAAATAAAATTTTTTTTTCAATGTCCTCAAAAGTGGTTTCTACATTCCTGCCAGCATAAAAGATGCTGTGATTAGCATTCTACCCCCGTCTCTGGATGAACCTATGAGTTCATTCCTCGGGCACACAGAGCCAGGGGAGGAATTCCTAGTGAATGAGCCTTGGTGGTCTTCAATACCAGGAAACGTGTTTCTCACCATTTACCATCTTCAGCCAGTGGACCCTTTAAATTTTATGTTTTCAAGACATTTAAAAAATCTTGGTTCCTTATCTTCTGGGTTCTGTAGTTATTGTACCCAAAATAGCCCTCTTTAACAGTGCTGGAAGGGGTTACCTTGTTCCTAAATTGACTGCAGCAAACAATCGTGGCAGCTCACTACTGAGTCGGAACATTTAACCCCGTGAAGCCCTGTCTGTCTCTCACAGAGTTTACTCACCAACACAACCCACTCCCGTGGGGTTCAGCTGGAAGTCTGGCGGGCAGTTACACTCATAGCGACCAGGCGTGTTGACACACAGGCCGTTGACACAGTTTATGGGGTCTGCACACTCATCAATATCTAGGAGAAGCATTTAAAACTTAACATCTTTACTTCCTCCATGCACACTTCTTTCCAAAAATTTTGGCAGATTTTTGGCAAGATTGTAGACTAAAAGTCATCAGGAAGAATTTGGCACAACACCATAAAGCTTCCAAATTCCCGTGTCTACCTAAAAATGATTCTATACATCAAGCACGTGGTGTTTCTAACAATGTTGTTTAAAATCCTTAGTAGATATATAGTAATTAAATGTTACAGGTTCTGGGTAAGAAAAAAATTATGTTACTATGTGCTTAACTAAAAAAATTAAGAATACATATTTCTATATGTACTTATAAACAGTCTATTCGTTTCATGTCAGATATTTAATAAGTAGTTTGTATAAAAATGGGTAAATTTGCTATAAGAACAAAAGTATCCAAATACAATTTTCTTTTTCAGAAAAACGTATAACCTAGTAATGCACAGGTTAGTTAAGCATGTTTGAACTTTTGCTCTTGGCAGAGAACATGCATTACAACTCATCAGCACTCAGCTGAACCCTCCTCTGGTCATACCTGTACAGTTCCCTCCTGTTCTGTCCAATTCATAGCCGTCATCGCAGATACAGTGAAACATTCCAGGCAAGTTATTGCAAGTTCCAAAGACACAAATATTTTGGAAGGAGCATTCATCAATATCTGAAGATTAAAAAAAACAGCACTCTGTTGTTTATGGAGACGTTTAAACATTTTGATTTAATGTAACACATGAACAAGCTCTTCAGTTCCTCAGATGTTTCTGTGCAGTAAAAGATTTTCTTTTCTTAGGCTGAGTCGGTAACATAAATGACAAGCAACTATTATTCATCTTACGGGACTAAGACATAAAAAGAAACCCTGTTTTCTTGGTGAAATGAGTGTCTAGCACTATAACCATCTTGGATTACAGTGTACTTAAAAGAGGAAGAGTTGGTTTAAGGTATTAAAAGACACCAAAATTAAGAAAGAAGATGTCACAGGAAAGAAATTACAAAAAAAATTACAGATAAATTTAAGGGTTCTAACAAATTAGTGCAAATGGTAGATGTCTTGTAATTGGTAAACTGAAACAAAAACACACAATGATTTTTTTAAATTTATTTGAAAGTCAGAGTTACACAGAGAGAGGAGAGGAAGAGAGAGAAAGAAAGAGAGAGAGAGAGAGAGAGAGAGGTCTTCCATCCAATGGTTCATTCCCCAATTGGCTGCAACAGCTGGAGCTGCACTGATCTGAAGCCAGGAGCCAGGAGCTCCCTCAGGGTCTCCTACGCGGGTGCAGGGGCCCAAGGACTTGGACCATCCTCCACTGGTTTCACAGAGAGCTGGATAGGAAGTAGAGCAGCCGGGTCTCAAACCAGTGCCCAAATGGGATGCCGGCGTTTCAGGCCAGCTCATTAACCTGCTGCGCCACAGCACCGGCCCCCATACAATAATTTTTAAACAATGAAGTTATCATTAAGATAATTTAACTTTTTAATTCTCACTTTTTATTTTGTACTATGTTATTATATAGTTATAAATAGGGAATTTTTTCCTTATACCATGTACTAAGGTGGTGTACTGCCCCATTTTCTCATATATTTGGTTAAATAATATAGTCAATAAATACTGAGTTGAAATCAGAAATTCATTTTATGAGACTCTTCCCTGTAGCCTTCACTACAATGTCAATGTTGAGCTGTCACTCCTCACTCACATCAAAGGGAAGGCATTTGTTTTTCTGAACAGCTGTGGAAAAAAATCTGTGCTTCCACTCATACAAACAGGATGGCTATCTTCTGAGCATCAGATCAGGCACTTGGTGCTAGGCTACACTAGTCAGGTCATCCTAAACTGTTGTTGGTTACACCTTCCGTCTAGAAGGGTCTCTGGTTATTCATGATAGTGAAAATAATTTGAGGCACGGCTTCACAGTGTGTACAGAAGCTTAGCTGATGGGGCTGGCACTGTGGTGTAGCAGGTGAAGTTGCCGTCTGCATCCTATATGGATGCTGGTTCGTCTACCAGCTGCTCCACTTCCAATCCAGCTCTCTGTTATGGACTGGGAAAGCAGTAAAGGATGGCCCAAGTTCTTGGGACCGTGCACCCAGGTGGGGGACCCGGAAGAAGCTCCTGGCTTCGGATCAGCACAGCTCCAGCCATTGTGGCCAAGTGGGGAGTGAACCAGCAGATGGAAGACCGCTCTCTCTCTCTCTCTCTGCCTCTCCTCTCTCTGTGTAACTCTGACTTTCAAATAAGTGAATAAATCTTAAAAAAAAATGAAGTTTAGTTTACGTTCAAAAGTGTCATTTATCATTCCAGGAATAATAAATAAGGTATTCTTTTTATATAGCTAAGCAAATATCCTTCAAGTTAGAGTAAAACTGGCTTGTGCTAATCTGTAAGTGAAAACAGAATATTATCAGCTCTGTGAGCATTCACTTACTTTTAAATGACCTTTACTAGAAATACTTTCCACTTAGATACTAGTTGTATAAAATAAACTGTTCCAAAATAGAGCTGTTTCTCTGTTTATCATAAAATTAACACGCATCAAAAGATAAAACAATACAGAAAAGTACTGGACCGAACACAAAAGATGGCAAACAATTAGAAAAAAGATACCAAAATCAAAACCAGTGATCCAAGTCCTTCCAGATAGTTCCCACATTTATTCAGAGAAGTGCAGCTGAAAAAATTCCTATGCATCACATACATTTTTCATGACTGCCAAAGTTTCTAAAACACTCCTCGAATGTTAAGAACAAAAGAAAAACACTAAAAATGAATCATTATCTACATAAAAAGTTCAGGTGTGAACTTCAGAAGGTACTGACAGAGTCTGCATGATATCCAACTCATTCTTGTTACATTTCTACTGTTTCAATGATCTCTGTAGTTCCTAAGGTGTTCAGGACTACTTTATGTAAAAGGATCAATAATGGCCTTACTCTGACTTCTCCATTTTTTATGTTTCATTGCAGACATTTTTCCCTCCAGGAAGAGAGGGACTTCTTGCACATCACACAGGTGCTTTCTTTCTGAGCTGCTTCACGGGCTGAGTGTCTTCACAATTCACTTGCTGCCGAGGCACAATGTGCTGTGGGCCCACGTTTCTCACACGCCTGCGGGTGTTGTCCTAGCGCCTCCTGGTACTCAGGGTTTCTGCTTAGCTCACACCTTGGCTTTCCAACCTCAAGTCTTGAATCCTTCTCCACAACAGCGTGGACAGAACAAGGCTAAGTCTTGCTCTGACAATGTGGCCTTTTCCTGTACCTTCAGTCGGTGCTTACATTTCAGGAACACGTCTGGTTGTTCAGTATTTTTTAAATCATACTTTCCTAATAAGTTTTTTTGGGGGCTCTCTACTTCAGAGGCATCAATTACTAGTAATTGCATTTTCATTTGTATCTCTTCTGTTTTTGATGTTTCCCTGATGTTGCTGTACTGGTCCCTGTTTCTTGTTTCTGCCCCTCCTGTCCTTTCTCTGTTGATTTTACAATGTTCCCTTCAAACCTGCTCAAGTCCATGTTTTCATTAAGGTCACCTACGGCACCAAGTATCAGGGGAAATGTGCCTTTATTCCTTGGACAGCTTCCTCCACTCCAGGCCGGTTCTCCGTTGGCTTTCCCCGGTTCCCACAGGATACCCGCAAGGTCGCTCTTCTTGCTGGTCAGCTGATTTCTAGACTACCAGGTCCACTGCTTCCAGAGCTGCTGTCTGGTCTGAGGCACTTCAGGTGCAGGCTCCTGACATCCCTTCCTTGCCACAGTTTTATCTGGGAGACAGCTAGGGGGCTGGGTTTCATTAACACGACTATTCAGGAGTCCAGAGTTCCATGAGCGGTGGTAAGGGGCCTACCAGACCCTGTTCCCCGTGTGGATGAGCCTGGCCTTTGTGCTTGTCCCTGCTGATGTTCCTCCAGGTTCTGTAATCCCCTATCGTGGTGGAGAATACGGGAAAAGGGCCAACTCCAGGAACTCTTTGGACACAACAGAGAGTCTGAACATTTGTGCTGAGTAGTCGATGCTGAGTGGACAATGCTGACCCCAGGGTCAATTCAGAGGGGCATGCATTTACAGTAAGATGAGAAGACAGGAAAGAATTCAATTAGTAACTTCAAGATAAACTGTGCAGATGGGCCAGACCATCACCAATAAAACCCACAGAGTCAGTTAACACTTGTGAGATCGCCAAGGCTGGGGTCCAGCCAAACAGAGCAGTGTGACAGTCTCAGCTGCCTGCCTATGGGGCTTCTTCCCCATCGTAGTGACACAGGAGACAACCAAGAAGTCAGGGAAGTAGCAGGAACCACGCAGCCACACCTCGGAGGTGGCGTTGGGGAGAAGCTGAGAAGGATGCACACCACAGGCAAAGGAAGACCTTATGACCAGGGGGTTCTTCCAGGTACCACGAGCGCCGTGGGCCAGACTGACAGTAACTGCTCGTTTCTTCCTTTCCCAGTTCCCTGTCTAACAGGTGCAGACGAGCAGGCATGGAACGCCCTATCCACACCGACTCCCACTTTCTGCTGACGGGCTTCAGGGCTCACAGGAAACCAGCTGGGGGCAGGAAAGAGAACGTCCATTCCACATTTAAAGAGGAGCCTCCAACAGAAGGGATGAGACTCCGCTTCATCTGGTGGGTCAACAGAGACTTTGCTTCCTTCTACCACGCTCACCAGGGTGCACTACGGACCCCCTTGGTCTCATGCTCTCCGGACTGGTGGATACCCACCGAAGATGTCAGCACCTTTCAGCCATTGCTTTGCCAGGGCAGAAGTTAGGCTCTGCTCTGAGTCATCTCAGATGGCAGGGTTTGTTTTTGTTCAGCTGATGCTGATGAAGCGTGTGTGTGTGTGTGTGTGTGCGCATGTGTAGGGAGAAAGTTTATGTTTTCTTTTCTTTTTTCTTTCTTTCTTTTTTTTTTTTTTTTGACAGGCAGAGTGGACAGTGAGAGAGAGAGAGACAGAGAGAAAGGTCATCCTTTGCCGTTGGTTCACCCTCCAATGGCTGCCGCAGCCGGCGCGCTGCGGCCGGCGCACCTTGCTGATCCAAAGGCAGGAGCCAGGAGCCAGGTGCTTCTCCTGGTCTCCCATGGGGTGCAGGGCCCAAGCACTTGGGCCATCCTCCACTGCACTCCCTGGCCACAGCAGAGAGCTGGCCTGGAAGAGGGGCAACCGGGACAGAACTGGCGCCCCAACCGGGACTAGAACCTGGTGTGCTGGTGCCGCTAGGCGGAGAATTAGCCTGTTGAGCCGTGGCGCCGGCCTCTATGTTTTCATTTTACCATCTTTACCCATAACTTTGCCTGATCAAGTCTTTTTCTTTTTATTTCCCCTTTTATTTTATGTGAATTGTTGATTTTGGTAAAGCTCTATGGTACAAGAGTTATTTTTTTTTAATTTTTCTTTCAGGACTGTTTTAAAGATTTACTTATTTGGAAGGTGGAATTACAAAGGCAGAAAGAGAGAGAGAGAGAGAGAGAGAGAGAGAGAGAGAGAGAGAGACAGAGACAGGTCTTCCATCTGCTGGTTCACTCCCCAACTGGCCACAATGGTGGGAGCTGGGCCGACCCAAAGCCACAAGCCAGGAGCTTCTTCTTGGTCTCCCACATGGGTGCAGGGCCCCAAGCACTTGGGCCATCTTCCACTGCTTTCCCAGGCCATAGCAGAGAGCTGGATTGGAAGTAGAGCAGCCAGGACTAAAACCAGTGCCCATATGGGATGCTGGCTCTGCAGGTGGCGGCTTTATGCGCTACACTACAGTGCTATCCCTGTCAATTATTTTTAATCTTGTTCCCTTTTTTCATTAATATTTTCATGTACTCCCCATAACACAATGATAGCCAAAACTATATACAGTGTGAATTGGAAGTCTACCTTAAAAGAAAATGCTGGGGGAGGCATTGTGGTACAGTGGGTTGGAGTTAAGTCACTGCTTGGAATCCCAGCATCATGGATAACTCTGGCGGTTTGGGTCCCAGCTCCAGCTTCCTGCTAATTGCCTGTGAAGGAGTGGATGACGGCCCAAATACCTGGGTCCCTGCCACCCAAGTAGACACCAGGATGGAGAGGGCTGGCTTTGGCCTGGCCCAGCACCAGCTGTTGTAGCCATTTGGGGAGGGAACTAGGGTACAGAAGATCTATCGGATCTGTGTCTCACCCTCTCTGTCACTCTGATTTCCAAATAAATACATTTTTAAAAAATAAGAGGAAAAAGCCAAACTCTTCTTCTTAGAAAGACAGCACACAAGGCACACAGTCTCACTTCCGGAAAAGGGGGCTGAGGCTCTAACCTAGAAGAAGGGGTTGTCTCTGTGCCAGGGGAAGCCCCTGATGCATTCCTGAGGGCCACTCCACTCAGACACACAGCAGACTCAAACATGAAGGTGAGCACTGAAAGTTAGCTACTGGATTTGGATAAACACTAAATAGCAGCGCCTGGACTAGGTAACAGATCGGATTTTAAAAGCTGAATAGTTTTGCCACATGTCATTCATTTAATTATAGAAAAAGAAAAAGGTAGGAAAAAAAAAAAACGAGCCAAACTTCCAACTACTGGACGCTGGCCAGGAAAACTTCACAAGACATGAAAGCAGCCTTCATCATGACCCATCTGCGACGTAACCTGTGCTGAAACGGATGGCTTTTATATGTGCAGCTTGTGCTACGTATTTGGCTTCCAGGCGGAGCCTGTTCCAGGCCCTTTTGTGGTTTCAGGTGCTGAAGCTGGCCCAACTCGAGAACACGCCGAAGTCCTGGGGACCCACCTTGGCAGGACCTGCTGTCCGTGGCTGGAGTGAAGCCCATCTCACACTCGCAGCGGTACGCGCCAGGCACGTTGAGGCACTGTCCGTTCTCACAGAGATTTATGTTTTCTGCACACTCATCGACATCTGCGGGAGAAGTAAATTACATCTCTATTACGTTCCAAATGGCAGGACGTTTTTTTCCATGCACTATAACTCAACCAGTTTTCCTGGCTTGACTTCGAGCTCATTAACATGTAGCGGCAATTAATCATGCTAAACTGGGGCACACAACCTGATAGGAGTTATTTAACCTACACCCTCACATTGAGTGGCAACAGGACCAGGGAGAGACGTGCAGGTGTCTCCCACATTCGTCTTTGCTCTCTTTAATGCCGTCTGATGTACCAGGGCTGCTCCCGCCATCGTTCAGACACGAATGAGAACCCTGGAGTGAGCTCTGGTGTTTGGTCATTTGAAAATATTTTCGTAATGGAATAAACAACTCATTCTCTCATCAGCCCAACTATTTTAAAGCAAATCAAGAATACTATGGAACATTTGTATTTTATATCATCATAATCGTACATATGTACTCTTTTATTAGTTGTGTCAACAGGCAGTACTCATACCCTGAAAGATATTTTATCTAATTCTACCACGCAGGGAAGGGGGAAAGCCAGAGACCAGCTTTTATTGAGGGCTGGGTACATCCTGCACTAGCTCACTGAATTCACTAGCCTGGGAGGCTTCAAAGAGCACAAGGGGGCACGATGAGCTAATACACTGCCTGAGTCAGGGTCTGAGAGCAGATGCCTCCCCAAAGCGAGGCTCCACCCCTGACACCACGAGGCACAGAAACAGTGGGAAAGGCACAACACTCAAGGCTTAAAAGCGAGGCAGCTTGCAAAGTACATAAATGTGTTTTCTAAAGGAGGCACATGAAAATTGTTAACATTTTTGATATCAATAATCAGACAGTCCATCTATTAACTATGGGTTTAAAGCCTACACTGAAAAATTAATAGAAACACCTATCAAAAAAACTGGAAAGCATTAAACTCTATATTCGCAGGACAATCTAGCCTTAAGTAAGGGCATTTCAAAAACACTTGTGGAAGGGTGGGTGTTTGCTGTAGCACTCAAGGCACCTCTCAGGACGGCTGCATCTCCTATAGGATGCACAGGTTCAAGTCCTGGTTCCACTCCTGACTCTAGTTTCCTGTGGGAAGCAGCAGGTGACAACTCAAGTAGCCCCACATGGGAGACCTGGACTGAGCTTCTGTTTCCTGGTTTGGGCCAGGCTCAGCCCTGGCCTACTGCAGCTGTTTGGGGAATCAACCAGCAGATGGCAGACCTCCATCTGTCAGTCCGTCTCCCTGCCTTGGTAATACACGAATAAATAAGTAAATAAATAATCATCTTGAAAGTTTGTGGGGAAAAAAATAATAAAATGTAGGCAAAAAAACCTCAAAACCATGAGAAGCTTTTTCATAATAATGCATTTTCCACAAACTTTTGAAGACTTCACAAATATATGTGCAAAAAGATGTTTTTATACTTAAATAATGCAGACGGAATGAACAGATGCTAAACAGAAACTAACATTTCTGAGCTCTGATCATTTTTCCAATTATTATTATTATGCTAAGAATTATGTTATTATTATTCCATTTAATATCTTCAATACCATGTGTTAAGCTACTAAGAGTCTGCTAAACACATTAATTAGCAGCGATTAAATACATCATAGATGCTACCTTATAAAGCTGAGTAACTTTCTCATGTCATTAACTGATCAAAAAGAAAAAAAAGAAAGGGCATTATTACTATGTTCATTTTAAAACGGGGACAGTAGGGTCAGACAAGTTCCATTATTTACTTAAGGTTACACAGGCAGTAGGTGGCCTAGGCAAGACCGAATCCAGGTGGTCTGACTAGACAAAGCCTTTGACGAATAGGAGGAAATAACAGTTATTAACGTAATATGATAATAGGAAGTGCCATTATTTAAGAACGTTCACCAACATCTTGGGAACCTGTTCAGGTTTTGTGTTCAACGTAAGAGGACGACACAGATTCAACCGTGAGTCACGCATACAAACAGGTGTAGTTACTTCATCCTCCTTCCCGGCGTTTTCAAAGCAAAGCAGAGGAAGCGCCACGTGCCAGTAAGATGGGAGCACACTACCTGAGCAGGTGAAGCCATCGCCGGTGAAGCCTTCTGAGCAGGCGCATCGGTAGGAGCCAGGGGTGTTTACACACTGAGCGTTGATGCTGCACTGGTGGGTGCCGTTGGAGCACTCGTCCAAGTCTGCAACGACAGGAGGGCAGAGCAGTGACGTCCGGCAAAGAACACGCGACCCTCAGTCACCCCGGAGCAGCCTTCCATCTGTCTGCACTTCAACTGCTGAAATGGAATGCGGGTCAGTTTGCCCGCTGGGTCACAGCCCCGATTCTCAAAGAGCTCAACACCATCATTCAAAATGCCCATGCCACACGCGTGGGCCAAACTGATGAATTCGAGCCTTCTGTGAAGCAGCTAACTGACCAAAATGTTAATGCCTGGAAGAAAGCCAGTGCCAGATTTCATTCCGACTTCCACTGAGGGTAGAGTTCTCCGCCAGTTCCTTTCTCACTACAAAAGGGTCAGTTGTGAAGATGCGACTGAATTTCAGAGCAGGGAGGTCAGCATTGAGTTTCTTACTTTATTTTATAGATGAGGGAACGATAATGTGATTCTTGACTGCATGGAGCCCCAGTCTGGTGGACCAGACAGATGTCAGACATGGGGAAAAGTTAAACACAGCCACAGGTGACACGACAAGGCACAACCAGACACTGGAGTGGGCATCGACTGTGGACGGCAGGAAGCAAGAGGGCTCCTTCGAGGAGGTCAATCCTCAGTCAGCTTCAGACCTGACGAGGAGCAGGAGTCAGCCTGCTGAACACAGCGGCCAACAGTACTGCTTGCAGAACAGCACACGGAAAGATACCACAGGCGAAAGGAGCGTGCTGCGGCCAAGGAACAGCCAGGGGGTCAGGGTGGCAAAGCACAGAGCAGGAGACAGGGAAGCGGAGAGGAAGCTACAGAGACAGCGGCCGCCTGTGGGAGGATGCAGGAAGCTGACACCCTCAGTTCCGTGGGCTAAAACGATAATGGGGGAGAGCATCAGACCCGTGGATCAGAATGTTTCTCCTGCGCCTGTGTGGGCAGCAGGCTGCAGGGGAAAGTCAGCAAATGCACGAGGGGTTCCTTCTGTGTGCAACAGAGGGAGAGACTGAGAAGGACTGAGAGAGGAAGAGTGTGTGTGCATGCATGTGTGTGTGTGCATGTGTGTGTGGGGGAGAGGCAGCGCAATGAAGATGGGATGGGTTTGGATGGGCACTGGGCTCTCAGGTGCCCGCACACAGCTGAACTTCCAGCACCGAAGCCAGCTGCTTCATGAGAGCTGGCCAGAGTGAGTGACGGGAAAGCAGCACAGAAAGGAGGCTGAAAGAGGAAAACACAGGACTAGAAAAATCAAATGAGGATGCGGTTGCAAAGTTGGGCGATGAATGCCAGAGAGACGGGCGGACTAGATGGTAACTTGAGAACCTAATGAAGCCAGCCTAGGACATCACAGCAAAGCTGCTGGGCAACCAGGACAGCCGACAGAATGCTCTACAGCCGATGAGTGTAATTCTCGCGTGGACAAGAAGGTTTATGCAAGTTAGTTTCTATCACTGGTAAGCAACTCACAGTTATTCTTGTGGTCCCTGCTGTGGGCCTGTAAGATTTTAATGAGGAATCGTCACAGGGAGGTCACTGCAGCTTGCTTTTCTATTTTAAAATGTCCTGGTACTTCTTACCAGGTGGAAAAGCACTCTAATGTTAAGGACGTAAAACACCGAGCACATTAAGCAGCACTGTGAATGACACCAAAGGTATGATCCAGTCCCCTGCCTTGTGGCCATAAAAGACTTATTACTAGATTCTGGCTCAAGAACTATGAAACCTGGGGAAGCCACCTTCCCACCCTCCTTTCTTCAAAACCTTCAGACCTCTCGGAACCCAGCAACACCTTCAGATCTGCCTGTAAGAAGAATCCCGTTTTCCAGCAAAAGGCTGGTATTGACTACTTTGTACAGACTTACACCACCCACCAAAACTTTTTTCATTTCCTTCAGGTATTTCACTTTTTTTTTTTTTTAAGATTTATTTATTTATTTGACAGGTAGAGTTAGACAGTGAGAGAGACAGGGAGAAAGGTCTTCCTTCTGTTGGTTCACCCCCAAAGTAGCCGCTATGGCAGGCACTGCGCCGATCCGAAGCCAGGAGCCAGGGGCTTCCTCCTGGTTTCCCATGTGGGTGCAGAGGCCCAAGCACTTGGGCCATTCTCCACTGCCCTCCTGGGCCACAGCAGAGAGCTGGACTGGAAGAGGAGCAACCGGGACTAGAACCTGGTGCCCATATGGGATGCCAGCGCCACAGGTGGAGGATTAACCAACTGAGCCATGGCGCCAGCCCCTCCCTTCACTTTTTTTTTTTTTTTTTTTACAGGCAGAGTGGACAGTGAGAGAGAGACACAGAGAGAGAAAGGTCTTCCTTTTGCCGTTGGTTCACCCTCCAATGGCCGCCGCGGCTGGCGCGCTGCGGCTGGCACACCGCACCTATCCAAAGGCAGGAGCCAGGAGCCAGGAGCCAGGTGCTTCTCCTGGTCTCCCATGGGGTGCAGGGCCCAAGCACTTGGGCCATCCTCCACTGCACTCCCGGGCCACAGTAAAGAGCTGGCCTGGAAGAGGGGCAACCGGGAGAGAATCCGGTGCCCTGACCGGGACTAGAACCTGGTGTGCTGGCGTCGCTAGGCGGAGGATTAGCCTATTGAGCCGTGGTGCTGGCCATACTGGGTTTTAAATCTCAGATTATTTACTCTCTGAAAAGAAAGAAAAAAAAATACATATCAACCATGTTTCATCATACAGCTGTCTGGATCACTGGCTGCACACCCAATATTTTTTACTGAACACATTGAAAAGCTGGGCCAAGGCAGATTACTGTAATTTGATCACTTCTATTAAGCCAAAGGAAACCCTTAGGCAGGAATTCTCTTGCTACTAAAGACAGACTTTGATTCACAAGAGAATAGATGACAGTGAAGAGCATGTCCCTATTCAAAGACTTGGGTCCACAACTATATAAAAGCAGTTCCTTTAAGAATTTTCTGCTTGTGGTGAGCATTGCCATTGTGGCACCATTTGCCTGCCCATGTCAGCATCCCGTATCAGAGCGCTGGTTTGAGACCTGGCTGCTCTGTTTCCCATCCAGCTCCCTGCTAATGCTCCTGGAAAAGCAGAGGAAGATGACCCAAATGCTGCCACCAATGCGGGAGACCAGGATGGAATTCCTGGCTCCTGGTTTTGGTCTGGCACAGCCCTGGCCTGTTGCAGCCATTTGGGGAATAAACCAGTGGATGCAAGATCTCTTTCTCTTTCCGTCTTTCCTTCTATTTCTTTCAAATAAGTCAGTCAATGTTAAATGGAAAGAAACTGATGTCAGAGAGGACTCTGACGCTTGCCAACTCACCAATGCATTTGATGCCATTGCCAACCCAGCCTTCTCGGCAGCTGCATTTGAAGCTTCCGGGGATGTTCAGACAAGAGGCATGCATATCGCAGTTGTGGGCACCGATTTCACATTCGTCCACATCTGGCAAACCACAGTTAACACGAAAGACAGAACACAGTTGGTTAATGCTACCTTCACATGTATTTCCAGATAGGTCAGATTTTTAAAGAAAATATAGAACTAACCAGAGAAACCACTGATAATGTTTTATTTTTAATTTTGGGAGACTCCAGCAAGATCTGAAAGTTTACAAAGAAACAAGTACTACCCTACTAGAAACTGACAGCTGCTTCCTGGCAGGAGTGACACAAGGCAGCTATCACTCCTGGTGGGTGCAAAATGTCTCCCCCGCCCAGATCCAGACCAGAATCCAGGTAGAGGACCTCAGATCACAGATGTCAACAGAAACCTTACTTCTAAGAACAGAGTTATTCCTTCTCAGTAGTAAATACTGTGCATAGCTCATGAATGTAAGAACAAGCTTGACTTTTAGAAAATAGTCTATTCTGGAAGGGGAGAGGGAGTGGGAAAGGGGAGGGTTGTGGGTGGGAGGGACGGTATGGGGGGGAAAGCCATTGTAACCCATGAGTCGTACTTTGGAAATTTATATTCATTAAATAAAAGATAAAAAAAATATCACATTACACAATGAAAAAAAAAATAAAAAAAAATAAAAGAAGAGAAAGAAAAAAAAAAAGAAAATAGTCTATTCTAAGAAAACACAATCATGTGTCATTTTAAAAATCAATGTATTGCTTTATAAAATTCTTAAAAACTATCATTTTAAGTTTTTGCTTCTATTTCAGAGTATAGAAAAAAAATTCACTGAAAATGTTATCTGTGAAATGACCAGATGCTTTTGCCCGTGTGTGTGTGAATGTGCATAAATATTATACCTTCACGTCTACACACACAGTCACGTGCTACATGGCAACACTCTGGTTGATGACGAATCCCATATGTGACAGTGGTGCCATAGGATTGTACTCCCCAGTGACACTGTGACTGTTTCAGTTTCTACAAGCTCATTCTATTACACTTGCATACGACAAAATCACTCAATAACACATTTCCCAGAACGCTTCCTTGTCTTTGACACTTGACTATGTAAATAAGTAAATGTGTGTGTGACTATCCATTAACTACATAAATTTGGTTTCCCAAAGCTTCCTAGAATGTAAACAATGGTATGTTTTACTTGGCTCACGCATTACCTATTGTAGCTGCTGCAACCATGCACATACTCACACTTCAGCGTCACATCAGCTCTGCTAGTGCCAAACATGACAAATACACTTTCCTTTGTGACTTTTTTTCTTAGAGGGGTCAGCCTACAGGCCTGGCTGCAGCTGGAACCACCCCCACCTGCCCTGTGCGCAACACCATCCACTGGCCTGAACTGAGCACTGAGGGACACCTGGCACAACACCAGGACTTCGGCCTGCTCTGGCCTCAGTTACATGCAAAGGGCTCAAGCTGTTCAATAGAGAAAAACGAACAAGGAATAGAGGGGTTGGGGTGAGCAAATAAAGAGGGCAGGAAAATAATAGGAAATCTAGGTAGAGAGATGAGAAGCCAAAAGCAAATGGAGAAAAGAGAAAGAGGGAGGGAATTATGGGGGAAAGGAAGGGAAAGGTCAAGGGCAACTGCCCATCGTTGGGAAAAGCCGCAAACTTCAGCAAGAGCCGGCTCCCTCCTGGGCCTTCCCCACCCCTGCTCTCTGTGTGGGGTTCCCTTTGGGCAGCAGCTGCAGTACGATAGTGAGATACCAGGGAAACAGGAGAACCCTGGTACCAGATGCCTCACTCACTCACCCCCTCTGCCAGCCCAAGGCTGGCTCTCTAGGGCGTGGCTGATTGTGCATCTACAGAAGAGGTGTCCAGTGCATTTTGCACACTCCCTTAGCTACCCAGTGCCTGCGCAGGCACAGCCTGGGTGTGGGCAGCTGGTCTGAGACGGTACAGAAGGTTGGCCTGCAATCTATGGAGCTGCAATCTGGAGAACCCAGGGCTGACACCTACCTGTACAGCCGGTGGAGCCCTTCTTCACCGAGTAACCCAGCTGGCAGTGGCAAATGAAGGACCCCTTGGTGTTCTCACATTCCCCAAACATGCAGATGTTTGAGTTCAAGTCACACTCGTTCACATCTAGAAAATGCACATTCGATATTTTGGTTACTACTTTTTGTACCAAAGCTCACTGAAAAGATGTCTGTTAACAGCATAAAGCTGAATACACAGATAAAATCTGAAATACAATACGCTTCTAAGACATAGCATAGCAGATAAATTTACTATTTAAGGATTTTTTTTATAATAATTCTTCAGACTTCATGTTTCTAGAACAGAGGCTTGCATTTCTCTGTGCATCTGTGTGGGAGTAAACACTGTTCCTTGCTCATGGTACACACCGATACACGTCTTCATATCCATGGAAGCCATGAAGCCGTCATAGCAGAGGCAGCGATACTCTCCGGGGATGTTGGTGCACTGACCCCCGTCACAGATATCAGCGTTGTTGTCACACTCGTCGATATCTGAGGACACAAAGTTGACACCGGATGAAAACAAGCACGCCTCTCGGCAACCTCCAGTACGTCTCCCTGTGCATGTTCACCGCACAGCACGCGGAACCTTATTTCTGGGGCACTGCAGACCTGGCGTCTGAGGTGTGTGCTGTCTGTACCTGCACAGGACCTCCCATCCGGCATCAGGGCATAGCCTTCGCTACAGCTGCATTCGTAGCTTCCTTCCGAGTTGGTGCACCGCGTGTCACAGCCTCCATTCATTATCATGCACTCGTCGATATCTGGGAAAACAGCATTGCAGCCACGTGACCTATGGCGGTTACTTCCCTAACACAGGCAGAAGACAGCCTTCCTTCTTTTTAAACAGACGATGCTTCAGTGGCTTTGTGTGGTCTCCTGACTGTGTTGATTTAGCACTGTACCATGGCTCTCTGTCCTCTGAGGCATCATCCCATCTGAATTTCCTCCAGTAACTCCACAGAAAACAGCTTGCCAAGTACAGTGGGGTTCAGGTATATACTGCTGTAGGACCACTGTGGCCTATATGAAACCAGCAAACCATGGCATCCAAGAGACCTCCCCAACCCTGGGGTTCATTTTTGGGACAAAAGGCTCTCATAGGCTTCCTTATCTACTCAGTGCCAAGTTTCCCTAGATAAGTTGAAAAAGAGGAGTCTCAGGCCTGCTGGGTCTCCGCTCACCTGTGCAGCCTTGGCGATCCGGTGTGGCCTGGTATCCAGGATTGCAAGAGCACTGATAGGTTCCAATCATGTTCACACACTTTCCATTTCTGCAGAGATTGTCACTCAGCGAGCACTCGTTAATATCTAGAGGAAATACACAGAATCACAGTCTTAGGCAACAGCCAAATCACTGACCCCATCAAGAATGTGGCTGACTGAAAGACTGGGATGGTCTCCTGGGCTATCTATCTATCGACAATAGCGCTGCTGAGGGAAACGTCCTACAGTGACAGAAGAAGGACCGTCTCACGTGTAGCTGCAGCTGCCCGCAAGCATTTGAACTGTGTGTGGTGTGACTAAGATAATCCATTTAAATCAAATTTACATAGCCATATATAGCTAGAGCCAACACGTTAGAGCACAGAGATTCAGCATATGCCAGAAAACAGCTTACGACTACGTAACGCATGCATCTACACTGGCAAGCTCACCTGGGCTTCACCAGGTGGTCAACTGTTGCCTACATAACTTGAGCAAAGACAGCCAACTCCACCAAACAGAGACAGGACAACAGGCCCTCATGTGCTTATTTATTTTAATTTGCGTTACTGAAAACTATAAACCAATGGGTGCTATGTGCTCTCTCCATAGGAATGACGATTAGGTAAACCAACGTATGTGTTGACAAGGCAGATGTCATCTCACTAGTTTGTGTTTTCACCGTGTGTGTGTGTGTGTCTCTGTGCCTGGACAGGTGTCATGCACAGTTTAAATTGCCTATTCAACAATAAACCGGCCTTCCTGTGTTGAGAAGTACCTAAAAACACCCAAAAGTAAGCTAATACTAACAATGCAGTCCCAAAAGAACAGCAATACAACAGCAGTGTGACACACATCCTCGTACAGTTACTCGTCAGACACGATACAAGACAGAGATAAGGGCAGCATCATCAGAGCCGGAAATCCATCCCACATTCTCTGAATTTCCAACACATGTGATAAGCGGGATTTCACGTGCCCGCCAAGTTTGCCAGCACGGATCTCTGATCTGTATCAGACAAACTCACCCACACAGTCCTCCCGTGATGGTGACAGCTCGTGTCCCAGGGGGCAGTCACACTGGAAGCTGCCCTCAGTGTTCACGCAGGTGCCACCCCTACAAAGGAGAGGGTTACGTTCACATTCGTCAATGTCTGAAAGGTAAAAACGTGAGATCCATTATTCACGCAAACAGCATGGGACAAAGAACATTTCCCGAGGCAAGTGCGTGACTCAAGGCAAGAGCTACACTGACTAGGCGTGGGTCACGGGCGCCTCACGTTTTCTACAACCAGCAGCACACCCGGGGGGATCCTGCGTTAGGAGGAAGTTACTGAGAAATCTGCCCACATGAAATGAACGAGCTCACGAGAGCCTGGACTGGAGGCTGAGTCACCCTGCGGCTGTCAGTGCTCCGGTGCCTGCGTCTCAAATCAAAGGGAAAGACAACCTGAAACTCCTAACCTACTATGTTCCATGAGCCAGGTCCCAACACCCCTGAAAATCAAGCAGAGGGCTAAGAGGTTGGGGGTATCTACCGGGTTTGCAGTAACACGGAGCTCAGGAAAACAACCTGGGTTAGCCTGGCTGAACACAATCTCCGGGGTCACCACACAATGCCACCATCCCTTGTACATGAACTCCCTCTGGGTAACAGCCTGGGTGCAGATTTCAGATTCTATCAGTAGGCATAATTCAGTCCCAGGAGCTCTCTGTCCCTAAGGCACCAAGGGGTGGGGGTTCCCCAAGGACTCAGCTTCTGTCTGCAGCTGGTCTCCTCTTTCTCCTCGCCATGGCCCTGTGTGGAGACTGGAGCGCAGGGGTGTGCGTCAGGCTGCCGGAGGCTGGCGGGCAGGAACGGCCCCGCTTACCCATGCAGTTCTTCATCATCATGAACCCGCTTTCGTAGCCGTGGAAGCACTCGCACTCAAAGCTGCCCGGCGTGTTGACGCAGACTCCACTGCCACATAGGTCGGGGGAGATCCTGCACTCGTCGATGTCTGATGCCCGTCGGTTAAGAGAAAGAAAAAAGGCACTGAGAGGAGAAGGCACCCAAGGCCAGGGAGGGGACCGGGCCCTCCACGGGCAGGTGATGCATGCCTGAAACGCCAGCAGAAACCAGAGACTAGCAGCGGGGACGAGGCCTCAGGCACATTCCTTGCCCCAACTGCCAAAACTGCCACAGCCAACTGGCAAGCGGTGCCTGTAAGAGTTCTGGAATTCTGGACTCTGTGGCTTAGAAACGGTAATGGAAGGACAAAGCAAGCAACTGTGGCAGACGAGGCAGGCACCCAGGCTGCGTGCGACTCGAAGGCCCTGCTGGCTCTGCCGTGCCACTCTGGGGCACCGTGTGGAGACCGGGGGCTGCCCCTGGCAGACCACACAAAGCCGCCTCCGAGGAAGACGGTGGACTCACATGTGCCTGAGAGTGCATGGCTGGGGCCAGGCCATGGGACACCACCCAGTCTGAGTTTCTGTGCCAATCTGCTGTGAAAGGCCCACTGACCTAATTTTTTTAAAAATCAAGAAACTTCATTCATCTGTCGCTTTGTCTATACTACAGCAAAGAAAAGTATCCTACAGAAGCATCTCTATTCCACCAAACAGGATTCTCTGTGAAATACCCCACGTCTGTAACTAAGATTCCTGGCCAGGGTTGTGGTACAGCAAGTTGAACCACCATGTGTGATGCCGGCATCCCATATGAACACGGAATGGAGTCCCTGCTGTTCCATGTCCAATCCAACTTCCTGCTAATGTGCCTGGGAAGACAGTGGAAAATGCCCGAAGTGTCTGGGCCCCTGTAACCCATGTGGGAGAACTGGATGGAATTCCAGGCTCCTGGCTTTAGCCTGGCCCTGCCCTGGCCATTTGGGGTAGTGAATCAGCCAATGGCAGATCTCCCTCTTTCTCTGTAACTCTGCCTTTCAAGTATAAAAAAAACAAACAAAAAACATTTCTATAAAAAGATGTTTCAATAGAGAAATCATGCTTATGTAAAATGTTTATGAAAATATTACCTATTAGACAAAATTTGTTATAGTGGGGAAAATACTTCTATCATCAGCTATTTAATTGTGAGGTTTGTCTATCACAGTATTTAGTCAGTAGATGATCTGTGGTGGTGCTCTTGGGGGACCCATTCCCTGCTTCCTTCCCACTTCCATTCCTAAAATACTTCCCTAATCACAGGCGATAATGTATTTTTAAAAAGTAAGTACGTCCTTTAAAACAAAAAAACCTCATCAACTACAGCAGCTGGTAACACGCACATGAATTCTCTTCTTATTCACCAGCACCTAGGAGGAGGCGGGAGGAGTCACACGAGGAACTAGGAGAGCAGAGACAACTTCCAGTTGCTGGGAGGTGTTATGCGCAGAGTAAGGGCTCCAGGCCCACCCAGATGCTTGGACGCAGTTTCTGGTCCACTGCTTGCAGGGTCTGTAGGAAATCACGTCCCTTCTCCATAAAGGAACTCATATCATAGAATTACAACAAACAGTCCTTGCTCAGCACAGAGAGTGGGTGCTGTGGCACACCAGGTGCCACCTGCAACACTGGCATCACATATGGGCACAGGTTCAAGACCTGACAGCTCCACTTCTGATACAGCTTCCTGCTAATGCACCTGGGAAAGCAGTGAAAGACGGCCCAAGAACGTGGACTTCAGCACACATGTGGGACACCTGGAGGGAGTTCTAGGCTCCTGGCTTCCATCTGGCTCAGTCCTGGCTATTGCTGCCATTTGGGGAATGAACTAGCAAGTAGAAAAACTCCCACCCTCCCCTCCCCCACCCGGTCTGTAACTCTGCCTTTCAAATAAATATATCAATCTTATTTTCTTCACAAAAAGAAGCGGTATTTTGGAGGAGGTAGCTTTTGACTTGGTCCTAGAAGGATGGATAGAAATTCTAGCTCAAAACGGGCAGGTGTTCTGGTGTTGCAGGGAAAAGCCCCCACCTCCACTGCAACCATCCCATATGGGTGCAGGTTTGTGTCCCGGCTGCTCCAATTCCAATCCAGCTCCCTGCTAATGGCCAGAGGAAAGCAGCAGAAGATGGCCCAAGTGCTTGAGCCCCTGCTACCCATGCAGGAGACACACAGAAAGTTATGGCTCCTGGCTGGTGTCGTTTTGACCCAACGCTGGCCACTGCAACCATCTGGGGAGTCAATCAGCAGATGAAAGATTTCTCCCCATCTGCTCTCTCTCTCTCTAATTCAGGCTTTCAGATAAATAAATGAATCTTAAAAAGAAGAGACATTCTAGCTCAACAGATGTAGAACAGAGAAGCCAGACACAAATGCATAAGCTGTAGAAAGGCAACACATCTCCAAGACCATCAGCTGCTGATCACAGTGCGGAGCTGATGCGAGCGTAAGGACAGCTGGATGGGCAGGCTCACGGAGGCGGCCTCCTACACGCTATGAGGAAGGCAGCCAGCAGTGCCCAGGGAAGATCACCTCCTGTCTCCAAACAAGGCAGGGCTGCCCACAAGTCTCTCTTGCACAGTAACAGAAAAAGTGTCAGAGAGATTAAGCGACTGTCACTGCCACTCCCAAGATGAGACGGGGCCGGGCGGGGGGGGGGGGGGGGGTCGCGCTCTGCGGCCTCTGTCCAGGCCCAGGCCGGCCTGCGACAGTGCAAGTGGTTTCGTGGGAAGCTCCACCATCGCAGCCCTGCCTGGGGATGATAACGCCGATGGCTGTGGAAACGGAGAATCTGACCGAGAACCCTCACCGGCTGGAAGACCTTGGAGGAGCCCGCAGCGCAGCAGCTGCTGAGATTGGGGGCCCAGGTCCACGCCCACTGGGCTGTTGGGAGTGCTGCTACAGAAAGCCCTCGATGTCCCTTAACTTTGGCTGATGCTTCAGCTGAGAGAACCTCCTTCCCACAGCCACATCCTCCATGGGCAGGTGTCCAAGGTTGGTCATGTGGGGACGTACCTGCCAGCCCCTTTGCTGTCCTCACGATGGCTCTGATGGGCCAAAGTGCACGGTGGCCTGGGATGAGCACTTTGGTGCCACTGCACTTCAGCCTAGCCTCTGCTGGCCACACCTGCTTCCCCCCCTTCTCTTCCTCATTGCTGATCTCAAGAGTAATTTCTTTTTCCTGAGGCGCTTATCCCACATCTGCCTTAAGAAGAAATAGCCTAAGTACTCAAAAAAGCCACTGTGCTGGAGGATTCTGCACAACGTTCCCACTTGCCCACCAGGAATGAGACATGTCAAAGTTAAGATGGAGCCATCAGCAGTGAGGGCGACGATGCTATGAGGACACACAGGGTAACCCGTAGTGGGAGGAAGTGCAGGGCCGAGCTGGGGCAGAAGGAGCCTTGGAGCAAAGGGAAACCGTCCAGACAGAAGTGAGAAGCCCAGGAGAGGAACTCAGGCTGAGTGGAAGGTGAGCATATAGTACTCAGCTGGGATGGCAGGTGAACTTGGAGAGGCTGAATGTGGGACAGCCAGGACTGGCCAACACCCAGGGGAGGGGGCGGCAGGAAGGAGCTGGGAAGGCTAGGGAGGGGCACAGAAAGGCCATGGGACAGGGAAGGGCCACAGACACTGAGAGAGAGGAAGACCTGAAGGAGGGTCCGGCCAGCACAGGTCAAGGAGTGCAGGCACCACAGGGATTGTTTATATTGACTCAACAAAGGTGTTTTTCAAGAGTATGCAGATGTGCCTAACAGGAAATCAAAATCGTGGTTAGGAGAGAAGGCTGAGAAGTCATAAAGTGGGAAAACAGGACTGTGGTTGAAGGGAATAAAGGGTGGAGGAAGCCCTGTGAGCCTGCTCACAGCGGAGGTAAAGGGTCCAGTGATGAGAGGGGTGTGACCCTGCTGAGCCAGAACCTGCAGCTGCAGCAGGGCAGAGAGCCAGAGCAGGGGAGCAACCGCAGAAGCAGGGAGCGCATCACCTCTGCAGCTGGAGGAGGGGAGCTGGGAGCCAAAGGGAGCCATTCCGATGGCTGTGCACTGTGCGTGAAGGGCGCTGGCTACCAGCAAAGAGGAAGGAAACAGGCAGGGACCTGCGGGCTAGGACAAGAGGTCAGCAAGCCGGAGGCAGGGGAACGCAGGAAGGGCGCAGGGCTGGATAAGTGGGCCTAAGGAGCGGGGAGCCTGGGCGGCAGTGCGGGATTCTGGGTCGTCGGGTGGGTAAGTGGGCCTAAGCAGCGGGGAGCCTGGGCGGCAGTGCGGGATTCTGGGTCGTCGGCTCTGCTCAGATTCTCCCCACAGGAAGTGCCGCTGTCCAAGTGGGGAACACAGTGGTGGGGGATCTGCATGGCGGTGGAGCTGAGCGTCAAGGCAGCGGCACTGCAGAAGACCCCAGCACAGCTGTCCAACACCTCGGGCAGATTAGGCCAGCTCTGCATAGGACAGGAGGGAGCCACGGCAGACAATTCCACGGTATCACAAAAAAGGGGAAAACTCCAGAATGGTCATGAAGAGGGGTCTGCTGGGCATTTAGCACAGTAAAGACTCTACGAGGGACACCCGCACGCCATTTCATAGCACCCCGGGTCTGAGTCCTGGCTCTGCTCTGGATTCCAGCTCCCTGCTGAAGTGCCTTCTGGGAGGAGGTGCCGGTGATAACTCAAGTCCTTGGTTCCCTGCTGCCCTCAAGGGGAGCCTGGACTGACTTCTGGGTTCCTAGCTCTGGCCTGGCCTAGTTGTAAGCATTTGGAGAGTGAACTAGTGGATGCAAGATCTCTCTGTATCTGTTTCTGTCTCTCTCTTTCAAATAATAAAGAGAGTTCAAAAAATAAGATCTTGGACATATGTTCAAGCATTGGAATAATATGTTATATTATCTGACACAAAAATCTGGTACTTGTTTCCAAACTAAACGCAGTGGTCATGGCTATGGATGGTGGACAAAGCTGAATTACTGAGAATACTGTTCACAGATGAGAAAAATATATTGTTAATTTATTTATTATAAATTTTAAAATTTCAGCACTGTACTATTTAATTAACTACTGCGGATTCAATGAGCATATTCTTCGTCCTCATACATTCTAGAAATCTTGTTTTGATGTCTTTCCTGTATGCAAAACAACTAACATTAGGTGCCACTTTGGAGCTCTCTCACAAGCTCACCGGGAACACTCTAAGTGTAGGAAAATAAATAAAAGTAAAAATTTCCAACATTCCAGTGACAGCGTGGGCAATGCAAGCCGGCATCTTCACACAAAGACAAACAGCACCACGTTTTACCCACTAAAAGGAAGGAGCCTCACCTGTGCAGTTTCTCTCCTCCAAGTCCAAAGCAAAGCCACTATTGCAGCGGCACTTGAAGCTTCCGATTGTGTTTCTGCACTTGCCGTAGGTGCACATTCCAGGGAAGGCTTTGCATTCATTGATATCTGAAGCAAAATAAATCTGGGCTGTAGAGCAGGCTGCTATCAGCAGGCCAGGCCACCGTGTTGAGGGTGAATGATCACCTGCCCAGTGAGATCTGGGACAGTTTGCAATGATCCCACTGAAGCAAAGTTTCCACTGTGAGAGTGATTGCTCTCAGTAGAGAGCATTAATCCCTTCGTTTCTGACCATTTGCTTCCTGAAAGATGTGGGGACAGAGAACTTTCTCCCACCAATGCTGCTCTCAGGACCACATCTCTGGCTGTGCAAAGGAAAGCAGGGGAACTGGGAAGAGGGGAGGTGGGAAGTGGGGAACTGGGAAGAGCAGGGCCAGCCGCCTGTTCTGACTTCTGCCTCAGTACCCTGTTGGAGAGCAGTCATGAGGCCGGCCACAAAGCAGATGCAACAAAGAAAATGAAGTCTGAATCAGATGTTTAAAGCTAAACCGATTCTCTGGGACACGTGGACAGTACTGTGTTGGTGCAAAGGCACCATGGTTACCTTTGTAGAATGGTCGCCCGGTCAGAACATCCCCTCTGTTGGCAAAGCCGGGCCCCCGGGGGCACAGGGCCTCGTACTCCTTGGTGCCAGGCTTGGGGCACTCCTCGCACTCGCTGCCCCAGGCAGCACCGACCGCACAGCAGCAGGCGTCCATGCGGAACTTCCCAGGGACGGGGTGGATGCATTCATCTTCATCCCACTTGAGGAAACACTGCTCCATGCGGATGTCTACAGAGAGAGCGGAGTCACAGGTGCCACATGACCGCGCGCTCATTCGACATCGGCACCCAGAGCCTCTGCAGGGCCCTGGGGAGACCCTGGGTGGGTGAGACTCAGCCCCAAGCCGCGGGAACAGTCTCCACTGTAAGAGTCACTGACGACAGCAGAGCTGGGACCTCTGCAGTATCACCAGTCTCCCAGGCAACCTCCAGGATGAGGAGGCCCTGTGACTTGGCTCCTTCCTGTCACCACCTGCGTTTCTCCCCTTTTTTTGGTATTGCTCAGAATGAGAAAAAGAATCTATTTCAGTGACAAGTTTTTATGGTTCACCAAACTGTTTAAAGTGGCTCTGGGGCAGTTCCATCAGATCTGGGTCATAAACATAAACCTGTTTGGTATAACTTAAAATTACATTGCGGGAGGAAAATATGCTATTATTGCATTCATCATTTTTTTCCCTGCCAAATTTACCTTTTCCAACATAGTTTTTGCCCATTATTATGCAAATCTCTACTAACATACTAAGCTATTTGAATGCCACATTTCCCTACAATTTTGCAACATGGCACTATTTCAGGACTCTAAAACATCAGTAAACAGAAACAGGGTAAACCAGCAATCTACAAATAACATAGCCACCTGTCAGCCAGGAGAGCTGCTGGTACAACCACAGTCAAACACTTGGCTCTTCAATTACAAACAAGCTTGAGTTCAGAAAGGATTTTCTTTGACCAACGTAACAAGACTGCTTTGACAATAGCATTTCAAGCCATTAAACCCTTTGCTAACCTGAAAACTATTTAAAAGAGGGAAAGACAAATCCCTGATGTAAACAAATTAATACACTTGCTATTTCAGTAACTGTCAACATTGATGATTTCATGTTCTCAACCAAAGGTATTATCACCTTCAGCAACTGTCTTTAGCCTCCAGTTACATGCATTTCCAAGTATTGTAATCAGAAAGTACAATTTTTAAAGAGAAAATTATGGTGATCAGTTTTTGTTTTGAACCAGGAGACTGAACACAGGAATTCACAATAGGTGATTCCACCCTGAATGTGTATTAACAGTCACCAAAAAGCCACACTTTGTGCCGGTGTGAAACGCGGCAGTCATTTGGTAAGCTTCTCTCTCACAGGGCTCCCAGGGGCTGGCCTCCGTTACAGCCAGCTCGCCTAACCCCAAGGAAGAAAAGACACTCACAAGACGTGAGAGCTTTATGTAACTAGCTACAGCTGGTCTGAGAGCTCTGGCTTGGGTCCTCCTACTTCTGAAGTCAACGAAGTAATCTGTTCAAGAAGCCATTCAGGAATCAATTGGGAGAGAACAGGATAGCTGAACTCAGTCTATAAAATGTGACAATCACCTACAAGAGGAATCCCGTTCCTTTCACATCAGTGTTCACATCAGGAATCAAAAGAGCCAGCCCACGGGCCACAGCCCGCCTGGGAAGCTGTGATCGGCTGGCACAGATGTTAGAACAGAGTTTTGAAAATCTTTGGATAGTATGAGGGTAATTAAAAAAAATAGGAAAAGGGAATTAACAGTGAAGTTTATTTTATTAAAAAAAGGTTGAAATTCATGCACGGTTTCTTCACGACTTGCATTTTCCATGAACTCTTTGAAGATGCCTCCTGTGCATGGATTTCAACAGCTTTTGCTCCCAAATAAACTCTTCTAATTCCACCTTCCTTGACCTGTTTGAAGCCCCGTCCCCAGTGTGTTCCACAGTCCCCACTGCCCCTGTTACCACCTGACTTGAATAATGTGCGTACTTGGCCGTTCGGGATCCCTGACTTAGAGGATGCTGTCAGAGCGGTTTGCCCCTATATTTGTCCTTAGACCACTTATATTTTCATACGCCTACTGCTTCTTGAAACACTCACATCCCCCAAAAAGAACAAATCAATGTAGCATAATTCAGCGACAAAACATTTAACTATAGTACAAGAATCAAGAATCTACTATAGCTTTAAAATATTATAAAGCCTTTGATTTTTCGTGATGTTATTGCCTTCATATCTTCCTTTGGTTACTGATGACAACTTAATTTCATTAGTCATTGACCACACTGATGCTATTTTGTTATTCTCAAGACACTCAGTTTGCCTAAACACTGTAGATAATTTTAGGAGAATTTTAAAAATTGAAAAATCTGAGAAGAATTTTTATTTTTGAACATCGGATATAATAATTTTAAAATAATTCCATATGTTTTTAGTCACGTTTTCAATCCAAATTTAAATATGCTGCCAAAGATTCATTTAAACTGATATCCATGCTTATCAAACTAAACTGTATGGTATTGAAAACTATTTTTTTCATCTCTAACTTAAAAAACACTGACATGTTTAAATATTTGAATGCAACACTGTCATTGTTTACATGTTTAAGTTTCAAATACAAGGGTGGGTGTTTGGCACAGCAGTTAAGGCACTGTTTGGGAAGCCCTCATCCTATATCTGAGAGCCTGGGTTTGGGTCTTGGCTCCCCCGATACAACTGCCAACTAATGCACACCTTGAGGGGCAATAAGTGATGGTTCAAGAAGGTGGGTTTTGGGGGCCGGTGCTGTGGTGCAGCAAGTTAAAGACCCAGCCAGCCTTCAGCACCTACTTCCCCTATGGATGCCGGTTTGAGTCCCGGCTGCTCCTCTTCCAATCCTGCTCCCTGCTAATAATATACCTGGGAAAGTAGTGGAGGATGGCCCAAGTCCTTAGGCCCTTGCAGCCATGTGAGAGATCCAGAAGAAGCTCCTGGCTCCTGGTTCTGGATCAGCTCAGCTCTGGCCATTGTGGCCATTTGGAGAGTGAGCCAGCAGATGGAGGATTTCTTTTTTTTCTATATCTCTCCTTCTCTGTAACTTCCAAATAAATAAAATAAATCTTATATAAAAAAGAAGTTGGGTTTCTGCTACCTACATGTTTTGAGACCCAGATTTAGTTCCAAGCTCCTGGGTTTAGCCTGGCTTAACCCCGGCTTTTGTGCACTTCCAGGAAGTTAACCAACAGGTGTAAAATCTCTTTCTTTCTCTGTCTCTATATTTCAAGTAAATAAAATAGAATTTAAAAAATTTAAAGCATTTCAAATACAATTATGTATCAAGCTTGTTCTACCAACTAAAAATTCACTACCTTATTGGAGGAAATATCAAATGAACAAAAATATTTTTGCATACAATATAAAATTAACAGAGATTTTTCAGTGATGAAATTCAGGTTCAGTTCAACATGACTCTGACAAAGAATAAGCTCAAACTGCCATCCCATACAATGTGGTGCTGAGAGAAAGCATTTCCTAATTTTAGATCTTTAGAAAATAAAGCATTAAGAAAATTTCAGCTCTGAAGTTGGTAAAGCAAGAGCCGGGGTAAGTCAATGTTTTCAAACAAGAATGATCTAACTTTGCCCATGAGTTTCCTCACTGACTTGAGCATTCAGCTACAGTGAGCTGGTGAATGTTAATTTTACAAATGCTAGTAGTTTTGATCCTCTGCATGCAAAACATACATACTTTCCTTGCTCCATTAACTCAGTGTGAAAGACTGAAATTGAAATTGCCTAAAATGTATCTTTAAAGAAACTAAAACTTCTGAGACAGATTTTTGAGCAGCATCAAATATCCTCTAGTGATTTCCCCAAAATAGCTTATTTAAGACAAGTTTTCCTAAGCTCAGACTCAATGGCTTTGGACTGGCCACTGCCCAAAGGACAAGAAAATTCATGGCTTGTTTTATACAAGAGTCTTACCCAAACACACGCGGCCAGTACCGTCCAACGTAAGTCCTTCAGGGCACTCGCAATGAAAAGATCCTTGGCTGTTGACACAGTGCCCATTTGGACAAACGCCAGGAAACACTTCACACTCATTAACATCTGCAGGAAAATGGAGCAAGCAGAGGATAGAGATGTCATCAATAGAAAAAGCAGGTGCAGTCTTATTTCCTGTATAGCATACTCAATCTGCAATACAATGTGCATTACTACTTGAGTTCAGTAGAAATATTCCATAACTTAGCCACCCACTTTCCTAGGCACCAGCTGTGAAAATGACCACAGCCTGGCCCGTCTCTAAAGCACAACCCAGACATGCTCCCTTGCCAGCCCGGCTGTGCCTGAATCCCTACTGATGTCCTTATGAAATTCACCCAACTGCACAAGGAGGAGAAATGGAAAACTTTCAGCTATTTCCTAAGAGTATTATGCCTAAGTATTTGGTGAAGATACTGAGTATTTTTATTGCCATTTTCAGCTTTTTAATAAATGTCTCTGAAGTCTGAGAATGAATATTACTTTTAAGTGCTGCACTAAATACTTTCAATATACTCACCTTCACAAGTAACCCCTTTAATCCTGGCAAACCCTCTTGAGCATGCTGTGTCTGTAAAGAACAACAGGACCCACTTTAACTCGGTTATCAAAGAACACACAAGTCTTAAGCTCAAGAGACAGAACCATGGGATACACGTTGAAGGTGGGGTTTTAGAGACAGCACCTCAACCATCCCTTCCTTGAGGCAGCACAGAGCAGGACTTGCTGTGGAAACTCTGCAGGAGGTGACTCATATTGAGATTTTCACCATTTTTCCTACAACTCATTTTTGCTTTCATTTTGGCAACTGAATGACAAATAAACAAGTAAAAGACTCAAGGGAATAGGGCCCTCTTCTCCCACTGGGACACATGCAAACAGGTCTTAGTGCATGGATTCCAGCTGATTCCTTTTTTTTTTTTGAGGTCTGCTTACAGTTCAAGAAGTGGACAAATTTTGAACAGAAAAGACAATGGTCACAAAGGAAATCCACCACAAAGACCGTGCCCTACTTGAGGAAGAAGACTTCCATGGGGAAGCCCAGAGGCTGCAGGCCCTGCCTCCTACCTAGTTCACACCGCTCACAGGGGCTCCCCCAGGCCGCTCCGAGGGTGGCGCAGCATTCGGATTTCAGGGTGGCTCCATTAATATTCACCTCGCAGCGGCTGTCCTGGATGTTGAGCCAGCACGTCCCTTTCAGGCTGTCTGAAGAGAAATAGGAAAGGTTCGAGGACTCTAACCTCTGAATAAAATATAATTCAGGCACATACACCGAAACCGTTTTTATAGTGTTTACAAAAAGGACTGAATTTTAAACTTTAAATAGCATATCCTTCAAACACATTCATATGTTATGTACATTTATAAAAACTCATGAAAGAAATTATCAAGAACACACGAAAAAAGGAAAGACATCCCTAGATCATGGGTCGGAAGGATTAGTATCATTATAATGATAATGTTCGTAACTTGGAACCACATTCTAATGATAATGTTCATAACACGGAACCACAAAACATCTAGAGAGCCAAAGCCATTTTGAGCCATGGCAAGGAGGCAAGCTGGAGGCATCACAATACTTGATTTTGAAGCATGCTACAAAGCTAAGGTAATTAAAACAATATGGTAGTGGCATAAAAACTAACATATAGGGGCCGGGCTGTGGCACAGTGGATAAGGGAACTGCCTGCAGTGCCGGCATCTCATGTGGGTGCCTGTTTGAGTCCTCGCTGCTCCACTTCCCATCCAGCTCTCTGCTATGGCCTAGGAAAGCAGTAGAAGATGGCCCAAGACCTTGGGCCCCTGCACCTGTGTGGGGGACCCAGAGGAAGCTCCAGGCTCCTGGCTTCAGATCGGCTCAGCTCCAGCTGTTGCAGCCAACTGGGTAGTGAACCAGCAGATGGTAGGCTTCTCTTTTTGCCTCTGCCTCTCTATAGTTTTGCCTTTCAAATAAATAAATAATTCTTAAAAAAAACTGACATACAGATCAGTGGAATAGAACAGAGAACTCAGAAATTAATTCACACACACAGCCACTGATCTTTGATAAAGGTTCCAAGAATACACATGGATGAAGAATAGTCTTTTTAATAAATGGTGCTGGCACAAGAGGATATACATGGGTAGGAGAACGAGATTAGATCCCTACCTCTCACCATGTATAAAAGTGAACTTGAGGTGGATCAAAATCCTAAATGTAAGACTGAAACTACAACACTGCTGTAAGAAAACGTAGCAGAAACAGTTACAGACACTGGTGAAGGCAATGATGGCCTTGGGTAACCTCCAAAATACAGGCACCAAAAGTCAAGAATGAGACTGCATGACACTGACCCTCTGCACAGCAAAGGAAACAACAGAGTGAAGACACCTGATATATCGAGAGAGAAGACTTGCCAGCCACTTATCTGTCAAGATTAATATCCAGACCATATCAGCATCTCAAAAAACCCAGCAAAAAAATCCAACCAGCCCTGTTAAGAAACAGGTAAAGGGCCCAAATAGTCCATTCTCAAAACAGAAAAAGAAAAAAAAAAAACCCTCAATATCAATATCACTAGTCATCAGGGAATCAGGGAAATGCAAATCAAAACCACAATGAGAAACCACCTCACTCCTGTCAGAATGGCTATTATCAAAAACAAAGTAAGAAATTCTGACAAGGATGTGGGGAAAGGGGAATTCATACACCGTTGGTGGGAATGAAAATTAGTACAGCCACAATGACAGTGGAAAAGAGCATGGAGACTTCTTTTTTTTTTTAATTTTTTTTGACAGGCAGAGTTAGACAGTGAGAGACAGAGACAGAAAGAAAGGTCTTCCTTCCGTTGGTTCAACCCCCATATGGCTGCTACTGGTGGTGTGCTACGCCAATCCAAAGCCAGGAGCCAGGTGCTTCTTCCTGGTCTCCCATGAGGGTACAGGGCCCAAGCACTCGGGCCATCCTCCACTGCACTTCTGGGCCACAGCAGAGAGCTGGACTGGAAGAGGAGCACCGGGGACTGGAAGAGGAGCAACTGGGACAGGACCGGCGCCCCAACCGGAACTAGAACCCGGGGTGCCGGCGCCGCAGGCAGAGGATTAGTCTAGTGAGCCGTGGTGCCAGCCAAGCATGGAGACTTCTTTACAAAACTAGAAATAAAACCGCCATATGACCAGACATCCTACCACTCTATATCTCAAAGATTCATATTCACTGCATTCAAGAGATGCCTGCTCCACCATGTTTACTGCAGCACCTTCCACAACAGACAAGGTAAGCAATCAACCAAGGTGTCCGTCCTCAGGAGAATGCATGTGATGAACGTCAAGGTAGACACACATAATGGAAACAAACAAGAATGAGGTACTGTCATATGCAGCAAAACATACGGAACAGGAGGACACCGTGTTTCACGGAGGAAGCCAGACACATAAGTACTGTGTGTTTTCCCTCACAAAAGAAAACTCAACTTGAACACAGAATGGTGACTACTAGAAGCTGGGTAGCAGGGGAGGTGTGCACAGCGGTGAGAAGAGGGAATTGGCATCAAATCAGAGTTGGATGGAAGGAATGATTTCCTGGTGTTAGCACAGTGGGGCAGCTGTAATAACCTAGCTTATACTGTATGAGCAAACAGAAGACAGACGCTCCAAGCCACCTCCGGTCATGAAGTAACATCAAAGAAGGGGACATGCTGATCACCCTCTCTTGGTGAGCATGTGTTGCACCAATACCACACTGAAGCTCAGAAATATAAACAATTCATGTCAAGAAAAAATTTAAATTTTAAGAGCATATTCTTCAAACACATGCACCAACCTTACAATATATTACACACATGCAAGTCAAACATTGTAGTGCATATACGTATCTATGTATTTATACCGCACATGCCATGCTAGTTTATACAGCTACATCTACTGATATTCTCCAATAGGGTTGGGAACTGTATGAGCTGCGGGCCAGACACAGCCAGTGAACTCATCTGGTCTGGCCCTGCCTTGGCAACTGCAGGTGGGATTCAAAATTCAACACATCTATAGGCTTTCTGTGGACTTATAGCTATAAATTCCACAGCACAGAGGAAATGTGAATAAGAGACATGTGAATAAGGCTACTGTGGATTTAAATGCTCTTTTAATAACCTGGAATAATTACTAATTTATCACCTTGGCTCTAGTCATTTTAAGAAAAGGTAAATTGTAACAGTCATTGTTAATATTTATTGAGGAAGTGACACATACTCTTCTAAAGGCCTTCTACATATTTATTTACTCATTAAAAAATCTCCAATGTGGTAGGTACAAGTTGAAGATGAGAAAACTGTGGCACACAGCCATCACTTAATTTATCCAAGGTTGCCCAGGGAGGATCAAGGTACAAACCTACACAGTCTGTCTCCAGAGCCCTGTCTTCTAGGTGGGTACCGCATCAGCATCTACAAGTTGCCAACCCACCAACAGACATCCCCACTCCCCCACTGCCCACCAATCCAGCTCTTTTATCTCTCTGATCATTGTGTGTGCATACACAAGCAGGCATACACACACATGCACACAACACACAGATGTAGTTTAGTAGTCAGGGATGCGTTAAGAACTCTGAAAAGAACAAAGCAGAGTAAGCAGCATGAGGATGAAAAGGGAGAGACACTTATTTTATTTAGGAAGATAAGAGATCTTCTGACTTAGGGCATTTGTCTGGAGTCAAAGAAAAAACATGGACATGTGGGAGAAGGGCCTTCCAGCCAAACAGGAATACAGTGGACTTCCGACGGGAGCATGTTGGACATATTCCAGTGAGAAACAGGTTAAGTATGAGCAGGTGTGGGGGTGAGAGGCACGGCAGTGGGAGAAGTAGCACAGCAAGGTTAAGATGGTGAGGGAGACACAGGCTTTGGCCAAAACTTGTGCTCTCACTTGGAGTAAGTGGAGGAGTCAAGACTTTTACAGACAGGGTTTCCCGACAAGGAAGGACATGCACTTGCTTATGTTTGGAAAGCATTAGCTAGTGGCTACATAAGAAATAGATGACAGAATGGAAAGTATGGGGGAAAAAAACGTAAGATAGAGGCTACTGGAATAATCAAGAGGAGAAATAATGGTGACTTGGGTTGTGGGTTGTTGGTGGGGAGAAGGGGTTGAAACAGCAGCCAACTCCAAGCACAATCAATGAGTTTTGCTCACAGGTTTAATGTTCAGTTTGGGAAAAAGGCATCAAGGGTGATGCCAAATTTCAGTGGGTGCGAGTGGAAAAGTGGAACTGCCATTGGCCAAGATGGAAATGCTCATAGGAGACCCCACATTCAAGGCAGGATATAGGAATCTGGCTTCAGACAATGATTTGAGGTGTCTATCAGACATCTGAGCAGAGACACTGTGCAAACAGCTGGAAATGCAAGTCTGGGATTAGTGCAGAGGTTCAGGCTGGAGCAGGAACTCGTAGAGGCCCTCCAAGGACGGCA
This sequence comes from Oryctolagus cuniculus, assembly GCF_051225735.1. Classification (NCBI taxonomy): domain Eukaryota; kingdom Metazoa; phylum Chordata; class Mammalia; order Lagomorpha; family Leporidae; genus Oryctolagus; species Oryctolagus cuniculus. The sequence goes on from NC_142872.1 coordinate 18,748,427, forward strand.
GAGAGAAGCAAAGTGGTCCAGGGACTCACTGGGGGAACACTTCAGACTGGAGGGCGGGCCCAGAAAGACTTAGCAAAGAAAACTAAGAAACCCATATAGAATCATCAAAGAAGACAGTTGTGCCAAGAAGGCCCAAGACAAAAACCGTGAGAAGCAATGGGTGCTGCACTGTGCCAAACACTGCAAAGACGACAACAAGAACAGTCCGCTGGGTTCCACAGCAGGGAGGTGGCTGCTCTGAGCACCTCCATGCACACAGAGGACAGAGTGCAGACCTAAGTCACAGAGGAGAGAGACCAGTGTGGACTACACATAGCCTGAACCAGTTCTCAGAGATGCAGGATGGCTGAAACACATTTAATGTTTTACTATAGTTAGTAATATAAACCAGAGCATAGAAGTCTTTTTACACAACTTGTACAATTGTTTAGCTTAATTTATATTTGCATTTAGAAAGTCTGAAGATCAGATCCCAAATCCTTAAATATTCTTTGTGTCCAATTGCTTCACACTAATTTTAAATTAGTAACCATGTTATGGAACTTTTATTCAGTTCAATATTTAGAGACCTGGAGTCTGAAAAGGAAAGCCAGCAGGCACTCCCATTAAAAAAATGTATTGACAGAGGCTGGTGCTGTTGTGTAGCAGGCTAAGCCTCCCCATGCAGAGCCAGCATCCTGTATGGGTACTAGTTCATGTCCCGGCTGCCCCTAAGCCAATCCAGCTCTCTTTAATGGCCTGGGAAAGCAGCTGAAGACGGCCCAAATGCTTGGGCCCTTGCATTCATGTGGGAGACCTGGAAGAAGCTCCTGGCTCCTGCCTTCAGAGCGGCTCAGCTCCAGCTGTTGCAGTCATTTGGAGAGTGAACCAGTGGATGGAAGACCTCTCTCTCTCTCTCTCTCTAATTCTACCTCTCAAATAAATAAATAAAATCTTTTAAAAAAAGATAATTTCTCCTATATTTCACTATTTATTTTCATCTTTTTTCAACTATCATTCACTTTTTAATGAAAATAGTAGCTAGAGTGATGTCTGCAATTTAAAAATATTAGGTAAATTTCTTTTTGAACAGCTCTGGTGTGGGATATTCAAATTCGACTGTTATGAATGAACACAATTAACACACTAAGAGAAACGTTGTGGTTCCTTGCTGGCAACTTGGAGAATGACATAATGACTTGGGCATAAAAGTCTTTGTTTCTGTTTCATTAATAAATGTAAGTACAAAAGATCAAAGAATAGAAATATATATGGTGAAGGGAAACTAAGATATCTTTGATGCTCAAGTGGCATACAGATTTAGTTTTCTGACACATTAACTAACTGATGCTGAGTTCATTTCCTTTGCATAATAAAATGACCCCATCTCTGTTGGAAATTTTTGCCTTAGCAGAAATATTTCTGCTTTATCCAATCCAACCCAGCCCCTCTCCCACTCCCAAACTCAGAATTAAAAGGAGTAATGCCCCAGGCAGAAGGCAGTCTCTTTCCTAACAGGGAGAACCCAGCAAGGCTCATGTTTCACTGGCTCCACCTCACTGCAGATAAAGAGCTGGTGTTTCCATCCAAAGCAGGGATTTCACTGACAGTTTTGGACTTGGTAATTTCTACTCACGTAACAAACTGTTTTCTAGCTAGCATCCAGCTAAGCAGTTAACATCAGACATGATACTGAAAATTCTATTGTCTACGTATATTAAGTGAAAACTCAGCTTGGCTAAATAACAGGCAAACAAAATCTGCCAATCTGTTTGGCACAAAAGTGAAATCTCTTCCTAACTATTTAGAATTTACAACTGGTTCACTTTAAAGGTGTACATGACTGATGATAGATTGTGGTATGTCTGCTGAATGGAGCCACAGACACTGGAAGCAAGAACAAATTACTGGACCATTTTTTCCCTTACACATGTTGAATTTTTCCTTACAGAAACAAATCAGACTTACTTTGTTTTATATATGTTCCATGTCATTGTTAAGAACTCACCTTCAGTGATTTGAGACACATTAAAAGATGTTAGTTCAGAAGTTGTGGAATCTTTCTCCTTGGAGATTTCCAAAAGAGAAAAAAGAAGCTACTTTCTCTTAAGTCCATAAATTTATGATCCATGGGAGAAAGGAAAAAATAACAAATTCCCTCTTTGTGTTTCAAATCTTCTAACTCTTGTTAACTGAATCCAAATTCCACCACATTTTGTTTACCAATGAAGGTTGCTTATAAGAAGTATGAATCAGGGATTTGATTGTATTGATGCCTAACAATTATTTTCAGATAGCACATACATGTGTGTGTGCATGTGTGAGCGTGTAGTATTTAAATGATTATAACTTACAGCATAATACGTTCACTGATATAAAAAGGAAACCCTAGAATCTATCAAAATTTAAGAGGCTGCAGGGTTTAGTCTATTTACTATTTTTTAAAGACTCCTGATTATTAGCTTCTTATAATCCTGTTCTTTTTTTATCCACAGTGAGGGCCAACCCGAGTGCTTATCTCTGCTGTTCAATCTGAACCGCCAGCACTCTGTGTGAATCTTACCAATGCAGATCAAGCCTGTGGAGCTGAGTTTGCTGCCAGGTGAACATTCACAGTTGAAAGATCCAAGGTTGTTCCTGCAGGCCCCATTGACACAGGGGTTGCTTTCACATTCATTTACATCTACGATCCAGAAGGAAAAGATTCTGTTAGAACAGCCATGTGTTTCTGGAAAATATTATTCCAACAAGCCATGCTATGCCAGAATGTCTGGTACACTTGGCTCTTGTGATTTTAATAAGGATCTGCAAGGCATAAAATGAATGGGGAACGGAGACCTGCATTTTACTGTGCGGACACACATCTACGCGACTGGCCACTCAGCAGCAGTAGAGGGATCGGATCATTGGGAAGGCGCACAGGACATCCTTCTTCAATACATTCCTACAAACTTTACATGAATTGGATGAGTTTTCTCCATAAGAAGATGTAACTCCAGGGGCAACAGGCTGTGCACAACAAAGGATGATTGTTTCCCTCATTTAAGCTCCCAGAAGGCTTTCAAGACAAAGTATCACAATGTTGGCTTTTGTTCCAAACCCCTTGACACCAATCAGGAAACAGGGACACACACTCCATACTGAGTACAGAGCTCTGCGCCAGTCCCTGCTACCACCTTCCTCTCTCTTGAGCCTTTCACATTCTCATGCTTAGCCTGGGAACTCCTTTCAACCGCAAAAAATCTTGGTAAAATAAAAATTTAGGATGGAGTTCTGTTGAATTAACTGATCCTTCATAAGCATTAATTTAATTTCAGTCCTCAAATTATAGATCATTATCAAACAATTCCTGTGGGTGATCAGAAGCCAACAGAATTACAGTATGCTTATGTTTTCAAGTGGTGACCAAAGAAAATGTCAGACCTGTACAGTTAAGTAGTTTACCATGTGTGTTAATGAAAAAATAAATACAAGCTTCAGCTAAAGGACTAGAAATGTTATCGAAGACAATTTCCATTCAGATTCAACCTCTCAGTTTCGTAAGTGGCATACATTTGTGCTCGCTTCGGCAGCACATATACAGAAGTGGCACACATTTTCCTCTGCTCCTTGGTTAATTGTCTAACAGGGCAGGACACCTCAGCACCTGTCACGCTGAACACCCGTGTTACTGTGTACAACAGAATACTTATTTTTCCCCTAAACATTTCTTTTCATTTCATATAAAATATTTTATTACACTAAGGGAAGCCTGTGAACAGCTAACTAAAAGGCTAAAGAGCTTACTCCTGAACAGCTCCCGTCACATATGAGCCAAGCTGATCCCGGGAGAGAATGCTCACAGTTGGTTTTCAGGTCAGTGGACTTGAAAAGCAAATTTAAAAACTCCATGGAAAACAGCTATCATTACTCTAAAATTTCTGAATTAGTACCCAGGTACTAATTTTATCCTTTAAGTATAAATTGTTTCAGAAAATATGAATGTACTTTGCTTTCAAGTCATTTTTAGTGAGAAAAATCTCTTACAAGAAAAATACAAGAGCAGATTTTGTAAATAAATTTACAATAAAAATATCTATCTTAGAGTGCTGAATTCTCTAAAATGTAATTAAGGAATTAGATAAACAAAAAAGCTGGTGAGTAAAAGATAATATATAATTTCATTTGTCAGAACTGCCTCCAAAAAAGTCATTATCATATATTTGAAAAATCTCTATTTTAAATCTAGCAATTAAGAACTCAAAGACTATAAACACACGAAATGACAACTACAAATACCAACTATTTAGTTTTCCTTTCAGTATAATGTTTTTATGAAATAAATGTCATGGAACCAGGAACTGAAACAGTTCACTGTACATTCCTGGAAATAAACTTCAAAGCACATCTGGTTTACATTTAACTAGTTATGTCACTGGAAACACAATCTAAACCACAGGGCTTGCTGTAAAAATTTTAACTTTCACAGACTCTCAGAGCTCAAACAAAAAAAGCAAAGTTTTGGTGACTCCCATCTAAAATATAGCCGGACACTGCTGTCTTTATCATCATGGCTATTTATTATGTATCTAAAACAGCCTGGTGATACAGGAGAGCCAAACAAAAGGAGTGAACACGGCAGACAGGCAGAGCGAGATCTCGAATCTGCAGTGACTCTGCTGGTCCTGCCCTGCCTAGTTCTTGGAGGTCGGTAAAGAAAGAACAGACCGAGGACAACTGCTTCAGACAGACAACTTGACTGTTGGAACGCAACGGTGGAAATAAGGGAGAGGCCCAGGGCACAGGAGAACGGTGGCCTTCAGGCCTACTGTCTTTAAAACATTGAACGAAATGCAAATAACTTCATAGTGCATTTAGAGCAACGAAAAGGAGCTACTTGGGTAAGTTTCTCAGGATAAATCATTTTATCTCCACGAATGTCAGAGAGCCAGAGCCAAAATATCTATCATTTCTTCCTTATTCTAACAGCAAAGAGTTCTTTCCCACATGCGACAGATATAAAATAGTTTCCGTATCACAGAAAGGTTCCCCAGCAACAAGGACCTTCTGAAGACGGTTCTTTGTAACCCTCACTGCTGCCTGCCCTGGAATTCGGTCACCTCGATATTTGTGGAATCACTCGACACCACACTATTAAAACACCAGTGGCTCCCGCTCTTCCTACTTGTTCACGTAAGCAGCTGCGTCTCTTACTTCCTGGGGTTTTTTCACCCTCAGTTCCATTCCCCTCCATCTTTCCTATTAAAATGGAGGGGGAAAGCTGACCACCACCCTTGACCACTGGGCATGTGCACCCGCAGGAGCGGACCCCGCCCACCCTGCTGCTCCTGGGTGTCTTTCTTACAATAGCCCTGCGGGTACTGCTGCTGTGTGGACAGGGAAGACCAGTGCTAATGATCACCACCAGCTTCCTGGTTAAATCAAGACCATCTCTTGAGCTGCTCTGGTTCTCCAAGCTTCCGGGGGTTTCACAGCCGCCTACCCTCCAACACGGGACAGATCAAATGGTTAAAGGGCAATGGTTAGGCAGTGGGCTCGGTGGCCAAAATAAAAACTTCCCAAATCCCTTCCCTCACCCCTCCACAGAAATCAGGGAGGAAACATGCCTAGAAATCTTATCCACGAAGCCTTTTCTCAGAGAACTTCTGGAGGAAAAGGTGTGAGAAATGGGAGCTGGGCCTAGGAACAGAAGCTCCATAGTTACACACTGAGACCGAGGCTCCGACTCTGCAGCCAGCCACTCCAAGCAGAGCGCGCCCCTGCCCAGCTGTGGAGGCCCTCCACGCGCCTGCCTGGGGATGGGCGGGCAGCTGCGGGCTCAGTGGTTCCTGCAAAGCTGGTGACCGTCGAGGACAACGGTTCTGATGCAGCTGAGAAAGATGCGATGTTACCCCGAGGTTTTCTTTCTTTCCTTTTTTTTTTTTCTTCCCCTTCAGGCTAATGTCTGCTTTTCTGGTGGTCCCTCCGGTACAATCTAAACTTAGAAATATGCTTCGCCATTGCATTTCATTGACTTCTGCAGAGTGATTTGTGTTTTGCGGTCTTGTTCAAGAGTCCTAACCCAAGAATGCTTTGAAGCTACACAGTGAGATGAGAGAATGCAAACTTTATTTTTTATACTACTACTATAGTTTTCTTGGCTGCAGCATCATTCCAAAACAATTTTAACAGACGAGGGAAGGGCTATTCCACAATAATTGAAGGCGGAATTATTTCTGCTTTGTAGTTACTACTTGGAGAAGTCACTGGATTTGAGAACGTCAGGGGATCCTTTTGTGGGCCCACAACGAGACTTAAACAGGACAATCACTAGTAGGCACACTGCAGATTATTCTGAAATGCTCAGTGCTTTAGGAAACAATATGGCAACGGAATGCACTCAGTGCCTCGTCTCTCAGTGAAGCTGTGCACTTCCTTAAGCGCGGAATTCATTCCAGCAGCTTCCACTGCAGAAAAACACGGTGAACGAACAGGAAGCTTTGAATCACTGGGCTTACAATGATTACCAAATGATTATCTTTTAAATTATCAAATGGAAAGGACCCTTTTCTCAGGTAATAAATTTAATTAAAGTCACTACTTTTCGTTAAAATACTTGAAGCAAATATTCACTCTAAATATTTTCTGGGCCAGACTCTTGAGTGTATCACTCAGGTCATCAATGCCAGTAACTGACTTGGCCGTTAGAAGGCAACTTCCTAGGCCTGTGTGTCTCGTGGTTTTAAAATGAGGAAAACAAAGTAAACAAAAATTTGACATTTATTTGGGTTAAACAATATGCTCCTTCAAGCCTTTTTTTCTTTTTACTTCAAAAAGTTTGTTCCAAATGTTTTTGATATTTTATCTGAGTGGAACAAAACTGATGGTGTCTGTTTAAAGCTGGCAGGTCAGCTGAGTGAGGTTAGGAAATGAAGAAAATTCAGGCCTATGAGGTATGTTCAAGAAGATCATAAAAATGTGAGTGATGAGAAAGTGTGCAGGTTGCAGAACGCCGTGAGTGCCCTCTCCCGGACGGCAGGGCTGCGTCCCTGGGTGCGGATGGCTCCCAGGCACGGTGAATGCTTACCTTCACAGGTCTCCGTCTCTGTCCTGAACACGTACCCCGGCGGGCACGTGCAGCTGTAGCTTCCTGGCGTGTTCCGGCACAGTCCGTTGTCGCAGAGCAGTCTGTTCACCAGGCATTCATCGATGTCTGAGAGTGGCCATTGGAAGAGAAGAGATTTGCATATTGAAAGCTACATCACAGTGGTCCACAGTTTCTGTTACTTGTTTTTTCCCCCTATCCCTCTCTGTCAGTCTCTTTACCTCACAGCATAATCCTTTATATAGAGCAAAATGTATTCAGTTTAATTCAAATGGAGTATTCTCATGCCGATGGATACTCCTAGTATCTTTTAAAGTCCCTGTAAAGTATGTAGTAGTTTGGAAAGGACATACTAGCACTTTGCTCTTCATTTGCTTTTTGTCCTGCAATGGGATTTTACTGGATATATTTTAAAAAACACTGATGAAATTTATCAAGAAATTAAACTAATTTGTCTACATACTTACTCGTGTACAATAAAAGTAACAGTTTTTTTTATTTTTCTGATTAAAATTCTAAAAAGAGTGCATTAAACAGCAATGAATCAAATGCTATTCACTCATTTTCTACTATGATTTCAGATCAGCAAGTTACTATGGGAAAATCACTGATGAAGTCTGTATGTTCCTTGAACAACTCAGAACAGCCAGAGAGGATACCTGACCTTGACATTCAACATCACACTGAAGGGCGAGCACTTGGCCCGGTAAGAAGACACCTGTCTCCCACACTGGAGTGCCCGAGTTCAATTTCCGCTTCTCTGCTGACTCCAGCTTCCCACTAAAGCAGACCCTGAGGAGCACAAGTGACAGCTCCAGGACTGCTCTTGCCACCAGAAGGGAGACCTGGATCGAGTACTCAGCTCGCTGGGAACAGTTAGGGAGTGGACCAGTGAACGGGAGGCAGCTTTCTCTCCTCTCAGATTATTTTCTGGAGGGTTGGCACTGCGGCACAGACAGTAAAGCTGCTGCCTGCAACGCTGGCATCCCATACAGACCCAGTAGTGCCCTGGCTGCTCCAATGCCTAGAAAAAGCAGTGGAGGATGGTCCAAGTACATGGGACCCTGCTACCCATGTGGGAGACCGGATGAAAACTCCTGGCTCCTGGCATTGGCTTGGCCCAGCCTTGGCTTTTGTGGACGTCTGGGGAGTGAATCAGCGGATGGAAGATCTCTGTCTCTTCCTCTCCTAACTGTGACTTTCAAACAAATCAGTAAATAAGTCTTCAAAAATAAGTTCTTTGAAGAAAAGTGTTCATATTTGAGTTTTATCCTAAAGTCCGTACTCCTATTTTCCAAGTTTCATTTATGACAGAAACACTGTTTAGGGTGAAGAGTTCTTTTTACCTAAAGTTGCATTTTCAGTCTTGCAAGTAACAACTGTCCCTCACCAAAGATATACAGAAATGCTGAGCACAGCACACGGAAAACAAGTATCAGAAGAAATTTCCAGTAATTCCGTAAATCCTGATAATATGCTTTATATTTTATCTGAACTTCTCCCCTGTGGGTGTTTTGCTCTTGATACAATTCCTACTCCTGCTACTTTTAATATTTACATTATACTTTAAAGATTATATGACTGGTAATGTTTCATCAAATGAGAAAAATGTGATTTTTCAAACTGCAGTTTTCCTTCCCATTTCTCCACACTATGAACTGTATCTACCGAAAAAGATAATCTGAAGTCCTAAATCCCCAATATCTCAGAACATAACCTTATTTGGAAATACAGTTTTCACAGAAATAATAAAGTTAAAATGCAGTCCTTAGGAAGGACCTACTACCACACAAAAGAGAGCAAACTTTGACAAACAAAGGGTATTTAAAATGTTTGTAGAAAAAAATATATATACATAATATGAAAAAACTGCACATGGCTTTCAAAAAATTTTTGTGCCAAAACAGACCTCTCTTTTAATTCCATGTTTTCCCAAAGGTTTTGCAGTCCCCAAGCAGTGACAGTCACACACAGTGACAAGACGACACGGGCACAGATAGCAGGAATGAGGCAGGTCGGGGAACGCAAGGGTTGCTGGGAAACCTCACGGGCGCAGGCAGGAAAGGAAGAGTCCTTCTCAGAGCCCCGGGAGGGCACGGCCTGGCTCTGAGCTCTCTCCCCGAAGTGCAACTGAGTTTCTGCTGCTTTAAGGAATCCAGTTTTAGGTACTTTATTATGCAGCTCTACAAACTAAAACACTGTTATGACTGAAATATGGCTGTATCTTTATTTTTAAAATCTACTTTTAATTTTATTTTCATAATTCTGTAGTTACAGTTGGCTATCATTTCTCAGATTCAACCATGTAAGGATTGAAAATACTTGAAAACAGTAACACTGTGTCAGTCCTGAACAGGCACGCTCACCATTATTTCCTAAATAATACAGTATAACATCAATTTACATAGCATTTACACTGCTTTGGGTAGAATGAGAAATCTAGGAAAGTTTACTTTGATATTTATTTATTTATTTATTTTCCAATATTTATTTATTTATTTGAAATGCAGAGTCACAAAGAGACAGAGAGAGAAGAGAGATCTTCCATCTTGTTGGTTCACTCTCCAAATGGCCACAACAGCTAGTGCTGGGCCAGGCTGAAGCCAGGAGCCAGGAACTTCTTACAGGTCTCCCATGCAGGTGTAGGAGCCTTGTGCTGCCTTCCCAGGCACATTAGCAAGGAGCTGGATAGTAAGTGGAGCAGCTGGAACCAGCACCCAAATGGGATGCTGGCAATGCAGGTGGCAGTTTAACCCGTTACATCACAATGCCGGCTTCTCTGGGATGGTGGAAGTCCTGGGGCAGATGTATGTATGTCGCATACACTGTTTTTTATGAGGGACTTGAGCGTCTTTGGATTTGGGGATCCACAGAGGTGCTGGAGCCAGCACTGCTCAGATACGGAGGCACGGCTGCACCTGCTTCACACAGTTCAGCAGCCACGGTGTGCCAATGCTCACTGAACTGCTCTGTTTTCATTAACAGAAAATTGCATACACTTCCACACACCCTCTTACAAATTAAACGGGAAATTCCCTTGTCTCAGTTATCATGTTTCAGTATGTCCCACCAACAAACTGTTTCCTTATAAAGTCAAAGTTCGCTCAAACTGTAACCCTTGATTTTCCTGACAGTGCTATCGAGCACCCTGTTCATTTCTGAAGTCCGTTTCTTAGAAAAATGATAGAATAAGTATATATGCAGAAAAATGCAATGGAAATAAGTGAGTATGTATTCAATAATCTTGGAGTAGAGGATTTTAAATATGCATAAATATTAGTACCATACTAAAAGTTTCAAGAAATTTGCTTGATTCTGGTATTTTTATAGCAACATACAGTATAAATGAAACAAGAGAAACTCTAAGATGCAAAGTCTGCTGACTTATTGGTATCTTCATTTCTCCTCTAATCCATAAGATCAAAGTATAAAAAGGTTTTTACGTGTATATGACAAATAACTCACCAATACAGTTTCTTCCAGAGGCATCTGGTTCATAGCCACTGTTGCAGTTACAACGGTAACTACCACGTAAGTTCTCACAAATTCCATTGGCACATATATCAGGATCCAAAGCACATTCATTGATATCTGTGTGAAATGTTCAAAGTGTAAGGCTTACAGGGATTTTATTGTTTGTGTATAACTGCAGGTCTAATAGTACATATAAAGAATTTAACACTGTAAACCGACAATCTGCATTTCAGAAAGGAAAAGGGAACCAAAATAAGGAATAAGAGAGTATGACTGACAGATGTAAGACACATTACTGGTAAGTCCAAAGAAAAATGAAAGAGACTGGCTGAAATTCAAAGAATTAAACCATGTAATAGGCCTATATCCATGATAAAATACATCAAAGAATTTACAGGCTGTTGGCTCAAAAATCTAAAGGAAAATTCAACTTGATAGGTGTTATAACTAATTAAAAGACAGAGATTTATTAGGACAGTCCATATAATTTTATGGTCCCTGAAAGCACAGAATATTTCTACTTCACTGTCCTATTTTCCGCAGACAAATAAACAACACGATATTGTGTTTCTCACTGCTGACAGGTGAGATTACTGGAGAGGATTAACAGATGTTTCACAACACGATATTTTACAAGAATCCATGACTATGACTATGTCTTTGTCATTCATGGGCGGCAGGACATGAAGACGATGTGCCCGTTATAGCAGTAACCAAGCAGCAGGCAGTTGGTTCTGCTCGGGGTGGGGTGGGAGGAGGTGGCATATTGGCAGGGAATTAGAAAATGGAGGACGGGCCTCACGTCAAATTTTGGTCATTGGGTTCAAATTCTGATGCTATTATTCTCAAGAATGCAAAGACTCCAGAAAGGCCGGCCTTTTCATTTTACGCTTGGGAAACCTACTCTTGTGAAAGTTTCTTTCTTTACTCTGGTTTGGAATATTCACTGTGAAGATTCACCATTATGGGCAACTCTGTGTAATTCATCTGAAGTTTTCTTAACAGAAAAGCAGAATAATATGTGGAAAGTGAAGATGAACACTTTAACATAGAAATGAATCTGTATGTGTATTAAAATATAAAAGAACTTTAAAATTATAAACACATACATATATATTTAAATGTTCACGATTCAGTATTGGAATTTTGCTAACTACAACACTAAATTAAAAAACATTAGATAAAGTCTTACTCAGTTTTTTAGGGTGTATATTTCAAACTTAATCCATATCAAATACCTCCTGATGACTTTTTTTCTGATCCTAACTGCACAGTACTTCATATTTTCTCTTATAATAATTACTCTTTTTGTTTAATCTAGATTCTAGCTCAAGGTTCTTCTTAAGCAATGGCATTCATAACAACGTGTATAGTCAGTGACATGTTTAACAATGCACGTGTTAACAGGTAACCACTTATCCAAGGTGAAACTGTGCATCTCCTTATCAGTGTCACCTACTTACGACTACTGCTCGATAGGATGATCTACCTCACTGCATTATCCTGGTGAATTTTTATAGTAAGCGTAATCATATTCATATTATCATGATAAAGCTACATGATGGCATTGCATGATCACCTAAGATTGAGAATTAAATGAAATTACCTCTTCCATCCACAGTGATGCCCACTCCACTACTACAAAGGCCATGGAATTCAGCTGCATAAAACAAGAAGAAGAAACATTAAAAAGGAAACTCATCCCACTCACAAGTCACTATGTAACTTCAAAGTTAGTATCCAAAAGAATTATGTGCACTGTTTTTAAAATGAATGAAATAAGCATTTCTAGCACATCATCATGGAAAAGCAAAAGACGGAAATAAAAATCACTTGTAATCATCACCCTGAATGTGATTAATATACAGATAAATGATACCGATATGTTCTGCACATGGAAACTTTAAAATATTGAAACTGTATTAAAAGATGGCTTCTTGGATTTTTTCTCAATAAGAAAAGTGAAGCTTATAAAACAGCACTTACCTAGTGCCTGGCATTGTCCTATCATTTTACATCTAGTCCTCTAAGTGACCTTCCCAGTACCCTCGACTAGAAACTACTGTTTCAAAGTTAAAAATGAGAACACTGAGATACACAGAAGCACAGTGACTTGTCCAGTCACAGAGGTTGTGAGTGAGGCGGCAGGCGTGGCTCCTGGGAATTTTACCACAGACCAGGCACGTCAGTGTCCTAGGTAACAGGTAACTTTTTAAGGTTTACTGCAGGAATTTAATTTCATATGTCCACCAAATGCTACCAATATTCCTTATTTTTTTAGTTCATTTTTTCCTCATTAACCTAAAATTCTATGTATAATTCAGTCTACATTTCCACTTGTAGTTAGGTTTGTTTCTACATTCATTTAATTAGTCCTATCTTTTATCTAATCTTGTCCCAATTTTTGTGCTTCTTTACTAACATGCATTAATTTGGTTCAGCACACTTGAACAAAATTCCCTTCATTATCTATCTTTTAAAAAACGTAGTACTCAGTAGTACTTTGAGGTGCATCGGATCATTTCTTCAAGGTCTGAACAATTCAAACCCTTTAGGGATTTCAACAGAATTCTAAACCATTTCCTTTGTGGGAGTGCTTTTCTCTCATTCTACTCCTGGAAAGTTCTTCCTCTTTCCAACAACAAACTAAACATGCCCCTCCGTGAAGTCTTTCCCAACTGCCCCAGGCAACGAACTGCCCCTCTGTGCTCTGCTTGTCCTTATCTGAAGTCCTTTTCCCGACACCAGCCATACCAACCTGCAAGGTAGACGCCTGCCTGCCTGTATTCTCAACTACTGCTACTCTAAAGATGCGAATGCCCACTGTAGATACAAATACTCAGTCCTGGCTTAGTCAAAGTATCAGTGTACACGAGTCTACATCATCAACCTGAATCTGGAGCTGTTGATAGACTTCAGCCTGCCATCATTTGGTGTTAAGATTGAAAAAACAAAATCAGGTTGTTGTACATTTACAATCTGAAAACACTACACATTTTATGCTCTTTATCTTCATAATGACATCACAGATCAAAGAAATGGAGACTAATGGATTCCAGCAAGAAATCTGTTACGATAATAACTGTACTGACAAGCAGATGTCTCTATTCATTGTGTGTTCTCTTCTTGCATAAATCATACACAAAGTGAATCTTATATGCCTCATGAATCAACAAACAACTGGATTTCTCTTCTTCAGTTGAAAATAATGACAGAACACGCTGTCAAATACCTAATGGTGCATTTCTAAACTCTTTCCAGGCGTAACTGGTGCGCACGACTACCTGAGTTTTTGGCAGGGCATGGCTGGCAGGGTTCTCCAAAGCCATAGTCGGGGTTGGCACAGCAGCATTCAGACTTGGTCACCGCACCAGGGAAAGGACGCACACATACGCCCTTCTTGATGCCTCCATAGCAGGTACTGCGCATGTGAGTATCTAAAGGAGACAGAAGAACGGTGACTGCAGATGGTTACAGAGACAAAGGGATTGCAAGCTGAAGCCTTTTTTAACCCAGGTGGCCACTCGATGGGAAGCTTCAAGAGGCTATCTACCACTGCATCCTTAGCAGCTGATGGTGTTTAGGAAACCAACAAATACTGAGTAGGGGAAAGAAGGAATGCAGACTAACTCTTCTGTTCTCTCTCAAGAAGTTCTAGGTGCCACACTATTGCACTAATCCTCACTGGTCTTTCACTGAACCAAGGGTATCCCCCTAGTCACAGGCAGTATGTTGAGCACTCATCACCAGCTGTCCCACTCTGCAGCTACACTCAGGATTCCTGTTTCAGAAGTTCTCATGAACGTGATAGTGTACCTTGGGGAGGCACCACATGGCCATGCTATTTCATACTTCATGTTCCTGAGTCTTTCTCTCCTCCTCTGGAATACAGCTTGGGACTAGGTTTCCTACTTAGCAAATGCAGCTATAGAAATAAGCACCAGCATTCTGTGTCCTCAGCACAGAGCTGGCTGCGATCCAGACATCATCTCACTGAACAGTCAGCTCCACCATGCTGTGGGTGGCAGTCATTATCTCTGTTTTGCAGATAAGGAAGACAAGGTTCACAGCAATTATGTAGGTAAGTCAAAGTCCCAGAGTGCAAATGCATGAGCTGGATTTGTGTGACTTCCAAAGCTCTTCTTCCTTCCACTGTGTCATACTACACCCAAAGACACATATCCTGCCTACTTCCCTCTCAGTTCTCGTGAAACCTGACACTTTATGAGACAGTAAAAACTGTACCACTTAAAGACTGTACTGTTTCTCTGGCTTTTATGAGAACTGAATTTTTTCAAAGGCCAGAGAACCAATACAATTTTTAAACAGTATACTCCATTATAATTATGTCATAAATTACTAAAATTATTCACAACTTATTGCAAATAATTTTATTTGCTTGTTATGCAAAATGAGTCATTTCATTTTGGGTTTTTCTCATTATAAGAATAAGATTTATGGCTGTATTAAAGGAGAAATGTGTGTGCTCACATGGAGCGGGCCACAGGATGCATCCTCCTCAACCCTGAGGATTCAACTTTCTGCTTCGGCCGTGGCCAGGTCTGGTGGAGTTCCCTGAGTTACAAACAAATGCAGGGCTCGATGCAAAGAATTTGCATAAATACAACACAGGTCAAGTTGCCCACATGATTTTTGTGACTTCTTTGGACATTATCAGCTATTTCATAAAGCATCAGAGAATGGTCCAGGTTATTTCTGTTTTCATATTAGGGACATATGCCATGCACGATTTTTAGAAGCAGAGAGAGACAGCCTAAGGAACTCAATTGGAAGGGTGAGGCACATTTCATTCTGGTTTGTGTTACAGGTTAACCAAGCTATTTAGAGTCCTCAACACTAGATGTTTCACAAAAAAGAAGAGTAGTGTAAATTATGTATATGGGACATAAATTGTGCCAAATTCAGATCTTCGCCTCCCCCCAAATTACTTAACACCTACCTCATCCGTTAGATAAAGATTTAATAAAATAAAACTTTCCATAATAAAAGAAGAGTGTATTTGCTAAGCACTTAACACATAACCAGCATATACAAGAAACACTCAAAAAATGTTGATTCACCTAATTGCCCTCTTCCCTCTTCTGGAGCTAATTGCTAAGCTCTCCTTTTCATGCAATATCAACCTGTTGAATGCTTTTTCTCTCTTAAAAATGGGATTTATTTGTTTGTTTGTTTGTTTGTTTGTTTTGACAGGCAGAGTGGACAGTGAGAGAGAGAGACAGAGAGAAAGGTCTTCCTTTGCCGTTGGTTCACCCTCCAATGGCTGCTGCGGCTGGCGTGCTGCAGATGGCGAACCATGCTGATCCGAAGGCAGGAGCCAGGTGCTTCTCCTGGTCTCCCGTGGGGTGCAGGGCCCAAGCACTTGGGCCATCCTCCACTGCACTCCCTGGCCACAGCAGAGAGCTGGCCTGGAAGAGGGGCAACCAGGACAGAATCCGGTGTCCCGACCGGGACTAGAACCCGGTGTGCCAGCGCCGCTAGGTGGAGGATTAGCCTATTGAGCCGTGGCGCTGGCCTAAAAATGGGATTTTAAAAAAGATTTTTTCTCAGGTAATTAGATTTTACACATTGGTAAAATACAGATGGATGCAGAATTTGTACTATAGATATTTTTCTTTTGTTATCAACTTTATTATTTACATCAACTACTCCTAGGATGACACTATTCCAATTTAACAGAATAACAGTAATAGTTAACCGGGAATTTGGTATGCACATTCACCATTCAAAGATTTACATAGACGAATCTACTACAGGTGTATTTAATTCTCAGGCAACTCAAGAGAAAAAGGGAGCACAAAGAGGTCATGCGTGTTGTGCAAGCGCATACAGTTAACAAGCAGCAGAACTGGGATAAAAAACAGAAAGTTATGCTTATGGCTGGTAGAGTGTCCACGTTCACAGCATCCCTGAAATGTTCTCGAGCTAATCCAGCAGAACACAGAAAGAGACATTTATGCTGAAGACCTCTGGCACGGGACGTCAAATATCAGGTGGATTTTGACGCCCCAGAGGAGGAAGGGTTGGAGCCTGCAGCCCTCAGCTCTTCCCCAGCAGGCGTTAGAGGCGGCTTATGGCATGGTTGTTCTCAGAGTAGCATCTGGTGAAAGCTGGGTTAGGAGGTGGGGTGCATCCCTCCTTGTTCCTGGTCAAGACAGTCTCCCAGGGAGCACCTGCCCTGCTGCCAGGCCACAGGCAAGGCCATTCCAGCTGCAGGGATCAAAAGGAGGCTGGGGGGCACCAACCTCCATTCCCAGGGCAGTGGCTGGATGCGGCCCACAGATGGGAAGTGCGTCACCCCGAAGGGGGTGCTCTACAGACACCCTTGGGGGACGTCCGTGTGACGCGGATGGAAAGATAGAGGTGGAGCAAGGAGAAAACTGCAGTGTCCACACCTCAGGAAAGGCAGCTGAATGCCTCTGAGGGACCCACAGAACCATCCAAATGGAGGAGGGGAGCCTGGACCTGAAACCGGCAGGGGCAGGATCAGCAAACACACGAGCTGCCCTGCTTCTCCCGACCTGGAGGGAAGCTGTAACTTAAAATACAGCTCAGAGGGGCTGGCGCTGTGGTGTAGCGGGGAAGGCCACTGCTTGCAGTGCCAGGGTCCCATGTGGGCGCCAGTTCAAGTCCTGGCTGCTCCATTTCCCATCCAGCTGTCTGCTATGGCCTGGGAAGGCAGTGCACCCATGTGGGAAACCAGGATGAAGCTCCCGGCTCCTGCCTTCAGATCAGCACAGCTCCGGCCATTGCAGCCATCTGGGGAGTGAACCAGCAGATGGACGACCTCTCTCTCTGCCTTTCAAGTGGATAAATAAATCTTAAAAAAAAAAATACAGCTCAGAATGTACAACTATTATGTGGTAGTGGCCATGAGCACTCTAATTCCTAAATTTATATTTTTGTTTCATAAACTCAGAGGTTTTTTTTCTTTTCTTTTTTTTTTTTTTTTGTTATGAGGTAGCCTGAGTTTTCTCTCTTGTTTTTGGATACACTGTCCCCATTGACTTATTTATTTATTTATTCCACGAGTAAATTTTCAAATAAAAATTAAAGAATGGAAGAGACAAAAGTACAGTTATTAATACACAGCTGTGAGCCAAGATTCTTCAGCAGACTAGCTAAAATCACAGTTAAATTTTGTGACAATTTTTAAAAACCCGTATTTCAAAATGTAGGGAAACAAATCAAAAATGAATCTCAGATGAAAGTGGTAATTTAATAACTAATTCACAGGCATGGTTTGCTTTTAACTTAAACAGTTAATGGCTCTCCAAAGAGATACCCAAGGAAGAAACATGAAGAAAACACATCTAACAGGTTAGGGAACAGCAATGTACAATTTCACACCTGTAACAAGCGGTGTTTTCATTTTTAAAGCTTAGGTCACCACTATGATGAAAAACTTCACCTCAGGCCCTGGTGTGCTCCCTGAAAGTGCACAGGAGAACGAGCTGGGGTCTCAGCAGTGGATTCCTAACAGCCACTCCCACCATAGCTGCTTAACAGAAACAAATCATTTCCTCCTCCCAAACTGGCTTTGTATTCCCAAAAGATTTCAACAGAATCATGCAAGTAAAGGAAGGGAAAAAAAGCAACTAGGCACACTAATAAAGCAATTGAGAGTATCTTCGCTATCCAAGCAGGAAGGAGCTGCATTCTCCTGCTGGCTGTATCTGCACTATCCCTGGGCAAAGCGTTCACAACCTCAAAGGCTGAAATGAATCTTAGATGGGAGGTGAGTGGACACATTATTTCCATCTGTTGTTTCTTCCATTTTTATCTCCCTCTTTGGAATCCAAAGGGTTTGATTCTCAGTAACATTAAAGTATTAACAACTATGTTTAAGAATTCCATTCTTGGGGCCGTCACTGTGACACAGACGTGGTAGGTGAACCCTCCACCTGCAGTGCCAGCATCCCATATGGGCGCCGGTTCTATTCCCAGCTGCTCCTCTTCCAATCCAGCTCTCTGCTGTGGCCTGGGAAAGCAGTAGAAGATGGCCCAAGTGCTTGGACCTCTGCACCTGTGTGGGAGAGCGAGGAAAAAAAACCCCTGGCTCCTGGATTTAGATCAACGCAGTTCTGGTGGTTGTGGCCACCTGGGGAGTGAACCAATGGGAGGAAGACCTCTCTCTCTGTCTCTCCCCTCACTGTAATTCTACCTCTCAAATAACTAAATAAAAAATCTTTTAAAAAAAATCTCTCCCTCTCTCCAACTCTGCCTTTCAAATTAAAAAAAAATTCCATTCTCTCTCTCTCTTTTTTTTTTTTAACAGGCAGAGTGGACAGTGAGAGAGAGACAGAGAGAAAGGTCTTCCTTTGCCGTTGGTTCACCCTCCAATGGTTGCCGCGGCCGGCACGCTGTGGCCGGCGCACTGTGCTGATCCGAAGGCAGGAGCCAAGTGCTTCTCCTGGTCTCCCATGGGGTGCAGGGCCCAAGCACTTGGACCATCCTCCACTGCACTCCTGGCCACAGCAGAGAGCTGGCCTGGAAGAGGGGCAACCGGGACAGAATGCGGCGCCCTGACCGGAACCGGAACCCGGTGTGCCGGCGCCGCAAGGCGGAGGATTAGCCTAGTGAGCCGCGGCGCTGGCCAATTCCATTCTCTTAAACAGACTTTTAAACCACTATGTTTTACTGTACGACTGGGAAAATACAGGGTGCCCAAGGGCTAACTCACCCCGGAAGTCTCAAGCTGGAGAGAAAATGGCACTGAATGTATTTCTGCAAATTACCCTGCTATCATTATCACTGGGCCAACCTGTTTGGGTCTTCAAATGCCACTGACATTTCAGCATAGTCTGCCTCTTCAAAGATGATGCCTGGTCATCGTGGCTAATTTTCATGGAATCCATTTGACGTGAGTATCCAAGAACAATTCTGACTCACTTAAAATTCAGTAGATAGTCACCCTCATAGTACTGCCTTGCTTCTACAGTTAATTGTGTAATAGTGAGGAATAACTAAAAGCATTTGCAGTTTTTGATAAAAGTCAAAGTTCTATGGCATAAATTACTTACATTTCAAATTAGGGTAACATCAAGTTTATGGAAACAGAACTAATAATTCCTGTTTCATGTCTTATTCTATTTATTTATTTATTTGAAAGTCAGAGTTAAACAGAGAGATAGATAGAGAGAGATAGAGAGAGAGAGAGAGAGAGAGAGAGAGGTCCTGTATCCACTGGTTCACTCCCCAAATGGCCACAACGGCCGGAGCTGCGCCGATCCAAAGCAAGGAGCCTGGAGCTTCTTCTGGGCCTCCCACATGGGTGCAGAGGCCCAAGGACTTGGGCCATCTCCTACTGCTTTTGCAGGCCAAAGCAGAGACTGGATTGGAAGGGGAGCAGCCAGGACAAGAACTGGCGCCCATATGAGATGCTGGCGCTTTAGGCCAGGGCTTTAACCTGCTGTGCCACAGTGCCAGTCCCATCATGTCTTATTCTTAATTACAAAACCTAAATACATTGCATCTACAATTCAATTATTTAATATTATCAAGGATGCCGGTCTAGGAATAAGTTTTTTTTTTTTCTGATTCTCCAGCAGTTCTGATCAGCACCTCATCAGTCTTAGCAAGGAGGATATCCAGGTTCACCATGCATTTTCTGAAAACTGCTTTAAGATATACTTTACATACCACAGAATTCTCCCAATTCAGTGCACGATTTAGTATTGTTTGCCACATTCATAGACACGTGCAGCCATCACTATGGTTGATTGTAGAACACTTTCAGCTCCTTAAAGAGGTCCTTCAGCTGTCACCTTCCTCTCTGGCTCCCCATGTCCTCCCTCACCCAGACAGGCACTACCAGACACCCTCTCCAGCAGTCTGTCCATCCTGGGCATTTCATTCGAATGAACTCAAACACTAGGGGGTCTTTTGTGATAGGCTCCCTTCACTTGGCATGTGTTCAGGGCTTCTCCTATTTCAGCAGATGTTCTTTTTATGGCTTGATGTTACTGCACTGTTTGGATACTCTCTGTCCCTTTTCCAAAGACCATTTTGCACAGGTGGAGTAACCTTTCACTTACCAACACACACACGTCCATCCACACCCACAGCCAGGCCTGGGGGGCAGTCACAGCGGAAGGACCCTTCGTTGTTGATGCAGTGCCCATTCATGCAGATTCCTGGGGTCTGGCATTCGTCAACATCTGCCCGGAGAGAGACAGATGCCCACCATTACTGGGGAAACTTAACTTTTTTACAGAATTCACTTGTTATCACTGCTCTCTGCTAGCAATCTTTGGTTTTCAATTCTGTAACTTTTGGAAGAACACATAAAGAAGGTAACAGATCACGTATGTATCTATAATCCATTCAAGCACATTTTCAGAAAGACTGAGTGAAAAATGCTTTAGTTTGCCCATTGAAAGAGCCTGACCAACTCCTTTTCACTGTTTCCTTGATAACCCTGCTTAATATTAAATTCAAGTCAGTTAAATGAAGCAAATTCCTAAATAATTAAGGTGAATTCTATATTTTTCCCCCACAAAAATCATACACTAAAGACAGATGTCATCTTGACACTAATTTGATCATTTCATAATAATAAGAAAGTTTTGAGGTCTCTTTCCTAATTTTCAGTCAAGTTGAATGTGCCAAATGTAATCCAACATAAACAGCTTCCACCAAAGAAGAAACGAAGTTCAAAGACAGAGCTGCAGAATCATGAAGATTTCAAGACTATGGATTACGTCTGCAATAGGAAAATGATCCAGAAGGTGGACAATGGTGAGACCTAAGTCGTCTTTATATGTGAACTTAAGGTCCTTGGTCTCATTTCCTGTGTTAAATCAGCTAACCTTGAGATGACTTCCTGGTCATAAACACAGCGAGTCAGACTGCAGCACTTCCATTTAATCTTGTACCTCATACTCCCTTTTCTTGGATAGTCAAAAAGCTGTTTTTCAGGAAAATGAGAAACAGTTTCAGCTTTCTCTCTCTGCTATTGCTGGAATTTCACTGCAACTAAAAGGACTGGGTATCAGCCTTATCGGGTATTCAGATAAGTTTGTGCCACTGAAGGCAGAAAGCATTCATTGGGGTAATTTTCTACACAGGACAACACTGAAAAAAATTGCTTCTAAGGAGAAACTGAGAATGTGTTCCGTATCACGAACTCCAGTTCTAAGAATAAACGGTATACATGTACATCTTTCCAAGAGGACTATCTTTCACTGACTACAGGGATCCCAGGAAGTAGGGTCTTCAAAATGGCTCTGTAAACCAAACAATAGAACATCCAAGTTGTCTTCCTCAAGACGATGTAAGACTATGAGGGTGTCGATATGGTTACAAAGAACCTGCAGGCTGGCTTTATGGAAAAGTGTAATTTAGACCAGTAATGAATAAGACCTTAGGGTGCTGATATGTTTACAAATGATATGTGGATTGGTATTTTTTAAAATTAATGGTAAACCAGTAATGAATAACAGTAGAAAATATAGTTTCAAGAACACACAGATTTGAAACCATTCAAGACTGTTTTTTGCCTCTTTTTATTCACTCAAAAAAATAAATTATTTCTACATTCTACCTTTCCTGTAATTTTTGTTATACCACTATCTCTTTTTGTAAAGATATTACTGCTCCCCAGACCACATCGTGTAGTTTTCTAGGTAGCTTTAGACACCTGCAGAGATGTGAATAATAGGAAATCCACATGAAGAAACTGAAGTAATTCTTGCATAGTTCATTCCGACAGCAAAGATGGTTTCAATCACAGCTGCTTCCCTATCTCAAAGCCACACGTACCAGTACAGTAACGTCCACTTGGAGCCAAGACAAATCCTGGTTTGCAGATGCACTTGAAGCTGCCATCCTCATTGATGCACATCCCATTCAAACACATGTTGGTGGTTGTGCACTCATCATGATCTGCGGAAGAAGAGAGGGCGGTGTCCACACTGGCCTCAAGGGCACCTTCCACAAACACTCAAATTCCACTGCACAAATGAGCCATGTGCTCATGATTAAAAAAAAAATACCAAGTGTATGACAGCAAATCATGTGGAGGATGGGAAGGCCTTTAGCATAAAGGACATAAAGGGAAAATGTTAAACAAATTTTGCACTAAGCTTCTGTTACAACCAGCATGAGTGTGTTTTATTTTAAGCACCAATGGAGGTCATATTTTTTTCTATAAGAAAGAATAAAGCAACAGCAAACCTTATTACAAGTGAAATAATCTGGACTTCGATTAGTGGATGAAATATAGCATGCTACAGTGTGAACAGACCGTCTCCTGTGGGGCTTTTACATATTCCCGGATTGGGGTTACTGTCTTGTCAGTGTTGCAATCCCAACAAGAGATGT
The DNA here is from genome assembly GCF_051225735.1 of Oryctolagus cuniculus. NCBI lineage: Eukaryota > Metazoa > Chordata > Mammalia > Lagomorpha > Leporidae > Oryctolagus > Oryctolagus cuniculus. The sequence continues at coordinate 18,771,309 of NC_142872.1, forward strand.
AGTAGGTGCTGCTAGTGATTATTTGAACATAGAAAAGTAACTGCCACTTACAATTAAGAATGTACCAAACAGGGCATTTCCAGAAGCAGCCAATCACTCATGGTTATGACATTAGAAAAAAGAAAACCACCCTGTCCCTTCCCTCCTGTAGACTTATGTTAAACGCATTTATATTTTACCTACTGCTCTGAAGCACTCTCACATATGTGCTATGTAAGCTTTCATGGAAACACTATATATGGTTTTCAATAAAAATGTATATCCTTCAAAATTCTTTGGCAAGGAAGCAAAATATTTCCATACCAACACAGTTTTTTCCATCTGTAGTTAATTCAAAGCCAGCATTGCAAATGCACTGGAAACTTCCATCTGTATTCACACATCGACCGTTTTTACAAAGGACTCCATTCTGGATGCACTCATCAATATCTGAAGTGATACAGGATAGCCAAATGTTACTCTGTTATACTCACAGATTAAAAACAGTGAGATAATAAGTTAATTTTAAATATGAAGCTTATTTTTACATATACTATTTTTAACATTTTTTTTATTTGACAGATAGATAGTGAGAGAGAGAAAGAGATGGAAGCAAAGGTCTTCCTTCCGTTGGTTCACCCCCAAAATGGACGCTACAGCCGGCGTGCTACGCTGATCTGAAGCCAGGATCAAGGTGCTTCCTCCTGGTCTCCCATGTGGGTGCAGGGGCCCAAGCACTTGGGCCATACTCCACTGCCTTCCCGGGCCATAGCAGAGAGCTGGACTGGAAGACGAGCAACTAGGACTAGAACCCGGTGCCCATATGGGATGCAGGTGCTGCAGGCAGATTAACCAAGTGAGCCACAGCGCCAGCTCCCTACATATACTATTAAAGATCATATTGCTCTTAGCAAAATGTCCATCTCTCATCTGTCTTTTTTTACTGTAGGTATGTGTAAGCAACTTCACAGTTATTGTAGTAGCCGAAGAGGAAAACAAGGAGAACAGGAAATGGGGTGTGGAGGGAGCTTGAGAGAGGGCAGGGCATACAGAGGGAACTGCTGGAATAGCTGGTTTTCACACAGGGGTTGAAGACCTTAAAAGCCTGGGCAGGATGCTGGGTAAGTGTGAAGTCACTGCAGAGTTTCTGGAGTAAGAGCAATATGAGAAAACTGCTAGGGAAAGCTGACGGAAGCAACTGCCCATGGGTGAGTAAGAGGCATCAGAACATCAGCAGAGGCATCTGGCTCAAGGATTCTGAGACGAATGAGCAGCGAGGTAGACTCTGGGTGATGACAGTGGTGGGTGTAGCAGTGAACCAGAGAGTGAACATGAGGCATGCTCCGGGGCTGGACTGTGTGCAGGTTCAAAGAAAACCGGAGTTGAAAATCACTATAAATCGCAAGCTCATTTCATCAGAGAAGGGAATGCTAATGTTACGGGGGGAAGGAAACTTCCTTCTAGGGAATGAAGATGAATTAAATTTTTGTGAAGCCAAATACCACACTGCTGGGTTTTATATGCACATAGGATGTTTTACACATAAAGGAAGCATCTCTGAGAATATTAAGAAATAAATCTTTTATCATGTCATAGCACTTATTTCTTCCTGTGTCTTATTTTAATAAACGCTCCTTTAAACCTCAACAGCGCTGGGCACTGTATTTCACGGAACATTTTCCTAGGTGGAAGCAGACTGCCTCACCGATGCACGCTTGCTTGGTAGGAGTCCTCTGGAATCCAGCATGACATTTACAGTAATAGGATCCAGGTGTGTTAACACAATCTCCATTAGTGCAGGGATTTGATGTGCATTCATCAACATCTGTGGGCAGCAAAAGAAACCATTATAGACTTCACTCCATTTGTAGAAATGTTTGTTTAAAGTACATTTAGCCATCCGAATTTGAAAGAAGGCCAGTCGATGGTAATAGTCTAAATAGCACAGTATTTATAAATGAATGAAAATTCCTTTCTTCAAATACATACAGAGGCCAGTCTGAAGATTTACAAAAAATATCGCCTATAGCGCGTAGAGGGAATTTGCTTTAATCAAGAAATAATTATTTTTTCAGCTGGAATAATGCGCAATGATTAAAAGCATGGGCTCTGGAAAGAGACAGTTATGTGTTCCAATAGGTTATAATGCTTATTATCAATAGCAATCCGGGCAGGTTCATACTTACTTACTTCAATGTCATAACAAGAAAGAGAGGTTTTCAGAGATACAGATTTGTATTATGCATTGTCACTGTTACTAGTTTTAAGCAGAGGTTGATGGATCATGACATTTCTTTGTTACTGCTTTTTTGTGAACTCATATGCAATTATATATGCAGGCAGTTTGATAATATTTTGAAATAACAAACATGGAGGGGACAGAAAATGGCAGAAGACTAAAACAAAGCCTATTGTTTTCAGTAGCTTTATGTTTCTATAATATCTAGCATTGGCACAGGAATTTTTTTTGCATAAATGAATTTTATGCAAACGGCAGTTCAGAGATTAAATTTGAGAAAGTCAATGCTTTACACTGAAGGTTTTCTTCTTCTTTTTTAAGATTTTATTTATTTATTTGAAATGCAGAGTTACAGGCAGGCAGAGGCAGAGAGAGAGAGGTCTTCCATTCATTGGTTCACTCTCCAATTGGCTGCAAAGGCCAGAGCTGGGCCCATCCGAAGCCAGGAACCTGGAGCTTCTTCCAGGTCTCCTATATGAGTGCAGGGGCCCAAGGACTTGGGCCATCTTCCACTGCTTTCCCAGACCACAGCAGAGAGCTGGCTCAGAAGTGGAGCAGCCGGGACTCGAACAGGCACCCATATGGGATGCCGACTCTGTAGGTAGAGGCTTTACCCACTGAGCAACAGCACAGGGTCCTCACGGGTCTCTTCTAAGGCTTTATTCAATGCAAACCCTTTATAAAATTCAGGCACTGCCAAAACCAAGTGGCAAACTGTATAACAAATTCAGTTCATCCTCCCTAAACAAGGCCTACTACATACAGTTTTGAATACTGGCAAACTAAAAACCTGGCTAGTTGATCAGGCATAATGATTTGCCATTTCATATACATGTAGAAGCCATTAACATCTCCAATTTCAGCTAAATTGGAGAGCAGAACAAAAGAATCAATTCACAAGTTTACCATTTTAATAAACAGATTATTCCGGCCGGTGCCGCGGCTCACTAGGCTAATCCTCTGCCTTGTGGCGCCAGCACACCAGGTTCTAGTCCCCGTCAGGGTGCCGGATTCTGTCCCGGTTGCCCCTCTTCCAGGCCAGCTCTCTGCTGTGGCCAGGGAGTGCAGTGGAGGATGGCCCAAGTGCTTGGGCCCTGCACCCCATGGGAGACCAGGATAAGTACCTGGCTCCTGCCATTGGATTGGCACGGTGCGCCGGCCGCAGCAAGCCAGCCGCGGCGGCCATTAGAGGGTCAACCAACGGCAAAGGAAGACCTTCCTCTCTGTCTCTCTCTCTCTCTGTCCACTCTGCTTGTCAAAAATAAATAAATAATAAAAAAACAGATTATTCCTTTCACAGAAGTCCTTCACAAAAAAACTGGGCTCTATCAAACTCACCAACCTCATTTATGTCAACACTCAGACTGAATGCAATTAAGCCCCCTCTGGTAAAGCAGAGAAACCAAAATGAAACCTCACGGTGAATAAAATAAAAACAACAAGTAATAAAAGGATTAAATGCTTTTTCAATTCACCCAGGGAGCCCGTCTGCCCATTAAGAGTCATCACATTAAAACATGGAGTGGATAACATCGATTCTACTGAGTCAAAGGAACGAAGTGCAAGGAGGAAGCAGCTGGGAACACTAGCAAGCACATAAAGGATCAGCAACGGGTTTTCCGATATGAAGTAGCACCTCGGTATGCACTGCTGAAGATCACCTAAAGTCTTGGTGTGAACATAACTGAACTGCTATCATTAAAGAATGTCCTAGTTCATCTTGATAAGGGTGACTGTGCACCCAACAGGCAGCTCCTCGCTTGCTCCTCTCGAGAACCCACAGCCAAGGCTGCGTGGCTACGAAGGCTGTGCCTAAGATAGGCCATTACAGCCAGCATTCATTTAGAGCCTGAGGGACCTCATGGGGGGGTCTGGTACACAGAGGAGATGCCACAGTTGACTCACTCATTTCTTCTTTGGAAGTGAAAACAAGCACCAAAACTCTGTTAGCGACCTTATATTCTGTAAGATTTTAAAGTCCCATTGATTGCTTTTTGCTTTGTTGGAATCATAGTAGGATTGGAAATTTTAGACTGATCACCATTGGCCACTGCTGCCTTCTGAAATGTGGATTTCATGCCTCCTTTTGCCTCCTTTTTATTGTTTAACATTTCAGGACCCCCACTGGCCCATTTTGATTTTTTTATGCTTTCATTAGGGACTGGGCATTTTTAAGCAAAATTCACAGGAATTTAATACTCAAAATAAATAAATTGTGGAAAATGTTGATTATTAAAATGATTACTTAAATTTTCGAATCCTGTTGGGGTTAAGGAATGCTTGCTCTTGAAAAGCATCTTGTATGCCACTTTCAAAATGAGTTTTCTCTGCTTACAAGGGCTCTGAGACTACCTGCAGACCTACAGAAACAGGCATTTTCTTACTCTTCCAAAACATGACGATTTGAATGAAACCCACTGCTAACGGCAGGGTGACTTCAGCAGGCACCCGCAGTCACAGAATTTCACGTCAGAGCAAAAGTTCTCAAGAAAAGTAAACAAAAAACGTGGTGAGTAACTATAACTGTTTTCAGACCTCGAGAGCAATTCTCATAATAGAATGAACCCCATTCTACTTTCCTCGTCTTTGATCCCTGAACACAGTCACTGCTTTTCAAGTTACACTGCTTCATCAGGTGACTCATAAAAGTTCCCAAACATCAAGGGCAGTTTGTTATTGCTTAAAACACTGGCACAATTAAAACAGTTACCACTCTTCTCTTGGGCTCTCATAATTTAAAATACTAATTCAAGTAAATCCTCCTAGCTTTTTCTGAAATGCTGATATGTTCTTTATAGACTTAAGCTGATTATAGGCATATACTCCAAAGAGCCTAGCATTAAACATTAAAAAACTTGTTTCCTGCCAATATGTTCTAACTTTAAGCTATGTTTCTGTGGATTAGAACAGCTAGAAAACCCTGCAGGGATTTTAACATTGTGGGGTTAAATGGTGAGACCCACCCAGAATGGAACCATTTGTGATAATGTTTGGGTAAAACACAGATGTTTCAAGGTTTATTTTAACAGAGTATCTGTGCAGACATATGGGGAAAATGGAATTAAAAGATAAGTTTATTTTGGGGCAAAAAATTTTTGAAACCAGGCGTTATTTTATGTAATATGCACTTTTCATGAACCTTCTGAAGACCCTTGTATGCATGGACTTCAAAAATTTTTCCACCAAATAAACGATTTTTTTTTCATGAAAGGTAGAGAGACACAAAAGGAGACTGGAGAAGGGGGAGGGAAGGAGAGAGAGAGAGATAGAGAGACAGAGGGAGGGAGGGAGGGAGAGAGGAGACAAATATTAACAGATAAGCGCAGCCAATAAAATTTCAGTTTGATAGACTGTAGTTGTGTATGTATGTACAAGAGGGGATGTTTTATATATCACATACTTATAATCATATTTTCTAGATTGTACCAAACATCTCTGCACAAACTCCTTGAGAAATTTAAATGGCTGGAACACATCCCAACTTATTTTTTTTATAAGGCCAGTATTACCATGACACCAAAACCAAATATATAATAAGTAAGGAACATCATACACCACTATCCTTCACAAACACAAATGTAAAAATTTCAAAAAAATATTTTTCTATTCAAATTCAACAACACAAAAAGAATAACCCATTATAATCAACAGAGTTATCACAGGAATATAAAAAAGTAACCATATTAATAAGTTAAAAAATAAAATTCCAAATTCTCATCTTAGGAGAAGCAGAAAAATAACCTGACAAAACATTTATCCCAGATAAAATATCTCCAGATGGCTAAGAAGAGGAAACTTCCTCAACTTGGTAAAACATATTTTAAAAAACTGTGCAGCTAATGTCCAGCTTAAACTTAAAACACTGAATGCTTCCCTTGGATTACAGACAAAACAAGGGTACTGAACCTCACTGCTTCTATTTAACGCTGTACTTGAGGTTCTAACCACAGCAATAAGGCAAGAAAACAAGAGGAAGATATCCATATTTAAAAGAAAGTTAAATTGAAACAAAAAATATATCGTTTATGGTAACATCAAAGAATGAAATACTTAGGGATAATCCTGATGAACACAAGAAAGAACTGTGCACTGGGAGAGAACATACATATCCCCAGATGGCGGCCAAGACCCAACTCTAGGTAGGCCACCGTAAGCAGCCAGGACTCCATCCTGGTCTCCCACATGGGCAGCAGGTGCCCAAGTACATGGGCCATCACCTACTGTCTTCCAGGCAAATGGGCAGGAAGCTGGGTCAGTTGTGTCAGAACATCAGTTCCTATTTTATTTACTTTTTGGGAAATGACAAAATGAGTATAAAAGCAATATGACATATAAAGGACTTAGAATAGCCAAGACAACTTTGAAAAAGAACATAGTTGGGGAACTCATTCGACCCGATTTCAAAACATTAAAAAGTCACAGTTACGAGGAACTGATGTAAATACAAACAGATCAATGGAACAGGTCCAGAAATAGACAACATGTATGGACAACTGATTTTCAAGAAATGTGCAATAGAGAAAACATACTCTTTTCACCAGATGGTAACAGATACTGATACACAACAACATTAACTTTGATCCATACTTCATATAATACAAAAAAAAAAAAACTGAAATGAACCAAAAACAATCAATTAAAATGGAATTTGGGGCATCACAACTTTCAAGTCCGCCACTGATTTTGCGGGGAAATGTCTTGTGAATTCCTCTTGCGGATAAACCTTTTGTGTTTGACCTAGAAGAAATGTGAGGATGCTGTAGCAGCTGTTTGCGAGGAAGGGTCCGTGAGCCCCTAGAGGTTACTGAAATGATGAGATGCAGATTAAAATCTTTTACCTTTCTCATCTTGCTAACAATTTCGCTGACTTCGAAGGTAGGGGTTATGCTTTAGCACAGATTAAGGCAGCGCCAGCAAACTGCTGTATTAGCCACTGCCATGAATTCACAGTGTGTCAACAAAACCAGTCATTTTAACTTAAAAAAAAAAATCAATCATCAAGCAGTAAGAATTCACGATGTTATATCTTGCCCCTTAAGAATACATTATAAAAAAGTGTGATAAAATGAACATTACACATTGTTGTTGCTGACTGAAGTGTCACGAGTGTTCCAAAGAAAAGTGTTTGTGCAACTGTTGGAGTTCTATGCCAAATTAGCAGCCTTTCTCAAAGAATACTATTTGCACTTCAAGGATGATTGACAAAGCAGTTATGCAGATCTGTGGCAGAAGGATTCTTAAAAACAATGAAGTCAATCTGTCACCATAATGAAAACAACAGGCTAGATTTGATGATAGGTTAAAACTGAACCTAAAAAGTGACAGTACTCAGCAAGTGTTTTTACTACTATGTGCTTGACTGTTCATCAATATTTAAAGACCTTTCTAATGAATTTAATTGCTCCATTATCAAGTGTGATTTCTTTGACAGGAAAATAGCAAAATACACCAACTTCAGAAAGATCCATATAACACGGTGAGCCAACATATTTTAAATGACCAATTCATGTTACAAAATTCAGTGGAAGTACCAGACAGACCAGTGGCCTTAGTGTAACAAAGCACAAAAAGCTAAGTGACATAGATTCAGATTCTACACTACAACTAAGCCTTAAGAATGCTTCTTTGCTGACTTTAGTGGAGTAACAAAAAGAATGTTCACAATTAACTGAAAAGTCCATGAGGTATTCCTCCCCTTTTCCTACTGCCTATCTGTTTGAAGATGCATTATCATTGTATCCTCCAACCAAAATAACATATTGCAACAGATTAAATACAGAAGCAGACACGAGGATTCAGCTGGCTTCTATTAAGGGAGACATTAAAGAGATTTACAAAAATGCAAAACAATGGCAATGGTTTCAAAACTTTCTGTTTTAGAAAATACAGTTTGTTATAAAAATGTTATGTTAATATGCAGTGGGCTTAATATTGTTATTTTAAAATTAATACATGTTTGAAAAAATTTATCTGATTTCCAAGGTAATTATTAAAAGATATAAACAATAATTTTTCAGTTTAGATGGCTCTGAGACCAAAGCATTTGAGAACTATTATTCTAGAGTATCAGATTTTAGTGGACTTTTATCATCTTGTCATCATTTAAAAATGGATTCATCCTCCCACAAACTGTTTTCAAAATATATCCACCATAAGGAAGATTCTTTTTCATCTTTATATGAGGAATAGCAATGCTAAGGAGGAAGGAACAGGAGAGTCAGAGACAGAAATCACAACACTTAGGGCCTAAAGGCTGAGAATTCTCTTAATGTCCCAACACAACAGCAAACTAAGGAGGGCATGGGGAACGGTATGCAATAGGAGACAGCTCAAAAATTAGTTTTACTTCAAGACTTTTGATGTTGTTAAATATTTTGTCCTATTTGTTCTAATAGTCTAAGGGATATTAAAAAACTCAAGGGTTAGAGAACCATGAACTCACCTATGCAGTCTCCATTTGCATCCTGCTTATAGCCCATGTTGCACTCACATCGGTAGCTAGAGACAGTAGGTATACAGCGCCCATTTAGACAAAGATTAGCATGGTGTTTACAGATGTCTATTGTCTGGTTCAGGATGGCTATGGAAAATCAAAGCACAAGTAATATGTGAATTAGTCGTCTTAAATTGGGACACATGGTTTTAACTTGCATTTGTTAAGTCTGGAGACTTGCCCCTAACAATGTCTTTTAAAAACTTAAGGAATGTTCTACTGTGCACGTGAGTATCTTCCATTTCTTTCTTCTAACTGTTGATTATTCAGAGAGAGGACGCAGGCAACATGCCAAAAAGAACAAACATAGCACTGTAGGATATCATTAAATATTACTAGCAAGAGCAATGCTTAACAAAACCATGAATGTCAACGTCATCAACACAAATGCCAATCCTGGTCTGAATCCAACTTCTCTCAGTTTCTTAAGCAATTTAAAGAAAAAGAATGAGGAAAAGCAACATGTGCACATTAAAGCAGGGGCAGAGGCACAGAGCAAGACCCGTCCAGTTTTTTATGTCAGTTGAGAAAGGACAGTGGAATTTAATTCAGTGGATACATGAAGAGGCCTGCTGTGATGGCCAAATGAAATGCACAGGGACCCAAACACGGGCATTGTGGTGGCATTACCCAGAATGCACTACTATAAGGCTCTTGTCTATACTTCACAGGGCCTGGACCACACATTCTTTTCCCCAGCTTAGCAGAAAGTTCATGAAACAGACATATATTCTCCTAAGTTTAGTATTACTATATTTTTTTATACCCAGAAACAGATGTTCTCTCTTTCTCCCCTACTCAGCCCCCTGCCCCAACACACACCTCTTTTGAAAAATAAAAGCAAGGTAGATATATATTATAAAATGACTTGATGCAGAAAACAAGAATCCATGGTAAATGATCACTTACTCAATCCAGTGATGATGGGTCCCTGGCCCCCAGCTCCCACACCGGCGCCCCCTACACCAGGAGAAAAGCCATTGCTTCCAGGGATGGGGATGAAGCCTGCCCCTCCTGGGCCATAGCCATTGCCGTTTCCATTTGGGGCAAAGCCGTTCCCCCCAGCACCTCCTGGCCTGGCACCAGCACTCCCTGGAATCGCTCCAATTGGAAGTCCATCCATGCAAAGTCTGCGATATTCATCTAGAAGAACAGAAAGTTCAGTGAAACACAAATGGATGTCCTTCTACATACCAGAAGCAACTAACAGGTTGCTATAGCTCATTTTTAGCTAACCTAAGCTATACAAGGTGAATAAGTAGGTTACTATCTTCATAAAGGTTTTCAATGCTATCTCTGATAGGGAAAAGGTACAGATATTTCAGGAAAAATTTAAAACCTAAATGCCACATTATTTTAACTGAGTTGCATACCCAATTATTTGTATGTGCATTTTAATTATATGCTTCTAAGTGCAACTAAAAAACTCCAGGTGTAGCTGTGAATGCATGAAATGTTTAAAAGCTTTAGGTAATTCATTGTATATCTTTTCTATATGTTAATCCTCATTAAAGACTACATCAACAGATTTTCCAGTCTCTTTTCTTCCCTTTAGGAATTACATACTAAAATTCCTACAAAACAATTATGTTTTCTAGTGTAAATTTCAGTAGCAAACAATATCAAGGAAGCTTTGAATCTGTTCCTTGTTTGTCCAAGTAGCAAAACTGAATAATGAGAAGAATGTATGGGCATTTCAAACAATTTGTAGAAAAACAGAACTAAGGATGTGTATTCTGGTGCAAAATAATTTTGAAATTTATGTATGTCTTTTTCATAATACATGTTTTTACTGAAGTGCTTTAAGACTCATGGTATGCATGAATTTAAAAATCTTCTTTTACCAAAACAAACCTATCTCTTAATTTCATTTTCCATAACCTTGTGGAAGTATCTTCATAGCAACTAAACTATTTCCTTAACTGTTTGCAGAATTAGAATATCAGAAGAAATAAAAATTATTAATTATATACTACTAGTGGAAAAGGAAGTCTCAAAATCATCTACTAGCCATTAACTCTGCTTTCTGTATTTAATATTGTTGGTGTTTTATTGTTTTTAAAATTTTCAATGAATGCATTTTGATGCTTTTCCACTGTAAGAGTACATATAGGTATTTATATTTATACTTCAAACATTTTAATCATTTTCATGACATAATTCAACATAAAGATAAAATGTCAAAAATATCACCTTTATATTAATGTGATAAAAATGAACATTTTGCTACTCATGTTATATGTAAAAAGAGGAGCTACTTCTCATTCATCCTTAAGTAATTTGCCAATGTAGCTTCATGTATAAGTCAGGTACTGTAACAAAGTGAATGAGACGTACCTTCAAACTCTTGGATTATTAATTTTCAAGGTAATGAGAAGCGAGGAAATACCTTCAAGGAGTGTGACATTAAAAGCTGAAGGTATTCCTGATTAAAAGAAAATACAAATGCAGGTAGAATTTTGTTACTCAGAGAGTATGCAAACTCTGGAATGAAAGATCAGGAGGTTTAAAAACTGCATTGAAATACACTCAAAATAACTATTAAAAATATAGTCATGAGCCACAAAATGACATTTTGGCCAATGACAGGCTGCACATACAATGTGGTCCCATAAGATTATAACGGAGCTGAAATACTCGTATCACTTAGTGATCACTGTACTGTCCTAGCAGAACACATAACTCACAATTTTTGTGGTGATGCTGGTGTAAACAAACCTACAGTGCTGTCAGTTATAAAAAATTGTAACTCATAAATGTGCATAGTACATAATATGTGACAATGACATTGAGCACCCATGTTACTGGGTTATACATTTAGTAAGCCATGTTTTAAATCATTATTTTATAGGATATCCTACTTATTAAGAAAAACTGACCATAAAAGAGTGTGCGCTCTGTGCCGTCAGCAGCACCCTCCTATATCTCGTATATACTGTGTCTCAGAGGTCGTGTTGAGTGACAGACCTGCATCACCCAGGTTTGTGCAAGCATACACATTACTCCGTGGTGTTTGTCCCAGGACAAAACAATCTATACATGTAGACCCATCAGGAAGTGACACGGGACTGGGCCTGCACAGAAAGAAGTCAATGCAGCTTGCAGGCATCTGTCTGATGTCACTCATCAAGCATTCTCAAAACTGACCCCGACTGAGCAATGCCACTCTACCCCCAACAGGTTGAACATTCTATCCGGAATCCAAAGGCAACTTGACTCCAAGGAGAAGAGCAGAGTGCAGGGCTGTGCGTCACTGCCCTGACACTGTCTGTCTCGCAGCAGGAGCCCGCACTCACCAGAGCCTCTGACGGGACAGGCCTCGGGAATGGTTCCGACGCCCCAGCAGTGGCCGGGCTCACAGCAGCACTGCATTTTCGTCATTCTGCCCGGGAGCTCTTGTGCACAGCGACCGTTCACCAGGCCCGAGAAACATGTGCCTGTTCTCTGATCTGAACACGTTGAAATAAAACAGAAGACATGACAGTTACCTTCGGCTCTTACAGCGATCATATCACACACTGGAACAGAGTCTTTGTGAAATGAATGCCTTTACCTCCTCTATCCTTTGTTCTCTTACCTTCAAGACATTTATTTCTTGACTCATTTATCCAGACGACTGAGCACCTACTGCATGCTACATCCCAGGGATCCAAAACTGAAGGACACGGAGCAGGCGCAAGGGCCAAGCTCAGGAAGAAGCCATGCCTGGACGGGTCTGGAGCTTGCAGGAAGCAGCACCCCAGTCCCAAACCTCAGCTGCCTGCAGATGGGCACTGTTCTGTGCCACTGAGGTTCTGACTTGTGCTGTGCACACAGATGACTGATACAGGGGCATCTGAGCAGAGTCTTCATTAACGTGAAGGCATGAGCAACAGGGAGTCTCTGAGGTAAAACCAGCTCAAAAGATAGACAAAGATTCATGTGCACAGAGGAGACCAGAAGAAATGAGCTCAGAGGCAGAGAAAGGCCAAGAGGCAGGGCCCTGGACATGGCCTGTGAGGGCCTTCTGGGTGTTATCTAGAGGGTGTGAGAGTTGTGCACCAGCTTTACTTAGAGAAAAGACAACGGCTTGCATTTTTAAGTCAGCCATCTCTTCAGGTGCTACGAGAATTGACCGTAGTGAGGGCGGGAGGACCAATGGAGAGGAGTCTGGGAGCATTCAGCTGACATATGAGGCTGCTAGCAGGGAAGATGACGACAGTGAGTGAGTGACAGACAATGGGCACCGGCGCGGTGTGAGGCCTCGACGAGGAAGTCCTGGACATTTGCCAGGTTTTTAAGTGGCACAGCTGAGATGGGGATGAATGCAGCAGAAACACTGGAAGGACACTAGGAAGGTTCTCTGTAGAGCCGGCTGCATTTGGCATGTTGAATAAGTGAGCCTGGAACCAGAGAGCAGGCAGGCTGAAGACACACACTGCCGAGTTCTCAGGAGGCTGGATGAGACCTTTTCAAGAACAAGGTGCACCTGATTATGTCTACTGGTGATCAGAATAAGTGGGGCGAGAACTCAGAAGCAGCCACAGGGTCTGGGAGAAATTCTGCGGTAAGGAGTCTGTCCATTAAACCACAGAATTCCAGGTAGGGAAATTACGAGACCCAATATGACTGACAGAAGTCACTCGACTGGATCAGAACTCTAGAAGACAAGTTATAAAAACTAAAAAAGACTGCATAAAATAAAAAAGTGAATAAGGCTAAGAAATCAGTATCATCTGTGAACTCTGTGGGTTTATAACTTACATTCTTTTTATTTTAACTAGTGGAAAAAATTTTGAGCCAAGTTAACTATTTTGTTCAACTTTTATCAAGATGCTTTCAAAGAAGTTTGGATATGATCACAGGAAAGACATAAACAGCCACGCACTGCATTATCCGTGATGTAGATCGAAACTATTCACTGCAACAATCCTATTAGCAGATAAAGTCAAAACTATCAGCACTAGGTCGTGTTTAAGATAAGCACACTATTTTCTTAAATGGTCTACGTTGCTTCTATGTTTTGGTTTGCTTCGAAGCTACCTCGAAATAAAACTGTCTTTAAGATATTCCATGCAAGAGTCAGAATGCTTTTTTCTAGGCTACTCCCTCCCTTCTCCTCTGTAAAAAAACAAACAAACAAACAAACAAACAAAAAACCGATGTGTTCAAAAGCAAAGCACAGAGTTTGATGCTTAAAGGTATGCAGACATGTTTAAAACTTTAAGAGTAGGATCGCTGCTTGGCCTTCTGGCCAAGAGCAAATGTAAAACTTCAGAGTAGGGCTTGGGCAGAAAGCCCCACTGCAAATAATTTCAAGGTAGATTTCTATTCCCAAGAATGATCCATCACAACAAACGATGGATTCAGGATTGTATAATTCTGAATTTTCTGGCCTGCCACACTCCTCAAGAATAGAATATAAATTAGCAAAGTCCCGGCCGGCGCCGTGGCACACTAGGCTAATCTTCCGCCTTGCGGCACTGGCACACCAGGTTCTAGTCCCGGTTGGGGTGCCGGATTCTGTCCCGGGTGCCCCTCTTCCAGGCCAGCTCTCTGCTGTGGCCCGGGAGGGCAGTGGAGGATGGCCCAAGTCCTTGGGCCCTGCACCCCATGGGAGACCAGGAGAAGCACCTGGTTCCTGCCATCGGATCAGCTCGGTGTGCCGGCCGCAGCGCACCGGCCACGGCGGCCACTGGAGGGTGAACCAACAGCAAAAGGAAGACCTTTCTCCCTGTCTCTCTCTCTCACTGTTTAAACTCTGCCTGTCAAAAAATAAAAAAATAAAATAAAAAAATAAGTAAATTAGCAAAGTCCCAAACTTAATAATCACTTAATGTATGAAATGCAACCATGAAGTGGATGCAAGTATTTCTCTCTTCCAGTCTTCGACAAGGAAGAGGTGGCAGCTCAAGGACTGAAAAAACAAAATCAAAACCCATAAACCATGTACTTGGATCTGGAGCCCTGGTTTTACACCCAAGTATTAACTGTTTGATGTAGAACTATATTTAACCTTTATTACTCAAAGGCACAGAGGACAGTTTTAAAACTCCAGAGTTGGGCTTGTTTCTAGCACAGTGATGGCTTAGCTACCCAAAATCTGCCTCCCAATTAAAATAATGTGGATAAAGTATGGAAACACTTTACAAAATCACGCCGTGGTGAAAGGAAGGGTAACAGGAGCCCCCAAAATGAGATGACAACGGGAGGTGAGTGGGCAGCAGGGCTCTGGCTTGAATTTAACTCTGCAGACTCTGAACTGCATCTCCAAGAGTTTGATAGGGCCCAAAGTCTAAGAGATAAAAAGCCCATTATGTAGAACAGAATGCCCTTATAAAGTAGGGATCCAGGTGGCACTAACATTATATATTGGTATTGTGCGGAGTGAGCAAGGTGAGAAACCTGTCTTTACTTGATACTGTATGATGAAAAAGGAAGATCTCCCTAAGAATGTGCAACCACAACCTTGTCCTCACCAAAAAGCTTTGACAACTTGTCTCATACTAGGCTTTTGGTCTGCAAAATGTCAAAGAAGAGGAGATTCTTCAAGAAACTCACAAAAGCCAAGACAAATAGAGAACTTAGTGTAAGTGAAAGTTTCAGAGGATGCCCATAAATTCTTTCCAGGGAAAAGGAGTAGCTAACAGTAAAATAAATAAACACACAAAGAAATAAGACTCAATGAACCAAACTGGTTGATTAAACAGCCTATTTCAGATACTGGAATGGTCAGACCAATTCTGACAATTATTACTGTAAAATATTGCTAATTAAATAGCCAAATTATATTTAATGTTTTTAAAGCAATTAAAGTCTGAAAATATAAACAGGGGGTAAAGAACCCATAAACATTGAAAGAACAGATTTAAGAGCTCAATTTTCATAAATGAAGACTGTTATAACTGAACTAAAATATCTGAATATTAAACAACTGTATTGTATGTGGATAAAGAGATAATTATTGAGCAGGTAGAAACAGATAACTGTCAAAGTCATCCAGAGAGACACAGAAACGAGAATGGGCACTGTGGCACAGTGGGTTAAGATGCTTCTTTGGACACCCATGTCCTGTATCAGAGTACCAGGTATTAAGTCCCAGCTCCACTTCCCATTAAGCTTCTTGCTAATCTGCCTAGGTTGACAGCAGATGATGGCCCAGGCACCTGGCCTTCTGCCCTCGATGTGGCACACCAGATGGAGTCCCTGGCTCCTGGCTTCAGCCTGGCCCAGCCCTGGCTGTTGTGGGCATGTGAGGAGTGAACTAGTGTTTCAAAGATCACTCTCTCTTTCAAATAAATATGTAATCTTAAACAAAGAAATGAGAAGTATCAAAAAGAGATAGGGAAATACGGAAGTGAGTGTGCAAGGGTAATAGACCTTCAGTAGGAGTACTACAAAGAGATGGGCGGCAGAATGGGAAGCGGCAATATTCAGCAGATACCACTCTAAGAACTTCTGGATCTAAGAGGTCCACTACATTGAAGGTGCGATTAAAAATAAAAGATACTAACTTTCTACATCACTGCAGAACAATAAGAGACACACCGAAGATCTAAAAGTAGGTAGCAAGTCAAGACAGATGATCTGCCAAGGGCATGGTATTGGTGAAAACATCAAGTGCCAACTTCTGAATGAGCTCCTAAGGACAGTGGGAACACAATGGAGTCAACCTGCCCCTGTGACGTAACAGCTGCCACTCTGACGTCCTGTGCCCCAGGACACCAGGCTCTCACAGAGCAAGCTGCCACCATTTTCAGGCAAACACTGAAGTTTGCCACCAGAAATGTTTTATGTGGGGCCAACGTTGTGGTGCAGCGGGTTAACAGCCTGGCCTGAAGTGCTGGCATCCCATATGGGAGCTGGTTTGAGATCTGGCTGCTCCACTTCCAATCCAGCTCTCTGCTGTGGCCTGGGAAAGCAGTCGAAGAAGGCCCAAGTCCTTGGGCCCCTGTACCGTGTGGGAGACCTGGAAGAAGCTCCTGGCTCCTGGCTTTGGATCAGCACAGCTCTGGCTGTTGTGGCCAATTGGGGAGTGAACCAGCCGATGGAAGTCCTCCCTCTCTCTGCCTCTCCTCTCTCTGTGTAACTCTGACTTTCAAATAAATAAATAAATCTTTAAAAAAGAGAAAAGAAATGTTTTATATGATAGGAAATGTTGAAAAAGCTATTTCAGGTAAAAGGAAAAGGATTCCACTGGAAAGCCGGAGATTTACCAAGGAAAGATGATTAAAAAACATTACTAGATATGTGGGTAAATGGAAAAAGCAATTTAAAGAGTGGTGATTAACTTGTTGCATATGAAGGAGGGATCATGTGGTAAAATTTTTAAAAGTTAGGAGATCAAAGTTTAATAATAATCTTTTATCGTTTAATAAAGATAAACCACAAGCTAATTTTTGACTTTATATTACATGTGTATCTTAAAGCAGATAGGGCAGGCACTGAAAGTACAGAAATAAAGTAAATAATTTCTTAAAGAGTAGAATAGGACATGACTCAATCTAAAAGAAAACAAGAAGGTGGAAAGACAGAACAGCAACAAAAACCCTAAAATAAACAGGAGCCTTGAAGCACACAGTAGAAATAAAAACTCTATTAGTACTGTAATAAACTCAAAAGGATTTAAATCTCAGTTGTAAAGACAGGGATTTCCATACCGTGCACAAATGAAAGAGAACAAAGTAGATAGAAGCTGTTTAAAATTGACAGTTAAAACCTATGAAAGTGGAAAGATTCAGAGGAAGAATATAAAATAGACTTAGACTTAAAATCCTTCACTTCTGTTACCAAAAAGTGAGAAAAAAAGAGATAAAATAGACAATCATAAAATATTCTGAAACAGAAGAAGAATTTCAGAAAGTTAATAAGTAATGAACAAAGGTTCAATTTACCAGGAAAATATGATACTTTTAAAAACTTATCTCCTTATAACATGGCATCAAAGCACACAAAACAAAAACTTGCAAAGCTACATGGTAAATCTGATAAACTGATCTTCACTGTGGAATATCTACACAAGTGTTTCAGTAATTCATACACAGTGGATGAAATCTTACAGGCACAGAGAAAATGGGTCTAGCACACTTAACAAGTCTGATCCGATGGATGTACCTAGAATCTAGCTTCACCAGCTGGAAAGAGGATGTCCTTTACAAGACAACACAGAAGATTTCTAAGCACTGATCATTCACTAAGCCATAAGGCAAACACTGCATGTCAAAGGACTGGTATGGTATGACTATATTCTCTGAACACAGTGCATGCCTGAATGAAGTCAGAAATCACAAAGAAGCCAAAGAAACTCCATACACTTCTAAAGGTGTGGTGGTCCAAATACAGGGTCACACGGGAAATAAAGCACTGGGTGTAAAATGAGTGCATAGGGCATGGAAGGCCATGACACGGTGGCAAAAACAACCTAAATGAAAGATCCTGGTGAACAAGACCCCAGCAGAAGGAACAGGCCATCAAGGAGGGAGGCACCTTTCTCCGAAGGGAGGAAGGAACCTCCACTGTGATATGGCCTTGACTAAACAAGTTCAGAGTTGGTGAACTCAAGAGGCTTCCATAGCCTAGACAGCTCATGGCAAGAGCCTCGGGGGATTGCTGACGTCATAAATAAGAGTGCCAATTGTCAAATCAACAACGGGAGTCACTGGGTACGTGCTCCCCAAGTAGGATCTCTGTCCTTAATGTGTTTTACTATGAGAGTTAAAGACAACACTACTAGTCGAGCAATGCCCTATACCTTGAGCGGTTGTGTGAGGGCAGCCTGTTGAAATCCTTGCTTAGTGTATACTAAGTTGATCTTCTGTGTATGAAGGTAATTGAAAATGAAACTTGATGAAGGGCGGGATGGGAGAGGGGGTGGGAGAGGGGAGGGCCGCGGGAGGGAGGGAGGGAGGGAGGGAGTTTGGTGGGGGGAAGCCACAACAATGCAAAAATTGCACTTTGTAAATTCACATTTATTAAATAAAAATAAAATAAAATAAAATCTTTACTAAGTAAAAAAAAAAAAAATGAGTGCATAGCAGGGACTCTTCGGGGATCCATTCTGTAACAGGCCCAAGCCTGGGCATCTGCAGTTGTATCAGGAGGCAGTGATAGTCTGTAATTCCATTTCACACTGCACTGTGAGTGCGTAATGCCACACAGCACACAGGCACTAACACCTAAGCATCCCAAGCACAAATCCCAAAGCGCTCGAAAACCCAGAACGTTTGAGTGCTGACATGACACCACAGACAGAAAATTTCACATCACAAAGTTTGTTTCAAGCTCAAAGCTATTTAAAATGATACATAAAATTACATTTAGGCTATGTGTATAAGAAATAGAAACGAATTTTTTATTTAGACTTGGTTCTCATCCCCAAGATATCTCATAAAGTATATGTGATTATTTCTCCAAAAACTCTGAAATCCAAAACAGTTCTGTTCCCAAGCACTTCTGATAAAAAGATATTCATCTATTTTATTATTTACATTTATAGACATGCCAGAATGACTAATAAAAATAAAAAGTTCATTTAAAGTTTTTATGAAATAGTTTCTCACTATGTATTTTCTCAAGGAATATACACTGTCACGTCATTAAACCAAAAACATTTTTGATGTTAGAGAGGAATTTTTAAATAAAAAAATTGATAAGTAATATTCTCTGATTAGTCCTATAATATGTACTGAAGAAACTAAGTCCCACAGGGAGCAGCAACAGAGAACTGTAAAGTACATCATATTGTTTTCGTAAATTCCACAAGTAGTCTCCTCTGTTAACAGGGAGACAGGCAATCTGCTTCCAATTCTGTGAGCCAAAACCTAACATACAGACTGGCACAGCGCCTCACAGTTAAGGTCATCTGAAAGGTGTATGTTTTTGGTAGATTTATTTTACTTATTTAAAAGGCAGGGTGATCAAGAGAGAGGGAAAAACAGAAAGAGATCTTCCATCTGGGAATACTCCCCAAAAGGCTACAATAGCCAGGGCTAAGCCAGGCCAATCCCAAGAGCAGGGAACTCCATCCAGGTTTCACACATGGACACTTGGGCCATCCTCCACTGCTTTCCCAGGCACATTAGCAGGGAGCTAGACCAGCAGCAGAACAGCCAAACTGGAACTCTGATAGGAGTTGCCAGTGTTGCAGACAGCAACTTAACCTATTGCACCATAACACCAGCCCATGAAAAGGTATATTTCAAGGCAAACTAGAGGCTAGAAGTTACCACACTTTCTTTTGTGTGTCTGCGATTTCAAGGCTTTTGGAAGTACTGTATTAAAAATAAAAGTGTCACATGGAAGAATATTTGGAATAAGAGAACCTGATAAAAGTAACAGCAGTTCAGGCACAGCATTCCTTGAAACAGGGAACTGTTAGGGAAAAAGGCAAAAGAGCCGTAAAAACAAAACCCTCTAAATGCTTGGTATTTGTTTAACTGTAGAACTGATATGTCATAAGTAATGAAAGACGTCTCTTCCTCCAATCAGCTCCTATCACCCCCACTACACTTCCTGAATAAGGCTTACAGGAGTCTTATTCACAACTACTTGGAGAGAGGAAGTAATTCATCTCTTCTGATTAAAATATAAGTCTATCTTGAAACACAATAATAGCACACTTATCAGAGTTTCATGGGTTGACATTTAGTCTAAATTTGATTTAAGAGAACAAATGGTTAATTATACAATGTGATGAAACCTTGGTAAAAGTAGGGGTTGTACCATGAAATAAATATGTCTCCTGTTGAATGAGCTGTGCTCATTAAAAAATGAAGGGTTCAGCCAGGAAACATGGACCAGGTTAGCCCAGGTCAGAGTGAGACTAGGTGTTTGATAAATGACAGCCATTGTCTCCGTCATTGGCTGGTCTGGCTCCAGCCTGGGTCCCCCTTGATTAATTTTGCAGATTCTCACTATTCTTAACATATGCTCATGTGAATGTCCACGTTCACATCATTCAAGAGTAACTAGAAGTAGGTGCAATGAAAGAAACAGAAATGCTGTGGCTCCCCTGCGTCCTTCTTCCTTTAAAATACGTGGGGCTCTTCAGAAAGTTCATGGAAAATATATCTTCTGAAAAAACTACACATGGATTTCCATTTCTGTTTTGCACTCAAATATATCTAGCTTTTTTTTTTTTTTAAAGATTTTATTTATTTATTTGAGAGGCAGAGTTACAGACAGAAAAACAGAGAGACAGAGAGAAACATCTTCCATTCGCTGGTTCATTCCCCAAATGGCTGCAATGGCCGGAGCTGGGCTGATCCAAAGCCAGGAACCAGGAACTTCTTTGGGGTCTTCCACATGGAATCAGGGCCCAAACATTGGGCCATCTTCCACTGCTTTCCCAGGCTATAGCAGAGAGCTGGATCAGAGGAGGAGCAGCTGGGACATAACCAGATGCCCATATTGGATACTGGCACCACACGTGGAGGCTAAGCACACTATGCCTCAGCACCTGACCCTATATTTACCTTTTAATTCCATTTCCCAAGAACCTCTTGAAGCCCTTGTGTGGTGGAATTTCTTCCTCACTGTATAACTGTCTCTTTCTAGGACACTCAAATAAAGCTGGTGCCTGGCATCCCTGCTCCACCAGGTCCCTTCACGTGAATCCAGCACCGTCACTAAGACATTCTTCACTGTAATGTCTCATGCTGGTCTCCCCCTCCACCTTTCAGTCAAACACAGTCAGGGGTTCTCCCTCACTGGTTGTAAACACACACATGTACATACAATCCACACACAGAAGGCACACACAAAATACATACAATACCCACACATGTAGGGCAGTGCCTAACACAGGACTGATTCTGCATTTTGTGTTTTAACAAGCATACCCTGGGCACCGCTCTGTGTCATCATTTACAGCCCCCTCATTTCTGTTTCTGTTTTGCTAAAAAAAATTTTTGAGAGGTTCTCACTGCTTGTGGGATCATCCTGGCAA
Source organism: Oryctolagus cuniculus (assembly GCF_051225735.1). Lineage (NCBI taxonomy): Eukaryota > Metazoa > Chordata > Mammalia > Lagomorpha > Leporidae > Oryctolagus > Oryctolagus cuniculus. Next base: position 18,792,945 of record NC_142872.1, read on the forward strand.
TGCTTAGTTTGATGCTAACCTCAGCACATAATCTTATTCTTAACCCACTCTTCTTCTTTTATTTCCAAGACCCTTGACTCAGCTCTCCTTGCCAGGCGGCTTCGGCCACCATGACCAGAACCCACACAACAGCTTCAGCTCCCGCAGTCCTGCTCACATCGCCCTTGCTCGTCTTAGTACCTACCCTTTTCCCATGATCTACACCAGTGCTCCTCAAGTTGAAGATTTTAACTTAGGATTTTTTATTTTTTTATTTTTAAAAATATTTTATTTATTTATTTGAGAGGTAGAGTTACAGACAATGAGAGGGAGAAAAAGAGAGAAATTCTTCCGTCCATTGGTTCACTCCCCTAATGGCCGCAACAGCCAGAGCTGCGTGGATATGAAGCCAGGAGCCAGGTGCTTCCTTTTGGTCTCCCACATGGGTGCAAGGGCCCAAAGACTTGGGCCATCTTCTACTGCTTTCCCAGGCCATAAGCAGAGAGCTGGATTGGAAGAGGAGCAGCGCCTATATGGGATGCTGGTGCCGCAGGTGTAGGATTAACCTACTGCGCCACAGGGCTGGCCCCCTTAGGCTTTTTTAAATGAATGGTATCTTAAGATTCCTTAGCAATTATTCACCCATTGCCTCAAATACATACATACATACATATATATATATATATATATATATATAAAGCATATATATATATTTTTTTCATCTTCTGTTTTCAGGTTTTGTTTTCTCAAGAATACTCCAAGGCGACACTGTGCACTGGAATTTTCATAAAGCCCCAGGCAGTGAGCTTATCATTACTGTAGGAACTTCTAAAGGCTTCATCTCATCTTGTGAACTTCACTTGCCACTTCAGAGGCACTTCAGAGGCCTGTGCAGAGGGGTCCTTGCTAGCTCTGTGTGGACAGCATTCTGCACATACATTTGACTCACTTTTGCTGCCAATGCACCACTGACTTTTGCCTGGATGCCAATTATTCTTTTGTGCCTATGCTGCAATGTGGAAATTAGGTACTATGATTGCACGGATAACACAGTCACTGTGAATTCCAAAAAAATGACATAAGGCTCATTAAGTAGTGCTATTAAAAGTGATTTTAAGAGAAAGATTATAAAATGCTCCTTAACACTTTTTAAAACTGTCATATGTAAGCACTTTATGTTAAAAAAGAAAGTGCTTTCCTGGATATTCAAAAACTTAATTAAACACACTATACCAAATTAAACCAGAAATATGACAGATTTAATGCAATGCAATGAAAAAATTCTATTTTATAATTAAACCCATTTAAACTCTCCTGTCATATGTATTTTCCTACATATAAAGCAACAAGGATCAAGGCTATTTATGTTTATAATGTGGTACGGTCTGAAGATATTGGAGTTAGTAAAATAAACACCTAGAAACATTCATCATATACCACTCTCAGAAGAAAGCTGCAGAGGATGGCATTGTAGTATAGCAGGTAAGACTGCCTCCTGCAGTCTTATGGCTGCCATCCTATGTGTGTGCCAGTTCAAGTACCAGCTGCTCTACTTCCAATCCAGTCCCCACTAAGGTGCCTGGGAAAGCAGCAGAAGATGGCCCAAGTTGCTTGGGCTCCTGCATCTTTGTGGAAGACCCAGATGAAGCTTCTGGTTTTAGCCTGGCCCCGCCCAGGGCCAGTGCAATCATGTGGGGAGGTAAATAGCAGATGAAAGATCTCTATCTCTCTATTTATCTCTGTAACCCACCCTGCCAAATAATATAAAAAAATTTAAAAAAGAAGATCCAATCAAAATACTAACAACATTCTTCTCAGATACAGAAGAAACAATGTGAAAATTCATATGGAAACACAAGAGACCCTGAAAATCAAAAGCAATCTTAAACAACAAAAACAAAGCTAGAGGCATCACAATACCAGCTTTCAAGACATACTACAGGGCAGTTATTATCAAAACAGCCTGATACTGGCACAAAAAAACAGTCATGTAGACCACTGGAACAGAATAGAAATCCCAAAAGTCAATCCATGCATTTATAACCAACTAATCTTTGATAAAGGAGTTAAGATCAATCGTTAGAGAAAAGACAGTCTCTTCAACAAATGGCACTGAGAAAACTGGATCTCTGTGTGCAGAAATAGGAAACAAGATCCCTACCTTATACCTTTTACATAAATCAACACAAAATGGATCAAGGACCTAAATCTACAACTTGATAGCCTCAAAGTACTAGAGCATAACATTGGGGGAAACTCTGCTAGACATCATAGGCAAAGACTTCTTGGAATAGACCCCCAAAAAACAGGTAATCGAGCAAAAACAGACAAATGGGAGTACATCAAGCTAAGAAGCTTCTGCACCGCAAAGGAAACACTTCCAAAGTGAAGCAGCAATAGACAGAATGGGAGAAAATATCTGCAAACTATGAAACTAATAAAGGATTAATATTCAGAAGCTATAAAGAGCTCAAGAACCTCAACAACACCAAAACAAACAATCCAGTTAATAAATGGGCAGGGGCCAGCGCTGTGGTGCAGCAGGTTAATGCCCTGGCCTGAAGCGCCAGCATCTCATATGGGCACGGGTCCAAGACCCGGCTGTTCCACTTCTGATCCAGCCCTCTGCTATGGCCTGGGAAAGCAGTAGAAGATGGCCCAAGTCCTTGGGCCCCTGCACCCATGTGGGAGACCTGGAAGAAGCTCCTGGCTTTAGATCACTGCAGCTCTGGCCATTGCAGCCAACTGGGGAGTGAACCATAGGATGGAAGACCTCTTGCTCTCTCTCTGCCTCTCCTCTCCTCTGTGTAACTCTGACTTTCAAATAAATAAATAAATCTTTAAAGAAAAGAAATGGGCAAAGGATTTGAACAGGTACTTTTGAAAACAGGAAAATAAAATAGCCAACAGACACTTAAAAATGCTCAGGATCACTAGCCATCAAGGAAATGCAAATCAAAATCACAATGAGGCCTCACCTCACCCCAGTTAGAATGGCTATCATTAAAAACCAAGAATAATAAATGCCAGTGAGGATGTGGGAAAAAGGGTTCCCTTATCCACTTTTGGTGAGAATGTAAACTAGTACAGCCATTGTGGAAGACAATATGGAGACATCTCACAAGTCTGAAAACAGATACATTGTAAGACCCAGCCATCCCACTCGTATACAAAATGAAATTAGCATATAAAAGAGTTATCTGTACACCTATGTTTATTGCAGCTCCATTCACAATAACTAAGATATGTAATCAAACCAGATGTCCATCAACAGATGACTAGATAAACAAAATGTGGTATATATACACTATGGCGCACTACTTTGCCATAAAAAGAAAGGAATAATGTCTTCGGCAACAAAATGGATGCAACTGGAAACCATTATGCTTACAGAAACAAGCCAGTCCCAAAAAGACAAACATTATATGTTTTCCTTTATCTATGGTAACTAACAGAGTACAAAAAATGTAATGTATGTGAGCAAACCTGACATTTTTGAGATCTGATTATTGTTTGCAGACTTGTCTCTACTAATGAGGAACAGTGTTTTTTTCTTCTTACTATTTGTTGAACTCTTTACTTAGTAGAGGGTTAAGCTTATGATTATAAAATAAACAAAGTATGTCACTGTAAAAACTAAAAGAAAAAATAAGAAAGAAGAGAGTAGGGAAGAGAGTGTGGGAAGTACCATTATGCTCCTCAATCTGTATATATGAAATACATGAAATCTGATCATCTTATATAAATAAACTAAAAATTAAAAGAGAAAGGCAATTTCTAAAATTATGGAACTATAAAAAAAGGAATCCTGAAGACAATATTGTTTTTTACTCAAAAATATAGCTTTGAGTTCATCCAATCATAGTGATTAGTATGTGGTTACAAAACAAACAGAATGAAAATATCCAAGACATACATAATATAATCATAAATAAATTCAATCTAAGAAAATACAGAATCAAAATTTTAAAAAGCAAAGTCATATCTATCTCTTACACATTAAAATGGTAGATGTGTTTTTTTCTCCTTTGTGGAAAAGCCATACTTAATCTAAAACCAAGACAGTTTTTCAAAAATATTTTAAGCTGCATGCGTGCTTCACTTTAGCATTAGTTTTGTAATTTTAGAGAGCTTTTCTCTCCTTGCCTAGGGCTTTCTTCTGGGAGTCAGGGTATTGCTACTCAAGTGAACAGGACTCCTGGTTAGCACGGGACTCAGTTTTCAGGAGCTTGAGCATATTCTTGCCCTTTAAGCATCTTAGGGCTGTAACTCAGTGCTGTAACATCACGTCCAACAAAAGGCAAGCAACACAAAGCAATTATGAGCCAACAACATCTTTTCACAGTGTTGTCTCATTCATTCATATGTTGATTTTCCTATTCTTTCAGAAAAATGATGGACTGAGCACAAAAGTTGTACATGTTGTCACACATGGCCCAGGGTCTAAAAAGCTGCAGAGAGCAGGACCTAACACAGCTCACAGTCTGGCCAGTGCATGACCCAAAAATACCAAGAAAACAATAAGCCCTAAAATAAGGGAAATGAAGAATACTATGGGAGTGATTCCAGGCCATAGGCCTTTGATAGCGGCCCACGGCTTCTCATTCCCATCCTTGACTCTCTGTGTATCCATCCCGTTGACCCAGTTCACCTGGGTGCCATGAGTAGGATCCCCAGAGGCCCTGGCAGTGATGACACAGCAACAGTGTGGTCAGGGTGGGAGGGCGTCACTGCCCAGACTGCCACCCTCTCTATGACCAAGCGGAATGCATGTTCCTAATACCTGCACTGCCTGAGTCACCAGTGCTTTCCAAGAGAACTGTACACATTTCTCCCTCTCTTCTTAGCTACTATCAGCTTAAAACTGGAGCTGACCAGGCTTAATGCTCAGGAAGAGAAAGGTGGTCACGCATCAAGGGACACTTCAGCATGTCTGTGCTCACAATGAGACAAGGCCTGGGGCTTGCCCGCGGATGGATGGTTTACCCTATGACTGGGAAGCACTGTTTCGTCTGTCTAAACAAAGGGGAGCATACAAATATATTTGGCTTTAATTTAAATATGCTCAAAACACAAAATTAAAGGTGTCAATTTCTTTTTTGTCTTAACTATTTTTTACTAGAATAAACAAACTCTAAGTAAATAAGATGGTGAATGTGCTCATGATTCACAGCAACACAAGAACCTTTAATTACTACGTTCTGTCTCCCAAAGCAGATGCTAAAATCTCTCTCAGGCCTTTCTGTCTCCAGCGCTGGGCAAGAGAAAGGTCATCAGAAAGTCTTTATTTTCAAAATGATTTTGACAACATAAAACAAACCCAGAAGGCTTGTGAAACAGAAGTCTTTGCAAAGAGTACCTGCATCTCTAATCTCTCAGGAGTGGTACCGTTTACCTTAAACAACTCTTCGAGCCATTGCCCTACTGGTTTTATGCATCACTGCCATCTTCACAGCTGGGTTGGACTGTTCTGTCATTATAAGGAAGCAGCGCATTGCGCCTTGAAGATAGGAGGCTTACCGATGCACCGAGAGCCATCTGTGGATGTTATGTATCCACGAGGACACACACAAAAATAGCTTCCCACGGTGTTGGAGCATTCGCCGGTTTCACATATCCCAGGAATGATGCTGCACTCATCGATGTCTAATCAAGGAAGGAAGATTGAGAAAGGCTTTCATTAAACAGCTTTTAAAGGGGATTTTAAAAAAAGGAGTATGAGAGCTCTCATGGTTGATTAAGTCAGATCATATAACCTAGAAGATACTCTTGTTTCAAGCCCTGAAGAATTTCTCACACATATCTATGGGAACTGACATGAAAGTAAACTCCCATGGCAGTAAAACCAAAGCCAACTAAAGCAAAACAGTGTCCTCCACCCCCCCACCCAATTTAAATTGGAGTTAGTAAAAATGACAATGTTTTAGTTTCCATTCTGCATCAGCTAGGAAATTATCCTACTAGAGCCTTTATAATATATATATATATATATATATATATATATATAAATACTATGATTATCTTTTAAAACTTGGAAAAACTACGTTTGAAAATATATAGCTAATTTCCATATTAATTACTTGAACCAACAAAAAATGATAAATAACTTCATTTTTCCACCTGGCTTTAGGATATGTTTTTGTACTTACATTTGAGATTCTGTGCCTAACTTCAGTCTAAAAGAACCCAGAAGCACAGCAAAGGGCAAACTTGTTGGGCACTGGGGAGTGTCCAGTATTCCTATTGCACCTCCTTGCTCTAACCCATTCAGCTGACTCGACGCTGGGACTACTCTATTTCCTTTCACATTAATGAAAGCTCTGCTTTCTTTTAAATCTTCCTGAAAGCAGCAAGCCTGGCCATTTATGTAAGCTTTAATGTACTTTTCTTCTAATCCAGTGGGCAGAGAGAGGTGGAAAGTCAAACAAAGCTGCAATTAGGTGCACTGGGAGCTAATTGCTAATACATTTGAAAGGAAATGAACCATTGTGGGGAAAATCCAGCCAGGGGTGCCTGGGAGCTACCAGTCTTTTTTTTGTGGTTGTTAAGGAACAGAGGTAGCAGAGATGAATACAGAGCCTAATTATAAAAGCCAAAAACATAATGACCTAAAAGTCAAAGGACACTGGAGCTTTTAATTTCTTTTTTTTTCTTTTTAGTTATATACATTCTTTTGGAATGTATCAATAAAAAGAAAAAAATTCCTATCGTAAATACAAGAGAAAAAAATTAAATTTCATGTCAAAAAAAGGTTGGCAATGCATTTTTTGCATTCCTCTACTGGGCTATTCATTTATTCCTCATTTAGTCTGACAAGTCACTTTTGCCTACAAGCTGTATCAAGAAATAACTATATGCTTATGTATCTTCTTGGCATGTTCTTGTAGAAAAGTTACCAGATTCAGACATTCTTTGAAATAATATCTGTATTTGAGGCTGCACAGTTAGCCGCTGAAGACACAGAGATACATATCGAAATCCACCAATGCCCCAGGAGAGATCAGAATGCTAACATGAACTGACTACATGCGGAGCAACTACATAATGTGGTGAAAGAGTTACCATCAGACTTAATCCGACAAAACGAAACCATGTGTGCAAAATTAGGACCTGTTGCATCCTGCATTGCCATCTCAGTGCAGTGCTCAATCTCAACACAACTGAATGTGGACTCAGGAAAGAGACAAAAACTAGAAAAGCTACATGTTACTCACCAAATAAACTCATCGACCATCTCTGGATAAGGAAGGCCAGAAAAATAATTAAGTAATATTTTAAAAAAGAGAATAGTACCAAGTAGAGCAAGAGTAAAAATGTGAAGGACTCAATCCTGTCTACTCATTCTTTACATAGCTAAGATTATGCCAATCATTCCGGTGCTTGTGGAGCCCAGAGTTGCTGCAAATTCTCAAAAGTTAGAAGAATTAGGTCCATTTATGCATTAGTTTTTCATTCTAGGCACTTCCTCTTGTAATAAAGATCTTCTTTGTGCTCTAGTCCTAAATACCCTGAGATAATAAAAAGAGAGAAAATACGAAGATGTTTGGCATTTGGGGGGGGGGGCAGAAAAATTATTTGGGATATGGAAATGAGCACACAGGGGCCTGTGCTGTGGCTCAGCAGGTACGTAGTGCCAGCATCTCACATGGGCACCAGTTCTAGTCCTGGCTGCTCCTCTTCTGATCCAGCTCTCTGCTAAGGCCTGGGAAAGCAGTGGAAGATGGCCCAGGTTCTTGGACCCCTGCACCCACGTGGGAGACCGGAAGAAGTTCCTGGCTCCGGATCGGTACAGTTCCGGCCATTGTGGCCAATTGGGGAGTGAACCAGCGGATGGAAGACCTCCCTCTCCCCCACTTCCCCCTCTTCTTTCTCTCTCTGTGTAACTCTGATTTTCAAATACAAAAATAACTTTTTTAAAAAAAGAAGAGTCCTGTCAAGTTAATGTTGATTCATTAAAAAAAAAAAAAAAGAAATGAGCGTACAAAGTGATATTAAATTCATGGTTTTTCTGTTAAATACATTCCCATATAAAACCTCTAACTACATGCTTCACAATTCTACCTTGAAAGCTTAGCTGCAAAATAACTGTGTGTAAAAGGCTCTCAGGAAGGTATTTAAGGATTCCACACAGAAAAGGACAATATTTTCAATTTATTTTTGGGCCATGACTCCCAAATATTAACTTAAAAATTTGCTGCTTTTTAAAAAATCTGCTCACAACACCCTGCACGTCAGTGTAGCCATGCTCTGTATTTATCCCTCAGTTTAAGTTTAGCATTAACACTTATGATCAGAAGGATGCAAGCACTTAGCTATTTTATCCATCAGTTCTTTGGGATCACATCTAATAATCAGATTTGGAACAGATATCTTCACCAAGAGAAAGCCTAGAGGGGACTTCAAAAAGTTCATGGAAGATAAAAATAAAGGGTACAGTTATTTTATTGTAAACTTTTGAAATCCATGCATTGTTTTTTCCTTAATATACATTTCCTGTGAACTTTATGAAGACCTTCAGCGTGCACAGATTTCAAAATTTCTGAAGTGCTCCTGTGTATGGGCCATGTATAAACCAGTGGGCCCAATGGTGAGGAGCACACGCATGGGAAAAGGGGAAGTCTGGCGCGTGGGAACTGTTTTCATCTGTGTTCTGCACATCCAATGTGCTTGTACTTATCTCTCCTTGAACTTGCTTGAAAACTTCTATTCATGTACTTTGTGAGGAAGACAAACAGATAGACAGAGCTCCCATCTGTGGTTCTCTGCACAAATACATGCAACGGCTGGGCCAGGCCAAAGCCATGAGCCAGTAACTCAACTCAGTTCTCCCACATGGGCGGCACGGACTCAAGTACTTAGGATATCACCCGCTGCCCCCCAGACTGGGTATCTGTAGGAAGCTGGTATCAGGGGCAGAGATGTGACCTGCTTCCAAGCACTCTAAAATGGGATGCAGATGTCCCAAGCAGGGTCATATCATAACTGCTAGGCCAAGCGCCTATCACATCCTTCAAGTTTTTTTTTTTTTCTTTTTTTTTTTACTTTATAAGCTTGTGCCTTTGGGCTACAAGTATTAGGAAAACTGGTCCAAATTGACATTCACCAGAAATTTAATAGCTGGAGTCTGGAGGTGGCTCAGATTTATGGGTTGGTGTAAGCCAATGTCTCTTGCTTATTTTCTTGCCGCATGCTCAGCTCCGCCCTCTGTGTTCTGTCACTCTCCTGAGGTTGCCTTCCCATCACAGCGCCTCTGCAGTGGCTCTCTCCTAAACAAGAAAGCTCTCCCCTAGAAGGCCCCAGCAACCTGCTTTTGTCCTGATGTCTTGAATGGGCTCACATGTCAGTTTCTCAGTAATTGCTCAGCTCAAACACTGTGCTGCCTGGTGGAGCCTGGAGTCCTTAGCAAGTGGGTCGCAGTTAGCTTCAGACTAATAAACAGGAACAAGAAAAATCAGGATGGGGAAGGGAGTCTGAAAGTGCAGCACAGGTGAAGAACGGGAAGTGTCCAGAATGGCCGGTAAACATGAACATAAGCTTGCCAGTTAGGCAGATGCCAAATCCTGGAGATCCACTCTGAAGTTTTTATTGTGAAGGAGAGGCACAGTGCCTACCAAAGTTTACGTTAAATAAGAGCATTACACACGCAAATCAGTATTTGAAAAAGGACAATCCTGGTGTTTAATGGGCACAGATGACGTAACACTCAGTGATAAATGCCAGGAGCCTGAAGTAAGGGTTAACAGAGGTCATCGGGAATAGAACTCAACAGGACTTGGCCACCAGGGGGTGTCTCCAACTTGCAGCTTGATTGATGACGGGGATAACATAGGGCTACTAACAGAGAATGGGACATGGAAGAGTAGGTTTTGAGGTTGAGTCTCAGACATTTGGAACCCATGGTACTGGAGAGAAACAGGTCAAAATTCTAACTACATAGCTAAGAATTTTGATATGAAAGTCAGCAGCAAAATAACTTCTGAAGATGGTCACCTGTGGTTTATCACTAGGTATATGGACAACATGTAATGTTGTAGCAACTGAGAATTCCAAAGAGAACAAAAGAACTGAGGAGGGAACCAGGAGAACCATCAGTAACCAAGGGAGCATCAGAGAACAAAAGCCAGACTGGGAAGAAGCCTGGGAGGTAAGAGATGGTGGCGACTAAGGACAGCACTGCACAATAAGAGGGGTTATCAGGTGAGTCCCAGGAGGGCAAAGGAAGACAAGGGCTGGAAAATGTTTGGTGACCCAAAGAATTTCAACACAGAATTTTTTTTAAGATAATCAGACCTAAACAAAACCATCTGACAGATTCCTGACTGCCAAACCACATAACCTCCTATTTGTCAACCAACATTCACAATATTCACTGTGAATCTCACCCTAAGTAGAACATAAGGAAAATCTGGGTAAGTCAAGCTGGTGGGACCTCAGCTACCACTTAATTCTAAGAACACTGCCCCTGACATCCTGTCAGTCCAAACACACATACGTCACACACACAGCAGCCCGTGTAACAGTGAGGTTACAGAGAATTAGCACCAACAGTAAGCTCTGTTTTAAATAAAGGTTCTCAAAAGACTGTCTATAGCAATGCCACGTACAAGCTCTTATTTTACAATATTTGTTGATATAGAAAAAGTATCTTTCTGGCCGGCGCCGCGGCTCACTAGGCTAATCCTCTGCCTAGCGGCGCCGGCACACCGGGTTCTAGTCCCGGTTGGGGCACCGGATTCTGTCCCGGTTGCCCCTCTTCCAGGCCAGCCCTCTGCTGTGGCCCGGGAGTGCAGTGGAGGATGGCCCAAGGTGCTTGGGCCCTGCACCCCATGGGAGACCAGGAAAAGCACCTGGCTCCTGGCTCCTGCCATCGGATCAGCGCGGTGCGCCGGCCGCAGCGCGCCGGCCGCGGCGGCCATTGGAGGGTGAACCAACGGCAAAGGAAGACCTTTCTCTCTGTCTCTCTCTCTCACTGTCCACTCTGCCTGTCAAAAAAAAAAAAAAAAAAAAAAAAAAAAAGTATCTTTCTGTTATACACTGACCCTTCCATTTTTTCATATACACTATTTGATATTAGAAAAATTCACATCTGAAGTGTTACAAGCAATAAATTAATCTCCATTTCAAGGTTCTCTAAGGACAACAGGAATAGCAATATGATAAACTAAGTTGGGAAAATGTGATATTTGCTTTCTCCTGTTAAACTTTGCATTCAGAATTTCACTGAATATTTATAAATAGCTTTACTGAGACATAACATACACACTATACAATTCACACATCCAAAGTGTAAAATTCTATGTTTTTAGCACATTCACAGGATTGTGCTATCCCAACTACAACATAACTGTGGAAAATCTTCATCCTCCTAAAATTCCACCTCATCAGTAATTACTCCACCATTTCCCCCTCCACGCCTCAGATAAGCACTAACCTAATTTCTGTCTCTATACATTTGCCTGTTTTGGATATTTCACATAAATAGAATCATAAAAAATGTGGTCTTTTGTAACTGATTTCTTCTACTTAGTATAGTATTTGCAAGTTCAGAAATGTGGTTTCTCTCAAACTTTCATTCCTTCTTACCGAAAGATAGTAGCCTGCTGTCTGGGTATGACACAGATAATCTATTCATTCATCAATCAACCCACAAATATGTTGGCTATCTCCATTTTTTGGCCTTTTGGGTATCTTCTTTGGAGAAATATCTATTGAATTTCTTGGCACATCTTTCAATTGAGTTGTCTTTTGATTAATGAGTTATAAGAATTCTTTATATATGTTCCCATGGCTTTATATATGTTCCTAAACGATACATGGCTTACATATGAATTTTCACATTGAACTTTAAGATGATCTTTTCTATTTCTGCAAAAAATAAAGCTGGGATTGTGACAGGGACTGTGTTGCATCTGTCCTGTCCAGACCTTAGGGAATGTTTATTAAGAATGATGTCAGCTATAGTTTTTCCCAGATATCCATTATGAAGATGATGAAGTTTCTTAATTTGTTGATTATTTTTAAATGAAAAGATCACTGGATTCTTTTTCTAAATGCTTTTTCTACATCAACTGAGATGAACATAACTTATCTTTTATTTGACTTATATTATGTACTAAATTGATTTTTCAGATGTTTATTTAATCTTGCATTTCTGAGATAAATCTCAGTTGATAATGGTATGTAATCCTTTTTATATGGGGCTAGATTTAATAACCGATGATGATGCAGAACTCCTTTTTATACTGCACTGGATTTTTTTGTTTGCATGTTTCCAGAGATTTAAAAAACTCTTGGTATTAAAAAACAAATTTCACTGGCTAAATTCTTGTTTTTATAGGGCAAAGGACTATTGAAGTCCTCCCTTAATTTACCACTGTGGATGTCTTGCCCTCCATGTCATATTGTTTTTCACTGATATACAGGTTTTCTAATTTAATATGAATGATTAAACACTAGAGGATCTTGCATGATATGCTTTTGTTATAACTAATAAAGCTAGTGTTTTAACTTCTCCAGGCCTGCCAGTTGGCACGAAATTACTTTTCTCTTATATACAATTTATTTGTGGAAAGTGGACAAATCCAATCCTTAGAATCTTCTTGTGAATGTATTGTCCATAAGGTAAGAGTTTATATCAAAGCTGGGAAGGACATTTACAAAGTTTCTGAACTATCATTCTGTTTTACCTTTCACTATAATTGGTAAATATTAGCTATCACTGCATTCTATGTCTTTTTTTCTGGAATAAGCTTGAATCAGACTGAAACAAACAGAAAATTCAGCTTGCTGCAAGTAAGAAGTTGGCCATTAAAGGTCATTATTTCTTGAATAATTTACTTGAAAGAAAAAGAAACAATAACTAATGAAAATGTCATTAATTCTTTAAAACTCAAAATCTTTTCTTTACATAATCATTTAAACAGATATTGACTGGCATATTCTATTTATTTCTGAGCTCATTAAGTTATTACAGACTAAGAATCTGATTTGCTACATACCAAATATCAATTACACATGATCTGTTATCTGAATGAAATTACAATCTACAGAGTAGATAAATGCAAACTAAGGCATACTACAATAGAGAAAACAACAATATATTTGAACCATATGCTTTCTGAATTCAGAGAACGAGCAAAAGTTCTTGCAGGACATAGTAAATGATAAAGATTCCTAAGGAATGGAGAACTTCACCATGCCTGGAAGATGGGAGGTGTTTTTCCAAGAAGGAAATACTAGGAGCCAATCGGAGGTGATCAATCAAAAGGCAGAGGTGGGCAGTGAACAGTTCCCCATGAGCCAAGGAATTTATTTAGCAGATACCACCACCAAGTTAAGTGGAAGACCCAGGTGCCATTCTCAGGAGTCCCCCGTGCTTCTCAAGCAACATACAGCAACTAAAGCATCAAACTAAGAGATGATCCAAATCGCGCTTCTGGCAAAGATTCCTGAAAGCTGAGTGAAAAAATGGGGTCAAGGATAGTAGAGATGCGATGATAGAGTCTGAGCTCCAGTTAATGATGGGACTAAAAGACAATTCCTGGGTGGCAGGGGCCCAAGCAGTTGGGCCATTTTTCATTGCTTTCCCAAGCATATCTGCAGGAAAGTGGATCAGAGGTGGAGCAACCAGGACACAAATCAATGCCTATATGGATCGCCGGTGTCACAGGCAGCAGATTTACCCACTTGCCCACAGTCCTGGCCCCTGGCCATCATTAGTGACTTTCTGAAATGATAGAACTTTTCAGTATTGCTGGTCTTTGTCTAATGGGACTAAAATTTCAAATTCCTTTGAAAGAAGAGAAGCATGAAAAGACAATTTCACAAAAGGTTAAGAATTAAGTTGGTGGTGAGGAAAGTGAGGCAACTGGTAGAGACTAAGCCTTTAGGAAAGTTCACAGGGAATGAAGTCAGCAAGAAACAGCACAGCGAGCTGGGACGCAACAGAAGGGAGACCTTGTTTTCTGTGGCTCCAGGACGGCCTCAGTGGCAGGTAAAGAGGCAGATCAGGAAAGAGGAGACACACAAACTGCAGATGAACTAATTCATGGCCAAAGTCCAAGGAGAATACAACACTGATGGAAAAAAGTACAGTGTTGGAACCTTTCTCTCTGAAAAAAAATGGGAAGATGTCTCATCAAAGGCAGGGAAGAGGGAAAACGCAGATGCGGTCAGAGAGGGAAGCAGAGTTGAGTTCACGTCGGATAGCTTCATGCTTCGTGGCAGAGTAAAACAGAGCACAGATGTGACAACACTGGGTTTGAGAATCACCTGCACAGATTATTAAACATGCTGACTTTGAGACCCAGTCAAGAGGCTTTAGTACTTCTCGTGTTCCAACAACACATCACTGACAGAAAACACATAAAAAGAGAAACACAAAGCAAAAAGTCCAGCTGATTTCAAAATGCAAATCAAACCTTTCCTTAGACCAGAAACAAGACTAAAGCTGTGAGCTGAGCTGAAAGCATAGTTTTGCTGGGCCCGTTCCCCAGAAGTTGGCGATGGTGGCCAGGACTTCAGGGTTACACCTGATGGCAACGGTGTATGATAAATGCTACACATGGATTGGTGAAGAGCAGAGTGGGAACACAGAGGAGAAGCAGGGTGAGAAGACTTCTAAAGGAAAGCAACACTCAAAACTGAAACAGACACACACAAGCCTAGAACAGGCTACGGAAATGAAATGCAGCATCGTTTTCCAGGAGGAAGAAAGAGCACACCTCAGGGCTGGCGCCGCGGCTCACTAGGCTAATCCTCCGCCTAGCGGCGCCGGCACACCAGGTTCTAGTCCCGGTCGGGGCGCCGGATTCTGTCCCGGTTGCCCCTCTTCCAGGCCAGCTCTCTGCTGTGGCCAGGGAGTGCAGTGGAGGATGGCCCAGGTGCTTGGGCCCTGCACCCCATGGGAGACCAGGAGAAGCACCTGGCTCCTGGCTCCTGCCATCGGATCAGCGCGGTGCGCCGGCCGCAGCGCGCTGGCCGCGGCGGCCATTGGAGGGTGAACCAACGGCAAAGGAAGACCTTTCTCTCTGTCTCTCTCTCTCACTGTCCACTCTACCTGTCAAAAAAAAAAAAAAAAAAAAAAAGCACACCTCGACCGGAGGGACCGTGATTTAGTCCAGGAATTAAGTGTCTGAATCAGAACGTGTGGAAAGCAATGATGTTAGAGAGGTAAACAGAGAATGATCTTACAGAACACTTGGTCCTGAGAATAGGGGATTCCAGGGGATTCAAACACAAACTCAGAAGATCCATAGCTTCCATGCAGAGAAAGGGTTGAAGTAGAAGATGCAGGAGGTAGCTCAAAGAATGCTATCACAGGGCTGGCGCCGCAGCTCACTAGGCTAATCCTCCGCCTGCGGCGCCAGCACACCGGGTTCTAGTCCCAGTCAGGGCACCAGATTCTGTCCCGGTTGCCCCTCTTGCAGGCCAGCTCTCCGCTGTGGCCAGGGAGTGCAGTGGAGGATGGCCCAAGTGCTTTGGCCCTGCACCTGCATGGGAGACCAGGAGAAGCACCTGGCTCCTGCCTTCGGATCAGCGCAGTGCGCTGGCCGCAGCATGCCAGCCGCGGCGGCCATTGGAGGGTGAACCAACGGCAAAGGAGGACCTTTCTCTCTGTCTCTCGCACTGTAACTCTGCCTGTCAAAAAATAAAGTAAAATAAAAAAGAATGCTATCACAGAACTTGAGAGGATAAATGGTACTAATGAAGACAAGAGAAGTACATGAACTCACAATCTATTTATTTAGTAAATAGAATCCACTTAAAGACCTTGACAAAATGGTTCAGTGGTACTCAGTTTAAGATTTGGACAACAAATTGAACTGACTGGTTGTGCCGATCACAGCGATAGGGAACCTAGCAAATGATGGTAAGGTGCCTGTGGGTGGGGTGGTAGAGCCAAAGACCCTGTGTACATTGAGTTTGAGACAACTGTGGGGTATCTGAGGTATATGTTTCTGTATGGATATTAGGTACTATAAGGCATGGGAAAGGTCTACCTCATGATTTTTATGAAATTAGTTTGACTGGAGTGGTGAGGATACTCCCCAGATTACAGATAATGTGAAGAGAAAAGGGGCATCCTATAAGGGGAAGGGCACCTTTTTTAGCGTGATGGAAAATTCCAGGGCCTCTGCAGAGGCTGGGAGCTGGGGGCTCTATCATGCTGCATCCATATTTTGTGTTTGCAATGATCAGATATTATTTCTTGGCCCACCTTCTCTACTGTCAACAGTCCACAGAGATATATTTAAAACAGTCTCTGTATGTTAACACGAATAAGCATTACAGGAACTCTTTAATTAAGAGGTGTTTGTCCACGTTGGCTGAGTAATGGTCTTTTTTAAAAGGCTGCTACTGCAGTAACATAATGAATGGTTCACTTTCAGCCTGAAATCAATACTGCATCATTCTGAACACTAATTTGGAGTAACTCAGGCATGAAGCAATGGCGGCAAGAGGCAAATCCATCACAGTCCTTTGTGAACACTACAGCAGTCAGAAAGTGATTTTGATTTAAAAAGCATGCAAATTACTGACAACACAGTTGAGCAATGTGAGCTTAAATGTTTGGTCTGCACCCCAAGATCTCAAGACTGGATTTCTTGGGAAACATGGCCATTTTCTAGCAGTGGTTTTTCATTTTTTCCCTTTGTTTCTCTTCTCCAGAACCCTTTCTTTCTTTTTGGTGAGTTACTCAGAATGCAAACAACTGGTTACCCTTTGGTTAACCCAAACTTTGGACACAGAAGGGCAAATTTTAAACTTAGAACACTGGCTTTCAATACAAATTAGACCAAATTGTTTACAAATTTAAAAATACTTGAAGACTTAACATGATGACGTCGAGCTTCTGTAGAATAGTTTAAATAACAGCTGGTTAAAACCTTATGCTCCAGAATCTGTCTTCCTTCCAATCCTCCCTGCATTCCACAACTGCCTTAAAATTTTAAAATATGAGGGTACTCCAAAAAGATCATGGAACTACTCGTGGCTCTCCAGTTTTTGGGCACCAAAATATATTTACATTTAGTTCCATTTTCCGTGAACTTTTTGAATCAATTTTGTATGCAGAAGGTAAATCGAAAGGCTTTCTTAATGTTTGGTAAAACCTAAAATTTCAGTGATATCAAAATCAGAAAATCCCAAAGCTAAACTTACTATAACCATTTGGACTTGGCAAAATTGCAAGAATTCAGTATTTTCCCTTCTCATTTTTCTCATTAAGCATAAAGACCTTAAAGTATAATCCTAAAACACTGAGAATTTTAAGTATATTTTGGCATTTTGCATTAAGACCATTCATTTAGGAAGTCTTGATCTCCTATCAACATTCTCAAGATACATTAGAAAGTCCTTTATTTTGCAAGTTTTAAATAAATGGCAACACATGAAAAAGAAATATGTCATTTATACTGTCACTGAACTGCTATATAAATGAGCATTCACCTCGGTACTTCTCATATTTGTTACCATAAAAGGAAATGAACTCAATGAAAATAGTTTGCTTGGTCACTAAAGCACATGCTTTGTGCCATTCTTACAAAGAGGGTTAACGTTCAAATTGGCAGTTATATTGGTGCTGGTGGACTTCCTTATTCTCTTGACAGGTTCCATTCATATGTACCCACTTCAAATATGAAAGGTAGCTGCACATACCCTGGACTACTTGGACATATCTGTGTCTACGCACAAAGAGGGCGGTGTACGTGTAGATGCGTGAATACAGGTCACTCCTGAGATCTGCACACATGCAGATCTACTCAAGGGGGTGAAGGACCTGTATAAACCCAACTAGTCATTCACCAGCAATTGTGTGTGGAATGCAAATGTGAAAGGGCTGACTGGGGAGACTGCCAGTTCTGTGAGTGAACCTCATCAGACACAGCTATGCTCTAACTGGGCTAACATAGCATGCACTCACACATACACACTCACACTATGTAGTTGGAGTGAGTGCTGCAGAATACAGGACAGAATTATTGCTTTACCATGCACAGTTATCCAGACAATCCTCAAGGGTCTCACCAAGATGTTGAGACTTTCATGACTGGAACTCTTTTTCCTTACTCACAGCACTTGGAGCTGCAGCTGTGGCACGGTAGGTTAATCCTCCGCCAGAGATGCCAGCATCCCATATGGGTGCCGGTTCTAGTCCTGGCTGCTCCTCTTCTGATCAAGCTCTCTGCCACGGCCTGGGAAAGCAGCAGAAGATGGCCCAAGCACTTGGGCCACTGTACCCACATGGGAGATCTGGAAGAAGCTCCTAGCTCCTGGCTTCTGACTAGTCCAGCTCCAGCCGTTGTGGCCATCTAGGGAGTGAACCAGCGGACCAAAGATTTTTCTTTCTGTCTCTGTAATTCTACCTCTCAAATAAATAAATAGAATCTTATAAAAACTTACTCACCACATCCAAGTGATGATTTATGCAAAAGTTGAACTTCTGCCTGTATACTTACAACTATAATTCATGCAGTTGGAAATGTTTTCAACAATATCATATTGGTGGAGAAAACACAGGGTGATAGTATCTAAAGTGAGCAAGGCTGCAGGCAGAAAGCATTTTGTTGATCTGTCCCACTGTCATTTCGTATAATCTCTTAATTAGTTCTTCCCTGACCCTTGGAAATCTCAGACTCTGTCCATCGGGTATCCCCTCCCTTTCACAGGGACAAAAAACTGAAAACCCCAGAGCTCTAAGCCCTCCTCCAGTTAAAGCTTTCCCTCTGCCTCAGCTTGGGCCTCCCCTGTGACTGGAAGTCTTCATGATCGAGGGGCATGGCTGTCCTCTTTCTTTGCACTTCCGCTACCTTCTTCCCTGGCAAGCAGCCACTAAGACCACTCAAGGCTTCAGCAGGGAAGGGACAGGACAGGGACTAGAAACAAAGGTCCTATCTCATTGGTTGAGTTGTCATCTCATGGATTTTTCTACCTTGGTCTCCTTTACTGGTTCATTCTCATCTTCTGGACATCTGACTGCTGAAGTTGCTCTAGGGATCAGCACCTGAACTGCTTCTCCTCAAAATGTTCCCATGGTGGATCTTATCCAGTCTCAGAACGTTAAGTATCAACTACTAAGATGAAGACTAGAAAACTTGTATTGCTAGCCTTGATCTTGTCCTTGAACTTGACTTACAAATTCAACTGCAAATATCTACTTAGATGTCTAATAGACGTCTCAAATTAACCAAGTAAAACTAAGCCCCTGGTAACTTTCTCCTGTACTATGTTCTATCCACAGACACTATCCATCTCAATTAACAGAAACGCCAACCTTTCAGTTCCCCAAATCTTGGAATTACCTAATTCCTCTCCTAACTGAACCACTTCTAAATAAACCTCTGGCTGAAGACCATGAAATCTCACTTAGATTACCATAGTGGCCTTCTAGTGCGTCTCCATGTTTCCACATTCATCTTTACTATCTTCTTACTACCCAGCAGCCCGGAGTAAATCTTTGTTTTAGATTTATTTATTTATGTAAAAGAGTTATAGAAAGTGAGGGGGAGACACAGAGGCAGAGAAAGAGAGAGAGAGAGACAGAGAGAGACAGAGAGAGATCTTCTGTCTGCTGGTTCCCTCCACAAATGGCCACAATAGCCAGGGTTGGGCCAGATGGAAGTCAGGAGCCAAGAGCTTCATCTGGGTCTCCAATATGGGTACAGGGGCCCAAGTGCTTGGGTCATCTTCCACTGCTTTCCCGAGAACTGGATGGGAAGTGGAGCAATTGGGAGTCGAACTGGCACACATATGGGATGCCAGCACTGCGGGTGTTGGCTTTATCCGCTACACTAACAGCACTGGACCGAAGAATAAACCTTTTAAAATTAAGGTCAGAGGGGCCAGCACTGTGGTGCAGTGAGTTAACACTCTGGTCTGAAGTATCAGCATCCCATATGGGCGCCGGTTCAAGACCTGGCCACTCCACTTCTGAGCCAGCTCTCTTCCTGGGAAAGCAGGAGAAGATGGCCCAAGTCCTTGGGCCCCTGCACCCACGTAGGAGATCCAGAAGAAGCTCCTGGCTCCTGGCTTCAAATTGGCGCAGCTCCAGATTGGGGAGTGAACCATCGGATGGAAGACCTCTCTCTCACTCTCACTGCCTCTCTTCTCTCTGTGTAACTCTGACTTTCAAATAAATAAATAAATCTTTTTAAAAAAAATTAAGGCCAGAATATTTCACTCTTTAGTTCAAAACTCTACAGTGGCTCCCATCTGGAGAGCTCCAAGTCCAAGGTGCCTACCACAGTCTGCAAAGGCCCTGAGACTGTGCATCTCTGAATCTTCTCCTACTCCTTTAGAGTGGTGAGATCCTGGTCACTCTGCTCCAGTCACAGCTGCCTCTGTCTCAACCTGCAACACCTCATGCATGCCATGCCTCTGCCTTGGGCCACTGCACCTGCTGGGTCATCAGGACCTCTCAGACATCCATGGTTTGTTCCCTCATCTCCTTCAGATCTGTGTTCACATAGCCCCAGGTCAGTGACTTTCCCTGGCATCCATGTAAAATCTCATAACCTAGGCAGTCGTAGGAGCACAGCCCCTTGCCAGTTCATTCAGTGAACCTCCCTGCCATGACGCCCTCAACTGCAGGTGGAAAACTTATGTGTCCGTTGCCATTCCCTCTCTGGCGATGCAGAACTGAGCCTTCCCAGGTGTGACTGGGGCTCTACTCCCCACCACCCTGACCCCTGCACTCCAGTTCATGGACAGTGCTTCCCAAAAAACACCCTTGAAACTGTTTCCTCCACGTCTCTACAGGTTCTCTTTTTACATGGCCTGGAAGTGAATGATGAACACGAAAGGCAGAGGATCTTTGCTTTCCTACCCCCACTGCCCACTCCCACTGCTTGCCAGTTATGCTAAAGCACAAGAGAGTTACGTAGAGTGCAGTGCTTGTCCTAAAAGCACACAGGAAAGTTTAATCAGCTTCCTGGAGAGGAACAGATTCTGGAATGCATTTTATTGGTGAAACCCACACTCTTGATTTCTGACAGAAATATTAATATTTAATTAAACCAGATGCTACACATAGGGGGTTTATATATGCTAGTGTACAGAGTTTATGTAAAATACAGTCTTGCTCTTTGTGGAAAAAACATCAAAGTAATAATCTTTCATCTTGGCGCTAAGGAAAGTAAAGATATAGATAAAATATTGTAAAACAAAATTTAATTTCAAACAAATGCCAGAATATTATACTTCTTATTTTTCTTTATTAGTTAACTATGAAAAATATTTTTCTGTCATGGTAAATTAAGGAAAAGATTCTATGTGGGAAGAAAAATTATGATAATCTAATTTGTAAACAGCTTATCCTATAGGCTTATTAAGTTGAACTAATTTCCTAAGCCTACAACTAAATTTTCATAGTACGGTTTTATTAAGGCATTGGATAAGAAATGTTTTTCACTAATTCCAACTTTTTTATTAGACAATATCTTCAAGGACTTCAAATCTGACTTGTTTAGAATCCAACAAAACAAGAAAGCAACCTCTGACTTTGTTTTCCAGTATTATTTAACAACACGTTTTGCTTTTGCAATTCTTTTTCTTTGAATTGCCTACTAGGGGGCTGGTGCTGTGGCATTGTAGGCTAAGCCTCTGCCTGTGGCACGGGCATCCCACTTGGTTACGAGTTTGAGTCTGGCTGCTCCTCTTCAGAACCAGCTCCCTGCTAATGGCCCAGGAAAGGAGCAGAAGACATCAGAATGTCTGGGATCAAGCTCTGGATTCTAATTCTAGCATTCTGCTAATGTACACCCTGGGAACCAGCAGGTGTTGGCTCAAGAACTTAGAACTTGGTTCTTCTGTAAGTAAAGTTGTATGAGAACACAGCCTTGTTCAGTGTTTCTGCACTGTCTATGACTGCTTCTGCACTACAGTACCAGAGTTGAGTTCATGCAAGAAAAACCAGGCAAAACCATGTGGATCTGATGCAGGAAGGCTCAGGACTTAGAATGTCTCAAAGGATCTTGAGAAGTTCATTCCAAGGTAAAGAAATGAAACAAGAGCTCATAGTGTTGGGGTAAGGCTTATACAACGGTGACAGTTCAGGATGTCCCCAGAGAAGCTGCCCTTGAAAGCCAGCCTCTTCTATCAGAGGGCTGGAAAACGAGGGTGACAGACATGCTCTGAGTTAAACTGAAATACTGAAGGCCCCACTGCCTTCAGTATTACAGTTCTCTCTTTTACAAGGTTTTATTTTTTTTTTTATGACTGCCAAATACCCAACAATGATTTTACTACATAAGAGGCCTTTATTACAATCTAACACAGGCAAGAAAAAAGGAAGAGCTGTTTTGGACCTTGAGGTGGCACAGCCATCAGGGTATTCCGTCTCTAAAGAGAGAAGGGTCATTGTGATTTGCAGTCACACAATCCTGGTGGCTCCCCCAAGAATCTGGAAGATGAAACCTATAACTAAAGAATACATTAATATTTCAAACTAGCATCTATAGCTAATCAAGTCAAACCACACTAAATTATACAGAGTAGCACAAAGCTGCCAGGCACTGTGGCCCAAATTCTCCCATCACTCACTGGAATTCTTGCCAAGCTGTGGACAACACAAATCTGTAAATGAGCCTTTCATTTGTTCTATGTATGCTCTTGCTAGGGTCTCAGTTTGCTTTCATAATTAAACCAAAAGGGGCCAGCGCTGTGGCATGGAAAGTTTACACACTGCTTGTAGCTCTGGCATCCCATATGGGTGCTGGTTCAAGTCCTGGGTGTTGCACTTCTGATAAAGCTCCCCGCTAATGCACCTGGGAAAGCAGCACAAGATGACCCAAGTGTTTGGGCCCCTAAAGCCATGTGGGAAACTCAAATGAAGTTCCTGGCTTCAGTAAGGCCAAGGCCCAGCTGTTGCAGCCATTTGGGGAATGAACCAGTGGATGGCAGATCTCTCTCTCTCCCTCTAACTCTGCCTTTCAAATAAATAAAATAAGTCTTTAAAAATCAATTAAATCACAAAAGACAGGTTAATAAGCAAAATAGGAAATTCAAGTCTTGTAGGAAAACTAAAGCTTACATAAAAACACAGTAGTTTCTTTAATATCCATGACATTAAAAGAAACATCCTCATACTATAACTGAAAGTATTCACTTAAATTGTGTGCCACCTGGATTACGGGCTGTGTGCGCAACTTCTGATGTAAATCATTTAGTTTAGGTTGAAATGGAAGGAATGAAGTGACTGTAGTAACCTCCCATGAAATACTGCTGTGAGTTAATACTCTCAAAGTTATCCACATTGCTTCACACATGCATCGTTAACAGTGAAGTGATCTGGAGGGACAAACGGAAAGGCTTAGATGAACCTGCTGGAGTGGTCAGCGCTAACTCTGCCTCCATGGTCACCTGCAGGCTGCCCTCCTAGAGCTCCTGCCATTCCTCCTTGCTCACTTCTCCTGGATGTGACATTTCCATTTAGGAGGCACAGAGGGAACTCTGAAAGCTGGCTTGAAAACACCGCTGCTAGGATGCTCTTCCCAAGTGGTTTATAAAAATGCTCTGGCTTCCACAAGGGTAATTTTTAAAGTTAATAGAAGACTGGAATTAAAACATAAGCTTATTGTGGTACAATAAATGCATGCATACTTTTGTCATACACATTTTCCATGACTATTTTTTTTTAAGATTTATTTATTTGAAAGGCAGTGCATCACAAATAGAGGGGGAAAGACAGATTTTCCATCCCTCATTAACTCCCCGAAAGGCCACAACAGCTGGGTCTGGGCCAGGCAGAGCCAGGAACTCCATTCTGGTTTGCCACATGGGTGGAGGGGCCCAAGTAGTGAGTCCATCTTCTGTTGCTTTCCCAGGCACAAGGGAGGGAGCTGGACAGGAAGCTGAGCAGCTGAGACCCAAATCAGTGCTCTGCAATGGGATGCTGGCATCACAAACAGCTTAATCCTCGACCCCACAAAGCTAGCCCTTCTGCAGACTTTTGAAAGATCCTTTGTATTAGGTTTTAACTCTTTTTTTTCTTTCCTTTTTCTTTTTTTAAAGACTTTATTTATTTACTTGAAAGTGAGAGTTACAGAGAGGCAGAGGCAGATAGAGATAGAGAGAGAGAGAGGCCATCCATCTGCTGATTTACTCCCCAAATGGCTGCAATGATTGGAGCTGAGCTGATCCGAAATCAGCAGCCAGGAGCTTCCTCTCGCAGGTGCAGGGGCACAAGGACTTGCGCCATCTCCCACTGCTTTCTCAGACCACAGCAGAAACTGGATCTGAAGTGGAGTAGCAAGTAGCCAAATTGGTACCCATATGGGATGCTGGTTACTGCAGGCAGTGGCTTTACCCGCAACATCACAATGCCAGCCCCAGTATTAGATTTTAACTCTTACCACACATTCTGTGAATACAACAAAGAGATCAAAAGAGGATAAATGGTCCTTTAGAAAATCACAAGGACTCTGGGCCCCAGGGTGCAGCTCCCACCTGAAGAAGACACCTGGTTCTGCAGCACAGAGTGCACACACGTGGCTGACCATACACTGAGCACTGTTCACAACAGGAACAAGGAGGAGAACAATGTCTACTGGCAGGAAAGTGATGAGCACATGAGGGGATAGCCACATCATGAACTATTTTATCCCATTCCAAAGGAGGAACTAGAGCAACCTGTAACCGCAGTCATAATACGAAGCAGACAAAGTTTAACCCAGAATTTGATTTTCTTTGTAAATTTCAAGTGATTGTAAGAACAATGATGATGATGAAAATGCAATATACGGAGATGCGATCAAACTCTACAAAGAAAAGCAAGGAAATGAGGAAGCTCAATACAAAGTGATGGGGATGAAGGCAGGCAGCAACACGCTTAGATGCAGGCTGCTTCTGCTTTTAGTCACATTATGGGTGCTTTTTACC
Organism: Oryctolagus cuniculus; assembly: GCF_051225735.1. NCBI lineage: Eukaryota > Metazoa > Chordata > Mammalia > Lagomorpha > Leporidae > Oryctolagus > Oryctolagus cuniculus. The sequence goes on from NC_142872.1 coordinate 18,817,803, forward strand.
ACAGCACCACGTTTAACATAACTGGGAGATGGGCAGCATTTGCCTAGTGACTGACACTGGTTAAGATGCTCCTGTACCCTACTGCGGTGCCTGTGTCCAATTCTCACCTCCATTTCTCAAAGTTTCCTTTGATACAGACCCTGGGGGCACTACTGATGGCCTGTGTAGTTGGGCTCCTGCCACTCATGTGGGAGACTTGGATAGAGTTCCTGGCTCCTGGCTTCAGCCTAGGTCAGTCTTTTCCACCAAGGGGTTCAGAAGACTGAACGAACAGATGGATGCCCTGTCTCTGAAAAGTCCATCATTTCTCCATCACGAGTATAGATACGATACCTTCTTAGAATTAAAATTAACAGATTAATATTTCTGTACCCTTGTAGCTGACAGATTCACTGGGAATTTATGTCTGTTTTTCAGCATTCTCACTAGCACATTTTGCCACTAAACTTTTTATTTTACCCAATTATACAGGTAAAAAATGATGTCATTTTGTACCTCCTTATCATAGTAAAGATAAATGTATTTTAGTGTATTTAACAGTCAATGGTATTTCCCTTGCTATCAATAATTTTTAAAGATTTATTTACTTATATTTACTTATTTATTTAAAGGGTAGAGTGACTGAAAGTGAGGAAGCTCTGGAGCAAATATAGCAGACTCAAATCTTGGCTCTGTTATTTCTTACCCAAACAACTCTAAGAAAGTTACTCAGTTCGCTCTTTGGTAAAGTGAGTTAATTATAATAACCATCCTGACAGCTCTGTTGTGCAAACTGAAATGGTTTAATTATTGCCTAGAATACAGTAAAGTGTTCAATAAATACTAGTTTTTGTATGGTGCATATAACCCACTGTCAAAGTCAGGTAGAAGAAATAGTTTAAAATAAAGTGCGATAAGTGACAGAGGAATAAATTATTTGTTATGGGAGATAGAAAAGAGGTTTGGATTCAGAAGTGCCAGCTTGTTTATTTAAGGGGGAAAAAGAGATGGATACCTGCCTCAACTTTCACAAATTTATTTCTAAGAATTTTAAAAGGAGATCATTTTCATGGGTTCTACACTGATGATCTAGAAATTCTTACTATTTCCAATACTCACAATCCCTTTAATTCAACCTCCATTTTAGTATGTAGTTTGCCATTTAGCAATCAGTCAATGGACTTACTTATTAATAATTTTAAAATTAATATACTTTTGGCAACACGCATAAAAGCAAGAACTTTTCAGTCAAGTATGAAAAGTTTATTTTCCATGGTTTATCAATGCAGAGCTGGAACCACAGGGAAAGAGACTGTGCCAACAAGTTTTATAAGGTTCATAAACATAAATAAATAAATTTGTCATCACAGATCTCAAACAACAAAATGCTATGTTAACAGAACAAAGCTGTAGAGTCTTCAGAATAAATTACCAACAACTTTCTGACTCACAAAGAGCCATTGAAGGGAACTTTCCAATACAGTGATGATCTTTTCCTGCCTCCCATATAATCCAGGAAAGACTAAGAGCTCCAGGAATGTAAAAGAAAGTATAGTCTGGAAGGGGAAGGGGTGGTCACACAAGGACATCTGGCACCTACTTGGGCTTTATCCATATGGACCTATATATATATATATATATATATATATATATATATAATCCATATTTTATTTATACAGATGGAAAATGCTGGACCGTTTTCTGATGTGCCGCGTCCTATCATAAGGATGTGTTTTCTTCCCTTCCTTACCAAAATGAAACAGATCCTTGGGTTAATGGATATCTGAATGGAGTAGGTGACTGAGCAATCTTTCTGAAGTGAGGAAATGGTTGGCTGCGCTGAAGAACCGGTATGCACACTGCCTGACAGAATTAGGAAATCAGGCCTTGGAACCGCGCTAGCCTGGGAGAAATAAGAGGTGACTGCAGCGGGCATCATGAGTAGTTTTGCAGAATTTGGAGCCCTGAGAAAAGGCGGCAGGTGGAGGGAGGGTGGCAGCACTGATTCTCCGTCACACATGCATGAGAAACAGCAAGGGAGACAGAGCACAGAGAAATAAATTCTTTTCTAGTTTGTGCTCAGATTTATAGCTTAAACAGTAGTTTATACTTAAATGTGAAGGAAGAGAGGTTCAGCACAATCTACAAGAGATTTTCTACATTAAAGTCGGACACGACGCCATCCCTACCACTTTTTAAAATTTTAACACCAACTATACAAAATCCCAAATCTGGGACAGAATAAGTCTTGCAGGATGAGATTCCAGGTAAGAAGACATCCCAAAGAATGAGCAGAAAGCAGAGGCATCACCTTTAGGTACCACAGAGGACAATGACACAGGTCTCAAACGCCCAGCTGCACTGACTATGCTCCTGCTCTGTCAATGGCAACCAGGGTAAAATCAAATCATGAAGAAAACTGAAAGAGTCAGATAAAGGCAAAATTCCCTTGATGAAAACCATTAGCCTCTTTCCAAATACAACTTTAACTCTGGGCTCACATTTTAACTTCTCTTTGAACATGCAACCCAAATCAAATAAACTAACTTCTTAGGCATCCTCCTCCCAATTCATCAAGATGAACTGTCAGTGGACAGCATTGCAGGCTCCGGGCTGTAGCATGAAACAAGACAGAGTCTCTTCTCAAGGATCTCACTCAAAGGCTGGAGCAGACAGTCAAGAGACAAGTACATGCACAAAACACCAACACAACTGCTAAAACTTAGTGAGCTCATGTCATAGCTTCTTATTGAGAATATCAACAAATCCCAGTCACTGAAACCCAAAGTGCTGGTGTTGCCTCTCTTACTTCTGAACAGACTTACTAACTTAAAAGACTAAAAAAGGCTTCTATAAAAATTTTATTGCTGTATCAACAGAAATATGAAATACGCTAAACCAAAACACATCACTTTAAAAATAAATTTGCCAATACCACTATACGTCATATTTACAGTGTAATTCACTTGACATTAAGTTGTCTTTCCTTCAATAGTTGGTCAAAATTGATTACAAAGGTTCTATTTTTATTTACAGCCAACATTAACTTTATGGCCACATATTTTTACATGGACACTAACCTATTCATGAACTAACTCCAGTCAAAACATGTTACCAAAAATAACAACAGTTCAGAATTCTTCTAGATATATGATACTGCCAATTATATTATATAATTGGCGCATATATATATATATATATAAGCAAATACCACTTGTTCTTTTACCTAAAGGAGAAATATTACTCTAAAAATTGGTAATAGCCACTTTTAAGACGTATCTAAATAAATATGACTTTAATACAAGGCTTCATAAAACCTTTAGATTTCACATTCTCTACTTCTTCCAATTCTGCTATTCCACACCAATCCCAAATACAAAATCAGATCATTCTTCCTGGGCAATGGTAAAATGGATTTTGCTGCCCGGGAAGGAAGTAAAGAAAGACGTGACTGGATTCAGGACTCTGGGCATTCCCTACAATTACATCAACTGCTCTCCTCCTTTTTTTTTTTTTTTTTTTTTTTTTACAGGCAGAGTTAGATAATGAGAGAGAGAGAGAGAGAGAGAGAGAGAGAGAGAGAAAGGTCTTCCTTCTGTTGGTTCATCCCCCAAATGGCTGCTACTGCCAGCGCGCTGCACTGATCCGAAGCCAGGAACCAGGTGCTTCCTCCTGGTCTCCCATGTGAGTGCAGGGCCCAAGCATTTGGGCCATCCTCCACTGCCTTCCCGGGCCACAGCAGAGAGCTGGACTGGAAGAGGAGCAACTGGGACAGATTCTGGCACCCCAACCAAGACTAGAACCCGGGGTGCTGGTGCCGCAGGCGGAGGATTAGCCAAGTGAGCCACGGCGCCGGCCTGCTCTCCTTCCTATAGGATATAGACAAGTGCTGCAACAAGAGTTGCACTGGCTTTCTCGAAACTGGCTAGGCTCTGTGTGTTACTTGATATATTGTGAAGTCAAAAAGGCTCACTGCATTTTCAACTAAGAACAAATTGATTGCTATAAAATGGAAATATCAGTCACTGTAATCAGTCAGTGGTCATGCCTTCTCACCTGTAATCAAATACTATCTTTGTTCCCAGTACGCCACATTTAGATCTGGTCTGAGTTTTATTCCAGAAACATAAAATGGAAAAGTAATAAAAGGCTGAGAACAATAATCAATCAATCAAAAAAAAGAAAAGAAAAGAAAAGAAAAGAAAAAGAATACCCAAGAGGGAAAACACAAAAATTAGCAAAGAAACAGCAACACTACTCAGATTTCTGCAGATCTCCAAGTTTCTGCTAATTTAAGTAACTCAGAAATTTCTCCCAACTATTTTTCTTAATCTGTCCACTACAGGCCGACTTTCATGGCCCACACTGTATTTAAGTAGTGTAAAACACTTGAGCATTTTTGGGAAAAGTTTCAGAGGGAATTTATTTCACCCTTAAAATAATCACTGCCTTCTTTATGGAGTGAATACACAATTAACTTTAAAAATATTAAGATCAGTTGGAGCTAACAATGAATGAAGAGCAAATGGAAAATTCAGGATGAAACAGGCCATGAGCATTTATGGTTTCCGAAGTTGAGACAATGTCCTGTGCACCACAGCCTACCTCCTGATAACAGAGCTCAGGTTCCCATGCGCCCGCAGCCCACCTCCTGTCTGGTAATGTAGCTGATGTTCCCATTTACTTTTTATGTTTAAACTCTAGATTTTGCCTTTTTCCAATTTTCTGTTCTACAGAGAGGGGTTACAATTCTTTATAAACATTTATAACCAAACAACAAAATATAACCTCAAATACTGACTTTCAGACAGAGAAAGAAGGAAATACTTGAATTCATGAGAATTCTTATGGCACACACTAAAAAGTTACTCTTGACCGTCTTCAGAAAACTATCTTACATGAAAAACTGATTTAAGTAATAGAATAATAAAAAGATAAACATTATACCAGTACTCTCGAAGTGTCAACACTACTGTAAATATCCATGACCACTAAATATACATATTTAGAAACTTCCTGAATTTTATAATAATGGTGAAAGTTTTAAACACAGATAAATATAAAATGTGACTTATTCTATAGGAATAATGCTGGTGGAGCTTATATTTTGATATCAAAATCCATATTTCATATTTCAAAGAACTATCCTTTAACAGGGTACTTGCACTAATTTCTAAATCCTTCCTGGGTAAATTGTGCTTCATTAGTAATTTGGTGTCCAGTCAAGAATTAATATTCAATACAGCAATTAAAATATTTTATAATATATGACAGTGCAAAATATTAATGTATATCATACATGACACTAAATTTCACTTGGACTTCTCACTATCCTAATTTTAATATTTGATAAATTTCACAACTGAAACAGGAAACTATTTTATTAAGGAAAAGCATAAACAGCTGTATTACTCTCCCTCTCAACAGTAACTGAGATAACAAAGTAGTAGCAAGATGTTCATTGATGCTTCCAAACCAAGCCCATGAAGCCTTTAATACCCAAATCAGCACAAACGTACTTTAGCATTATGCCAACATCTTCACGTTAAAATAAAGAATTATGAGATTAATCAACAGTCTACAAAATTCCAAATGAAGCTGTGTTTTTCTCCAAATGAAAGTCAACAAACAGGTCTGTCTCCCACACTCACCTTCGCACTTCTGGGTAGTTTCACTCTGCTTGTGACCAGCAGGGCACCTGCACTCAAAAGAGCCCACTGTGTTGATGCAACTTCCTCCTTGGCATATCCCCGGGATGGCCTGGCACTCGTCAACATCTGCAAGAACAAGGTATTTCCAACACTGACTTGGAAAATACGCACTTGTACTTCCTGAAGGCAGTTGAAAGAACAAACACCTGTTCTCAAGGCAATGAGGGGAGGGGAAACGAACCTCTGTGTTCATACATTTTAATTTGTCAATAGTATTATCTTACAGATCTAGCTTTGTTGCTTGCTTTTTCTCTGGGAATTTTGCTCTTAACCTCCATCTGTGTTGTGACGTGCACCATCTGTTGCAGTGCTTTGCCCCAGAACACTCTGTAATCCGTTCATTCTCCCGGTGATAGGCAGGCACCTGGTCTCACTACCTCAGTGAATGACACAAGGAGCGGACCCACTCTGCCCCTTGATGGAGATGAGTGCTATGGACGCTGAAGACTCAAAGACGCTCTTTAACCCTGCGCTGTGGACCCAGAGCAGAATGAGCAGGCTGTAGGGGATACACATAGTTGATAGGATCAAAGAGTGGCCAAGGTTCCTCGCAGTGCCTGTGGCAGTCCTCACACTACTAGCAGTCAACACACCTAGAGTGGTCTACACACACCTACTGTTCATGAGGCCTGCGTTCCCCTTCCCTGCCAACGTGAGACTACTACTCCATGTCACAATCTCTGCCCTAATAATTATAAAGGGGCATTAACGGTTCTTTCAGCTCTCATTTCTACACTTACTAGTGATATCAGGTTTTTATTCCCTCATCTGAAAATAATCTATCCATATCCCTTAAACAGTATTACTCTTGAGTTTGCTGACATTTATCCTAAATTTAAATTTAATCAACTTTAGACATTGCAATTATTTTCCTTATGTTTCAAACTGTGTACTAATCTCATATATTTAGGGAAAAATCCTTAATACAAATAAAATCAAATTCAACAAACTGTAATAAAGCCTTTTCAAACAAAATTTGAGATTCTACAAGAAATGTTAAATGAAGTTCTTCAGGCAAAATGAAGTGAAGTTGAAATTACACACACACAAAAAGGAAAGCACTGAAAATGGTACATATGTTATTTAGCAAACTTAGAGGTAACTGCTAACTATAATACTACATATTTTAGAGGTTACAGTAGACATAGAAGCAAAAAGTATGACAATAGCATGGGGCACTAAAGAAGGAGGTGCAAAAATACTATTGTCATGTTATTACAGCAGGAGTGAAATGGCATAATGCTATTTGAAAATAGGACATGGTAAGTTAAATACGTACAGCCAAACACTAAAATATAGAGATATAACTAATAATCCAATTAAGGAGATTAAATTTGACACAAAAATATACTCAGTCTAAAAAGAGGCAGGCAAAGAGAAAAAGGAACAAAAACCAGATGGGACAAATGGACAAGACACAGTATAATACTTACTTAAACTCATTAACATAATTCTGAAACATGTATAAATAATCAAATTTAAAAGGTTTAGATACTCAGCTTTTATTTTTAAAAAATGAGATCCCTTTGACAGCTTAAAAGGTGAAAGACTAAAAATAATATTAAGTACTCATTAATCAAAATAAATGAGTTCCAATGTTAATATTATACAAAGTGCTCATCAGATGAAGAAATACTACCATGAATACAGATGGACATTTTATAATGAAATAATACTACTAAATGTGTATGTACTGATTACAAAACAATATAAAACATTATACACATAAATACTGAATACCTGGAGCAAACAGAACTTTAGAAATAAAACTGAAAAAAAAAAAAACCAGACACACCCACAACTATAGTGGCAATTTCCTTACTTCTTGTTATAACTAATCAACCAAGTAGACTGAAAATCAGTAGGGACATGTAAGATTTAAACTGAACTTTCAAACAACTTATTCTGACATTTACATAACATTTCTCTCTACTTTAGCAGAACACACATTATTTTCAAATGCACACAGAATATTACCAAGAGAGACTATATTCTGAGGCCATCTAAAAGTTCCATTAACTATAAAAGAGGACTGAAATTCCAAAGTATTGCTGTATGTTTTTAAACATAACAAAGTTAAACTAGAAATTAATAATGAAAGACATTCAGAACACTCTGAAATATTTATAATTTAAATAATATACTTTGAAGTAATACATGAATCAAAAACTAAATCACAGAAAAATTAGACTGTAATAATTCTAAATTAAATGAAAATGATAGCATACTATATCAAAATCTGTGGGATTTAGCTTAAGTGGTTCTTAAAGGTAATCTGAGTAATTAAAATTCTTAAATTATAAAAAGAGAAAGTTAAAACAGTAAACTAAGAAAAACAGTAAAAAGAAAACAGTAAACTAAGTTTTTAGTAAGAAACTAAAAAAGAAAAGCAAATTAAATCTAAAGTAAATATAAGAAAATAACAACTATACATATAAAACAGATTATTAATGACTACAAAATCAGGCTTTTTAGAAATATCAGCAAAACTGATAGATCTTAATGCTGATCAAAGAAGAAAGAAATTATCAGCACAACAGATGAAAATAAGCCTATCACTACAGACTCCATATAAATTGAAAAGATCAAAGGAAACCATATAAACAACCTTAATGAACTAAATTCTTAATTTAAATGAGATGTATACATTTCTTGAAAGGTACAAATATCACGGATTACTCAAGAACAACTAAACAGGTGCTAGCATGTGGTAAGCAGGTTAAGTTGCCACCTGTGATGCCAGCATCCCATATATGTGCACTGGTTTGAGTCCTGGCTGCCCCACTTCTTATCCAGCTCCCTGCTAATGCTCCTGGGAAACCAGTGGAAAATGGCTGAAGCACTTACATCCCTGACACCCTTGTCAGAGACCTGGATGGAACTGCAGGCTGGTTTGGCCTTTTATGAAATGAACTAGCAGATGGAATATATATATATATATATATATATGGAATATATCCCTTTATATCTCTCTCTCTCTACCTTTCAAATAAATTTTTTTTGTTTTTTTAGAGGTTGGTGCTGGCATCCCATACAGGTGCTGGTTCGAGTCCCAGTTGCTCCACTTCCGATCTAGCTCTCTGCTATGGCCTAGGAAAGCAGTAGAAGATGGCCCAAGTGGGAGACCCAAAAGAACCTTATGGCGAGTGAACCAGCAGAAGGAAGACCTTTATCTCTGTCTCCTCTCCCTCTCACTGTCTGTAATCTACCTCTCAAATAAATAAATAAAATCTTAAAAAAAGTACACAACAAAAGGCACAACAATTCTATAAAATTTTAACTTAATCAACTGTGGCAATATACAAAAAATTAATGCAAGATTAACAGGTAGAGTTTATCTCAGGAGTTTAAGAGTTTAAAATTGTTTTTAAAAATTATTTATTTGAGAGTCAAAGAGATAAGAGTGAGAGCTCCCATTTACTGATTCACTCCTCAAATGCTCACAATGAGACATCTGGGCTGGGCTGACGCTGGGACCAAGGACTGAACTCAGGTGACCCATGTGGATGGCAGAACCCAATTACCTGAGCCATCAGCAGGAAGCTGGAATTATTACTGAACCAGGAACTCCGATACGGGACCTGGGCATCCTAACCACCATCCCACTGCTAGGCAAAATGCCTGCCTCCTAAGGGTTTCTTCTTAAACATTTGAACATCAATCGGTGTAACTTATATTTACAGATTTAAGAAGAGAAAGCATGTGCTATCTCACTGATGGTGAATACAAGTGACAGAACTAAGCACTAAGTCATGATTTAGAAAACCTCAGTAAATCAGGAATGAAAGGAAGGATCTTCAACCTGATAAAGAGAAGGTGTACAAAACTATAGCTAACACCCTGTACGTGATTTGGGCAAATCTTGTATTTACTTTTTGATCTTTCATTTCATACTTATTTTAATATACATATAAATTTCCCTTACATTCTTTCTCTGTAAGAACAAATGATGTACTAGATGTTTATAATAAATAAACACTTCCTATCAATAAATACATCAGCTTATGTGACTCAGCTATAATCTTATCAAACATGCACACAGGCTAGTGTAACAGATTTCTTAATGTGACATGTTAAATGATAAAATAGTACATCCCATTGAGACAAACAGCAGACAGAGAAGAAAATTAAAAACATAATCACTGATACAAGTTAGCAGTCTGTTTTTTCAGTCTTTGCGTCACACACAAGCTGAATGGATTCAGCAACCAGGAGCTCCTTCTACACAGGGTGGTTCTGCACCCAGCTTTCTTCAATTAAAAATATTTTGTGGATATGTATCTCCATATTGGTATTTATCAACCAACCCTATTATTTTTTAGTAGGCCCAGAGACTGGCATATTTTTGGGTTTAAGTTAGAAAACTCAAGCCTATGAAAGGGCTTGGCATCCTTATTTCTCCTCATTTTAGCTATATCTATAAAATACCAACAGTCCAAAGTTTTTGTGCTGAGATTAGATTTTAGGGTCTTATTGAAGGCCAACTGATGTAACTAAAATCAGACTGACCTTAATCAAATATGTTTAAGGACTGAACAGTTTAATTCACGACATTTCAAACTTCATTACTGTACAATGTACTGCATGCCCAGCCTCATTACAGTGTGGTATGAAACATGCCTGGACACCTTTTTCCCTGCCAGATGAATTAGAGGAAGAATATTACAGTACAAGCTACAAAGTAAGGCCAGATCTAAAAATCCTTTTATTCTATTCATAAAACCTTAGACTATATGTTTAGTAGATTCAGTAATTTTTCAAAGGAAAAAGTCATCCAACATTACATGGCATAATTTGCAATAATCTCAAAAGTATTTTCATGGAAGAAGAAAGAAAAGCTTTATTAGTAAAGTCTCCTACACCACATAACTATACTGAACTAATTTCTTACAAGCAGATCATGTGAGAGGTTAAGATAAAAAAGGAAAATTTTAAGATATACTATGTAAGTATCCAACTTGGACTTGGAAGCACATGGTAAGTACTTTCTATAAAAACAAGCACTGGAAGCTTCAGACTTTCAGAGGATGCAGATTTCTCCCTACTCAGAACCTGAGCGTAGGCAGCCAGTACTGGGCAAATGACTTTCCACCACTCAACACTGTGCAGATGCATTTCTGTTCATCCCTTCAATTCAGGCACAATTGTATTTATTTCTTTAAATGCCGAATTACTTCAAATCACACATAAGGATTTTATAGTCTAAAATTTAATCTTATGAAACTTAAACCTTAAATAATCACTTCAGTCCATGCGTATTTAAAGATGTAAATAATCTTGCAAACCTTTGTTTATGAACTCACTTATTTCCTTACTTCTGTTGGTAAACTTACCCTAAAAGATTAAGCTTATTTTATTATATAAATTTCCATGAGGTGCTAACATCATTTTTAGGTCATGTTCAAATATAGGAAAATGCATGCAGTGATACAGGCATATAAATTGGTTAATTTAATTTATATGTGTGGAAACCAAGGGATGCAAAAGCTATTATGAAATTTGATAGTGTGTGTTTTTAACTTTTCCTACCACCAAATTAAAACCATTTTCAAGATGGAAGTTCTTATTCATATACTTTCTAGACACACAAAGAATATTTTATTTTTATATAAAAATCAGATTAAGTGCTGCTCAAAATAATGTCTATTTCTCTTTGATGTCTGCATGATCAGATATTAAGCCAGAATATCTGTTCCAGAAATTCAAATGATGAATCACTGAACACTAATGCAAGTCAATATTGTTGACTTACTACCTGTAGGCCTCTGAATGTGCAGTAAAAACAACAGAGTATGGTTCCCCCTCAGTCTTATCTCAACAAATGCCACTGTCACTTTCCAGCCGTCAAAGTCAGAAACCTAAACAGCAACAAGCGCTTCCTTCCCAAATGTGCCCCCAGTCTTCCCTCCGCCACTGCCCTGGTCTCAGCCTCCATCACCTACTGCTATACCTCTGTGTGCATCTTGTAGCTGGTTTCATTGCTGTCACTCCTGCGATCCCTCTAATAGCCTTCACAGAGCAACTAAAACAATCCTAATTTTTTTTTTAGATTTATTTATTTGAAAGGCACCATGATAAAGAAGGAGAGGGAGAGGGAGGGAGAAAGGGAGAATGAAAGAGAGGGAGAGGAAGAGCTCTCTTCCATCTGCTGGTTCACTCCCCAAATGGCCATGATGCCAAGCTGATCCAGGCTGAGGCTAAGAGCGGGAAACTCCATCTGGATCTCCCATGTGGGTGGCAGGAGCTCAAATACTGAGGCCATCTTTCTAGGCACATTAGCAGGAAGCCAGATTGGAAGCTGAGCAGCAAGGACTAGAACCCACCCTCTGGTATGGGACACTGGCATTGCAGGGGCAGCTTAGCTCTCAGTGCCATCACACCAGTTCCTACAGTAACCCTATTAAGATATACATCAAATCAAGGACATGCTACTAACTCAGGACTCAGGGACACTACCACACTATCTTCTGCTGTACGCGTTGCTCTAGAGAAGTCAGATACCTGTTGGGATCTTTCTTACATAAACAGACAGCCAGTAACACTCACTGATTCTGCCTTAGCATGCCATGGGATTCTCAGCACCTTCTCTCTTTATAAAGTTTCATACCTTGCAATTTGCACACTGAAGCCCTTATTTATTTTAGACAATTCTATTTTATCTTCAAACATTTTTTTTTTTTCTAGTTCCATCAGTTAATGTCAGTCGGGTTTGGCTGTGTGCCAGTTTGTCCAGAATTGTTTCCTTACTGTTCTTCCCAACTGCAAATGTTCATCACTGCTTTTACCTGAGTGTTCCAGTTCTTAGAATGCTGCGTTGTCCTCTATTATGCATTCTCATACTCATCGGGGAGGGCAGAGGGAGGTAACAAAAGGCAGGTAACTGGGTCCTTGTCATCCACACGGGAAACTACAAAAGGCCAGGAAAACATTTCCTGCTTGAAGCATCTTCCTGGTTTCCATTGAGATTAACTTCTACTCTGATCATGACCAGGCAGGCTAAAGAAATATGTGTTTCTGTACAGTAACACTGCGTGAAAACAATACACTGCCTTTTGTTTTGCAGGGACTGATTGAGGGTCTGTGGTGCTACTTGTCTATTCAAGCCTGTGTCGTGGGCCTGACTGTGTTGAATGCATGAACTCCCATGCTTCTCATATTACCTGGAGCAGAGTAGGGGCTTAGCATCGATCTGTTGCTACAGTCAGGGATAAAGTAACAAATGGGATTTAACAGGCCAATGTCTTCAGTTTTGAAACATTTGGAGTAACTTAAAAGCCTTATCCCTAAATAAAAAATGACATAAGTAATAATGATAGTAGTTTTATTTTAATATATATTTTAAAAATTTTGAGTATACTCTATTCAATTGGAAACCTGAAAGACCCAAAGCCAAGTACTAATCTTAAATAAAATATCACTTCTCATTACACTCATGAGTGTAATTTTTTTTCATCACTAGATGGAAAAAAAGAAGAAACTATTTGTAAGAAAATAATACATCCCATGCACAAGGCAGTTTCTGGCATGTTTAAAGTTTGTAAATATTCTTGGAAAAGGGCTTAATGCTGCTTTTAAAGTATTTATTTCACTCATTTTATGACAGCTTACATTTTAAGGCCAAATGAGTTAATTTTGGTCTGTTAGTATACAATAAAATGGAAGAAAGAGAAGACTAAACGTGGATTCAGCACAAGCCGTAGGCCTCTCCTGGCTCTCCAGTCAAGAATGCCTAGGACTGAGCCCACAGCACCTGAGGAACATGTCCCTTTCTCACAGGGCTTATTTAGGTACAAAATATCAAATATTCCTTAAAAATGATGACTTCTCAACAATTTAATTTTTTAAGTGGCACCTTAATTTTCTGTTCTCTTCATTCTCCATGGTTGCTATTTTTTTTTTTTTTTTTTTGACAGGCAGAGTGGACAGTGAGAGAGACAGACAAAGAGAAAGGTCTTCCTTTTCCATTGGTTCACCCCCCAAAATGGCTGCTACGGCTGACACTGCGCCGATCCAAAGCCAGGAGCCAGGTGCTTCTTCCTGGTCTCCCATGCAGGTGCAGGGGCCCAAGACTTGGGCCATCCTCCACTGCCCTCCCGGGCCATAGCAGAGAGCTGGACTGGAAGAGCAACTGGGACTAGAACCTGGCACCCATATGGGATGCTGGCACCTCAGGCGGAAGATTAACCAAGTGAGCCATGGTGCCGGCCCCAAGCCACTTAAAGTTATTATGCACACAGCTGACACTTATTTCTAATTCTATAAAAATTTTTAATTATCCTAAAAAATGTGCACTATTATAATAAAAAAGTATGACATGTCTATACCACATTTTAGTATGTTATTTTTTCATGCTTCATCTCTTGCATTCCAAATTAATTTGGCAAAAGTATTTGGGAAACTGTCTAGGAATTTTCTAAGGGGAAAAATGAAATCACAGTAAGATATAATCTTAAAATAGCCTGAACAGAGGATTAGTATTTAATTGAGAACTTTCTGACTATGCCATGACTTTGAAATAAAACAGAACTTTGCAACTTGCTTTACCAGATATTTTAACTATGGGACAAATCTCATTTTGTTCCCATTACTGAGTTAAGTCATTAAGTTTTTAGGCAAAAGGAGCCTAAATCTTATCTTCACTGCATAAACAAAATCAAATTAGTAAGTGTTCAGACATTACTAAATCCTGAAGGACTTTCAGAAAAATCTGAGATCACATGACAGATTTTTCAAATAATTTTGCTCAGAAAAACTATTCTTTGATAAAATATCGAAGTGAAAAAGCAAACGTGTAAACACAGAAGTTAGGGTGAGTCAGTCACTGGAATGTTCTAGTCGCAGTCAAGGGCTTTCCTCAGCCTATTACAGTTCCTTCTATCAAACAGTGGGCTTTGAAGTATTTCAACCTTAGGTTCTATTTGTTCATTTGAAAGACAGTGACAACTACTGCATGCTAGGAACTGTCCCAATGTCTCAGAGACATCAGAGACGCAGATTCCTGCCCTCAGGGAGCTTCCACTCTGGCTAGAGGAGAAAATTAGCAAGGAAGGAAATTAACAACCATGAGAAGGTGGTAAGTACTACCAGTTGCAGAAAGTAACTTCAGAAAATTCAGTCAGAATTAACTTAGAAAATCTACACAGGTGGAGTATATTATCTTTGAGATACTGACCTATATATGTCATACAGTGTTCTGTATATGCATCTGGGAATCCTATGTAGTGTAGTAAGTGCTACAGAGAATACACAGGATGGTGCATCTTCCTGTACAAGAAACTGTTGCATTATCAGGTACTGTAGATAATCAGATTAGCATATATTATGAAACATAAAGAATTTTATGATCCATAATCAGCAGTATTTAATTAACCCAATCATTATGATTAAAGCTGGCCTGTAATTACAAAAAAATAAAAAAACCTTGTAACCTAGAGCTGACCTGTCTTTTAGTGTGATTAAATACAAAGCTGACTCTGCTGAGGTGCCTAGTCATCGCTGGGCATCGTGCAGTTCTGAAGTGAAAAACATTCTGATATAGATCATTTTTACTTGGGACCAGAAGTGTTTCAGATTCTGGAATCTTTCCAGGTTTGGAATATGTGCATATAGACAATGAAGCACCTTGGGGGATAAAATTCCTTGATGTTTCATATACGCCTTACCCTCATAGACTGAAGATAATTTTATACAGTGCGTCACATGTGGTATTCAAAAGGATCTGGATTTTAGAGAATTTTCCATTTGTAGATTAGGGATCTTCCAGATGTATTACCTTCTATAAAACTAGGAATTTAACAAAAATTTTTGGAGGCTACGGTCAGAGATGAACTTATCACACTACTTAGAGTTTTTGTATTTTACTACTCAATGATCTGAGGCTATGCAGGGCTCCTCAGACCCCCACTCTCATCTGGGGTTTCAGTAGGTGGCTGAGGGTCTCTTGTGTGCCACACACATGGACTGGAGCGGGTAACATCTTCATTTCTTTTTTTTTTTTTTAAGATTTACTTATTTATTTTAAAGTCAGAGTTAGAGAGAGACAGGGAGACACACAAAGAGATCTTCCATCTGCTGGTTCACTTGCCAAATGGCCACAATGGACAGGGTTGGCCTAAGTGGAAGCCATATGGATACAGAGGCCCAAGCACATGGGCCGTCTTCTGCTGCTTTCCCAGGCACATTAGCATGGAGCTGGATCAGAAGTGCAACAGTCAGGACACAAACCAGTGCCCACATTATGCTGGTGTCACAGACGGCATCCTCACTCACTACTCCACAACGCTGGCTCACTGACGTCAGTTTGACGGCCTTCAGGTCTAACTCTGTACAAGATTTAATTATAACAAATAAACTAACTTCCTTTGTCTCAAATATGAGCAACATCATTTCTGTAAATAACCCCAAAGCCTTTTCTACTTCCCTATGATTTGACTGCTGTGTTGTATGGAGACCACTATGTTCAACAGAGTTCTTCAGATGGCATGTTTCCAAGCTCTAAAAGTGCATTTGATATGTATTTGTTCAGAGAAGGGGCCAAAGAAGGCAGTGGCTGAAAATTAATGACACTATAATAATAATGAAAATTACTGACAATAATGAAAACTCACAAGAGTTAAGCAGCAACTACAATTTTCAGCTGCCAGGATTGGAGGCTGCTGGCGCAGCACCCTCCAGCCCCGATGCACGGATGAGGGCATGAACACATGTGGCTGGGAGCCCAGGAGATCTGGAAACAAGAATGTGACTGGCTCTGAAGTGAGTGCAGTCACAGACAGAGTTCACGCAGAGTATTTGAAGTCATCATTCCTAACAATCGGTCCGGGACTGGGTGGCCCTCTTCTCTCTGCCACCTGCCTTCACGTTCTCCTCCCTTGCACATGACCCCAGGTGTCCGCACACATACAGTTGGTGGAAGTGGGACTTGTCATGCCGCTGGGACAAAGACATGCTCTGACTGTATTGTGCATTTTAAACATGGTGATTGAATTTCCCCCCTCAGTGTTTCCTATCTCCTTTCCCCTCTCTTGTTTCCATTAATGTCAAGAAGTGAAACAGCATTATTTACGAGGTGGCTAAACAATAAACCAACTGCCTGTGGTTGGCCTCGTTAACAGGGCCTCTCCAGGCAAGGGGCCTTGTGTCAAAGGTTGCATCCATGGGTGTCGGATTCTCTAGCTCCAGAGACAGCAGCAGTGACGAGGAGGGGAGGGAGCACACAGGCCGACGGCTGACTCACCTTGGCAGGCGCCAGTGCGGATGTTGGGGATGAAGCCCCTGCGGCAGGGCTGAGGCTGGGCCGGGCACATCTCACAGGGATGGCCCCAGGCCCGCCCGATGGTGGCACAGCACAGCGTCTTGGTGCAGACGATGCCTGTCAGCTGCCCTTGGCACATCTGGTTGTTGACCTGAGTGAAACACGGGCCCGTCCTGTAATCTGGAACGTGAGAGAAAGGAAGACAGGTTTTACGATCACGCACCAATCCCATACCAGTGCCTCCAAACGCATAAAACAGAGACCGCTTCTCTTCACCAAAGACCCTGAAGATAAAAACCCAGGGAGTTTCATTTTGAAAGTTCATAATCTTCCGATTGTGAGAAGTATGATGAGAGAAATCAATGCCTGCTACACTAGACGTTTAAAGGGGCGGCTCATGGGCTGTATCTGGTGCACAGATGTGTTCTCTTGGCCCGAATAATGTTTCTCAGGAATTTAAATTAGTAGCCAACACTGTAAAATTGGGAAATTTCACATGAAATTTTTATTTCTGGCTTTTCTTTAAAAATGGAAGTTCTGGCCCCATGAGGTGTGCCACACCGCCCAGAGGGTGGAACGAAGTATGTTGCTCCCCAGGGACACCACACTGCAGCCACTGCTACTCCCCTCCACCTTAGCTCCCTGATAAGCCTCAGGTAGACCTGAAAGGCACCTGCTCTTTACTGAGCTAAGGTTTCCTGTTCTCATGAGGATGAGCAGGACATAGAATCAGAAAATGAGAATGAACCAACACAGAGAGACTTCTTCCCCTTCACAGACACATTAGGGCCGTCTAAATTGCCTATCACCATTTAGCTCTAACAATCTGAGTTCTGTTTCTGTGTCAGTCTTCCTTGTTTCCTGGTCAGCTCAGTCAGCACTAAGGCAGCCCAGCATCACGGATTCTGTACAAGTCAATCACTAGGATGTGATCTCTGTTCTCTAGCAGGCGGCAGTACCACCACGCATCTCTGCTAAACCTTAGCAAACATTTGTCATGTGTGATACACAAATATTAAGGACAATCCATTTAGCCCCTGCATCTCTAAGTCTGGTCCATGGACCAGTTACATCTGCATCACTTGGAGCTGGACCAGTTACATCTGCATCACTTGGAGCTGGTTAGAATTCAGACTCAGGACCTAGCCCAGCGCCACTGACACAGATTTCACCTCATTAACAAAACATTCAGGAGATTCAGGTGCATCTTAGAAGTTTACAGAGGACTGCTACACACTGCTGACAGTGTAAAGCGGGGTATTTCTACTCTATCCTGCTTTTGGCCGTAATTTACTTCAGGGAACTTTTGGATGACTGCTAAACATTCTTATAAACAGAACTACATCATGAACTAAACCATTTTCATTTTGAGTTTTGATGTTACTGCTGCTTTGAGAGACACAGGAGATCAGAGAATGGTCAGTTTCCCGAGGACTGAAGAATTCAGTAATCCATATTTGCTCTAGAAATACATAAGAAAGTCGCTCATTTTTTTCATTTCATAGATACTATGTGCATAGAGTTTACTAACTTTGGGAATATGAGGTGTCACTCAAGCTTGTCTGCTGAGCCCTAATACAAATGGTATCACTCCCATCAGGAGGAAAACAGAAGAGGTTTGATCGAGTTTTGTGAGAACACGGCAATTTCACACTCAAAACGGGAAGAGTCAGTGCTAGTGTGATTTTGATGAAAAAGTGTTACAGGGAAAAAAGCAAACTGAGATATTAAATATAAAACATTCAAAATGCTGAGCTGAATGCTACAGTATGACAAAAACACTACTTCAAACAAAACTTCTGTTTCTAATGTGAAAACCCAGGCCTTTTCATAAGGACAAAGACAACATTTTGTACATTCAATATATAGAAAGGAAATCTAGAACAGGTAACTCTTTTGGCAAGCTGGTTTAACGTTCTGTTACTCTGCAGCTGAACTTCAACAAAAATAGCTCATTTTAATCCCCTACATAAGAACAGCAGATGTGCTGGCTGCAAATCACATTTTTGTAAAAGACAATCTTTAGAGTATGTGGCGATGTGTCAACCTTATAAATAAGCACACTTCCTATATCACAAATTGCCAGGCCATAAATTATTCAAATCTACTCCTATTGTCCTTCAGTCAGGACATATTTTGCCATTTAAGATAAATATTTGACCCTCAATTACAAATTATATCAAGTTCTGAACATGTGAGAAGTAGTCTAAGCTTTACAAAAATATATTTATTTTTAAAGTCATACTGAGTACCTATGCTTACATTCTGTACACTTTCGGGATTGCCAGAGAGAAGTCACTGGCCTCCCCGACACACCATGTATAACAAAACCACCTTGTCAGTGCATTCAATCTTCCGACTATAACGCCTTCTCACAGCTGCATCCTCTTAGCATGGTCTCCGTAGAGAAGACGAGGATCTGGACAAGGACAGCCGTTTGTCCCCTCAGTTGACCTTTATGTTGAAGGCGCTTGGCAAGGTGACACTACACTGCTCCTCCCAGGAACACAGCTCACCATTTTATTTCTTTTGCTTACATTCTCCTGCTTCCCAACTGTGCTGAATCTTACAGGAGGTTATCTGCACTCTGTTGGCAACTAACTACTTTAAAACTTAAGCTTATACTCTTTACCTTCTCTTTCAAGAATTACTAGGCCAGTGCCGCAGCTCAACAGGCTAATCCTCTGCCTTGAGGCGCCGGCACACCGGGTTCTAGTCCCAGTCGGGGCACCGGATTCTGTCCTGGTTGCCCCTCTTCCAGGCCAGCTCTCTGCTGTGGCCCGGGAGTGTAGTGGAGGATGGCCCAAGTGCTTGGGCCCTGCACCTCATGGGAGACCAGGATAAGCATCTGGCTCCTGGCTCCTGCCTTTGGATCAGCATGGTGCGCCAACTGTGGTGGCCATTGGAGGGTGAACCAACGGCAAAGGAAGACCTTTCTCTCTGTCTCTCTCTCTCACTGTCCACTCTGCCTGTAAAAAAAAAAAAAATTACTAACAAATTAAATAAGAACAAACACTAGACACTGAATAGGAATTCAGGTTTTCTCATGAGATGAAAGCACCTGTCACCACCTCTATTTGCAGTTTAGTCAAGCACAAGAGTCCTGAAAAGACCTTGATTGATTGTTACTGGTCATGTGTTGTCTTTATAAAGGTTTCACCATGAGGAAAACAGTACTGTACACACTTGCACCCTTCATTCTCAAGGGTAGGCTTGCAGTGTGTGAGCAAAGTATGAAAAGAGAGATCTACTGGAAATATAGATCTTGTTTAAAGTGAATCTGTGAAACACACACCATGTTCTAATTTCTAAGTGCAAAGTATCACATTCACTTGTTTTATATTATTTCACTTTTTATTTACATTAACAACTGGTGTAATTAGCTAGCGCATCCAAAACTTTGCCTGCTGTTTTTTTTTTTTCTTTAAATAATTGTATTTAGGAAGAATCTATGTGCCATGATGCACCCATCTGGAGTGTACAGTTCACTGATCTTTTAGAGAACTGGCAGAACTGTGTAAGCATCACCAGAATCCAACTTCAAAACATTCTTGTCACCCACAAAGATTCCTTGTGCCCATATCCAGTCCCAATCTCAGTCTACCTTCAGTCCAGTTTCTTAGAAAATGTATTCACTTTTTCTGGACAATTCATATAAATGCAATCATATAATTTGGCAGATGGAATGTGAGACCTGAATGAATGTGGAGAACTCTTCTTCTGATGAAAGAAAACCACTTCTTTGGTAACCCAAGGGAAGAAGGACAAGATGTACAGAGGCAAGAAAGTTTACAAAAAAAATGGAAAAAGAGCAATATTCTCTCTGACACCTTCTATTTTCTCAGCAAGACAGGGGGAGGGGCTACATGTGTTACGTAGGAGTCTCTTAGGTCAGATCTTTACGCTGAGAAGGCAATGCAGATAGCAGAAGAGGACACTGAGTTGGTTCTCAATTGACATGCAACATGCAGTGTTTTTGTATACAGGATGAACAGATGAATTTGTAATAGGACCAATCAATCTGTTTTCTGGCTTTTTCCATAAGTTCTAGGCAGCTGAGCTTACTTAGAGATTACAATTCACCCAGGGTTTAGGTTTTATTGGTTAGATGTGAAAAAATATATAGAATGCAAAGGGAGTTGGGGTAACATTGGCATATTCTGGGATTATCAACTATATTCTGGACAAGATGGCAAGTGAGAAAAAGAAAGGACTTAGGAAGAGGAACAATGCAGTGAGATCAAAGGACCCAAGTGCCCCCATGAAGCCCTACTTAAAATGAGAAAATAATCATGGCGACAGCAATGCATCCGCGTCCATAGGGTTGTAACACCATCTATGTTACTGTCAACCAAACGCAGTTAGGGTACATGGCTGCAAAGACTGTGCACTGCATAATTTAGGGACGTTTCCCACATATACTGTAATGTAAATATCATTCTCTGGATTTGCACAAGGGGACAGCCCTGTCAGAGACACTACGTGGTGCAACTGCCCAAACAACGCCCTAAGTCATCGTTTACCTCTGTAGTAGGGACAACTGACTAGTTCCAGAAAGTATGTGAAAGAATAGGAGGTTATCCATGACCTTTCTACTCACTCTAGGAGGAATTTTTATTCTTTTTTTTTTTAAAGATTTTTATTTATTTATTTGAAAGTCAGAGTTACAGAGAGAGAGAGAGAGAGAGAGAGGCAACTTTACCCGCTACACCACAGCGCTGGTCCCGGAGGAATTTTCATTCTTAAGAACTAGGGAAATGCAATGTGCAAAGCTATCACCTCATGTGGGTGCTGTAAACATAAATACATACAGCACCTTGAGTCTCAGGATCCTGGCTATGTGACCTTCTCCTCTGACTCACACAGTTTAGGACAGCAATTACAGATGGGGTTATACGTATCTAATGAATAGCTATAATTAAGAATCTAGTGAGTGTACCAGCTGAGGTCTCTGACCACAAACACAAGCAGAGCATGCAGTGAAGGCAGTCCCCAGTACTACATGGGATAAGCGTTTCCTTAGCTGACATAATATTTGGACCGGTTGTCTGCATCTTCAGACTACATGCTGGGTCTCAATCTTCAGGGTTAAACAAACTCAGAAAACTGGCATGGTAGTTGTCTTCCTTGAATAATAAAAGTCATCCAACCTCAGAGATTTTAGAATTAAGTACAGAAATGTTTCAGAGAATCAAGGCCAATACATTAGTGTTTTTACTCTAAGCAATCAGTGCAAACATTGTGCTTCCCAGCATCTGGTCCACTTCATGGAACTGCCTTTAAGCCATGATTAAAGTAATAGTTAAGTAACTTATTTAGACTTGTGAATTTTAAGTTAATATGTCTCTATGGCTTATATACAAATTGGATCATTTAAACAAACTTCAGGTTTTTATAAATTCATTAACTTGAGTACTTCTACTTGTAGTTTTAAATTTACTGGCTCTTAAGAATTATTGAGTACTTGCAAAGGTTTCTCAGATATGTAAGTGAAGTACTTAAGAAAGATGAATTAAATATATAAAACAGCTCAAAAGGAATGAAGGTATTTCATGAACTAAGTATGAAAATAAAGCCAAATACTACTTAAAGGCTCTTAATATGACTACTAAAATCTGCTAGATTTCAGGCACTTACAGAGCTTCTTCTACACCCCTGTTCCCAGAGCACTATTTGCCTTCACCAAAAGGTTTAAGAACCTCCATGATCTTAGATGAATGGAATGGAATATCAAGTGCTAGAGAGGAGGGAAACTTTTACATGCTACAATGTAGACTAACCTTCTGAGCACTAGGCTGAATGCAGTGAGCCAGTCACAATGGGAAAAACACTGTGTGATCCCACTTACACACAGTACCCAGAGCAGGGGCTAGGGAAGAGGAGAATGAGATTTGAGAGCTCAATGAGTCAGAGTATCTCAGTTCTACAAAATAAGAGGGGCTCTGTACAAGCATGATAGTGATGGTTACACTGCACGGTGCTGTATTTTATGCTCCTCAGCTTAAAAATGCTTAAAGTGGCAAAGTATTGTACAGCATAGTTTTAAAAATGAGCATTTAAAAAGTTCAAGGGGTAAGTAAGGTTTTGAAGTTATATGTAAATGATGCAAGCCTGAATTTTTTTTAGTAAATATAAATTTTCAAAGTACAGTTAATGGATTACAATGGCTTCCCCCCCATAATTTCCCTCCCACTCACACCCCTCCCATCTCCTGCTCCCTCTCCCATTCCATTCACATCAAGATTCATTTTCAATTATCTCTATATACAGAAGATCAATTCAGTATATATTAAGTAAAGATTTCATCAATTTGCATCCACACAGAAACACAAAGTGTAAAATACTGTTTCAGTACTAGTTATAGCATTACTTCACATTGGACAACACATTAAGGACAGATCCCACATGAGAAGTAAGTACACAGTGACTCCTGTTGTTGACTTAACAATTTGACACTCTTGTTTATGGCGTCAGTAATCTCCCTAGGCTCTAGTCATGAGTTGCCAAGGTTATGGAAGCCTTTTGAGTTTGCCGACTTCGATCTTATTCCAACAGGGTCATAGTCAAAGTGGAAGTTCTCTCCTCCCTTCAGAGAAAGGTACCTCCTTTTTTTTTTTTTTTTTTTTTTTTTTTTTTGACAGGCAGAGTGGACAGTGAGAGAGAGAGAGAGACAGAGGGAAAGGTCTTCCTTTGCCGTTGGTTCACCCTCCAATGGCTGCCGCGGCCGGCGCACTGCGGCCGGCGCACCGTGCTGATCCGATGGCAGGAGCCAGGAGCCAGGTGCTTTTCCTGGTCTCCCATGGGGTGCAGGGCCCAAGCACTTGGGCCATCCTCCACTGCACTCCCGGGCCACAGCAGAGAGCTGGCCTGGAAGAGGGGCAACCGGGACAGAATCCGGTGCCCTGACAGGGACTAGAACCCAGTGTGCCGGCACTGCTAGGCGGAGGATTAGCCTAGTGAGCCGCGGCGCCGGCCCGGTACCTCCTTTTTTGATGGCCCCATTCTTTCCACTGGGATCTCACTCGCAGAGATCTTCCATTTAGGTCTTCCTTTTTTTTTTTTTTTTCCCCAGGGTGTCTTGGTTTTCCATGCCTAAAATACTCTCATGGGCTCTTTAGCCATATCCGAATGCCTTAATGGCTGATTCTGAGGCCAGAGTGCTATTTAGGATATCTGCCATTCTATGAGTTTACTGTGTATCCCGCTTCCCATGATGGATTGTTCTCTCCCTTTTTGATTCTATCAGCTAGTATTAGCAGACACTGGACTTGTTTGTGTGATCCCTTTGACTCTTAGACCTATCAGTGTGATCAATTGTGAACTGAAATTGATCACTTGAACTAGTGAGATGGCATTGGTACATGCCACCTTGATGGGATTGTATTGGGAATTTTTAACACTGAAATTGTGTTTCTTAAATGTGAAGTCAGCAGGCAGGCCCTAAACAAGGACATGCAACATGGGGCCACTCCCTTGTGACACCCCCCTTTTCTTTTCTTTTCTTTTTTTTTTTTTTTGACAGGCAGAGTTAGACAGTGAGAGAGAGAGAGACAGAGAGAAAGGTCTTCCTTTTTCCATTGGTTCACCCCCAAAGTGGTCACTACAGCTGGTTCTGTTGCAGCCAGCGCACTGCGCTGATCCGAAGCCAGGAGCCAGGTGCTTCCTCCTGGTCTCCCATGCGGGTGCAGGGCCCAGGGACCTGGGCCATCCTCCACTGCACTCCCGGGCCACAGCAGACAGCTGGACTGGAAGAGGAGCAACCGGGACAGAATCCAGCGCCCCAACTGGGACTAGAACCCGGGGTGCCGGCGCTGTAGCTGGAGTAGCCTAGTGAGCCGCGGCACCAGCCTAAACACCCCCCTTTGCACCTGCTCACAAGGCACCCAGGGTTGCAGGGCCCTCCAGGACACACCTGTGGGCCACATACCTGGGTAAGTGTTGCTGTCAGCTGAATTCTTAGCATCAGGACTGCTGAGTCCAGGGTCCAATTTAAAAAATACTGAAGAAAGGTGGCAGCAACAAAGGGCGTCTGTTTCCTCACAGTCTCTCCAGCAGCGAACGGAAGAAAATGGCTTAATTTTTATCCACTTAATGGGTGGAAAACGATGCCCTACTATTTTTTTCAATTATGACAGCAACATGCCGTCCCCTTTTCTTTTTAAAGGAAGAAAATTAACCATGTGGTAGGTACTTTGTAGTGCCCCTTTCCATAAACCAGATCTTTCTGTGCCAAGTACTGAAATAATACTTCTTCCATTTTTACAAATGAAGAAATTAAAGATCTGAGACTAAGAAATAAGTAGAGAATCAAAGGGCCAGATGATAGTGAGCCGCGATCCATTTCACTGCCTTTTCCTGCACCATGCATACACAGTGCTCTGACAACCCAGCACACTGGTTATCTGCCCTCTCAACCTTTGGTAACTTTGCCCTCTCCTAGCAGAACAAAGCCCATTCCCATTTTAATGAGCACTGTGTGGACCCCACAGACACCTCCTGCTACCTGCAAGTGTAATATTATAACTCCTAATCAGCAAGCCCTGTTTTGTTTTTGTTCTGGTTTCTTCCAAGGATGAGTCTCGATCTAGTCAAGTCACATCAGGGAGAAGTGACTTCTCTGTGCTTTGGGAGAAATATCAAGGATTTTTGCTTCTGCAAGTAGCTGAGTAATGACTTTAATTACCACAGTTGCACTGCATTTTATTTCCAACATAAGGCCATTATTTAATACTTCAGAGGAATGTGGACTTGGCAAAGCAGACCTGCTTTCACCTCTCCTACACTCTTGCAGAGTACAGGGCTACTGCTGACATCAAAGGGCACCATAAGAATGAAGAGGCAGGAATGATAATGAGGCGCTGGCCAATGATGCAAACGAAATCGCTATCTTTGATGTCACGTTTCATAAGGATGAAGGCCGTCAAAGATGTGGTCCTCAAATACGTGGCCAATGGACTTTTACGGCTCTCCCGGGAGCAAAGCCAATTAATTTGCTTCAAGGACAACAGAAAATGCTAAGGATTAAAAACTAGGGGGTTACTTAAGCAGAAGGATACTTCCCACTTTTGAAGAAGAAAGTTAGAGATGAAAATATTTTGACATGTGTCAATAAGGGGGACGGAGATATAAATAATTAACACCAAAGATGGATCACATGCTAATTAAATTAACAAAGTGTCAAATTTTATGGCATACAAAAAAAAAAAAACCTCTAATATAGCTAGGTAGACAGGACTGTATTTTGGGGAAAAGCGGCACATGCTCACAAAACATCAATCCATTATGAACAAAGTCATAAACAGAGTCAATGGAAACAAAGAGCTAGAATAAATCTTATGTGAGTATGTCCCTTGATCCAAAGACCACAAGGTCATGAGACTGATTATGGTGGCTACAAATACATTGTCACCCACAACTGACTGACAGAGCCTTCTCATAATAGATCTGGGGTACTATTTCCTTACTAAATGATGCCCAAATCAATACATCTTGAGTGATGTGGGTGTCCAAACACATCACACAGATTTAATCAAACCTAACAAAACACCCTCCCCTAGGAAACTGATGAACTACAGGACAGGAAGACAAAACTACCCCTTCAGGATTCTGTCCTGACACAGGACTTCTGGGATAACATTTTGCTAGATGGGCTGAGATTCTCAGACAGCAAACACCAGGTGAGTCACTATTGGGTTTTTCACTACTTGGGGGTTTTAGGGAAATGCTGAAATGCAAAAAGGAAGACCCTTTGGTCCCATGGCCTTCTATGGGAACACAGGAGATTCTATGAATGGATTCATTTGAATTGAAAAGAAGGAGGCTCTGCACCTGCTAGCTGAAGCATGAAGCAGTGGATGACCAACTGATAGTGCTGGCACTGGTGGCCTACACACTGGTACCGCAGATCATCCTGCCTGGTGACTGGAGTCTCATACCTGCTCTTTATGAGGCAGCTGCGGGAGAGGCTCAAGAACAAAGCGATTCCCCAGCAACAGACAAGCAGCAAAGTCACGGTACTGCCACTCCAGCTCAGCAAAACACAAACATCCATATCTTAACCTGCAAATGTGTCACAGCCAGGTAAGTCCATATAATCTGACAAGTATGGGTGGCAAAGAGATCTGTGTCATGAATAAAGAAAAACTAAAAGAATAAACGCTTCTATGGGTTCAGGAAAGTAAATCATTGAAATATTTACAGTCAACAGAGCAACAGAGACAGGAATGGCCACTGCTTCAAACTGTTCAAGTTGGTTGTCTGGAAGATCAGACAGATTCACAGTAAAACTTCTAAAGGAAGTATATAAATAAAGGTGATACTTACAGAGTCTAGAGACTGAATATGAATAATATGCATTCCAGAATAAGGGATAAAAAAAACCAGAAACAAATACATAGGAAAGTAATCAAAATTTTCCCAAGTTCAAATCAAAAAATGGCTTTAGGACTGGCCTTGTGGCATAGAAGGCATCTCATATGGGTGCTGGATTAAGATTGGGCTGTTCCACTTCAGATCCAGCTCCATGCTGATGTGCTTGGGAAAGCAAAGGAAGATGGCCCAACTCCTTGAGCCCCTGCACCCACATGGGCTCCTGGCTTCTGCCTGGCCCAGTCCCAGCTGTTACAGTCATTTGGGGAAAGAACCAGAGGATCGAAGTTTTCTCTCTGCGTGTCTCTCCTCCTCTCTCTGTAACGGTCCCTTTCAGATTTTTTTTTAAGACAGATTTATAACTTCAGATTAAAACAGCTTACGGTGTCCTGGGCAAAATAATAATAATAAAAAGACACATGCCAGGGAAGAGCCTAATGAAATCTATGAATCTCTGAACTCTAAGACTAAAAGTCTGTCCACTTCCAGAGAGAAAGAAGAGACTCCCTACAGAGATTAAATTAATCAAAATTACTCACTTTTGCAGTATGTAAAGGTAACATACAGTGAAACAACACTTAAATTGAGAATTGATCCATTTTGGAAGTGGGTATTTGGCTTGCTGGTTAAGGTATCCATGTACCATATCCTAGGGCCTGGGTTTAAGTCCCAACTCCAGCTCCTGACCCCAGTTTTCAGATAACACAGATCCCACCTTAAGAGGGGAGGCAGTGCTGTCGACTCAAGTGCCTGTCATCCACAGGGGAGAACAGCACTGAGGTCCCAGCTCCCAGTCATCCCTTGGGGAATGAACCCCAAGTAGGTGGGTTTCTCTCTGACTCTATCTTCCTACTTCCCAAATAAATAAATACATTTTTGAAAAATTTATGAATTTTGAGAAAGGAATCAGAATTCATATAATAGGATAAGCTTAATACTAGACTGAAATAGTAATGTCAAGAATTAGGAGCTGTAGGAGGTATTTATCAAAAGGATCTGAAAATAAACTACTCCTATGAGCTCAGTTTGAAATCTGGAGAAGTACAATGTCCTGGGATGAGAGAAACATACTTAACTTAGATACTGTACAAAGTCATAAGAGAGCAACAGAGGTTTTGACATAATGGTGAAGGAAACTATTAGCTTAACAAGGAACAACAGTTTTATTAATCAAGGAAGAAGAGCAGTGGAAGCAGATGAGTAAAATATTTAACTTTATTAAACCAAAAATGATAATGGAGTAAAAAGAGAAAAACCACAAAAGACAATGACTCACATAAGATGGTAAGTATGAGATCAAATATACAGGAATCATAAGAAACAAGAATAAACAGTTATAGCCAAACAAATGAAACATTAATAAAGCTGATTAATATAATAAAATTCAGTTTGACTACGTGAAAATTAGATGGCAAAGAATGGAAAGGAAATACAAGGGCAAAAAAAAAAAAAAAGTCTGGGAAAACACAATGAAACAGAGCAGAAGTAGTAACAATATCAGAATGGAATTTAAAGACCAAAACATCAACTGAATCAAAACCAAATATTGCGTGAAGTTGAAAATTAAAATTCATTAGAGGATATAATATTTGCACACTAAAATTACAGTGAAATACAAGTAGCAAAAACTTAGAAGAAAGCTTTTCTTTTTTCAAATTTGACAAAGTCAGTAGACAAGTAAGTGAGCAATAAAAAACTTGCCTTAATAGATGGATTTGCAATTTTACACTACTGAAACGGAGAATGTAAATTCTTCTCTTTCCAAGGAGCACTTATTAAGGGAACCAAAAAAACATAATAAGCATTCCATTATTTAATGAGGTTGATTGAACTGATCCCTGAGATTTCTAGCTGAATATTTTCTTCTACAGAGAAAAGGCAAATGTTTCTGTCTTTATATCGATGGCCTTTAAATAATATGGTTGATGATTTAGTACAAGATTTAAACAAAAAGGGGAGGGAATTAAATACTTTTTTAACTACAGAATTTGTCTCTGTCATGAAATTGACTACTGTAGAGGAAGAAATTTTAGCAGTTAGAACACTGCACTACAGTGTGGTCTGCTGTCGTGTATAGACAGCTGTGTGGCCCAGAACGGTAGCCACTAGCCACATGTGGCTTTCTATACTTCAACTTCAAATTACATAAAACACACATTTGGTTTCTAGGACCATTAGCCACATGTCAAGTGCTCAGGAGCCGCATGTGGTTAGTGGCTACAGGACTGGGCAGCATAAAGACATCCCCATCGTCCCAGAAAGTTCTCTCCACGTGCACTGCAGTAGCTGCCTTCCAACGCCACAGAGAAACAGAGAATCAAGCGGCGTCTGGCATCGAGGCGCTTGTTCTTTAAGGAGCTATGTTTGAAACGAGGTGGAAACTGATGCAAACACAATAAAATCCAAAGACGTTTCGGAGTTGGTTGGTGCATAAAAAAAATTTCAAGTTTTGGAGATAAGAAACTATTGTAATGATGACTTCTCTTATTATTATAATATACAACTAGCCACTTTATTTATGCAGTGCTTTATCCATAATTTTGCTTACTCTGTAAAATATCCATACTTGGCCAACACAATAGCTTTCCTTAACAGATGATGATAATATAGGCTTAGAGAGGTTAAATAAAATTTCCCAGTCAAGATGAGGCCTGAGAGAGGCAGAAAGTGAAGGACAAGTGCATGTGACACCACAATCCACAGTCCTCACCCCACACTCTGCTATCTCCCATTTGCACTGTTTATCAAGCATAAGGGGGTGCTAGTGGCAAGTGGCTCTGGGATTGATCAGCTTACTTCAGCTCTTGTCCTGACGTGAAACACTCATTTCTTACACTTTGATTCCTTCCCTTATTATAAGGCTGTGCCCCCTTTTATTCAGTGGATAAATGATTCTGCTTTATGAAATGCTTCGCTGGCCACTTTGAGATGCCGCCAACGAAAGGCACTACATCCCAGCTTGCGGATGTCCACCTAGCTTGAGACTCTCCACTGCTTTCAGGGTGCAACCCCGTTAGCCAGGGTAATGTGCTTTCAGCAGGATGGCCCTCGTGCTGCAGCACAGCCCACTCCAGAGAGTAAAGAGCCTTAGCTTGTGTTCCCTCCCTGGGTGGGCCATGAAGAAGTGTGCTTCAAAGCTGAAAGAAGTGGCAGTGGTGGTGCCTGGAGACAGACAATGTTGGCAAAGGGCCGAGGAAGCCATACACCCTACCTATAGCAGGTAAACTCAGTAAGGGTCAAGAAAACTGGCAGTGTTTGACAGGTGTCAGGCTCTGCTGCTAGCTTCATAAAGGTAACCCAGCCAGTCCTAAACAAGGGCACAGAAAAAGGTCTTTAGAACTAAAAAGTACCATTTAAATTTCAATTTTTTCAACAGTAACTTTTACATAGGAAAGACCCTTAGAAATCATTTGATCTGATCATGTGATTAGCAGATGGAATAAGACAGGAGACCAGGAAGGCTGTCGCGAAGCCAAAAATTCACTACAACAGCTTGGTCTCCTGTCTTATTCCACAGCACTCAACATAAAAGGGGATGGGAACCCTGCAACCGGTGGAACCTGGGGTGTCAAGGGGTCTTCATGACGAGCACCTGCACAGCTGAGACCCAGAAATATTGTCTAACTCACTCTCTCCCAAAACGTGGTCAACAGAATACTAGCTCCACAGAATATTGTGTCAAAAAAAGGAATCTGTGGTCAAATATACTAGAAACATTAGAGCTGAACACACACAGGATTTTTTTTCTTGAAAGTACATGACTTCCAGGAGCCCTTAATGTAATCGTGTGTGTTATAAACTGCCAAGAGGAGGCTGGAGAAGGCAGCCTTCAAAATTTATTTGCTCATAAAATATTTTTATTCAATAGCATTCCTGAAGACTACTGTGGGATGAACCACTCTCTGGCAAACACTTCTATAACTTTATCAGCATATGGGTCCCTCGTCGTATTTTCAAACGTAAGTGCCTGAAACAGATTTAATGCCATGGTATCTTTTGTGCAACTGGCTTCCTCCAGATGATATCACTACTACCATAAATGTCATGGAAAACTTCAGAAGCGTGTGACATAATAACAACTCCAAGTTCCTTAGTAGTTGCCAAACTATTGCCTAAACTGCTAATAGTACTGGAAATATTTATAAGTGATCAATGCTCAGAGGCTTTTCCATGTTTCTTTGCATTGTTATTCTATAAACTGAGGGTGACATCTATTCTTCAAGGACCAAAAAGCTTATGTCCCATAATTGGCAATGGAAAGCAGATGGTCCCATATTCTTGTGCAGGGTTTTATCAGCACTGCAAAGGAACAGTGACATGCCTGTATACATATAGTTAAACTCTAACACTACTATAAATATATCATGCAAATTCATATTTCTAATCACCAAACAACATGTTGAAATAGATACTATTGGGCTGGCATTGTGGCTCAGTGGGTTAAGTAGCTGCCTGTGATGCTAGCATCCCATATGAGCTTTGGATCAAGTCCTAGCTGCTCTACTTTGGATTCAGCCCCTGTTAACATACTGAGAAAGCAGCAGAAATATGGCCTAACTGCTTGCGCCCCTCCACATGGGAGACCTAGATGGATTACCAGGCTCCTGGCTTCAGTTGGGTCCAACCCTGGACACTTGTGTCATTTCAAGAGTGAACCAGCAGATGGAAGATCAGGCTCTCTCTCCCACTCTCCTCCATCCCCACCCTTCTGTAACTCTGCCTCTCAAATATACAAATAAATCTTTTAAGAAATAGATACCACCATTAACGCTCATTTTTGTGATGAGGAAACTCAAATGCAGTGAGATTAGATAACATGCCCAAGGTTACAAATGTAACAAGTCAGAGTATTACTCACAGTGACTGTCATTCTATGAGTCTGCTGTGTGTACTGCCTCCCAAACCCTTAAAGATTCCTGGTCTGGCTGAAAGGCCCATGAGAGCATTTCAGGCATGGAAAGCCAAGACACTGTGGCAAAAACTGTTCTACATGAAGGATCTTTGTGAGTGAAGACCCAAATGGACAGAAGTGGTCATCAAATAAGGATGCACCTTTCTCTAAAGGAAGGAAAGAAATTCCACTTTGCTGTGGCCTTGTCCAAATACTGACGCAGTGTGTGGACTCAAAAGGCTTCCATAGCCTAGGCAGCTCATTTCAAGAGCCTCGGGTGGTCACTGATGTCATACATAAGAGTGTTAGGATGTTAGCTGTTAAGATAACAACAAGAGTCACTGTGCATTAACTCCCATGCAGGACCTCTGTCCTCAATGAGTTATACTGAGAGTTAACCATAAAAGCACGGCCAGTGCCGCGGCTCACTAGGCTAATCCTCCACCTTGCGGCGCCGGCACACTGGGTTCTGGTCCCGGTGGGGCGCCGGATTCTGTCCCGGTTGCCCCTCTTCCAGGCCAGCTCTCTGCTGTGGCCAGGGAGTGCAGTGGAGAATGGCCCAGGTCCTTGGGCCCTGCACCCCATGGGAGACCAGGATAAGCACCTGGCTCCTGCCATCGGATCAGCGTGGTGCGCTGGCTGCAGCGCTGGCCGCGGCAGCCATTAGAGGGTGAACCAACGGCAAGGGAGGACCTTTCTCTCTCTCTCTCTCTCTCTCACTATCCACTCTGCCTGCCAAAAAAAAAAAAAAAAAAAAAAAAGCAGGTCTCAGTTTTTGTTTTTTTTTTTTGTTGTATGTATGTGTGTGTGCAAATTGCTGAAATCTTTACTTAGCATAGAGTTGGTCTTCTGTGTACAAAGTTAATCGAAAATGAATCTTGGGGCTGGCGCTGTGGCGCAATGGGTTAAAGCCCTGGTCTGAAGCGCCGGCATCCCATATGGGTGCCGGTTCTAGTCCTGGCTGCTCCTCTTCCCATCCAGCTCTCTGCTAAGGCCTGGGAAAGCAGTAGAAGATGGCCCAAGTCCTTGGGCCCCTGCACGCACGTGGGAAACTTGGAGGAAGCTCCTGGCTCCCGGCTTCAGATCAGCGCAGCTCTAGCTGTTGTGGCCATCTGGGGAGTGAACCAGCGGATGGAAGACCTCTCTCTCTGTCTCTACCTCTCTCTATAACTGTCTTTCAAATAAATAAATAAAATAAATCTTAAAAAAAAAGGAAAATAAATCTTAATGGAGAAAGGGACTGACAAGGGGAAAGGGAGAAGGAGGAGGGGTGGGAGTGTGGGTGGGAGGGCTAATACGGTGAGAAGAATAATTATATTCCTAAAGTTGTATTTATCAAATTTGTATTCCCTAAGAAATAAATTAAAATAAAAACAAATATAACAAGTGAGTGAACTAGGATAAAAGATCTCATAAAGATTCACAAAATTAGCTTTTCTGAATTTTTTAAAGGTACTAACGATGATGAAGCAAAGCATCCTGGTTTGCTCAACAGGTATTGAGATGCTCAAGCATCTAGAACATTACCAGGGTCATAAGGATTTTTTGGCTGGGTCTTTATACATGAGTACATGCAGAAGCACTTAGCAAAGTGACTAAGAGCACGCAGGGCTACAGGCAACTCTCGATCCACAACCGAATCCCAGTGTCACCAGCTACTTGCCCAGGGTCTTGAGTGAGTTACTTTGAAAATGAGTCAAAATATGAGTCTAAGAGAGCTTACAACAAATAATGCAGATGTGTGCAAAAACCTCAAGTGCAGAGCACAGCGCCTGGCTTTTAGGCTCTCCATCTGGTGGCTGTCATTATTGTGTCCATTAATAAATGAACATTTTAGAGCACTCTGTCGTTTACAAACCACTTCCCTACGTGTTACTTCATTGTCCTACTATCGTGACAATGCCAGATGAAGGACGAGAGGCAGAAAAGACGACTACATAAACCTCACTGAGGCTTTGATCCTCATAATTACGTATGGATACGGTTTTCTTGGATGTGAAAGCTGGAGAAACCACTTAAATGGATAGCAGGATTCTTCCAAGAAATAACACACTTCCTTACAGAGTTATTTTCTCTATTATCCAAGATCCATTTTTCCCAGAGATCTGTTTGGAATAAAAGCCAGGTTTCACAGCCTGAAAATTAATACTGTACAGCCAGAAACAAATTATTTTACAAAGAGAAATGCCAGACCCACATCATTTTTACTGAGGGGGAAAAAAACCCTCCCTTTTTACTTTGCCAGAAAGTGCAGTGGACAAATATAAAACACCACATTTATCCAGTTCTGTGGTCTGTGGAAGCGAGCGCCCCTTCGATTCACAACTCAGCCTTTCTGCTGGCAGCAGAAGAGCTGCCATCAGTTTGACTGGCCACGACATCACCTGGTTTTCAGATCATCTACCTGCAGCCTCTATCTCCTTCCCAGGAGACCATGCTGGGACCACTGAGGGCAGGCCTTGAGTCAGAAGGAGTTGTAGCACAGAATACAATGGGACCATCAGTGTCTGAGCTGCTGGGAGAGGCAGACCCTGACTGTCTGATGAACATTCAAGAATACCCAGCTAAATGTCCACACTTCCAAATTTCACACAGTCCAAATCTAGCAAAACTTCCCGGCATTCAACTCAAATTTTAAAATTTCCAACCAGATATTTGCTAGCTTGTATATAAATCTCTGCACTAAAAAAAATTAGATTGTAATTTTTTTTTTTTTTTGACAGGCAGAGTGGACAGTGAGAGAGAGACAGAAAGAAAGGTCTTCCTTTTCCGTTGGTTCACCCCATAATGGCCGCTGCGGCCAGTGTACCGTGCTGATCCCAAGCCAGGAGCCAGGTGCTTCCTCCTGGTCTCCCATGTGGGTGGCAGGGCCCAAGGACTTGGGCCATCCTCCACTGCACTCCCAGGCCACAGCAGAGAGCTGGACAGGAAGAGGAGTGACCGGGATAGAATCCGGCGCCCTGACCGGGACTAGAACCTGGTGTGCCGGCGACGCAAGGCGGAGGATTAGCCTAGTGAGCCACAGCGCTGGCCAGATTATAATTCTTACAATATTATATTGTCTATTTATCAATAAAGGAAATCACGCTTGAAAATTTCAAATTTCTATAAATCTACTCACAGATTTCTTAGGATCTCTTTGGGTGTATAAGGGTTGTGCCTCTCATGTTTTGACTCAGTAAGCAGAATTGGTCCTTCCCCAGTAACTATACAATGGTCATCTAACGTGTAGTCAGGAAATAGTAAACCCCATGCAGTATACTTTCTTTTTAAGGGCAAACTAATCTGTTCTTTACCCCAAAAATGCTCCACTTTAATTGCTGGAAAACTTGAATTGTTCAGAACCATCAAACTGTTCCAATATTTTTTTCAAGTTTCATTCTAAAGCTGGACTCCCAACAGAAATGGATTTACAGAGCTCATGAAAATCATGGTCAAAATATATGGTGAGCTAAATAGAGAAATCGTGGCTACATTTGGCTTGTCCTGTATCCAAACCTCCTTTCCCTGTGGGGGAAATTTCCATTGTGTGCATCCTGATGGGAGGACTTGGGCACAGATACACCATGGAGAGTCTGTTCCAGCAGTGAGGAGGCAGTGCTGGTAGCATAGGACCCGAGAGGGCACAACCAGCCAGGACCCGCGCCATGTTTTCTGCCGAGTGCTTTCCTACCTTCAAGCTTGCTTCTCCAGATCATCCACTGGTTCCTTGATCCACCCAATATCTTTCCATTATGTTCATTTTGTTATTATTTTTTAATTCAATGAGCCAGATTTGTTTTTTTATTTAGACCCTTAATGGAAATAAATGATACCCTAATTCATAATAGAAATTTTGAGTTAGGTTTAAACTAACGTAAATCATTTTCTCCATTTTCACACTTGTAGGTAGACAGTAGAGTTCACGGACAGCTACCATTCTGTTTGTGTGTATCTAAGTTCAGACTAGAATTTTAAAACACTGCTATATTAGTTATATTTTCTACCAGAATCCCAATTTTAAAATCGTTTCCATACCATTTGCAAATATGATTAAGAAATTTAAATGTGGTTTAACCCTTGCAAAGATATGCAGGCTTTAATAAAGACTCTTTGTGATCATCATCATGCATAAAACTAGTCTTATCTATGCTGTTTCTTAAAGGTATAAACAATGAGTTAGATAGGCTGCACTGACACAGGGCTGATATGAATAAAAACTACCTTATGAAAGATGACATCCAACAAGTCACAGAGAGAGCACCAACTAACTGAAAATGAGCGACAGCCTTTTGGAGGAAGACCTGGGGCTGGCTTACTTTTTAATTTCTTTTGGAAGTGGCCAACAATCAAAAAGCAATCTGTTACATTTGGGGCAGCAAACTCGAGAGAGCTTAAGAGTCTTCTCATTTTCAAGTTCTGAAATTTCACTGATTCTATGTTAAAATCTTAATGAAATAGTCAGGATTGGTGAGTCTGTGGGACACATCAAACATAATGACTGAATCTATAACAGTAAACCAAGCGCTGAAAAATGAGTTGCCTGGTGGGAAAAACATCAAGGAATTTTAATATGTCATAGGAATAGGTAGTTCCTAAAACATTTTAAGTGATAATAGCTGGAAAAATTTTCAAATATGTAGTAATTCTCTTCAAAACCATAATCCTCTTTATGCAGAAGACAAATGTGGTTGCCAGTAATGGCTATTTAACAGCATTTCAAACGTGCTGTTGTGTCTGACTTCAGTACTATGATGTAACATTTCCCACCACATGTGTAATGGAAGCCCATGATTGATTGGGCTGTCTACCCCACTCCCAAAGACTGAATTGTATACGGAATGGGCAAGGGACATGGATGCAATGTTGAATGTGCATGTTCATTCCATTGCTTTTAGATTTTCATAGAGCAACAGACAACTCTTTCTGCACTGTTCTATTATACCTACTTGAACCCATTTCTATCTTATTCATAGTCTTTGTTAATAAAAACATAGATGAGTATTTTTAAGTTACTACTACATCAGCATTAAATAGAAAAGGGATACTGAATCTTTTAACTTATCTAGAAATTGTATAGCTACTTGTAAGCAAAAATCCCGAGATAAGTAAATGAGAATTGGTTAAAGTTAAAATCTTCCAGGTAAGATATCTCATAACTATTACTTTAAATGCCAGCAACAGTCTAAGAGTAGATTAAACACACTGCAAATTCGTGACAGTAGTTACCTCTGACAAAGAAAGGGGCAGAGAAATGGAAAGACCATAGGGATTTTTATTTTATCTGCAAATTTGTACTCCTTTTAAAAGAGAGAGGGAAGAAGAAAGGGCAAGAACTGATCATACATATTTTTTTAACATTACTTTTCATTTAGATGGTATGCACATGAAAGATTTCTTACAATGTCCTTGGTTGTGTTCCAGATTTTTTAAATTATCCAAAGCATTATACTTGAAAAGATCACTTTCTTAATGAAGAACAGTATTTCTAAACAACTGAATGATCAGGGGGAATTCTTTCCTATGTTCCAGGACAAAGTTATCACGTAAGTATGGGATTTATCTGGAGGCATGTTT
The DNA here is from genome assembly GCF_051225735.1 of Oryctolagus cuniculus. NCBI lineage: Eukaryota > Metazoa > Chordata > Mammalia > Lagomorpha > Leporidae > Oryctolagus > Oryctolagus cuniculus. The sequence goes on from NC_142872.1 coordinate 18,855,562, forward strand.
CAGTGTCTAACTGCAGGAGAGCAGCCATCTCAATAAGGCCCATATATAAAGATAACTTTATGTTCAGAATACTGTGTTATCTGCCCTATATTCATTCACCCTACAACTTGAATTCTTAGACCCTCCTGGGGCTACCAGAGACAAGTAAAATCATAAAAGAAACACAACACTAGCTCTTATAAACCCAATACAAAATGAAAGACCTCTGAAGAAAAATAAGTACATGGTGACCTGTTATTCCACACACTGCACCACACTGTAAATGCAACACAATACACAAAGTTTTCACAATCTAAAAATAAGCCCCCAGGCAACAAATGAAAATATCAAAGTAAATGATCAATAATTAGAAAAACATTTCCACACTTATTACTTCCATTTCTAACAAAAGACAGAAACATACTGAAAACAAGGAGTCTCCTACCCAATGTTTAATTGTATAAAAACTTGTTCATTCCATTTCCACTATTATCCTGTTGGGTTTTTAAAACACTCACCTCTCTCCTACCTCAGGGTGTTTTCCTCTGCAGTCTCCTTTCCCAAGAACTTATTCCTCCAACTGCTGAAACAGCTAGTTCCCTCTCACCCTTCAGGCCTGCACAATGCATTACTTTCCTCTTTTCAGGTGCATGGAAAAATGAACATTCTATCCTCCTTAAAACCAGGTCTAACTAGCTGAGTAGCTTTCGAAGGCCACTTTGAGAATAGAAGTGTCCCCATATCCCTGTTGTCTGTGTCTGCAACAAGGGAGCCAAGTGCTGAGATGGGGTGTCCCTCACCCCGAGTTCCCTGAGTAACAAGGATGCTCAAAGCTCTGCGCCAACTTATACTGGACACTTGGCTATATGAGTACTTGAAAAAGTTTATGGAGGTGGGAAGTAAAAGGTAAGCTTACTTTGGTGCAAAAGAATTTGAAATATGTGTATAGTGGGATTTTTTTTTTAAATACACATTTTTCCATGAACTATTGAAGACCCTCTCACATAGGGAGAGCCAAAATGGACTTCTGCTCATTAAGTACACAAACCACTAAGATTTTTGTGGTTGGTTGTTGCAGCACCAAAAACTACATCTTCCTGACTGATGCAAGTTCTCTAAATGGCATCTCTTCAGAGTGGAATTTCTTACTCAGTCATTTGAGATCCCTTTAATCCATTATCTCAAAAATTTTTTTATTTCCCTAAGAACACTTACCATAATAATTTATTTTCAAAATGTATTTGTTTAAAGATTTTCCAAACAGACTGGAAGCATTACACACAAAGGCTTGTACACATCCTGCCACAGTGGTCATCCTGGTACTCAGCACAATGACCAGGGATGACAGCTTCTGAAGAGATACGTGCTGAATCAATGACTCACTTTATTTAATGTTAACTATTTTATAAATTTCGATACGTGGTAACAAAGTCAACAAGAAATTCCAGTAACAACAATGTTAAAAGGCATAATTACTTCTCTCAACACATGTAAAAATTTCAAATGTGAACACTCATACAAAATATAAAGTATGTATTTTATATCAAGGATATAACCACTTCAAGTGAGAGATTGTTAGAAGCTATTTTTTGATTTATCATAAAAAATAATTTTAGATAAACTCAGACACAGTTCATGTAAGCAGAGTGCAGACTCAAAGTTACCCAACATATAAAAAGTCTTGGGAGTTATAAAACAACATTTTATTGAAGTTATAAAGAGCACATCCACTAAGCTAGGGTCCTTACTTTCCCGCTGGCAATTTAATAAATGTCTCAGTCATATTTACGACCATTTCATTTCCACACATCTTTTGTTGCCAGGATAAAACCTTACGAGTTCATGCTTCAGTAAACCCAGACTCAAGACTATTACAAAAATGAAATTTTACATTGGCATCCACTGAAGCCCTAAATCTTCTGGTTCAACTGCCAGGGCGTAAGGGACGGAGGCCTGCTTGTACGAACAGACTTTGTCAGCCACTACGCTTCTGCCAGTGACCATATATCAACCTCAGATTGCCATTGAGTGTTCTCTTCTACATGCTTTTAGTCTCTTATTTTCAAATCCTTTCTTTTAAAACATTTTCTTTTTTATCCTACTTGGAAAATCTTAATATATTCTAGCAATATATACCTCTATCTCAGTAAAGTTAAAAAACCTGGTTCTCTGGGAACCATGTTTGCATGTATGTCATAAATGCATGAATAAGAAATACGAAAATTATTTTTTAAAGAAAAAGAATTATGATTCTCTATCACCATAAAAATATTAGCAACCAAATACAAAGTATATCTCAAGAGAACTTTAAAAACCTCATGGAAAAACAGAATTTTTATTTTGGTAGAAAAAATTTTGAAATCTATGCATAGATTATTCATAACATATATTTTTCATTAAATCTTTGAAGAACTGGTATATGCATGGTTTTCAAAACTTTTGCACCAAAATAAACATATATTTCAATTCTATTTCCCCATATTTTTTTTAATACCCTTGTATGTTATGGGCAGTGCCCTGTTTTGTGAAAAATAATTCACTCCTGGCTGGTGCTGTGGCGCAGCAGGTTCAGCCATCCCCTGAAACACTGGCATCCTATTTGGGCACTCCACCCATATGGACCAATCCCAGTTGCTCCACTTCTGATGTAGCTTCCTGCTAATGCACCTGGGAAAGCTGTGGAAGATGGCCCAAAGGAAAGCAGGTGAAAGAATCAGATGGAGTTCCAGGTTCCTGGCTTCAGCCAAGGCCACTGTGACCATTTGTTGAGTGAAGGAGAGGATGGAAAATTTTTCCCTCTCTTTCTTAATTTGCTTTTCAAATAAAATAAATCTCAAAAGCCTCACTCCTCACGATGAAGGAGATATAATTAGGATACTCAGGTGACGCGTAAGTAAACAGAGGTACTCACAGACTGGGTACTACACCCACAACAGTGTGGCAGCTTTGTAAAGCATGTGTGTGTGTACACAAGTAGTTAGTGATGATAACGTCTGACCAGGAAAACAGTTTGGCACAGCAGTATAATAGAAAGAGTGCAGACTTTGGAGTCAGAAGGATCTGGGTTTCAACTGTAGAGCCATCATTTACTAGCTGCCTGGGATTAATTTACTGAAATAATTCACTCTAACAGCCTCAATATAGTAAATGCTCATTCAAAGAGCTATTTAACAGACCATAATTTGACAAGACTTCAACAAATTTCTACTAATGGTCAGTGTTTTCCAAGTGTTACACATTAAGTGTGCACTACGTTTATAATTACAAAAAACATAAAGCACATAAAGCAAACAAAAAGTGATTTTAGTATGTTGACAACTTGAGTTTAACTGACCAAGTTCCTAGCAAGTCTATTTCAACAGCTGTTAACCATATTGATAGTGACACGGGCTTGTAGAAAGAACAAAGTACTGGTCAAGAGAGCTTCCACTGGGGTTTCTGTTGAAGACAAAATCCAGACTGCTGGGAAATCAGGGAAGCCACATCAAATGCCTAATGAATAAAGGTAAGGAAATGATAGAAAACTCCAACCCATTTTCAAAATTTCACAATTTATTCTCTTAAATGGAAATTGGAAAACAAGTTTACTTTTTTATAACTGAGAATGCTTTGTGTATATTTACTGGGGACACACACTAATTTCTAAGTCTATGCAGTTACAACCATACTTTTCTAATAAAAAAATTTATTTTGAACATGAAAAATATTGAATATCAATCACAGTATCCAGCACACTATACATGTTCAGCTAATAATAAATAACTGTTGAAAGCCTTTGTTCACTCCTAACATTAGCAACACAAACATGAACAAGTATCAAAATTTCAACTTCACTGATGAGCGGCTTCCATGAAAAACAGGCAGACTGCTCATCAATCTCTTAACCAGCAGTAAAACAGAAATCCTGGAATGCACTTTTTTCTTCCAAGCACAGAATGCTCCTGAGTTTTTATTTTTTATTTATTTATTTTTATTTATTTTTTATTTGACAGGTAGAGTTAGACAGCGAGAGAGAGAGACAGAGAGAAAGGTCTTCCTTCTGTTGGTTCACCCCTCAAATGGCCGCTACGGCCGGAGCTATGCCAATCCGAAGCCAGGAGCCAGGTGCTTCTTTCTGGTCTCCCATGCGGGTACAGGGCCCAAGCACTTGGGCCATCCTCCACTGCCTTCCCGGGCCACAGCAGAGAGCTGGACTGGAAGAGGAGCAACCAGGACTAGAACCCGGTGCCTATATGGGATGCTGGTGCCGCAGGTGGAGGATTAACCTAGTGCACCACGGCGCCGGCCCCCTGAGTTTTAATTTGATGTATTTCCATAATTGCTACCTGACCTAACTGTTTAACTTATAAGGATAACACCATAGGTTCAGAGGAAAACTATAACATGAGGTGAACAGAGATCTTCATGGTATAGTCTCTGAGTTAATTAAGAACACGAGGACAAGATTCATTTTCAAAAAGACAGAAAGACTTCTGTTTTCAGTTACAATTAACAAAAAGAACATTCAGTCTGTACTAGTTTTAAAGCTGACTTTTAAAAGTTTGAATAACCTTTGCAAAGGACAACTCACTTCCTTTTCAAAGTATAATTGGAATTTTCTTGATAAGACATTTCAATTCTCTGTAATGCAATCAAATGTTCTGAGAACACTGTAAACTATTTTCTAGGCAGAGAGACTTCGAGATTCTGCAATTTCTGAGAACAAAAGCAGGTTCCTTGCAAAACCACCGCTGGCACGCAAACTCACAGGATCATGTATTAACAGAGCTCAGGGATTCATCCTGCTTTGTCCACATGGGAAGTGGAATGGATGAAGACCACAAGAGCTAACACATTATCAAGGCTACCAAAGCCCAGTACAGGCCAAAAGTCTTGCTGCTTTGGCACAATGCTGTCATTATTTGATAAGACAATCTATCTTACTTTGAATAGCATTAGATTTATTTCTTATATGGGCAGCACAAAGCCCAAACCAGAATATCCTAGTGTGAAGAATATGCAGAAAAATTTAACAACAAAAGCAATAAACAAAAACCAGCCCATCTTCATGAATAAAGGCAAATTGTCAATTTTAAAGGTGAAAAATCAATCTCTAAATCATAGGCATTTTTTCCTCAAGCAAAATCAATATTATTTAAATATTTGTAATCTATTGAGAGAATAACAGGTTTTTAAAACATTTCTGTGCTATTCTCTGTTACAACTCTTTCTAATAATCAGTATGGTTTTATTTATGATTCTGACATACTGCTTATAAATTCTATTACTATAATTTGAATTCTAAAAGCAATGGAAGGTGTGGAGATTCATGGTTAAATGACAAATTTTTGCTCTCATTTTGTTCAAGTCATAAATGCTCAGCTTAAACTGCCATTATTTTGTGAAAATACTGATAATCCACATTTATATTTCTCTTCTCTCCGAACTCTTTTTCTTGAGCATAGAACATAGTTTACCACCTATTATGGACTCTCTCATTACAAAGGGTAAACTCTTTCTACTCAGAATCAAGAATCATTCTCACCTCCAATACCCAATAGTTAGTCCTAAAAGTCAAGAAAAATGAGCCATATAGGTAATAAATATGATCAAAGGCACCTCTGAAGGACAGTGTATCTGTCTTACACTAAGAAGCTGCCACACAGCTATTATGGAACTGTGTTCAAGAGGTCAGTGACCTTTGGACCATATTTAATAAATGGGATTAAATTTTGCTGAAGTACATCAGTATTTCTCTATCAGAATAAGGGAGAAAGCTGGTAGATTTGATGGACTTTTATTTGGAACTAAAGGTGTAAAAAAAATTCAACAACCAGTACAAAATCATACAATTGAAAAAGAATGCAAAAATATGCAACACAAGTGAATTTACAGGAGACAAACATTTTTAGGTGAGCACTCCAGGACACTCCTCATGGGTAGAGCTGGGTAGAGATCTGAGGATATAAAGACCAATCATGTGCGATGGCTCTAATGGGCTCACAACTGTTCAGGCAAATTTACTAAGAATGACGGTCTACACAGTAAGGGCAGGGAGAGAGAACAGAAAAGGGGATTCACTTTGACTCCTTGGCGGGCGGCAGTCATGACAGCTACTGAGGTAAATCCAGCAGAGACCATCATGGGCAAAAGCACAGGGTGAGGATGGAGGACACACTTGGAAGAAGATAATCAGTTTGCTGTGGGCAGAGTGGGGCACTGTTGGAATGCAGACACTGAGGAAATCTCCACAATGAAGGAGAAAGGCTAACAATGCGATGAACTACCAGCAGTTTTCACCCAGCCAGACCTGAATCTTCTTGGTACAAAAATGTTTCAGGGAAGCGGATCAGCCCTGGGCTCTGATGGCTGCACCCATGACACCCAGTCTGTGAGCTTCTGTTACATAAAGAATCTGTAGTGTGCCAAGGGACTGCATCTGGGTTCTGACCTTGCTGGAAAGCAACGGTGAGTGTAAACACACATTCTAAGATTCCAGTGTTGAGTGGGTTTTTAACCGAGATTTTATTCAACCTTTTGTAAAAGGAAAATCGCACTTTTGTGGTTCTTAAGGGAAAATAAGACCTGTGGAGATTATAAATTCCTGTGCATTCTCATTAACGCTGTTAGAGTAGGATATCATGAATGGAGGGATGACAACTACTGTTTGAAACTAAAATGGATTCTAGGTAGGACTGGTAGAAACAATTTCATCTCTGCCATCTTAAAATACTTTTCATTCGAAGTAAGAGCTTAGCATTTACACAGTAAATCAGTGATGATGCTTCGAGATGCCTAGCTCACCCTGCGTTTGCTTCTGACCCTGTCACGTGTGTGTTCCCAAACAATTACTGGCTCGCTTTCTTTCTCTTCCTTTCTTCCTTCTTTCCTTTCTTCCTTCCTTCCTTCTTCCCCTCCCCTCCCTTCCCTTCCTTTCCTTCTCTCTTTCTCTCTCCCCCTTTCTCTCTTTCTTCTTTCTTTCCTTTCTCTCTTTCTAAGATTTTATTTATTTATTTGAGAGGTAGAGTTACAGGCAGTGAGATGGACAGAGAGGTCTTCATCTGTTGGTTCACTGCCTAAATGGCTGCAACAGCTGGATCTGAGCTGATCCGAAACCACAAGTCAGGATCTTCTTCTGGGTCTCCCATGTGGATGCAGGGGCCCAAGCACTTGGCCCATCTTCTACTGCTTCCCCAGGCCACAGCAGAGAGCTGGATCAGAAGTGGAGCAGCTGGGACTAGAACTGGTGCCTATATAAATAAGCTCTCATGATCAAGATGATTATGACAGAGACACTGCCTGGGGAAAACTGAATGATACACATCCTAAATGGCCCAGCAATGGTTTTAAATAGAGAAAGAAAAATAAAGAAAGTGCTATAAATGTTATCAATTTTGTATTCAATCTCAGCATTTAGGTGAGGAAGATTAAGTATTTCTTGCTTAGAAACAGGAAACAAACAGAAACATTGGGGCCAGCATGGTGGCATAGTGGGTAAAGCTACCATCTTAGGTACCAGCATCTCATACGGACGCTAGTTTGAGTCCCGGCTGCTCCTATTCCTATCCAGCTCTCTGCTATGGCCTGGGAAAGCAGTGGAAGATGGCTCCAGTCCTTGGGCCCCTGCACCCACATGGGAGACCAGAAGAAGCTCCTGGCTCCTGGCTTCAGATTGGCGCAGCTCCAGCCATTGTGGCCAATTAGGGAGTGAACCAGTGGATGGAGGACCTCTCTCTCTCTTTCGCTGCCTCTCTGTAACTCTGCCTTTCAAATAAATAGATAAATCTTAAAAAAAATAAAAAAGAAAAGAAAACTAAATATTGAAAGCATAAATTTTTGTAAAGAGAATTCAGAGAAAGAAAATGACCGCATAAGAACTCTGCTAAACTAGTCCCCAGTGAAATAACCATACATGTTATGGACATATTTCAAATGCAGAATCACCTAGTCAAGAAAATCTATTTTTTATATACATATATATATATATAAATATTTTTTTTTGACAGGCAGAGTGGACAGTGAGAGAGAGAGACAGAGAGAAAGGTCTTCCTTTTGCTGTTGGTTCACCCTCCAATGGCCGCCGCGGCCGGCGCACTGCGCTGATCCAAAGGCAGGAGCCAGGTGCTTCTCCTGGTCTCCCATGGGGTGCAGGGCCCAAGCACCTGGGCCATCCTCCACTGCACTCCCTGGCCACAGCAGAGAGCTGGCCTGGAAAATCTATTATATCTTAGCGAGAAGAGAGGGTCTGCGTCAGCAGAACCACGCGCACTTCCTCCCTCCTCACTCAGCTCACTATGACAGGAGCTCCAATCTGTAAGAGCACTGCAAAGACAGTGATGCTCCCTCTCAGTCAAGGGAGGGCAAACAACCTCAGGCTACAGAGCCGGAATTCAAGGATGGAGCAGCTGTCAAGGCAGGGACCCCTTTTCTCCTCCAGTGCCACCCGTGCTGTAGAGGCTCCACCCCGGGTACAGCATGCCAAGAATAATGGGATCCTGACTGCAACTGCATCATCATGATGCTAAGTTCATGTGTCATGCCAGGACAGACGAGCTAAGACAACAAGAGGAGATCAGCTTCACCCTGCACCTTACTCTTAAAGCACAGGTGTCACTCCAACACAGCCAACTGGCCACACATGCAATCCAGAGCAGTGGCTCTGAGGTTCATCCCAGAGACAGGCAGGCCATAAAAACAGAGAGCTCTGGGGGATGGAGCTGTGGCGTAGCGGGTAATGCCACCACCTGCAGTGCCAGCATCCCATGTGAGTGCCAGTTTAGGTCTTGGCTGCTCTACTTCTGATCCAGCTCTTTGCTATGGCCTAGGAAAGCAGTAGAAGATGGCCCAAGTCCTTGGGCCCCTGAACCTGCGAGGGAGACCTGGAGGAAGCGCTTGGCTCCTGGCTTCAGACTGGTGCAGCTCCGGCTGTTGCGGCCATCTGGGAATTGAACCAGTGGATGGAAGACCTTTCTCTCTTTCTCTCTGTGTAACTTTGACTTTTGAGTAAATAAATCTTAAAAAAAAAAAAAAAAAAATGAACAGAGAGCTCTGAAACACTCACCTAAGGAAATGACTTTATGTGAAATAGACAAAGTAGGGATGTTCAACAGGGCTGCACTGTGGTGTAGCAGGAAAAGCTGCTGCCTGCAGCACCGGCATCCTATATGGAAGCCTGTTCCTGTCCTGGCTGCTCTACTTCCAATCCAGCTCCTTTGCTAATGGCCAGGGAAAGCAGCGAAGGATGGCCCAAGCACTAAGGCCTCTGCACCCTCATTGGAGATCTGAAGGAAGCTCCTGGCTCCTGGTTGATGGGCCCAGCTCTGGCCATTATGGCCATCTGAGGAGTGAACCAGTGGATGGAAGATTCTCTCTCTCTCTCTACCTCTGCCTTTCAAATAAAGAATTTTTTTTTTTTTTAAAAAGTAGGTATGTTCAAACCTTGAAAGTATTCAAAAAATTCTCCTGCAAAGAAGTCTGATTTTAATTGGATCAAACTACTGAGCCATTTACATTACAAGACATTATTTTAAAAAGCAATAAAGTGGCCGGCACCGCAGCTCAATAGGCTAATCCTAAGCCTGCGGCACCAGCACACCGGGTTCTAGTCCTGGTCGGGGTGCCGGATTCTGTCCCAGTTGCCCCTCTTCCAGGCCAGCTCTCTGCTGTGGCCCAGGAGTGCAGTGGAGGACGGCCCGAGTTCTTGGGCCCTGCACCCCATGGGAGACCAGGAGAAGCACCTGGCTCCTGCCGGATCAGCGCGGTGCACTGGCCACAGCATGCCGGCCACAGTGGCCATTGGAGGGTGAACCAACAGCAAAAGGAAGACCTTTCTCCCTGTCTCTCTCTCTCACTGTCCACTCTGTCTGTAAAAAAAAAAAAAAAAAAAAAGGCAATAAAGCAATTATCAGCCAATTAGTAAAACCTAACAGATCTGTTACACCAATAGAACCACACAGCTTAACAAAGAAATCAAGAAAAGTCTGGAGGGCCCTACTAAAAGCACTGTCAGCCCAGGGTGGCTCTGAACAAATGGTAGACCAATGCCCGCTGAGGATCAACATGAGAAGTTTATGATAAATTTTGCTCTAAAGACAAAAAATGCCAGCCAGGTCAACACACAAATAAGTAAACAACAGTACCAAGTCCCTCAGGATAGTACTGAGTTGTTACAGTATAGTATATAAGATGTAGTCTTTATGAAGTTAAAGGGTAGCTAAAGAAACATGAAAATCAAAGTACACAGGAAAAGCGGGCCTTAAAAATCACCTGAAAATGCATCCAGAAGATTTATTTAACAAACTTCAAAGCAGCAATTATGAATGTGTTCCCAAACTTCAAGAAATCATGCTGCGAAAGCAAATTATGATGACAATGTCTAATCAAGGCCAGAAAATTATCAACAAGACAGAAATAATAGAGAAGAATCAAGTGCAAGTCTTGGAGTTAGAAAATATAGTAACTGAAATGAAAAATTCACTGGAAGAGATTCAATATACATCTGAACCAGCAAAACAAAGAATTAGTGAGCTTTCTGATAATACATGAATATAGATTAAGTCATCTCCTGGAATGGCAGAGAAAAGGAAAAACAATGGAGAAAACTGAACAGAATCTTAAAGACATGTGGGACACAGGAAGACTTGAGCTACAAACATCAGGAGTGAACAGGTAGGAAATAAGTAAAACTATCTCTATTTATAGATAACCAGATCATACATATCATAAATACACAGATACACATACACATATAATTCTAAATTCTCCATTAAAAACTAATTGAACTAATTAACCCATTCAGCAAGGATGCAGGATACAATTTTAATACACACAAAAAGAATCAATTGTATTTCTCTACATCAGCAGTGAAAAATTAAAAAATAAAATTTTAAAAAAGTCATTTAAAATAGCAAAGAATAAAATAGTAAAGAATAAGTCTGACAAAAGAATAGAAAACATATATGTGTCAATGTACAAATGCTGTTGAAAGAATTTTAGAAGAATATAAACAAAAGGGGAGATGTTCCATGAAATAAACAGAAAAAAGACAAACTAAACACCCACTTAAGACTATGAGATATGTTTACTTAAATGTCCTCAACAGCTGAGAGCAAGGCAGGGAAGGATCCTTGCTTTGACTGATGCAGATTGTCAGCTCGGGCTCAGGACTTCAACACCTCGACTAGCACACATCAGCCTTCGGAAACCTCAACAAATGACACATGTACACGTGCACGGATGAGAATACTCGAGAAATCACAGATCCTCAAATATTTGTCTGCCAAATTTCCTTTAATTCCAAAAGAATGAGAAATCAAGAGGTAGGGGCACACATGTTCCACTTAAAACTTCTGCACAGTAGTTAAGTAAGTACTATGTTTAAGTTTTTGATTCAGTGTCAACCTAACAAGCATAAGATGGCCTGAACCAGCCAAAACCAGTATGTAGAGGGAAAATGGTACATTTTCGGGGTGAGGCTGATTGACAGCACAATCATCTAGACTTCTAGGTTTGTTATGACAAACCTCTGGCAATAAAGTGTCTAAAGTCCACTGTTGTCTAGATCCTTTGTGTGGTGATAATTAAAATAATTAAGACAAAATCTCCCAGTAGCAAGGGGATATCACTGTGGCATAGCAGATAAAGCCACCTCATGCAGTGCTGGCATCCCAAATGGGCACTGGTTTGAGGCCTGGCTGCTCTACTTCCAAACCAGCTCCCTGCTAACGTGCCTGGGAAAGCAGCAGCAGATGGTTCAAGTCCTGGGGTTCCAGCACCCACGTGGGAGACATGGAAGAAGCTCCAGGCTCCTGGCTTTGGACTAGCCCAGCTCTGGCTGTTGCAACTATTTGGGGAGTGAACCAGAGGATGCAAGATAACCTCTGTGTGCCTTTGCCTCTCCATAATTCTGCCTTTCAAATAAATAAATAAATAAATCTTTAAAAAACAACTCCCAGTAGCTTTCAACTGAATGACTGGGTGAGAGTGTTTCATAATTTTAGTATTTAAACAACCAAAAACCATTATTAGACATCTGTATCACACAGTTCACTGAATTCTATTTATGTATCAGAGTACGGTGTGTGAAATCAGTCCCAGTTTAGAAACTGTGACCCTCAGTACAGTCTTTGACTCAAGCACTCTTCGGATGCCAGGAAAAGCACAAGCAAAGGGAAGAGGAAAGCCTGCTCCCGTGCCCTGAGAACTACTGCGCAAAGTCTCAGGGAGCAGGAGATGTGGGGCTACAGAAGCTCGGAGCACAGCTGGCATGCTGGCGCCCTCACAGCAATGCCTGTGGCAGTGCCCTCTGCCTCCTCAGGGGACTCTAGGAAGAGGTTGCTCCCCAAAGCCAACCTGGGAGTTACTGGAACATCCGGCTAGGGACTTTTTTAGGATCCAGTATTCTCCCAGCACAAGACTCCTCAAACACCTCAACACAGAATCCTGGATTTCATCAGTGAAGGGGATGCTTTCCACAGCGACTTCCTCAACGCACCATCTCGTTCCTTTGTCTCTTTCTCAGATCTTTGATCTTGCGTGGTTCTACTCCAGGTTGTTTCCTCAAGTGCCCTGTGCCTGATAAAAAGATGCCTGGTATTCTCCAGGGCCAGCCAAACATCTAGACTGCTGACCAAGCAGCTGTTCGGACACCACCTGCTTCACAAATCTTTCCTGACTTAATTACAACGAGTTCACGTTCCCCTGGCCTCACTCACAAGCAGGAAAACAAACTACACTTTGTTTTTCAAGTTATTTTATAATCATATTCACTATAGAACTATATTTTTCAGAATCATGAACAGGAAATGATTTTGTAGCAACAAATGAACACTTCTGAATGGCCAAATTCTTCTAAAATAGAAAATATAACACAGTAATATGAAAAACTAAAGTCTGTAATTACCTCACTGTCATCTACCCACTATAATCTCACTATCATCTGCCACTCTATAATGTAATCATTGGATGAGATTAACAAGATATAGTATCCAAAATTTGCTACAAACAAGTGGGATTTTACTTTAAAAAGACCAAATAAAATTTGCTACTTTTAAAATATGGTGTTAGTAGTATATTTTGGTCATTTCTTGGCCACATCGTAACAAAACCAAGACATTATAAACACCACTGGCTGAATTTTGGCCCTGCAGAATGCATGCACTTCTTACTGAGGTCACTGGGAATTAAAACTATGAGATATGGAGAAAACATTAAGAAAAAGTTGATTCTTTCCAAATCCAATTTCGCCACATCAGAAGGAGGCAAAATCTATCAAAATAACAGAAATTTAAAACACTATAAATCTGTTCAAAATAATCTAGTAGTAAATTTTATACAGAGTGACTTCATTTTGGGCTCTACTCAATGTGAAAATTGAATTACTCGATAAAATCTTGGAGATACTTTAACAGATGATTCCTTAAGCTTGTCTAATTACAGAAATATCCTGGAGTGTTTTGGAAGGACCTCATGCTAGATCAGTGTTTCACAAACTTTACAGTGGAATTACCTAGGAGTCTCTAAAAAATGCTGATATCCCGACATGTGTCCCACTGTCCACAGACCTTACATAACTGGTCTGGGATTAAGCTTGAATGCTAGGATTTCCAAAAGCTTCCTAGTGATAATCATATGCACCCATAATGGAAAATCAGCACATTCACAACACTGAATCTGAACCTCTAGGGCATAGGCACAGAAATGGGTATTTCTGACAAAGGTGGCTAGGTGACTTATAAACCTATAGAGATATACATTACATTTCAGAAGGATTTCATCCATTTGTGTTAACATGTAATAAATGCATGTAATTATGGGGTACAGTGTGATGCTTTAAGACATTTTTAAAACCAACTGGGTAAACACTGATCTAATTCAATGTCCTAGCTTTTCAAAACAGAAATTACTTATGAATGGACTTGCTCAAGGACACAATCTGTTAAATTCTAATTAAAGTCTGTACTGTGACATTCGTACATTAATTCTTTTTTTTTAGAAGAAAATAATCTTGTTCAAGATTTGGAATGTGCCTTGTATACACTATTTCTAAATCAGATGAAGATACTCACAAACATGTGGCTTTGCACACATGGAAGAAGCTGGCATGCGTTAAACCGTGACATTATGTATGGACATGGGAAACACAGCCTTGGATCCACAGAAGATGAGAAACTCATAAAATTAGTGTTTCTTGGTTCAACTATGTGCATATAATAAATTGCCACAATTAGCGCCCATGCTGTGCTGCAGCGAGTTAAGCTGCTGCCTGTGATGCAGGTATCCGATATGAGCACTGGGTTGTGTCTTGGCTGCTCCTCTTCTGATGGAGCTTCCTGCTAATGTGCCTGGGAAAGCACAGAAAGTGCCTGGGTCCCTAACATCCATAAGGGAGACTGTGATGGAGTTGCAGGCCCCTGGCTTCTGCATGGTCCAACTCTGCCACTGTGGCCATTTGAAGCGTGAACCAGTGGAAGATCTCTCTGTCTGCCTCTCTGCGTTTCCAACAAACAATAAATCTTTAAAAAAAAATTGCCACAATCTTAAGTTGCAAGTGTCAACTGCATTATGAAAACTGCACCATCTTCTATCAGAAGCCCACACTCGACTTTCTGTGTGACTTTCACACATGGTCTCATCTTCCTGGACAACACAGCAGGTTGAAACATTTCATTACAATCTCCCTTACCCGCAGCTAAAACAAACAATAGTCACAGTTAACGATAAAACTTACAGTCAGCACATAAAGGAAATGGCCAGAACCTCTGCCACGATATTTTTAAAACGACACCAAGCAATGAACCTGAGAGAGAACCACAACCCTTCTTCCTTCAAATGACAGAGGGAGGGGATGAGAATGACTAGTCCAAGTCCAGAGAAGTCTCACAAGCCCTCCCTGGGGAGCTGAGTATGATGAGGACAGCCACTCAGGGAAAATCTGTAGGGGCCGAAGTCTCCACTCCCCAACATAGAAACCCAAAAAGGCCCAGCCACTGAGAATCCCTCCCACACTGGAGAAAATCGGTGATGACAGAATCATCCTCACCGCGCAGGGTCAGTTAACCTCAGCATTCCACAGGAGAGGACTGACACAGAACAGAAGGAGAGAAGACTCTCAGGGAGCAGGAGGCGGGGCCAAAGCCCCTCAAAATCACTAATGGGGGGGGTACAGGAGGGAAAGTAACGCCAGGCGCGGCTCTCTGGAAGCACTGCTGATGTGCAGGCATCACCCACATTTCAGGGCCACTCTGCAACAGAACACCCCATGGTGAGGTGGGGTGATCCTGGCTCAAAGACAGACAACGCAGAGCTCAGCTCCTCGCAGCAAAGCTGCCCTAATGCCAGCTGACGGCTTCCCTTCGCTTCATGGGCCCAGAACACAAAGCACCTGAAATACCTGGTTCTCCAACAGCAGCCACTCAGGAGATTTGGCAAGAGAGAATAGGAAAACTGATCTACATGAAAGTCCTTCAGATAGGAGGACACGTCAAAAAGTTGTTGGAAAATACAGAATTCTAAGACAAGGTTACTTCAGTACCAAAAATTTTGACATCTATACATAGGGTCTTTGTAACGTTCATGGAAGACACATATTATGAAAAACTGCCTATCTTTAACTTTCTCTGCACTAGGAAACTTATCTTTGCAATCAGTTTTTCAACAAGCATTTTTTTTATTGCTCTAATTCACAGAAGCTCTAGATACAGCTACCCAATTTAAGCAAGCAGAAAATTAAAAGGAGGGGGCAGAGGAAGTACATAACATGTTGTAACTGGCCAGTTTTATTTTTTAAGCATAAAACAGATTAAGAAAACAAAAATACTGTATTATGGGAAAAAAGCACAATCAGTAAATAAAAGAAAATTTATGCACTGTTTCATTACATTACAGAATATATGCTAAAAACTACCTAAGAAAATGAATTTAGAAGTAAAAGGGTCCACGAAAGCCTACATGATAAAATAAAAACTTCTAAGCAAACAAACTGAAGACAAAATAAAAACACTTCATTTAATGATAAGATCATTACATTAAGTGGCAGGAACAGCACAGCACAAATACAATTACAGATAAAGATCAAAATAATCAAAAAGCAGATAACAAAAGAAATCTAATCAAAAAAAATAAATAAAAATCAATTTACTTGAAGTAGAGAAGCTAAATGAAGCAAAGAGGAATATTTTCCTGAGAAAACTATCATTTTAGAGCAAATGATCACTCCATTTTCATTAAAATTTTCATGAAACAAATGATATCAGAATTATTTTAAAAAATTGTTCGGGAATCCAGCAAAAACTGATTTACAGAGGAGGAAAAAAATCTGGCTAGAATGAGACTTCCTCAGAGCACATTAGTGCCAGAAAATAATTGGATTATTCTATAGAAATGCAAGGAGAAAAAATGTAAATGCCCCAAAGGAAACCTACCCACACTGGGATTAACACACAATGAGAAAAGTCCACATTCCCCACAGTGACAAAGCACTCGTGTGTACATCCTCCAGGACAAAATGTAATCAGTCAACAAGACTGACAGAAAAAAAGCAAGAGGTAGTGAGGGATAGCTTACACTCTGTCCTCTTGTGGTGAGATTAATAAAAATTGTGAAATGATGAACCAAGAAACAGTGGACTAGGTATATAATCAGATTTTAAAGTTTTAGCTGAAAATTGTAACATTAGAAAGAGATTTGTATAATGTTGAAAGTGAGCTGAAAGCAACATTTTTTTTTAAATTTTGCACTAATTTTTAAGACCAAAAGCTTCCGATGAACAAAAATAGCAGGCAGAAAATTTCTCTTATTTCTCTTCCCTAAATGCTATGACAATTTAACAAAAATTTAGTATTTAACTCTTTAAGAGAGGGTGCCTGCTGTGACTGGAACTAATATAATACAGAGCTATTTTTTAGTCAGATTTCTTGGTTTCTTTGGCATCTATCCCTTGAGAAACTCATCCCAGTTATGCAGACAATAATTAGTAACACTGCAAGTTCTAAAATAAAGTCTCAAAAAGAACAGACACCGTGATTCAGGAAATGTTCCTCACTTTCTTTTCCACTAACACCTAAAACAGGTCCAGCTTTCGCAACAGGTCAAGAAAGCATCAAAGACAGCTGTGTCTTTCTAGGGAAGAACTGGTTACAGTATTACAATATTAACTTATGTTTTCAGATATATATAGTTTCCTTTCCTCTCCAGTTCACTAGCTCCTTCTCTTAAGGAATTAGCCAATGGGATTCATTTATCACCCACTAGTTCTCTGAAAGGTGTGCAGTTCTGGCTTTTTCAAGTGTGTTCTTTATCTACAAGCAGCTAATACCGACAGGTGGGGGCATTAGTCTCAATATCTGACCCAACTGTTACAAAAAGATGGGGAGGACAATTACTTTCACTGTTCAATTTTTTTAAAGGGTTTTACTGAAGTATAACTGACATACAATAAGCTGCACATATTTAAGGTGTACAGTACATTTTACATCGATATAAACCCATGAAATCAACACTACAACCTGTATAATGAACATATCTATCCCTCCAAGTTTCCTCTTGTTCCTCTGTAAACTGTCCCATGCATGCCTGTCCATCCCTAAGTAACTACCAACTGGCCAGCTGTCATAATGCACAGGCTTCAGTTATTTAGAATTATATGGAAACTATAACATATTGTACGCATTCTTTTTCACCTGGCTTCTTTAACAAATATTTAAGGTTTATTCACTTGGCCTACATCTATCATTCATGATTTTTTATGAACCAGAAGTATTCCATTGAATGAATAAACAATGCTTTATCTATTCACCTGCTGATGGGCTGCGCTGCAGTTCTAGATTATTACAAATAAATCTGCTAAAAGCCTCTGGGTACAAGGTTTTTCCATAGGTATATGCTTTCATTTAGTGAGAGCAAATAAGTAGGAACAGAAAGGCTACATCATCTAATAGTTATATGTTTAGTTTTTTAAGCAACTTAAAACTATTTTCCAAAGTGGTTGCACCATTAGCATTCTTACCAGCAATGTATTAAAGTTCCAGTGTTGTAGCATCTCTATGTGACTATAATTTTCATTACATGAATCACCAATCATGTTAAACCTATTTATGCATGCTTATCTGCCATTAATGTAGGTTCTTCAGTGGTGAAGTGTTTGCACGGATCTTTGCCTATGCTTTTAACTGGGAAGTCTGTATTCTTTTGAATGGATTCTAATATTTCATATATTCTAGATACAAGTCCTTTATCAGATAGAAGATTTGCAAGCACATTTTCACCAGCTCACGGCCTGACTTCACCTTAATGGTTTCTTCAAAGACCAGAGTTTTTAACTTTGATGAAAACCAATTTATTCATATTTTACGGGATTATGCTGTTGGTATAGTATATAAGCATCTGTGCCTAATCCACAGTCACAAAGAGCTTCCATTTTATTCTAAAAGCTTTATCATTTTAGGTTGTACACATTTGTCTATGACCCATTTTGACTTCATTTTAGTATCTGGTGGGAGACATGAGTCAGTTAATCTTTCCGCATATAAATACCCAATTACTGTACCACTTCTTAAAAAGACTTCAATGAATTAGCTTTGCACCTGTGTTGACAATCATGGTCCATATACATGTGGGGTCTGCTGCTGTGCCCTTAGTAGTCTATGTCTGTGCCAAACTCTTTGGATTACACTGGATTGATTAGTTTAGTGGTTAGGATGACTGCATCACATATCACAGCTTATGGGTTTAAGACCTGGCTTCAGCTTCCTTCTAACATTGACCCTGAGGGAAAGCAGTGATGGCTTGAGTAATGGGGCTCCTGCCACCCACATGAGAAATTCAGAATGGGTTCCCATCGACCTTGGTCCAGCCCCAGCTGTTGTAAGCATTTAGGAAGTGAACCAGCAGTGACCTCCCTCCCTCTCCCCTCCTCCCCCTGCCTCTGTCAATGAAACAAAGGGAGGGAGGAAAAGAAAGAAAGGCATGAGATCAACAGAAGGAAGGAGAGGGAGGAGGGAAGGAGGAAGGGAGGGAGAGAGGGAGAAGCAAAGAAGGAAAAGATGAAGGAAGAAGAAAAAAAATCTTGAAATCAGGTCCTTCAATTTGGTTCTTTTTCAAATCTCTTTAGTCACTCTGATTCCTTTGGATTTCCATCTACTGCCCCAAAATCGTGCTGTGGTTTTAATCATGATTCTGTTCAATCTGTAGTCAATTTGGGAAATACCGACATCCCACAATATTGAGTCTTCTAACAAATGACCACACTTTGTCTCTCCATTTACCTGGTCCTCGTTAACATAGCTCAGAAGTGTTTTGTAGTTTTCAGTATAAAGACTTTGCACATCTTATTGTTTTGGAATTATCCCCAAGAACTCATATTTAGGGTGCTGTAAACAGTACTCATTTACATTTAGATTCTCAAGCAATCGTTGCTAGGTATAGACAAGTAACTGACATTTATACATTGATCTTGTTTCTTGCAAACCTACTAAACATATAAGCTCAAGTATCTTCATTTTATTTTTGGTAAAGCAATCAAGTTTCCTAAATAGCCAATTATTTTTACTTGCAAAAAGAACAGTTTTATTTCTTCCTTTCTAAGGTGGATGTTATTTATTTATTTTTTATTGCCTTACTGCCTTCTTTAGAAGCCAACAGTAGAATGTTCAACAGGAGGGCTGAGAGTAATCACCCTTCTTTTGGTTACTAATATTGAGTAAAAGCACAAAGGTTTCCATCAGTGAGTGAAATTAAGTCATGGATTTTCTGGAAATAGCTTTGTATCATGTTGAAGAAGTTCTTTTCTATTCTCTAGTGTTGACTGTTTAAGAGAATGGAATTGCAATTTTGTCAAATGCTTTTTTCTGTCATCTATTAAGATGCTCATATGCTTATTTTATTAATAATAGTGAATTACATTGATTTTTTAAAAATATTTTAAAAATTTATTTGAAAGGCAGAGTTACAGAGAGGAGGAGAAAAAGAAATACAGATCCATCTGCTGGTCACTCCTCAAATGGCAGCAATGGCTGAGGCAAGGCCAGGCTGAAGGCAGGAGCCAGGAGCTTCTTCTTGGGCCACCCTCTGCTGCTTTCTCAGACACATTAGCAGGGAGCTGGATCAGAAGTGGAGCAGTCTGGTCTTGAACCTACACCTATATGGGATGCTGACATTGCAGATGGAGGCTTAACCTGCTATGCTACAATGGCAGCTTGTACAATGATTTTTTTTTTAATGTACTGGGATAAACCTCAGTAAATGATATTCTTGTTGTAGTATGTTGTTTATATACATTGATACAAATTTGTAGAGAAACTTTGCGTTGTAATATTTTTGTAGTATTACATTTTATCTTTTTCTGGTTTTGTTATCAAGGTAATTAGGTTGTACAGAACCAGTTGAGAAGTGTTAATTCTAATTTCCTAGAAACATTTCTAGAGAACAGGTATTATTTTCATCTAAGATGTTGGCCAGAAAGCTCAAGAGAAGCCACCTGGGCCAGAAGTTTTCTTTATGAGAAGGTTTTAAACTATACATTCTGTTTCTTTAATTGATATAGGGATATTCATGTTATTTATTTTTTCCTTATTTGGGCTTCAGTGATTGATATCATTACAGAAACTGGCCAGCTCATCTTCAATGGCTTGAAGATGGTCATGGTATTGTCTCACTATTCAATCAATATCTGTAGTGACACAGGAAATTTGCATCTTTACTTTTTACTGGTCAATTTTATTGCTCTTTTCCACAAAACAGTTTTTTTTTTCTTTTTCTTTTCCACTTCTTATACTTTCACTCTGAAATTCATTGTAGCTTTTCCAATGCTTACTTTTTTTTTTAACTTTTTCTGGTTTTTTAATGTAGGTACATGGGGCTGGCACTGTGGTACAGCAAGTTAAAGCCCTGGCCTACAGTGCTGGCATCCCATTTGGTCGCTGGTTCAAGTCCCAGCTACTCAACTCATGATCCAGCTCCCTGCTAATGCACCTGTGAAAGCAGCCAAATATGGCCCAAGTCCTTGGGCCCCTGCATCCATGAGAGACCTGGAAGAAGCAACCAGCTCCTGGCTTCGGGTCAGCTCAGCTCCAGCCATTTTGCCATTTGGGGAGTGAACCAGCAGGTGAAGACCTCTTTCTGTCTGTAACTCTGTCTCTCAAATAGTTAAAATAAACCTTTTTTTAAAAATGTAGATGCTGAGATCACTAGTTTGAAACCTTAATTCAGAACTTAATGGTCAAAAATTTTCCTATCAGTGCACATTTGATGGCATCTCACAAATTTTGATGAATTGTTTCATTTTCTCGTTATCTTTTTTTGCTTTCTTTCGATTACTGCGCTTTAACACGTTTTTTTTTTTTTTGGCTTATTAGATAATTCTGTACTTTCTTAGTGGCTGCTTTAAGATATAATGCAGAAAGGTTTAACTTATGAGAGTTCACCTTCAAACAGTTTTACAGGATCTGACATAGATTCCATAACCTCCAACGCTTGCATTACATCTTTACTTATTACACTTCCACATCTGCTGTAAACTCCAGGGGACACTAAATATTTTTCATTCCAATAGCCAATTACTTCTTAAACAGCTTTAAATATGAAGGGGAAAACCTGTGTGTGTGTGTGTGTATGTATTTGAATGTAAATATGTGTGCATTTGAGTGTACATGTATGCGTGTGTGAATGTGTGTGTGCGTACGTGTGCATGTGTGTGCATGTGTGAATGTGTGCATGTGTATGAATGTGAGTGTGCATGTGTGAGCATGTTTGTGTATGTGTTAGTGTGCGTGTGTGTGTATGTGTCCACAGAGTTACATTTTCCTGATGCTCTTTGTTCCTTTGTGTAGACTGGCATTCATATCTAGGAATTTTTTTCTGTCTAAAAGATCGCCTTAACCATTTCTATGGCACTTCACTGGTGGTAATTTGTGTATGTTTGAAAATAGCTTTATTTTGCCTTTTCTTTTGAAAGGCAGTTTCTTGAATATAGAAGCCTAGACAGAATTTTTCATTCCAGTACTCTGAATGTGTCATTCCAGTCTTTTCCCTTGCGGTTTCCAACAAGGAATTCTTCATATTTTTCCTTCTCTGTAAGAAACCTATCTCTTTTTCTCTGGCTGGGTTTAGATTTTCCCTGTATGCTTAGTTCTGAGTAATTTCATTATGATGAAATTTCATTATGATTTTTGTGTTTGGGGTTTGTTAGTCTTCTTCGTTCTGTTCATTTACAGCACTCATGACCCTTGGAAAAATTCTGACCATTATTTATTCACTTATCTTCTGTTGTGTAGTCCTTTGGGTAACTCTAACTGCATGTATCCCATCTGCGGGGGGTTGTCACAAAGCTCCCTGTTCTGAGAACTTTGACCATGCTGCTCTCCCCGGAATTTCCGCTCCATCTCTCCAACCTCAGAACCCTGCCAGGCCGGGCCAGGTTCTTCTCACTTCGGCATAGCTGCAGAAACTCTTCTCCAGGAACAAGTTGAGGACATCAAATGTTCCCTTTGTTTGAGACCTCTGACTGCGGTTGCTTGGTATCCAGAAACTTGAAAACAAGTGTTTCAAATGTTGTGTCCTGTTTCTCAGTTCTTTTCATGCAAGAGTGTTTGATCTGATTGCTAGAAGCCCATCTTGGTTGCACAACAAAATCCCAATTTTAAGCATTTCAAGTTTTGAATAATTATTTTGGAAGATCATATACATAAAAAAGGAGTTATTAACTGAAATCTTTTGTCTAAAGGATTTACCTAGGACCTATAACAAAGAATGCAACAAAGAAAACAGCCAGCTCTCATTCAGTTGGCATCATGCATCCTGCAACCACTGTTCATCCTGAACAACTGACACAACATAGAGTGAACATATGCATATATGTCACTTACAAGTCATGGTTAAGTGTATGAGTTCTGAGGTTCTCAGATCTGTGCTCAAATCCTACTTTCATCATGTACTAGCTGAATCAAGGTCAGAAAAAATCCTTCATTTCTTTGTGCCCCAGTTTTCTTATTGGTAATATGGAATTCTTTTGAAATATTATCTTTGGGTTGTTCTAAGAATTAATTCCTCCAAAGCAGCTATCAGAGAGAAGGTTCAGTAAGCTCTATTTTCCCCCAATATCACATTATTTTCACCTCCTATTTATACTAATTATCTGTCACAGGCACACACAGGCCATCATCTCAGTGAGTGCCTTATTCAAACTCAATGCATGCATTGCTCTCCCCAGTATGCAGAGAGTTCTTCTTGGATGTCTCCATCCACCATTCTTCTTGTTAGTCACTCCAGATTGAGCTTTTAGAGATCTCTGTCACCTACAGAAATCACCCATCACTCTCCTCCCCAGCACCTGCTGAACAGAGGGCAGCCTCTTAACGCTGGCATTCCACACTACGTGTTCTAAGGTCCAACTTTGTTTTATCAGCCTCCTACTCTATTCTTCCCTTTCACTAACTGTGTATTTTAGCCACTCAAAATGACTAAGCCTGAAGGACCTTTATGGTTTCTGCACTTGTTTTATCCTACTACTTCTCCTTGGAATTCCTCTGTTAGTGCGGTCACATACAAAGTGCAGTCACATATATGTGGTGGACTTGCCTAGTTTCCATACCAGTTAATGTCTACTGACTTCCAACATGGTGTGGAATCACAACAGGAAAACATTTATGGAGCTGCCCAAATATCAAATGCTTGAATATTTTTATTTTATACCCCACTTTTCCCTGCCTCTAGGTAGATAAAACAAAAACAAGAAATGAAATAGAAATACATATAAAAAGGTGCTCAGAGTTGGAATAGATGAAAATATTCATGGTTTTAGCTCAAAAGGGGATAATACCAGGGTCCAATCGGCTGACAAAACATTATGTTTTATTCCACAGACCTAAACAGAAGAGGCTTAAACCAAGGATTGCGACGTGGAAACCCTGGTCTCCCATAAAGAGCTGAACGGACACCCTCACAAACTTAAGCCCTTCCTTTATACAATTTACACAACGCAGAATCGCCCCACTGTCTTACGCTGCAGCTCCCTTTTCCATCAGCCCTCCTTTTCCTCTTGCCTTCTCATTCTACTTCTCACTGTCTGCTTTTTCTTACTCCATTCTCTTTCCCTCTATTCTTAATGGCATTCAAGATAAAGATGTCATCTGAGCTAGTGCCAAAGAGTTAAGTTCCCACAGATTTTCTGGTATTTCTCTGATGCCCATTTAAGGCTAAGTTTAGCTTACTAGAGTGCAAGGTTATAAAACGTTCTTCTTAATGTCCTCACAAGTGCAGCTGTGTGTGTGTGTGTGTGTGTGTGAGAAAGAGTGAGCGAGCGTGCAAGCGAGCAAGCACAAGGCATGCTTGCCATGTACAGATGGGAACATTCTCCCCTGGCTCTTTGTAGTTTTCTTTCTAGTAAATCTTCAGAGTATAAAAAAGGAGAGATTTGTATTTTCTTAAAACATCCATCAGCTTAATGACTGTGGTAACTGATAATTAATCATGGAGTTTCAATAACGTTAGCATAAGACTCAATTATGATGTATCTTACAATATCAACACAAGATTCCTCTCTCTTTCCCACTAAAATGGGCTATGTGAATTCCAGTTAAATTCATTTCACTGATATGAAGACTTTTCTAATTCTTACTGTAATAAAGGAGCATTTCTGGGCCCTGCACTTGTTCCTACTCCTATTATGGTCTTTACTGAGTCGTATTCATCTTCATGTTTAAAATAGCTGACTGGTGCTGGTCTTTAAATAGACAATTTGCTTCCCATTAACAGGGAGTGTATACTACTCTTTATAACTCAAGTTTCAAGAACTTAACCTAATACTGAATAAGTACTCAAAAATATTAGATGAATGAACAGTGAACATTTATAAAGAAATTGAGTTTATTTATCTCCCTGTATGTCATAATTTAGTTAAAAACAAAAAATGAAATAAAATCCCAAGAGCTCTAGATAAAATCTTTAGATATTTATAAGATTTGGGGATGGGAAAGGACATCTAAGCATAGTATCAAAGGAACAAATCATAAAAAGCAATTCTAGAAAGCAATGAATAGAATATATCTAAAGCTCTAAAAACTTTCGTATACCCAGTGGTTAATAATTACATTTCTAAAATATGTTCTAAGAATATAATCAAGAAGACAGATTTATTTACAGAGATTTTTGTCCTACATAGCTAAAATGCAAACCAACCAACAAAAAGAAAACCTAGAAATGATCCAACATACCAAGTAACAGGAATTATAATTATGCAGCTGTCTATAACACAGTAACTAAGTTTAAAGTCTTGAATCAATTGTTTGGTGTCTTACTTCTCTTTTCACATGCTCAGTCTGCCCTGGGCAAAGCATCCTCATCTGAGGGACTGAGAAAACAACTTTCCATACATCATAGTGTTCTTGGGAAGAATGCAGATGCATCACCCCTTATTTATTATAACATGCACTGCAACAACCACAACCTAAAGAATAATGTATTTAACAACACAAGAGGGGATGACGATATAGGTGCACTTTGTATTACGGAACAGTAGATTCCATTAAGAACTGGAATGATCTCATCCTTTGTAAATACTATGCGTATGTATGCAGTAGGGAAAAAAAAATGACTCAAAGTACATTCTACAAAATATTATGGCAATAATTCCCGAATGGAGAAATTATGAAAAGTAGCATTTTCTTATATCTTATTTTCTAAACAATTTTACAGTACAATTATATAATAATTAAAATTTATAGCTAGATTTGAGGCTGCAGTCATGTACACCTGACCGGTAGATTGTGGCCACTCCCTTCACAGGAGTCACCATCACTATGCTCCCACTGAACCATACAGTAAGAGATGTTCTGCACACCTCAAATGCCCCACGTGGGCAGCAGCAAAACCTTGCAGAGCTCCAACAATAGGATCCCACACTGGGGTGGGTAAGATACTGGAGGAGAGAAGCAGACACTGAGTGGGCCTGCTCTGAGACCCTGGTTCCTACATCAGGCTCTACAAATGAATGCTGCATGTGAGCTGCCCTAAAGTGAATCAATCTATTTTCATTTTACATAAGGATTAAAAGTTTAGATTTTATAAATCCTCTCACAGTTCCCCCCCCCACTACAGATGCAGACTGAAAAGTTTTTCTTGAAAATGTAAATAGATTAAAAAAGTAATTCTACAGTTCTTTTTAAAGGTACTTTTTACTGAAAGGTGCACATTTTAAAGGTAATGTCACTGAACATCAAGGTACTGTGAAATTTTTAGTTTAAAGAAAGCCAGGTTTACAAGATAACTTTGTAGTAGCAATTTATGTGTAACTTAAAAGGGTTCTGGCTATATTCCTAACAGATGGTCTTTAAATAGGCTTCATGGAAAACTTAAATACACAATAAGAGTTCAACAATTATTTAAGTTAAAGAAGTTAAAAAAGGGGATTCTGGGCAGGCCACATTTGTGGTCAAGTAATCATTTTATTTGTCCAGAAATCTCAGGTAAATTTCACATCTTGCCTGCTTGCCTCCAAGTTTCTACTAATGAATAAGAAAGTACATGTTAAATGTTACAGAAAAAAAAGCCAAAAAGTCTTGATATATAATGCTAATCCACTTTCTATCCATCCTCCAGTATACTAGGTACAATACTGATGTTTTCTCAAACATGATCTGGAGAGAGAAGCTAAAAGAATGGAACACCTTGTGCTGTGCTTCTGTCTGTCTGAGAAACAGCCTGGGGCCGTTCGAGCTGTTTTTTTGGATGCTAAGTATCAAAGGACACTGGATGTATCAGCAAGAGTGACAACAGAACTCCAAAGAGGTTCAGCTAAGCCAACACCAAGCCTTGAGTTAAAAACCTTAATCGTGCCAGTCATTAGTTATCAGGCTGTCTCTGTCTCCAGTCTGGAAACCAGTCTGCCAGAAGCCCAGATAGCTGGAAAAGCAGCCAGGTCTTATCACACAACTGGGTCCCAAGAGGCCAATTTAAAGGAAAATTATACGTATTAGACACGGAGGAGGAAAGAGATCCCTAATTTTACAAAAGTCTTCTTTTCTTTTTATCTAAGCAACATGTATCTTGACACTCAACAGTAAAAAGAAAAAAAAAACACAAACTTTAAAAACTTCAAATGTTAACAGGGACCACTAATCTACTCACTAACCACAACGTAAACAAGTTACTCCTTTTGTATCGATTTAGACAAAACTGCTAGAGAAAAATCAGCACTTTCATTTTTAACGGCATGAGTTATTCTATACATCTTTAAAAGACAACTGAAAATCTCTTAAAAATGTGAGAGGTTCACTGCTGTCATCTAAGTGTAAGTTACTACTTTGGAAGAAATGGAGTTTTAGAACATTCATCTGAAGGGTAGTAATCAAAAACACTTTTGAGAAACAAACTCACATTTAAAAAATCTTTAAGGCCAATTCAATAATTGATTTTGTGATCAGTGCTGAAAACATGCTACTGCGCCTGTAAGTATTGGATTCCCATAAATTCAGTAAAGACTAACAACTTTGATGAATGAGCAATCGTTAAAGAAAAATGATGTATTGCCAGGAAGCCTCAGAGTTGAAACTACCCACCCAGTTCCTCTGCCAATTATGAACTGAACTTGAAGTCTGCTTCAGGATTAAAGAGCTGCAAAGTTTACATGACTTCCAGAAAAATGAACATAATCTCCACCAATTATGATTATGTTTGAAATTTTAAATTTAATTACTCTCCATTTCATGGTGTTTAAATAAACTTAACATCATCTAGGAAATTTGTGTTATTCTATTCTGAACAACTTATTTTATGCTAACATTTCATAATTTTTACAAAATAAAAGCATCTGGTAAAGACATTTAAATTCATCCTAAGTATAACTACTAACTGTCATTTTTGGAATGTTATTTAGTCTCAAGAAATCTCAATTAGGTTAGGAATAAAGTATCTTGAGTGTATATACATATAAGTGAATGTTAAAAAGCTGCACACATCTTACTTTACAAACTTCACCATATAATTCTCATTTCTCAGCTTCTTCTCAAGATTTAACCTGAATAACAACATGAAGTATTGTCAAGGTATTGAGTATGATTTTTAAAACATAATGTCTTTGAAATTCAAAGCTTCACTCCATATAAACAATCAGCATGACTTACTAGCAATATTTCACTGATATAACTCTACTTTCAAATAAAGAGAATGTTGTACAACTTTAGAAGCTATTACAAGTCCTTTGAAAATAAGTTGAGGACATATATCATAATGAGCAGTGATATATACAATATTACTTTAGCTTGAGCTTTTTTGCCCTCTTAAAAGTCCAGTGCTAGACAGCTCTTAACACATTTAAAATGTATTTCTTTATTTACTTATTTATTTAGAGTCAGAAAGAGAGGGAGGCATGGAGAAAGAGAAAGAATACGACAGAGAGAGAGAGAGAGAGACTGATTGATGTCTCATCTGCAGGTTCACTCCCCAACTGCCTACAAAGGTTAGGGCTGGGCCAGAGCCAAAGCTGGAATTCAGGAACACACTCCAGGTTTTCCATGTGGGCAGCAGTCAGTAACCTGAGCCATGACCACTTCCTCCCCAGGTCCTCACCGGGAGGAAGCTGGAGCCAGCAGCCAGAACCGGGAATCAAATCCAGGTACTCCAATGTGGAACGTGAGCATCTTAAGCACTAGACTAAATACCTATGCTCCATATCACATTTTATTAAGTTAAACTTCTTTGGCATGTCATGGTAAACCACTTGCCGTTAGGATGTAAGTATTAGGTCACTTTGTGCATCTGTGCTGGAGATTTTCAGTAGTTTCACTGCTATTCAAATCACAGTAAGTTGGTTTCTGAGTGGCATCACTCACCATGAACACGGCTCGCATAGATGATGTGCACCTGCAGCGTCCCCCGGCTCTGCTGCCCTGCCCGGCAGATGCCCAACGCTCCCATCCACACAACTCTGAGGACACTCACATCATCCCCTGCTGCAAGGACAAGTCTACACCAAGCAGTGCCATGCACCGTTTCAGAAACTCAACCTTAAACCAACCAGCACAGAAAACATCTCCAGAGGCTGTCACTGGCCTACGGCTGGAGGACTGGTTTTCTAGCTATGAACAAGGAGCATATCACATCAGTGACTGCTGAGAGCCACATTTTAACCTAAAAAAATCCTCCAGGATAGGGCAAAACGAAGAGTTAAATAAGGGTTAACAGAGGGAAAGCCTTGATCACATCCTACCTGAAACTCACCAGCCTTGTACTTTTTGTTATGGAATGTAATATGTTTCCTTATTGCTTTGAGCAGTTGACATCAGATTCTGAGAGTCTTGTAGCCAAGGACATCCTGACACCTCCCCCCTTCTTTTTAACACAGACTCCTAGTGTGAATTAAGCATCACGTTACAATTTGCCATCAGTCACTTAGTTAACACTATCCAAGACCACAGCCCCAAATTGGCCTCCCAAACAGGTCACTCCGGTGACACTTCTGTTGCTATCTCACAATCAGTAAGCATTCAAGTACAGACATAATCAGAGGAGAGCAGAAACACCGGTTTCTTAGAACTTTCATTGAATAACCCCAAAACCCACTTTTACAATACACAGACTACTTCCAAATGAGGTTCTCATCGCCCTTCTGTCTTCTTACCTCTTTCACACTGCGGGCCGGTGAATCCATAAACACACGCACAGCGGTTAGGTCCAATACAACGCCCGCCGTTCTGGCAACCATTGTCACAGACAGCTGTACAGGAAAACAGCAATCATTAGACAGGCATCCTTCAAGTGCAGAAGAGCTGGGTAGTGATGCTGCCAGTAAAGGCTGCTGCATTAAATGTACACACTCAAGCACAAGTTACAATTTGCAACACAGATTTCAGTCATTACGTTTAAGCTCAAATGAAGACACACGTACCTAATTTAAGCAAACCACTTTAATAAGCAAGCATTCCACAAAAGGTTTTTATTTTTATCAGAATCCCAAAAATTGGCCACACAGTCAGATTCTTGTTCTCTGCGCCCATAATGTAACTTTTCATAGGGAAGGACATAAAGAAAATATGGAGAAACGAATAGGAAAAAGGCAAACCCCAGCTAAGGGAACAAGGGGATACGGCAAAATAAAAGGAACATGTAAAAATCGGAGAAGTAAACAGAGCCAGAAAAAAGGGACAGGGAAATAGGAGAAGTAAAACCAAAAGGAAAAATTAGTGAAAAAGGATCATCAACGTTTGAGATCAACTCTCAGGATGCCTGCATTCCCTATCACAGTGCCTGTTCTGGTCTGGTGCCTGCCCACCTGCCGCAGTAATCTGGACATGGAGAATAGCAGCCTCCTCCTCAGTCCCTTTGCTCTCTGCCCAATCCACTCTCCGTTCGATCTTGCCCAAATGACATCACCAATTCAGCCAGACTCCACCAAAATCCTCTAGCTATCACTGTTGATCTTCCCTTTTTTTTTTTTTTTTTTTTTTGCCCATCACACTTGGTCCATCTATCAACACATTCTGCCTCCCATAGATTCTAATTCTAAAACAAAGGCTTACTTCAAGCACTTAACACATCTTCAACTCCTGCAACTTGCAGCCCCATGTGCCGGCACCACTAGTGGCCTCCAAACTGGCCTTTCTACAGTACAGTCTCAACACAGCCAGACCACCCCACACCACTGCTTCCCATCACATTTAGGATATGGCCGGCATTCTCTCTCTGGCCTGTAAGGCCCTAAACTCACTCTCGGACCCACTGTTCCCTCTTCCCACTGTACTCCAGACAACACAAGTCTGCTTCCTGCCACAGTTTCTCTGAATTTGCTTTTCACTCTGCCTAGAATACTTAACCCACAGATCTAAAATAACAGATGCAGGGCCAGCACTGTAGAAGAGGGAGTAAAGCCAAGGCCTGAGACACTGGCATCCCACATAAGCTCACATCCTGGCTGCTCCACTTCTGATCCAACTCCCAGCTAATGGCCTGGGAAAAGCAATGGAACATGGCCCAGGGGTTTGGACCTCTGCCACCACGTAAGACGCAGATGAAGCTCCCAGCTTCAAAGAATGCTTTCCAAAGAGCAATACTGGGGCAGGTGTTGTGGAATAGCGGGTTAAGCCACCTCCTGTGACACTGGCATCCCACAAGGGTGCCAGTCGACATCCCGGCTGCTACACTTCCAACTCAGCTCCCTGTAAATGCACCTGGGAAGGCAGCAACAGATGGCCCAAGTGCTTGGACTCCTGCCACCCACATGGTAGATGAAATGGAGTTCCAAGCTCTTGACTTCAGTCTGGCCCAGCTCTGGCAATTGTGGCCAACTGGGGATTGAACTAGCAGATGGAAGATCTCTCTCTCTCTCTTTCTCTCAATGTAACTCTGCCTTTCAAATAAATTAATTCTTTAATTATTATTTACATTTCTGGGAAAGTAGCTATGATCTTGAAATGTAATATCCTCATGTTAGCAAATACAACATTTCCAATAATTATATAGAATCCAAGTTGAAAACTGTTGTACCTACTTATTTTCTTTAAAAAGATTTATTATTTATTTGAAAGGCAGAGTTACAAACAGGCAGAGGCAGAGACAGAGAGGAGTCTTCCATTCACTGGTTCACTCCCCAAATGGCCACAATGGCCAGAACTGAGCTGATCCGAAGCCAGGTGCCAGGAGTTTCTTCCAGGTCTCCCACATGGGTGCAGAGGCCCAAGCACCTGGGCCATCTTCTACTGCTTCCACAGGCCACAGTAGAGAGCTGGATTGGAAGTGGAGCAGCCAGAACTAAAACTGGCACCCACATGGGATGCAGGCAGTGCAGGTGGCGATTTTACCTGCTAAGCCACAGCGTTGGCCCTGTACCTACTTCTTCATACTAAGGACGACAACAGTCTCTGCATGTAAGACAACACAAAAGGTGTCTTGAAATGTTTCTTGAGCTGGTACCTAGTAGTTACCACACTGATAATTGTGTTGGCTATGTATTTTGCTTGTACTGTATGTTCTGCTACTCAGACAAACCTTGAGAGAGCTGCACCCCATGGGTCACCTAAAGAACAACTTCTCAGGTGTACACTGAGTTTCTGACCCAGCACCTTTTACATTCCTCTGACTGGGAAGCGCGTCAGCACCAGAATGGTCTCACACGGGGCAGCTTCCCACTTCTGGGCAAAGAGCAGCAAGAGACTCTCCACCTGGGCTTGCCCTGCATGAGCTTCAGAGAAACACATGCACACAGACACATACACAGCCAAGACAGGTGCAGAGGCTAAATTCAGGCTGGAAAGGGCTGGTTTCAGGGCAGATTTCAGCAAACACTCTGCAAGATCGGTGGATGCAAGGCTATTTGCCCTGTGATTCTGAAATCATTACCATGGTCACCCTACAGAAGAAAGGGCTGAGTTTCCAGCAGGATGACTAGGACTCTTCTATGGCTATGGAACTCTTCAAAATGGAGTTTCAGTCACATCTCCTGACTTTTTGTAAGGTACAAAAAAAAAAAAAAGGGTAAAAATCTGCACCTTATAAACATGGTGTTCACAATAGACTTTTGTTTTTTACTGCTTATAAAAAACAGTGATTACACTGATTACATTGGCCCCACTTATTCTGGCCTCAGTGCACTGTATTCTCTTAAATTCCTAAATAATCTATTTCTCAAACGTTGGTCAACCTCAGGCCACCTTTACATACAGCTTTTGTCAAACTTCAGAACCACCCATGTAGGGGGTCTACAAACCCTGGCCCACAGGCCATGAGCTAAGAGGAGTTTTCTGTTTAAAAAATGAAAAGAATAAAAAAAAATGAAAATAATATCCTGTGTTGTGAAAAGTTTATGAAACTCAAATTTTAGTGTCTGTAAAATAGATGTGCAATAAAATCAGATTGGCAGGGAACCAATGCTCTGCACCTGATAAAATGCAAACGAAGTCAAAGGGACTGTCTTACCATTTACTATTTACTATGCAGCTTCTTTAATATCACGTCTTCGTACTCATAAGTACTTAAAAATATGTGAATTCCCACAAAAGACTCACAGTTTGGAAAATAATGAGCAGTATTCCCTGGTGATGTGTCATAATCTAGGAACTACGATTCTTAGATCCTTGCTAGAAGATTATTTCTTGATTAGCACACCAGTGAAGATATACTTTTTCTGAGTTAAAACTTCATCTTTCATAATGACAGCTGCTTTTAGAAACCATCCCATAACCTGTATGTGGTATTAAATACATATGAGCAAAACGTCAAGAAACTGGCTCTGCCAGGATTAATTCTGAGATATTATAAAAATCCACATGCAGAGAAAGGGGAAGAGAGGTAGAACAGACAGAGAAAGATCAAAGCAAATTCTACCATTTTTCAGGAAAGTATGCATGTGTTATGGAGCTAGTTTTTAAAAATATAAATATTTACCTGTGATATCTGTCAAATTTGATAAAATGTTGGAGGTATACAATATCTACATTCTACAACTCAAAAATTCTAATATAACTGGATGAATTCTTAGATTAAACATGAGACACTCGGTGCTGGCACTGTGGCACAGTGGGTTAAAGCCCTGGCCTGCAGTGCCAGCATTCTATATGGGCGCCAGTTCATGTTCCAACTGCTTCACTTCCAATCCAGGTGCTACCTGCTAATGCACCTGGGAAAGCAGTGGAGGATGGCCCAAGTCCTTGGGCCCCTGCACCCATGTGGGAGACCCAGAAGAAGCTCCTGGCTCCTGGCTTTGGATTGGCTCAGCTCCAGCCACTGCAGCCATTTGAGGAGTGAACCAGCTAGTGTAAGACTTCTCTCCCTCTGTCTCTACCTCTCTCTACAACTCTGTCTTTCAAATAAATAAAATAAATCTTTATCAGAAACTAAGTTATAAGGCATGGCATACTACATAAAATTATTTTTTTCAAAGCATCATAGGCTTCACAAGACCTTAAATGACAACCTAATAGGAAATGCCTGCTAAATCAAATTCCAGTCCATCCAGTCTCCTCCAGTGTTCCTTACGTTGTCCACAGTAAGTTCCAATGTATCCCTTCTGGCACTGGCAGTGGTCATCAGCGCAGGTCCCTCCATTCATGCATCTCACACTGCACTGCTGAACTGCAAAGGACAACACACATCCAAATGTCAATCACGATTACAGTCTGAGTCACAGTGATAAAACTACGAACAAAATATCCGAGTCACCGACAAATACATGTTAAAGAAGTAAATGTTACACCTCGCACCCATTTTTACAATGATTCATCCTATGTACATTCATGGGTGTATTGGTTATGTTTAGATTCAGTATGAATTTAAAATACATCATTTGATCAGTGTTATGCGAAGCCAACGGAAGGTGACAACTAGTGATAAGGTTTCTGGCATGCAGGGGGCACTCTACGCTCCAGAATGCAGTGGCTGAGTGCCTGCTGATGCACTTGGGCCCTTTCTAGTGGAGTTTGCATTCCAGTAGGGAAAAAGAACACAAGTAAAGTAATCAGACTGTAACAAACTGTCTGAAGGAAAACAGCCTGGGGACAAGGAGGAACTCAGATATAAGATGAGGCCAAGACTAGTGCCACATTTATGCCAAGGTCTGAAGGATGAGAATTTCCACGCCTGGGAAACACCAGGGAGGAAGTTCAGAAGAAGGACAAACAGCAAATCAAAAGACTGCAGGATCGGTCTGGGGCTGTGGTGCAGCCGGTCAAGCTGTGACCTGCAGCACTAGCATCCCCTGAGTTGCAGTTTGAGTCCTGGCTGCTCCACTTTCCATCCAGCTGCTTGCTAATGCACCTGAGAAAACAACAGAAGAAGCCAAATACTTTCGTCCCTGCCACCACATGAGAGACTTGGATGGATTTCTAGGCTCCTGACTTCTGCCTGGCCCAGCCCTGGCTGTTGTGACCATTTGGGGAATGAGCTATTGGACAGAAGATCTCTGTCTGTCTGTAATTCTGCTTTCCAAATAAATAAATACCTTAAAAAAAGATCTCAGGATAGTAAAGGGTTTCCTCTGAAGATCTGAAAGATTCTCATAATTAACACGAGCAGATGGGGAAAACACCTTGAAGAGCCAAGTTGAAGCCACTCAAGGGTTTACACTGTATGTCATATGCAACAGGGAGTCACTGACAGGGTCCACAAGTTAGAGTAGGGGTAAGAGCTTAGTGAAAGCAGTTAAGACTCCAAGCTCATGGCCCACATCAGAGTGCCTGTGTAGGAGATTAGTAGGTTCAAGAGTGCAAGTAAGAAAGGAAGGTTACTTGAACCACACTGTAGCAGTGGAGGTGAAAGGGAAAAAGGACTTGAGATTTATTTTCCAATGGAGTCTCAGAGCTTGGTAAAAGGGCTGAGGTGGAGAAAGGGAAGAAGTGGTTTACCCACTGCGTGGATGGCTGTGCTATCTGCTGAGACAGGGGAAAGTGGAAGCGTGCTTGGCCAGCAGTGAGTGAAGAATTTCACCCCTGACAAGCTGCTGAACAAGGGCCGTGTTACAATGTTGCTATGCTTTCAAGTAAAGATGTCAAACAGGAAACAGTCACAGGAGTGAAGGATGGACTCTGGAGATAGTTAGTATGTACTATCATTCTCAACATATCAGAAATCGAAGACATAGCCTTGTATGTAAATGAGTTCATCCACGGAGGAAAACACACTCATGAATACCGAGCTTCAAATGCAAGGCTGATGACAAGAAACTAAAAAAAAATATAATCACCAAAAGGAGCACCGTGGGCCAGCAATGTTACTGCAGTTTAAGGGTATTTCAAAGAAAAAGACTATTTTGGGATGAGAGCGATTCACAGTGCTAAAAGTTTTAGTTATGTAAGGCAGGATAAGGATTGTAAGGGTTAGAAAATTCCTATTGCAAAGAAGTAGGTATTACCTAAGGCCAAATGAATGCATGGATTCCCCACTAACCTACATATTACAAATTCGAGTGGGCCAGTGAATACCCAGCTGTACAGGCAGAGGAATTAAGATGCTGAATTTAAAACTTCTCCAGGATTGGGCTTTCCTGCTGAGCACAAGCAGGAGAAAACTCAGAACAAGGAACGAAGATTTGGGCAAGAGCATCTTGCAGACCATCAGGCAAGGGTAGTGGAAGAAACGCCATCATCTGGATGATCAAGAAAGTTTTGATGAATTTGAGTGACAGAGTTAAAACTGCTGGGAAACTGGCTATCCTCAGAGAAAAGTAGACTAATTTTAATCTTAAATTTCATCAAAAGACAAAGATAATCATTACATGAATCTTCAGTCTATTCCTGGTCTACTCTCCACTACTTTGTACAGGAGAAATCTGTAGGAAGGAATATTAAAACTACAACAATTTCATTCAAGCACAATTTGAAACAACGCAGATTTAAAGCATTTCTTTAATATTTGAGCATCTAAATAAACACCTCCTCCACTCTATTATAATATTACTATAAGTACTGGCCTAAAAAGGTAAATTTGGGCCCCAAGGACTAAATAATTTCAAACTGGATCACAAATAGTAGATTCTTAGTCACCCTTAGTTATGTCACAGAGTTTGGAGTTAATAAATGTAAAACAAAATAAATTAACATGTGGAAAGTAAACAGTGAGTACATAGTATCTCTGTTATATTCCCAATCCTCTTCTCCTTAGTTCTTGGTGAACCCACAAAGCAGGAAATGGGCTGCAATAGCTTAGGAAAAGGAGTAATAGAGCTTAGTGTTTATGTCTACGGCTTTAGCTGTCAGAACACCTGGATTGAAGTGTGTGTTACCTTGAAGCAGTCATGTATACCTGCCTTGCTTTGCTACTCTGTAAAATGGGTTAATAATGGGATCTCATAACAATATGAGAATTAACTAAGGTAATACAGTCGCACACTTAGAATAGTATGTAGCACATAGTTAAAACCTGGTATATTACAGCTAGTACAAAGAATTACTTCTCTACTGATACGTGGCTCCTCTATTGCATAGACAGAGTTTCCACACCAGAACTGAGGTTTGAGGCTACCAAAGGCCTCAAAAAATTTCTATATCGAAGATTAATACAGACCTAGTCTTGGAGGAAAACAACCAAGGATGTACATCTTCTCTGGAAAGGACATTGACTATTTACTCAAAACCTTAAGGATGGGACTGGTGTTGTGGCATAGCAGGTAACGTCAATGCCTGCAAAGCCAACATCCTATACAAGTGTGGGTTCCTGTGCTGGCTGCTCCACTTCCCAACCAGCTGCCTGCTAAAATGCCTGAGAAAAGCAGTGGAAGATGACCCAAGTGTTTGGGCCCCTGCCACGATATTGGAGACCCAGATGAAGCTCCTAGCTCCTGGCTTTGGGTTAGCCCAGCCTTGGGTCAAACAGCCATTTGGGGAATGAACCAGTGGATGGAAGATGGATCTCTATCAATCTCTCTCTCTCCCCCCATATACATGTATATTTATATATATAAATATATGTATAAGTATATATTATATATATAAAAATCTGCCTTTGAAATAAGCAAACAAGGCCACATATACAAAACATACTTAGGGCCCAGTGCTGTGGTGTAGCAGGTAAAGCTACTGACTGCAGTGCCAGCATCCCGTATGGGCACCGTTTCAAGTCCCAGCTGCTCAACCTCCAATCCAGCTCTCTGCTATGGCTTGGGAAAGCAGTAGGAGATGGCCCACATCCTTGGGCCCCTGCACCTGTGTCAGAGACCCAGAAGAAGCTCCTGGTTCCTGCCTTTGGATGGCCCGGCTCTAGCCACTGGGGCCATGTAGGGAGTGAACCAGCAGATGGAAGACCTTTGTCTTTCTCTCTCTGCCTCTCTAATGTTGTCTTTCAAATAAATAAGTAAATATAAAAAAAAAACATACTTGATTTTGATCCACAGGTTGGTGATATTTGGCCACTGGAACACGTACACATATTAGGACGGGAACAAAATCCATCTCCGCAGCTATTTCTACAAATTGCTGTAGAAAGTACAACAGAAAAGCAAATGAATGATCACAAAATGAACCACATTTTGCAAATAAGAAAGCTATACTTTGAAACAGCAAACTTGAAAACCTGATATAAAATATGTCAAAAATACCTAACTTCAGATATGTCATAAACTGCCAGTCTGCCTCACCAGTATCCTTAGCAAACAATGAAGCTATCTCACGTTCCCTAATGCTGTTTCTTTAACTCTATTGTCAATGCACTGCCTTTTCCATTCAAGGCTGGCATCTTGAATGCAGAATTCATCAAAGGAAGACAATCTTCATGCCCAGGGAGCTGGGAAGGTTGGGGAATCAGAGCGCTGGCATACCTTAGAGAACACAGCCCACTCTGTAAGGGCCCCTCACAGGAGACAGAGAATGTGAAACTGGCTGAGCCGGAGCTCCAGGCCCTAATGACTTGGCAGAGCCTCAGGGGTTCCACGCACATTCCTTCGCGGCTGGCATTTGACCTGCCCCTTCATCAATCTTCATTCCTCTTAATGACTCCCTCTCCCCTGCTCCAGCTTTCTTTTCCCATATTATCTGCAGGACCGAGCCTATCACTGCCACCCAGAAAAAGCTAAGAGCCAGAGCTTCCGATGAACACAGAGGTGCAAGGGTCATCCCAGCCAAGAACATGAGGCCCAGTGACACACACACACACACACACACCCCACAGACACTCAACCCTGGAGTGGAGCGCCTGCAGATAGGCTGGCTTCTCCAAATTTAGCATCTGCACATTCAGGAACTCCGAGATCTCTCTGCACCCACAGCTGAGCACAGAGGAAATGCTTTGTGTATCTGGTCAGTACTCAACACATCTAGTCCATACTCAGTACATCTGTTAACTTGTAAGCTCCATGACTGGAGGCCTGAAGACAGGAAGAACAGTGTCTGGGAAAGGCCTCAAGCCAGCTCTCCACATTTCTGTCAAGATACAAGTCTACCTTTTGCTGGGGTGGGGAGGGGTCCTGCAACCTTCACAGAGGTCTGGGACCCCCCAGTGATGTAAGCAAATTAACTCCTCCGAGTTGCCTTTTGATATTCAAAGAATATGCGCAGTTTCCATAAGTTCTGCTTATAAACAGAAATAGTGTTAAATATCCTGGTGTGCTGATTTAAAAAAAAAACAAACTAATTTTAGGCATGAATATGATTCTCATCATGGAGTTGACTATTATATGTACTAAAAAAGTTGTGATCATCAGTAACTTTCCAACGACCAATGGTCATTAAAATAGTTTTGTTTCAAAATTCCTTCCTCCCTACCAACTAGATACTCAGTGCATGCTTCAGTGAGCACCAACGTGCCCCCACCCAGATCCTAAAACCAGTGAAAGTCTGATGAGCAGGAGGCTGATCATCCTCAGTTACCTGTGACAGCTACAAATGTGTACACCTGTGAGCCAGGGAGACACAAGAGTGCTTAGGCCTGTTCTCTCCACACCTGTCTCAGATGATGGTATGCCTCCTCTAAATACATCCCTCCCACAACAGTAAAACCATGCAATAACAGAGGGAGACAATGCCCTGGTGCAGCGGTGTGACTTCAGCATGCTGGGAGAAGCTGCATAGCCAGGGAAAGAGTATGGAGCACCTCAGAAGTCCCAGGTCCTGTTCTCACTCTGCCACAGACCCGCAGCAAGCCCAGCGACAACCCACCCCCTCTCTGGGTTCAGTGTTCGCATAACATAAAATGGAAGGTTTCTACTGAGCTGATGGGCCTTCTGGTCTCAAATGCTTTGAATCCAGCTCCTTCCAGTGTTATTCCAGTGACCAAATTGCGGTTCATGGCATAACTTTATGACAGACCAATAAGAAACTTTGCCTTGTTCTACAAAAAGGAAAAAACAAAGGAAAATGCAAAAGTCAATTCTGTCCTTCTAGAAACAATGACCTGGGGGCCGATGTTGTGCCAAGGAGGGTTAAGCTGTGCCATACTGATGCTATTTGTGTTCCAGCAGCTCCACTTCTGACTCCACTTCCTGCTGATGAGCTGGGGAAAGCAGCAGGAGATGGCGCAAGCACTGGGCTCCTTCCCCTCGCATGGGTTCCAGACTGTGGGTTTCTGCCTGGCCCAGCCCAGCTGCTGTGGCCATATGGTGAGACCCATACTGTCTCTCCTTCTCTAACTCCACCTTTTAAATAAATAAATAAATCTTCAAGAAAGAGAAGTGTCTGGAAGTTTCAAAGTATTTCAGTGAACTTTTCAAGATCCAATTAAGAACACTAATAACCAGAGACTCAAATCAAAATGCATTCTTTGAATACATTCTTCCTCATGAATCTTAGAACTAAACAGATTAAAATTCTAAATGTTGACCATTTTAACCTTTCTACACACACAGATTGCAGAGATAAACACATGAGACAATTAATTTCCTAATTTGCATTTCATTTGTTGTTTGTCAGTTGTCTCAGAGCTTGTCTTTTGCTAAATGGTGGAATATAGATAAATCCAATAAAATAATTTGTTATGATGAGGGAAGCTTTGAATTAAATATAATTCTTGAGTTTGAATTTATAATATTAATTTGGTTATCAACTCCTCCTAGATAATTTTAAATATCAAAATAATTGAATTATTGCAGTCTGTTAAAAATTAAAAGTTTGGTGAGATGTATGCAACAGAATATAAAAAGCATTACACTTTTCCTCTAGTTGGGGCACTATTTTATACTCTCAGGTACTTGAATACTTTTTTAATGTGCTAATAATAGATATTTTTGTAGATATCTCTTGATACAAGTGTAGTAAATGTTTCTGGGAGACCCAACACTATCATTTCAAAGTTTATGCTTTTTGTAGATTTCAGATACATACAAATTCCAGTGTGTCTCATAAACACCCTAATATTTCCAGTAATAGAAATGGAGGCTACAATACTGTGAAATTTTCAAAGCTGACCTTCTAAACAAATAAAGGGCACACTGCTGCTCCAAGATGAAAAGCTCTCAAAGCTGACTCTAAATGGGCCATACACATATTTCTACTGTAAATATTCTGGAAGGCTTTGCTCTCTGGAATTCCCATTCCACTCTGATCCAATAAAATCTGACTACAGATTTTCAACACGTACCATAAAGCGATTCCTTCTCCTCGGCTGCACTCCAACTCAATAATGGCAGTCACACTCATTACACTCAGTGAGTCAGATTTTCCTCAGCGCCCAAGTCACTCCCGGCTAGTGTGGCAGGTGTGTGGTGAGTGACGTTAGCTGTTTGGGGATTCTAGGAAACCTTGTAAGTTTAAAGTGGCCATGGTCATCCCTACTGGCTTGAATACGTAACTGCACCCTGGACAAATGCTTCACACAGGACTTCTGTGTTAGAAGAAAAGACTGCAACACGCTTCCTTTTTAATAAAAATAAAGGCATACCATAAGGGCGTCTATTTAAAATATTTATGAATCATTTTAAAGAACACATTGCTGTTTTCCATATTAGCCTCATTACTGCAGATTGTGGGGCTTCAGGGTAGGGGAAAAAAAAAAAAAAAGATGAAACCACTCTTCAGCACCCTCAGAGTTCATTCCTTTTTGAAAAGTGACCAGAAATAGCATTAAGGGTCTATCTCAAAACCCACAAAACCAGTTAAGTATAGAGTTTGAGATGCTGCTACATCCATATTATCCCCTGGCTGGTGTGGCTTGCCCTCTTCCTCTGTTCACAGCTGTACAATTATCTCTTGCCTGGCGAAGGCTGGGGTCACTCCAAAGTCAAGGCAGTACTGTCTATGACACCAGTTCTCCTGCACAAGGCCAGCCACACTTCAGGGCCCAACTTCACCCACAGGTGAGGAAAGACAACCTCCAGCCCGTGACTGTGGGGCTGAGAACTACCCAGCTTTCCAGTTACAACTCAGAGGCGCTGGGTGCACACACTGGGAACTAAATAAAACCATGAACATGTTTAAGGTCTGGCATGCAGAATAAGTGGTAAGAGTCACACCTTGGAAATGGCTGTATGAGATTTGGGGTCTAGAAACCTCACAATCACACACCTTCCAG
This sequence comes from Oryctolagus cuniculus, assembly GCF_051225735.1. NCBI lineage: Eukaryota > Metazoa > Chordata > Mammalia > Lagomorpha > Leporidae > Oryctolagus > Oryctolagus cuniculus. The sequence goes on from NC_142872.1 coordinate 18,897,430, forward strand.
AAAGAGAAGGAAAAAAAGGCCACTTCTGTTGAAGTCTTTGGTTCACCTGGGTCAGCTCTCAATTGGCAGCAGAGCTCCTGCACGTGTGTTAGGTAGCTGTTGCGATGGAACTAGAGCTGGGCTCTGTATAAAGACCCAAGGAAAGCTTGACTTTAAGGCCCAAACCTCGTACAGAATCAAAAGCCAGACAATGTACCTAACACCATTGTGGTCTGATCTGAATTTCTCCTTTTTTTTTTTCTTTTCTTTTCTTTTTTTTTTTTTTTTTAAGAAAAACTGGTTTTGAGTTACCTAGGAGACTGTCCTACTCTTCCTTGGTCTGTATTTACAGACACGGAGAGAAAAGTTCCAAGTATCTTCGGAGCCTTTATCACCACTGCCCTTCAACAGGGTCAGGGCAGGAAGCCTGCAGGGACACAAGCCGGCTGCTGCTTCCAAGCCTCTGCAAGGGAGCCGCGCAGGTCCAGGTGATTCCTCCTGGAGGCCGCTAAATCTCATGGGCAACTCTGCGTCCCCCAGCTGAAGGCCCCCCGCTGCGACCCCAGCCCAGCACTCACGGACAATGCACTGGTTCCCTCCAGGCAGCGTCTTCCATCCCGGGCAGCAGTAGGAGTGGAACCTGGAGCCGCACACGTTGGGCCTGGCAGAGACAAGAGTGGTCATGCTTGCGTGGGGGCTTGGTGCAGGGTGCGCAGCGACACTGCTGCAGTCTTCCTAATGCAAAGTCCCACCGGGCAGGTTTCAGAACAAACACGCCCAAACCACCCAAATTCTTGGCGTTTGGTGGGGGGCAGGCGTGGGGGAGCCAGTCTTCCCTCGCTTGCCTTTATAAAGGGCTGAACAGACAGGAGAACGTGTAATTTGCTGCGATTCCAGCCTCCGGATGCAGAGAACAAAGAGAACATATTGCATTTCAGAAATCCTTGCCCTCTCCCCAAATCCACTCCTACTCCATCAACGGCCACCTCAGCCCCCGACGTGTCAGGCGCGGCGCGTCGGAAGGTGGAGCGCTCGGGCTGAGGACTGCAGAGCGAGCTGCAGACCCCCCTGCACACATCCTCAAACAAAAGGCTCGGAGCTGCGCCCCCGACGGCTATGGGCTACGCGGGGCGCACCCGGGCCCGCATTCTGCCCCACCGTCGGAACCCGTTCCGGCACCGGGGCTCTGCACTCGCTCAGCGATCCGCACTCGGGGACCCCGGGCCTACCCGCGGGCCTCCCTCCCCCCGAGGGAGGGCTCTCAGCCCGCAGAGCTGCAGGGTTGCGGCAGCCAAGTGGGGAGGCGCCCCTGGGGGTCGTCGGGTCTCCGGCGGCGCGGGCTGTGGCTCTGGCCAACAGAACAAGGGTCAGGGAGGCAGTGGGATGGGAAGCGGCCAACCCGGGACCCCCAGCCCTCGCCCCTAGCCGGCCGCCCACCTACCCTCGGAGCACGTCCTGCTGTCCTCGCCTGCGGACGCGGCTGGCGGCCACGGTGCCCTCCTCCCGGTACTCCGGGGCCACGAACCCGCCCTCGGAGCCCGCCGCTGCGGGCCGGACCTGTTGCGCCGGCGGCTGCGCCCGGGGCGGCTTGGGCGGCGGAGGCTGAGGCTGGCTGGCGGTGCCCTGCGCCCAGAGCGCCACGCAGCCCAGCCACACGAAGTAGGGCTGGAGACACAGCCGCCGCCGTCTCCCCATCGCCGGCGCCGAGAGCGCGCGGACCGAGGCCCGCCGAGAGGGAGCTACCAAAGACAAAATCTGTGCGGCCCGGAGAAAAGTCAGGGACTCCGGCGCCCTTCGTCGGCTGCCCGGGCTCCGGCTCCCTGCCCCAGCGGGAGCCCCAGACAGACCGCGGTGCGGGGCGCGGGGCGCGGGGCGCAGGCTCTAGCGCGGTGGGCGGCGAGGCGCGGCGGCGGAGCGTCCAGCAGCCCCGCGCGGTCCACGTTGCATCCCCCAGGCCACGGCCCCGAGCGACTCCGGGACCGCCAACGGGTGGGGGCGGGAAATTACAAAAGTAACCCGAGCAGCCGCGGCGTAAAGTTACAAAGAAAGCGGACCTCGAAAGCAAAAAAAAAAAAAAAAAAAAAAAAAAAAGGTTTGCGCGCAGCGGGTTCCCGTGCGCTCCGGGGCAGAACAGATCGCGGAAAGCTGCTAGAAGTCACCAGAAAGAAGCAGGCGAGCGAACAAAAGTCGCCCCCGCGAGAATAAGAGGGTCTGCTCCGCGCCCGCTCCGAGTCCCTCGGGGCAGCGACGCGCGGGCGGGCGGCGGCTGTGGAGCCGGGCGGAGGTGCGCGGGGCCCGGGCTAGCGGGCGGGCGGCTGGACGCCGGGGAAGATGCGGCGGTCGAGGCGCGGCGCGGGGCTTTTAGAGGCCCGGCGGGGCGCGGGGCGGGCCGGCGGGCGGCGGCTGTCAGTGGGGGCCGCGGCGCAGCGGTCCACACGTGGAGCGCAGCCCGGACCTAGGGGCCGGCTCAGAGTGGGCGGGGACAGACTGAGGGGCAACGGCGTGGGGAGGACCGCGGGGAGCGCGGTGGGGGAGGGGCGGAGGAAGGAAAGGGGGAGGTGGGAGGGCGGAGGGAGGGGAGGGGAGGGGAGGGGACGGAGATTGGTGAGAAGGGGGCTGAGCCTGAGGGGAAGGCCGGGGCTGCCGGAGGGACCTGGAAGGAGGGATTGGCGAGCCCGGGTGCGAGAGGAAATGAGCGGGGGATGGGGGCGAGGTGAGGGCGAGAAGTGGGGAAGGGGAGGGAGGGCCGCGGTGGCGGGGAGGGGGTCCGGGGGCCGGCGGAGGGACGCGGCGGCGGCCGGGCTTCCCGTCCCCCTCGGCGGGCCGCCGCTGTTTTGACTGCCTGTACAAAGCGCGCAGACGGCGGGGGAGGGGGCGCGACGCTCCGGATTTGGGGACGCAGGCAGCAGCCCCTTCCCCTTCCCCCTCACCCCTCCTCAGCCGCCGCCCTCGCCTCGAGGCGAGGGTCCCTAAACGCGCGCTGGACCCGGAGGCGCACGGCCCCTCAGGCCGGCGGCCGCAAGGTTAGCCACGAGGAGGGCTTCTGCGCGGAGCCGGTCCCCGGGCCGGCTGTGGGGAGCTGCAGCCCGCGCGGGAGTCGCTTGCGGCCTCGGTGTGAGGAGGCCGGGCCTGCCCGCGCCCACCGGCCCACCGGCCCACCGGGAGCTGTCCCGCCGAGAGACCGGGCGTTTCCACAGGGAGGCGCGCCCTCCGCTGCCCTCAGAGCGCCCGCGCCCGCGCCCGCGGGGGCCCTGGGCTGCGCTCCGGCGCCGCGGTCCTGGACGCCCACGCGGGGCGACCCCGGGCCAGACTCCGCCGGGGTTTGCCTCCGGGAAGGATTGGAGACCCCACGGGGTCCTGCGCCAGGGAGGCGGTGTCGTGGCGGGTAAAGGGGGCTCGCGCCCTTCTGCTGTGTGATGAAACCCCAGCAGTCGGTGCAGCGACTGTCTGTACCCCTAGGGCGCCTCTGCACCCCCGCTTTGGGGTCTTCGTTTGTGGCCCTGCCACAGGAGGTCCTCTCTCCGTCAGTGGAATTTATAAAGGTCAGGCCCCCCTGAAAACGGAGAATGACCATCCAAGCACAGTTTGGAGAACTACAAGAGGGAGCTGAGACTGAATTATCCAGGCCTGGCCTGGGGAACCTTAGATTAAAGGGGGGGGGGGGGAATGGCATTTGTATATATGTACATGTGTATATACACGTATATGTTATATAAATAGTAACCTGGCCCAAACCGCGCAGATATGCTATTTGACAGCCAACGTTCTCTGAGAATTGGCACACCACCCTTCTTTAGTTCCCCGATATAGTCTTAAGGCAGTAACCCTTCTTAGAATTAGTCTTATAAAGCAGAAGAAAAATTAGGAGTTCACTAATTTGTTAAAATCCAAAGATATTAGAGTCACAGAGGTGTTTTTCATCTACTTTTCTTCAAACAAAATGATTTAACTGCAAGAGCTAAATGAAGAACTATCTCTAGGGTTGGGGAAGTGTTTTCATGAAACCTTTAAGTCATCATTTAAAACTTAGATGAGTTCATCGTTCTCCATCCTATTAAATCCAAATGCTCTAAAGTTGCATATGCCTCTACTCTTTCACCTAGCTACTCAACTTTTAAGAATCTATATTGAAACATGCAAATAAAAAATGTCAATAATTGGTACATTAGATTGTTCGTTGTAGCACTGTAATACCAAAAGACAAGAAACACATCCTATTAGTAAGGAACTGATGAACTAGGGTTTAATCCGTTCATTGGGCTACTGTGCAGCTGCAAAAACTGGATGAGGAAGAATTCTCTTTTCTCTTATGTAGTGATCTTTAGCATATATAGTTAAATATTTTTAAAAGGCAAGATGCAGATACATTAGTTCATTAAGACAAAGTTTATCAGGGGTGGGGTAAAGTTGAGTGTGATGAGTTATTTAATGTATACAGAGTTTTAGGATGATGAAGAAGTTATGGAAATGAATAATGACACACAAATGTGGTTCACTTCATGCCACTGAATTATACACTTAAAATGATGTAAATTCTGTTTATAAATCCTAAAATAAATGGAGATTATATAATGTACTTCTAAGTAACAAATGTCAAAAAGAAAGTATAAACAAAGAGTATTTTGAACTAAATGAAAATACAACTTAGCAAAAGTTGTGAGATGCAGTGAAAGCAGTGTGCAGAGGGAAATTTATAGCACTGAATGTTCCCTTAGGGAAGAAGAGAAGTCTAGCGTTTGTAATCTAAGTTTCTATTTAGGAAACTGGGAGAAGAGCAAATTAAATCTAAAGTAAATAGAAGAAAAGAAACAATGAAAATTACAGCAGAAATCAAATAAAGTGTAGACTGGAAAACATCTAGAACAAAAAACTGGTTCTTTGAAAAGAACAGTAAAGTTGGTCCATCTGTAACCATGCTTACCAAGGGAACGGAGAGGACACAGAGCTTGCTGTCATCGTAGATGAAAGAGAATCACCACTGCTTATCCCATGGATATTAAAAGGACAAAAAAAAAAGATTTCTATGAACAGTTCTGTGCTGCAGATTTAATAAATGAAGCGTGTAATGCCTTGAAGGACATCAACCAGCAGTACTCATGTTGAGATAAATAATTCATATGATCAGGCTTATAGCTACTAAAGAAACAGTCAATTTTCTAAAAGAGAAAGTGTTAGTTCAAATGATTTTTCAGTAGTATTTTCTACAAGTTCAATAGAATTTTACCAACAGTCCAAGGAGCAAATAATACTGCCATTGTATAATATAGAAAATAAGCAGAAGGAACATTTCCTGACATTCCATGGGACCAGCCTTTACCTAATATCTAAACCAGAGACAGGACCAGAAAATTACAAACATCTCTCATGAACATGGATGTGGAAACCCTGGACAACATAGCAGCAAATAGGATACAACAATGTATAAAAAGAATTACACACTGTGACCCATGAACGTTGATTCCAAGCATAAAAGATTGGCTCAACATTTAAAAAGTAACTAATCAGTTACATCAAAGAAGAAAAATCTAATGATCATATCAGTACAATACCCCTTCATAATAAAAAGCATTTGACAAAATCCAATACCGTTTTTGATTAAACAAAACCTCCCAGCAAACTAAGAATACACAGGGATTTTCTGAACTTAATAAAGAACCTCTAGAAGAAACTTCCAGGTTGCTTCATACATAATGATGAGAAACGGACTATTATCCAAGTCGGGAAGATTCAGATTGGGATTGTTCCAGGATTGGGAACAAAGCAAGGATGTCCCCGTCACCACTCCTGTTTAACACTGTACTAAGACAAGAAAGCAGAATAAAAGTAAGCAGATTGGGAAGGAAGAAATAAAACTATGTTGGCAGATGGCATGATTATCTATGTAGAGAATCCTAAAGAATCAAGAAAAGGCTCCTGGAACTAATAATTGATGATACTGGGGTTGCAAGATGCAAGGTCAATTAGAAAAGTCAATTGCCTTACTTCTTCCACCCATGAACAACTGTCAAGTTAAAAAACTTTGGTAGAACTCTAACACGATGTGTACAGTATGTATATGAGGAAAACTATAAATAAAACTATAAATAAAAACTGTAAATAAGTAGTGACACTCCTTGTTCATTGATTGGAAGACTAAATCATGTTAAGGTGTCTCTTTACATTTTATCTGTGTAATCACCCCCATGCCAATTAAAATTCCTGCAAATTATTTTATGGGTGTGGACACAGATTCTCAAGTTTCTATGAAAGGGCAAAAGACAGAAAATTCAACACAGTCCTGAAGAATAGCAAAGTCAGACAGCTGATACTACCCAACTTTAAGGCTCACTGTAATTGGAAGGTTTAAATAATTTTTTAAAGATATTGGTAGGAAAACTTCGATCAGATTCTACATTTTAAGCATTATTTTCTGATACAGCAGTTTTAGACTGTATTTGTTGGTGTCCTCTATCAGGATCAGATAGCACACTGTACTTCCTACTATCTCTTTTCTCATTTTGACCTTGCGATTTTATTATTTTTGTTCTGATGAATCCCTTTACATAACAAACAATATACTTAGACCACCACTTACTGATTTACTCACCTTGAAATGGCTATTTATCACTAAGAAAAGTGAGAAATACAGTAAATTTCTTTCACCAAAGTTTGGATTGTATTATTACTATTTTCACAGTTTATAATTAACCAAGACAACACTGTCCTGTAGTTATCCATTAGGGGTGAATTGGAAATAGGGCAGAGGCATTAGAGTTCTTAGTTTTTTTTTTTTTTTTTTTTACAGAGTTAAAGACAGTGAGAGAGAGACAGAGAGAAAGGTCTTCCTTCCATTGGTTTACTCCCCAAGTGGCCGCTACAGCTGGCGCTGTGCCGATCCGAAGCCAGGAGCCAGGTGCTTCCTCCTGGTCTCCCACGTGGGTGCAGGGCCCAAGCACTTGGGCCATCCTCCACTGCCTTCCCTGGCCACAGCAGAGAGCTAGACTAGAAGAGGAGCATCTGGGACTAGAACCAGGTGCCCATATGGGATGCCAGCGCCACAGGCAGAGGATTAACCAAGTGAGCCATGGCGCCAGCCCCTATTTTGCAGTTTTATTTCTTTTCCTGCGCTTATATTATTTTGTCGTTTTCTTTCATTTGCACCAGCCCTGCATAATGTTTAACTTAACTCCATGTTGCTGTGTTTCCTTTTCTTATTTCGTACATGAGTAAAATATATTGATGTTCTCATTGCTTTGCTTTTCTTCTCCAAGAATGATTCATCCTTGTATACTTGATTGTTTGGTTTATAAAAGCTATTTTAAATGCCTGTTGCTTGAGAGTGTCTACCATTTGGTTTTATATCTGAATAAATTGTTGGTCTGAGGATAAATCACAATGTTTTAGAGTGACATTTGTTCTCATTAGCTCTTTGGACACCACTGCAACTTTTTCTCACAGCATTGATTATGCTTGTGGGCCATTATGGGGCCAACCTGATCTTTCCCTCCTATCCCCACTGCACTTGATACAGGTTTTCTGCCTGGAGAATGCTCCTGTTATTGTTGAATTTCTGTGAACTTAGGGAGGAATTCATGATTGCATGAATTTATGATTTTTCCCTGGAATATATATATACATATATATAAAATATTTGTTCTACAGATTTAATTCTTTGCATTTTTTGGAAAATTGTCTTGTTTGCATTCCTCACTCCAGTGACATAAATTCTCTTTGCCTGCTCTATTATTTGCCACTCACTTGTTTCACTCTCCCTGGCTTTTCTTCCATTCTAGGTGTGATTATGTCTTTGTTGGTAATTCTGTCATAGCCAAGTTTATACTTGTTAAATTTAGCCATTTGGGGGTTTGGTTTGGTTTTCCTTATAGGTTTTTTGTATCTTCGGTTTTCATTTTACTGTATTGTGTTTCATCTCTTTTTAAGGTTCTCTACTCTTACTAGTCTTATACTTTACTATGTTATTCCACTAAACAAAATCCTGTTTGTAGGAAATTTCTTGTTTTGTTAGTTACCTTTTAGATTAAATGTGTTGCCTGTGGCATATACTGGGGTAACATAGTCAGTATTTGTTCTTTCCTACTGACACTTCCTAACCACTCATTTCATTCAGTACAGTAATATATCCAAGTTCTTGTTCAGTTAGCGGTGGCTAATGCCTTTCTTTCGAGTTTCTGATCAGCACATGAGCATTCAAATTAAACCTCATATTTTTCCTTGTTCCTTGTATATTGAGTCACCTTTCTCTGTGTTTGACAATCTTAGTATAATTTTTTGAAACTTGTCACTCATGTTTCTTGCATATATGTATTGGGTTTTGGATTAGAAATAATGTTTTACTGCAAAGAATCAAATAGTGAATTTAAGGAACCTCCCTTTCTCTTTCAGTTGCACATTTTGAATTGTATGGCATGAAGCGCTCCCCTTTTCTTTGAGCCTGAGGTATTTTGACTGGTTTGGTCCTATTTGTTATTCTATCATTAGGATTGGGGAAAGGGAGAGTTTTAGATGTTTTTATTCTACCATCTCAAGTTGGAAGTCTGTACGAATACTTTAAATAAATTTTAATCAAAGTAATATAAACAAATGGTCACAAATCAAATCATGCAAAAATATTGTGTTAAGAAACATCTGAGCTCAGCTCCACTGTGGCTTAACTCAAACCTTACTCCTGGGAAGTATTTTTTTCCTTTTCTCTGGAAATGGAGGAAAAATTTACATACTGTGAAATGCACACTTATTAAGTGTAAAGTTTGATGAGTTATGACAATGACACATACCCTAGTAATCTCTTCTAATAAAATAGGGAACATTTGAGAGAAAGATCCCTTACACGGTTTCCCATTTAATCCTCTTCCCACTCTACCCCCATCTCAGAGGCAATCATTGTATGGTTTTCCTTCACTCTAGATTAGTTTTCCTATTTAAAATTTCATATAAATTGAGCCATACAGTACTCATTCTTTTATGTCTTGCTTTTTTGACTCAGCATACAGTTTTCACATTTCATTTATATTGTAGCATGTATGAGTGGTTTACTCCTTTTTATTGTTGAAAAAATATGAAATTGTTAAATTAAAACTTGTTTATCCTTTCCCTGGATGACAAACTTTTTAAAACCTCTGTCAGCGTTTGTGGATACATCTTTCTATACACTTAGGTTTTCATTTCTCATGAGTAATTCTACCTAAAAGTGGATTTTCTGGTTATAATAGAGTAGTTGTATTTTTAACTTTATGAGAAACTATTAGAATAATTTATTATGATTAGAACAATTTATAATTTTTATTCCATTTTACACCCTCTGGCAATGTGTGAGAGTTTTGATTGCCTCTTCTCAAAAGCATGTGGTACGGTCAGTCTTTTTCATCTTTGCCATTTTAATGACATTGTGGTATATGCCGCTTTGATTCTAATTTTATTTCCTTGATGATTGATTGATGTTAAGTACTTTTTCATGTGATTTTCAGCCATTTCTGTACTTTCCTTTATGAAATGTCTATTCAAATATTTTTTGCTGATTTTTTATTCAGTTTTTATTGCTGAATTGTAGAAATGGTTTGTGCAGTCTGGATACAAGGCCTTTATCAGATTATAGGAATTGCACATATTTTCTACCAGCCTGCAGCTGTCATTTATTTTCATAATGGTGTCTGTGGATGAACAGAAGTCTTACATTTTGGTGAGATATAAGTCTCTCTTTTCATAATAATTTTGTGAATAGCAGTTTATAGATAAAAAATCAGTACCTAACTCATCTTTTCTTCTGTAGAGTTTTGCTTTTATAGTTCGGTCTATGATACTTTTTTAAAAAGATTTATTTATTTATTTGAAAATCAGAGTTACACAGAGAGAGGAGAGGCAGAGAGAGAGGTCTTCCATCTGATGGTTCACTCCCCAATTGGCCGCAACTGCCAGAGCTGCGCCAATCTGAAGCCAGCAGCCAGGAGCTTCTTCAGGGTCTCCCATGTGGGTGCAGGGGCCCAAGGACTTGGGTCATCTTGTACTGCTTTCCCGGGCCATAGCAGAGAGCTGGATTGGAAGAGGAGCAGCCGGGACTAGAACCAGCACCCATGTGGGATGCTGGCACTTCAGGCCAGGACGTTAACCCGCTGCACCACAGTGCCAGACCCGGTCTATGATACTTTCAAAGTTAATTTTGTGTAGGATGTAAAGAGTGGTTAATTTTCTGTTTTTATAGATGCTCATTTTTAATTTATTTATGAGTATATGTAAGCAAAACAGTTGTAGTTCTGTTTGTTGACAATGCTTTCCTTTTTCCATTGAACAGCTTGGATTCCTTTATCAAAGATGAATACCAGACTGTCTTGATTGCTGTAGCCTAATGGTAAGTGTTGAAAGTAATTATTAATAGTTCTCTAACTTCTCTTTCAAAATTCTTTTGACTATTTGAGTCTGTTACATTTCATATGGGTATTTCTTTATTTGAGATGCAGACAGACAGATCTTCCATCCAATGATTCACTCCCCAAATGCTGGTCACTGGGCCAGGTTGAAACTTGGAGCTGGAGACTCAATCCAAGTCTCTCACGAGCCTGCCAGGGACCCAACTGCTTAGCCATTTTGGGCTGCCTCCCGGGTGTGCATTGGCAGAAATCTGGAATCAAGAACAGAGCATGGACTTGAAACCAGGCACTCTGGTGTAGATTGTGGGTACCCCAACCGACATATTCACTGCTAGGCCAAATAATCACCCCCATAGAAATTTTACAATCAGTAAATGAAATTCTGCAGAAAGGCCTGTTGGATTTGAAGTCAGATTCTGCAGAATTTGTAATCCAAGTTTTAAACAATAGATATCAGTACTGAACCTTGAAGTCTAAGAATTTATATACTTGGAGGAACATGCGTTTATTTAGGTTGTCATTAATTTCTATTAGATGGAACTTTTAGTGTAGAGATCATTAATGTATATTGTGATTTTTGATGCTGTTGAAAGTGATATTGTTAGTTTTATTTTCCAAATATTTATTGCATAACTTGATGGTCAGTTTTGTGTGACAATTTGGCTATTGTTATACCATCAGTTAGTAATCTAAGTGTTATGAGGCTTGATAAACATCTATTATCAGTTTACTTTAGTAAATGAGATTAGCCTTGCTGAGCTGGCTGGGCTTGATCTAATCAGTTGAGTGGCTTTAAAGGATTCCTGAGAAAGGAATCCCTCCTGGCCACTGCAGCTTCCATGCCCGCATGGGTTTTCAGCCCATCTTCCTGACTGCCTGCCCCACACAGTTTGGATTTACCTGGCCAGCCTTGAAAGTCAGGTTATATCCTACTGGTTCTGCCACTTTGACGGAACTCTGATTTTGAGACACTTTGAATACAGAAATAAAAATGGCTTTTGAACATGGATCCTGAGAAACTTAAGCTTGTTCTACCAGCTTTTTGGTGGATATTTTGATTGTTTACCTCTATAACCATACCACTTGTGGGGAAAGTTTCACTTCTTTTCAGTCTAATGATTTTTCTTTATTTTCTGTCTTTTACTATAATCAAATTAAATGTCTTCTTCATGTCAAGCAGTAATTCTTGTCTTGAAATATACCTTGCCTAATACTAATAAAGGCACTGTATATTTTTCAGATGAATTTTAATATCATATATCTTTTCCACTCTCTTTTATATGTAATTTGGGTTTTTACATGAAATATTTATTTTTCATAAATAACATGTCACTAATTCTTTTGTTTTTAAATTGTCTGTTTTTAATTGAAACAATTAATCATTTTCATTTACTGTAATTGTTGATCTGGTAAGTGTAAATTTTTAATATACTTTGAATTTTCTCTTAATTCTACCTGTGCCTTTTGTTTTATTATAATTTTTTTACCCCTTTCAGATTGAATATTTTTTAATATTTTATTTCCTTCTTCTAATAACTTACTAGTGATAGCAATTGTTCTTTGTATACTTTTTCAGTGATTGTTTTAGATATGATAATATGCACCTTTAATTTATTATAATCTATTTTAACACTCTCATTTATGGAAGACATGGAACATTACAGTCAGTTCAAGCTGCTGTAACAAAATACCACAGACTGGTCATTTATACCCTCAAAAAAGAAAAAATATTTCTCATAGTCCTGGAGGCTGGGAAGTCCAAAACCAAGGTGCCGGTAGATGTGGTGTCTGGTCATTCTCCGCTTCATGTTGCACCCTCTGCTGTAGAAAGGGCAAATGACAGATCAGGTGGAGCGGCCAGGCAGCTCTCAGAAGTCTATTTTATAAGGTTATTCCTGCTCCCAGGGGCCCAAGCTCTTCATACCACCACAATGGGGATGAAGTCTCAACTTCAGTTTTGGAAGCAAACAAGCATTCAGAAAATAGCGGGCAGTATGTGGAAAAAGTCAGTTTGCCATGGGTTCTGAGTGTGCCATGCAGTTTTGCAAACTGTGGTAGTAATGTCAGGACTGCTCTACTCTTCCCAGGCCAATGTGTTTATGGTAGTGTTCACGACGAGCAACACTGAGGAATGGAGTAAGAATTTCCCCTCAGGAGTGAATAAGCCTGAGTCAAATTGCTGTTAAAAGTATAACTCGGATATGACACAAACCCACTGCTTGCACAGCCTCTGTGTGGGCCCATTTTATTTGCTCCCAGAGGACTTTGGGGGCAAGGAAATCTCACGCAGACCAACGTGCAGTTTGCTCGCTCTCCACTGAGGAATAGAGGCTTTTTGCTTTCATCCAGCAATTTCATGTATTATACCAGTGTCCAAGAGACAGTAATAGACTAGCTTATTAGTTTGGGATGGGTTGAATTACAGATGCTTTACAGTTCCTCATCCAGGCATTTCCATTTCTTTCCTGCTGTCCTTTGTGTTCTTCTTGTCCTGTATGCTTTAATATATATGTGATAAAGTCATCAATACATCGTTTTTATTGTAACAGTAAATCATCTTTTAAAGAATTATGAAACAGGAAAACATTTTATTCACATATTTACTATTTATCCATTCCTTAGGTGATTTTGTTTTTCTCAACTTTGTGTGTTGTTGGCCTTTGATAAAAAGAGAATTTCCTAAAAGCTTTCAGGGGACATAGTGCGGAGTGGGCAGAACGTAATTAATAAATACACCTCAGTGCTCCTATACCCCATAGTCTGAATTCTTTCCTCTGCATTATACCAAGGAATTTCTGGAATCTGAGCTTTGTTTAGTGAGGACCACCATTGAGCATCTATGACTTTGTTTATTAGCACAGCAAGGAAGTAGAAACGACTTATTCCTACAACTAAAGATTAAATTCCATTTCTCTGGATATTTGCCTTTATCAAGACACAGCTGGGTGGTCAATGTCATGCACACTGGGAATCAGCAGTCTTCATAGTCATTGACTTTGAGAGCTCTGTGACGTTAGAGGTAAGCTACCATCTAAGAAAAGTTATAGGAATTGCTTCATTTTTGCCTTTGAGAGTTGGAAATTTGATAAAGATATTCCCTTCTTTTAACATATCTGGAACCTCCTAAGTAGTCACCCCATTCAGTAGGTTTTGGGTTCCTCATGCCCTTCATGAGGAGTTTGCAGTTGCCTTGCACTCAGAGGGCAGTTGAAATCAAGTAAATGATATCATTAGGTATTTGCCTTCAGCTCCAGTTTGGCCAGATTTCTGTACTGATTCTTCAAGGTCTGTTACACAGAATCTCAATTAACTATAGAATAAGCCAGGGCTGGTGCTGTGGCACAACAGGTTAACGTCCTGGCCTGAAGCTCCAGCATCCCATATGGGTACCAGTTCTAGTCCCAGTTGCTCCTCTTCCAATCCAGCTCTCTGCTATAGCCTGGGATAGCAGTAGAGGATGGCCCAAGTCCTTGGGCCCCTGCACCCATATGGGAGACCTGGAAGAAGCTCCTGGCTCCTGGCTTCGGATCGGCACAGCTCTGGCCGTTTTGGCCATCTGGGGAGTGAACCAGTAGATGAAAGACCTCTCTCTGTCTCTACCTCTCTCTGTACTCTGTCTTTCAAATAAATAAAATAAATCTTTTAAAAAAAACTATAGGATAAGGCAGGATTCAGAAGTAAATGAATATCACAAGAATAAAGGGACTCTATTAGAAGGAACTTGGATAACTCATGAATTTTATAAGGATTATAGCACAAGGTTCAAGCAACAAGTAGACTCAAGCAGGAAGTGTAGCCACCATCTTTTATCAGGGACAGCCTGTTATCAGCACTAGATATTACTGCAGCTGCCCTTGAAGATTTATTTGTGCACCTTCATACTTAACATCACCGACTTCTGCTTCCAAGTTCTGGATAGCAGTGTTCAGTGGCAGAATTTATATACTAGTCCATATCACCCCGAGGAGAAATTTTCCGTTTGTCCTACATAGTTGAATATATGGACCTGAGCGTGTACAACATTGCATACACGAACAATATTTCAGAAAAGAAGTTGATTGGATAATGAATAGTGAAAACAAGCACAAATAAATATAAATAAGCCAACAACATTCTACCATATCCTAAATTCCAAAAAATGTATTTATTTGGACTTCAGTTAGTTTGGTGAATTTTCTGGACACATCTAGTTTGTTGGCTCCGCCCACTCCCACTTTTTAAGTTGTTCCATTTCAATTGCTCTGTTTTCTGTTTGTCAATGCAAGATGAGAGTGAATGCCAATCTGATTCCAGTGCCTTTGTGAGTGAGCTGGCTTGTTCTTCCTCTCCTCCTAGAAAACATGATTTTTTTTTTTTACTCCCTGGAGTTGTGAAATTTCCTTAGGTGGCACTTCTTGCATTCATCCTGCTGAGCATTTCAGAAAGTCATTTAACCTCAGGAATGATGGTGTTCTTCAGCTTCTTGATGATGTGTTTTCCTTCCATCTTCTCCATTCCACTCTTTGGAAACTCTTAGTAGCCAAATATTATACGTTTTTGAAGTTTCACTGTTTAAGTTTATTGAATACTCTCTGCAATGGGTAAATCTCTTTTCTTTTTTTTTTTTTTTTCAGTTTGATGAGTTTATGTGTATGTGTGTCTGTGTGTGTACAATTTTTTTTTCTTTCAGTCAAGGGAAGAACAAGAACCCAGTTCTTATTCTTGATCTTCCTCTAAAAATTGTTTTTGCCTTAAGGATAGTCCCTTTCCTTCTTTAGCATTTGCTGAAAATATTTTCACTGACTCTTTCATTTCTAAATAAAAATGTATTTAAAATTCTTTATTTTCAGGTAGCAGATGTTTAACCAGGCAGTTGAGATGCCAGTGTCCCACACCGGAGCATGAGGATTCAATTGCCAGCTCTGGCTCTTGACTCCAGCTTCCTGACGATACAGACCCTGGGAGGCAGCATTGAAGGCTCAAGTAGTTGCATCCCTGGCACCCATATGAGAGACCTGGATTGCCTACAAGCTCCTGGCTTCAGCCCTGACCTAGTCCTGAGCTGTTGGCCTTTGGGAGGTGGGAATTTGCCATAGTGGATTAAACTGCCGCTTGGGACTCAAGAATCCCAAATCAGGGTGCTAGCTTGAGTCCTAGCTACTCTTGTTTCCAGTCTTGCTCCCTGTTAGTGCACCCAGGAGGTAGCAGATGATGGCCTAAGTGCTTGAGTCCCTGCCAACCAAGTAGGAGGTTTGATGGAGTTCCTGGCTTCAGCCTGGCGCAGTAGTGGTTGTTGCAGTCATGCGAGAAGTGAAGCAGTGGATGAGAGATCACTCTGTCTCTCTGCCTCAGACACTCTCCCTTACAAGTAAATAAAAACAAGTAAGTCTTATTTTTAAAGGCTGGGAAGTTTGAGATGGGGCAGCAGCCTCTGGTGAGGGCCTTTTCGCTGGAGTGAAGGACTTCTGTGAAGTCCTAGGGCAGTGCAGGACATCCCATGATGAGAGAACATCCTAGCTAAGGTCTCACCTCCTCATCACAGAAGCTGCAGTCACATTGGATGAGGACCTCTCTATTAATCTCTATTAATCTCAATTACTTCCCAAAGGTTCCGTCTCTAAATACCAAAGTCAGATTAAGTTTTCACCCTCTAAATACCTCACTATGAGAATTAAATTTCAACATGATGTTTGGCAGGACATACAGATCATAGCAGGCCGATACCAGCTTAGTAAATGGCCACATCTGGTTTCATGGGTGTCATCTTGGTACCTTTAAAAGGCTCAGCTGCACGAACAGTCCCTGATACACGTGCCCTTAGAGGGAGCAAGTGGCAGCGACTCTGTAGAAGTTGGTAGGACCTTAGAGCAGCTGGTGCTGCCACTGTGTCAAACCTGAACCAGCCCTGACCAGTAGGCAACAACTTCTCATTTCCAAAGTCAGCAAATGAATGCTCAGTTACTAAATCCAATGAGTGTGATTCTGTGTTCATTATACTCAGATTCATATAATTCCTTCTGAGTCAACCCCAACCTTAGAAATAATTGACCCCTCCCTCCTTCTTGGGAAATGTTCTGGACCTGGCCTCTGTAACGCCACATTCTCACTTTTCTCCTGCCTCGTTCCTTAGTGAATTTTGGTCTCTAATGGCTCTTTCTCCTGTGCCAGCCCTCTAAGTGGCCCTGGCAACTGACTTTCTCTGATTACATTCCCTCCCTAGGTGATATTTTTCAGATACTAATAATGCTTGATAGATGCCAGCAGCAGTGCTGGTTTTTCTTAGTCCTCTTTTTTTCCAAGTTGTCTTCCCTACCTTGCAATGAATTAGGTTATGAGTAACAGAGCTTGCAGCCAAAAGCAACTTTGAAAGCAAGAGAACACAGAAGTATTGGTGTGTATTGGTCATGGTTCTCAGCTGTGGACAATAGAATTCACTGTTCTTATCACTGCTGTTTATTAAAGAATGGGAGAAAGCACACAAGGTCATTGGAAGACTAGAGGTATGGAGGCTGTCCCTTTGAGACAAACTCTCTGAACCATCCTTCCGCATTTCTGGTTTGTCCACTGCTTCTACTGCCATCTGCAGAGCATGCTATCTCTACTGTTGCCCCCAAAGAGATGCTGCCACCCTCTGTTCCTTGTGCAGTTCTGTTCCAACTCCAACCTCTTTTCATGGGTGTGTTTGATGACAGAAATGAAGTCATGTTTCTTTACACCCTAGGCAAAGGAACTTGAGAATGGTAGCTTTGTTTCCATATTGGCAAGGTAAGATTCGTAACATAGGGAGCTCCCAGAATCTAGAGGAGTTCAGAACACGTTGGGCAGTCACAGTGGCCTAGGTTCACTCTGGAGGGGCTGAAGACATTACTTGCACAGGCTTTTCAATTCTCTGCGATTTCTCCTGGCCTTGCCCTTCTCTGTTGCTCATATTTTCTTCTGGATGGCTTTGCTAGAGGACTAGTGTTCTATCAGTGAAGTCAACAACTATTGAAAGTTCTCTTGGTGTCACACCCTGTTTGAGCAGGTGGCCTGTGCCCAATAGGGAGTCAAGAGAGACTATCCCAGGTAACTTGTTATGAAGACCAAGGACTTTTTTCCCTGAAGCGTCTACTGCAGTGCACATCCTTTTGAACAAGGTCTTTCCTGAAGCATTACCCTGGAAAGCAAGCAGAAGCAGGTGATTGACTGAAGCCCACCCTGGGCTACCGAGGCCTTGGTGAAGGGAGCTTCTCTTGTAGCACACAGGGTATTTGTGGAAGGGGTGAAAACACAAAAACAACACAGAGGGAATGAATGCTGGTTGACCCCACAGAGTAAACATCCAGTGCATTGGTTCTATCAGTCTAATTGAACCGATGAGTCAGCGAGTTTTTGCTTTTCTACCCCCATCTACCAAATGAAATTTGTCATTTAAATAAAAAGTATGCCCTTAGCAGAACCTAAAATTACCTCATTTGATAGTCAGTTGCTAACACAGTTCTGTCTTTAATTCTTTCCTTAAATTTTGAATTTATTATGAGTTTGTTTGCATTTCTTTCCACAGCTCTTATTTTCTTTATTTCTGCTCCTCTCCTTGCCTTTATCCCTCTAAAATACTCAGTTTCTTATGCAAGTGGAGTCCTCAGTTTCAAATTTCCCATCTTTAAACTCTGTTAGGCCACTTGTAGGGTCAATATGTGAAGCCAATTGCAGTAGTACATTTAAGATTCTTTGATGAGGAAGCTCTTTGTTAAATAAGATTTTCCTGTTCAAATTCTAGAATGGATCCTTGCTTACTATGAAGGGAAATTTAAGCTACTCTGTTAAAGTTTATTCATTCACAAGGAACTTGTGCTTTCGAAGTCTGCCCTTACTGAATCTATAAAGCAGGTAAAATTATTTTTCTATAAATTTTCCTTCTGTTGGTATCAATGCCTTTTTGATAACTCTTTCAGTAAGTTGATAATTTTAAAGTTTTATTGAAGGAACTTTTTTTAAAGATGTATTTGTTTGAGAGTCAGAGTTACAGAGAGAGATTGGTTTTCCATCCACTGGTTCACTTCCTAAATGATTGTAACAGCCAGGGCCAGGCCAGGCCAAAACCAGGAGCTAAGAGCTTCATCTGGGTCTCCAGTGTTGGTGCAGGGGGCCAGGCACTTGGGTCATCTTCTGTTGCTTTCCCTGGCACATTAAAACAGATAGCTGGATTGGAAGTGAAAACAGCCAGGACTTGAACCTGCACTCAAATGGGGTGTTGGGAACACAGGTGACAGTTTAACCTTCTGGGCCACAACAATGGCTCCTGAGGATTTTTAAAGTTCAATTGTGTTGTTATTTCAAATTAACAACACAGATCTGGCAGCTAGCTTTAGTGTTCACTATATTTGCTTATTTTTCATTGAAAAAAAATGGTTTTGAAATATTTTAACCTTCTTTCTTGTGATGGCTTTTTATGATGACCTTGGAACTGATATTAAAACATACTGCCTTTGATTCATGTAGGGTCACAGACTTTGTGCTTCTCTGATTTTCTTCTCTCCACCCTAATTGTTGATTTGCAGCTTCAGTTTCTTAACCCTGCATTTTGCTGGCTTTGTTCCAGATCCACCTCCCCCGCAAACTGAATTTTTTAGTTAGTCTACTCAGTGCCCTTAATACCATGGTGAATCCCATATAGTTTTATTTAGAACCAGGTTAAATCAATTATCTTACTCAATCCCAGCTCAGAAATGATATACTCCCTTTATAGTTTGTAAAATTATTTTGTATCTTCTCAGAGTATATTCCAGGTTATTAACTACTCCCATTTCATTTTTGGTAATTCCCTTGGCTTGGATTTTCTGTTGTGAAACATATCAGAATTTTCTCTAATGTTCAGTTATAATCATCATTATCAAGATTACTCACTGACATCAATTTTTATAGTCACGCTGTTACCATCCCTTCTCTGCATTTCTACATGTGTCACTTTTTCTAGAATATGCCTTCACTTTTTTCTCTAGCAAGATACAACTGAAAAAATGAGTCCACTCTACACTTCTTTTTATAGGCAGACTCCTCCACTATGTATTTTGTAACTGTCCTAAACACTTAAACACAAAATTTTCCATGGACTATAGTTTGTTCTTGCTTGTAGCTTGCCTCTCATATGTATGTTTATATAATCATACATATTTTTAATGATGGAAGAGAGCTTATTTGTTCTTTTTGACTAATGGCTTCATATGAAACATGAAAAAAAATAAGTCTCTTTTTCACAGCTGTGGATACCTTATAATATATTCTAAAGTATTCCTTAAATTGCTTTCATCTTCTCAGTGGCTTTTTTGTAGTAATTTTGAATTTAAATTTTCAATATGTTGAAAAAATAAGTAAACAAGCCCTTGGGAGTTAAAAATAGCAACACCATGAGGGATTTCCCAATGGAGTTACATAAGAAAGATTAGAGTTGAGGGTTGAAAGTCTAATAGCATGAGTAATGAAGCGAGTGTGATCTGTCTTAAATATATTTACACATTTATGAAATGTAAGCTTGGACCACGTAGAGTCCATAAATTAAATAGCAAAAGAGGAATCCAAGATGAAATCATTTTATTACATAGGAAAGCTTAATTTATCAACTTTGCAATCCCAGAAAGCTGTCTTTTTATTTTTCAGAATCCTTTTGCTTGTTTTGGTGTTTAGCCCAATGAAAGATATCTCAGGAGATCATATTTTATAAATGAATGCAAACATATGAAGCAACTTGATGGCTTGGAGCTTATATTTAAACAAGTTTGTATTACCCTGGTTTAATTATGTTATGCTTAATGTAGACAACTCATATTTCTATTCATATTTCTGGTCTCAGAAGCTCAGAAACTAGAACTGGGGAGTCACATGAATCTATAGAATCAGCTTTGCTAATTCCATACAGATGTCTCAGTGCATTCCTGTAAATTTTCAGACTGAAAAGGAAATGTTAGTTATGCCCTGCCCCTTTACAGCCCAGGGTAAAATATTTCACATATTATACATATGTTTTACTAACAGAAAAAAAAGACCAAAACTTTTAAATGGTCATTTGAGGCTTGGTATTTTACTATTAAGGGAACAAGTGTATTCAAAACTCAACACACAATTCCTTTGCAGACATCAATCCCCATATTTGAAAGCATAAAGTGTAATTTATATTTTTAAGTAGTAATTGAGGGAAACAGTCTATTGAAGAAAATTTATATCTATTTCCAACATACCAAATAATATAGTTGTCATGTGGTTATGTTTACTGTAACCGCAGGAGGAAGGATATGATTGTTCTTCATAGATACTGACAAGGGCAAAGACAGGACCAGAAGGAATTATGCAGTGACTAGGATAGTGCTCACTGCACAGCTTGGATTTTTGGCTGGTGTCTGCATTCTGCAGACCTGTACATACAAAATGGCTTAGTAGCTAATGGACCAAGAGCTGTTGGTCAGGTATTGAAGAAATCTCTAATATTGTCTGGGAGAGGCAACTGCATAGTGTGTTTGCCGACCCTTCCCTTCCTTTGGCCTTCTTTCCAACTGAACCTGAACTTGACTCTTGGGTGTTTCTCAACACAGTATGATAAGTAATCATGAACGTTCAGACAGGATGGGCACACATCGTGAAGACTTAAATGTTCTCTCTGATTTACTGGCTCTCTCACTTTCTAATGAGTAAACTGAAATTCAGAAAAGCCAAGAGACTAGTCAAAAATCATTTGTCTTGAATGCTTCAGTAGAATCTGAATCTCTGAATTTAGTCCCGACAACTTACATGACAATAGCAGTAACCCTTTAAATTTCCCTAATGATCATTCATCAGTCAACTAATCTCCAAATGTACCAGAAACCTGGCATGCTCTGGTAAAACACCTACTCTGGGGGATAACATCAACCTGCACTGGAACCCTGAATTCAGATCCATGAACTTGGAAACTGCTATCAGAAAACAGATTCATTTTTAAAGAGTGTAGTGGCAGACAGGACAGATGGCTCTGAGTGATGGCTAAAATATTTCGGGGATGTGTAGGTGGCAAGTCTTGGAAGAGGAGGGATGACAGACAGTTTACAGGTTCTGGTATCAGGGCTTGCATAATGGGCTGTGTGCCCTAGTGTCTAAAGATAATTTAGCAGAGACTGGCAGATTTGCTTGCCTCAGTTGTCTAGGCTGTTCGACTGCTTGTTCTTATAAATCAGGGGTTGGCTCTTCACATATGCTTACATTGGAGAAATACTGACAGCAAGCCTTGTAACAAGGTGTTGGGTAACACAGTTAACTCCTCCTCCCCGGTTTTCAGAAGTTGGAGTGAGCTAGAGTAGGTTAGTGTGGGGGTGACTGGTGACTAAGCATTGTTTGTAAACCCTAGTCAGCTGTCATCCTGGGTGTATGACATTGCAGCCTAAAACTGAACTCCTTTGAGTACGATGATGGTGCCGACTTGCAACTGGTTGGCTCCTCACAGCCAGTACAAGAATCACACCCTGGCTTGGTGTTCCTGAATACTTGTTATTTAAAAGGAGCTACATCCAAAAGAATAAGCATGGATAGGCTATATTAACAATCAAACGGAAGCCTGCTTTGGACTTTGGGAGTTTGACCTGTCCTATCATTTATCTTGGTTATGGCAAGAAGTTAGGGGGAGTGAAAGCATTTGTAGACAGACCGCAGTGATCATTTTACATTTGCCATCTTTCTACACTCAGAGGCGGCAGAGATCTGGAGGCAAAGTGCTCCCTTGATGCTGTGTTTGGTGTGAATTGGGAGCATCAAGGAGATGCTGGAGTGTCAGGTAAAAGAAGTGCAAATCTAACAGTGAACCTGCCTTCAAACCCTGCTTTCCTCTACCCCTTGAATCCAAATGTTGTCATCTGTGCCTATATGAAGGTAAACATTCCCAAGTTTTATATTTCTAAAGCCTTTGGTGAACCTGATCAGGCAGGGCCAGAGGATAGAATAAACAGATTCAAAAATACTGCACACTCCACCCTATAAGAGTACAGGGTGATTGGTGGGTGATTAGACCAATAGTTGGGGAGATTCTAGGTACCACAAGAAAGCATTCCAGTCTGCTTAACCAGACAGACACTGGTAAAATTATTGAATCTTCCCAGTACAGAATTTGTGGAAGAGACAGTGGTTTTCTATTAAGCTAATAGCCACATTTTATTTTACTGAGCCTTCTAGATGAGCTTTTGGTTGTGTAAATTGGGGTTAGCATGTGTAGTACTCTCTGAGCAATGGGATGTGGGAGAGGGTGATTGATACACAGAGGTGTGACAAGTACCTTGGATTTAGAGCTTTGGGGGTAGTGGGGATGTTGTATCAGTTGGAGATTCTGGCAGGAAACAGATGGCATATTCAAATTAGGTAATTAGAAGCTAATTTAGGGACCAGCATTTTGGCATAGTGGGTGGAGCCTACCAATGTGCCTGGGAAGGCAATGGAAGATGGCCCAAGTCCTTGGACCCCCCCTATACCCTCGTGGGAGACCCAGAAGCTACTGGCTCTTGACTTTGGCCTGGTCCAGCCTGGGTCATTTGCAGCCATTTGGGAAGTAAACCAGTGGATGGAAGTTCTCTATCTCTCTTATCTCCCTCTCTCCATGACTCTGCCTTTCAAATAAATAAGTAAATGTAAAAAAAAGGGGGGGTAGGCAGTATTTAGAGAAATCATAAGCGATAGGAAAGAGTTCCTGCATCATTACTATTACTAGACCTTAAAGGAAGGATTTGTTATCAAAACGTGCAGGCAGCAAGTCCTGTGATGAAAGGGCTTTTTCAAAGGGGTGAAACTCCCAAAGAGAGAATGGGCAAGGGCAAGGTGAAGAAGGGTGGAGATATACAGGATCTGAGAGGGAAGGCAGCACTGATCTTCAAAAAATATGTTTAGAAGGCTTTGCTATATGATGTGGGATGTAAACCACTAGTTTATCTCGTCATGAAAATGTCATCAGTGCTTCTTGGAATTAAATGCATCTGTGTGTGTGCACTTGCTGAAGGGTTTTATGAAGTTAACTTTAAGGCAGGTCCCACATGGGTTCAGCCACAAAAAAATTCAGTTGGATTTAGTGACCAGTTTTTGAGACATATTTCAATAACAGTGTTTCTTTTCAAGTAATAAGCAGGAATTCTCCCTTTTGATTTATTTTTAAAGAAGCTCTCTTCCTCTCACTAGTAAAATTAAGGCAGATTATTAAGTTGTGGCTCATGGACTGTAGGGGTTCTTGGTTTCCTAACTGGGAAGCTTTCACAGCTGGGTCTCAGAACCTAAGGTGGTGCATCGCACAGAGTGGACTGAGCTCAACTAATGTGTGAATGAATGGATTGAAAAGCTGTAGACTCAAGCCACTGCCTGCCTCTGACAAGATAAATCGTGGGAATAATGTACCCCTTTCCAGAAGCACAAGGCCTCCTTCTTTTTTCTGTCCTGTTTTTGTGTTACTTATTGCACCTCATGAGATAGGGGAGTTGAGTAGCATGGCCACCACAACTCCAGGCAGAAGCAGACAGGAGAAATTCTAGATCTGCAGAAGTTCATGGAAATGTGTTTCACAATGAGGAAGGCTGCCTGGTTCCCCTTCTGAGCTCTCTAAGGAACTCACCCATTCTCGTGCAGAAAAACAGCACCCTGGCAAATCCACAGTGTGAGTTTGAGGAGCTTCTTCATTGTTCTCCAGATGGACATCAAAGGAGGAAGCCTCGTGAAGAGCTTGCTATGGAGTCATTACATCTCACTCTGCCTGCATCCTTACACTGCATTCTGATAAGTCTACAACACAGAGAGTATCTCTGAATGTAGTGACAGTTTCTCTTTATTTAGAACTCTTTCCAGTGATGCTCCCTTTCCTTAACAGCCACTGCTTGTCTGGGAAGCACAATGGATCTTTGAACATGCTTTGGCAACAACTTTTCCATTATTCCTGGGTTTCTTCCGCCGTTGCTTTTACATCATCAATACAGATGTCTCTGTATCTTTGCCAATTTATTTGATGGTGTGTTTAAAACTGATCTAAACACTTAAGAATCCATTCTTCTGTTGTCTTTGTGTCAAATGCTTTATGAAGCAATAAATCAACCTAGACAAACTTGTTATACACTCTGCAAACATCTTTACTCTTTCCCCGTGAACCATGAATATTTCTTATATCTTTGCCTAAGGACTAATTTTTCAAGTATGTTCAGAGTATGTTCCTGGGACCAACATGCCAAATGATGTTACTGATTGTAATTCTGCAGGTTTATTCATCCCTTGTGCTTACTGCTTCATTAGCTAATAGTGGTAAGTTCATATCTAACAACATATTATTCTTTTTTGTGTGTGCAATGTTGTAACTTATTTTTATGGATCTTTTGAACTTATTAATGTTAGAGCAAGGTTGGTAATTCAAAATTTCATTTATACCAACAGTTTTTAGTCTTGTTGTTCCACTTACATCACCTTTCTCTAGTATACCTGCTTGGATCCGCCTGGGAGAGCTCTTTTTTTTTTAATGTATTTTATTTGAAGGGCAGAGTTACAGAGAGGCAGAGAGGTGGGGGGAGAGAGAGAGAGAGAGAGGGAGAGAGAGAGAGAGAATCTTCCATTTGCTGGTTCACTCCCAAGATGGCCGCAGTGGCCGGAGCTATGCTGATCCAAAGCCAGGAGCCAGGAGCTTCTTCTGGATCTCCCACAATGGGTGCAGGGGCCCAAGGACTTGGGTCATCTTTTGCTGCTTCTGGGAGAGTCTTATTCCAGAAATGTTATCTATATTTTTATTTCAACAATTTTTCCTACCCACTCAGCCTAAAGATGCAACACCACTTCCAGCTCCTTTTGACAGAGGGGTTCAAAGCTTTAGGTTCCCCCCATCATCTGTATAATCCTATGCCACCTTAAAAAAATAGAAAATAATCCTCCTGAGGTGACTGAGCCACTAGGTCATTTGCCTCAAAGTAACCAGCTTGGCTTTGAAAAAATACATAAAGATTGGCCATTTCAGCTCTGAGATGTAAAACGCTTGGAAGCTCTCACTGCAGTCCTTACAAGGAGAAAAGTACTGAAGAGACAGGAAACCAGTGACTTTCCTTGGACCTCTGAACCCATTGAGGTTACTGGAACAGCGGTCACTGGGACATATGGAGAGACAAGGTGCTAGAGGACATCACAGCCCGGTGCAGCCACCTGGAACAGAAGCTGCTGGAGTCACAGATCGAACAATGGAGGGGTGATTGTGATGAATCGGTGGAGGCTGGGTGGTGACTAGTTTGAGAGAGAAACTCATGGGACCCCAGTCTTAGGGGGTCTTCATGCTTTCGTGATTTCTACCTCCAGGAGCCTCGCCAAGTTCAACAAAAGCCCTCTCCCATTGGTGGCAAGAGGGGAACAACAACCCCATGAAATATGCTCAGCGTCCTCTACAGCAGAGGCCTGCTGTGCACGGAAAAGAGCTTCACCAGAGCTGCATCGACCTGAGGAGGAAGTAGGCTACCCCACCTCCCTTTAGCCCTTCCACCTTTCCTTGGGGAAGGAAAGAAAAGTCTAACAAATGCTTGTGAAGGTCACAGCTCGAGAACATGTGGCCACATAAAGAATGAGTTGTAATCATAACATTACAGAACACTTCCCCTTCCCACACCTGATGATGACGTTAATGGGGCTCCAGAGCCTCAAAATACATGAGGCAAAACCTGATAGAACTGCAGAGGAAAGCAGAGAAATCCGTTCTTGCAGCTGGAGGCTTCGGTACTTCCTTTCTTTCCAATAGCCAGAAAATCAGTAAAGATATATTTGAACTATAGAGCTCCTTCAATCAACTGTGTAGCTCCATCAGTCAGTCTGTTTTCTGTGGCTATAACAAAGTACCCAAGGCTGATTGCTTTAATTAAATGAGGATAATTCAGCTCACAATTTTAGAAGCTGAAAATCCAAGATCAAATGGCTCCCATCAGTTCAGCCTCTTTTAAGAGCCCCCTCAGCTATGTTATAACTTAGCTGGGAAGCAGGAGCAGATACCAGCTGTGTGTAGGAGAGGCCAACAGCATGGGGTGGGCTCACTTTATCACAGCCCCTGTCACCAAGCTAAGCAGCATTCCGTCAGGAATATGTTAATCTTTTCTGAGGGTGGCACCTCAATGACCAAAGCACCTTCCACTAGTCCTCATCTCTTAAAGGTTCTACCACCTTCAAATAGCACCCCACTGGGCAAGAAGCCACCAACACATGAACCCTTGGAAGAAAAACCATGTCCAAACCATGTAGATACTAGATCTAGCTGTTGTTTGGAGATTATATCATCCAGTAATATACTTTTTTTTCTGATCAGATTTGGAAAATTCATGTTGGAACACTGAGCAATACAGACAACATTTTGGACCATCAAATCTAGTAGAAGTCATACAAAGTTTGTTCTCAGACTGCAATGGAATTAAATTGCAAATCAATAATAGGAAGATAGCTGTAAAATCTGAGAATGTTCAGAGATTACATAGCAAAATTCTAAGTAACACATGAAGAAGTCTCAAATATTTTTAACTGAATAAAAAGCAAAAAGGAAATTGTGCTTATCAAAGTTTGTGGGACATAAAGAAAGCAACTCATTGAGTGAAATTTATAGCACTGAAAGCATACATTAGTAAAGAAAACAAAGAGTTGCCATTTATGCTTCTACTGTAGCAAACTAGAGAAAAAAATCCATGTAAAGCAAGCAAAAGAAAAGATAGAAAAATTAGAACATAAATCAATGAAATTGAAAACAGAAAATCAGTAGAGAAAATCAGTGACACCAAAATCAATAAATAAAAAGAGTAATGGATCTTGTTTTCTAATACCATTGTCATTAAAAAAGGAATCCTTACTCCTGGGAGAAAGAGCTGTTTCTAGGACTGAGGCAGAAAACACACAAGATGAGCCTAAAGCATCATGTAGTACCAGAAAAGTAATGAAGTGCTTAAAACCAACGAACAAAACCTTTGAAAAGCAAAAATAAACTCCCACACATTGATGGAGGGTGCCAGAGGGCATAGGAGCCAACAGAATGATCTTCCAGTGCCCAAAGATGGAAATTTTGTGCAATAAAATAAAGTAATAGTGGATTCCAACCCAAAGTACAAAATAAACATCCATGAGTTCATACTATTATAAATAAATTACTGAGTAAATTAATAAATGGGAGAGAAGACGGAAATCTTCCCAGCAGGAGAATTGTCATCATTACTCCAAGCTAAAGGAGAATGAGCCCTTGTTCCTTAAGTAAGGGCTGTGTGTAGTGACTTCCCTCAAAAAATGCAAGATGGAGAGCAGGAACAAAAGAATAACTTTACCATGGAGAAATCTGACAAACACTATAGTGGCCTCCCTCAAAAAATGCATGATGGAGAGCGGAACAAAAGAATAACTTTACCATGGAGAAATCTGACAAACACTATTTCAATCAGATGATCGAGGCCAACATTAATAGTAGTAAATCATGGTGGTCCTGTGTAGCCTTAACATGCTGTGATGTAAATGATGGTTTACTTATGTGATCTTGCTCCCAAAAATCTGTAGCCAATCCAGTTTATGAGAATAACATTTTAAAAATTTGTAGAGGTTCATCCTACAATATGCCTGATGAGTATTCCTCAAAACTATCAGTCATCAAAAAAAGTCAAGTCCAAGAAATGGTCACAGAGGAGAGGAGGCTAAGGAGAGCCAACAACTGAATGTAATTTGATATCTGGATGGGATCCTGAAACAGGAAAAGGACTCTAGGTAAGGGGCTGGCGCTGTGGCATAATGGGCTAAGCCTCTGCCTTTGGCGCCAAAATCCCATATGGGCTTCAGTTTGAGTTCCAGCTGCTCCCCTTCTGATCCAGCTCTCTGCCATCTGGGGAGTGAACCAGTGGATGGAAGACCTTTCTCTCTGTCTTTCTCTTTCTCTGTATGTAACTCTATCTCAAATAAATAAATAAAATCTTTTTAAAAAAAGGATGTTAGGTAAAAAGAAACCTGAATGAGCTATGGACTTTACTTGATCTAATGCATCCATATTGGTCAATAGAATCATAATAATGTAAGATAATTAATTAGAAGAACTGTGTGTTGATGATTACAGGAAGTGTGTGGGGGAGGAATATTTGGAAACTTTTATGGTTTACTAATTTTTGTTTGTAAATATAAAACTATTGTTTAAAAAGTTTATTAAAATTAGTATATGGGATCATCCATTTTGTATATTGTTAACTAAATTCTGCCTGTTTGCCTATCATAAATTAACATTTCACAATGTCATCAAAATTAATTAACACTTATTATGCATCTATTTAGCTTAAGCATAAGTTGAAATGTGTATTGATAATGTTTTCACATCACAACATTCCCTCCCAACATATATCTTCCAGCTGGCTGGGGTCTTTTATCTGGTTGCAACCGACAGAAATGCACTTAGTCTAGTCTAGCTATGGCAAAACTTGCTAGTATTTTTGGAAGGTTGGTGGCTTCAACCTTGAATAAATCTAGGAGCTGTTCACCATTATTCTAAGGAATTAGACTCTTTCTGTCTCAGATCTCTGCTGTCTGCTATCTTGGTCTCATTTTCAGACAGGGCTTCAATGTGTGATGTCAAAGATGTCCAACACCATGTCAAGGTTTGCATGGTCTCCTGACTCTATCAACCTGGAATGAAAGAGTGTTTCTTTCCTGATAGTTCCCAAGGGGAGTTTCTATTTACTCAGCTTGGATCACTTGTTTATCTGTGAGCAGGCACCCTTTGCCCAGCATGGGTCATGTGACCTAGCCCTGGACATCTCTAACTGAACTGACGGACTGAGAGAGAAAAAGGAGGATACTTAAAGGAAAAGCGGGGAGCCTGTTACTAAGAGGAGGAATGGATGTAATATGATTTATGGTGAAGTTTTTTTGTGTGTGTACCTGACACGTTGGGCCTTATTCTTCAGGTTGGCCTCTGAGGGACTGGAGTGTGAGTGGCTAAAGGTTGGTCATGCATGTGTTCCATGCTTACCTGACCATGACTGACCTCCTGTAAAAACCCTGGGCACCAGGGCTCAGGTGAGCCTCTCTGGCTGCTGTCACACATTGTTGCTGGGTGAATTAAATCCTACCTACGAGACTCAACAGGGAAAGGATAATTGCAGACTTGTACCCAGTTTCTCCCAGATTCTGTCCTTTTTGTCTTTTCCCTTTGTTGGGTCCAAACTGTATCCTTTCCCTGTAGTAACTCATAACCCTGAATAGGGCAGTTTTATTGAGTTCTAGAAACTGAAGAGTCATTGAACCAGAGGGTGGTCTTGGGAGCTTCAATGCACCAGCAATAAAAATTTAGGATATTTTACCTGGAAATGTGAAATTCTGCCTTTTTTGAGAAATAAGATCTTATAGTCACTCCCAAGCTCTTCAGGTAACAGCAAGGACCTGATACCCCTTTGGGAAATTTCCTGTCTCCCACTGAATGTAGGCTTTGGGGGCCCTTCATCAGTGTGACTCATTTTTGAAATATCTGTGTCAAGCGATTCCAGTGTTGCATCACATGAGCCCATACTGGATTTTCTTCATTTTTTTTAAGTTTTTGCTTTTTGAAGGAATAATATCCCTCTAAGTTTTTAAGACAAAATTTAGCATTTAGAATTGTTAGAAATGAATTTAATATGGAGCATAATTGTCAAAATAAAGTTTAGCTTATATGTCAGAACATGCAGAGTGAACAAGAGAAGTCCTGTGCCTGGGGGATGTCCCCTTATGTCAGCGATAGACTTAATACAGTTGCAAGGAGAGAAGAGCAAAGTAATGATTGGCGATTGGCCCTTCCACAGTTCCTTCCTTCTTTTCTTTTTGATTGTGCTGTGTTTTCCTTTAAAGAAATAAAAAGTAATGAGACTGCTTTGTTTCAACTTTTAATCTTATTATTTTGTTTGTCACTTCATTGATAATGTTTAATATAGGTTGGTGTGTCATCTTCCTAGTCAAGTTTTTTGACTTGTACCACTGGCACCCAAAGGTATGCATATTTATGATACTACTCTTTTGCATTTTTGAGCCTCTCATAAACTGTATAATTCTGTATATATTCTTTGGGTCTTTGCTTTATTTATTTATTTATTATTTTTTTTGACAGAGTGGACAGTGAGAGAGAGACAGAGAGAAAGGTCTTCCTTTTGCCGTTGGTTCACCCTCCAATGGCTGCCGCGGCCGGCGCACCGTGCTGATCCAATGGCAGGAGCCAGGTGCTTCTCCTGGTCTCCCATGGGGTGCAGGGCCCAAGCACTTGGGCCATCCTCCACTGCCTTCCCAGGCCACAGCAGAGAGCTGGCCTGGAAGAGGGGCAACCGGGACAGAATCCGGCGCCCTGACCGGGACTAGAACCCGGTGTGCCGGCGCCGCAAGGTGGAGGATTAGCCTATTGAGCCGCGGCGCCGGCCTTTATTTTTAAACATAATGTTTCTAAGGTTTATGCATACAGTTGCAGGCAAATCTGGTTAAGTATACTTTAACAGTGGTAGTTAATTCCAGTGAATGATTACATGATACTCCAGCTCGTATCTAGTGGATTTTTCCATTGGCTGATATTTCTTTCTTGTTAGAACCAAAGCTTCCATAATAATTACTGTGTCTAAAATTTGAGTCTTGAGGGTGGGTATTTAACCTAATGGTTAAGATGCTCACATTGCACATTATAGTAACTTGGTTCAATTCCCAATTCTGGCTTCTGACTCCAGTTTCCTGATAATGCGGGACCTGGGAGATGGAATGATGGAGCAGGTGATTTGGATTTCTCCTATCCACACAGGAGATCTGGATTAAATTTGCAGCCCCTGGTTCAATCCAGCCTAGTCTTAGTTGTTGCAGGTATTTGAAGAGTGAACCAATGGGGAAGAGCTCTCTTACTCTCTGTCCATTTCTTTTTCTCTCTCTCTCCCTTTTTTCCCTCTCCTTTCCTTCCTTCCCTTTCAAATAAATGAATTCATAAAATGAAATAAAACCAAATCTGAGTACTTAGTATGTGCCAGGCATTATCCTAAGAGCTATACAAATGTTTACCACATTTTTATCCTTACACCAAACCCCAAGAGTAGGTATTATTTAATTTTTCAGATAAGAAAAAGGTTAAGGAGCCCAATTTTGAAGGACAAATATGTTAAGCAATTGTCTAAGTCACATATTTGAAAGCAGCAGAGGCAAGATTTTAAGTCCAGAGTACCTTCACTTCACAGTTTTGGGCAAATTTTTGCCCATGTGCCCACTTTTCTTGTTGGATTATAAAGTGTGAACATTTTGCTATTTTCAAGTAGCTCCTTAGAGTCACAGAACCAGCTTGTACTGTTTCAGGCACTACATGAGTAGACTCCGATCTCTCTCGCCTTGTGACAGGCAGAGTTACAGTGAGAGAGACAGAGAGAAAGGTCTTCCTTTGCCGTTGATTCACCCTCCAATGGCCACCATGGCTGGGGCATCGCGCTGATCCATAGCCAGGAGCCAGGTGCTTCTCCTGGTCTCCCATGCATGTGAAGGACCCAAGGACTTGGGCCATCCTCCACTGCACTCCTGGGCCATAGCAGAGAGCTGGTCTGGAAGAGGGGCAACTGGGACAGAATCTGGCACCCCGACCGGGACTAGAACCCGGTATGCCGGTGTGCTGGTGCCACAGGCAGAGGATTAGCCTATTGAGCCGCGGCGCTGGCCCACTCCTAACTTTTACAAAGATCTACTTCACCTTACTTAATGATTATAAGGTTAATCCTACACTAACTAAAGACTTAAACAAATAGTGTGAAGAAAAAAACACTATTCCTCAACAGAAGAGACATGGGCTGTAAACAGTCATTAAGTCTAAAAATGTACATTTCACTCCAATACATTACAATTTAGGTACTCTATTAGTTATACCAGAACAGGGAAAACATGATATCTGTCTTTTTGGGACTGGCTTATTTCATTAAGTATAGTGGTTTCCAGTGGCATCCATTTCGTTGCAAAAGACAGGATTTCATTTTTTTTACAGCTGAGTAATACTCCATAATGTGTATCTACCATAATTTCTTTATCTAGTCAACAGTTGTTGGGCATCTGGATTGATTCCATATCTTAGCTATTGTAAATTGAGCTGCAGTGAACATGAAGGTACATACAACTCTTTCATATGCTGAATTATTTTGGTTTGGGTAAATTTCCAGGAGTGGGATGGTTGGATTATATTGTAGGTCTATATTCAGATTTCTGAGGTATCTCCATACTGTCTTCCATAGTGGCCAGACCAGTTTACATTCCTACCAACAGTGGATTGGGGTACCTTTTCCCCCACATCATCATCAGCATTTGTTGTTTGTTAATTTCTGTATGAGAGCCATTCTAACTGGGGTGAGGTGAAACCTCTTTGTGGTTTTGATTTGCATTTCCATGTTACAGCTAGTGATCCTAAGCATTTTTTCATGTGTCTGTTGGCCATTTGGACTTCTTCTCTTGAAAAATGTCTGTTCAAATCCTTTGCATATTTCTTAACTGAATTGTGTGTTGTTGAGTTTCTTTAGGTTTTTATAGATTCTGGATATTAACCCTTTTTCAGTTGCATAGTTTCCAGCAGTTTCTAACATGATATCTCACCTCTCTTCCAGCCACCATCTATTATTAAGCTTTTTCTTCCTCTTTTGGAAATATAATAAAAAATCATTTTATTGCTTTGTATATATAACTTATATTCACTCAGTTCCAGCTTGATTACTTTTTATACGTATTTTTATCATTCCATTTATATATTATGAGAAAACTGTTACATATTTTAGGTAAGTATGAACACATTCCATATATTTTATGCTATTATTTTTCAGTTATGGAATTGTTTACAAGAGTAAGGTGAGATCATTACAAAAGAAGTAGATACATTGGATTCCACATAAGATCCCATTTGTAACAGCAAATGTTTAAAAAATGGCAATCTATTTTATGGGTGGTAAATATTATGTCTGTTCTTGGATTAAAATAAAATAATACAGTTCTGACCAGCTAAGCAAAAATAAATACAATCATCCCTTGGGATCCATGGTGGATTACTTCTAAGATCCTGTTTTATTAGTCATAAATAAGGTACTCCACATAAAAACAATAGATGCCCAGATTCTATTAATAGTGTACCAGCATATGCACTAACACATGTACATAAACACACACACATACATAAGCACATAGACATGCATTTTCCATTTTAATCCTTATATAAAATTTTAAAATACCTTCAGTTGACAAAATGAACCTATAACAAACAGACAAATGATCTCAGCACTATGAGTTAGGTTAACTTAATGATGCCCGTTTAATGCATTCATCTTCAAGTCTGGAATCTCTAGATGATATATAGCCCTTGTTTCTGCAGCTGGTCATAAAGCTTTACCAGCTATTTATATCTTCCCCTGACAACACTTTCCATGTGTTGTTGTTGTCATTGTTGTTTTTCTAAACACCTCTTAAGCATTGGTGGCCTTGTAGTGAACATTCACATGGGACGTAAACATTACTAAACTTGTTCTGTTCTCAGAGGGCCATTTGGGCAAACCATTAGCCAGTGCCTATGCACCAGTACAGAAACTGTAATTCGTTTATTTTTCTTTAAATAAATGGCAGGAAAATAGAGATATAACTCACACATGTGTCTGTTGGATGGACTTCTTTCTCCATTTCTTTCACAGACACTCTTGAGAAGGGCTATAATTCTTTTTTTTTTTTTAACTTTTACTTAATGAATATAAATTTCCAAAGTACAGCTTATGGATTACAATGGCTTTCCCCCCCTCATAACTTCCCTTCCACCTGCAACCCTCCCCTCTCCCACTCCCTCTCTCCTTCCATTCACATCAAGATTCATTTTCAATTATCTTTATATACAGAAGATCAATTTAGCATATATTAAGTAAAGACTTCAACAGTTTGCACTCACACAGAAACACAAAGCATAAAATACTGTTTGAGTACTAGTTATAGCATTAATTCTCAATGTACAACACATTAAGGACAGAGATCCTACATGAGGAGTAAGTGCACAGTGACTCCTGTTGTTGACTTAACAAATTGACACTCTTGTTTATGACATCAGTAATCACCCTAGGCTCTTGTCATGAGTTGCCAAGGCTATGGAAGCCTTTTGAGTTCACCGAATCTGATCATATTTAGACAAGGTCATAGTCAAAGTGGAAGTTCTTTCCTCCCTTCAGAGAAAGGTACATCCTTCTTTGATGACCCGTTCTTTCCACTGGGATCTCACTTGTAGAGATCTTTCATACAGGGTTTTTTTTTCTTTTTTCTTTTTTTGCCAGAGTGTCTTGACTTTCCATGCCTAAAATACTCTCATGGGCTTTTCAGCCGGATCCGAGTGCCTTAAGGGCTGATTCTGAGGTCAGAGTGCTGTTTAGGACATCTGCCATTCTATGGGTCTGCTGTGTATCCCACTTCCCATGTTGGATCGTTCTCTCCCTTTTTTATTCTATCAGTTAGTATTTTCAGACATTAGTCTTGTTTATGTGATCCCTTTGACTCTTAGTCCTATCATTATAATCAATTGTGAACAGAAATTGATCACTTGGACAAGTGAGATGGCATTGGTACATGCCACCTTGATGGGATTGAATTGGAACCAACTGGTCTGTTTCTAACTCTACTGTTTGGGGCAAGTCCAAGTGATCATGTCCCAAATTGTACATCTCCTCCCTCTCTTATTCCCACTCTTATAATTAACAGGGATCACTTTTGAGTTAAGTTTCAACACTTAAGAATAATTGTGTATTAATTACAGAGTTCAACCAATAGTATTAAGTAGAACAAAAAAAAATACTAAAAGGGATAAAGTATTAATTTGTTCGTCAACAGTCAGGACAAGGGCTGATCAAGTCACTGTTTCTCGTAGTGTCCATTTCACTTCAACAGGTTTCCTTTTTGGTGCTTGGTTAGTTGTCACAGATCATGGAGAACATATGATATTTGTCCCTTTGGGACTGGCTTATTTCACTCAGCATGATATGTTCCAGATTCCTCCATTTTCTTGCAATTGATTGGATTTCATTGTTTTTTTACTGCTGTATAGTATTCTATAGAATACATGTCCCATAATGAGAAGGGCTATAATTCTGTAGCAGTCTATACCAGCTGTCAAATAAAACCATCTGAAGACAAAACCAATTTTTCTTCTTCAATTGCCTAGTCATTAGAAATTTCCAATGCATCTATTGGTGTACTTTTAATAAAATTATCTTTTAAGTGTTTACCAGGACATAAATCTCTCAAGTTGTGCCATCTGACAAGACTACTGACTCTTTGCCAAAGTATTTACTCTTTTATTCTTCCTGAATTACTTCTAGGGTATCCCTACCAGTTTGCTTTGTACTTACATGTGATCATTTGGCTATGTCCAGCAAATAGAATGTAAGTAGAAATGATGCTTCCATTTTCAGGTAAAGACATTTAAGAAGTAGTGTGTATCTTTTGCAGTCTCTTTTTCTTACTGTCACCATATGGATGCAGAGACTGATAATGATATCACAGAGATTTATTTATTTGTTTTTAAAAATGTTTGAAAGGCAGAGTTACAGACAGAGAGAGGGAGAGACAGAGAGGTCTTCCATCCTCTGGTTCATTGACCAAATGGTCACAATGTCCAGAGCTGATCCAAAGCCAGGAGCCAGGAGCTTCTTCTGGGTCTCCCACGTGGCTGCAGTGGCCCAAGCACTTGGGCCATCTTCCACTGCTTTTCCAGGCCATCAGCAGGGAGCTGGATCAGAAGTGGACTTGAACCAGCACCCTTATGGGATGGCGGAACTGCAGGCAAGGCTTAACCTACTATGCCACAGTGCTGGCCACGGTCACAGAGCTTTAATTGGGAAAGATCCTGGATCTCGGAAACTATGTCATGCAGAAACACAGAAACACTCGTATGGGACTGCCACATGTGCAAGAAGTCTTCTTCTGTTGGGTTGAATAATTGAAACTTGGCATACAGGTATTGTGCAGTTAGTTTTGGACCTTGGATTAGAAACACTAGTATCTTGCATTTAGCCCCTCTCACTGCTCAGTGAGCCAGAGTAGGGATTCTACCAGCGGGCAAAGATGTCCATCCGCCTATAAGCAGTTGGATGGGTTTCTTGTTCCACTGATCTTGGGCACGTTCTCCATTTTCCAACATGATCCCATTATCCTCAGTCTTACTATTAGACCATAGTGATTTTATGAGTGCCTAGAATTAACATTGATTGTGACTCAGTATCCAATGCCACCCAAAAATATACTGGGAATTACTTTCATTGTTTTTCACAGTGTGAGGTACACTGTTTATTTGGGAAAGGTCGGGAGGATAAGCTAGAGAACCATGTAGTGTTCTTCAATTTATGTGTCTCTGTCTTCCCTCAGAGGCCTTTCAGTGTAGGAAATTGGGGCAAAGACCATGACATTGTAATGTGGGTAGCTCAATTTAGATGTCTAAGATATTGTTGGTTATAAGAGATCTAGTAAATCCTCAGTACTCATTACTTGTATTCTTTAGCACCAAGATTAATAAACTTCAGCAAGAGGATGAAAGGATGTCTGATATCCTTGGAACTTGCAGGATCATGCTGATTCTATTGTTTGATATAGAAACCATGAATAATATTCTGCTTGGATACACTGGTACTATGAAGTGGCCACTGTCCTTTTTGATTCATTGGTGCCTGTACTCTACTGATCATTCATTATTTTGAATATATCTTTTATAGTAGAGGTGTATATTTTACCTTTGCCACCAGTCAGGCTAGGCCAGCCTAGAATTCCTCCAGCTGATATCAGAAAGCCCAATTATAAAAATTGAAGGTGTGATGGGATTATATGGACTTATTTATCTCAGAAGAAATATATTACAGAAAACAAAGTTCCATAGCTTACTAATGTGGTTTGGAGATCTGAGAAATTTGGAATTTAAAATTTATTAAGGAGTTTCAAGTAGATTATTTTATTAAATACTGCTAATGAAAATTATTTTTGCTTTAGGCCTCTAGACGGTAATATAAGGTTGGCTGCCATGGAAAAGACCCACATCACTGACATTATCAATGCAGTTTTGTACAACTTTTGAAAGTTCAGTTCAGGGATAGCCTTTTAGCCTGGTGGTTAAGATGTCTGTTAATATGCCAAGATCCCACATTAGAGTGTCTCAGTTTGATTCTTGGCCCCAGTTTCCAGTTCCAACATCCTGTTAATTCAGACCCTGAGAGGCAGCAGTAATGGCTCAATGTGTTAGATTCTTGCCTTCCATCTGGGAGACCTGGACCAAGTTCCCACCTCCCTGCATCCATACCAGCCAGGGCCATTGCAGGTACATGGGGAATGAACTATCAGATTAGAGTGCTGCCGGTCTGTCTCTATCTATCTCTCTGTCTCACAAATGAACTTTGTAAAAAAGTTCAACAATTTAAATCTTCAGGACTTTGAGTAAAAACTAATATTCCAAGAGTGAACACGAATGTGAACCCAACATTCTGCCATTTACCTTTGTATACACATATGCCCTATTATGAGATGAATAGAGAAATGGTGCAGAAACAATTAGAAGTTTGGTAAAAAGGTTTAGGAGTCATTTCTCATGGCCACATATTTTTTTTTTTTCAGGTAGGAAAGACATGTCATATGGGGATCAAAAGGTGGAAGAAGATGATGAGTCTAAAGATAATAGTGAGTGGTTGAAGCTGGAGCTTTGGAAAACTGGAAATGGATGGCCAAGGTAAAGTGACTACAAATTAGCAGTAACTGAGGTCAAGCTACCATACAGTCTGTACTTCTGCTGAATCACACTGCCTACTGTGGGTACCTTCTGTAGCTGTTTACATTACCCTAGATCAATTTAGTACATAAAATGTTGTTCTTTTAAGTATTAAGACGGGTATGCAATGAGTGAATTTGAATAAATATCCATTTCCCTTGAGTAATCACGGGAAAATGGTGAGATGGCATCAGTGTTAGGAGCTAATGCCAGTAGTTGCAGGACTGAAAGTAAAAAAATGTCATAGAAATCTGAACAACATGTTCTGATATGGCATGAAGAATCGTAGACTCTCAATGTTCATCTCTAGCCTACAAAAGAATAGAAGAAATTCCCAACTTTGTCAGATGTGCCAGGAGAGGTCAAAGGATTTATTTTCCTGCAATTGAAAATTTTCTGTGGTTAAAACACCATTTTTGATATTTTAAATCAAAATACTATGAAGACTTTGTGTCTTATCTTTGATATGATAATTTTGTCACTGTGTGAGAAACAGAAACTGTTATACAATACTGTCATCTTGCACAAATTAACTACCACCACCCGTTTGTTGAAACGGTACCTGGAC
This sequence comes from Oryctolagus cuniculus, assembly GCF_051225735.1. NCBI lineage: Eukaryota > Metazoa > Chordata > Mammalia > Lagomorpha > Leporidae > Oryctolagus > Oryctolagus cuniculus. The sequence continues at coordinate 18,936,044 of NC_142872.1, forward strand.
TAGAGAATCAACTTTTTTCCCCAGTAGAGCCAGCCAGAACAGTGAAATCGCAATGGTTATCATTGTCTTTTCTCCTGAAAAGGGCTTTTTCTATGGCCTGCTATGGCAGCAGTCTTTGAAAAGTCTTTCACACTCAACTCCAGGCGACTCAGATCTTTTATAAAAACTCCAGCACTCAGGGAGTCCCCTAAGAGTGATCAACCTAAGATGTGTAATAGGAAACTTCTGTGTGAATTGTTAACCTGCCCCAGATGGGGCAAACCACAGTGTCTTTTAATGCACTGCTGGTATCAAAATGCACCAACGTGATATGCAACTGCATTCTCACACTCCATTCCAACCTGGTATTATAATAAAGGAATTGTAATGTAGGGCACGAGGGAATCTCAGCACATCCTCCCATCCTGCTTACTGCTGCTTGACAGTTTCACGAATGCCTTTTTCCAATTAAAATCTCTGTTCCAGGCTTAAATAATAAGAGCATAAGGGAGAGATAAGGCAGAAATTAGAATTTAGGACTCTCCAATATTAACAACTAATGGGTTTCCCATTAAACACTTGGACCATTGCTCATTGGCTCATGGGGAGTATTACCTTCCTTCTATTCTCAAATGAAATATAAATAATAAAAATACTTCAGGAAACTTCTTTCAGGATCTGTGGATCTGCTCTTAACTCATATTAGCACTCATGGAAAGTTAGGCAACTACTGGACTCTGAAAGACAAATGGAGCTTTTAAACACTTAAAAAGGAAAAAATATCTGTGAAGTTCCAACTGTAAGGTTTGACCATAAAAAGGACTTTCGCAGTATTTTGATCCAAATGCTTTAATTCATAATTTCCTAACTTTCATCAGTATTTTGTGTGAAAATGAAGAAAATAACATTGTATGATTTTCCTCTGAACATATCTTAATTGTTAAGACTTATACAGAATAGGAGTGTAGGACTTAGTAGAGGCATATAGATATGCATTCTTTCAGAATTCCACTGACTTCATCATGGTTTACAGCATGTAGAAGAGAGAAAATTATGTGTTTCAAATATCTATATCTATATTTATATCTATAATTTCTATTACTATAGTATTTCTATAACAGTTCTAAGAAGGAACTCCAAATACTTCTTAATAAATTAGATAAATCCAGAATCCCAACAGTCTTACAATCTCTTATAACTTTTTTTTTTTAAACAAGCTTCTCAGATCTTTATTATAGGAGGTAATTTTGCAACTTGGAACAAGGTGTCCACCAGTTAATACTATACTCCAAAAGAAACTGGGAGATGGAGAGGCTATCTCCCTTGAGGATTACAGCTCAAACAGTTTCACAAAGTTCTTGAGAAAGGCATTCCTAGACCATAGCATTGATGAAAGGCCCACCTAGTTTTCTTTCTTTCTTTTTTTTTAAACTTTTATTTAATGAATATAAATTTCCAAAGTACAGAATATTGATTACAATGGCTTCCCCCCCATAACGTCCCTCCAACCCGCAACCCTCCCCTTATCCACTCCCTCTCCCCTTCCATTCACATCAAGATTCGTTTTCGATTCTCTTTATATACAGAAGATCAGTTTAGTATACATTAAGTAAAGATTTCAACAGTTTGCTCCCACACAGACTGTTGATGAGCAGCTTAATATGTTATCCCTCTTAGTATTTTTTTTGTTTGTTCTACTTAATACTTTTGGTTGAATACTGTAATCAATACACAATTCTTCTTAAGTGCTGAAACTTAACTGAAAAGTGACTGCTGTTAAATATAAGAGTGGGAATAAGAGAGGGAAGATATGTGCAATTCGGGACATGCTCAAGCTGACTTACCTCAAACAGTAGAGTTAGAAACATACCAGGGGATTCGAATTCAATCCCATCGAGGTGGCATGTACCAATGCCATCTCACTAGTCCCAGTGATCAATTTCTGTTCACAATTGATCGTAATGATAGGACTAAGAACCAAAGGGATCACATAAACAAGAATAGTGTCTGCAAATACTAGCTGATAGAATCAAAAAGGGAGAGAATGATCCAACATGGGAAGTGAGATACACAGCAGACCCATAGAATGGCAAATGTCCTAACAGCACTCTGGCCTCATAATCTCTTATAACTTTTAAATATGAATTTATTGAACACTATTAATATTCTTTCTCATTCATGTTATTTAAGACAAAGAATACTAACTGAAGGATTGACAACTGTAAAATGCATTTTCCCAAGCTAGATATGTGTGAATATCCTCGATTCTAGGAAGTATTATCAGGTTGTCAGTGAAAGTAGCCATCCTGTAAAATGGAATTTGGTGATAAAATCACAAATGTGGGGCTGGTGCTGTGGCTCACTTGGTTAATCCTCCGTCTGTGGCATCGGCATCCCATATTGGCTCTGGGTTCTAGTCCTGGTTGCTCGTCTTCCAGTCCAGCTCTCTGCTGTGGCCCAGGAGGGCAGTGGAGGATAGCCCAAGTGCTTGGGCCCTACACCCGCATGGGAGACCAGGAGGAAGCACCTGGCTTTTGGCTTCAGACTGGCATAGCGCTGGCTGTAGTGGCCATTTGGGGAGCGAGCCAACGGAAGGAAGACCTTTCTCTCTGTCTCTCTCTCTCACTGTCTAACTCTACCTGACAAATAAAAAAAAAAAATCACAGATGTATAGACAAAGTTTCTTCGGTTGCATAAAAATTTTCCAGCACGGAGCTCAGAGAAAACAAATAGCAGTCGCTGAAATCTTTTGTCCCAACATGAGTTGCAAAAGAATTCTCAGGAAAGACAGGTTTTGGAAACCTTTGCATTTAAAACAATACATATTTATTTATTTAAGAATGAAGAAAGAGCGAGAGAGCGAGCGAGAGAGAAAGGTACAAGGAGAGCGACACATAGAGACACTGGTTCACCCTCCAAATGCTTACAATGACTCTGGCTCCTGACTCCAGCTTCTTGTCAAAGTAGAACTTAGGAAGCAGTGGTGATGGCTCCAGTGGTTGGGTTCCTGCCATCCACCTGGGAGACCTAAATTGAGTTCCTGGCTCCTGGCTTCAGCCATTGTGGACATTTGGAAAGTGGGTCTGTGGTTGGAACCCCTCTGGCTCTGTCCATCTCTGTGTATTTCTTCAAATAAATAAGCAAGTACATTTTTAAAAACTAGATTGACTGGTTGTGAGTAAAGTCTGCCACATGGAATCCTTGGGTGTGGCAATATGTCATAACTTTTATGTGCTGAGCAAGCTCCTTTCTTTTCAAAGGTGGTAGATCATTATTTCTTTAGTAAAAGATGACAAAGTGCAATTTTAAAATGTAGTACTACCTGTGTTCTATATTCAGCAATACTGTTCTCATCAGTTTGCTTGACTACTTTTGTCTTATATTAAAAAGTTAAGAACTTAATTTAGTGCAGAAATAAAACTCAAAAGAATGAAGCTTTTTAAAAGACAGAACTGATCAGTGTCTGATTGCTTATGAATATGAAAAACTTCAAAATGTTCATGGAAAATGAAATTAAAAGTTTATTTTGTCAGAAAATTTTGGAAATCCATGTTCAGCTTTGTCATCAGAGGTGTCGTCCTCAAACGTTTTGAAGATCTCTTGTATTTCTGCTTATAGAAGGGAAAGTAGTACTAGAAGAGCACCCACGTTTATAAATTGTGCATTAGTTTGGCATCTATTGCTTACAGGACTTCAGGTAGCCTGGCATTGATTGGCACTGGGGATAGTGACAGCCAGGAAATTACAACACAGGGATAGCTTTGACAGAGCTGTTCACGAATACTGAGGTCTGGTCATTGGTAGGGCCTTCAGGCAGAGGCATTATCTGAACCAAGGTTAGAAGGAGAAGCAGATTTAACTAGGGGAATAAATGGATGGAGAGAAGGATGCTCAAAATAGTTTCTTCTTCAGTCCCTCTTCTGGTGAAAGAGCCTCAGGCAAGAGGCAATAAGAAACATTTTGAATAGTGTAGGAACATTGGACTCTGCAGAGGACTAAATTCTGTGTGGCCTCATATGTATGCTAACATGTGGGGACTTCTTCCTAAGGAGTGGAAAGGCATTGAATAATTTTAAGCAGAAGAATGATTTGTTTTGGAAAAGTCACTTTGGGGTATGTGTAGAATCTGTTAGAAGGGTCCACTTTAAGCGCCTTTGAGAGCGACTGCTGAAATCCCTGTAGGATACGATGAGAGTCTGCCCAAGGGGTGAGAGGGCAGCGGGCAGTTTCTAGAGGACTGGCAAGGAGAGGAGAAGCTAGGAATCCAGTTCTGTTCGATTTGGGGCATCTGGCTGATTGTATGAGGGAACTTGAAGAAGTTTGTGGAAAAATGCACACAAGTGCCTGGGTTTGATCTGTGTCCTGACTCTCGCTTCCCTCTAATGCAGACCCTGGGGGAAGCAGTGATGGCATGAGTAATTGGTGTCCTGCCACCCACAGGGTAGGTCTAGGTTGAGTATTGGCTCTTGATCCAAACCCAGTCCTGTCCTAGCCATTTTTGGTATTTGGGGAATGAAGCAGGGGATGGCAATTTGTTTTTCTCTCTCCCTTTCCCCCTTTCTCTCTCCCTTTCCCTCTCTCCCTCTCCCTCTTTTCCTTTTGTGTGTCTCATATACATAAAAATAAGAATTTTTAAAGGTTGTGAAAAAGTGGAATTAAAATACAATGTACATTTTCTCTGCACTTTTCAAGGTCCCTTCCAGCTGCTTGCTGCTGAAAGAGGGAGCAGAGGCAGGAGGCTGGAGCTATGTCTGAGGTAGATGCTGCTCTGACACGTCCTGGGGCCCTGACTTAGCACTGCACCTTCACTTGAATTCATTTGAACCTGGCTCACATGGGATAGCTGGCCAAGAACAAAGCTTTATTTCCGGTGCTAGATTTAGATTGACAGAGGAAACTTGAATTATCAGCCTCTAAGGAAGTCATTGACTCCTGGGGAGAAATTCTCCCTTCAGCGGGGCTGGGCACTCATCCATTTGGAACAACAGAAACTGGAAGAGGAAAAGACAAAGGCTTCATTTGGATGTTGGACAGGCAAAAAGGATATTTTAAAATTGACTAAATGAAGAGGAGTTAATACACTCTGTAGCAAAACTCTCTTTTATGAGGAGTTACTGAATTCTACAGAAAAGATGCTTAGGTGGAAATTTGGTGCAATTCTTGAGTTTGAGCCTTGAATCATAAAAATGTACTTTGTAGGTTTTTTTCACCTTTGTCTTGCTAAACATTATGCTTAATTTTGCCCTCTTTTCAAAAATTAATTAGTAGCTGAATTAGTCATATCTAATATGGGGATTCCATTGGTGGCTGTGTCCCTGTACTTAGTTACGATCTAATGAATGAATTAGTTTGTTTTGGGGGCAGGTAGGGCAGGAAAAGTCTTTAGGGGCTCCTGAACCCCTGAAACTACACCCACAGCTTGTGGGTTTGTAAGAAACACCTTTGTCAAACGAGTGCACTAGAGTTGGTGTGAGGAGGCTTGGGACCAGTCTTTTCCAGGTCTCAATCATAAATCCTGCAATGTTTTTTCTCTGTCTCTTTTCTCTTAGGTGTGATAGGTTGGGGCTGAGACTTTGGCTCATTATTATCTGACTTCCTGATATGTTTAGCTTCTAGCTTCAGGCAGAAAGGGCCTCTTTTAACAACGCTCATGTCTTGTTTCCTTCCTGTTTTCCGATGGACCCCCACAAAGTGGCTGTCTTTCTTCTAAAATAGTGAAAACAGTTTTGTCTCACTTGGTTCTTCATTGCAAGCATTGAAAAACTAATTGAGGGTGTAGGAATTTATTGGAGTGATATAAGGTAGGAAATAAGGGAGGCCAGGGAGTGGGAACAGAGGCACAGTTACATCTCAGTGGTTTGTGAGCCACCACTGGCCCTAACTCCCCTGAGGAGAGTGCTGGAACAATATGGTCATGGTCACTCACTCTCAATATCCATATTTGCTACTGAACACAGCAACGTAACTGTGCCTTCATGCCTATGTCACTTGCTGAAGGTACAAAAGCCGGGTCAAAGAACCCAGCGGTTGAGATGTGGCACCTGTCCCTGGGGCAAGATAAGGGCATTCTTGGGCCTGCTTTTGCCTTCCGATGCAGATGTGAGCTGAGTTTCTTGCCAAGGCTCCCACAAAGTGGTGCTTTCTACCCAGTAGGAAGGGGTTAATGCAGTCGACAAATGACTCATGCTCACTCCAGTTTACTCTTTTGGCTATGTGTATTAGTCTTCCTACACAAATGAGAGTTCTTCGAACAGTTCATGTAAACCATCTTTTGTGAAGAATACTGCACGTGGCTTTCAAAAACTTTTTCACCAAAATAAGGTTGTCTTTTAATTCCATTTTCCTTGAATGTCCTAAAGTAGACTTGTACTTATATTCAAAAGTTTCATCACCTATGGTGATATAATGATCATCATACAACTTACAGTATGCTCCTTCCCTCCCTTAAGTGACAAAATCCAAAGTGAGTCCAGATGCAAGTTCAAAATCTCCAGGGAATATCCATTTGCTTTAGTTCTACACAATCCCACTTATTTAGTCACTGGTGACATTCATTATATCATTAATTACTACCAACAACTTCCGAAACAAGAGGGAGTTTAATCAAAATGTGCAGATATAGTCATGACACAGCAAGGAAGAAGAAGTAGGTAGAGGCTGTAGTCTTTGTTTCTACAAATGGCCATGAGGCTGTTGCTGGTATTTATGACTTTCTTCCTCCACCAGACATTTCTGTTTGCTTTGCCCTCTGCTAGCACCTCAGCTGGCTGGGATTCTTTACCCAGTGGGGTCACACAAGCCTTCATTCCTGAGGGATCTAAGCTTTTGGTGGTTCTGCCTGAATAGATTGCCAGTCCTTGATTAACTTTTAGCCCTGGGCATGGTAATATGAGAAGGTGTTCTGTTTATTCTCCCCCCTCCCCCCATTGTATAGCTGCAATCCTGTTTTTCCTTGAGAATTAGTATCCATCAAACCAGGCTAAAACATACACCCCTGCCCCCTGGTCTTCAAGTGGCATAAAGAGTATGAAATGGCCCAGTGGAAGTCTCAGCTCCATTAAATGGTAAAAGCATTCCTCTTTTTTTCTATAATCATCACACCAGTAGAGCCTGGAGATGATGAACTGCAAGGAAAAATTTTGCAAGGTGTGGTTACTAATTTGGTAGCGGCATCATATATAATTTGGTGAATAGCACCGTATTTCTATGTGCTATCTCTGAGTCTTTGGTTCCTCAACAAGTGCAATTTAGTTTTGGGAAAAAACAGAATCAGTTACTGCTTGCTAGTTAGGACAGCTAACTAAATCTAAAGAAAAATACCCTGAACTTTCAAGGTGATTATTACACACGATGACTTAAATCCATCTGCATTACCCTATTTTACTTCTTTGTAAAACTATTTGCCTCTAAATGACGGGTATAACAATGAAACCACTATATCCAGTTGTCATTCCTAATATAAATTAAGTGTCTTTCTTGGAAGCAATGTTTTGTAGGATGATGTGACTCAAGCTTATATTTAGGTGGTCAAAATACCTGTTAGGTTTTGTTTTATGAGAATGCTGGATAGGACTAGAATCCTGTGTTCTCAGGAAATAGTGTTGGTTCTCAGACAGTGTCATATATTTCTCCAAATATTTGAGTATTCATTTCTTTATTACACATATTTTGCATATTTAACTTGGTAAATGCCAAAATCACACAGATAGTAAGTGGCGGATCCAGAAATTGAACCCAAGTAGCCTGACTCCAGATTACGGGCTCTTATTTCTATGCAGTGCATCCCTGCATCCCTTTTCTACTTTAGTTGAGACTTCATGATCATTGGGAACGTCTTCATTATCTTTCTTTTTAATTTTTTTAAAGATTTATTTATTTATTTGAAAGTCAGAGTTACGCACAGAGAGGAGAGGCAGAGAGAGAGAGAGAGAGAGAGAGAGAAGTCTTCCATCTGATGGTTCACTCCCCAATTGGCCGCAACAGCCGGAGCTGCACCAATCCAAAGCCAGAAGCCAGGAGCTTCTTCCTGGTCTCCCACACGGGTGCAGGGGCCCGAGCTCTTGGGCCATCTTCTACTGCTTTCCCAGGCCACAGCAGAGAGCTGGATTGGAAGAGGAGCAGCCAGGACTAGAACCGGCACCTATATGGGATGCTGGCACCTGGCCAGGGTGTTAATGCACTGCGCCACAGCACTGGCCCCAGGAACTTCTTCATTAAAGGAACCTCGTAGATCTTTTAAAATGACCTTTTTTTTTTCCCCTACAAAGTATAAAGCACTGTTTGAGTACTAGTTATACTGTTAATTCACATAGCACAATACATTAAGGACAGAGATCCTACATGGGGAGTAAGTGCACAGTGACTCCTGTTGTTGTTTTAACAATTGACACTCTTGTTTATGGCATCTGCAATCACCCAAGGTTCTTGTAAAATGACCTTTTTCTAGGAATTGGGTGAGAGACCAAGAATTTAATTTCTATTTTGGTGGTATACTTTACTATATCCTGTTTTTTTTTTTTTTTCACTTATAAAAGGAAGACTTTAAGGGGTTATTCTATTTCAAACTCATAGGCAACATGGTGGATGAACTATTGTCAGAAATACTAAGTTAGAGCATTCTTTTTACTGTGGTAACTATGTCTCATCTTCCGTGGATTAAATGCCCCATCGTGGGCATTTTAGTGAAACCAGAGAAGCCCATCCATTGGGAATTCCATCTAGTATCACAAGAGAACAATCATAAAAGTATTTTTCAAAAGTACTGTGTTGTTCTCAGTGCCATATATCACAGACCTTGGTGAAGAAAGTGGATTCTTGTTCCCCACCCTCACCATGGAACACAGACATGGTGGTATAGACAATTTGCATGTGGTAAATCCACTATGTTTTTCCCACTCCCTAAAGTCTTTGCATTCATTCCTTTTTTATTTTTATTTATTTATTTTTTAAAGATTTATTTATTTATTTGAAAGTCAGAGTCACACAGATAGGAGAGAGGCGGAGAGAGAAAGAGAGAGAGGTCCTCCATCAGCTGGTTTACTCTCCAGTTGGCCACAACGGCCGGAGCTATGTTGATCCGAAGCCAGGAGCCAGGAGCTTCCTCCAAGTCTCCCATGTGGGTGCAGGGGCCCAAGGACTTGGGCCATCCTCCACTGCTCTCCCAGGCCATAGCAGAGAGCTGGACAGGAAGTGGAGTAGCTGGGTCTCGAACCAGTTCCCATATGGGATGGCAGCACTTCAGGCCAGGGCGTTAACCCACTGCATCACAGTGCCAGCCCTCATTTCTTTTTGATATATCAAGGACTATCTAGTGTTTCAGTAGATACAGTCTGGGAAAATAAATTCTCACCAAACCTGCACTTGTACTAAATAGTCAAATAATATAAATTATGATGTTTATCAATGTAAATGTATGTACATACTTTCAGAAGCCAAGAGAAACAACAAGGCTATGACAAACAGTAGCCCCTGCTTGTACACCAACTTGCTCAGTTTCTTCTCTCAAGAATGATGGCTTTTAATTCTTAGCCCTTTCTTATGCTATGTATCTAAATAACCTGGTTTTTTTTTTTTTTTCTGTTTGCTTCTCTTTTTTTCTTCCCTTGATTTTTTTTCTGCTTTCTTTATTTTAGACATTATCTACTGATGTCCAACTATGGAACATAACTATTTAGTTTTTTATCACCGCTCACCACCAGTGGACATAATTCCCATCTTTCATCACGTTCAGTGTGAATATAGCATCATTTTTGGTTAAATCAATATCGAGTGTCTACATTCCTGTGACTACATTAATATTGTCAACAGCTGAGCTTATCATGTAGTGAAATTCTACTTGTTATAAAGCTTTTTGTTTTTCTTGGAGTTTATAAGGAATTCTTTTTACACATTTGCTTATTTTATATATACTTGTTACTAATAGTCACCAAATTCTTCCACTGATCTGTGAAACTGCATGAAATACAGTAATAAGTAAAAGACAGCAGATAATTGACCAATCTCTTTTTTTTTTTTTTTGTACTCCTAAGAAATGTTTGTTCTTGAGTTCTCTAAGCATCCCTTTTAGAATTTCCTATTTTCCTGAAATTTTTTTTCTATGCTTACTACATGGCTGCCATCCTCGTATTTCTTTTCACATTAAAACTGAGTATTCTGAGTAGGGCAATTGGGCTAGTGGTTAAGAAGTCCGTCTATTGTATCAGGGTATCTAAGTCCGATTCCTGATCTGGCTCCTCACTGCAGTTTCCTGCCAATGCAAACTATGGGAAGCAGCAGATTGTAGCTCTAGTAGTTGAGTCCCTGCTACTGTTGTGGGAGACCTGAACTGAGTGGCTCCCACCTTCAGCCCAGCCCCATTCTGGCTGAAAGAGACAGAGACTGAACTAACATTTGCTGGATCACTCCCCACATGTCCATAATGAGTGGGACGGGATCATATCCAAGATGGGAATGCAAGCCAAGTCTCCCAGGTAGCTAGCAGGGAGTGGACTGCTTGAGCTTTCACCACTGCCTCCCAGGGTCTACATTAGCAAGTATTGGAGTCCGGAGCTGGAAAATGAGAACCCATCCCAGGCGTTCTGAAGTTGGAAGTGGGAATCTTAACTGCTAGGTTAAACACCTGCCCTTACTACACTTTCATAATGACATATCTGTGTGTCTACTCATTTTCCTATTCATCTATCAAACCATCTTGCTTTTATCTGATGAATCTCACAGTAAGTTGCAGAATTGGTATATTTCTGTCTAGAAACTTCAACAAGCATATAAGTAAATTTCAATATTTCTTGCAGTTCTTGTTTCATGGTAAAGTTTTCAAATGATGAAATACACAAAGCTCAAGCCTACCATGATCACTTGTTGGCCTTTGACTAAGATGGAGTGATGCACCATTAGGTGAGTTTTTTTTTATATAAATCGAACCCCTATCAAAATGTAAAACATTGTCATCACCACAGAAAATCTGGTCATGTATCTTCCTGGGCAGTGCCTATTTGTAACATCTGGAAACAGCCATTGTTTGGATTATTTCTGATAATAGACTAGTTTTACCTGCTCTAGGACTTCATGTAAAGTAATATCATATTTATCCCTTTGAGGTTGGACTTTTTTGAATCTGGATAATGTTTTTGAGATTTGTCTGTGACATTTCTCATTTCTTTTCATTGCTGAGTAATTTTGTAAGTCTAGGTCTTCTAGGAAGCTGACAGAAAGTCAGGATTGGAAGTATAAAAGATTTGCTAAGTACTCATGAAGAATAAACAGAAGAGTGTCAAAATAAGTAGGTGTTCTATTCAGCTTTTCATTACTTTAAATACCTACAGAGTGATTCTTAGGAAGAAAGGAAGGAAGGTTTATTTTAGATTACAGTTCAGAGATTCACTAAGAAATCCCACTGGTTACGCATCTGGTAATGTCAGAAGGTGACAGAGAGATGATCACATGGTGAGCCAAGAAGCAGCACAACATAGGTAACACACTCTTCCTCTGCCTTCTACGTGGCCTCTCCCTATACAGCCATCATGATTTGATCATGGGGGCCCACCCTAGCCAGCTCATCCAATCCAGTCACTTCCTAAATGCACCACTTCCAGATACCATAGTTCAATTAAGTACCTGCTTAGTCCATTAATATAAGACTCTGGAGACCAAGACTCTAATACATGGACCTTTGGAAGAAACTCAAATTATTTTGTAAACCCTAGCAGTGGGGAGAATCTCCTGACTGTTATGTTGGTCTGACCCCTGAGAAGGAGAGAGGTAGAAAGAAAACTTCTCACTGTGTCCTCATATGCAGAAGTAAAGCTAGAGTGCTTTCTGAAGTCTCTTTATTTTTATTTTTTTAAATTTTTTTATTTTTTAAAATATTTATTTATTTATTTGAAAGACAGTTACAGAGAGAGGTAGAGCCAGAAAGAGAGAGGTCTTCCATATTCCACTGGTTCACTCCCCAAATGACTGCAATGGCCAAAGCTGAGGAGATCCAAAGCCAGGAGCCAGGACCTTCTTGTGGGTCTCCCATGTGGGTGCAGGCACACAAGGACTTGGGCCATCTTCCGCTGCTTTCCCAGGTGATAGCACAGAGCTGGATCAGAAGTGGAGTAGCCGGGACTTGAACCGGCGCCCGTATGGGGTGCTGGCACTGCAGGCGGCGGCTTTACCCACTAAGCCAAAGCACTGGCTACTCTGACAAGTCTCTTAATGGCGCTTATAATCATTTGCAAGGGCTCCACCTCCATGTCCTAATTACTTCTTTAAGGTCTCATCACCTAATAACTTCTCATTAGGTGCTAAAATTTTAAGCTACGAATTTTGAAGGGAAACAAGTATTCACTTGGATGGTGCTGGTCAAACCTTTCCCCTGAAAGCTTTATACACTAATAAAAATTCACACTCTACAATGGTAAAAGACTTTATACTACACTAGTAGGAATCATTTTTTTTTTTTAGTTTGCAAATATTTTTTAACTTTATTTAATGAATATAAATTTCCAAAGTACAGCTTATGGATTACAATGGCTTCCCCCCCATAACGTCCCTCCCACCCACAACCCTCCCCTTTCCCACTCCCTCTCCCCTTCCATTCACATCAAGATTCATTTTCGATTCTTTTTATATACAGAAGATCAGTTTAGCATACATCGAGGAAAGATTTCAACAGTTTGCTCCCACACAGAAACATAAAGTGAAAAATACTGTTTGAGTACTACTTATAGCATTAAATCTCAATGTACAGCACACTAAGGACAAAGATCCTACATGAGGAGTAAGTGCACAGTGACTCCTGTTGTTGACTTAACAAATTGACACTCTTGTTTATGGCATCAGTAATCACCCTAGGCTCTTGTCATGAGCTGCCAAGGCTATGGAAGCACCCTGAGTTCACCGACTCTGATCATATTTAGACAAAGCCATGGTCAAAGTGGAAGTTCTCTCCACCCTTCAAAGAAAGGTACATCCTTCTTTGATGACCTGTTCTTTCCACTGGGATCTCACTCGCAGAGATCTTTCATTTAGGTTTTTTTTTTTTTTTTTTCTTCCCCAGAGTGTCTTAGCTTTCCATGCCTGAAATACTCTCATGGGCTTTTCAGCCGAATCCGCATGCCTTAAGGGCTGATTCTGAGGTCGGAGTGCTGTTTAGGACATCTGCCATTCTATGGGTCTGCTGTGTATCTCACTTCCCATGTTGGATCATTCTCTCCCTTTTTTATTCTATCAGCTAGTATTTGCAGACACTATTCTTGTTTATGTGATCCCTTTGACTCTTAGTCTTATCATTATGATCAATTGTGAACTACTCTAGTAAGAATCATTTAACATTTGGGGTAGTGGTGGTAAGTGATTGGGATAATAGGTACTAAGAGTGATGCATATTTTTAAAAGATTTGTTTATTCATTTGAAAAGAGGAGAGAGAGAGAGAGAGAGAGAGAGAGAGAGAGAGCACGCGCGCGAGAGAGCTCATTCTTGCATTCTGTTGGTTCACTCCTCAAATGGCCAAAACAGTTAGGGCTGGACCAGGCCAAAGCCAGAAATGAGAATTCCATCCAAAAGTCCCACATGGGCAGCCAGAGGTCCAGGCACTTATGCCTTCATCCACTGGCTCCCAGTATGCTCTTTAGTAGAAAGCTGGACTGGAGGCAGAGGCAGAATTTGATCCCCAGGACTCCTACATGGGATGAGGGTGTCCCAAGTGGTGACTTAACCCACAACTAGGGCGAGCCGAGGCTGAAACCTGGCAAGGGTGTTGTGGCACAGTGTGTTAAGTCACTTCTTGGAGCACTCTAATTCCATATCAGAGTGCCTGGGAACAAGTCCTCCTGTACTTCTGACCCAGCTTCCTGCTAACGAGCACCCTGGAGGCCACGGATGATGGCTGGAGCACTTGGATACCTGGGAGATCCACAGGTAAATCCTGGTTCCTGGCTTTGGCCTGGCCCAACTTCACCTGTTGTGACCACTTGGGGAGTGAACTAGCATATGAAAGATCCTTCATGCCGGCGCCACGGCTCACTAGGCTAATCCTCCGCCTAGCGGCGCCGGCACACCAGGTTCTAGTCCCGGTTGGGGCGCTGGATTCTGTCCCGGTTGCCCCTCTTCCAGGCCAGCCCTCTGCTGTGGCCCAGGAGTGCAGTGGAGGATGGCCCAGGTGCTTGGGCCCTGCACCCCATGGGAGACCAGGAAAAGCACCTGGCTCCTGGCTCCTGCCATTGGATCAGCGCGGTGCGCCGGCCGCAGCGCGCTGGCCACGGCGGCCATTGGAGGGTGAACCAATGGCAAAAAGGAAGACCTTTCTCTCTGTCTCTCTCTCTCACTGTCCACTCTGCCTGTCAAAAAAAAAAAAAAAAAAGAAAGATCCTTCTGCCTCTATCTCTCTCTCCCCCTATATATATATGTATGTGTATATATATATATATGTATATACACACACACACACACATATATGTGTGTGTGTGTGTGTGTGTGTGTGTATGTATGTGGTATTACCTAGCTTTTCCAATAAATAAAAATAAACACAAAAAGTAAAATAAAATGCACAGTATATATATTTTAAGTATAACTTACGGGGTAGTCTTACCTCCCCGCTCTTAACAAAACACTGTTGATTCAAACATGAGTCATTACAGTCAAATAAATCAGTAGTACTGAAGTTAAACCAACAGTAAATTATAATTTAAGACCTAGGTTAGAATCAATTGATTATTCTGAGTAGCCAATGTTAATATCAAGCCTGCCCTAATAACAAACTTCCTCTTTGAAAATATGTTAGAATCTAAAGTAGTGCCTCACTACTAAGCTATGTGTGGAAGCCAAGTGATTCAACATTCTTCTTAGGAATTTGATGCAGTTCTTAAGAACTTTGGTTTTTCTATGCTTTTTAGGAGAACCATTGGAATATGGGAAATTTCAGCACTTAATATTATGAGTTTTACCCTCCAACTTCTGGAAAAACTATTTGTGCCCCTCAAATATATTAAATATCTTAACTTCTGGGGTGGTCTGTTTTCATTTTCTGCAAAAATACACTGTCACACATGTTCAAAACTGTCTTACCTTCCATGTCAGGAGGATAACCAGCTTTGGGAAACTGGTTATAAAATGCAAAATGTGCTGGAGTTGAATAGCTGTGAGATAAATTTTAATCTCAGTAGTCAAACCGTGGCTTGTGATTGACATCATTGGAAGTGATACAATGTGCAGTAGGTCCACCACAATACAGTGTTCATTGTCTCTAAATTCTACCAACTTTTTAAGTTATGGATAAAATGTTTTCCTCTAGAACAGTTGCTGGAGTGGTTTTGAGCCTGCTGGAATGGAGACGTGATGGATGAGATTCATTTTATTTCTCCATAAGTGGGTGGCCTTTTCCTTCTTTTTTTCTCTAAAGGAACTGAATAGTGTTTTTTAGCTGTTTTTTTTTTTTCTTAAAATATTTTTTAAGTTAAAATAAAGCCTGATATATGCCATGATCATTCACTGAAATCACATGCCATACACACCATAGGATGTATTTGTCTGATTTATAACTACGAAGCATTCTTGGCATTCTTAAATCAGGTAAAAATCAGCATCGGTATGAATTTATACAAATCCCCAACGTGATAACTTTTAAATGAAAGATCAACTTCTAAAAAATTCACAAATCTGCAAATCATTACAGAAAATTTTAAAAATGCAAAAAAGAGGGAACAGGCATTTAAAATGTCATGATTTGATATATGTGATTAGTGTTTTGGGATATATCTATCAGGGCGATTTTGAAGTAAACATGCGTGGGGGTGGGATCATTTACCGAGTTATTAGTTTTCCTTTTGTCCTCTTTGCTATAGGTGACTTACTCTTCTGTGTTTCTTATTTAAGGAAATCAATAGTAATTTTGCATGATAGAACCAGAAGTAGAACGTGCCAGAAAAAGAAATCACAGTGCTCGCTGAGAGATGTATCGAGAGCGATTCATGGAACAATAACATCAGATTGTTCCTGGGGAGAAGGACCACCAGGACCTGGGTATAGTTTGGGAGGAGGAGAGTTGTGAGAGTACATAGTGGGCAGGTGTGGGAGAGCTTCTGCACCCTGCTATCTCCCAGCACCCCAGGAACTTCCAGGACTTCCACAGTTGGATGGGGGATGTTCCCCTGAGATTGGACCAGGCGGGGATGCTCCTTCCTGGTACATGGCTGGGCTCCAGCTTGTTATCAAATATAGCAGAGCCTCTGATGTTCAGGAACCAGGCATAACTGATGAACATGCTCCTGCAAGACCAGTTTGTTCCAGAACCGGGGGGGACTAGAGACGAGGGGTCTTTCTCAAGTGTCTTCACCTATGCGGTGTCTTTGAGATTCTTGCATGAACCTGTAGAAAGAGGGTACCCTGCAAACCTGACAGAATTAAGTTTCCTGGCCTTCAAGTATGTGGAACTGTGGAGAAAATACTGTGATATTTTAGAATAGAATTTATTGCCACTGCACTCACCTACAGTATCGGGTTGGTTCAGAACGTGCAAGTATTTGATTTGGTGCCCCCTCAAATGGCTGAGATGGAATTTCCTTCCATCCGCAGACTCAGGGAGTGGTTTAAGTTTATTTAAAGAAAATGAAGTAATTGGTGTGTCCTGAAACCTAGCACAATGGTTCTGAAAGTAAATCACATTACTGTACATGTTCAAGGTGTGTCTCAATCTGTATGTCAATATCTATGTGACCTTAGACAAATGACTTATCCTTCTGTTACTCTGTTGTTTTGCCTATAAGATGAGATCAATAATGTACTGATGCCATAGGGTTGTTATGAGGAATAAATGAATTAGAACCACTAGAACAATGTCCAGCACTGTAATTTTTGATTTACAAATGTTTAGAGTTTATAAAGTTTATCTTTTATATGGCTGAGGAAAGTTTTTGTATTTTAATAGGTAGTTTTGTATTTTTTTTTTTTTTTTTGACAGGCAGAGTGGACAGTGAGAGAGAGAGAGAGACAGAGAGAAAGGTCTTCCTTTGCCGTTGGTTCACCCTCCAATGGCCGCCGCGGCCAGCGCGCTGCGGCCGGCACACCGCGCTGATCCGATGGCAGGAGCCAGGAGCCAGGTGCTTTTCCTGGTCTCCCATGGGGTGCAGGGCCCAAGCACCTGGGCTATCCTCCACTGCACTCCCTGGCCACAGCAGAGAGCTGGCCTGGAAGAGGGGCAACCGGGACAGAATCCGGCGCCCCAACCGGGACTAGAACCTGGTGTGCCGGCGCCGCAAGGCGGAGGATTAGCCTAGTGAGCTGCGGCGCTGGCCGGTAGTTTTGTATTTTAATAATGCTGCTGTTTTAGTCATTGGAGTGATCCTAGACTTTGCTCTTTTCATCTGTAGTAGCTGTGAATTATCGTAATAGATTTCATATTAAATTAGGCTTATATTATATGGAGTTTTCTTGATTATGGTATTTTACATGGTATACATTGTTGGAATCAGTTGCTAATGTTTTGCTAGAGTTTTCATGTATGTATTCCTAATTAAGATTGGTCTAAACTTTTCTGTTCTTGTACTGTCTTTATCAGGTTTGGTATGTAGGATTATACTCATAAGTTTTTTGGAGGGCTTACCTGGGTCTTAACTCTCTGAATCAATAAATGTAAATGAAAGATTACTTTTTTCTTGGACATAAGTTAGAATGTGCCTGTCCATCTAGTCCTCATAGGGATTCTGTTTTTTGGCTTTTTTAAAAAAAATATCTATCTATCTATCTATCTATCTGAAAGGCAGAGTTACAGGGAGACATAAAGAGATCTTCTATCTGCTGGTTCATTCCCCAAAGGGCCATAACGGTCAAGGCTGTACCAGGCCAAGGCCAGGAGCCAGGAGCTTCATCCTGGTCTCCCATGTGGGTGCAGGGTCCCAAGCACTTGGGCCATCTCTGCTACTTTTCCACACCATTAGCAGGGAGGTGGATTGGAAGTGGAGAAGACAGAACTCAAACTGGGGCCATGTGAGGTGTCTACAGGAGCTGGAAGCTTAACCTGCCACCCCACAGCACATTGTTTTTAATTTTTGTAAGACTTTAAACACCCATATCCATTTCTTTCATTTTTGTTAAAGACCAGTTCAGAAATTTTCAAATTTGGGGCATCAATTTGTTTATGTTATAATTGTAATTATATAATTATATAACATATATGATTATATAATATATATAATTATATATAATATATTCTATATAAATATATAATATATGAATATATAATATATAAATATATTATATATATATTTATAATATATATAAATATAAATAAATATATAATATATAATTATAATATATAATTATATAATTAATTATATAAATTATATAATAATATAACATAATTATAATTATGTTATAATTCTAGGGAGAAATATGTTCACAGTTTTCTCTCAATTATTTTTAATTTCTCCTTTTCTCTGCATTTCTGCTTCCCTATGCAGTTTTTAGAGCTTTATAGTTACTTTACTGCATAAATTTTTAAGAAAGGACAGCTTTTGGATTTGTTTTCCTCTATTCTTGGTTATTTTGTTACTTTTTCTACCTGTTACACAGAATTTCCTTTTATTATGGACCATGAGGTTACCAACTCAGTGTTAATTTATCTGAAAATGTTTTATTTTATTCCTAAAATATATTTGGCTGGGTTTGTGATTCCAGGCTGGCACATTTTCCTTTCTGTGTATTAGTTATTCTGGTAACAGTTGCTCACTTGGAAACAATCTTTTGTTTTTGTTTCTTTGAATTCAGAGTGTTCTTCAGAATTCCCTTTTTTTTTTTTCTTGTTTGGGACTTGAAGCTTCTAGTGATAAATCTAGATTTCACTTTCTTTTCATTTAAGTTGCTTGGCTTTTGCTAGGTATTTTGAATCAGAAGGTTTATGTCTTCCATCAGTTCTGGAATATTTCCAGTTGTTAATATCTTCAAATGATTATCTCCAACTCATTCTCTGTTTTCCATATGGAATCATGTCTCAATATGTTGGACTTTTAATCTTGTCTCCATGTCTTTTATTTTCTCTTTTATATTTTCTCTTTGTGTCTTTGTGATAGGTTCTGGAAAACTCAAGTCTATCTTCCAATTAACTCATTGTATTTTCCGCATATATTTAACCTGATATTAAATTCATTCAGTGGGGCCTGGCGCTGTGGCTCACTTGGTTAATCCTCTGCCTGTGGCGCCAGCATCCCATATGGGTGCCAGGTTCTAGTCCCGGTTGCTCCTCTTCCAGTCCAGCTCTCTGCTATGGCCTGGGAGGGCAGTGGAGAATGGCCCAAGTGTTTGGGCTCCTGCACCCGCACGGGAGACCAGAAAGAAGCACCTGGTTCCTGGCTTTGGATCGGCATAGCTCCGGCCGTTGTGGCCATTTGGGGACTGAACCAATGGAAAGAAGACCTTTCTCTCTGTCTCTCTCTCTCACTGTCTGTAACTCTACCTGTCAAATAAATAAATGAAAATCTAAAAAAAATCATTCAGTAATCATTTCCTGAGATTATTACTATTTATTTATTCGCAAGTCTGAGTTACGGGTGGTGGGGTTAGGGAGAAAATCATCTAGCCACTAGTTCACTCCCCAATGGCTGCAATGACCGGGGCTGGGCCAAGCTGAAGCCAGGAGCCAGGAACTTCATCTGGGTCTCCCACGTGGGTGGCAGATGCCCAAACATTTGGGCCATCTTCTGCTACTTTTCTCAGGCCATGAACATGGAGCTAGATCAGAAATGGAGCTTCCAGGACATGGACCAGTGCTCATATGGGATGCCAGATTCCTAGGTGGTGGATTAATCTGCTATACCACAGCAGTGGCTTCAGTAATCATTTTCATGATGAAAATTTCATTTCTAAAAGTTTTATTTGATCCTAAAGATGGACTTAGTAAAGTTTTAATAGTTTCTTGCTTCCTCTATGTATTTTCATTTATCTTTTATTTATTTAAATATGATGAACATAATGTTTTCAGAGCTTGTGTCCTAATATTTTTAGTGTCTGAAATTTCAGTGTTTCTGTTTGTTATGTTTGCTTATTTTTCCTTAGGGGGTTTTACTTTTGTTGTTTATGTGATTATTTTTGCCTGTGAGCCACTCAATTTTTTAATCAGTTTATTTCTAGAAATTCTTTGAGGCCTGTGATCCAGATGATTCCTCCAGACAGAATTGTGTTTGCTTTAGTGAAACAGGTAGTGACATTGCATTTTTTTTTTTATTTGAAAGGTAGAGTTATAGACAGTGAGAGAGAGAGACAGAGAGAAAGGTCTTCTTTCCATTGGTTCACTCCCCAAATGGCCACAACAGCTAGAGCTATGCCGATCCGAAGCCAGGAACCAGGTGCTTCTTTCTGGTCTCCCATGCAGGTGCAGGAGCCCAAACACTTGGGCCATTCTCCACTGCCCTCCCAGGCCACAGCAGAGAGCTGGACTGGAAGAGGAGCAACCGGGACTAGAACCCGGTGCCCATATGGGATGCCGGTGCAGCAGGCGGAGGATTAACCAAGTAAGCCATGGCGCCGGCCCAACATTGCATTTTTGTGGTCATTCTGCATTGCAGTTACAAAGTTGGTTATTTTAGTCTGCTGAAAAGGGCTGATTTTTACTTTTAAACATGATTTTTCTCGCTTTGTTGGTGTCTGTGTAATGGGGAGCTGATATGCTTCCATCTGCTGGGAGAGGCATGTTTCTGCTTACCCTAGAGCTCCACTCAGTAGTCCAAGTTTTTTAAGCAGAGAAACTCTTCTCTTTTTATATCTCCCCCTTGATTGAGCCTTGGAGATTGCCTCTGTATTTCAGTGATATTTTGCATGGTATACTATTTAGCAGTGGGTCTAAAATCATTAAGAAGCAGTATGAAGATAAAGCATAAATCAGGAAGTCTTGTGTTGACAGACATCAAGAGTACACTTGGATTGATGTGGGGAGCAGACTCAGAGATGACTGGTGAATGCCATTCCCCACAGTCAGAGGTTGAAGAGGAAAGACAGTACAGCTATGATTCACAGTAACAGAATCAGCAGTGTTTTTCAGAACAGTGTGTTTGCAAGCTTATATCCCTCAAAATCATCATCGAAGGTCAAGCAATTTCAGGTGATAACATGAGTTACTAAAGTTCACATGAGAGTTTCTGGAAGCTCAGTTCAACTTTAAGTACATAAGGCTAGTTTGGCTGTGTGCTAGAAATCCCAATCCTGGCCAGGTGTACCTCATGGGTCTTAGTGTCACACAATATGCATTAGGACCACAAGGCCCATTTTAGTACAGAACACTCAGGCTAGGAATACTCTAGGCTGAGTAGGAAAATACTAGGAATACTCAGGCTCTCAGGATCATTTCTCGCACTCCAGGCTAGCCAAATATGGGCCAAGGCCATTTCTGAACTTGGTGCTGTGGCATGGGAACAACAATCAGTTGCCCAGACTTCTGTGGCTACAAAGTCCATCTATAAATAATATAATTAACTGAGGTTTTAATTATTTATGGAGGAGAAACAGGAGTTCTTCAGAACCGTAGACACCAGGCAGGGTCTCAAAGGAAAGATATATCTCACTCAAATTAAGCTAACTTAAGGAGAGTTAACATTTAAAAGGGACTAATTACAAAGGTGTGTGGGGATTGATGGAGGTGAAGCAGAAGAGACAGTACAGAAAACTGGAGCTTAAAGAAGCAAGCTTTGACCAACCCCAAAGCAGAAAGGACAATGAAAAGAATTCATTACCAGAACCCTGCAGGACAGCATCTCACAGTGTTCACCTAGAATGGAAAAGTAGACCTTTGACCAAAGGAAATACGCTGCCAAAGTATATTCAGTGTCTTCCCAATCTTCCTGAAGGCCAAACCCACCGGAATCCAGAGCACATGGGAGCCCACTGATGGAACCCAGGCAGATCACCTTCCCTGGACAGTGAGGTGGAAAGGGTGTAGAGTGTGCTTGCAGGGGGAACCAAGTGGAGGATGACTGGTGTTATCAGAAGAGCTGATACAGAATCCATGATTAGTCAATAACAGCATCAATTTGTAAGTTAACTGAAGCTGCCAGTGCTTTTCATGTATACTCATCCAAAAAATGTCTACACTCTTATTTCAACAAGAGCTTATTCAACGTGCCGATCATATTGATTCTTTTTTGACACTTTGTAGGTCAGTCTCCCCAATCTCACCTACTTCATTCTCTTTGGATGTTATTCTGATCCTAGGTCTTCCAAAACTTTTCCAAAATATTCTCATTTTCCAGGATCCCTGCCACTGCTCTATTTTTTTCCTCCTCAGAAATTTTGAACTGCCTTGGATAAAACCCATGTGGACAGAGTATTTATTGATGTTGGTTCATGCTAACTCATTTATCATTTCTGACTTACAGACTCTGTACTCAGTGCAGTGAGTGTGTAGCTTGCTCTGAAGACTGTTCTGGCTTTATCCTTTTCAGGAACTGTGTAGGTTATGGTTGCCTGGTGACTTCTATTGATGTATTTATTTAGTACACGCAAGTGTATATATGAATAATATATAACTTTGATGTTATATATAACTTTGGCAAATTCATTCTGTGGTGGAATTCTCAAGACTTAGAACATTTGACTGTTGGACTATCTTGAGTTTCTGATTAAAAAACAGCTTGTCACTGAGATGATGCCAAGTCATGGAGAGGATTATGTTAGGAGGAGGCACTTGCAGGAAGCTGGTAAATAGTTTATGGTAAGTATTTTCAATATGGTACTTAATTGAGTATCATAAGCATTACAAGCCATATCATCTTTTGTGAAAGAAACACATTTTGAGTTTTCAGAAAAATATTATTGGCTGGTATTTTTAAGGTCTTTATAATCAAAGTAAAGTAAATATTTGAGGTGGAAGTCTCACTGCCCAGTGGAAGCCAAGGGGTCCAGGTAATGTTTCAGAGGAGGGTCTGAGTGTCCATGTGTTACAGCGTACTGGACAAACTGGACAATGACCTGCACCCTGGAGGAAGGCAGTGTCCTTCTCCTCCTTTTCCCGGTGACTCTCCCAAGTCATCTCAGCACTGTTGCCTGGGAAATATTATAAAACATCCACCCGAGGGGCAGACGTGTAGTCTACTTGTTAAGTTACCCGCATCCCACATTGCAGTACTTGGGTTTAACTCCCAGCTCCAGATCTTGACTCCAGCTTCCTCCAAATGCACATCCTGGGAGACAATGGTGATGACTTAGGTAACATTTTCTGCTGTGCACATGGAGCACATGGGTTGAGTTCTTGGCTGCTGATATCAGTCCCTGACAGCCTTAACCTTTGCAGTATACGTGAAGTGAACCATGGCATGGGAGCTCTCTGTGTATTTCTCTCTCTCTCCTTCTGTGTTTCTCAAATAAATAAAAAAGAGTTAAAAACAAAAGTAACTGCAGCTACACTTTTTTTCTAAAAACCATCATTACTTGTAAGAGTACTTAACTAAAATCCAGCATCCTCAACAAGACCTGAATGACAAGACCTCCCCCCACCCCCAAAACAGATGCTTCACTAGCTCCTCCTGTACTTACATTACCACTGCCCAGATCATTTGTATCCATATTGACTCCTAAAAGGCTCTTATCCTTTCAGAGTTCTGACTAAAGTTTATTTCTTCAAGGAAAGTATCCCTTCTTCTTCCAGCTCAGTAAGGTTCCCTGGTGTTCTTTCTAACAGCATCCTTCATTTTTACTGCTGATTCCTCCCTGTACTTTGTATTCATTTGTTTTGCTTGTTGTTTTCCTAACATTTGCCTCTCCCATCAGACTGTATGTTCCAGGGGGTTGATTTTGTTCACTGTGATATCTTTATCTCTGTGGCACAAGAACCAAACTAGGAGTGCTGTGATCTAAATGTTTGTATCTCTGCAATTTGTATGTTGAAACCCACTTCCCAGTGTGAGGGTATTTTGAAGTAGGGCCTTGGAGGAAGTGATTAGGTCGTGAAGATCCCTTATGAATGGAATTAGGACCCTAATGAATGAAGCCCCAGAGAGTCTCCTTGCCTCTGAGGAGAAGCCATCTGTGAATGAAGAAGCAGGCCTTCCCTGGATGTGGGCTGAAGCTTTGATCTTGGACTTGCAGCATCCAGGACTGTAAGAAATAAGTTGATAGCATTGTGCTATAGCAACTTAAAAAGACGGAGAGAAGGAGACACTCAGTAACGGGTGAAAATGAATGCATGAATGATACAGTTCCTGTCCCCCTGGTGTTTGATGTTGGAGATGGCTGTGCACAGAGGAAATACCACTGCGATGTAGGGAAGAGAGCTGAGAGTGGACATACACGTGCATCCAGGCAAATCAGGAGGGCCCTATGTGAAGGTCTAGGCACTGGTTCCTCAGAAAAATAATTAAATCCTCCTTTTAAGTGACTACATCGAGTACTTGCTGATATAACTGGTAAATGATGAAGAAAGTCTTGGGAATTATGAGATAACTCAATGTGTGGTTTAATGGGAAGCTCTAGGAATTTAGAATTAATGTCCATTCTCTTTTTAAAAACCATTTATTTAATTGGAGAGAGAATGAGCGAGCATCTGAGTGAGAGATCTCCCTCAACTAGTTCATAAGCCAGGCCAAAGCTAGGATCCTGGCACACAACCCAGGTCTCCCATGTGGGCAGCAGGGACCCGACTGTTTGAGCCATCACCGCTGTCTCCCAGGGTGCCCTTCTGCAGGAAGCTGAAATCAGGAGTGGAGCCTGGACTTGGACCCAGGCTCTCCAGTATGGGATATGACATTTGAAGTTGTATGTTACCTGCTGTGCCAAATGCCTACCTGAATGCCAAGTTCTGATCCTGGTTAGCCATATGACTTTAGGGAAGTCAGCTCAGCGTGGAGGCACTGTAAAACAAAAATGGTCGGACTAAGTTATGTGTTCATGCCCCTTTCAGCATTACGCTTGTGTGACAGAGGAAAAGACATAAGATCAAGGGACATGGAAGGGAAACCAAGGGAAACTTTTGAAGTTTTGGTGAAAATTCTTTCTACCTTACTTTAGTGTTCACATTCTCCTATCTTCTCTTTCTCTCTCTGTCATATGTGGAGAGAAGAGAAGTCCTGTATATGGTTGAGCTATCCTTATTGTTTTCTGTGCAATGGTGACTTGAAGGATTTCTCTTCATGTTAACTAGAATAAAGTTACTGGAAGCTATGGCTCAACCCATCCCATATAAACTTTTACGGAATATTTGTCATACATAAGCCCAGATGGAATAAATCTAGTAACACAATACTTACACAAGTCAGAAGACTCTGAAAAACACATTTATAAACAATCTGTGCAAGCTGAGTACATCAGTGAGTTGATGTCTACAATCGATGCATACATTTTGATCCAGGAAAGTGTTATATACTTAGGTTCTAAATTATGAAGAGTACCCATTAACTGCAAGCCCAGGATATACATTAGTGGACTCACACAAAAGTGAGTGTTAAATTAATACCCGAAACTAATGAGACATCTTACATTATTATATTTATTACTGTTTTAAAAATGAAAATAAGGAAGTTCTATTATTTCCCATCTGGAAACATGATTTGATATAGACTGTTCTTCACCTGTGCATAAAAGGTGTATTGGCATTCCCCTATTTGAAGATACTTTTGTTCTTCAAACATATCATAAACAGTTACTTCTTAATGGCTTACCTACAGAGCAAACTTTCATTTGGGCCAAGTTCTGTCTGGAAGAGAAGGGTTGAACTTTTATCTCTAAGTAGGTAACAAGATTTGGGTGATCATATTTAATTATTAACACTCATTCTGTTAATGACCCACATTATGAATCATTAAAGAAGAGGAAGTGATGATAGAAAAGTGGACTGGGACATTTAGCCTTTAAGTGTATAACCAGGGTTTCACCCAACTTTGAGACAAATAGAGTCAGAAAGATGTCAGCTCCTAAATTTGTTAATGTGGCACTGTCACTTGCAGGACACAGAACTTCAGCCCTCCCGCCCTTCAAAATCACTTCTGTCTAGATATTTTTAGCAGTGTTTTAGGGTTCCTCACATGCAGTCTTGTTGACTTGGCATCTCAGGATGAATCCCAGAACTAGATCCCAGTGTCTGAGGCACTTGTACATGTAGAAGGATGGTTCCGCATAGTGGGTTGTGAGGAATGAGCTGAGAGCTGAAGGAGGCTTTGAAAGGGTAGAATGGGGTGGGTTCAGGCAGCAGAAAATGAAGGCTCCCCAGACCAACTCCACTGGAATGGAAGCTCCCTAGTGGGACAGGGGATCTGTGTTTATTTGGTTTACTGCTGTACCTCCATCTGAGAAGAATGTGGCACATGGTAGGCCCTCAATAAATATTTGTTGAACAAACAAATAATAACGTTAAGTTTGGTTAAAATGAAAGAAAATTCTCAGCACACAACTCTGCCCAAGCTTGTGGGTCATCCTAATTTGTGGTTGAAGTTGAAAGAGATCAACAAAGATGTACATTACTCAGTGCACTTGGTTAGAGGAAACTTGAGGCTCTTAGAACTACTCCTTTCACTTGTTTACACAGAGGGGATTTGCACCACCCTTTGCCTGTGAAATTTCTTGTTAACATTGAGAAGTTGTTATCAGAACTGCCCCTCCCCCCAAAAAACTCCTGTATTAAAGATAATATGTTTCTTTCAGGAGGTGAGGGTGGGGCTTGCTCAAACTTCAAGTTGATTAGTTGATAATAGCAATTAGTGGAGTGCTTTGTGAAAGGAATACAGAATTTACTTGAATGTTTTTTGGGAACAATCAGCGTTAACTCTGAAACTCTAAAAGATGATTCCTGAATTCTAACTAGAAAACACCCTATGGTCTTTGAAAGCTCCCTCATTTGAGTGAGGGAAGCTGACGTAATATGTGGAAAAATGCAATTGTATTCAACATGTATTTTCATGTATTGTCTTTTTTTTTTTTTTTTTTTTTGACAGGCAGAGTGGACAGTGAGAGAGAGAGACAGAGAGAAAGGTCTTCCTTTGCTGTTGGTTCACTCTCCAGTGGCCGCCGCGGCCAGCGCGCTGTGGCCGGCGCACCGCGCTGATCCGATGGCAGGAGCCAGGAGCCAGGTGCTTTTCCTGGTCTCCCATGGGGTTCAGGGCCCAAGCACCTGGGCCATCCTCCACTGCACTCCCGGGCCACAGCAGAGAGCTGGCCTGGAAGAGGGGCAACCGGGACAGAATCCGGCGCCCCTACCGGGACTAGAACCTGGTGTGCCAGCGCCGCTAGGCGGAGGATTAGCCTAGTGAGCCGTGGCGCCGGCCTCATGTATTGTCTTAAATTATTTGAGGTAAAGGGCTAGTTCTTTTAAAATTTCTAATTTGTCACAGAAGAATATTTAAAGGGAAATACATTTTTAGAAAAGTCATCATGGGTTTTTATAAAATAGTAATGTCAAGTTGCCATTATATTTATTTTCTAAACTTCCTTCTCAATTCTGTACTTAACTCATCATGAGCTGGCAACACACCAGTTGTCAGCTGGTGCAGGCTTTTGGGTATCCTTCAAACAGCTTTGTTCTTCAGGGAAGGTCATTCTAGGTGCTACTACCTTTCAAAGGAGAGAGGATAAGTCACCCCTTCCCAGGTATTAAATGGGAACCACACATTAAAGGAAGCAAAATGAAATGCAGAGTGTCATTAGTATCCAAAGAAATACACAATCAGCAGCACTGATGGTAAAGGAGGGATCCATGATGGACGAGTGCTTTGAAGATGACCTTGAGGTGTCAGTGGGATGTTAGGTAAGAGAGTTTGGACAGTCAGGTGTGAAGAGACAAAAATTATTCTAGTTAGAGAGACCAAGATGATGAAAAATACAGAGACCAAACACTAGGGGGCTGGTTTAAGGGAATGAGTTGTGTTGATTTAGATGGGAGTATTGAGTAAAGTCTTGGGTAGGCAGAGGTCTCCTGTCCCCCATGTAAGATTCCATTCCCTAATCCCAGGAATCTGTGGCTATGATCTCATGTTACCCCATACAGGGAAAGAGGAATTGCTGATGTAATTAAATATGGGTGGCCTTAACCTTGACAGATGACCCTGGATTATCAAGGTGTGTCCAATATAAGAACAGCAGCCCTTAAAAGCAGAGCTCCTTCTCAGGCTGATGATAGATGGGGAAGGCAGAGGTCAGAAAGATTCTGAGCACCAGAGGAATTCAGGGCACCCTTGCGGTTCTGGTGGAGGACAGCCACCAGCCAGGGAGTGTGGGCAGCCTCTAGAAATCAAGAACAGTCCCTGGTCAGCTCAGCAAGGAAACCGTCCCTGCTGCTGCAATTGCATGGGACTGAATTCTGCCAATACCCTGATTGCACCTGGAAGCGAAGTGTCTCCCAGGATCTCCAGTTAAGAGCCTGGTCAGGTGCTATCTTGATTTTGATCTTGTGAGAGTAGAGCAAGATCCCCCAACTGAGCCTCCATGGGTTTCTGACCTACAGAGCTGTGATGTGATGGATAGGTATTGTTTGAATCTGGTAATTTGTTATGCATCAGTAGAAACTCATACAGGGGCATCCTGTGGATAACTTTAAATACCAGGTAGTTCTGTGCACATCTTAATTACTGAGCACTTAGCAAAAGCATCCTCATGGACCTGCAGCTTTAGGTCCGTTACTCTGGCTGGGAGATGAATGATCTCAATGAACCGGCGGAGTTTACTTCCCCTTCTCTCTTCCTTAGTAGTAGTGGCCATGACTGCAAATAGTCATGGAGCTGGGGAAGCTATCTCTGAAGTTATCTCATAAGCTGAGTCTGTTTTTCTCTTGGAAGGTGGAGCTAATGAAGTATAAGCCTGAGCCTCACATTTATCTTGTAAAAGGAATGTGTAAGTGCAATGAAAGAATATTGAAAATCAGGAATTTGAGGGCATTGCATGACTTTCTATGCTTGAGGGGATACTGTCTTCCCTGTTAGAAAAATGTGCATCCCAGCTCCCAGGCAGACTTTGGAAGGAGAATTGGGCTCAGCTGACTTTCAAACTTGCATTTCTCCCTCCTGGAGTACTCTGGTTGTAGCTGCTACCACCAAGCTGGATTCCCAGAGGTGTACCTCTCTACCTCTCTGCTCATACAGGGACAAAACCTTTTTCTCTTGTTTTCCTCAGTGTAGTTTAGATAGACCGGAGCCCCAAAACAAGCAGAGCAAAAGGAAAAATTCACAGAAGATATAAGCAATATAGAAAGTGTGGTGTGCAAAGCACATGATTCTATCAGTCCAGAATGCTCCACTGTGTGCCTTTGCTGGAGACCAGTGCAGCCACCACTGCGTCTCAGGAAATGCTCACGTGCTGGCCCGGCTCGCTGTGGTTGCCAGGCAGACACTATCACATGAACATCCTAATGTCAATACCGTCTTGTGAACATACCAGTCTTAACAAAAGGGGACTTCATTGTTTTCTGATTACAATAGCAGTGTTCATTTTTGTATAAAACTTGCAGGTGATTAAATTATAAGGAAGGGAATTAAGGGTCCATAATCATATCATCTGTTTACACATAGACATATGAGGATACTTCAAAAAGTTCATGGGAAAATGGAATTCAAGCCTAAGTTGATTTGGGTTCCAAAAAGTTTTTGAATCCATACATAGCTTTCTTTTCACCAACTTTTCGAAGTACCCTCATTTTTATTTTTTATTTAAAAGATTATTTATTTTTTGGTGAGGAAAAGAAAGACAGAGAGTGGGAGAGAGAATGCTCCCACCTATTGGTTCACTACCCAAATGCCTGCCGTGGCTGAGGCTAGCCCAAGTGGAAGCTAGGAGCCAAGAACTCAATCAGGGTCTCCCATGTAGCTGGCCGGAAACCAATCCCTGGAGCCATCCTTTATTGATTCACAGGGTATCCGTTAGCAGGAAGCTGAAGTCAGGAGCTGAAGCCCAAACACAAACCCAGATGCTTGTGCATGCAACACAGGTGTCTTAACTGCTAGGCCAAATGCTCACTCCTGCTCATAAAAACATGACATACCACTATGTGGTGATCATTCTGCTCCCTTAATTACAGATTAGGTAACTGAACCTTTCTTGCATCATGAAGACCAGGGGAATGGGTGCCCTCTGCTTCCTTGGAATCTCAATTCTTACGACCTCAAAATGAAAATCCCAAGATGTCCCTTCCTGCCTGTTATGGCTCTGGTCTGTTACTACAGATGTGTGGCGCTGTTATTCTGAACCTTAAGTCAGAGGATACAAGCACATTTCATTTAGCTAGCATAACGTTTAAGATAGTTGGATTTAAATATTTTGGGTGGGAGTATGCACTAGCAAATTCACACATTGATTTTACCTGCCTAGCTCCTGTGGACACTTGAACTTATGATCATCACCTGGAGTCTAATATAACACTATAATCAGCATCTTCATAATGAATTACAAAAAAAAGTCTAACAGGAGATTATCCTCTTCCTGTTCCTATAAGCCCATTATCCCATTACACATTAGGGAAAAAATAGAAATATGGTTCCCTATTTAGGGAGAGGTCTACAAGTGGAGCACAGATATGATTCATTTATGAAGGCTGTTGGGGGTGAGCCCCTTATTCCCGTGCCTTCAGAATATCAGTTGCCAAGACAGAAATCAAAGCTTTGCATGTCCCATAGATGTGTTAGAATACTCATGGAAGGAGTCACACAATAAGGCACTGATGTACGCTAACATGTGACTGACGATTAATTGATTAAACCAGTGTAGTCCAGGAGACTGAGGAGGGCTGGAGGAAATGGAACGGGAGATGAAAGAACAAAGAAAAGAGGTGGTTGAGTTTGCAGTGCAGTACCTGAGACTGCCCAAGCTCAGTGAGCCTCACAGTGAGGACCGTACAGAGGAAAAATTACTGAGAGTGAAGCAGTCAAGAATGCTGAAAATAGATCTTACCTACTACACTGCTTTGCCTGCACCCGGTCCTGCTTCCTAGGCCTTCCAGTTTGTTCCTCAGACACTCTGGTCAAATAAATCACTATTCCACCAGTGATGATAACTGTTCCAAAGAACAAACTACCAGACACCACCCCTTCAATCCTCTAGCTTTGAAATATGCCAGAATATTCTTGGCCTGTGCTTGGATGAGTAAATGGATGGGGAGAATTAAACACTGCTGACTGGAAAATGATTTTTTAAGTGTTTCCAAGGAGGCATCATTTTCTTTTTTCCCAGGAGGTCATTCAAAGAAGCCAGAAAGACAAGCAGATTATCTTTGTTCTAAAGGGACTCAGAAGGGGTGTTTTATAGAATTCATTAAGACTATGTAACATACAAAGTCTTTATTTTGGATGATAATTAAAATATTAGAAATAGGCAACTCAGATATTTTTGCCATAGTTTTGTGTTTTTTTGGAATATAGTTTAAGAACATTGTGTTTCTTTGGGACATCTAAAGGATTTTTTGGTGAAATGTCTTAAATTAATCATTTTGAGTATTTCCTCTAAATTGGTTTTGGATATTTCATTTCCAAATTGTAAAGGAAGAACATTTTAACAACTCTAATTTATGTATTTCCAGCTTGGTTTTCCTTGGAATAAATCTCTGTAAATTGTATTCTCCGCATTTTTAATTGTTCTATTATTTTCATATCACATTTGGTTTTCATATAGTCTTTTAGTCTGTAAAATAAACAGATCCAATTTTTGTAATCTAATTATTTTTGTGTAAATAAAAACTTTTTGTTTGTTATTAGTTTTTAAAAATCAAACAACTCAGTCAACTAACTGCATCTCTTCAAATGAAATCAGTTATAACAATAACATTCACTTTAAAAATCATCTTGACGGGGGCCAGCTGTGGCACAGTGGGTTAAGCTGCTGTCTGTGATGTCAGCATCCCTTATGGACACCAGTTTGAGTCTTGACTGCTCCACTTCGGATCCAACTCTCTTCCGTTGTGCTTGGGAAGGTAGCAGAAGATGGCCCAAGTACTGGGGCCCCTGCTCTCCAAGTGGGAGCCCTGGATAGAGTTTCAGGCTCCTGGCTTCTATCTGGCACAGCCTGTGCCATTGCAGCCATTTGGGGAGAGAACTAGCAGATGTGATCTCTCTCTTTCTCTCTTTCTTTCTCTTCTCTTTGTCTATCTCTCTGATTCTTCCTCTCTGTGTAACTCTGCCTTTCTAATAAATCTTGAAAAATAAAAAAAAAACAATCTTTACTCAGTTAATTGCCCTAAAAGGTCGTATTTTGTGTGCATTTAAAAGATATCTATAGAAGTAATATTTATAAATACAACTTGTAGTGCACATTAAAGCTGTGAAGTAGCTTGTTTATTGGTAACTAATAACTCAGAATATTTTATATCTCATTATAGGAAAAAATTCTGCCCACTTCTTGATTCTTTATGTTAAGGCAGGTGATAAATTTGCAGTGGAGAAATCTACTTATTAACTCATGTTTATTTCTCCTCTCCAGGGCACACGGACTGTACAACCCAGTGTTCTTTGCAGTTTGATGTTGCCAGGCAACCAAATAGTGTCTAATGCAATATGGACAAATTGATGCATGCCTCTTTCAGGCTTGGTTCATTGAAAACTTCTGTACCATTTCCCATGCTCACTTTCTCCACCAGTTTCCTGGGTGTGTAAGGAAAATCCAGTAGGAGATTACCAGACTTGATGGAACAAATGAGCCACAGAATAGAAAATGTCTTAGATTCTGAATGACAGTGACCAGGAACTCAGAATTCGACTTTGTAGGAGTGAGATGAACTGATACTGTGTACATGACTGATAAGGGCTTGGTTTTGGGGAATCTAACTTCCTTATCCTAACAAACAAAGCTGAGAACCAAGGGTTAGAATATGTGATGCATATTTTAAGGACATTGAATCTTATTTTCTCAGTAGATTTACATCAGAGTTAAAGAAATCATATTTCTGGAACCAGTGTTGTGGCCCATTGAGTTAAATTTCTTAGGACACCTCATCCCAAATTAGAATGCCTGGTCTAGTCCAAATGCTCCACTTTCCATCCAACTGCCTGCTAACACATCTGGAAGGCAGCAGGTGATGGCTCAAGTACCTGAGTTCCTGCCACCCATGTGGGAGACCCAGACAGAGTTCCTGGATCCTGGCTTTAGCCCAGCCCTGTTTCTTGCAGGCACTTGGGAAGTGAACCAGTAGGTGGAGATTCTCTCTCTCTCTCTCTCTTTTTCTCTCTTTCTTTTTTTTTTTAAGATTTATTTATTTATTTGAAAGTCAGAGTTACACACAGAGAGAAGGAGTGACAGAAAGAGAGAGAGAGAGGTCTTCCATCCCCTGGTTCACTCCCCAATAGGCCGCAGTGGCTGGAACTGTGCCAATCTGAAGCCAGGAGCCAGGAGTTTCTTCCCGGTCTCCCACACGGGTGCAGGCCCTCTTCTACTGTTTCCCTAGGCCATATCAGAGAACTGGATCAGAAGTGGAACAGCCGGGACTCGAACTGGTGCCCTTATGGGATGTTGGTACTACAGGTGGCAGCTTTACCCACTATGCCACAGCACCAGCCCTTGTATCTTTAATTTTTTTGGAAACTTCTACACTATTTTCCATACTGGCTATACCAAACCACGTCCTCACTAGAAGTGTATAGGAGTTAAATTTTCTTCACAATGAGGCCCAAGGACCTGGGCCATCTTATACTGCTTTTCCGGGCCATAGCAGAGAGCTGGACTGTAAGTGGAGCAGCCGGGTCTCGAACCAGCACCCGTGTGGGATGCCAGCACTGCAGGCAGTGGCTTTACCCACTGCACCACAGTGCTGGCCCCATATATCTCTCTTTCAAACAAATAAAAAAAATACTTTTGAAAGAATGAAATTAGGTTTCTATACAAGCAAGAGCCATGAGTCTTTTACTTTCAAGATCAGACTATGAAAGCTGGTAAAATTATACAAATAAAAGAATTTTTATTTCCTAACTGAAATTTTAAAAATATAGAAAGCATATTTAAGATCTAAATCCATATCAAGAATTATGCAAGAAAAGGAGAAACTCAGCAAAATAAGTCAATCAATGGTGGTTAAACAACAAGCAATCTTATTTTACAGTAAGTTGTATGGTAAGAAATATTAGCCAGACGGCACCACGGCTCACTAGGCTAATCCTCCAACTTGCGGCGCCGGCACACCGGGTTCTAGTCCCGGTCCGGGCGCCGGATTCTGTCCCGGTTGCCCCTCTTCCAGGCCAGCTCTCTGCTGTGGCCAGGGAGTGCAGTGGAGGATGGCCCAAGTACTTGGGCCCTGCACCCCATGGGAGACCAGGAGAAGCACCTGGCTCCTGCCTTCGGATCAGCGTGGTGCGCCGGCTGCAGCGCGCCAGCCATGGCGGCCATTGGAGGGTGAACCAACAGCAAAGGAAGACCTCTCTCTGTCTCTGTCTCTCTCACTGTCCACTCTGCCTGTCAAAAAAAATATATGTTAGCCAAAATCCACCCTCTATGTCTGATTTTCAGATGATGAAGCAGTGGTTTTCCTAATGCAATTAGATCTTTAAAGAAACCAGAGTGAAGCGAGAAGGGTCAAGGTTGTTTCTGGAATTCCCTAAATAACATCAGGACATTTCACTCTAGATATGAAACCCAGGAATCTGAATTCAGAGTTGTTGTACATTGTTGTTCCAATCTTTCAGAATTTATTCATTTATGCGTACATTGACAATTTTTATTAATGACTGTCTTATTGAAAAGCTACTTAACTCGTTCTCAGAGAAATGATTTTGTCACACGGTTTTATTGGCTTGTGTAGTCTTTCACAAAAATGGGTTTTCTCAGTCACAGATATGATGGACTTTGTAGCAGAGTGATGGGTTCCTGATAAAACCTATATGGTGGGAGCTGAACTGTGCGGCCACAACAGCCACAGGGACACTTTGTTAGGCACTCTTTCTCTGGGGTCTTGAGACCTTGAGGGGTTCAATACTGTGCTCTGTAGGAAGGGTTCAATAGAAGATGCTGTTGTTCAGTATCAGATGTAGGTTTATCTGATCCAGCTCCTTCAGACCTTGATTCTTCTTGCTCACAACACATTTCAAGCTTATAGCAAACTCATCTCTAACGTGTGAGGATGGGGGCGCTAATTCATGGGCAATTAGGCATCATTGCAGACAGCAATACTTTTACAAGGACCTATGCATTATCTTCACTAAAGTGGGTCAAGATTACGTGCAGGACCCCTCTTTCTCTGTAACTTTATTTATTTTTCCAGGAATCGCCTCATTTTTTCATGCAGATGCACTGAGACAGATTCAGGCTTGTTTGTCCCCAGAAAGAAACATACCTTAAGCTCATGATTAGGCTTAGAAACCTAAAAATAAGCTTAATTATAGCATTGCTACTCCTGAATAAAGCCTAGTCTAAATAAAGACGGGTAGTATTCTTGTGTAAAGCACTACCCCAAAACATAGTGGCTTAAAACATCAACATTTTTGTTACATCATGATTTTGCATGTCGGGAATTCCGGGAGAACTCAGCTGGGCCATTCTTTAACCCTCTAGGGGTATGTCCTGGCTTACTTGATGGTATTCAGCTGATAAATGGGATGGATTGAGTATCAAAGATAGCTCCACTCACATGTCTGGTGTCTTGGCAGGGCTATCTATAGGGCTGGTGCCCTGTGCATCTCCTTGTAGTCCCCAGGTATCTGTATTTGCTCTCTGCAGCATGTGTTTAAACTTCTTACCTAGAAATGATCTACCTCCTGTGATAGCTACCTGTGTGCACTAACTTGGTTAGGCTGTGGAGCATGGATGCTTGGCCAAGCACTGGTCTATGTTGTGGAGGTATTCGTAGTCTTCCATTTGCTGGTTCACTCCTCAAATGACTGCAGTGGCTGGTGCTGAGCCTATCCAAAGCCAGGAGCCTGGATCTTCCTCCAGGTCAACCATATGGGTGCAGGGGCCCAAGCACTTGGGCATCTCCTACTGCTTTCCCAGGCACATTAGCAGGGAGCTGGATCAGAAGTGGAGCAACTGGGACTCGAACCAGCACCCATATGGGATGCTGGCACTGAAGGCTGTGGCTTAACTCACTACGCCACAGCACTGGCTCCCATTTTGTGTCTTCTTATGAATCATTTTATGATTATTCCAAAGGAAATATAAATAAAGTAAAATTGAGCATTGCCACTCCCCAAGCTGTGGTGACTTTCTGGGAATACTTGAATCTCTGCAGAATCTGAATATTACTCACTTCTTCCATGTAGTGCGAGACTTCCATACACTTTTCTGCTTTTTGAAAAACCAGTCATGGCTGGCGCCGCGGCTCAATAGGCTAATACTCCGTTCTAGTCCTGACTGGGGCACCGGATTCTGTCCCTGTTGCTCCTCTTCCTGTCCAGCTCTCTGCTGTGGCCTGGGAGTGCAGTGGAGGATGGCCCAGGTCCTTGGGCCCTGCACCCGCATGGGAGACCAGGAGAAGCACCTGGCTCCGCTGGCCGCAGCACGCCAGCAGCAGCACGCTGGCTGCAGTGGCCATTAGGGGGGTGAACCAACAGAAAAGGAAGACCTTTCTCTCTGTCTCTCTCTCTCTCTCACTGTCCACTCTGTCAAAGAAAGAAAGAAAGAGAGAGAGAGAGAGAGAGAGAGAGAGAGAGAAAGAAAGACCAGTCATCAGTGTTGCCTTGAATCATCATGTAGCTTGGCACTATTAATTAGCGAAGACAAAAGGACCTTAAACCTATTCTTCTATGACCTAAGTGATGGTAGCAAACAATGTTGGTTGCCAGTTCCAAAGCCTTCTTGATATAAGCTTGATTTTTATCTATTATCAAAGTCTTCGCAAAAGGACTCAGGGAAGTCCTCACCCTTACACAGTTGTGGGCAACTCATTATTTATGGCCAAGGCTGCTTTTGAAAGAGTCGGTGCCTGAGGGAAGAGTGTGAGTGCGATTCAGGGAAAGCTTTCTTGTTTTTGGAGAGTGCTCCTTCTTTCATTGTAACTCACCATGTTTACAAGTGATATGTGGGCCGGTGATCCTCATCGTGTATCCCTGTGTTGTGACCCCAAGAGAAGCCAGTTGGGCTGAAGATTGTACAGAGACAAGGCTGGAGCCAAGAGAACCGCAGAGGAGCAAGAACTTGGGGTACTATGGGTGGAGTGTTTTCTATTTAGGGGCCTTTTCTTGAGATATTACTATAGCACTTCAAAAGGTTTATGCAAAATGCATACTATGAATAAAATTTGCAAGAGTATCAGAATCTTTTGAACCCAAATAAGCTTGTCTTTTACTTGCATTTTCCCACAAAGTTAAAAAAAAACTCAGTTATTTGTTGATTTGTTTGAGAGACAGAGTAAGGTAAGAGAGAGAAAGCACATGCTTCTACCTGTTGATTCATTCCCTAAATGCATTAAAACCCAGTGCTGGGCCAGAATGAAGCTGGAGCTGGTACTGTGTAGGTGGCAGGAACGCAACTATTTTAGTGATCACCACTGCTTTCCAGATTTCGCATTAGCAGGGAGCTGATTGGAGTCAGGATGGCGAGCCACACATCAAACCCAGCTGCTTTGGGATGGAACATAGGTGACTTGACTGGCTTCATAAGTGTTAAGCCACATGTGTGCTCCTCCATAATTTTTTGAAGTAGCTTGGTATGTTTCATGATTGTTTCAGATAGTTGAGACAGGATTTTCTGGTCGCTGCAACCAGTGCACACAGCTACCAAGTTCTTCACCGAAGCATCAGAAAATCGAGGTGTCTACGTATTATCTCTTTTTATTGTAGCACACAGCCAGTGGCTGAGCTAGGAACTGGACATCTTTGCACTGTTGTAATCCTTGGAGCTCCACAAAAGAAAGAAATCCCTTCTTCCCTACCCCCCTTCACCTCACAAATGTAAAGAAGGCATTTTTGTGAGATGGAGACTTACTTAACAGGTCCTGGCAATGATTTGCTCCTGGGCCTGACACTTAAACATACCGCAGTCTATCACTTCATAGAAGCAAGTACTTAATATCAGATTTCAATACATGTAAATGAATATTTCAGAAATAGTTACTTAGAATTATGAGTTAAATATTTTCAACATTACTTGCATTTTAAGACCTTATTCTATGATTGCAGCAAAGTATTTCATAGCACATGGGTAAAGTAAATTAAATACTTGCTGGAATGTAAAATTTATATCCATATGTGCATACTGTCTTATGTGCCTGGATGATATATACCTTAGGTACTCCCTATTTGGTTGCAGGATGCTTTCATGGGATCTTTTGTAGTCACTGAACATATTGATTGTTGACTTAGAGTTGTGACATAAATGAGCCCACTAAATTCCTATAATAACCTTATGAAGTAAGTATTATGACTTTTCTAACTTGAGAGACAGGGAAACGGAAACCTAGAGAGCACCCTGCCCAGTGCCGCTGTCCATGCCGAGGGAGCAGGTATTGCTGTTAGCTTGTCTTGCATCCCACCTTTGCAGTTTTGCAAAGCAAAGGGAAGGGGTAGTGGTAAAGCTTGAAGTGAATGGGTTGGGTCTGAGGGTGGTGAGTGAGAAGGTCTCCATCTCTTGGGGGCTGAAGTCAACCCTTAATAATGAGCCTAGTGGCCAGACCAGAGCAACAGACACCCAAATCTCAGCAAGAGCCAGTGAAAGCCCCACTCTGCCACCTTGAATCAGTCCCAGTTACCGCATAGCACATTTTTCAGATCTCTAAGGATAAAATATACTGCAACCTCCAAACCGTCTCTTCAACACAGCCCACTCAGGAGAGACTGATGACACGGAGGTACTGTCTACTTTAGGTACCCTGTCCACGGCACGCATTCTGACGGGACCAGACACAGGAGCCAGCACAGATGGAATGGCTTGACCATCACTGGGCCTGACACCTTGACAAGTCCAACTGGGAGTCTTGCTACTTTGTTGTGTAATCCTAGAGTATAATGAACGCACTGACTACCTGAACATGCTGGCCACTCTGGACATAACTCCTAGAGACCTCTGCTGGCTTCTGGCCACATGCAAGGGGTGATGGACTCCTGGTGTAGAAGGTCCAGTGGGAACTCTTGCACCTGCTACTTGCATCTCATTCTACTTAGTAAAGTCTTGTATGTGTATTCCCAAACTTCTGTTGAACCTGCCTTTGCTAATGGAGGGCATACGTGATTAACCAGTACCTTCGGAAAGTCAGCTCTTGTAATTTACAAATATTAAGTGACTTAGGTGACAGTTAAGTCCATTTTTAAGAACTGTATACATTTCTTCAAGTATTTACACTATCCTTACTAAGTTTGGAATTGAAAGTATTGGTAGTTTAAACTGAGGCCGTGAGAACAATTAATACGACATTCCATAGTGAAGTGCCAGTTCAAGTGTAAATACTCAAAGGTGAGAACAGAAAACTTACAGTACTCCTACATTCTTCATCTGTATCTACAGAGTAAAAGGATTGTGATGCGTAGTGTTCTTAGAGGGTTTGGGGAGAATTTGTTTAGAGGGATCTGATAGAGAAGGTGCAGCCTGGGAAAAGGTTCTTTAACAGAGAGGACACAAGAGGAGTTTCTCAGGTGACAGACAGCACTATGTTCTGAGAATAGCCCTATCTCTCTTCCAAGGCATCTGGTGGGGAAGTGGGCTTGTATTATCTCTACATCTCAGAAGTAGACCACTCCAGGGGAAGAATCCTTTCCCTACCAGGTGGGATCTGCAGAATGAGAGCTTGCAAGCTGCCTCTTGGCCATTAGCAAGACAAAGGTGGCCTTACAGGGTAGCCTGCACTTTCAGATTTTATTGGGAAACCTGCACTTCTTGGAGACAGAGAGAGATTCCTGGTTGTGAGGGCAGAATAGATTGGCGGTGAAGTGGCCTTGGAGAGCAAGCTGAAGACATTTTGTTTCTATGAGCTGAGGGAGGAGTACAGTGAGTCAACTGTGGGGTAGAGATGCCTTAATTTTAAAGTAGATTTGTGGTTTTGCCTATCAGATGGTTCTGGATATTTTACTGCCTGTACAGAGACTATTACTAAAAAAGGATAGGGAAAATTTAGCCCCACTAGATAAAATTAATAAACAATAGGGACCAAACATGCTGTTTTACATCCCAAGAATGAGTTGTGTTTGATGCTCTTTTGTACAATGCAGCATTCAGTGTTGGTTTTGAATAATTAAATACATCAAACTTCTTAGAAGAGTGATGCATACTTTGAAGTCTATCACAGGAACAAACTTACAGGATCTATATTTTCAAAATTTAAGGGCCATGGAAGCTTCTCAAAAGTTCAAATATTGAACTCATTAAATATTGTATAAAGAAAATATTAGTCTGACTGACTTGTCACTAATAGAATTGAATTAAATATGTCAATCAGTAATGCCTAGGAGAACTCGTTTGTTTTCCATTTCTAATGCAACTTTTATCCAGTGTTAATAAAACCCATCCTCTTCATCTCCAGTAGCATCACACTCTTTCTCATGTTTGGGTCCTAGCTTTGTATAATTACAGTAACATTAGTGGCTGAGCATGTATCACATCTGATATTTCAATTAGACATGAAGTTGAATCTAGCTATTATAAATACTTCATAATGATAACCTCTTTTCCATTAGTGTTTTGGGATTATCTGTCGTCGTGGGGACTTATTTTATTTAAGCGAAGTCATAGCAACATTAACACAGTGTTTCATTTCTAAGAAACATCTGCATCTTCTCATTGGCAATTACTGTTGGCTCCTTATTTATTTATCATTTTTAATTTTCCCAGAGGATGTCCCAGGGCAGTTCCTCTCTATTTTTCTGATGATAAATCTCAATACTTCAGCAACCACATATGTAAGCATGTGAGTTGCATCTTTGATTTATATATTTCTGATCATTGTATATTTCTGATGTTTGTTCAGTTGACATTTTCCTTAATTTGGGAAATCAGGAAATGAATTCCTGCTGCTTTTCTTGTTAACATAATTTGCTATTATTTTGAAACTGACTTGGAAAGACATTTTCTTTTTTTGTTACTATTGTGCACCATTGTCTCTAAGTTGATTAGATTCTCTGCATTTGCACAGAAAAGGCAAAGCATGTAAGTCTTCACATTTCTTGAAATGTAGGAAAGCAAGGGACGCAAAGGTTCAAGGAAAGCGTAAAATGGAAAGCAGGGCTCACTCCAGGGCAGGTTAGATTTACAACTGTAAGAAAAGATGATCACTGAAAAAGGATGGGGGATCTTGAATACTCAAAGATACTGATTGTAGGTTTGGAAGATGATTTCAGGAAACTTCATCTGAATTGTGAAAATTTTCTACGAATGGTCATGATTTTAGAATTGTCTTCACTGCAATCAATTTTAATGTAATAAGTAGAAGACTTGTTTCAAAAGAATGTAACACTTTTATGGAGCTGAAAAGGAGACTTTAGGTGAGTTAAAATTGCTGAAGTGAAACAGGCCAGCAGAATTTGTAGCTGGAAGGGCCCGATTCACAGTCCCTCTCTGGGGGCATGATGGATAGTGTATGGGGGAGAGCCTTGTGACTAGCATAACCCGACAAGAGCTGGCCAGGTCACTTCATCTCTCTAGGTCTTGGTGGCACCAGATAAAAAAGGAGACATTTAGTTGAAATAAACATTAAGGTCCCTTTCAGCATTTAAATTTAAGAAAAGTGCTTTTTGGTGTTTTGTAAGAAGAAATTGAAGATACTTATTGAAGATGATGTCATACATTTATGAGACGAGCTGTTAGAACTCTGAGAATATAAGGAGCCTGTTTGAAGAACATGTGCACGGTGGCACTGACCATGTAAATCACTGGTTTCTTACTGCTCTTACCAGGTGTGGATGTTGGTCAAGCCTACATCCTGGCATAATCTCACTTCTCATCATGAAAATGGAGCACCTCATAGTACTGCCAAACTGTGCAATGTGAGGGGATTCAAGCTTTGCACAAATTCCTCTGTGGAAACAATTTCATGTTCAGTCTAAAAATGTGGACTTAATTATTCATACTTAATTTTAAATTCTTGTGTGTCTATGTGTGTTTGCAGAAGACCAACAAGTAAATTTTACTCCACACCTATTAGAATGACTAAAATTAAAAAATACTGACAATACAAAATGCAGGAAACAATATGCAACAATAGAAACTCTCATTCATTGCGGGTTGGAATGCAAAATGGTAGTCACTTTGGAAGACAGTCTGGCAGTTTCCTGCAAAATTAGATATAGTCTTTTCAATACAATCTGTAATCACACAGTTTGAAGTTTACGTGCATGAATTGAAAACTATATCCATATCCCAAAATCTTCACAAAGTCTATATGTTGATTTGAAAGGCAGAGAGACAGAGACAGAGACAGAGACAGAGACAGAGACAGAGAGAGAGAGAGAGAGAGAGATTGATTTCCCATCTACTGGTTCACTGAGCTGGGCCAGGCCAAAACCAGGAGCCAGGAACTCAATTCATGTCTCCCACGTGGAGAACAGGCACACAGCTGTTGGAGTCATCATCTGTAGTCTCCCAGGGTGCACATTATCAGAAAGCTGGAATCAGAAGTGGATCCAGGCACTCCTATTGAGATGTAGCTCTCCTCAATGGTGTCTTCACTGCTGTACCTAACTCTCACTTCCACATGGGGTTTATAGAAGTTTTATTCATAATTGCCCAAACTTGGAAACAATTAATATGTCCTTCATTAGGTACTCTAAGACATCTCAACAATGAAATATTGTTCAGTGCTAAAAAGAAGTGAGGAGCAGGCATTTGGCTTAGTGGTTAAGATGCTGATTGAAATCCCTGTGTCCTGGGTCGCAGCACTTGTTCAATTCCCAGTTCTGCCTCCTGACTTCAGCTAATGCAGATCCTCAGAGACAGCAGGTGAGCTCAGTGATTGGGTCTGGCACTCATGTGGGAGATTTGGGCTGAGTTTTTAGCTCCTAACTCTAGCCTGGCCCTGCCCTGTTCATTGAGGAATTCTCAGCTCTGGGCCAGCAGATGGGACCTCGTTCTCTTTCTCTCTCTCTCTCTCCTTCTCAAATAAATAAATAATTTTTTAAAAAATTTTTGACAGGCAGAGTTAGACAGTGAGAGAGAGAGAGAGACAGAGAGAAAGGTCTTCCTTCCATTGGTTCACCCCCCAAATGGCCGCTACGGCCGGCGCGCTGCACCGATCTGAAGCCAGGAGCCAGGTGCTTCCTCCTGGTCTCCCATGCAGGTGCAGGGCCCAAGTACTTGGGCCATCTTCCACTGCTTTCCTGGGCCACAGCAGAGAGCTGGACTGGAAGAGGAGCAACCAGGACAGAATCCGGTGCCCCAACTGGGACTAGAACCCGGGGTGCTGGCGCCGCATTGCGGAAGATTAGCCTAGTGTGCCACAGCGTCAGCCCACACATTTTTGTTACCTTTAATCTACAGTGAGTTTCTAGTATGTGTCAGTGTTTCATATTAACAGTTTTGATGTAGATCTTATAGTTTCAATGCATTCAGTAATTCCCTCAGGATTAACACCCATTTAAACATTTCTGACAGGAATATCACATTGGTAATATCTTTTCCTCACATCACATTTTGTCACAGGCACTATCACCTGCCTTTACATTTTTGTTTTCTTGCTTGTTTATCTTCTATCTCCTGTTAGAATAGGAACTCATGGGAGCTCTGTGAGTCTTTTGTTCAGTCCTGTACCCACAAATCTCCAATATTTGGTAAATATTGGTCAAATGGGTGAATGAACCCACAGCCCACCAGAATGATCTCAAATAACACAGAATGTCTGACCCTCAGCACTTGCCATCAGACAATGCCACACATCAGATCTGCTGACTCTACACTGTATTCAGAGAAGGCGGAGGGGTCCCAGAATGAGAGACTGTCTCAGAATTTGGGGTATCCATCCATAAAACCATTTGTGATCAGATGTCTGCACATATATGTTTATATCTTACATAAGACATGTTACTGTTCTTATACATTAGGTATATCCTGAGTATATACGGAAAAGTTATTTAAGAAAATGAATTTAAAATAAGTATAGATAGAAGCTGTAATGTTTTCTTCTTAAGGAGATATATTCTGTATATATCTGGTTTGTTTCCCCAGTTCCTCAGTGTGCATAAACGTCCATCTTGGAAATCATTGTTTTAAGCTGTCCTTGAGCAGAGATGTCTTAGTGCCCACAGGGGTCTCTTCACTAATCAGAATTTAGGGTGGGGTCACAGAATTCCTGGCTATGTTTTGGACAATCATGTGTTGCCTTGTCCTGTTAAATCCCCGCTGTATCTTTTGAGACTTTCCTAAAAGGCCCCCAAACGTCACTCAAAGTTGATAGTATTTAAGATAACATTGCTCCAAATCTCAATTTTTGACTTCTAGATGTTCAGCCAGGAAATTTGTTTAGTTCTTGGAAAATGGTAAATTCTCAGAGGATAGTCCTTCCAGGCCCAGCTTTAAGTGATGCAGCTCAGAATGTTGCTAGGAATCTGAATCGGCTAGCACGCCTTTGAAAATCAGTCCCATAATTATCTGAAGGGCTCCTTTAATTAAACCCATGTTTCAGGACGCTTAATCCAAACTGAAACATTCCAGAAGTGTACTTACCGAAAATAATATATTGTGACCGTTCAAACCCCCTGTGCTTTAAATCAGCAACACTGTAGTGTGTCTTCTGGGATGAGGGTCTTTGTT
This sequence comes from Oryctolagus cuniculus, assembly GCF_051225735.1. Classification (NCBI taxonomy): domain Eukaryota; kingdom Metazoa; phylum Chordata; class Mammalia; order Lagomorpha; family Leporidae; genus Oryctolagus; species Oryctolagus cuniculus. The sequence goes on from NC_142872.1 coordinate 18,980,541, forward strand.
CCCATATCAGGGCCTCCTTTGAGACGGAGCTTCCCCAAGTATAGTAGCATCTCTTGTCATTTGCTTTATAAAGCATGGTTTGCCTAGAATGTCCTCATGAATCCCCTCTTTCTCATGAAATTCCATGATAAACATTTGTCATCAAATCTACAGTAATTTTCATTTTAATATTCTGAAAATAGTTTTTATTATTGAAATGATTCTTTATCACAGTCCTGTGACTGAGGTCAGGACTTACCTTTGAAGATGCAACAACGAAGACTTCCAGAAAGGCTGCTTGTCTGTGAAGCACGGCATTCTCATTGTTATTTATCCTGGCCGAATATTTGGCGAGTGTAGCCTGCCATTTGTCTCAATTAAGGAGATATATTCTGTATATTTCGTTGCATCACATTTTTAGGATTTAAGAAAAGCAGCTTAATATTTTGAGATTTCAAAAGGCATCACGATAGACGTTTATTTCAAATGAGTATAGAGAAGGAAAGGTTCAGTCAGTATTGAAAATTATGTTTGGCAAATGGTACTGGAGAACATTTAAGATATTTTAGAAATAATTCCTGCTCAATCTTGTATTTGGGACACGTTGTCATTTTCCTTCTGAGTCTGTGAGTGATTAAGATCTTCTTGGCCCGTCTCATTAGACAGAAATTGTTGATCCTGTTAATAAGACATTTTAAAACAGAGTTGTCCAGAGGTTCATAAGCAAAAGAAAAAAGCCATGGAATTGAAAGTGAGTATACACACATACACACACACTCACACACTGAACACACTGACACACATACACTGACACACTCGCACACTAACATTCATACACTCACACTGACACACTGAAACATGCACACTGACACTCACCCTGACACTCCTACACTCATACTGATACACTGACACACACACTAACACTCATACACTCATGTACACTTACACACTCACACACTGACACACAGACACACACACTCACACAGTTTCCATGTAGAACCAGCAGCTGTAGTCACTGGCATCTGTCCTGGACGTGCAGCATTAACTCGTATGGTTTTGCAAGCATCGCAGGTACCACTTTATACGTTTGGCTGCATCCAGCTTTCCATTATTGTTGGCAGGACGTGCCTGGAATTTCTGTGCCGTTCAGGAGGTAATCTGGTGCCAGCTTCTCACAGAGAAAGAGACGAGAAAGAACCTATAACTTAAATAAAACGAGCAGCAGAGTAAAAATTGGCAAGGACACAAAACGTTCTTAAACTCTCAATATCCTGAACAAAAATCAGTTTCAGAAAGGCCCTCCTTTCAAGGCTCCTGCTCTGTGACCCACACCCTCAGAGAATGATCCCTTCCTGTAGCCTCAGTCAGAAGACACTTGGATCACCAAGTACATGAAACATCTCAGAGGCATCTAAGCATGGATTTTTTAAATTAAAAACTGGCTTTGCTCAAAGTAAAGTGAGACAGAAATGGTCTTGGATATATTTTCCATAGAAGCACCTGCTTTGGGTGCAACCACACGTAGAAGGATTTTGGCACAATAAATTGTCTAGCCCATTCAAAGGATGATATTTTGGATATTGTTCATGGCACCTTTTAAAGGCAGTTTTTAGTGTTCTGTCTAGACTTATGTTCCAAGGTCAGCACATAGCCTTAGGATACTGGCTGAAATAAGAGAAGAGACAAGGAAATCCAAATTAAAACCTCACCCTTTTGAGTGGTGCTGTGGCCTGAGACTACAGGGCGTTTCAGAGAGCATCTTTTTTTTAAAATTATTTATTTATTTGGGAGGCAGAATATGGAGAGAGAGAGAGAAGGAGAGCCAGAAAGAGAGAGAGAGAGAGAGAGAGAGAGAGAGAGAGATCTTTCATCCTCTGGTTCCCTCCCCAAGGGGTCACAAGGGCCAGGGCTGGGTCAGATGAAGCTGAGAGCCTGGAGCTTCTTCCAGGTCTCCCATGTGTGTACAGGGGCCCAAGCCCTTGGGCCATCTTCTGTTGCTGTATCAGGCATATTATCAGGGAGCTGGATTGGAAGTGGAGCACATACGGGGTACTGGCACTTCAGGCTAAGGCTTAACTCACTGTACCACAACACCAGGTCCAAAGAGCATCATTTTAAGAGGCCAAATAATGTCAGTCTCAGGCAAATGCATGGCTTTCTCAACCAGTATTATTACTGTAACTTCATACACTTTAAGATCTAGAATCATCATCATCTCATCATTATTTTTTGCCAAGAATATTGCCTTTGATGTTTGAAATATAGGAAGGTAATTTGGATAATTTTATAAAATTATCACAGCTATCCTTTGTGTGAGATATGTCTATATTTTTTGGCAATGCTAAATATCTTTTCAGACTAGCTATTCTAATTCACCAATATTTAGAACAACCTTGTCAAACATGTGTCACTCTATAGGATGTTTAAGAAACTAAGGAGAACCAGGTCCCCTGACACTTGGCGTCCTGTGACTGAGTGAGTCCTAGGCGTCCCGCCTTGATCCTGCGTCCAAGAGCTGGGCTTCAGGTCAGTACTGTGTAACCAGTACGGCAGTGCTCTGTGTAGCACGGTCAGCAGTTGAAAGGTTGGGTCTTGGGGTTGTCCTTCTGTGAGTGTCTTTGTTCATGTCTTACAGGTTTGAACATGAAAAGCAAAATTTAAATCATAAATGCTTGTATCTTTAAGAGCCATTCAATGGAAGTTACTTCCTTGATTTTATACCAAACATTTATGAACTATACTACAAGAACTGTCCATATGCTTTTTTTTTAAAGATTTATTTATTTATTTGAAAGACAAAGAGAGGCAGAGAGAGAAAAAAAAGAGATCTTCCATCCTTTGATTCACTCTGCAAATGGCAACAATGGCTGGAGTTGGGCCAATCTGAAGCCAGGAGCCAGGAGCTTCTTCCAGGTCTCCCATATGGGTGCAACGGCCCAAGGACTTGGGCCATCTTCCACTGCTTTCTCTTGCCTTAGCAGAGAGCTGGATGGGAATTGGAGCAGCCGGGACTTGAACTGGCGCCCATATGGGATGCTGGCATTGCAGGCGGCAGTTTTATCCTCTACGCCATGGTGCCAGCCCCCATATACTTTACTTTTTACATAATTAAACCCTTGCTCCAACCTATTCTATATGTGAAGGGACTTAGAGTTATTGAGTAACGTGACCAAGAACTCCCAGGTACTGAAGGCTGGGTCAAGACTTAAATCCAAATCTGACACAAACAACAATGCTTTTGAACCATGTGCCTGTGCTGTGGCTATTATTTTTCGCATGACATTACCTCCAGTACAGGTGTCGTATGTGCGTATATTCTAGGAATACGGAGCATGATTTCCATCAGGTTCTCAAGTTTATCTATGGCTCAACACTAGTTAGGTACTCTGATAGAGAAGTGTTGCAGTAACTAGCAAAGAACGCCTCTCCTACTCTCAGTGAATGAGTCAGACACGTCAAAGTCTTTTTAAGAGCATGTAATATGTGAACAAATTTCAAAAAGTTCATGAAAAATGGTATTAAATGATGCACAATTTTGGGGCAAAATTTTTGCAATCTATGCATGCAAGGGATCTTCAAAAATTCATAGAAAATGTGTATTATAACAAAATATTTATGGATTTTAACATGTTTTTGACCTCAAATAAGCATCTTTCAATGAAATTTTTGAAGTATTTCCACATATGAAAACTAGGCATTAACATATATATATATACACACATACACATTTATATATATAAGAAAAACGTAGGTGTGCTGTTACTTGTGTTTAAACCAATAACATTTTATAGATTGTAACAATTATGATTATTCTTAAAATTTTAGGTTGTATGTCATCTTAGATACTGGAAAGAAATGGTCCCAAATTAGAAGTGATGGAAAATATGTACTTTATATGCAAAATATGTTTTGTCTTATATACAATAAGATAATGAGAAAATTGTGATTCTTGTATACTGAGACATAACACTGCACAAAGAGCAAATTGACTAAACTAAAGAAAATAAATGATAAACCGTGAATGTTTCTATGGTAATACAAATGTGTCAAAAATAGTATTATTTTCAAAAAAGAAAATAAGGAGAAGAGAGAAGGTTAAAGGGTGCCTTAAGATGTGTAGAAATGATCCTATTGAAGTTTATTAAGAGTAATAAAATGCTGTTTTACGGATTTTGTCAATTATTAAGTTACATTTCTTGTGCAATCTACTTCTTTTACTTTTGTGAATAAGCATGTTGAAATCTCCCATTCTCTCAATAAATCTCAACATTGACCTATCTTTTCTTTTCTTTTTTTTTTAAGGTTTCTTTATTTGTTATTTATTTGAAAGGCAGAGGTACAGAGAGACAGAGGCAGAGAGAAAGAGAAGTCTTCTATCCCCTAGTTCACTTCCCAGGTGGCAGTAATGACCAGGGCTGGGCCAGGCAGAAGCCAGGAGCCACGAGATTCATCTGGTGCTCCCACATGGGTGCAGGGGCCCAATGACTTGGGCCGTCTACCCCTGCTTTCCCAGGTGCATTAGCAGGGAGCTGGATAGGAAGTGGAGTGGCTGGACTTGAATTGGCCCTCCTGTGGAATGCTGCTGCAGGAAACGCTGTGACTTTATCCAGTCCGCCACAGTGCTGGCCACTTTTTTCATTCATTTCCATTATGTGCCTAACTCAGTGCAATGCTCTTGGCTAGGGTTATTGATAACCTTCTCATTGCTGCCTTCTGTTGATTTTCAGACCTTGTCTGAAAGCCTCATGCTTCTCAGTGTGCTCACGTTAGAACTCTCCCATTTCGTTCTGTGGCACTGCCCTTCCCTGGTGCTTCCTCCCAGTGGCTCTTGGCTGTACTTTACTGTGTCCTGTGCTCCTGTTCTTTGGCCAACTCCTTAAGTGGTGCTGTTCCTCAGGATTCTGTGACTGAACTTTGTCTTTTCTCTTTCAATATCTCATATATCATTCCAAACATAGGCTTCAACCACCATTTATATCATGAAAATGCTTTTTGTTAGAGTCTCCTTTTATGGTAAAAAGGGGTCCAGGCATCAAGAGGACACAAGAGTCACAAATATTTATTCACACTGTATCAGAGCTTCAGTATACAGAAGATGAAAACTGATAGAACTGTAAACAGAAATAGACAAATCATGTTTGGTTGCAGATTTTGGTATTTCTTTCTTGGTAACCAATTGAAGCAGTAGATAGACTGTAAGTATGTAAGATTTCCATCAGCTGTACCTAGACGTTGACATTTACCAGACACACAAGTCAATGTGGGCAGATCCACGTTCTTTTCAAGTGCATATCAAAGTGCCCCAAGATTGCTTCATAATAAAACATACCTCATTAACTTAGGAGGATTGAATCCTACAGAGAATGTTATCTGACTGAGAAATCAATAACAAAGAAATTTGAAAAATCATCAAATAAATGGAAAATAAGCAACAGACCTTTAAACAGCTCAGGAGCAAAGGTGAAATCACAATATGAATGAAAAATACATCACAATTCATGGATTGTGGATAAAGCAACTCAGCAAAAAGCTAATAAAAAAAGAAAAAAACTCAGATTTACATGCTTATATTTGCAAAGGAAAAAGTTCTAAGCCAGTGTTCTAAATTTCTATCTTCAAAAACACAATAAGAGAAGAAAAAGTAAATAAAAAGGAAATAATTAACAAGTCAATGATGTAGAAACAGAGATACAAAAGAGAAAATTAATGAAACCCAAATCTGGTTCTTTTATAAAATCAGTAGAATAGATTTTTGGCTTGACTGAACAAAAAAAGAATGAAAATATAAATTACCAATATCAGAAATGAAAGAGAAGACATCATTGTGTATCTTACACTAATAAAAATAATATTGTGAAGAAATTTACAGAGTACATTTTACAACTTAGATGAGATGAAAAATGTATAAACACATTAGTGACCAAAATCATAAAAAGTGGAAACAGGAAATATGAACATCTCTGTCTACATCTAAGAAGTTAAATTCATAATTCATAATTCAAAAGATCCCAATACACAAAAAACTTGTAGGGCAGATGGTTTCATTGACCAATTCTACCATATATTTAGGAAGCAGTAGTACCAGTCTTACATTATTTTAGGAAACAGAGAAGTTTAGGAGACATCCCAACTCATTTTTTTTAAAGATGTATATATTTATTTGAAAGGCAGTTACATAGAGGCAGAGGTAGAGAGAGAGAGAGACAGAGAAACATATTCTATCCATTGGTTCACCCCCCAGATGGTGGCAATGGCCAAAGCTGAGCTGATCCAAAGGCAGGAGCCAGGAGCTTCTTCTGGGTCTCCCACATAGGTGCAGGGGTCCAAGGATTTGGAACATCTGCCAGGCACATTAGTAGGGAGCTGGATCAGAAGTGGAGCAGCCAGGACTCGAACTGGTATCTGTATGGGATGCCGGCACTGCAGGCGGCAGCTTCATCTACAACACAGCACTGGCCCCCTCCACTCATTTTTATAGGATCAGTGTTACTCTACCAGATACTAAAAGAATAGAAACTTTATATAAATATCCCTTCTAAACTTAGATGTAAGTATTCTTATTAAAATCAAATCGTACCTGCCCGCACAAAAAGAGAACAGTGTATCATGATCACGTGGATTTTATTTCAGTAGCCTAAGGTTCATTTACCTTTTGGAAATCATTTGATATAGTTCACCAGATTGAGAGGATTAAACAGTGTGTGATCCTATCAAAACATACTGCTTAGAAACCTATCATCAAATTCAACACCCATTCATGTCAAAAATTCTCAGCCTGAAAAGACATTTATAAAAAACTTACAACTAACATCATAGTTACTAGTAAAAGACAATGTTTTCTTCTAAGATCACAAAGGAGCAAGTAAGTATGCTCTCAAGATTTTTATTAAACATTGTACTGCAAATCCTAGCCAGTGTGAGAAAGCAGGCCGAGGAAGTGAGAGACATATAGACTGGAAAGGAAGGTCACATAGATCACCCAAAGGAATCTGCAAAAAGTTACTCAAACCAAGGGCATTTAGCAGATGCAGACACAACATAATGTCAAAGCACTAAAAATAAGAAACTCATTGTGAAGAAAATTTAACTCCTATACACTTCTAGTGAGGATGTGGTTTGGTTTAGCCAGTATGGGAAATAGTGTAGAAAGTTCCAACAAAATTAAAAATACAAGAGCCAGTGCTGAGGCATAGTGGGTAAAGCTACCACCTGTGGTGCCAACATCCCCTATGGGCGCCAGTTCAAGTCCTGGCTGCTCCACTTCTGATCCAGCTCTCTGATATGGCCTAGGAAAGCAGTAGAAGATGGTCCAAGTCCTTGGGCCCCTGTACGTGCGTGGGAGACCTGGAAGAAGCTCCTGGCTCCTGTCTTCAAATTGGCACAGCTCTGGCCATTGTGGCCAACTGAGGAGTGAACCATCGGATGGAAGATCTTTCTCTCTCCCCCTCTCCTCTCTCTCTCGCCCTCACCCTCGCCCTCTCCATCTCTCTCTGTGTAACTCTCACTTTCAAGTAAATAAATAAATCTTTAAAAAAATTAAAAATACAACTACCATATGATCCAGCAATCTTCCTTCTGGGTATATGCCCAAAAGAAGTGAAATCATCACTCCATAGAGAAACATGCACTCCTATACTCATTGCAGCATTATGCACAATAGCCAAGGTATATGAACAACCTAATGCACCATTGAAAGAGGAATAAAAAACTGCTACAAATATATAGAATGGAATATTATTCACATTATATTTCAAAGGAATGACACCTTTCCATTTGTCACAATATGAGTGAGCCTGAAGCACCTGGTCCTGAGTGAAATAAGTCAAGCACACAGAGAAAAGTACAGCACAGTCTCACTTGGTGTGGAATCAAAAACCAAAATGGTGATTATCAGGCATGGTGGCTGGGTTAAATGAGGAGATACAGGTCAGAGAAAAGAGAAGAGGAGCAGATGCAGAAGATGAACAAGTCTGAAGAGCTAACGTACAATAACAGGATGATAGGTCATAACATTATCCTGTATATGGGATTCATGCTACATGAGATTATAACTTCTCTTTCCCAAAAAACAAAAATGGTTTACCATGTGAGATGATGGATATATTAATTTATTCTAGTAATCTTTTTACTGTGTAAATGTACCTGATCACATCATGTTGTATACCTTAAATATACACAGTAAAATTCAGCTTGAAAATAGCATATTTTCATATACTAGCAATGGACCAGTGGAAAATGAAAATTTTAAATTGCCATGAACTACAGTATGTAAACAGCTAACATACTTAGGGGTAAATGAAACAGCATATTTCCCAAGATTTCAAGAACACTGGAAAATACAACAAAAACTCCCTAGGGAAATTAAAGAATACCTAACAGTTTGTGGGTTGGTAGGCTCAATATTGCTAAAATGTCTTTTCTTTCTAAATTGGTTTTTAGATGTTACATGAATCAGTTCAAAATCATATTGAGATTTTAAAATAGAAATCGACAATCAGGTTATAATGTTTAGGTGGAAATATAAAAGAATGAGGATAGCCAAAATAAAGGCCATATACTCCCTGATCTCAAAGGTGATTGCAAAGTTGTAGCTATCAAGAAACTGTGGTATTGACATGAAATAAGTAGAATTGAAGAGCAGTTCCAGAAAGATATCTGCCCATATGTGTTTATTTTATTTGTGTGAATGATTCTATTGTAATTCAAATAAGGAGAGGAATAGTACCTTCAACTAGTTACGCAGAAACCAAATATTCATTTTGAAAAAATAATTAACCACAATCCTTACCTCCCACCATACCAAAAAATTACTCAAATGGATCATATATCTACAACTATGTAGTGGTTTTAAACTAATCTGCAGATGTAACCTAAATATGCAGCAATTTTTAAAACATGGACTCTTTTTGAATATGGGCCAGCCTTGAATATGAACAACCATCGCAATTCACTCCAAAAGGAGAATATGAGTGATGAGCTGGCTTTGGAGTCCAGGCCATAAGAGGTGGCACATCTTCTTTCTGGCTGTTTCTTCAAGACGTTGTTTGAACCCAGTCCTTATGTTAAAAGGAAGCCCTGGCCACAGAAGGTTACATGTAAGTGTTTCTGCAGGAACACCAGCTGCGACCCCAGCTGGTAGTATCAGCCAGCAGACACGTGAGTGAGTGGGCCTTTGTCTGAGTTCAGCCCCAGCTTTCCAGATGCCCCACATGACAGTGACTGGAGCAGAGGCAAGCAGGGCTCATGAGCTCAGCTCAGGGTGCACATTCACGAGCTGAATAATTGTGGTTGTTGTCTTGAACCACTAAATTGTGGTATGTTTTGTTATGTAGCAATAGATAACCAGAACACTATAAAAGCTAAATGAAAAAAACTTTCAAAAAGAAAACATAGAAAAAATATTCATAGTTAGGGTTAGACAAAAATTTCTTAAAGAGACACCAAAAGCACAAACCATAAAAAATATGGATAAATTAGTCATCAACAAAATTAAAGAGCATCTGTACTTCTGAAGACACTCAAAGAAAATGAAAAGGTAAACTTTGAAATGCAAATATCTGACCAAGTATTGATATACAGAGTATATAATGAACTATATCCCGATAATATGAAGACATGATACATTTAAATATGAGTAACTAATTGGCATAGACATTTCACAAAAGATGATGTATAAAAGACCATTATGAGCACATAAAAAGATGTTCAGTGTTATTAAATTGTTAGGAAAATACATATATAAATCCTGGCAAGATGCCACCAGACAACCATTAGCTTGATTAAAATGAAATAGGCTGACAATACTGAATGTTTGGTAGTATACAGAGTATCTGGATCTCACATATAGAGAGTGGGAACATAAAATCATGTAGGCCTTTTGGAAAGCAATTTTTAATATAATTTTGATGTGGTTGCGTACTTGTCAAAGAACTCAGTAATTCCATTTCTAGATATTTACTCAAAGGAAAGGAAGTCATATATTTGTGAAATGCTTATGCAGTTTGGTTCTCAGCTATGCATGGTGATGCATTCTAAATTCTGTTTTAAAAACTCTTTGTTGGACAAGAATTTTAATTAGACTTAACATTCCTTTCCTTTCTTTTTTAAAAAAAAGCTTTTTAATTTATATTCAAGGTAGAGTGACACACACACACATAAAGAGAGAAAGAGAGAGAGAATATTCCAACTGCTGATTTACTCCCCAGATGACGGCGGACAGCCAGGGCTGGGCCAGATGAGAACAAGGAGCCCAGAATTCAGTCTGGGTCTCCCATGTGGATGGCAGGGACGTAAGTATTTGAGCCTACATTTGCTGCCTTCCAGGATGCATCCCCAGGAATGCTGGGCTGGAGAAGCCAGAACTCAGCACTCTGATATGGAATACTCCGATAGGAATGTCCCAGGCAGTTCCTTAACCTGATGGGTCACAGGGCAGTGCCCCCATCACCCACCCCCTCCACCGCCACATTTGTCATATAGTTGCTACTTCTTCTTAATGTCAATGAATTAACATACATTTTTTAGGTATAACAGAAAGTGAATTTTTATGTGGAGGGATTTCCATAAAGAATCAATTTACATCACATGTATAATTTCACACATTTAGAAGGATATTTCTAGATGTATGTAAATAAAATTTTTGCCAGACTATAATATAATAAAGAAAAATGTACAATGGAACTGGCTCCTTTAAACACAGCTTTCTCAAGTGTAAATATTGCATTCTCTTTATCGTCTATGGGGAATTAGTAAGGATGAATGAGAGAGTTATTTTGTTTACTCCAGGGAATATTACATATTAATAAAAATTTTATATGTATTTTAAATAAATGGCCTGGGATAGGGTTTCAAACCCTTATGACAACTCATGTCTCTTGAGTATATCCCTCTACTATAAACCTCCCTTAAAAGAGTAATTTACATAGTTCATGGACCAGAATTTCTTCAGAGAACTGTGAGAACCTCTTATAAAAGCTGGGTGAAAAACTCAAATCAATCCCAAATGTTTTATGCATCACGTCGTGTTTATCTTCCATTTTTATTCATTACTGAGGAGCATTGGCTGTATATACATAAAGAGTAGTTTCTTAAGTGTCTAAACTCTAAAATATCATATGTGTATTGTGATTGCTGACAAGCTGGTCTGGTGGCATTTTGAATTATGTTTTTATTACGTACTATTGGTAAGGGCTCCTTAAGTTTACTTTTCATTAGTATGCAGTTATGCATCTTATATTGTCTGTTATTAGTATCTGTAACAATGTTTGCTTTTCTAGGGGTGGAGGCGATTATCTCCTATCAAGAGGAAAGCTATGAGTGACTGTTTACATGAATGTACGATAAAGGCAAAGTTGAAAATTTTACATGGTTCTAATTTTTACATGGTTTCTAATTTTACATGGTTCTAAATTTTACATGGTTCTAAAATTTGGGAGAGAAGAAAAATTACATTTACTTGAGAAGTTTTTTGCTTTAAAGTTGAATATTTTGTGGGATCAAACCTTACAAAGACAGGATCTCCTAGAAGAGAGGTTTGGAATAGAAAAATGATATGTGCGGTTCCTGGGTGGCACATGGAAATCTCATATTCCATGAATGTGAAATATCTCCTTCTAAATCAGCCATTATTTTTGGTGTTCATGCCTACGATATAGACTGGTACATAGGCCATAAGTCTAAGATTTACACCAGCTCCTCCCGTTTGCCAGGCTGCCAAATTTGGTTGGTCACCATCTTGTTAATTTTGCCTATGGCATCAGCCTTGAATTTATTCTTCTTTTTTTCTCCAGAATTGTGATAAGTTCCTCAATAAATTCCCAGTTTTATCTCTGGGTATTATTTTAGTGCACCTAGAATTATCCTTCATGAAGGCAAATCTGATATGGTGTTGGCCCCATTAGAAATCACACAATAGCATTTGAAAGCATTTATCCATGATCCCTGAATATGCACAGTCATCATAATCATAAGAGGAATGAATAAAAAGCATGGACTCATGAAGTCCATTTGGAGGCCAAGAAATCTGCATTTTTAGCCGTTTCCCAGGTGATTTGATGATCCTCTGTCCCGGAAGTAAGGAAACAGTGATCCACGAATTGAAGAGGAAACCTCTTGGCCTCATGCCTACACCTTTGCCTTTCATGATATAGCCCTGATTTCCTTTCCTTTCTCAACTCCACCATTAACCCCAAGAACCTGGTGCTCCAGCTATGTTGAAGTAATTTCATTATGTGTTAGAGCAAGTTCAAGTGTGTATTTCTTGTTCCTTCCTCTGCCTCCCATGCCTTCTACATAGTATAGTACCTGCTGTCTAAAATCTGTATTTTAAGACTCAATTTATACACCCAACCTTCTAGAAGTCCTTTCTTTCTTCCCCCAAGTAGGAGTAAGCATTTTAACCTGTGCATACCTTTGATAATAACACCACAATTTGAAAATTCAACAAGGCAAAAACACAGCAGTCTACAAGGCTAGGCAGCTAAGCTAAATAACAAAATATCAGGAATGACTGACAAATGGGAGACTATGACAAACAAGAGCATTTAAGTCTTATTTAAACACAGCAGTTGCTGGTCAACCTCATAGATCTCTACCATGGGCATAATTTTGCAAGTTCACTAATTTTCCAAGAAACACACACACACACACACACATTCACACATACGCTATTAGAAGGCCCAAGAGCTCTGAAGTGGCAGCTATGTTCCTTCAAAGGCACTGGTCCTTATTTTCCATTATGTCCCATTTCAAAGAGATGCTTGTTAAGAATCTTCCAGAGCTGGTGACTCTCAAATAAGGTAAAAAAAAAAAAAAAAAGGAATATACACATAAATAAAACATAGAGGAACTGCAGGAAAATAGGGAAAAGTAAAACTTCTTTTTTTAAAGATTTACTTATTTTTTATTTGGAAGTGAGAGACAGAGTAAGAGAGGCAGAGAGAGAGAGAGAGAGAGAGAGAGAGAGAGAGGTCTTCCATCTGATTGTTCACTCCCCAGTTGGCCGCAACAGTGCCAATCAAAAGCCAGGAGCCAGGAGCTTCCTCTGGGTCTCCCACAGGGGTACAGGGGCCCAGGGTCTTAGACCACTTTCTACTGCTTTCCCACGCCATAGCAGAGAGCTGGATTGGAAGTAGAGCAGCCAGAACAGAAGCAGCACCCAAGGGAGATGCCAGAACTGCAGGCAGTGGCTTTCCCCGCTCTTCCACAGTGCCGGCCCCAAAAGTAAAATATCTTAAAAGCCCTGAGAAACAGGAAACAGATTACTTGTGACTGATGAGAGAGCGACAGCAGAATTACCAACAGAGAGTAGCAACGAGTGGAGAATAAATGTCAAGATAGGACTTCATATTATTTTAAGTTGTAGGGGGCCTGGCATTGTGGTGTAGTGAATAATGCCACCACCTACAATACATCTAGGTGATGGCTTGTGAAACGGCTGCTCCACTTCTAGTACAGCCCCCTGCTAATGCACCTGTGAAGGCAGTGGAAGATGGCCCAAGTGCTTGGGCTCCAGGAACCCAATCCTGAGACCCGGATGGAGCTCCTGGCTCCTGGCTTCAGCCTGGATGAGCCCTGGCCATTGCTGCCACTTGGAGAGTGAACCAGAACAGATGGAAGGACTCTGTCTGTCTCTCCTTTTCTCTCTGGAACTCTGACTTTTGAACAAATAAATAAATCTTTTTTTAAAAAATAATTATGATGGAGAATGTTGAAATGAAGCTATTAATAAACAAAATAAATGACTTATTATTCTTGAATCTTTACTAAACAAACTCCTAAAGGAAACTGATTGAAAATAAAGGGAAATAATCTCAGAATGAAGATCCAAAATCCAAAACTGTATATGAAGAAATAAATTAAAAATATGTGGATAAAATTTTTTAAATGTTTATATAAAATAACAGTGATAATATGCACGTGGGAGCTTATTTGAAAAATAAAACAAAATAAGATAATGGACAAAAAGAATATAAATGTTAGCAGTGAGGAATTGGAATAACTGTCTTAAAGTTCTAATAGTATGTTGATTAGATTTTCTTAAGGATATACTATTAGAAATAAAAATTGTCACTTAATATTTAGAAAAATAAATTCCTAGGAGTTCCATGAGTTCTAGAATTGCATTCACTCATTATGGTTGCACTGTGGTTAATTTATGTGTCAACTTTAACTAGATGTGATCCCCGCGTGTAAGTGTATTTCATCCAGCCAGTTGAAGGCCTTAAGAGCAAAGACTGAAGCTTCTTGAATAAAAAGAAATGTTTACCACTGCAGTGTGAACACCTGTGTGCATTCCAGCCTGCTGCCCTGTGAAATTCTGACTTAAGGCTGCAACATCAACTCTTGATTGAATTTGCAATCTGGTAGCAGGCTCTGCAACTTTTCCCCCGATCATCTAAGCCAATTTCTTACAATCTCCTGTCTATATCTGTTTATATCTACACATTCTTCTGACACTGGAGAACAGTGTTTAATACACATGGTGCCAAATAGTGAAAGAAAAATCAACAGAACTAACTACAGGTAGAAATTCATGAAATGCCTTTAGAATGGGACATTTAATATACTTTTCTCCCACTATTTCAAATACTAAGTAGATCAAAGCTGGTATGGGGCTGGTGTCATAGTACAGCAGGGAAAGCTGCCACCTGCGATGCTGGCATGTCCTTGCGGCTCCATTTCTGACCTAGCTCCCTGCTAATGGCCTGGGAAAAGCATGAAAAACGGCCAAAGTGTTTGGGCCCCTGGCACCCACGTGGGAGACATGGATGAAGCTCCTGGCTTTTTTTTTAAGGCTAGTATGGTTGTGGACAATGAGAACAGCATAATTAATAGGACCCTGTACCCAAAAATTAAGATATGGAGATTCTTCTTAATTCCTCATGGGGTGGTACAAAAACTGGATAAAGATTAGATTCATAATGCAACTCTCATGATACTAAGGAACTGATATCCCATAAAGACTACCTTTTGTCCATTTTTCTGTGAATTTTCGAAGTTCATAAAAATACCTAAAACCTATTTGGTTAATTTAATAATAACTCAACTGAAAGGCTGGTTAGTATGACAGGTGCATGGGTTGTCAGAGTTAATGAGATCCAAGGAATGAGCAGAGAGATTTTACTCACTTTTCAGGGGAGGAAGGGGTCTGGCACCATAGGCAGTATCAGCCCCAGATGATCATGGGCAGAGCTTGTGTACACTCAAAAGGGGCGGGAACATACAGGGGCGTTGTTTCCTTTGTTGGCTCCTATTTTGTGGTCAGAGCAAAGCAGGATGTTACTGTCTTTGGGGCTCTCCAAGGCAACCCTCAGGTTGGGGTCAAACCGGGTGCTGGTGGGGTTGGCTAGGTGCTTGATGGTTATTCTAGGGAGTGACTGTGTGGCTATGGGTTGTTACTTGGCTGCCATGGGAGAGAGTGTGACTGGAGAGGAGCTGCTCTTAGCAGTAAATTGGAGTTCCTTAAAAAATGGAGTGTTGGCCAGCGCCACAACTCACTAGGCTAATCCTCTGCCTGTGGTGCTGGTACCCTGGGTTCTGGCCCCAGTTGGGGCGCCGGATTCTGTCCCAGTTGCTCCTCTTCCAGTCCAGCTCTCTGCTGTGTGCCGGGAAGGCAGTGGAGGATAGCCCAAGTGCTTGGGCCCTGCACCCGCATGGGAGGCCAGGAGGAAGCACCTGGCCAACAGAACCAACAGAAGGAAGACCTTTCTCTCTGTCTCTCCCTCTCACTGTCTGTAACTCTACCCCTCAAATAAAATAAATAAAATCTTTAAAAAAATACAAGTGGAAAGTTTATGAAATCTATTCATAATTGCCATATATATTTAGTTCTCTTTCCTTTTTATTAAAATGCAAGGCAACATTTATTCAGTCGTTCATGTATTCTTTCAACAAACAGAACTACCTACTAGGTTTCCTTATACTAACTTAAAATTTTTTAATATATTTATTCATTTATTTATTTGAAAGTGTAACAAAGAGAGAAAGAGACAGAGAGAAGTGAATCTTCCATCTGCTGGTTCACTCCCCAAATCCCCCCAACAGCCAAGACTGGACCAGGCTGAAGCTGGGGGTCTGGAACTCCTTCATGTGGATGACAGGAGCACAAGTATCAGGTTATCATCCACTGCCTCCAACGTGTAAGAGGAAAAAGCGAAATTGTAAGCACAGGAGAAGCTGGACTCGAATTATGCACTCCAGAATAGGTTGTGTGCTTCCCAAGTGCCAGCTTGACCTGTTGGGTAGCACCTGCCCCCCAGAAAACAATGTTTTTAAACCTATTTTCTTTAAAGGATTCTCAAAGAAAATCAGTGTGAACAGGAATGATTTTGTCCAGCAAAGAACATTTTATAATTAACACCGTTTTGTTCAACTAAGTTGTTTTGAAGAAGCTGCAGTTGCTAACCTAGTGGTGAGATACCCTCGTGTACCATTTTACTGTGGATGAAGATGCAATGAAGGCCTGGCTACGTAGCCGAAAAGTAGTCTCCCGTTAAGTCAGATGGAGTCAGAGACTGATTCTGTGCCAGTTGGATAGGCTTCCTTCTGTCTTCACTGGGTAGTGCTCCACATGTCTCCAATTTTAAAAGAAGCCACTCCCAACAGGAGCTGTACCTCCGAGAAGCCTGAGAAATGGCTGGGCGTCAGCGTCTTCAGGGTACTTAAAATACATTTGCTCTGACAGGATCATGAACACCTGCAGTTATTTCAAAGGAATTTTGATCCAACAATAATTCACACAATTTATCATCTGGAGATGCCAAAAATTCTTTGAAAAACTATGCTGTAGTTAGCAAAAGAAAAAAAAAGAAAAAATGATGGTGGGTGGCAGTATTTTCACGTAGGATGTTTTTACAGGAATCATTAAATTCTTAGGTTTTCTCTGTCTGGTCTTTGTTCCTTCATAGCTGAAACATTGAGTTGATTTATTTTTGTGTTCTAATGTGTTTTTACAATTAACACTACAAAGATGCTATTCATTTCTTCCAAGCGATACGAGTTTTCAGTTTTGTTTTCAGCTCCAGTGGAAGCCTGACTGGGGCATCTCACCTGAATAACACGGATGATTTTGAGAAATCCCATGGTTTTTCTCCTCACAAAATCACGGTGTGATTTGAAAATATTTCATGAATGTGAGAAGAAGTATGTTTAATCTGAAGAAGAAGGATTTGGATTCTTCACGATTCCAGTCATAAAATCTGTGTCTTTCACACAACCTGACTCTGGGCAAGCTGGGGCAGACAGGATACCATGATTCCCTTGTGTGCAAATACAAGTGCTCAAGGGGAAAAACTGCAGGGGGAAGAGGCAGCCTTGGAATCCTGGGTTACGGAGGCCAGGTTGGAGCGAGGTAAGGCCCAGTTACCTTCCAAGCAAGCACCTGGGAAGATTCGTGCTTACACAAGCACCAAGAAATCTCAGGTGGAGCTGATGGAAATAAATATCTCAAAGGTCTCCAGGTCATTGTGAGAGGAAAAGTTAATTAGAACACGTGTATTAAAAGTTAATTTCTTGAGGCCAGCACTGTGTCTAAGCTGCTGCCTGCAGCGCTGGCATTCCATATGGACACCAGTAGGAGTCCCAGCTGCTCCACTTCCTATCCAGTTACCTGCTAATGTGCTTAGAAAAGCAAAGGAAGATGGCCCCTGTGCTTGGGCCCTTACACCCTTGGGGTAGACCTGGAAGAAGCTCCTGGCTCCTAGCTTCAGACTGGCCCAGCTGCAGCTGTCACGGCTGTTTGGGGAGTGAACTAGAAGATGGAAGACCTCTCTCTCTTCCTCTGCTTCTCCCTCTCTGTAAGTCAGCCTTTCAAGTAAAATAAAGAAATCTTTTTTAAAAAGTTAATTTCTTGCTAGATAATATATGAAAAAATGGAAGAAAGAAGCTCCAAGCTGTCATTTGTAAGGAAATGTCAAAGATGAGGAAATGTTGATTACGCTATTTTGATCAGTATGCACATCATATACGTGTATTGAAATATCACACTGTAGCCCGTAAGTATGTATAAGTTATTTATAATAAGTAAATTAATAAAAAACAAGATAGCCAACCAAAAAGTTCATCTCTTCTCAAATTTATCTAGCTAGTATCTTTTTATTAAAAATACCAGTACTAAATAGAAAGAAAACACTTATTTGCTATAATCAAAACACTTTTTAAAAACTGAAAATATTATTATGGTGAGAGGTGTTTATCTGCTGTTCTAGTGGCACCCGTGACTGAGATGAGTCTCATATTTGCTGTTCAAGTGGTCCTTGGGTGAAACCACAGGGCAATGGATTTCTGCTTTCAAGATGGAAGACTGTTTCTTGAAGAAAAAGGCAAATTTCTATGTTTTCCTTTTTCTTAGGTTTTTCGTATTTTGTAAAAAGGCCACATAATAGCAGAAATCATTGTGCTCTCTAAATACCTGAAGAGCATTTCTGATTCTTCATTCTGAGAAGTCTGGTCCTTCACTGACGTGTGTGCATTCATCAGGATTTGGAAGGCATAGTCAAAGGGCGTGTGTACATACACAAAGTACCCACTTTCTGATTGGATCTACTTGCTACGGAAATGACTGCCAGCGCCATTTTCATTCAGCTCTTCCAAACCTCAGGATTTGGCTTTCCTGCTTGGAAATATATAATTGCAGGAACCATGGTCCCCAGAGATGTTGTTATGCACCTCAAAAAAACAAGTTATGCCCATGGATGTGAGTGAAAGAGCACGGGTAGCCTCAGCGGGTCTCCCTTCCAAAAGGGTAAAGGAAATTAGGCAGTGGAACACTGAAGCCACATATTTAGACAAGAACTTCTTCCTTTTTTTTTTTTTTTTTCCTTAAAGACCAGACTGATTGACCTACCAGAAAGCAGAATTGAAGAATGTCGTGGTTTTACTTGGGAGGTGGGTTCAAAAGCATTTTGCTGCTAAATGGTATGGCTAATTTTTATTTTATGATGGAAAAATAGACTTATCCTGAGTAAACCCTGTTAGGGAAAACTCAATCCAACTTCTCAAATGGATACTATTGAATCAAGTGCTCTAAATTGATCTTCAGTTTTCTGGCTTCAGAAAAAAAAAAATACTGTGTCCATTCTGAAATGGAACAAAGTCTAAACACAGCTTTCTGGGTGGTTTGAGACAGTTCTAAACTAAAGACTTGTGCGATCACAGCATGACCAAGATGCCCTCCCCCACTCCTGCTGTTTCTTTATGGTGGCCCTTGACTGCAAACCTGCTATTACAGCCTTCTGGATCCTTAACCCTTTCAAAGTCCTTTTTTTGTTTTCTCCCCCGTCTTTCTCAGTTTGCTCCATATTTCAAGGATGGGTCTTGCTGAGTCACATCCAGGGACATGTGATTTTTGTAGACCGATCATATTCATATTCCTTTTTTTTTTTTTTTTTTTTTTGGCAGGCAGAGTAGACAGTGAGAGAGAGAGAGACACAGAGAGAAAGGTCTTCCTTTTGCCGTTGGTTCACCCTCCAATGGTTGCCGCAGCCGCGGCGCACCACGCTGATCCGAAGGCAGGAGCCAGGTGATTCTCCTGGTCTCCCATGGGGTGCAGGGCCCAAGCACTTGGGCCATCCTCCACTGCCCTCCCTGGCCACAGCAGAGAGCTGGCCTGGAAGAGGGGCAACTGGGACAGAATCCGGCACCCCGACCGGGACTAGAACCCGGTGTGCTGGCGCACAAGGTGGAGGATTAGCCTATTGAGCCACGGCGCCAGCGATCATATTCCTTGCATTAGGCTTTCATGGTGCAAGAGTGGAGCTCATTGCATTTTAATTGTTAAATGATATTTCTGCTATCAGGGCCTACTTCAGATGGTATGAGCACTGAGAGTGTTGCCTCAGAGCATGGGATCTGAGACCAGATACTATGTAGGAGCAATGAGTACACACTTGTGTGCTAATAGTGCGTTCAGTGTCAGGCCTGCCAAGGAACCTCAGAGTTGTGCAGAACTGTGCTTGACTTATGTGAGCTTAGTAAGTGTTAACTTTTATGGATAAGAACTATGGGATTCTCAACATGTCTGAAAGCATCAACTTTTCAAACTTTAAATGATTCTCAGAGGCCTGTAAATGACTGATGTAACAATTTAATCACAGGGCTATATGTCATTAAAGACTAAGATACAAGGCATCTTCAT
The DNA here is from genome assembly GCF_051225735.1 of Oryctolagus cuniculus. Taxonomy (NCBI): domain Eukaryota; kingdom Metazoa; phylum Chordata; class Mammalia; order Lagomorpha; family Leporidae; genus Oryctolagus; species Oryctolagus cuniculus. Next base: position 19,000,654 of record NC_142872.1, read on the forward strand.
AGGTAGAGTAGGAATGGGAAAAAAATTAAACATTATATAAAGAGTCAGACAAAAAGACCTACCACATATTAATTGACCATATGAAAGTATTTCTAAAGATTTATAAATAGATACTGAGTGTTCGGTCCTAGGGCTGTAAAGCCCAATGTTGCTCACATATGTGGGGAAACAGCCCCTTGCTGCCCCTCAGTGGCAGCCAATGTCAGTGCAGGGTTTCCTCTCCGCGGGTGGCTGGTGGGGCTCCATGAGGATATAACCAGGAGATAGCTAGAAAGGTGAACACATCACAACCTCCCTGTTCTTCTCCATAAAGACCCATGGGAATAGCAAATGAAAGGAAAAGGAACAGGATCCCACTCACATCAGAAGAGAAGCTTACGTGTCAAAAAGAAGCATCCAGGGGACTGTGTTGCCTGGGGAATTCATGAATCCAAATGGATGAACAGAGAGACCCTAAGTTACTTGTCTGGTGTGTGGTGCACGGATTGATCCTTGTATACCTGCTTCCCTGTTCCATCCATTGATCTAACCTATCTGCTTTATTATCCAATTAACACCACCCTTACATTAGTGCCCCCCGGGTGGGTGCCCTGGGAAAGCTAATAACTTGGTGGTACCTCAAGTGATTATATTTGAAAAACATTTTTGATTTCTTTACTGAAAAGGGAGACTGAGCTTATAAAAGGAATGTGTGATTCATTTCATCCTGAAAACAACAGCTACCTTATTCTCTCTTCTGTCTTCCTGAACAATTCAGCTCTGCCTCCACACTTGCATTTTAGTAAAGAAAAGCATGCATGAGTAACCAAACTCCTCATTCTTAGAAGAAAACTTGCCACACTCTGTAGTTTCTAGGAAATGCCTGTTATCAACCCCATGCATGCACAGCTGTCAGTCTAACAGGAGTCCTGGTAGGTAGACTTTTGTCCATCTCAGTGTAATTTCAGTTGGCTTTTGGCAACTGCTGGTTATTGTTTCTTAGTCATTGTCTGGCTCTGTTCTCCCAAGGCTTTTAAAATTCAGCTTCACTATCTTTCTTAATTCTACATCCAATATGTTGTCAGATTTAATCCATTCTGATCTTAACAATATCCTATCCCCGCCCCCAGCCGTGCTTTCCGACTGCCTGATGCTGCCAAAACTCAAGGCTGATTACACGCCATCTAGACCTTTGCACAGCCTTCCGCTCCCTCCCCTCCCACCCTCCATGGAGATGCAGGGCGGCAGAGTGGAGATGGTAACTGTTCTGGAGGCAGAAACGCCAAATTCCATGTCCACCACTCGCTTTGCTATGTAACCCTTGGCTATTGCTAAGCGTAGTCTTCATTTTAAGACGATGGAATAATAATCTCTTCACGGGGTTTTCAAAGAAGAGTCTCACATCCTGTTTGGCACAGTGGTGATATGAAATGACTCACAAATGTCACTTACCCATTTATTCCATCTCTGGGGAGGATTCAAGTGCAGGGCAGTGAAAACTGCACCTGGGTAACAGGTAATACAGGAGTGCATTTTAAATGATAGGGAATTTAAAGCCACAATGTAAATGACTGAAAGATCTCTTGCTTGTTACAATAGCCTGCATTTACCAGCATAACTCTGAAGAATGCCAGTGATAAAATACTTCTCTAAAAAATTCATTGTTGGTATAAATTCTAAAGAATTGCCGTTCTCTCTGATGACCTCAACATATCTTTTTAAAAATGTTGCGTTTTTCATAGAAGTTAACCCAACACACACAGATTCAGCCTTTGTTCTCAGAATTATTCAAACATACTGCAGGTGCAATTTGGGTCTTCCAATCCTGTGGTATTACATATTTGGCATTTAAACAGTAGACATGAAATAACCATGATAACTCAAAGTTTCAAAAGCAGTGGTTTATTCTGCTAGTCTGTTTGACCACTTGGAGTTAATTGGGTTTAAATTTTTTGAAATTGTTGTGAAATGGTATTTTTATGTATCTCTGCCAAAGTGATCCTTATGATTAAGACCATAACTGTAAGATGTTGTTTGCTGCAAATAAAAGAAAATAGTAAAACTTAAAACTAATAGAGCATGTTCATAATCACTTATGAATGGAGGTATTTAATTTTAAAAGTATGCAAAATTTAAATTTTTGATAAAGTTGCAGAAATTAAAGGCGTTAATAAAAACTTTGTATTCATGACCATGTACATTACAATGTGTTTGTACATGATTTTTCAAAATGTACTCAAAATGTTTTTCAAAATACATTTAAAGTTTATCTCCTCTTAAGTGCCTTTAATTGTACATAATTTGATTGTATTAGTTATAATTATATTAGTTATAATTATATTTGATTTTCACTATTTTTAAGTTTATTTTGGAAAAAAGAAAAATTGCAAGCATGTGTTTTGGTCTCCCACAGTAGTGAATAATAATAACATTGTATTTTCTGCTGAGAGCCTTAGTTTCTGCAACTTTATCTATGTTGGTATTTTTGCACACTCCTGAGCACATATGGCCAACTTTGAATAATATCAATTTTTTTTCAATGCTCGTTATTATAGCACAACATTACAGAAAAGAAAATCTTAATTGTTGCATCTCTTTTTTGGCAATTATAATTATTTACTTCATTTTTGTTATTATCAAAAATAATTTTGTCATAAAGAAGTGTATGTTAAAAAGTGATCTACTTTATAACCAACTAAGGTACCAGCCATCCTACCTCAAGGCCTCTCTTGTCAGTTCTTCTTATACATTTATGTCAGCTATGGTTTTTTTGAACATGTATTTATATTTATTTGAAAGGCAGAGCAACAGAGAAAGAAAGAGATAGAGAGGGAGAGATTCCCCATTAGCTGGTGCACTCCCTAAATACCTGCAACAGCCAGGGCTGGGGCAAACTGAAGCAAAAAGCCAGGGACTGCATCCTGGTCTCCTACCTGGATGGCAGGGCCAAGGTACATAAGCAGTTACCTGCTGCCTCCCAGGGTGTGCGTTAACAGGCAACTAGATCAGAAGTGGAGATGCGACTCGAACCCGGGCACTCCCGTATGGGATGCTGGCATCTCAAGCGGCAGCTTAAGCTACTATTCCAGAATGCATGACCGAATTACGTTTCTTGAAGCACAGATCTGATGACGGCATTTGAAGTGTTTCCTGGGATTTCTTCTTTCATGTACAATGATATCCTGTTAGAGATCATTAGTTTCTGGTGTCCATGGCTTGCCACCTCCTTGAGAATGCCCTCTCCCCTTTTTCTGGGTCCCCGGCTCCAGCCACTTGAAGCCGTCACATAGATCCTCTCAGGGCCAGCTCCGCACCTGTTCCTGTTGTCACCTCCATCTGCAATGGCTTGGCCCCTCCTGTTTCTGCGTTTTCCAGTCCCTCATGAGAGCAGAATCAACTGCATGCTGTCCTTTCATTTAGCCTTTCCTAGTGCTCCCAGAAAATACATTCTGCTCCTGTTCCTTTGAATGCTCCTAGCTTTTTACTGCCTTAGCTCTGAGCTATGCACAACCACTGCTCAGAGTGGGCTGACTTGGAGATAAAACCTTCTGATCTCCTCTCTGTGCCCTTGTTGCATGGTGCTTTCCTGTGACTCTCAGCATCTCATGGGTTTTGCACATTTTTCCTGTAATAACTTGTTTTTAATTCTTTTTTTTTTCCTCTTCTTGGAGTAGACACTCTAGATGGTAGACTTCCTAAGTTAATTGTGAGACTGGGAGAGCAAATGAAGGTGCCTCTTCTGCTGCTAGTTTCCCCTTTCTGCACTGTCTGAGCTCTTCCAGTTTAGGGTCCTCACCTAGCCTGGACTATGAGAAAGCTCATGTGCTGTGATCACATATGTGACGGTGACGTGAAATGAATGGGACCCAAAGGGGTTTAACAAGCCACCACGTCTGGGGGACTGATTTTTCTTGCCCTTGGATAACATTTTGGCAACTTGCAGATGTTTCTCATCCTTTCCAGTGATTTCTACATTTTCATTTAAGAAATTGCCACAGCTGGCAATATTGAATTTTACCTGAGTTACTGGAAAATAGCAGTGATTAAGAAATTCTCCCTTACTTTGGTGTACTGGGAACTAGCTTATTGCAAGTGAGAGCCTTTTCTCATGGGACTTGGGTAAGTGTGGCTGCTGCCCCCTTGTTATGTATAGAAGGTCAGCCATGGACCCTGAAAATCCTGTCTCCTAAGTGAGTAGCTGAACTCCATGTCCTCAACAGGCCAATAGAACAAGATGCATGTTTATCAAACTTCAGTTAAGTATCTCCTTCCTCCGGGAAGCATTGGAGCTGTCCTGTGTCAGCCTGAGCTGCGGACAGCCACTCCTGAAAGCAGGCCGTCTTGAAGGTGAAACCTTCGCTGCTCTTCTCTCTGACTGTGCCCCTCTGTGATCCCACTTGCCAGCACCTGGTTCCCCCCCACCTGTTTACTCCTCCCAGTAGCAGCAATGCTGTGCCAGCCTTTGAGATGCTTGCTGACCTTCTGCTCAGAGGGTTCTCCAAGGCCATAGTCTTCCTCTCCCTTTGCAGTAGGGGGAGGAACTCTAATTCTCTAATTTGGAGCTTCCCTCTGCAGAACTTGGTGCTGGAAGGTCCGTTTCCTCTTGCTTTATCAGCTCATCCCTGCTTTCCAGCTGGGATTCTGGTCCTTCTCCCGTTCACCAGGGGAGAGGGGACTTGTGGAAGACATTAGCTGATGTTGTTGAGATCTGGTATTGGTGCTCCCTGGGCTTTTTCTTCACGGTACATTTTTGTGGGTTTCTAGGGAAGTTCCACTGCTGGGATCACTGATGCCACCTTCCTTCCTCCAGCTGTCCACTTTGGCCTCAGGCCTGGGAAGTGCAACATTTTGCTCGGTCGTTTTGCTTCCTGACTTCTGTACAGACTCTGGGCAGAGTCTCTTTCTTTTTATTTCTTTTTCTACTGGTTTTTTTTTTTTTTTTTTTTTTTTTTTTTTTTTTGACAGGCAGAGTGGACAGTGAGAGAGAGAGAGAGACAGAGAGAAAGGTCTTCCTTTGCCGTTGGTTCACCCTCCAATGGCCGCCGCGGCTGGCGCGCTGCAGCCAGCACACCGCGCGCTGATCTGATGGCAGGAGCCAGGTACTTCTCCTGGTCTCCCATGGGGTGCAGGGCCCAAGGACTTGGGCCATCCTCCACTGCACTCCCTGGCCACAGCAGAGAGCTGGCCTGGAAGAGGGGCAACCGGGACAGAATCCGGTGCCCCGACCGGGACTAGAACTGGGTGTGCCGGCGCCACAAGGCGGAGGATTAGCCTAGTGAGCCGCGGCACCAGCCAGAGTCTCTTTCAAAGGGACCCTAGGCCACTTTCCTCCCTTCCTTTGGCTCAGGGCAGCACATACCTCTTTGCCAAAGTGCAGCCCGTGCCCAGGTCACCTCTGTCTTTCTCTGCCTTACTCTGCTTGGCCACTCTGTACATCACAGTAGTGAGGCCATGCCTGCCTCTCCAATTCCCCGATGTGCCCTAAGTGAATTCTCCACAGGCCTCACACGGGGCTCCATCCCTCTCATTCTCCAAACAAAAAAGTGAGGAAAGTGTCTCAGCTCCCTTTCCTCTTCGCAACTGTCTCCTCGTCCCTCGAGCCTTACAAAAGGCCCTATAAGCAATCTGAAGAAGCATGAGGAAGGATGGATTTCAAGACCAGTCTTTGGGAATCCTTCTTTGGTGTTGTAGTACTTTAGTATGGGTCATGGGGGAGTTATGGCACCTAACACTTGTGGACTTCTGCCAAAACTATGCAGAAAAAAAAGATGTGTGTGTGTTTCTTGGAGCAATGTGGTCAAAGTGGTCAGCATCACATTTTCAAATCAGTCTCCAGTTTTGAAGAACAGTAAACTGAAGGATTGCAACTGGTGGTTGGCTGTTCACTTATATCTCTCTTGTGTTGATGACAGCCTGGACACCTGTTATCCTCTCTCAATTTAATTCGTTTCTATCCATCACCTGCGATTTGCTGGCAATACTTTCCTTGATGAGGGCACTCTATCTCTCCTCCCTCTTACATAACAAATTCACACGTTTCCATACCTCTGTAGAGCATGCCCCTTTTCATTGTTCTTCCATTCCAACACCTACTGGCTGAGTGTCCCAGGCTCTGTGTTGAGCAGTGAGGACACAGCAAGGAGCAAGGCAGACTCCACTCTTAACCTCATGGAACATTGTTTCTCCTGTTAGACCAGAAGCTTCTTGAAGGGAGGGCTTTCTGTCCATTCTTCTTTGATCCGCAATATATAGTTACAGGAATAGCTCGATGCTTTTATTAAATAGGTGAGTTAATAAACAGAAAACCTTAAATGTGATGACTTTATTGACTCAGAATATGATGAGCCTGTTAACACTGATCTGCTGATAAGGTGATAAATGTCTCAGAAGAGAGAGAACAGGCTAGTGTGGCCTATGGAAGTTTATGAATCAAATGTCTCACTGCAGACTGAAAATCTGATTGCTATGGCTTGGAGTGGCTGCTGCTCCAGACAGGGACAGGAGGAGGAGGAGGATCTGCTAATAAATTCTCGTCACATTCGTTAAGACCTAAAACTGTAGAGTGCTGCTGATAAATTGTTGCCGTACTCAACAAACAGTGACTGCCTACAGCACTAGACAGTGTGTACTTGACAATGATGAAGGTCAGAGAATAATACACTCCAGCTTGGCATCAGTGTGAAGACGCTGCATCTCAGTAGTAGAGCGCCTGAGTTCCATGTGGGGCTCTGCTCTCTGCTCCAGCTTCCTGCTACTGTGCACCCTGGCAGGCAACAGATAATGGCCCAAGCAGTTAGGTCCCTACCTCCCACATGGGAGACCCAGACTGGGTTCTGGTCTCCTGACTTTGGCCTGGCCCAGCACTAGCTGTTGTATTCATCTAGGGGAGTAAACCCATGGATGGGATCTCTTTGTCTTCCCCTCGAATGAGTAAGTAAATACATAATTTTATTTTGAAAAGGAGTAATAGCCAAGTTATCTATCCTAGAGGTGTTTTCAAAAGAGGGAAAGAGAAGTGAAAAACTAACTACATGATGCAAAGTAAAATATATGTGATAAAGAAAACATGAATGAAGAGGCTATAGAGGTAGAAAATCGTTACTTGGATTATGATTTTAGAGAAGGAAAATCTTTACGAAGATGATATTATTTGAGCTGAAACTCAGACACTATATAAATGGTGAGAAGTAGAGCTCTTTAGGCAGAGAAAAGCAGGAAGGCAGGCAGGAGATACTATTGATGCTGACTGGTCTCTGAGTATTTACATGGGTACTTTCCTCAGCACTAAGCGTCCCCTGTGAAGTTACTCATTGTTTTCTAAGCACTGCCTTCCACCCCCAAAGAACCAAATGCTGCCTCCACAGCCTGAGCTGCCCTCCTTGACCTTATGCGATTGTCACTCTAGGGTATGTACAAGGACTATGTGTCCTGGGTGTCTGCTTTCACTTAGTGGAAAGCACAGCTTAAAAGCAAAATCTCATTTAAAATGAACAAACAGGAGCCAGCATTGTGGTCTGTAGCAGATGAAGCCATGGCCTGCAATGCCAGCATCTCATATGGGTGCCAGTTTGTATCTCAGCGACTCCACTTCTGATCCAATTCCTTGCTAATGGCCTGGGAAAAGCAGTGACAGTGACTGGGGCCCTGCGCCCACGAAGGATACCTGGATGAAGCTCCTGGTTCCTGACTTTGTCCTGGCCTAGCTCTGGCTGTTACAGCCACTTGGGGAGCAAGCCAGCAGATGGAAGATCTGTCTCCCCACGCCCTGACCCCTCGCCGTTAACTGATAAGAACAGATACTGCACTTGCTCTTAGCTGAACAAGTCAAGAAGCAATTGCTTTTCAAATAAATAAATAAGTCTTTAAAAATAGGTAAGATGAACAATCAATTTGCAGTAGTTCTTCCTCTGGAACTAAAAATCTTGCCATGTTTTTAAATAGCCACTGGCTCTACATGTAGAGTCCCTGAGTCCAGAATCTAGGTCAGTGTGTTCTTGGGCTCTCATTTAAACTCCACCATCGCCATCCACCCCGCCTGGGGAAGGGTCATGTCTTTATCAGTCACATACTTGACTCACACTCAAAATAGTTTTCCTCTTGGCTTAGGCTTTCCCCCCACACTTATCTGCATTCTCCTCTGTTGATTTCTTTGTGTTTTTGTCATCTATACCTCTCCCCGGATTCTTTTTGTCTGGCACATTTCCATCTCGCAGTCTGTCTCCATCGAGCCAAGAAAAATGGACATGTGCCTGGTTTATTTCTCTATCTTTAAATCCATGTGGATTCCTGCTTAACTGATAGGGCATTACTTGCAAACCCTGCGGTGGTGCACAGCCCTGCAGGTAGCTAACGTCTATTAAATGCCCTACCAGGTGGCAGTTATGCTACGTGGTTTACTTCATTGGTATTCATCATAGCCTTAAAAGAGATGACACTAATTCACAGAGAGGAGACTGAGGCTCAGGGAAATTAGGCAAATCCCGTAGCAAGGGGGAGGCAGGAAATTGAATCACACCCGTCTGCTACGGAAGACTCTTCTCCCGCTGAGCTTTGTGACATGCACTCAAAGTTGGGTCTGCTAAACTAATTCACCATAAATAGGAAAGAATTGGTAAATACCAAAGAGGAATATAGACTTAAGTAGATATATTTAGCTATAAATAGTCATTTTGTTTGGGCCATGGCCACGAAGGTTATTCTAGCTCTTCTCCCCTCTCTACACCTCATCTGTCATGATGCTTACCCCTCGGAACTAGAGAAACACAGTGTAGAAGCTGCTTTCACCTGCAGGCCAGCCCCTCTGCCTCCTCTCCAGATTAGGAAACTGTGGAGTGGGGAAGCTGGCATCACCGCCTGGGCTCACACTTTGATGGCAAAGTAAGACTGGAAGATGACCTCCTGACCTCTGGCACAGGACTTTTGTTACCAGGGACACAGAAATCTTGGATAAAGCCCAGCTCAGTGCAGCCCGCTGGTGGATTACTCAGGAATCAGTTGAGTGTGCATGTCAGCATCATGACATGTTTTTCTCCTCTAGTCTGTCTTTCTTTTCTTTTTTTTTAAAGATTTATTTATTTATTTGAAAGGCAGATTTACAATGAGAGAGAGAGAAGGAAAGACAGAGAGAGAGATATTCCATCCATTGGTTCATTCCCCAAATGGTTGCAATGGCCAGGACCAGATCAAGCTGTGGTCTGGGGGATCAGGAGTGAGCTTCCTACAGGTCCCCCTTGTTGGTACAGGGGTCCAAGCACTTGGGCCACCTTTGCTGCTTTCCCAGGCGCAACTGTATTGGAAGTGGAGCATCTGGGATCCAATCAGTGCCCTATGGGATGCCTGCATCACAGGCGGCAGCTTAAACTACAACCTCTCTTCTTGCATCTGGTTTACACACCTTGTTTACACCTCTGCTTACTCTGGTCAGATCATGTCTTTCATTTGTTTCTGAGTAAGGAATTCCCATTCCATTCCCACATTTTCTCCTTGGCATCCATAATGATTCAATTGTTTCTTTAAATGCACTCTCAATATGTTTCTAATTTGTTTATTTTTGTTAACTTCAATAAAATGTATTTAAGTTGCTCTCTACTCATCATTTGATGTGGTTTACCTTTGTGATATGAAGTTAGTGTTGGTGATTGTTTTGGAATTATCTCTAATATTTGGTCTTTTTGCCTGTCCTTTTTGGTCTATCTTTGTACTTCTTCAGCATTTCATATGAGATGGCGTTTTGTTATTGTTATGTAATCCTTCACTTCTATTAAGTAATCACTGTTGATGCATTTCCTCCTCCCTAAATTTTAGCAGCATAAGTGTTCTGGATAAAAATATGAGCAGTGAGTTTGATCCCTTCCGGCATCAGTAGTTAACCAGGTAGCAGGAAAGTTACTTAATCTAATTCTTCATTTTCCTCAACTATAACGTGTATGTAAAAGTGATTCCAATTTATGTATTTGTGAGGATTAAAGGAGAGAACACATTTGAACCCATTATTTAACAGTGCATTTTCAACTTACAAATGTGTCCCACAATTTTTATTTTGATCACATTCTAAAAACAAGAAAAATAAAGAACTTGGACAACCCCCCTTCCACATAAATGTCTTACAAATACCTTGAGAATGATAATAAGAGCTATATTTAGGAGTCTTCATAATCTCACCACAACTTTATCAACTCTTTTTCCCATCTTCACATTAATAGTAATCATAGGATCCCTATACTTTTGAATTCTTGTTAGCGGAACAATTATTGTAAATGATTCCTATGATGTTAGATTTCAAAAGAATGATTGTAGTACTACATAATCGCCTCCGAAGTTGATGTTTTCTCTTGTTGGACTTCTATGTAATACAGCAGAACATGCATGGATTTTAGAATTAATAAAATTGATTTAAATACTTATTGAGTAATATTGGACAGTATTTAATATTTCTGCACTTTAATTTTCTCATCTATAAAATGAGAATAATTAGTTCTCTCTCCCAACATTATTTTATTTTCTTGTTTATTCATTTATTTATTTGAAAGAGCTACAGAGAGAGAGATTCCATTTGCTGGTTCACTCACCAAATGAATGCAATGGCCAGGACTAGGTCATGTCAAAGCCAGGAGCCAAGAGCTACATCTGGGTTTCCCACGTGAGTGCAAGGGCCCAAGCACTTGGGCCATCCTTTGCTGCTTTCCCAGGTGCATTAGCAGGGAGCTGCATTGGAAGTGGAGCAGCCAACACTTGAACCAGCACCCATATGGGATGTCAGTGCTGCAGACAATGGTTTAACCCACAGGGCCACAGTGCTGGCTCCAGATTATTTTGTTTTAAAAACTTGTGCATGTGAGGTGCCAATTTGAAGTATTCACTGAGGTAATCTTCTTACCATCCTTTCCCAGAGTAGTTCTCTCCCATTCTACTCCCACTCTAATTTTTGCTCATATTTTTTAGTAAAAATATGTCTGCTAGTATTTTAAGAGAAGGTTACATTGTACTAGGAAATTAGATGATCAATTCTAAACTGAACCCACTGTGGAAACGCTTTCTTTCTTTTTTTTTTCTTTGTTTGTTTATTTATTTGACAAGTAGAGTTACAGATAATGAGAGAGAGAGAAGCAGAGATAAAGGTCTTCCTTCCATTGGTTCACTCTCCAAATGGCCGCAACAGCCGGAGCTGCGCTGATCCAAAGCCAGGAGCCAGGCGCTTCTTCCTGGTCTTCCACATGGGCGCAGGGGCTCAAGGACTTGGGACATCCTCCACTGCTTTCCCAGGGCATAGCAGAGAGCTGGATTGGAAGTGGATCAGCCGAGACATGAACTGGCGCCCTAATGGGATGCCGACGCTGCAGGAGGAGGATTAACCTAGTGTGTCAGGGCGCCGGCCCCGAAAATACTTCCTTTCAAAAGTTGTCTTTGTTCAAAACCAATCTGAGAAGTTTGACTTAATCTATAGTATTTGGAATTAAGAAATATTTTACCTTCAAGCTGTCACAGAAAAAGCAAACATAAACCAATTTCCTGTTTATGTGATGGTATAAACCTGATGGCATAAGTCTGATACAGTGATTATCTACTTGGTTATCTGATCTGCCACTTCAAGGACAGTGATATACTTAGAAGACTGTGACTTGGCCCACATATATCCTACTGTATGTTCCAAAGGCAGTGTTCCAGTAGATTGTGTCAACTTTTTTTTTTCCTCAACCAAAAATGTTTGCATCAGAATTTTAATGATAAATTCACTGTTAGTGTAGGTAATAAGTATTCAAGTCTTTTTTCCCTTATTTACCAATGGAGTATTGAGAGACCATTAATTTTCTATGTCATTTCTCAGTTTCAGAATTATCTAATGCAACAAAAAGAAAGAGACTTACAGTAAACTAACTTCCTGGAATGGCAGATGCAATCACTAAAATATGAAAAGTGAATTTTGGGTCCATGCCTAATGTTATTCAACCCTATCTTTTCATTATCTGAATGTCTCTCAGAATATTTCATTGCTCAGAGCACCGAATGATTCTCTGGGGTACTTTTTTTTTTCTTTCTCTGTCATTATCTGACCTAAAATACAAATGAACCTATGCTAAAAGGTAATAAAATTTATTACATGGGACCTTTTACCAGTGAAATGACACTGTAGTAAAATGCTTTTACTGACTTAAGAAAGGTGATTAGGTGTACCAGGACCCCCTCGTGGACTGCGGGTCTCTTGTCCCTGCAGCGGTGGGCTTGCTTCTTAGGGCCACCCACCCATGGAAGGTAAACTGACGGTGTTATGGAAAACGCAAGTGGGAAGTTGGAAGTGCTGTGTGGGGGTCTCCGCAGAGGTGGCCTGCCCAGTCTTCACGGTCACATCCTGGTGGTGGTGGCCCTGTTCAGGAAGATGGGTACTCCGTCTGCCTGGAGCCCAGCAGTGTGGCCAGCAGCATCAGCAAAGCCGAGATCACCATGAGAGCCTTCCTCGGTCAGCAGGAGCCTCTCCTGCGTGTCTTTGTAGAGAACCCGATGGCCTTTGTGTCTCAAGAAGCTGGAAACAGAGCGGGTGGCCTCGCCATGGCTGTGAAGGACAGGAGCAGTGAGAGGCGGGAGGCTGTGAAGGAGGTGATCTGGCTGTGTGGTGACCTGGGGGCAGCAGCCTCTCCCTGCCCAGCAGGACCAGGCACCTTCACAGAGATCCCAGGAGTCCTCCTTCTGTCTGTCAGAATGCAGAACTTTCTCTCTCTCTCTTTTTTTTTTTTTCTTTTTGACAGGCAGAGTGGACAGTGAGAGAGAGAGAGACAGAGAGAAAGGTCTTCCTTTGCCGTTGGTTCACCCTCCAATGGCCGCTTCAGCCGGCGCACCGCTCTGATCCAATGGCAGGAGCCATGTACTTCTCCTGGTCTCCCATGGGGTGCAGGGCCCAAGCACTTGGGCCATCCTCCACTGCACTCCCTGGCCACAGCAGAGAGCTGGCGTGGAAGAGGGGCAACCGGGACAGAATCCGGTGCCCCAACTGGGACTAGAACCGGGTGTGCCAGCGCCACAAGGCGGAGGATTAGCCTAGTGAGCTGCAGCGCCGGCCAGAACTTTCTCTTACATGGACATCTGAATCCAGAAAACTGTCCGTGTCTCAGACAGACCCTTGTCCTGTTTGCCTCCTAACACCATCTGTGGACAGGAGGCAGCCCGGCACGTGTCTGGCTGGGTGTATGGTGATGGCTCTCCCGTGGGGCCCCAAATAGTTGTGTGTATCTGAGAGCAGAAGGCTGAGTGCTGGTGGAAGTATGAGTCAGTATGACTCACGGTTATCAAGGTTCTGTATCCACTGCAAACTGTTTTAAAATTAAAAGTAAATATGTTGGGGACCAACACTGTGGTGTAGCAAGTAAAGCCGCTGCCTGCAGTGCCAGCATCCCATATGGGTGCCGGTTTGTGTCTCTGCCATGGCCTGGCAAAGCAGTATAGGATGGCCCAAGTCCTTGGGCCACTGCACACACATGGGAGACCTGGAAGAAGCTCCTGGCTCCTGGCTTCCTATCGGCGCAACTCCGGCCTTTGCGGCCAATTGGGGAGTGAACCAGTGGATGGAAGACCTCTCTCTCTCTCTGCCTCTCTTTCTCTCTCTGTGTAACTCTTTCAAATAAATAGATAAATCTTTAAAAAAGTGTAAATATGTTTCCTCCCCAATCCCTCCAAAATAGAAAGGTCATCAGAGGCTATCACAAAATTGAAATATAGGATATTAACTATAGGGACCATTCTTTGAAGGACTAAAAATCCAATTTAATTGGGAATAGTATGATTATATGTATTATTAAATATGATTGTGCTAAAATTATATCAAGCTTCCAAACCAGCACCCTTCATAGTATCCATTGTGAAGAGAAGTTTGTACAAGGTCTAAAATGTACCCCCCAAAGTGTTCCGAGTTGAACTTGGGTGACTTGAAGCTTTCTCTCCAAAGTCTCTCTTGCAAACTTTCAGTAGTGAGTGCTGAGTTGCAGACAAAAATGTAAGAATCATGTTTTTAAAGGTAAATACATGTATATATTTTTGTACTCATATTTCTGATGCAAAGGGGTCAAACCTTTGCTGATGCTCGGATGGATCTACTTCATCTTTGACTCTCTGGCCCTTTTCCTGTCCAGGTGGTTTTCAGTCACAAGTCCAAGGAAAAGGTACCCAAGTGATCCCATCAAAGCAGGAACTGAGGGCCCTTTTCCCTCACCCAGTCTACCCGAGTTCCCCATACCTCTGGTACTTGAAATCCCCTTAATAAAGGACCTAGGTTTAAATTCCACACTTGAAGATAAGAGACATGGAGATTAAAACACAAATACTGCTTTTAAAAAAGGGCACATTGCGGTAAAGTCACAGTAAAATATCTGCTTATATCAGATCCTTGCCTCAGAGCAGGTTTTGTTGTCCAGGCAAGGAGAGAAGGCAGAACTTCATAGAAGGAAGTGGGTGAAAGTAGAGTTTTAAAGTGTAAACTGTTTTCATTTTTTCCACCTAAAAGTAAAACCATTTCAGTTACAATCAAGATTAGGTCCCTTTCTTTCATTTGGTGAGTATAATACCTCTCTCTCACTCTCTCTGGGTCTCTCTCTGTGTCTCTCTCTCAGCTGTTTGCTCTGAATTATTGGATGTTCTCAGCCTCGTAGTGTGGAAAAAAATTGCAAAATAAAGCAGAGAATGTGTGAGGCAGTGGGACACCTCTGCTTGGACATCTATGAAGTGTTGTGAAGATCCTAACAGATGCCTGATGAGCAATATTTTTCTGAAACTCATACATTCTGCAAATTTGTCCTGGCCCTGGGAAAGATTTAAAACCAAATTATTAAAATATTGGTTGTATGAAGTTAAAAAATGAAAATCGTTGGGTTTATAAAAAACACACGACCAGTTTTAGATTCATTTTTTTTTCGGGTTGTGGATTAGGGCATGGTATAGACATAGGGGTCCCTAGTGTCGGTAAGACATATCAACTCTCAAGGAATTAGTGAAGAAATTTGAACCGGAAAATAGTACACGTTGGGTGGATTGGTAACTTGTCAGAGAACCATGCATAAAATTTACTGATTAAAATTAACTTATGTTATCTTTGGCCCTGTTCCATTCAGTATTGTCAGTCATAACCAAGACAAAATTGTAGATGATGTGCAATGGTAGGGTGATCTATGAAATCAGGGTTCAGAATTCATGGGCTGGCACTCTGTACTGTGAGACTTAGAATTAGTACGAGTTATTTAGGATCTAAAAATCTCTACGCAAATTTAAGATGAGTTCGATGTGGCTTAAGAGGAACATGTGTGAGAAAGACTTACGAGCAGAAGCATTGCAGGTGGTGACAGACCTGCTCTACTCTGCTGGTCAAACCGCACACCGTGTTGTGCTCAAGATATGAGGCCATATTTTAGTTGGAACGCAGACATAATGTATCCAAGGAAAGAATCGAAATAGTGAAGAAATCTTGTTTATATTGCTTACCTAAAAATAAGGACAAAAGAACGCACACACAGATACACACATAGGGAGAGATTAAATTAAAAAGAAAAAGAAAAGAGAAACAGTGCAGAAGTCCGACCTTTAAGCTTCATGTTGAGTTATTAACAACGGTTAATCACTCCAGTGACTGAGTGATTCCTGCCCTTTTTGTCCACAGTGATGGTCATTTCCAGTTTAATATTTTCCTATATCATTCTATGGTTAGTGTGAAGGCATTGCACATACCCTTAGGATATGTTAAAAGCAAAGACAGTTTTACTTGACTTATTTTTATTCCACCAAATAATAATGATCTAAATATTTTCACAGGATAAAAAGAGTTATATTTCAGGAGAAACCCTGAAATTCAAAGTGGCCCATTTCTGGAGTTACAAACCCAAATCCCATTTTAAAGAAACAAAATTCAGAATATTTTGACTTGCACGTTTCTTTAACTTGTCGACTTAAAGGAACGTTATTGAAAAATGTAATTTGGAAACACTTACAAGCCACTTGATAGCACAAAAAGGAACCAAATGATGAAAAATAGCAGCAATCACAGCACTTGTCATTCCAAAGTCTACAAGGTAAAGAATTAGCAACCAGAAAGGATAGAATTACACATCCTTTTATTGCTGGCACCACTAAAAGAAGAAAAAGAAACTGGGAAAATAAGAGAATAAGGTCTTTGCAATTTTGTGGCTTGGGTTACTAAGCACTTACAATAAATAAAGCTTAAAACACAAGCATATCATCTAAGACAGCTAAGTATTAAAACCAGAAAGAACCGTCAGGACTAAATCACTATTTTTCCAGATACAGAATTAAACTATTTTGTAGGAATGAAGTTATTTTGTAGGAACAAAGTACTTCGAGTGATTTGATCATTTTCAGCAGTCAAATTTCTATGTTTTAGCCACAGCACTTATAGCATTCAATTGATTGGCTGATAAGATAAAACCACAGGTTGGGTGGGAACCCAATGAAATGTTCAGCTAATGCTCAGAGATGACATAAATTGGAAATTATTCTGATAGTTGCTGAATCTCCCCCAAAGAAAATGGTTGGCAGCTCATCAGGGGTAGTTAACCTCTGGTTATAGCACAGGGAAATGACTAACCTCTAGTGTGGTCAAAATGCTACAAGAGCTGGTGATTTAGGAGAAAAATTCTAGGGGCTGGCGCTGTGGCATAGCAAGTAAAGCTGCCTCCTGCAGTGCCAGCATCCTGGATGGGTGCCAGTTTGAGTCCTGGCTGCTCCACTTCCCATCCAGTTCCCTGCTAATGTGCCTGGGAAAACAGTGGAAGATGGCCTAAATACTTGTGCCCCTGCGCCCACATGAGAGACCAGAGAGACGCTCCTGGCTCTTGGCTTTGGATCGGTCCAGCTCCAGCTGTGGGTACCATTTGGGGAGTGAACCAGGGGATGGAAGATCTCTCTCTCTCTCTCTCTCTCTCTCACTGTTCCTTTCAACTAACTAAATAAATGTTTAAAAACAAAAAGAAATTCTAGCTTGTGTTACTGCTTAGTGAGGTAGCTTTCTCAAAGCATTTGAAGAGACATTTGAGCGGAGCTTGCAAACTTTGCTTCCATGAACTTAAATATTTTCACAGTTTGCAAGTGCAAGGACAGGTCATTTGGAGAAAGGAGACTTGGTGGCAAACACTCATGCAAAGATCCTCGTCAGTGCTCCTGTCGGAGTGAGGGTACAAAGGTGAGAGTCATTCTGGAATCCAATCAAGGTAATATTTTCACCTAAGCTTCTTATTCTGCTGTCTTCGTTAGGAAATCCTGGGATAGCACGTGGGCATCAGCTGTGCTGACTTATCTCAAGAAACTTCCTTCTCACCAAGTGGAAATATTGTAGGGGATGGATAAAAAAATTCCCCACAGAGAAACCACCAGACTTATTCTTGGATTATCAAGAAAGAAGGGATTACAGACAACACTCTGAAAAATGACGAAAATGTTACCATTAATTAAAATTTCTTTATTTCCAGATGTTTCAAGGCATTGCAATTCCTTAGAAACTGATAAGTTTAATAAAGCATCTGTAGAAGTCATTAAACTTAGTGGAAGACAGATGAGCGTTTTGTTTCAGCTAAAAAAAATTGATGCTTGGCAAACTCATAATTCTCAGTTGTATAGTATTGCAAAGATAAGTAAGCAGTAGAATTATCGATCAATATGTATCTTGGATCTTGAGAACAAATTGTCTCATAAACGGGCAGATAATTTTAATTAAATCAACGACTTTAGCATTTAGAAAGTCCTGAGGTACATATACAGGAAATTATATGAAATGTCAGTGTACAATAAAAGAAGTGTTTGTGAAGTCAGTTCCTTGGAATCCCTCCCAGATCATGAAATAGAATGTGGTTAGGACCTGAGAAGTTCTCTGTGTACCCTGCCTGGTCACAAAACCTTTTCACCTTTAGTTAAGATCGCTGTATTGCTTTCTTCTGTAGGTTTGCCCTCTCTGTACACATGTCTAAAATTAGTCTTTAGCTTTGGTTCTATGCATTTAGTTATTTATTTCTGTGTGAATGGCAGACTCACACACACACACACACACACACACAGATACAGAGATAGACTGACAGAAATCTCCCAGATTCACCCCCCAGATTCTTGCAAAAGCCAGGCCGATGCGAGGAGCTGGGAACTCATTCGGCATCTCCCATGTGATCAGCAGACTCAGCTACTTGACCCATCACCTACTGCTTCCCAGGGTGATCATTAGCAAGAAGCTGGATTTGGAAGCTGAACTGAAACTTGAACCCAGATGCTCCAGGTGGCATGCAGGTGTCCAAGTGCTGTCCTAAATGCTGCACCAAAAGCCTGCTCCAGTTTCAAATCTTTTTTTATATTTATACAAATAGAATCATAATAAAGCGCAGTGTAAATTGCCTATTTCTTGATTCCTCCGTGATATTGACTTAATTCATCACTCAAGAGTTGACACTGTAGCTATGACCCTTTAAGAAGTTTTCCATGTGCTATTGCAGAACCTACACTATGCTAATACTACATCAGAGGCAAAATCCCTCGTAAATAAGGCTTGTTGTGTTGTCAGAAATTAAACCCTGAAATTAAACAAAATCTAACCCATTATTGAAAACCAGCTTTAAAATTAGTTCTGGGCGCTGACACTGTGGCATAGTGGTTGCCATTGCCTACAACACCTATATCCTATATGGAAGCTAGTTCAACTCCTGATTGTTCTGCTGGGATCCAGCTCCCTGCTAGTGAGCCTGGGAAGGTAGCAGAGGATGATCCAGTGCTTGGGCTCCTGTACCCACGTGAGAGACCTAGAGGGGGCTCCTGACTCTTGGCTTTGGACTAGCCCAGCTGCAGCCATTGCAGCCATTTGGGGAGTGAGCCATTGAATGGAAGATTCTCTCTCTCTGTAATTCTGACTTTCAAATAAATAAAATATTAAAAGGAAAAGAGTAGAGTTATATGATATGCTGTTGTTTGATTAATTTGTTTTTTACTTTATTTATATGGGTACTAAACTTGAAATTCATCTGCTTCTCAGATTTTTAATTATACCTTACAGTATTCTTATGTGTTGGCACAGTATTTTACATCGGTCTCCAGAACTCATTCTTCTGGCATAACTGGAATTTTGTAGACATTGATTGGTGACTCTCTGTTGGCCCCTCCCCAAACCTCTTGCAAACACTGTTCTATTTTTTGCTTCTGAGTTCGACCATTTTAGATAGTTTGTATATTTAAAAGTAATCACAGCAAACATAATTGACTCTGAAATCGTTCAGTTTTACACCACATTTTGTGTCAAATGGAGTTATTAGTTAATTCAATACTTGGACTGATAAAGGGTCTTGGTGGCACAGAGTCCAGGCCTGACTTTTCACTCTGTTAATCTCAACAACAGTCAATCTGTGTAATCCACTCATTCCATTAATCTCAACAACTGTCCTTGCAGGGAGATCTACTAGGCTTCTCTTGGCAAAGGCTGGAATAGAGGGACTTCTTGTTATTTCTGGTGGGAATTTTAAAAGGCCAAAGGTGTTGTGTAGGCAATGTTTGTCAGGAGACACCAAGAGTTTCTCCCTAAGTGTTTGAAAAATATTAGGAGGCCTGAGGGTCTTGGTGATAGCTTCAGTTTTCCCAGTACTCTTCTGAATTCAGATTTAGGGAATCGAAGTTTTGCAAGACTAAACCATAAAGACTCCTTTTGATCTCATTGACACTACCTAGTCATCACGATAGTTTGTATTCATGTGAACTTGTTATCCTCAAAGCTTTGTGTGTAAATGATCATACAATCCTTATAAAAGGATCCTAAGAAGTAGATGTATAAATATTATTTGAGCAAAAAAAGGGAAAAGGAACAGAAAAATGATGATGTTTCCTCCAGTGAACATAACTGGTAACGAAAACTACAGTGTCACTTTGGTGTCAATATTAATTCTCACCTATGATGCTTGATCCTTGAATAAGTCACACAAGACTAGGAATATCTGCTTTCATGGTAAAGGTATTTTTTTAAGGAATGGGGAATTATAAACATTTTCTGTGTGCAGAAGACCAAAGATAGTCACAGATTCTTTGCTATTCCTCTCATTAGGAAATGGAGTGTATTCTGGGCTGCCCTTAGTGACAGAACCAAAAGAATGGAGAAGCTGAAAGGCTTGCAGCGTTGGCCTGGCTCCTGGAGCAAGCACTCTGAGAGCCCCACTTTCCTTTGCAGGGAGTCTGACTACTCTGGAGAGACCCATGTGGAAAGAGCCTAAGACAGATGTCCAGATGTATCCTGCCTTTTGTCAGCCATTTGTACCAAAATGTCATCAGAGACTCTCCAGCTCTGTCCTCCTGTTAGTTGAGGCCAGAAATACCAACAGGATCAGTGGTGGAGACCTGCTTGGACTTCAGGCACACAAAATCATGAGATAAAATTAAGTGGTGCTTGTTTTTTTTTTTTTTTTTTTTTTTTTTTTTTTTTTTTTTTTTTTTTTTTGACAGGCAGAGTGGACAGTGAGAGAGAGAGACAGAGAGAAAGGTCTTCCTTTTTGCTGTTGGTTCAACCTCCAATGGCCGCCGCGGCCGGCGCGCTGCGGCCGGTGCACCGCGCTGATCCAATGGCAGGAGCCAGGAGCCAGGTGCTTTTCCTGGTCTCCCATGGGGTGCAGGGCCCAAGCACCTGGGCCATCCTCCACTGCACTCCCTGGCCACAGCAGAGGGCTGGCCTGGAAGAGGGGCAACCGGGACAGAATCCGGCGCCCCGACCGGGACTAGAACCCGGTGTGCTGGCACCGCTAGGCGGAGGATTAGCCTAGTGAGCCGCGGCGCCGGCCCAAGTGGTGCTTGTTTTAGCCAAAAAGTTTTGGAGTTACTTTATCACATAGCAATACATATCCAGAGCACTACTGAAAGACTAAACACTAAAGGAAGTGTTAACAGACTTAGTGTGAAACCTTCAGTGAATGCCTCAAGTGCACTGTTCCCTTGATACCCACTCTTTTATTCCCAAATTATCTCAGCTCTGTGGGCTTAGGTGTTGCAGCAAACTTTGGATTATTTCAAACCACCGGTCAGTTCCCCAAAGGGCTTGGGATGGAGACGTGAACTGCATATTCTTCGATCCTCTCTAACTGGCCATCATTCCACAGATAACTTTTGGGGCTCACACTGTCTGTATCAGGTTGTCATCTTGGTCACCTGTAGTCTCCAGGTGACTTCACTCCACCCCTTCGTGACCTCAGTGTCCGCTTCAGCCCCTCCAATTGTCAGCAGTGATGTCAGTGTATGGATTCTGAACCCTTCTATCACTCTGGCCTCGTGGGTATCTGATCTTCATTACACTCAATGTATCTCCATTTCTTTTTAACCATTCACTGGTGACATTTGTCTCTGATCTAGTTAT
Organism: Oryctolagus cuniculus; assembly: GCF_051225735.1. Taxonomy (NCBI): domain Eukaryota; kingdom Metazoa; phylum Chordata; class Mammalia; order Lagomorpha; family Leporidae; genus Oryctolagus; species Oryctolagus cuniculus. The sequence continues at coordinate 19,021,982 of NC_142872.1, forward strand.
TTCTAAGAAATTTTTATTTATATTAAAGATTTATTTATTTACTTGAAAGAGTGACAGAGGGAAAAGGGAGAGGGAGAGGCAGAGAGAAATCTTTTATCCACTGTTTCATGCCCCAAATGGTTGCCATAGCCAGGGCTGATCCTAGCCGAGGCCAGGAGCCTGGAACTCTGCCTGAGCTTCCATGGGGGTAGCAGGGACCCAGGTAATTAGGCCGTATGCTGCTGCTTTCCAAGGCACATGAGCAGGGAGCTGGATAAGAAGTGCAGCAAGCAGGACTTGTGTGGGCTGCAGGTGTCATAAGGGCTGGCTTAAACCACTGCACCACAATGCAGGCCCGTTGGAGAAATCCTTAACCTCATGTTCATTTCAATACTCTGACCACAATCTTCTCTCTCACACTCTTAAATAACTAAATTCTCCAAGGTTCACCATCATCTTCCTCTTCTCTTTATATCCCAAGTATTCCTACTTCATCACCTCATCACTGACTAGTAGTTGATGACCCAGATCAGGATTTCTTATTCCAGGACTGGTGCTGTGGCCTAGTGGGTAAACCTGCTGCCTGCAACCCCTGGCATTTCATATGGGATGCAGCACTTCCAATCTAACTCCCAAGATGGCCCACGTGCTTGGGTTCCTGCCCCCTTGTGGGAGAAAAGAAAGAAGATCCTGGCTTCTGGCTTCAGCCTGGCCCAGCGCTGGCTGTTGCAGCTACTTGGAGATTGAACCAGCAGGTGAAGGATCTCTCTTTCTCTCTCTCTCCCTTTCAAATGAATAAAATAAATCTTTAAAAAAAAGATTTCTCATTCCCAGTTAAAAATTATGTGCTGGAAATTAACCCAATCCCATTACATCCAACATAATATGAAGATTACTATTCATTTCTTTTTCTGACATCTCTGTTTCTACAGATTTTTCACCAATTTTTTACACTCTGGATTCTGGTCCCCAGTCATCTAAATTCTGTCCTTTTTGCATGTTTAGCCTCTTTAGTCTCATCTCATTTTTGTTTCCCTACTCTTATCACCATCGAAGACTCTGCCAACTCTGGCCCTACCCACATCCAACTCTTTCCCCCCACCCCTGCTACCTCCGTCTGTGGCTGTCACTTTCACTTGTCTCTACACTGGCTTTTCCTACTCTTTCTCTTTACTAACACAGCCCTTCGTCCCACACACTTTTATTCACATTTTGGCCATATGTATACTTCAAAACCTCTCCACATACAAGAGCTGAATGTTAATTAATGGAAAGCCCATGACATTCATTTCTTTTTTTTTTTTTTTTTGATCAGTTATTGGTCTGGGTATTAGCCCTTGAAGAATGTGTGTCAGTCAGGGTGTGCTCAGGAGACAGAAGAGGGATATAATACACTTGTTAACCAGACACTGGAAAATGAGAAAGGCAAAAATGGAATTTGAAGGTCTCATGGAGGAAATAAGTACAGGAAGAAGCTGTCTCCCCTTGGCCTGGGGTAATAAGAGAAAAGGTTGATCTCTGAAAACAGATGGCAGAGGAGGGGCTCCGTGGGCTTGAGCTCCAGACGTCTGCAAAGTTGATTCTGGCAGCTGATGGGGTGTGGTGCTTCAGAAGGAGGCTGATTCTAATGTGATAAAGCAACAAACTGGAATTGTTTTGCTGCTCCTCCAGCAGCCAATTTCTGTCCCTAAGTTAAGCAACACTGCTAATGTTATGCTGCTGGGAAGAGCGTCAACAGCCAAGGAAAATTCCTCCTCTCCTGCCATCACCCTCGAGCCCCCTCTCTGGCCAAACCTGACAGGGAGAAAGAGCTGGCCCAATCAAGTCTACTTTGCCATTCTTTTGGATTGCCCCTTTTACAGTAATTCCACTCCATCCTTATGTTGCTACCCACCACCTGCTCTGTCCAGTCTACCCTTCAATTGAATGTGACCATCTCTGATTCACAGGCTTCCTTATGTCTGCTGTTTGCCTTCTCTTAGAGTGAGTTACAGCAGTAATTCACTTAATTAGTCCTGTGTTTATCACTTGGCAGCTCTGTGTCCTTGGGTAAGTGACTTGAATTCTCTGTCTCAAACTCATTCTGTGTTAACTTAGAGGCACAAAGTTTTTCACAATTTTCTGTTCATGAAATTCCTTGAACGAATAGGTCAAAGGGAGTTGATGTATTTTAATATCACTCAGAAAATATTTAAATGTTGATCTAATAATCTTCTGATATAATAGTAATCAAAATGTAGATATGCCATTGGAAAGGGCTTACTGTGGATTTGGTGAATTACACTGGAAATGATAAATGTATTCTCATCTTGAATTCATGGTACTGAATCCCGTCCAATTCTTTAAGAAAATGACAGACTGAAGCTAGCCACTCTGTTCAAGTATAACAGACTATGAAGTCTCTGGCCATTGAGCATTTTCCTCAACAGTGCTGGATGCATTTTTACCAATAAAAGTCAGAGCCCCATCATCTATGGCTTTATAAATTATAAGAAAGTCATAAAAGGATTTAACACAGGTTAAAAGAGGACATAATTTATTATGTTTTGTTCATAACATACATGCCTAGAAGACTATCAGGAGAAAATAGGAAATTCTGATATTGCTGAATTTGGGGGATCCAAAGAAATCCCAGGGATTTGTTCGTTAATCTTTCGTCCTTTCAGAAATTTGCTATTAATCATTAGAAATAGAATTTTCTCTTCATGTCTGCAGCTGTTTCGGATTGGAAGCGGTACTGCATGGCCAAAGCCTGGCTCAGTAAGAGCCTGTTGCATTCAACAACAATGCAAAGGGGGCGGAAAATATCACCAACCTGGATGTGGGCCAGACTGAATGGGAATTAAATGCCTGCCTTTTTATTCCTGTTGTGGACAGAAAATGGTCTCAGTAAAATAGTGAAATTTTTGTGCAGTCTATAGGGAATTAAGTTTGCCTAAAAGCCTAAGCTATTTCTAAAATATAGTTATATGGGATGAAAGGTTGGGGTAAAGAAGCATTTTGGGGATAGGTTGGAAAGAGAAGGATGACAACTTTGAAACTTAAATGTTTTATGTGTAGTTTAATGGGTCTTTGCAAGCAAAGCTTAGTTTCTTTGCTATGTTCTTGAGTTTTTCAAGAGTGAATTGTATCTTTCCAAAAGCAAGTTTAACCTCTAGTAATGAGGATATAATCTAATCTCCTGCAAAGACTATATTAAGAAAATAAAGGTAGCATTATTCCACATAGTTTGAAAGTGAATGGAAATTCTACTCCCAGCTCCATCAAGATTGGCTTAACCACCAATGTAAATTGCTCTTATTTTGTTATTGATGTCGTATGCTAATGTTTTTGAAGCAAAAACAGACAACCAGTTCAGTTCTGCAAGGAAGTAGACTTAGGTCCCAACCCTGTTATAAGCTTGGTGATCACAGGGAAGCTTGTTAATTGTTCAGCATCAATTTCCAGATCTATAAACAGGCAATAATGTGTAGGTTGCAGAGTAGTGAGAGTTCTGTAAAGCACCTAAAGTTAGGTGACACTCAGTGGGTGATAATTAGTTTTGTTATTAAATGAATATATAATTTCATAATTTTTTTCACCAAAACAACTTACTTTTTTTTTTTAAAGAAAAAACTCTATTTGGGAGAGCAAGAAAGAGTATGAGCAAATGATGGAGCTCACAATAACTTATTCACTCCCTAGATGCCCACAATGGCCAGCATAAGGCTGGGCTGTCAGCTGGAACTCAATCCAGGTCTCCCGTGTGTGCAGAAGGAACCCAATCACTTGGGCCATCACCACTGTCTCCCGGGCTAGTCATTAGCAGGAAGCTGGAATCAGGAACTAGAGCCAGATATGGAGCCAGATGCTGACCCCAGGCTTGCTGATGTGGCATGCAGGTGTTGTAATCAGCATCTCACTTGTGGGCTAAACACAAACCTTACATGAACCTCATGTTTTCCTAGTGTCCCGATCTGAATTACAGGTTCTAAACAGACTTGGATAAAACGGTAAAAAAAATGCTTCCATTAGCCTAAAATGGCAGGAGCTTAATGCAGACATATGTCTGTAGAATAAAGGACAAGTTAAACCACAAAGTAGTTTTCACCCAGGCCCCCTCTGGACTCACCCATCACTCTGAGTTACCCTCACAGAGGTTACTTCTGTTTACTTGTGTCTGTCAAGTCAGCAGCAAGGACAGCAAAGTTGACTCTTTCTTTGGGCTCAGATGTTTGTAATATTGTTATGGAGAAAGCAACCAAAAATGACCATTTGGTAGGATTAGGAGAAGGCAAAACTATTACACAAGAAGGTTTTCTGAATGTGATCTTTATTTTGAAGCAGGACTGGAAATTATAGAGTTGCCGCTTCTATTCCATTAGCCCCCTGAAGTTAATTGAAGCTAAATTACACAGTGCAAACTTAGGGAATTCCTAGGAAATGTTTCCCACTTGCTCTCTGTAGTGTGTTATTCTACATGACAGCTGTGAGAATTGCAGGACTGCGTACAGTTCAACTTGGTCAGAAATGAGGTTGTGTGATTCCGTTCTCTACAATTTAGAAAGTTCCTCTTTCTTTCCAATTTCTGCAGTTTTAGGTCCGATGAGGAGTAGCTAGGAACATATAGGGTATGGGTAGAAGAGGGTGGGAATCCTGCTTCTTTGTCAATAAAATTGATTCTTTGTATTCAGTTTTACTCCATGTATGCACCCAAGGAAATAAAAGCCAAGAGGCTGCTTTAATGTGAGACAGAATAAACAAATCTTCACTATTGTTCTGTGACTTTACAATACTGTTTCCTTGTTGGTTCTTTTCTTCTTCTTACTATTTTATTTTATCATAAGACATTTGTTCTTAGTGGAAAAAAATTAATCACACTGAAGATATTTTTCTCACCCCCTCCCCCCCTTTTTAACCTCCTTCTTTCTGATCCCATGGTTGACTGGAAAAATGAATAAATAAATTCCTACAGAGCCAAACCCAGGGGCTTTTGATGATACAGAGGGAATCCAGATGTTCACCCTGCCCCCACCTCTTATAAAGGGTTTCACAAAATTTGTTGCTGGTCAGAATATGCCTCCTAAAAGAGAGCTTCCTCTTAAGTTTTACAGGTGATATTGTATGAACTTTGCACCTTTTCTTTCAAATAGCAGCTGAAAACCATATGTTCCCGTGCTGCCTGCTACCGCTACTGACCAGACTCTGCACATTCCCAGGTGCATCAGCTCAATCTGATGATGATGTCATTTAAGAAAGACTCGGGGCTGGGGCTGGCGCTGTGGCGCAGTGGGTTAATGCCCTGGCCTGAAGCGCCAGCATCCTATATGGGTGCAAGTTCTAGTCCCGGCTGCTCCTCTTCCCATCCAGCTCTCTGCTATGACCTGGGAAAGCAGTAGAAGATGGCCCAAGTCCTTGGGCCCCTGCACCCATGTGGGAAACTCGGAGGAAGCTCCTGGCTCCTGGCTTCGGATTGGCTCAGCTTCAGCCGTTGCGGCCATCTGAAGAGTGAACCAGCAGATGGAAGACCTCTCTCTCTCTGTCTCTACCTCTCTCTGTAACTCTGTCTTTCAAATAAATAAAATAAATATTTAAAAAAAAAAAGAAAAAGAAAAAGAAAGACTTGGGCCTGGAGTTGTGGTGTAGTAGGTTAAATTGCCAGCTGCCACACCAACATCCCATAGGAGTACGCGTTCAAATCCCAGTTGCTCCACTTCTGATCCACCTCTCTGCTAATGCTCCTGGGAAAGTAGAGGTCCTAGTGTTTGGGCCCCTGCGAACAGACATTGAAGACCTGGGTGGAGTTCTGGGCTCCTGGCTTCAGGCTGGTCTAGCTCTGGCTGTTGTGACCATTTGGGGAGTGAACGAGTGGATGTAAGATCTCCTCCTTTCCCCCTGCTTTTTCTCTCTCTTCCTCTCTCTCTGTAACTCTGTCCTTCATATAAATAAATAAATAAATAAATATTGTTGTTTGTTAAGAAAAGAAAGGCTCTTATCAAAGACCATTCTTTTCTTTTTTAAAAAATATTTATCTATTTATTTGAAATTCAGAGTAACACAGAGAGAGAAGGAGAGGCAGAGAGAGAGAGGTCTTTCACTCCCCAGATGGCCGCAATGACTGTAGCTGTGCCGATCTGAAGCTAGGAGCCAGGAGCCAGGAGCTTCTTCCAGGTCTCCCACATGGGTACAGGGGCCCAAGGACTTGAGCCATCTTCTACTGCTTTCCTAGACCATAGCAGGGAGCTGGATTAGAAGTAGAGCAGCTTGGACTCAAACTAGCACCCACATGGGATCCTGGCACTCGAACTAGCACCCACATGGGATCCTGGCACTAGAGGCGGCGGCTTTACCCACGAAGCCACAGTACCAGCCCCTCTAGACCATTCATTTCTTTTCCTGTCTACACATCTGTGCCCCTGGCTGATCACGTGGCCACACTGCTTGATTTCGCTGTCATCTAAGGAAGGCAGACAGGTAGCAGATAAGGTTACCCCTTGACAGAATTTCATTTCACTCTGAAAATTATTTTCTCTCTTGGCTGCATTTACACAATTATATTTTAGAATTGAAATACACCACTTCCTCATAGCATTTTTCAACTTTAAGGAATGTACTTTTATAATTCATTGATGAAATGGGGGTTTGTGGCAATGAATATATTCGTGAACATAAAGCCCATGCACACTGAATAATCAATCCTTCAACCCCAGCAACAGTTTCTCTGGACCCACTGAGAAATGACTGAGTGAGCGAGTGGATCTTGTCCATATCTGGAAAATGAAAAAAAAAAAAAAACAAAACCATCACAAGCTTCCAAGAGAAAGTACTTGGACTCTAACTTGTAGAAATAAAAGCCCAGTAAGTTGAACCAAAAAAAAAAAAAAAAAAAAGGAAGAAGAAACCCTAAGAGTCCCAAAAAATAAAGAGAAGAGATGCAGAGGAAATCCCCAAGGCAGAACCCTCCTACTTTAGAAAAAAGTTTGAACAGGAAAGAAGTTTGAACAGGAAAGTTCATAAAGCGTTTTGGTCTAGTAATGGATTTCAGGAGACAAGCCGTACTGAACCCCTGTTTTATGGATGAATGAAATTCTGACATTCAAGACCAGTCTTCATGAATTTCAGGGCAGTAACTAGCAAATAAAAGCACAGCTGGGAGCTTTGCTTAAAAAAAAAATGCCTTTTTTAGTAGGTTAATAGTGCTAGTGATTCTGCAGATGAAAATCTTTGAGAAATGGAAGATTGGTTTAAATTATGTCTGTTTGCCTAACTTACTAGGGAAACTTAATATACACTATTCTATTTGCTGGAAAAATAGAAGACAAAAATTAAAGGAATGTATAAACTATCTGAGGTAAAACACAATCTCTGTCCAAGTTTTTTGGAAAATATAGGTTATGTTTGAAGAATAAAAGGTTTCAATTATGACATTCTGGCTCTGCCAAGAGTGCAAACACAGCAGACATTTGAATTTATGGTTCTGTCAGTGTCGTTTTACCTAAAACACAACTTTCCTCCCGTATCTATTCTCACCCTCTGAGATAAGGGATTAAGATACTATTCTCACATTCTGGGATAAGGGATTAATAGTTCTCCACTGTTATTTCTCATTCTTTATAGCTCTATTACAATGCTCCACTGAGAATATAGTATTACATGTAAAACTACAGAAGAAATCGCATCAAAGAATTAATGAACAAAAAGATGTAAGAAAAGAAAACTCTGTGAACCACAGAATATATTTAAAGAGTCTTCATGTCATTTACTTAAATACTTTATATGACTAGAAAAAATACAAGGAGACTTAGTAGAAAGTGGTTTTTGTACCAGACGCGTCAATCACAGGGAACTGCTTGCCCATAGCCTTTCTGAGCTACAGCCACAACCAGCCATGTCCTGGTCTTGGAGACTCTGCCCAGCGATCGCACAACTGATTGGATGAGGGTGGGCACCTGACCCAAGAGGGGCCAATCCACAGTGGGGGCAGAAGCCAATTGCTTTGCCAAGTTTGAAAACCCCTGTCTACACAGTGATGCTAGTGATTATCTGGACCTAGCTGGTGCTCTTTCTGTCAGGGGTGTGACCTGAAACATGACAAGAATGAAGCAGCTAGCAGGAGGAAGTAAGGTAGATACGGAGGGAAGCCAGCAGACACCGAGTAGCTGCTGAATGGTAACTCGGGTGGGGTAACCAGAGCTGCCTGGGCTGCAGAGGCAGATCTGCTATCAATGAGACCAGCCTGAGATTCCTCCCAAAATTCTCTCTCTTATTGCCACGTAGTCATACAATAAACTTCAATCTAAGAGTTAGCCTAGGAAAGTCATGGATCCTTGCAAAATACCCTAAATCAAGGAGAGGGTGTGCGGACATCAACAAACCAGGCTTCCTAGGCAGCGTGGTTGTGTTGAGCACCACATTCTGCCCTGGAAATGCCATGAGGAGCTTAGTATATGTGAGCTCTGATTGGAAAATGGAGAAGTAAGGCAGAAAACAATACAAAGTGCACTAAGTGTCAAATGTGCTTGGAACTCAACAAACAGCACTCAATGGAGAAAGAGCATATTAGCTATATATATTAGCTATAGTAGTAGGGCTAATTAGTGTATTAGTTATATATTATTATATTAGTAGGGTACTGTTTAAGATCTCCATGCAGCTGAATGATTGCCAGCTACTCTACCATCGGTTGGAGAAGTAAACCTGGGAGAGATTCTTCACCCAGTGGTTCCCAACGTGTGGTTCCCTGGCCAGCAGTGTCAGTCTCATTTAGAACTCACTAGAAATGCAAATTCTCCTGTTTTGCTCTGTACCTAATGAGTCCTAAACCTTAAGTGGGGACAATACATTTCACGTTAGTATACCCCACAGGACATACTGATGCCACTGAAGCTTCAAAATCAATGCTTAGTCTAAGTCTCAGGATTCGTGTGGCATGCCGTATGGAAGCCTCTTGTGGTCACGATGTATAAGTGGGACCCAGAGGTGGTAGTTAATTATTATTGCTGGAAAAAGGAGAAGGTTGCTCCTGAGCTGGGATTAGAGGGATGAAATTAAGAACACATGGATTGACAGCAGATTCATAGAATGACAATTGCTTTAATTAGCACTCTGACCACAGAATCAGGCCTTAGGCATTCTGGTCTGGCTGAAAAGCCTATGAGAGCATTTCAGGCATGGAAGGCCATGACTCCATGGCAAAAAAAAAAAAAAAAAAAAAATCCTATATGAAGAATCTCCATAAATGAGATCGCAGTGGAAAGAAGAGGCCATCAAAGAAGGCCTCCTCTGAAGGGAGGAGGGACCTTCCACTTTGCCTGTGGCCTTGCCTAAATACTGATGGAGACTGTGGTCTCAAAAAGCTTCCCTAACCCGGGCAACTTATGGCAAGAACCTAAGGTGATCACTGATGTCACACATAAAAGTGTTAATTGTTAAATCAACAACAGGAGTCACTGTGCACTTACTCCCCATGCAGGACCTCTATCCTAAATGAGTCATACTGTGAGATTTAACTGTAAAACTTGTTCCCAGTTTTTTATATTTAGTGTGTGTGTGTGTGTGTGTGTAAATAGTTGAAATCTTTACTTAATATATAATTAGTCTTCTGTGTATAAAGTTAATTGAAAATGAATCTTAATGGAGAATAGGAGTGGGAATGGGAGAAGGAGGAAAAAGTGGGAAGGGAATGGAAGTGGGAGGGTGGGTGTATGGGTAGAATCACTGTATTCCTAAAAATTTACTCATGAAATTTATACTCATTAAATAAAAGGTTTCTTTAAAAAGAGTTGGTAGAGGCCGGCGCCACGGCTCACTTGGCTAATCCTCCCCCTGTGGCACCGGCACCCTGGGTTCTAGTCCCAGTTGGGGCGCCAGATTCTGTCCTGGTTGCTCCTCTTCCAGTCCAGCTCTCTGCTGTGGCCCAGGAAGGCAGTGGAGGATGGCACAGGTCCTTGGGCCCTGCACCCACATGGGAGACCAGGAGGAAGCACCTGGCTCCTGGCTTTGGATCGGCACAGTGCACCGGCCGTAGCGGCCATTTGGGGTGTGAACCAATGGAAGGAAGACCTTTCTCTCTGTCTCCCTCTCTCTCACTGTCTAACTCTGCCTGTCAAAAAAATAAAGAGTTGGTAGAAACAAAATGTAAGACGAAATATGATGAGAGATATAAACTGGACTTATTTTCCCCCAGTCTTTTTCTTGGATCTTTACATTACTAAGGAATAATTTGCTAGGTCAAATCCTTTATTCATTCACTCATTTCTTCTATCAGTTCAACAATTCATCCACTTATTCATTTAGTAGAGAGGATTTTATTTCCCATTACAGTCTGCGCTGAGCTTTCTGCTACAATGAATGAATAAATGGTGAGCCAAAACAAAACAAACAAACAAAAAAAACATGTGAATAAAGAGGAGGTTGTTCTAGAAAGTAGAAACATGTACAACATTTTCAAGGGTCAGTGACTTGAGTTTCATCAGAAATTGGAGTCACATAGGTGCTGGACAATGGAAGTAGAAAGATGTAGGTTCAAATCCCAACTTCAATACTTGTGATCTTTGATGATTTACTTAACTGGAATAAATTTGCTTGAAATTAGGGTAATAATTCTGCTAAGAGAATTACTAGGAGAATTAAAGGTGATAGGATATGTCATATTTATAAGCAGTGTGAATGGTATTAGCTAAATATTAGCTACTGTTTTCATTATCATTGTGAGGGTAAGTAAAGAAAGTTCATGGAAATTTAAATTAAGTTGTTTATTTTGTTGCAAAGATTTTGAAATCCATGCACTTTTTCAAAATACATATTTTATGAACTTTTTGAAGACCTCCTATGCAATTTTTCAAAAAATTTTTAAGTCAGAATCAATTTGACACTTAATTCCATTTTCCTTGAAGTAGCAGTCTTGGTTTATCTATTCATTGCCAAATTAATTATTATTTCTCTATTTTATGTTGATTGGTTTATTTTTGAGTGGTTAAATCCTCCTCATGCTTAAGATCATTTCTTAAATATCTTCTTCTCAATGAGACTTCCAAGATTAGATAAAGTAAATAGTACCTTCTCCCCTGTCTTTTTTTTTTTTCTTTGTGAGAGACAGAGCAAGCTCTCATCTGCTGGTTTACCCCCTAGATGTCCACAGTGCTAGCCAGGTCTTTCACGATGGTGGCCTGGACCAACTGTTTGAACAATTACCTCCTGCCTCCCACAGTCTGTTTGGCAAGAAGCTGGAATTGGCTCAAAGCTAGTCATTCTGATTAACAACATGGACATCTTATTAACCATCTTATTTGACCACCAGGACAAATGCCCACACTACCCTCCACATTCTTTATCTTGGGGCTCTAATTTTCCCTTTCTTTCTTCCTTACTTTCATCTTGCTTCCTTTCTTGATTTCTTGCTCTCTCTCTCTTTTTCTCTCTCTCTCTACCTCTGGCTCTGTCTGTCCGTCTGTCTGCCTCTCTCCAGGACCTTTGATTGTAGAATTCACTCAGAACAGTTGTGGGTCATTTTGTAAAAAAATGATAAATATTTGTTTAATAAAGGAAGGAATAATTATTGATACAAGTACCAAGGGAGTTGTAAATACAAATGGGACTGTCAAGCAAGTATTCTGAGAATCAAACCACAGCCGATCTCCAAAAAATCAACATCTGTAGTCAAAGGCAGATGATGAAGGGGACCATCTGGAAGGAAGAGAAATGCCCTTTTCTTTCCTTTGTGATCACTTGGGAATACTGACTAAAGCAAACAGAATCATCCAGATACATATTTACTAAATATGACAACCTGTGTGTTTACTTCTTATACATCTCTTTGCCTCTTCTTTCCTGTTTGGCAAATTCCTGAAATATTTATTCATGAGTTTCCATGGGAAGGTGATCTTTTCTTTTAGCAAGCTGAGATGCTTTAAGATTTGTTAATTCCTACTGAAATTTCTAAAAGTGCAGAATCTATTAATCCCTAGGAAGGCCTTTTCGAAAAGCATACATTAAGACTATTTCTTCTATTGTTGTATTTCCATTGCTTAGAAAACTCCAAAATATCATTCTAATAAACACAGACCACCAGTATATTAATACTTACAAATCATGCACTCATGATTAACCTACAACGACATGGCTAATTTCTTCAGAGATTAGCACATGGAGTACACCACGGTTACATTTTTCTGAAGAACAGAAGATTGGATAGTGTTCTAAGGAAATACATGGAGGAATCTTGTGTGTGTTCAGTGGATTGTTAGTAGACACTAACCTCTGGTCTTCTGCAGAAAGCACACATGTAAGGTGGGCACATGCAGTTAGCATATTTGAATGCTCACACTGGAGGTGTATCCATTTGTGCCAAGAAGCTTGAGGCCGTGCAGGAAGACACAGCTACTTCCCCCGGGAAGAGACTCTGAAGAATGAGAGATGCGGGGGTAGTGGTGAGGGAGGACAGCTGCTGGAACATTTTCTGGAACTTACTCTGCACAGTTGGCCCTGGTAACTCAATCACACGAGCCAAGCGGTGAGTGAGCAGAGCTGTCTAGATTCTGGAGCGGTGGGACGCAGGTCACAGGATGGAATAATAGGCCTTGCTCCAGTCCTTCAGTGATGGTCAGCAGAAGCTGTTCTTAGGCCTGCCCAGCTCGTGGAGTTGGGTAAGCAAGAAAGCAAGCCAGGAACAGTGCAATAGGGGCAGTGAAGTCTGCAGAAGACACCACATGGGTCCCACTGCTGTTCGGCTACAGTTCACCACTGGTGTTTGGGGAAGCACCTCATGGTGCCAGATCCTCTAGGTTTTTTTTCCTGAAACGTTGAAGAAATTTCATGTGAAATCATCTGTTCTGTTGCAGAAATTTTTGTTAAAAACACAAGATTACTTTAGATTCACGAGGGAGCGAATGTGATCCAGTGTGCTTCTCTCTTCCCTTCACCCAGGGTGTTCCTTTCCGATAGCTGCTGTAAAGAATGGTTATAAACCTTGTGGCTGAAGACAACAGAAATTTATTCACTTGCAGTTTTGAAACCCAAAGTCCCGAAAGTAAGGCGTGGGTGGGTGGGTTCCTCTTGGAGCTCTGCGGGAGACCCTGCCATGCCGCTCTGCTGGCTCCTGGTGGCTGCCAGCATTCTTGAGGACGGCTTCCTTGTGGATGGCATCACTTCCCAGTCCCTGCTTCACTGCCACACGGTCATCTCCTCTGGGAATTCTCTTTTGTATGAGTGTCCCAAATGTCTTTCTCCTATTCCTTATAAGGACACCAGTTTTGGAATTCAGGAATTAGATCTTTATCTTAATTACATCTGCAAAGACCTTATTTCTAAGTACCTTCACTCATACAGGTACTGAAAATTAGGATGTCGGCATATCTCTTTTTGGGGGACACTGTTTATTCAGATTCTTCTAATTTAGCATTTTCACATTAATAATGTGATTGTCAACTAAAAAGTTAACATTGGTATTATACTATAAAGAACAGATTTGTTTGGATAAAACCCCTTCTTTCATGGTGCTAGAGAGAGTTGACTAAGTAGATTTGAGCTGGTCAGATCCTGCACATTTCAGAGAAAGACCTGTCTTCAGGACTGGACCCTCACGCTCCTGGAAAAGAACCTCTGAATCCTTGGCTGTTCTCCCTGGTGTGAGTATTTTGTTTGCTGGAGGTGGTAAAGCATGGAGCTGCCCCGTATCCGATTGGCCAGAAGTTTATGTTAACCATGTGCGATATGATGCATGCTTTCTGTGTTCCTGAGGCTTTGGGTCATTGTAAACCAGTGTCACTTCTTCACAGTGCTGGTCAGTCATAAGGCACTGCATGCCGAAATGACAGTCTCCAGCAGGAACCCTGGACAGCAAGGCTTATGTGAGCTTCCCTGGCCAACCGCACTTGGCATACGGTGGCACACATTGTTGCTGGTGGACCGCAGTGTGTCTCAGTGACCCTAAGGGGAGAGGACACCTAGAGGGGTGTGCTTGCTTCCTCCTGGGCTTTGCTTCATTGGCCTATTCCTGATGCTGATTTTCATCTGTATCCTTTCGCTGTTCAGAACCGTGATGCAATGCTGACAGCTTTTCTGGGGCCTGTGAGTTGTTCTTGTGGATTATTGAACCTGCTGGTAGTCTTAGGGACCTCCGGCGGACTCCTTTGCACAGGTCCTTTGTCCTGCTCTGGGATCTCATCCAGACTCCCATGTCCCACATGACTTTTAGTTGTTAAGTCTCAGTGTCTTCCAATCTATGGGCTTTTCTCATGGTTTCTTTGTGTTTTTGAAGAGCCCAGGGCTTTCTTATGAACAATGTTCTGTGATTTGGGTTTTCTATTGTGCTCCCGTGACTAGATTGATGTTGCATGTTTAGGGGAGAGACTACCACAAAGATGGTGAGCTCTTTTTGATGAATCACATCAGGGGATATTTATGTCTCTTTATTGATGACTTTTAGCCCTAATTACTTTGTTAGGGTGGCATTTACTAGGTTTCTGCAATCAAATTTATTACTTTTTCTTTTGTAATTAATAAAGATGGCATTGTGGAGATCCTTTGAGAGGGTACAAAATCGTCTGACTTCAAATATTACATTTTTGAGGAACACCATGTGAGTTTCCGGACTCACTGATTTGGACAAAACCAAGAACAGAGGGAAGCTTGGCTATGGGCAGAAAAAGGCAGTGGAATTTCCCAGTAAGCTTGAGCTGGTAGCAAAGGAGATTCATGGAGGAAACTGCTGCTTAGCAGTCGGCACTGAGACCCCCAGACACCACTCAGGAGAGAGGCTGAGGCTCCATCTGTCAGATTTTCCCGGGAGCAAAGATGGGAATTCCTCTAGCTGATGTGTGGGTTTATTTATGGAATTGGTAAGATTTGGTCTGGGAGCAGCTGAGACACAGGGACATGTCCATGGCTCTGCTCAGCTTGTAAGCCAGCTGTGCACTCCCTAAGCGTCATATGACCCTTTGGGCTGTCATTCCTCCCCTGTGTCATGAGCCTTTGACACCATGAGTCATAGAACAAACTGCTCTCTGCAGCAGTGGAGCAGGCCTAGCACATCATGGCTCCTAGGAACCTCTAGTGAGAGGGCAAAAGGAAAAGAACAGAATAATTTCAGACCTCAGCAAAACTGTAGAGGAAGAGTGAAGAGCTGTGTGACCAGCATAAGGTTTTGATTTTCTGTTTCTTTTCTTTGTGATGGAGTTTCTTCCCTGTTATTAAGAATAATGATGTATAATCCTCAAATAAATACCTTTTCTGTTAATATAATGTAACAGGTATTTTGTGACTTTAGCTCTTGAAGAAGGAGTACATTTTGATAAGTCATTCAAGAATCAAATGGTGGGTTCCCCAATAAATATTCCAGATTTATTTCTTTGTAATTATCCTTTTAAATTTGGGAAATTTATACAGTAATCATGGTCACAAATCAAGCTCTCCCTTTTTATTTTGAAGCTTGAATGACGATTTTCAAAACTTACTGATTTTTAACTACTTCAGCTTTGCCAACAAAGAAATCTACCTAGAGGGAAAAGGAGGAGAATCAGAATACATATTGCCTGTGTTTTCCTTCCAGATAGCCTCATAAAGAAGGGGCTCAGTGATTAAAAACTGGAAAGATTTTGTCTTGGTTTGCAATGGGAACTACAACTTCAATTCACACTGTGGATCACAGATATGGCATTTATAGCTGTGATTATTTCTTTATTAAGAGCATGATTACAAAATGTATGTTCTTGATCTCGCTTTAATTTCTTGAGTGAAAGCCTGGCAAACAACTGTAATGGTGTCATTCTGGATGCAATTCAGCTATCCGATGAATGCTAAATCACAATTTGTTTGATCTAATTCCTCCAGTTGGCTGAACAGATAAGTTAATTCCAAGTGATTGCCATGCAGGCAAGCATCATTCGCCTTGTCCCGTTGCTGGAAGGCATGTTCTTGGCAAGAAGAGAAGTCCACATCTGTGAAGTCTATGAGCATGTCCTCTTTTTTTTTTTTTTTTCCTCTCTCTCTCTCTCTCTCTCTGTTTTTTTGTGTTTTTTTTTTTTTTCCTATTTCATTCAACCTAACTGCATATCCAGTTGGAATTCAATCCCTGTGGCCTCAAATACTTGCATTTGGATTGATGGATGATTGAATATGTATTTGAGACTTTGTCGGAGTTTCTTTTTGGCACATTCTTTAGAATCCCTTATCTAGTACCTGTTCATGTTTCAATATTGGTTAAAAAAATCCTTGACCTAGAGAAAAAACTTGATATTCTATAGAGTGACCAAATAAAATATCTCTTTCTAACCTTTACTCCAATTCTAGTCACTCCATGTTTGAATGAGTTGTGGGCATGGATGTGTAGTCTTTGTTTTTGTTTTGTTTTGTTTTTTTTGCTACAAAATTTAACTGCAACCTCTGGAATATCACTTAATAAGTTTATTTTTATTTGTAAATTAGAGAAAATAGAGTACAACTAATTTCTAAGATGCTTTAATGTCTTGAAACCTTTTAAATTGAGAGCTTTTAAAAACAGTGCATGATTACTGACGTCATAAATAAGAGTGTCAATTGTTAAATCAAAAACAGGAGTCTCTATACACTTACTCCCCATGTAGGATCTCTGTCCTCAATGTGTTGTACTATGCAAATTAACAGTAAAACTAATATTTAAACAGTACTTTATACTTTGTGTGTCTGTGTGGGTGCGAACTGTTGAAATCTTTACTTAGTATATACTAAGTTGATCTTCTGTATATAAAGATAATTGGATGGTCCAAGTACTTGGGCCCTGCACCCCATGGGAGACCAGGATAGGTACCTGGCTCCTGCTATCGGATCAGCACGGTGCGCCGGCCACAGCGCACTAGCCGCGGAGGCCATTGGAGGGTGAACCAACGGCAAGGGAAGACCTTTCTCTCTGTCTCTCTCACTGTCCACTCTGCCTGTCAAAAAAAAAAAAAAAAAAAAGAATCTTAATGAAGAACGGGATGGGAAAGGGAGTAGGAGATGGGATGGTTTGCGGGTGGGAAGGTGGTTATGGAGAGAAAACCACTGTAATCCAAAAGTGTACTCAAATTTATATTTATTAAATAAAAGTTTAAAAAAAGTGCATGATTGAAAAAATTTATCCTAACTATATTATCTTTTTCCTAGCCTACAATGACTTTCAGTGTTAAATATTCAATGTAAATTATTTCTTTTTAAAGTAATGATCTTGTTGTAGCTAGGATTACCTAAATTTGCCCTAAGCAACTCAGGTTTTATTTTCCTTTGTCAGATTTGCTGGTAGTTTTTCTTTTAATCTTATTGTAAACCATGTTATCATAAAGTAATCATTATACTTAGAGCACTTTTGAAATTCAGGGACTGCTTAGCAATGATTTTAAAAGTATGAGTCCCAATTGGGTCATAACATGTCTGCCTTCTATTCTAGTTTATACTCATATAGAACTATGGAATACAGATACATAGTAGAATAGTCAGAACTATTTTTAATTTTCTTGCATATTATGCACATTTTCTTCTATTTGTAAGCCTTCAAACTAATCCAAGAAAAAGAAGAGTCACCATAAAGTAAGGCCTTTACAGGGGTTAAAGCCCTTTAAGTATTTCTTTTTGCAATAAACTAGCTGCTCTTCAAAAAAACCCATCGTATTTTTGAGTGCTCATTAAAAATGCTGATATTATTTATTAAAGGTAATTTGGGAAAAAACTTCAGAAGAGGCAAGACCTTGGATATTTGAGGGTTCTTTGCTAGCTCTCTATCAAGTAGGTTCAAATGGCAGTGGTGGGTAGTCCCTGAGGCCTGGGTCACAGAAGTATCTCTCTTTAGGAAATGGACATACGGTGATTCCAGCATTTGGCTTGAAGCAGGTGCCAGGTTAATTCCAGGAGCAGCGTAACAGGTTCCAACCAGGCTCTGTGTGGTCTTTCTCACTCTGTGCAGTGCAGACAACTGATATCTCCCCACTGATAATTAGGGTTGTCTGGCGGGGGCCAGGGCCTCTCTTCCTGGTTTCTGAAGCCCTTTGCAGCCCTGCTTTCTCTTCCATTCAGTGTTTGTCATACCAACCCATCTCACAAAGCTCCAATAAAGATCATATTTTGCTATTCTCTTCCCTTTGACACTCTCACTTCATCTCAAATTCAGCATTTTTTATTCTTTCTTTTTTTATTAGTTACATATCGGGATTTCTTACAGGGTATCTGGTTTTACACTAGTCTCTCTGCAAGTTTCAGAATTCATCATCTGCTTATGGTCCCAAATAGCTCCTTGAATTCTTAGATGTAGGCCTTTACATTAGGGATAAAACTGTTATAAAATTCACTATCCCAATCATTCTCTGGCCTAAGTACTTTTTTTAACGGCTGTTTCCTAGCAATACTGTAAGCTAATGAAGTTAAAACATTGTTTGGTTTACTTTCACATACACCCATGTCAGGCAAAGTGCCCAGCACAGGTGATGCTGATATGCAAATGACATACAACAAAGACTACCACTTGCTGTCACTTCTTTGTGGAACGCAACTAAGAGTGTTGGTGGATTATTAAAGGACATCGTTAAAGCATAGCTGAACTGAAAGAAAAGGGGAGGAATGTATAAAGAGATCCCCCCTCACATTATATGCCCATCTTTTAAAGTCTAAAGCCTGAGTTACGTATGAGAGTTGGAACAAGACAATGATTAGAGATGAAATAAGAGGTTTCCACATAAAACCAAATTCTACAAAGAGCAACAACAAACGAATAAATAAAATAACAAGTCACAAATAACTGAAGCTCTGGAGGTGGAATGTGAAGATAAATAATTTAGCTGTGCACAGAGCAGAGTAAGTAAAACATCCCCCTGTGAGAATTTGTAACCCAGCTCTGCCCTCAGTGGATTGGGAATTGGAATTCATATTGCCTGTGTGACTTGGAAAAAAAAAACAAAAAATGAGAAGTTGAAAGCATTATTTAAAGTGCTCCTAGATTGACAGTGCCCCCGATTCCTGCCAGAAGCAAATGCTGAGCCTCTAGGGAGATAATAAATTCTAAACCCAGGTTTCAAAGAGTTCTTTCAGATTATGGTTCAAAAGGACATGATCTCACCATTAAAAAATCACTAAGTCACAAGGAAACAAATTATTAAGAGTGAGAATCAGGGAACTAATAAAACACAGACTCAGATTTTCCAGGATTGAGATATTAGAGGTAAAAACTACAGCATATAAAGTATGCTTCTTATGTCCAAATGAATAAAGGAGAAAATATAAAGTATAATTAAGAAACAAAAGAATGTATAATTTATGCAATCATATTTTAAAATGGAGTCCCTTTTTAAAAGCTAAAACATTAAATATTTCAACTGGAATAGCAAGGAGCGGATTTAACACAGATAAAGCTAAATCATCACCTGGAAGACCTGTCAGAAGAAAGTACACAGAAAGAGAAAACAGAAAAGAAATGTGAAGGACAAAGCAAGAAAGTTCAAGACAAAATCTTTCATTTTTTAAGATGCATTTATGTATTTGAAAGGCAAAGTTACAGTGAGAGGAGGAGAGACAGAGAGGTAGAGATCTTCCATCTGCTGGTTCACTCTCCAAATGTCTGCTACAGCCAGGGCTGGGCCAGGCTGAGGCCAGGAATTTCATTTGGGTCTTCCACATGGGTGGCAGGGCCCCAAATACTTGGGCTATCTTCTGCTGCTTTTCTCAGGACATTAGCAGGGAGCTGGATGGGAAATGGAGCAGCTGGGACCTGAACTGGCGCTAACAGGGGGTGCTGGGATCACAGCTTTACCCAGTGTGCCACAATGCCAGCCCCTCAGGACAGACTCAATCAATGTTTTTGAGAGAACAATGTGAGGAATCAGAGAAAGGCAATTTCTTTTAAAAAAATAGTTAAAAGCACTTCCATACTTGCTGAAAGATTCAGAAAGTCAACCAACTCATAAAAATGATCAAGAAGAAAGACATGTATACCTCGTCTCATCAGAGCCCAGAATGACCAAGGTCATAAAGGCAGTCTTGAAGCAGAGGAGAGGGAGCAGATTCATGGAGCAACACCTGACAGCAGAGTTCCCTGAGCCAGGCAGCCTGGCATCCTGCGCTGCCCGGACCCTCTTTCTCCAAGTGACATTAGGTGGAAGGCTGAACTCTGTGCCTCCAGCACAGAACTGTAAAGTAGGAATGAGAAAAGCAGTACCTACCTTGTACTCATAGGGTTTATATTAGTCCATGTCTCGTTGCCAGAACAAAATGCCAGAGACTGGGTGAGTTGTAAAGAAACAAGGTTTATTTAGCTCATAGTTTTGGGGTCTCAAAGTCTGAACAGCATGGGTCTGGCTTTGGCAAGGGTCACACTGATGTCATTTGGCATCATGAACACACGCTGTGCGAGAGGGGGACAGCATATGGCAGGGTGGGGAACTGGGGGCCAGTGCAGGGCCCTCCTTGCTCTGTACAGCAAGTGTCTCACAGAAATTCACTAGGATCCCATGAGAACTGCTTTACTGCCCTCCAAGAACAGCATCCTCGATGACCTCTCAATTAAGCCCCACCCCTAATGGCTGCCCATTCTCTAAATGTCACCACACTGGAGATGAATAAAGGAAGAAATGGGGGGAAAAAAAAACACCAAAAAAATGAGAAGTTGAAAGCATTATTTAAAGTGATTCTAGATTGACAGCTTCCAGAACATTCCCATTTGGGGAAATACTCAAACTGTATCCAAACCACAGTTATATACAGAGGGGTTGTTATGAGAATCAAATAAGACAATATTCATTAAATGCTTAAAACAGATTCTAGCACATGGCAAATGGTAGCAAAGTGTTAAGTAAAACAGTAGACTCTCTTTCTTAGCAGAGCACAATGATGCTGTTGCCATCTCCTATTTGGTATCATGGCCACACTCAAACTCCTTGGGAGTCTTAAGAGTTTCAGAAAGAGGACCAAGCGCTCCATGCAGCACCAGCAAACCAGTATGTTGATGAAAGATTGACCAAGTGGAAACCCTGAGGTACTGACTGCAGGGTACAGAGAAGGTTGAAGGGCAAGATCTTGATGCCCAGCATTGATTATGGGAGAAACAAGAAAACAAAGCACATGTTGCCAAGTGGCTTCTGGGAGTTTGTAGCCCTCAAAGTCAAGAAGTGAGAAAGGCTATGTATTTGCAGCAAATCTCCCTGTACTGACATTGCTCACAAGTTGTCCTCCTAGAACTGCAAAGCCAGAAAGTGTAGCCCAGCTGGTCGGCAGAGTCACCAGTCACAACGGCAGTGTGCAGTGAGAAAAATGAATAGGCAGCTCATAGTACATTTTATTTGTACTTAAATAAAACCATAAAATCTGCCATCTGGCAAAAAGAAAATACAAACAGATGGAAGACTTTTCAAGAATAGCAATGGAATACAACAGAGTAATATATTCAAGTTATAAATGAAAATAATCATCTACCTAGAATTGTGCACCAAGAAAAACATTTTCAGAAATAAGAATCAAATATATTTTAAGCAAAACAAAGAATGAGCAAATAAACAAATCCCATCAGTTCAATAGGCCCTCTCTCGAAGTCCTAAGTGTGAGCTCCAGGAAGAATAAAAGTGATCCCAGAAGAAGTATCTGAAATACAGAAGGAAATGCTAAACAAAGAAAATGGAACACGAGTGGGTAGAATCACTAGACAAATTGAGTGTTCTAAGTATAGAAATAATTAACATGGAATAAAATATTGACAACAGTTTCATATGATTAGGAATGATATGATATAAATTAATATATTCTGAGATTCTTTTGTTCTTTGGGTGGAGGGCAAAACTTTAAAATGCATTAGATAAACAAGTTATTATGCTAAATGTTTATAAAATGTCTAGGGGATCTGAGACAACATGTGAACACTAGAAATAGAGTGTAAAATAGGAAGACGCAAGAGAGTGCCCGACTGCTTAGAGTAAAACTGTCCCCCTGGAAGACTTGCTGTGAACCCACGCTTCTGCAGGCTTTCATCTTGGGGGCAGGACATTGCCCGCAGTTCCAAGTGAGACCACATTTTGTAGGATCCTGGGCCCCAGCAGCAGGAGTTGTGGACACTGACACTCGACACTCAGAGTTTCCTAGCAATCACAGCCTGCCTGCCTTGGGATCCTGGGACCTAATACCATCTAGCCTTTCATCTCTGTTTGCGTCAGCACAAGAATTAAGAATTCAGAGGTCGTGCCTCATCCACCAGCTTCCAGTTCCCACGTGACTTTGTATACTGACTTTCCTGGTCTCTTGCCATTTTTGAACATTTCCATCTCTTCTATGAACATTCCTTGCACGTTCTTGCTTCTGATAAAACCTGTCTATTCTTGTTGGCTTTGCTTCTCCTTCATCTCTCTTTTAGGGCGGTTATTTTCTTTCAACACTCCTCCTAACATTGAACCTGGAAGTCAGGTACCAGTTTCCCTAGATAACCATTTCTATTTTTTAGTCTCCTTTGTATTTGAAACTCATCATTAGACAGACTAAAACATCTACCACTGAATTCACTATTGTTGCCTGTTGTCTCTGGCCCAGATTCAAATCTCATTTCTTAAAGAGTTTGGCTCCTGACTCACTGTCCACAGGTTCCTCTAATTGTCAAGCCTAAATCTCAGCAGCTTCATATAATCAATGTTTATTGTTTATTAAGAGTTCATTTGCAAATAGTGAGGGATGGGGGAAAGCTGTGCTCCATGTGGTCATTCAGGGGGATGGATTCCGTGCCATCTTTATCACATGGTTTGCCAGTTTATCTTGGAGATGAATTTTTTACTGGAAGATGAGAAAAGAGAGTACAGGAGCATGGAAAAGGTTCCTCTGAGGCAGGCAAAGGAGGTTGGGAAAGGTAGTGTGCATACCTGAGTAATCGTGACTGAGTAACTATGCTTTTGTGCCCTTAGCTGTCTCCTTTGTCCTTCCTCCCACACACTCATCCCTCCTGGAAAGTGGTAATCTGAAATCCCATTCATTCACTGCATCCATTTCAATGATCCTGACTTCTGGGTCCTACACTGCAGGGTACTCGTCATCAGGCCAAAACTGGATTCCTGAGTCCTGAGCAGTAGAGGCAAGTTTATAGTCTGCTTCCTAACACCCAAATACAAACCACCAACTTCTCCCCCCGCATCCCTCCACACATCCACTTCACTGGTGGGGCAGGGACAAGAGGCTTACAATTCAAATTTCCATTTTGAAAATGGAAATTGATTGCAATGAATTGCCTTGAATAATGATCATCAAAGCCTTCTCTACTGGGTGATTGGAGCTCCTGGTTTAGACCTGATTTTGCTCTCTGCAGGAATTCTTTGGTTCATAGTCTTGGTGACCTCCAGTTCCGTTTTCGGTTAAGTTTGTCCTCTGTTTTCTTCTGTGGCCATGAATGAAGTCAACCTGTGGGACAGTAAGTTTTGGGATTGTAAAGCTTTTGTAGCCTACTCCATTCTGGCACAAATTTGAGGCACCAGTAACTATTTTGTAGGCCAGACAAGACATTTGAAGGCTTTTTAAGTTGAGATCTGTGATTTCTTTGGCAGTATAATGCCCTTGAAAATTTAGTAGGCAGTGGACTGATTTGCCTCCCGTAGTTTTCTGTGTCACTGAACGTTTCCTCATCCTTTCCTGGCCATGATACTCTGCCCTCTTTTCTCTGCTTCCTTGCTCCCAGGCCACTCTCTCAATGGAATGGTGCCCACCATGAGGTCATGAGCTATAGGGAGAAGGTCCCAAGATCTTAATTAGATCATTGCCAGAGTTGAATCTTTTTTTAAAAAAAAGATTTATTAACTTAATTGAAAGGCAGTGTGATAGAGATAAGGAAAAACAGGAAGATATCTTCCATCTACTGATTCACTCAGCAAATGGCAACAGCGGCCAGGACTGAGCCAGGCTAAGAACAGGAGCCTAGAACATCAACCTGGTCTCCCACATGGATGACAGAGGCCCAGATGCTTTCCAAGCAGTGTTTTACAAACTTAAAAATAGCAAGGGCCTCCCTATTTCTAGTGTCCAGTATCAGATATCACATCTTGCCCCTGGACCACTAAGTTGATGCCTTTGTTCCTACTGCTGCTCTTCTCCCCTGATGGATAATCCTTCACTGACACAGGTTGTTGGTACTTTTCATATTCCAGGCGCACTCCTATTTTGGAAGACTTTGTATTTCCTATTCCCTATGGGATTAGAATACTCACTCCCCAGGTATTCACATGCTAGGTCTCTCTTGGAGGTTTTTACTCAAAAGTTGACTTTTCTTTGGGGGAGGTGAAGTGTTCCATAGCTATTCTCTTCATTATCCATTCACTCATTCTTTTCTCACTCCCTTTTTTCCACAGTTTGGGCCACTGCGACACCTTTAAACTGGCTCTTAGGTGCTCTTGATATGACCTCATTGATTTTGGAAAGCTTGTTTGTTTCTGACATAACAATGAGTTGCAGGCTTGCACAGTGCTTTCATGATCCCAATTCTGGAATTATTTTTTTTCTAAAGAGCCTGCCCATCTACAAGATAAAGATAGAGCCCAAAGTTTGGGTGCTCAGGGTAGGTGTTGCTACTGGGCTGACATTGCATTGCATCTACCAGTTGGCCGTTGCAATTATGGAAACCACCTTGATTGGTTTTTTATACTGTAAGTATCCCCTTTTCCTCTACTCTGTAGCCTTACCCTTATAGGGAAATCATTATATTAATTTCTTGTTTATCCTCTTGTTGTTTGATTTGACATAAACACTTATATACACATTCTCTCCCTGTTTCTTTCACAAAATGTATACTCCTTTGTGCCTGAATATATTCTTCTAAGAATATAGGCAGGCAATCTCTCCATAGAAGTGTATGGAGATCTTCCTTTTGAAAAACTGCCAACTATTGCAGTGACTAGCTGTGTTAGAGTGTCTTCAACTCCTTATTCATTGCTGAAACCTTAGTTGTTTGCAATCTTTTGTTCTTACTAAGGATATTGCAATGAAGACCCTTATACCTCTATGATTTCATACTGGTGTGGGTGTATCAGTAGGAATGATTCTTGCAAATGGGTTGCCATGTCAACAATATATCTGAAATTTGGTTACATGTTGCTCAATTGTCTTGCATTGGGGTACTGAATTTTGTTTCTCAGAAGCAATGTAGATGTGCAGGTTTTTGCCAAGTAGATAAGTAAAACATGGTAATGGTGTATAGCTTCAATTTTATAGTCTCTTAATATGAATGAGATTGGGCATGCGTTCATGTTTTTAAGGTTTTTCTTTTCCTGTGAACTCTCTGGTCATATTTTTTCCTCATAGTTCTATCCAATTTTTTGGTCTTTTTGGATTTATTCTAAGTAGCCCTATACATATCAGGAAAATGTATTTTATCTCTAATAGGTGTTATTATTCTCAAGTTTGTTATTTGTACCACAGTTTTCTTACAGTTTTTTCTTTCCCTCAACATGCATTGGTTTTTTGGTGTGTGTGTACTCTCATTTATAATCTTTTATCATCTGGACTTTATCTTATGTTTACAAGGGCTTCCTTTGTTGAAATAATAAAAAAATTCACCCACCCATGTTTTCATATAGTTTTCTTTTAAAAACGTATTTTTTGGAGTTTTTCTAGAGTATTTAGTGAGGTTATAGTGTACTTTTGTCACTCTCCAAGTGGCTATCTGGTTGTCCCAGTGTGTTATTTAAAAGTGTGTTTGTAGCTCATTGATATGAAAAGCCTGCTTCATCATATTTCTCTCTCATATGTGTTTGAGGGTGTTTCTGGAAATTCTGTCCGGTCCCATTGTTCCACCTGGTTATTCATATTCAGTTCAATGCTGCTTTAATTATTGATTCGTATAATATGTCATAGTGCTGCGTTAGGCCAGTTCCTCATATAGTTCTTTTCCACAGTTTCCCTGTTTTGGTTTGTTTTTCCATCTAAGCTTCAGAATAAAACTTTCGAGTCTGAGAAAAACAGTTCTTTCGGTGTTTTCGCGGGGCTTCTGAGAGAGCCTTTCTTATGAAATTACATTGGAACTAGATGGTCAGGCTGAGCATTCGCATCCCAGTGCTTGCACTTTGTGACTGCATAAAAACAAAGGCTTTTCTGATTTAAACCCAAAAATAATAATCACACAAAGCGGATTTTTACCTAAGGCACCGTATATTTCTGGTTCTTATGATTCCAGGCTTTTCAATTTGTGGACTTAAAGGCTCTCTGCAAGCTTTGCCTGAGGTGGTCACTTGCAGGTCATTTTGTCCACCTTTTTTTTTTCTAACACCATACAATTCCAAGTTTTGTGCTTTTAAAAATAAAACTATTTTCTCCTAAAAAGATTAAAAGTGCTCCAGGGAAGAATCTCTGGTTTGGAGGTCTGTATACAATTGTGTAATTTCTGGCTCAAGTAATTTCTAGTTTGCCTGGAATTTTAACAATAGTCTTGAGGTTTTGCATGTTCAACAGACGTTGAGCTCTTCAGTAACTGTTCCGAATATTTCTGAGCACCCCAGACTTGTGAAGATCAGTGGAAAAATATGTGTGTTTGTCTTATTTGTTTCTTTAGGAAAACCCCCATCCTGAATTTAAATGACATTTCCTTAAAGAAATCACATGCACATATATAGAATACTAATGTACAGAAAGAGCGCCATCCAAAAAAGAAAGCTTAGCAATATAGGAGGTAAAGGTCTCTTAATAACTGTACTTCACCCACACTGCACATATATAATTTTTGTGATTACTAGCTCCACTATTAAAAAAAAAAGATCCTTAATAGACGTTATATACAATGTGGGTGAACTTGAGTTTAGTATAACAATTCTAACTTGTCCATTTCCTGATTTCTGTGGTATTCCATGCAGTTTTGGAAAATGTTGTTCTCTTTTTGGTATTTTCTTAAATGAAAGAAAAACATAGGAATTGTAAAAACGGACCCATATCTAATCATGCTTATGTGTAAAAGAATTATGGACATTTCAATATGGATGTGTGTGATCCAATTTCACATTGCTATTAACTCCATTATTCAGCCTCTTCTTGGTCAAACCGTGAGGCTGGCAACAGGGACAAAGAGATGAAGGTAATTTAATTCCCATATTGGCAAACCAAAAGGCAGAGTGTCGAGGGGACTCAGGCATGTAGGAAATAATTAGAAAACAAAGCAGTGAGAACAGTTCAAGCACTCTTGCTTAGTGTTTAGAACATTACAATGACAGAGGAACTACCGTAGCAGACGAGGACACTGAAGGAAATGGGAAAGACGAATACAACATGGGGATATGTTCAAAGCTTTTAGGAGAGCACAGAATGTGCTCGGAGAAGACATGGTGTGTGGTGATCACATTAGGTTTTGTAGGAAAACTTGCTCAGTTTCTGCTGAGAAATCCCAGGGCCTCTGCTAGACTGTGCAGGAAGGAGGAGGCAGTCACAAAACGTAGAGGTGAGAGTTTAGGCTCTTGTTGAGAAGCCGCAATCCCCTTAGCTCCAGATTCCAGCTTCCTGCCAATGCAGACCCTAGGGGACAGCAGTGATGGCTCAAGTAGTTGGGTTTCTGCCACCCAGGTGAGAGAAGTGGAGTGAGGTCCCAGGGTGGATCAGTGGGTGGGAGGTCTCTCATTTCTGTATCTCTGCCTTCCAAAAAAATAAACGATAATAAAAAAAAGTGGAGGATGAACTAAACATCGAAAGTTGATGAACTGGATGTGTTTGAGGTAAGACGCTTCTTTGTTTCTTGCTTAGATACATGTGGGATGAAGTGTTTAGTGAGATATTGTGACTACAAAGGACAAAATGCATATGGAGGAAAGGCTGGCTTGCTTGCAAAATCATAATTAAAATTTTATATTTATAATTCTCCTACAAGTGTTGTGCTTTTTATTGGATATTTTTCATTTATAGGTCAATAACTATGTTTTACATTTTTTTAACAGGACTATAAAAATAATCTGTAAAGAATGTCAAGATTCGAGGTAAGTTGTAATCCATATTCTGTACTTTGGAAATTTATATTCATTAAATAAAAATTAAAAAAAAAAGCTTCGAGGTAAGGAGAAGGCAGTTGCAACAGACAGAGTGTGGAGAAGGCTTTCAAATAGGCTCCTCTGCCCTCTGGCATAAACAGCAATGCAAAGACAAACCTGGTTCACTTTTCCTGGCCCTGACTATTTTGTCCACTTCTCACCCTACACCTAGCAGCCTCTGAGTGCTGGGAATCCTACCTCCGTCCCTGCTGCTTGTGCCCGTTAGTGGTCTTTTCTTTGGTCAGCAGCTTGGGGTGGTGTTGTGGCAGAGTGGTGGGTAAGAGTCACTGATAGGAATTTTTTTTAAATTTATTTATTTATCTTAAAATGTATTTGTTTATTTGGAAGTCAGAGGTGCAGAGAGAGGAGAGACAGAGAGAGAGGTCTTCTATCCACTGGTTCACTCCCTAGATGGCTGCAACAGCCAAGGCTGGGCCAGGCTGAAGCCAGGAGCCAGGAGCTTCTTCTAAGTCTCCCACATGACTGCAAAGGCCCATGAATTTGAGCCATCTTCTACTGCTTTCCCAGACCATTAGCATTGAGCTGGATGGGAAGTGGAACAGCCTGGATACGAACTGGCACCCATATGGAATGCTGGCATCTTGGGCGGTGACTTTACCAGCTCTGCCACAGTGCTGGCCCCGAGATCTGTTTATTGCAGAGGGAGGGGAAGATTTAGAGGGAGAGATCTTCCATCTGCTGGTCACTTCCCTAATGGCCGCAACTGCTGAGACTGGGCCAGGCTGAAGCAAGGAGCCGGGAACTCCATCTGGGTCTCCCACATGGGTGGCAAGGCTTCAAGTTATTGGGCCATCTTCTAGTGCTTTCCCAGGAATATTATCAAGAAGCTGCCTTACAAGGGGACCAGTGAGGACTTGAACTGGTATTCCAATGGATGCCAGCAATGCAGTTGGAGTCTTAACCAACTGCATCACAGCACTGGTCCCAGGGATGAGATTCTTAATTCTAATTTCTCTACACAACAACTACAACTTGGCCAGGGATGTAGATATTGCAGTGACCATTTGGTGAGATCTTGGTGTGGATTTGCTGGAACCTTTCAAATTTAACTCCTACTGCACCAGTTTCAAATTTAACTCACACTGTATTTGCATTGACATCACCGTGGCTTAAAGTTTTAAAGAAAAAGCCAACATGATTTTCTATTAAATATCAGGTGCTGTAGTTCACCATGGAGATATAATTGTGAATAAGATAGAGCCTCTGCCTTTATGGAAACACTTTCTCTAAAAAAGAGATTACACAAATAATGACACAATGGAAATATAAGAAAAAACAGATCAGTAGGAAGGGAAAGGCAGGAAGGCATGAGGTACCATGAGGCTTTCTGATTTAGGCCGGGAGGCAGTGAGGCCGTGTTTCCCAGAGGAAAAGTATGATTTGAATTGAGATCTGACAAGTGAGCAAGTGTTAGGTCATGACAGGAGGCAGAGGTGAAAGTGTTCCTCAGGCTCTCGATGTGGTCTGAACAGGCAGGAAGGAAGAGGAAGTCGGTGGAGGAGAGGGACTGCGTGGCACGCACAGGAGGTGAGGCCACGGTGGGTGGAGGTGCGGCTCTCGGATGATACCGCTCTTCATCTTTACATCAGTAGGTGCCATGGGATTGTGCAAGCAGAGTTCTCACAGGCTTACATCTATTGTTGGTAATGCTTTGAAAAGCTCATCTTGGTTAACGTACGGACAGGATTTGGAAGGAATAAGAGTGGATAATGGAGAAACCCATGAATAAATCAGCACAATCCTTCAGGAGAGAAATGATAGTGATCCAGCTCACAGAGGCAGTGCAGATGGAGACAAGTAAATAGATTAAGAAGCGGTTTTTAAAAGGCTGAACTAAGAAAATAACTCATGGTTGCATGGAAATAACAGTTTAGAAAGTTCATTTTAGGGGCCAGCGCTGTGGCACAGCAGGTTAAAGCCCCAGCCTGCAGTGCTGGCATCCCATATGGGCACCGGTTCAAGTGCTAATGGCCTGGAAAAGCAGGTGAAAATGACCCAAGTTCTTGGGCCCCTACATCCCCATGAGAGACCCTGAAGAAGCTTCTGGCTCCTTGCTTCAGATCAGCTCAGCTCCGGCCCTTGCAGCCATTTGGGGAGTGAACCAGCAGATAGAAGACCCTTCTGTCTCTCTGTCTGTACCTCTTTCCATAACTTTGCCTTTCAAATAAATAAAATAAATCTTAAAGAGTTCATTTTAAAAATTCTGACTTATTACCTGAAATCCATAGAATAACATTAATAGAACTGAAAATGTCTTTGATGATCTTGCCACTCCATTTCTCCATCGGTTTACTTTCTTCCCAATGGTTCATACATGATTTCTGCATGTGTATATCCCAGGTATTTTCTAGACTTTCTATTCGCCTGTCTTCAATAAAAAAAAATGATGATTTCACCAAGTAACCTAAAACTACAGTTCTTTAAAATTAATTGAAAACTTTACAGTAGTTTACTTAGTGTAAAACAGATATGGTTTAAAACTTAGAAAGGAGATTCTGGATTTAGTCAGGAAGGATCTTGGAGTAATGGATTCCAGATGAAAACACAGTGAGCCTGGAAAGCCCCAGTCCCTGAGGGCTCTTACTTCTTAGTTCTCTTGTTCCCCCTCCCCCCAACCTAGTCTGTCTCTCAACTGTGCAGCTGGGGAATGCCTCTGGAATTCCAGAATTTCTAAACCTTTGTCTATGTTTCCTCCGAGTTCTCCAGCAAGAAAATATTCAGGCCGCAAGGCGTTCTTTTTGTCCCTTCCAAAAGTACAGATACACCTCTCACACAGCCTTACCACAGTCCCGGGTTTGTATCCTACGCTTCTCATTGTTATGGCTTTTATCACTCTGGGGCTTTCAAATTATTTGTATTTAACCAATGTCATTGGCCTTTCTCATTTTGGAAACCTCCTTATTTACTATATTTTGGGGTATAAGAACTAAGTCATGCATGGAGACATTTTGAAAGTTTTTTTGGAAAAGGCTCTTAACAGATGGTAGAACAGCCATGAAGTAGGCTCACTTACAAATAGTAACAGTACAATAAATGGGAGCCATGGAGTTTCAGCAGGGGTTTCCGGAGGTAGACACAGAATCAAGAGAATTGTGTCATTAAAGTCAGTGGCGCATGAATTGTGCTATTATTCTTCCTGAAAGTTATTGGCTTCTGTGGCTTCATCAGATCAAAATTCTGCTGCATGGAAAGCAGAAGAGGTACTGCCCTGCCTCACTTCTAGGAAGATGAAAACTTCAGCAACATTCTTCCATTTCCTCAGCAGGAGCAAACTGAGTGCCCGTGGATAATACTGTCTACGTAGGCGATTTCACCAGTACCCAACCTCTTGGACTCACTTCCAATCAATGTACAAATTAGCAACTTAGGCACTGTAACAGGGCCAACTGGTCTTAGGGGAGCAGAGTGAGCTAGATGGAAAAGTGTAGGGTGGTAAAAAGCAGCCCTGCCTCCCAGAGGGCATGGGCATATTGGGTTGGGGAGGGAGCAAGACAGACTCCTGGCTCCAGCTGTGGCACTGACCCTAAGAAACTCAACAGCTGTCCTCTCAGTGGGCTGAAATCAGGTCTGATCCAAGCACTTTGTTGCATGAAGAAAAGCATTTCCTTGGGTATTATTCTGAAATATTGTCCAAAAATTCCACCATAAATTAGCTTTTGAGAAAGCAGTTTTCCCCAAATCATATTATAATTTTATGTATATAATTACAGTTCCATTGTTGTTTTTTAAAGGTTTTTTAGCTTCACCTGGTGACCTGATGTAACATTCCTTTCACAGCCAAGCGTTTCCTGAGGAGGAATGAATATCTACCCTGTATCTGAATGCCTCCACCTGAGTTCAAGAAATTTAATTCTCTTTGGAAGGTATTTAGCAGTTGGGCCAGGTGGAGCCTTTGGGAGGTAATTAGGATTGGAGGCGATCCTGAGGACCAAGCCCTCGGGATTGCATTAGTGGCTTTATAAGAGGGCCACCCAGCTAGCAAGCCTGATCTTTTTCACCAGGAGCTGCTCCATGGCGCCCCGGAACTCTGCAGAGTTCTCCCTGTTAGCGAGAAGGCCCTCGTGACATGCAGCCCTTCAGCCTTCGGTTTGTCAGCCTCCAGACCTGTAAGAAATGAATTTCCTTCTTCTTTTTCTAAAAAAAGACCAGTTGCTCCATGTGTGGTACTAAACAAAGAACAAATCGAGGCATACCCTTTCCCGGCAGATTGCTGTGGAACCAGGGAGCAACGAATGAGAGGGAGAAGGTGGGCGCGTTGTCCTAGAGGTCACGCATCTGACATACAGTACGTTTCAGGAGCCTTGGTCCTAGAGCTGATGCTTGGCCAACGACAGCAGATGGAAATGGAAGAAACTGAGGGTCCAGAATGGGGCAGATGCTCCAGCCCCAGGAATTATGAATTTTAGTTGAGAAAAGAATTTTCTATTTTTCAACAAGGTTGAGTTTTTCCATATTTTAGGGAAAAAAAAAACCCTGTTGAAATAATTTCTAACTCAGGCACTGTAAAATGGGGAACCTTGTGGGAGTCGGTCTGCAGGAGAGACAGCCTTCCTACTGTTTGTGGAAGCAGGGATCACAGAGACATCCCCTCTGAATTTTAGGAATAAAGATAGAAATGATAAACTTGGTAAAACTAGACAAGTCCTCAGAAAATTTCATCAATTATTTTTCTTAAAAGTTTGCATGCAGGTGAACTTTGTCATACAGTTTTCTGTTTTCTCTCCAATCAAGGATTTGTATTAACTCCAAATTCTTTTCCATTTGACAAATATGTTTAATTCAATAAATAATGTTAAGCTTATACCCAGCAGCCTTTAACTGTATATATAACAAACGTATTAAAATCCATCCACATTTGGTTTGGCAATGTATCTTCTTGATTTCTGTCTTAAAAAAACATAACCGGTCAAACATGTGATTTACTTTCATAATTTTGCCCTGAATCCAGGTGTTATTCATTAGTACTTGCATTTGCCAAATCAGAGTAAATTTCCAGATAGTAATAATTAAGAAAAATAATTAGCTCTTTCTTCTCCTGACTTAAAAAAATTCTCAGATACTGTTGTAAAAGTTGGTGATCTTTCCTCAGTTACTATCCCCAGATTGGAACTTTTGAGAATGTTTGGGGATTTGTTTTGTTTTCTAATCAATGACAGTGATGTAGGGGTTCTCTTTGTTTCAGTCATTATGTTGTAATGACCAGAACTGGCTGTGTGTGTGTGTGTGTGTGTGATATGTTAGAAGTAAGTCCAAAGTGACATGCCAGGGGCAGGTTAGGCTCCCTAGAGTTTGCTGAGTCCCCATTGAGATCCACGATTTTTTTTAATATCAGGAAGTTTTGGTTCCTATCAGAAAGTAAATATTCCTCTACGGTTGGTTCTTGAGGTGATCAGCCTTTGTTATTTTGGTATAATAAAGGAAAACAGTTCCTGACACATCTGTCTAAAGAAGAGGCCACAAAGTTGGAACAACTTACAGTGTAGCACAGGAAGTTAAAAAGGACCTAGTAAGAAAATTCTGTGGTCCACCATGTGAATTCTCTGGACCACATTCTAGAGTGAGTTAACAAGCAAAGTAGTAGCCTTTTCTTGAAGTAAGGCAGAAGATGCTGTTCACTTAAAACCCTGAACTTCGGAAACTAGAACTCCAGATGAGATGAAATCCGTGGTTGAGCGACTGCAGACGTTGCTGTGTGTTCATTGTGTGGAATGTAAAATAGTTGGGAAGAACAACAGTAGAATAATGGGAGGGCTACAGTGGATACAATTCTCCTGTTGGGATGAAGCTCAGGTATTGCAGTAACAAGAGCCAATATTTTCTCCATATAGGGATTAATTACACGGTCAACAGCTGGAATTTACAAGGAGGCATATTAAATAAAGTAACAGGCAAGCTTGAGCAGGATTCCCACAAAAGCAGTAAAATGGGAATACCAAGAGAACTGGCAAATGTACTCTTGCACCTATTTTCTTAGGCACGGCTGTCCATGCATAGGTTAGAAGATGGAAATTTGTGAATAGAAAGCTATGTGTCACATAGGAAAGATACAGCAGGAATGATTACTTGCAGCAGTTAGAAAACCCATGCGTCAGAGTGGGAACTTCTCAAATGTACTTCATCGTGAGCAGAAACGGTTACTTCTGCCCCTCTTTCATTGCCATTTGTCTAGGGGGTTGTTCCGCTTATTCCTCTAGCCTTGGGTTATAAAAGCTCATCTTGTACTTGCTTTCTCCAAAGGCCTTGGCGAGCCAATCATTCCGCTCCTCTGGAGCTTGGCTGGTTTCTTTCTGAAAATGTGTGAAATCTTTGACGGTGGAGGTCAAAATGCAGAATGATTTACAGGAACTTCAGCTGCACAACCTGAGTTAGCACAATTCGAAAATCTTGGGTGAGTTACCCACTACACGTAGAATTAAATCTGAGTTCTTTACTCTTGCATGAAAATTCCTGCACATTACACTCCTGTCTCACCTTAGAATCTCCTCTCTAGACACAAACACCCTCTCTCTGCCTCCGCAAAGGCGAGAAGCTGCGATACTGTGCTGGCCTCTCTGAAGCTCCTTGCACTCTGCTGGCATGTGCTCCCCTCTGCAGCGCTGCCCTCCTTGTGTGTGTCTTTTTCACCTTTGAGTCTCCGTTTATTTCCCTTCTCAAGGAGATCAGACTTGGGTATTTATTTATTTATTTATTTTGCTATAGAACATATCACAAACTGCATGTTTGCTTTGGGAGTAATTCCTATTCTGAAGCATATGAGGTATTGTGAGATAGGATGGACAGCCCCCACCCTCCCTGCTGAATCAAACAGCATAGGCAGCATCAGAGTGCATGGTATGGGGCAAACAAGTCCCTTTTAATGAAAATATTTCAGAAGTCTGAGGATGCATGTGTGTGCTAGATCAAGACACAAAATGTGGGCCTCAGGGAAAAAAAGTATAAACCAGAATAAAAAATATTGAATACAAACCTGTTGAATTAACAGCTATTTTTTCAAGTGGAAGAGCCTTCATTTTCTCACACTCATGACTGTTTACAGGAGGGTGATACAAGTGCTCATTTGCAAAGGTATTAGAAAACCTTGTTCTCAAGAAGGCTCCTGCTGGCTGCCCTCTGAAATTCCTTGAAGCATCATTCTCCTGTCTCCCCGTGTTGCTATTTTCCGTGCGGAAGCTGCTGTGACACATAACGCTTCCAGTCTTACTCATTATGTATGAGTTGTACTCAAAAACAGGGAAAATGGATGCTAGGAAAACACTACGTGTGGATTTAAAAATGTTTTTGGATAAAAACAGTCTTGTCTTTTCATTCCATTTTCCATGAACTTTTTGAAATGCCTTCAATGTACCTAAGTGTTCTTAAGATCTTTTCTCAAAAGGAGGTTGTGATTGGAAGGACAGCATGAGGGCTTTGGGGAGAACAGTGGCATTTGGGTAGGGATACAGGCCAACACTGAGGGATGTAGAAAAGCTACATGGAGTAAGCCCATATCCAGTTTCAGTCTTTTGCACACTGTGCCTAATGCTTCATGTGATTATTCCATCGAGAGTGATGGGAAGGAAACAAGTGTATTTTTTCGTAAGATAATGTACTCTGCCTGGCCCCATTGAACTGTATCTGGTAGGTGCCTCCCTTCTTCCCAAGTAGAAAAGGAGTGGGAGCTCCATATATAACAGTGATAACAAAACACGTGTGAGAAGTTGGGTTGAGTGTCCACCTCAGCAACAGAAAATGAAGAAAAATTTTTTTTCTCAGCAGTGTAACTTGATTCAGAAACTAAAGCATTATTTAAGCCAATATGGTTAAATTTAAAATTTTTTCCAAAATTCCTTCCAGATTAGGGGGAAACAAAATAATAAATAGTTAAAACAAAAGCATGGTCGCCAAATTGGGGGCTCCATATAATCCCATTTGACTTTGAAGTTCTGCTTGCTGGGGTAAAGTCTTTATTCACATTCCACCAAGAGACCATCATCCACACCCACTTTCTTTTTAAAGAAAAACATTTACTTTTGTGACTTGGTCATAATGAAATACAAAGGATGTCTTTGTGTGTGAAAATGAACCGGGGTGTGAGCCTTTTAAGGAAAAATTAAAGAAGGATGTGTATGTGGGGGGTGACATTCCCAAGTCTTGCTCTGTTGATCCTGCCTGCCTCCTACTTAGAAACCAGGCGGCTCTGCAAGGCGAAGCCCAGATGTTGTGTATCAAGGAGCAAAACAGCGCCTCCACTAGCTCACAGCTGAGCCCTGCAAACAGGGCCTGCTCTGGTCGGGTTGGAGCAGAGTTACAGGGACTGGCCCAGGGAGGATCTCAGCCACAAGTCCCCTAATGGCTGCCTTTGGCAAGACGGTCATGTATCTTCCTGGAACTCCGGGGTCATATTTAGTGTTAGAGCAGAGCTGGCAGTTAGGAGCAAGGTAAATGGGGCAAAGCTATTTGAAGTGACCTGTGAAGTGACCTAGGGGAAATCTAACTGAAGCTGGTGCATTTGGGGGTGTGGTATCTTAGAAGAACAAACCGAACATGCAGGAATATTTTAAAGAAACTGCGTGTGAGGGCGATTTTGAAAACGGCTAAGAGGTCTCGGCAGGTTGGTCTCCAGCAATTGCTGAACTTTGCACCTACTCCCAATTTGCTGTGTCCTCTCTGCCATTGTTAATTCCTGCCAGTAACTTGGTTTGTCCTCAGCCTGTAGACCCTTGTGGTCAATCCCATCCTGAAATCAACCTTCATTTCCCCCATTGTCTACAGTCTTGTGATATTGTCTGTAGTTGGGCTGACAAGTTTATGAAACATGTAGCATGTATGTGCCTCATGTGTTCATGTTCATGAGTTGTTAGATGTATTCCCAACATGGTGCTCATACTGTGCGGTGGAAACCCAGCAAATCACTCCCTATGCTTAAACTTGTAGTCTTTTTCAGCCCCAACTGCTTGTCCTCTCAAAAACACTTGTATTATCCATCTGATATCTGCTTTTTGGTGATGAATTCTCTTATCTTATAGTTTTTTAAAAATTCTGTGATTGTTTTCTCTTCAGCTGCTGTTTATCTGTTCCTCTGGCTATCTTTTTTTCTCCTCCCTAATCTCACCACAGGATCCCTTGTAAATGCCAGATGAGTCTTTGATTCAGCCACACTTCCTATGTCTTCTTGCCCCTTCTTTCTATCTCAGACTGCCATTGTTGTTTGAAGTGTTAAATCAGTTGGTGTCACCTCTCCACTTAAAACCTTCTGCTCAGTACCCAGGCGTTGTCCAAGCCAGATGTCTCCTAGTCCCTACAAGATCGTGTGTGATATAGCGCAGGCTCTTGCTAAGCTGACACCCTCTGGCTCTGTCCCCGGCTCCCCCTCACTGTACTTGGTCCTCACAAACTTTGCCTCAGCAAATGTGTGCTGGCTGCATTTTTCCCTAGAAAGCTTTCCTCCCAAGTACGTACGTGGCTTGCCATCCTTGCCACAACTTTTAAAATGGGTCCTTAGCACTCCTGTCCATCTTTGCTCCAAAGGACTTAGAATTATCTGACATACGGTTTTTTTCTGATTTTTTTTTTCTCCTGCAATCAGAATATAGGCAACAACCAGGTAGAAAGTTTTGAATGCTTTGCTAATGGCTATATCTGCAGTATTAGTCACATATAGTGACAAATACAGCAAATGATAGGGATCCATTAAGTATTTCTTGAATAAATACTCAAATATTCAATATGAACCATCATGTGGGGTTCTGTTTCTGAGCTCTTCTTTTTTCTTCATTAATCTCTGTCCCTATCCTTAAACCAGTATCACCCTGTCACACATCACTTAACTATAGAAGTTTGTTCTGAGAAATGCATCATCAGATGATGTCATCCTTGTGCAAGTATCATACTTACCCAAATTGAGTTGCCTACAACATCACTGGACATCAGGATCTTAAGAGATCACTACTGTGTATGCAGCTTGTAACTGACCCAATATGGTTGTGTGACACATGACTATAGTAGTTGTGTGTTGTTGATGTTGTCCTTAAACTTTGTCCTCCTTCTTCAAGCCAGTTTTGACTTTTTTTTAGTTCCTTTGTCTTACCATATATATCTTGTAAAATATATCAGGATTTTGCTTGAAATTACATTACAATAGATCTCTAACTGTAGTTTTAGATCTGTTTGAAACCCAGTGGAATGGCTGACATTTAAAAGACTGCTAATACTAAGTGTTGGTAATGATGTGAGGCAACTGGAACTTTGAGGAAAGCACACTTGTGTAACTACTGTTGAAGCCAATAGAAAGATGTCCTAGAAATAAGCATGTACCTGCCGTAGCATCTGGCAGTCCTACTCCAAAGTTTCACCCAAAAGCAAGGAAAATAAATGTTCCACACAGACTTGTCTGAAGGTGTTTATGGGAGCACTGTTGATAATACCTCCAAACTGAAAACAGTCAAAATGTCTATCAAATGTAGATGGGTAAACCAGTTGAATACTACTACTCACTTGGATAAAATACAAGACAATGAATGATAAAAAAGGGAACAAAATACTAATACACTTAAAATATGGACAGATCTCCAACATTGTGTGGGGTCCGTGTTGTGGCATAGCAGGTAAAGCCATAGCTTGCGATGCTGGTATCCCATATGGGAGCTGGTTCAAATCCTTGCTGCTCCACTTCTGACTGAGCTCCCCACTATTGCATCTGGGAAAGCAGAGGAAGATGTCCCAGGAGCTTGAGCCCCTATATGCATGTGTGAGACTTGGAAGAAGCTCCTGGCTCCCGGCTTTAGCTTGGCCCAGTCCTAGCCATTGTGGCCATCTGAGGAGTAAACCAGTGCATCAGTGATCTCTTTCTCTCTCCCTCTCTATATAACACTGACTTTCAAGTACATAAATAAATAAATGTAAAAACAATGTGAAAATGAAAAAGAGCAAGATAAAGATACTGCATGTTTTAAGATGTGATTTATATGAAATATCTAGAAAGAGCTATAGAAAGTAGATGAGTGGTTTTTTGGGGACCTAGGGTAGAAATAAGATGAACTTTTTAATGCTCAGGAAATGAGTGAAGGATCTTCCTGAGGTGATGAAAATCTACAGCTGATTTGTGGTGATGGGTACACAACTAAGTACACTTTT
This sequence comes from Oryctolagus cuniculus, assembly GCF_051225735.1. Taxonomy (NCBI): domain Eukaryota; kingdom Metazoa; phylum Chordata; class Mammalia; order Lagomorpha; family Leporidae; genus Oryctolagus; species Oryctolagus cuniculus. The sequence continues at coordinate 19,061,026 of NC_142872.1, forward strand.
AAAAATCATTGAATTTTGTACTTGAATTGGGCAGAGTTTGTGATATGTAAAAGACAGTACAATGAAGTTGGAGAAAAAATATGCAGCTGAAAGAGAAACATAACTATATCATGTACAACTCCATTCATATGGTATTATAGAGAAAGAACTCAAGTACAATGCGTACTGGAATTTGGGACCAGAGGTCAGGAAACTGGGGTGACTGCAAGGGGTAAATAAAACCTTTTAAGGTATTGAGCTATTTTATATCTTGATTTTGGTAGTGGTTTCATGTCTGTATATGACCAACAAATTTCACCAGCTGTATACTCAAGTTGGTGTACATTATTATATCTAAATTATGTCTCACTCATCCCCCTCTGAAAAAATATAAGGAATCTTGAAGAAATTCATATGAAGTATGTATTATGAAAAAACTGTGCATGGATTTGGAAGAAAATTTACCCTTTTAATTGCACTTTCCACTAACTCTTGGAAGTATCTTTATAATCTACAAGAATAGCAAGATCTTAGTTGAGCCCCAAAATAACCGAAATGTCTTTCATCAAACAACTGGGAAGATACATTGTGATGAATTTATGATAGAATATTACTCAAAAAGAACAAGGAATAATTATTGATTAGTACAACATTGATTACTCTCAAATGTTGGAAGGAAAATAAACAGAAAGGTGTATACACAATATGATTTCATTTATATAAAGTTCAAGAACATGTGAAAAAGAAATCATGGAGATGGAAATCAGAATCGTGGTTGCTTCTGGTAAGGAAGGGATTTACAGAAAAGGGGCACAAGGGACAGTAGTATAATGACAATATTTTATCTATCAATTGGGGGATTTGTTATATGTCTATAGATTTGTCAAAACTGTGAAGTTGATTATATTTATACCCCAATTTGCAAAAATGGGTTGTTAGCAGATTAAGTCTCCAGTGGTTAGTAAACTACAAGGAACCATAGTAAGTGAGAGAAACTCTACACACATTAATTGTATCAATCGATTGAAAAACTTGTAAAGCATAAATAAAAATGCAGAAGTAGATTTTTCTAATGTAGACTGAGAATGTTGATATATTTTTCTGTTATATTTTAAACTAAGAACTTTTGGTCTTTGGAGGAATATAAAGGATAGCTGTAAAATGAATAGAAGAAATGAAATTCTGCTAATGAAAATGAAAAATATGAATTAAATAACTAGAGAAGACAATTGGGGAAAATTGAGGTAGATAAGAAGTTTAGAAGCCAGATATTCAAGAACAAATTCCCAATGATGCAAAGTAAATAAGACCTAATATTCAATAATATAGTTAAATACTCTTTAGATATTGAAAAATTGGTGAGACTAGGAAGTCAAAGTACTTGTCCTAAATATAGTATTAACATATTCCAAAGTGCTATTGAAATTCAAGGTTAATGAGTTTGTTAACCATGCAAAGAAAGAGTAAAAAATCATTATTTCCAGAGGAAGTGAAATTTGTGCCATGATAGGGGAAAAATACATAATTTTAAGTAATTGATACAATTCCTCTTGATATAAAAAAGTTTCTGGAAAACAATTTCCAGGAGTGGGATTCTGAGGATGAAAATCATTAAGGTTCATGAGGGGTTATAAAGAGTTGGGAAGGAACTGAATTTTCTTGGAAGAGAAATCCAGTAAGACCGATTTCTGGTTTTGCAATGGAAATAATAGGAACCAGTTCACAATAAAATGACTTTCCTAAAGGACTATGAGACCAAAGCTTCTAATGGTTATTTATATACACAGCAAAAATCTTTCAAAAATGAAGTTGAAGTATAGATATTCTCAATAGAAGCTGAATTTGTTTATAACATTATTTGGATGTAAAATAGTCACAGAAGAAAATTTAAGAATGAAAAATGGAATAAAGAACAATCAAGAGAATAAACGCATTAGAGAAATGAATGTTGAATGCCCATTGCAGATACAAATGATAAAAGGATATTAATAGTGCTTTGTGGGGCTTAAAATATAAGGAGGGAAATATTGTCACAACAATGCAAAAGGAAAAAAAGAGTTAAGGTGTTTAACTCTACACTAGCAGGAAAGTTGTAGAAGTAAAAAAAAAAATAGTTAGATGCTGGTAACTCAAGGATGCTTGTTTCAATATTTAATGTGATGAAGTAATCATCATGTTAATATATAGAACAAATGAAGAAAAATATTTAATCCAAGGAATGAAGACAGGAGACAAAAAAAATAGAGCAGATGGCTCCAACAGGGAAATAATGAGTGGGATAATAGAGAAAATCTAACTATAAAAGTAATTCTATTAAATATCCAAATACTTGCCTCTTTAAATTGTGTGTATTACTTTAAATAATTTTTGGAGCATAACATACTATTTTCTGCTCTATAACTATAGCCATAATTTCTATTCAAAGGTATTCAATACGTAGTTGCCAGTTCTTTGATAGCAATACTTGCCCATGCCTGAATTATTTTTCTCTTTGTACACTTTATTTTTATGTGATAATTTTATTAAAATTATATGGCATATAAAAAGGCAAATACTCCATACACACACATAATGTGGCAAAAGAATTATACTCAGTATATGTAATGAACTCTTTAAAATGATAAGAATGAGACGGAAGACAGTCCACACAATAGACAAATGGGTATCAGGACTTTACCTTGCTCTTCACAAAAGAGAATATCTAAATTACTGATGAACTTGAAAAGAAGCTAAACTTTTTTAATCATGGGGGAAGTGCAGATTAAGTCATGATCATGAGCAAAATGGAAAGGAAACAAGTTGACACCTGAACTTCTAATCTATTATAGGATGGATTATAATTGGCATAATCTCTACTGGAGCTGCACTAATGCTTACCCTATGATCCAGCAAGTCCACTCTGAGGGGGAGCCGTTTTTTGTAAGACATGCCTTAAAGGTTGATAATCACTGTTATTTTTTGCAGTGTCAAGTAGAAAATGAAAATCGAGGAAAGACAAATAGAACTGTATTGTCAGTAGAAATCTGGAGGTTGTGATGTAAATCTTTTAGTACATTAGGAAGACAAAGGTAGTCATGGGTATCTCAGGAACTAAATTCAAATAGTGAGTCTTTGTCTTTTTCATATACTTAAATGTTCAATGGCAACACACAAGATAGCTTCTTCAGTGTTTTCACGTGTTGAACTTCACAGTTACTAATACATTCTAAAGTAGAAGATACATAGAAAACATTCAAATGAATTATCTTCTCTCAATGGTATAAAACCAAAAATAGGGAAACACCTCAAATCCTACTTGTAAATATTCTGCCATATGACATTTTGAGTTTTATCAAAAATAAATTTCCCATTATCTTTAAAATAAGTAAAATGAAGATGCTACAATATATAGTACCCAGAGGAATATCTATAAAGGATTAGTGGTGAAAAAAAAGATTTGTAAGCACATAAATGAAGCATAAAATTTCTGAAGTTTACTAAAATGTCACAGTATGAATTAGAAATTAATGGAGGTAAGACAAATTGATAAGTGACAATGAATCTTACCAAGAAAAAAGATTTGAGAAAGAATCAACAAATAAAAATATTAGAAAGTACTTTATTTAACTCTATGAAAATAAACTTGAACTTGCAAGAAATGATTCATTTTGTTTTAAAAAACATTTATTTGAAAGGCAGAGTACTGAAGAGAGAAAGGGAGACCGAGATGATCCATTAACCTTACTTTGCCAAATGGCTACAACTGTCTGGTCAGGGCCAGGTTGAAAGCAGGAGCTGGGAACTCCATCCTGATCTCCCAGAGGGCCAAGTTCTATGGCTGTCTTCTGTTGCCTTCCCAGGTGCATTAGCAGGAAGCTGGATCAGAAGTGGAGCAGCTGGAACTCGGACTGGCACCTCAGTATGAGATGCCAGCACCACAAGCAGCCACTGAACCCACTGAACCACAGTGCTGGCGCCAGTGATGGATTTTCCTAAATCTAGAATTACCAAGGAAAATTCCCATAAAAGGCAGAAATAGTTCATGATGAGAATTACCTAAGAGGAAATGCAAAGTATTTTTAGTATGTGAAAATATTTCAAAAAGTTCATGGAAAATGGAATTATTTTGGTTCCAAAATCTTCAAATCTGTTTTTCCATCACAATATACATTTTACATGAATTATTGAAGTCCCCTAGCATATATGAGTTTTGAAATTATTTTTGCCATAATCTTTTAGTGCTATTTTCCCAAAAACTTTAGAAATGCACTCATCGGATTTTCCCAAAAACTGTAGAAATGCACTCATCTGAAGCTTCCTCAAAGCTTCAGAACAAAGGTGTTTAATGAGTGAATTCACTGTGAAAGGTACAACTCCATTATTGAAATTACTCTAAAAGACAAACAGATCTGGTATCTTTTTATTTTAAAAGATTTATTTATTTGAGAGGTAGTTACAGACAGAGGGAAAGACCCAGAGAGGCCGGCGCCGCGGCTCACTAGGCTAATCCTCCGCCTTGCGGCGCCGGCACACCGGGTTCTAGTCCCGGTTGGGGCGCCGGATTCTGTCCCGGTTGCCCCTCTTCCAGGCCAGCTCTCTGCTGTGGCCCGGGAGTGCAGTGGAGGATGGCCCAGGTGCTTGGGCCCTGCACCCCATGGGAGACCAGGAGAAGTACCTGGCTCCTGGCTTCGGATCAGCGCGGTGCGCCGGCCGCGGCGGCCATTGGAGGGTGAACCAACGGCAAAGGAAGACCTTTCTGTCTCTCTCTCACTGTCCACTCTGCCTGTCAAAAAAAAAAAAAAAAAAAGACCCAGAGAAAGGTCTTTGGTTCACTCCCCAAATGGCCGCAACGGCTGCAGCTGTGCTGATCTGCCAGGAGCCAGGTACCTATTCTGGGTCTCCCCTGTGAGTGCAGGGGCCCATGCACTTGGGCCATCCTCTACGGCTTTCCTAGGCCACAGTACAGAGCTGGATTGGAAGAAGAGCAGCCAGGACTAGTATTGGTGCCCATATGGGATGCCAGCGCTGCAGGCAGAGGATTAACCTATTGTGCCACGGCGCTGGCCCCGCTGGTATCTTTTTGTAAAGAAAGTAGAGTAATGGTACTAACACCTCACCAATGAGATGCAAGAAAGGAAATTAAAGATGTGACTGAATACTTTTAGAAACACCCTATAGAAAATATTTGCAAGTACTATCCACCAGTCTATAACCAAATAGGACATTGTTAATATATTCTATCATACTTATGGTAAAGGAAAAGAAATAACTTTCCCCTGTGGTTGGCGAAAAAAAGTATGAAGTCCCATATCCGTTCCAGGAAAACTCTCCATCCACAGCAAGAGAGGCTTATATTCTTCACTACTTACAGCATTTTCCAGTTGTGAACTTCTATTACTTAGGTAATCAGGTCCATCTTAGAAAGGCATTTCTCACTTCAATGTTGAAAAAGCATATAGGGGGCTGGTGCTGTGGCATAGCGGGTAAAGTTGCTGCCTACAGTGCCAGCGTCCTGTATGGGTGCTGGTTTGAGTCCCGGCTGCTCTGCTTCTGAGCTATCTGCTAATGGCCTGGGAAAGCAGTAGAAGATGGAGTCCTTGGGCCCATGTACCCATGTAGGAGACCTGGAAGAAGCTCCTGGCTCCTGGGTTCGGATCAGCGCAGCTCCAGCTGTTGGGGCCAACTGGGGAGTGAGCCAGTGGTTGGAAGACCCCTCTCTCTGACTCTCCTTCTCTATGTAACTCTGACTTTCAAATAAACAATTTTTTTTTTTAAAAAAGCGTAGTCCTTAAGCCAGAAACATTACTTGTTAGATCTGTCTTACAAAAAAACTTGCATATTTGAAAGACAACATATAATCATGGTAATCCAAGCTTTGCTCACAGATGTTAAAATGGAAAGAGCTAAATCTTCATCAATGAAGAAGTAAATTAGGGTTTATCTGTACTTTGGGATAAAGTCAGTTAAGTGTATGAGGTAGAGAGTGGTGTGTTTAGTGGCTAAGATGCTGCCATCCCACATCAGAATACCCAGGTTCAATTCCTGGCTATAGCTTCTGGTTCTAGCTTCCCACTAATGTATAACCTGGAAAACAGTGCTAATGGCTCAAGCAATTGTGTTCTTGCCATCCATGTAGAAGATCTAGGTTTTGTTTAGTCTCTGAACTCCATCCCTTCGAGTGAGATCTGTTTTGAGCATCTGGGGAGCAAACCAACAGATGGGAGCCTCTTTATTTTCTCTTTCTTTCACAAAACAGTTTTTAAAAATACATGAGGCAGAGGCTGGCATCCCATATGGGCGCAGGTTCAAGACCCGGCAGCTCCACTTCTGATCCAGCTCTCTTCTATGGCCTGAGATAGCAGTAGAAGATGGCCCAAGTCCTTGAGCCCCTGCACCTACGTGGGAGACCCAGAAGAAGCTCCTGGCTTTGGATCAGCACAGCTCCAGCTTTTGTGGCCAATTGGGGAGTGAACCATTGGATGGAAGACCTCTCACGTGTGTGCATGCTCTCTCTCTCTCTCTGCCTCTCCTCTCTCTGCATAACTCTTTCAAATAAATGCATCTTTAAAAAAATGAGGCGAAGATTTCCAAAACATATTGTCATGCTTTACTCATTAGATATAAAGGCATAGTGTGTTCCTTTATTAAACGTACTTGAAGTGTGTGCAAAAAGTATGAAACTTTGGTTCTATACGTTGGTGGTTTCAGCAAAGAAAGAAGTGGCCTCTGTGGTATTAGAAATGGAAAGTGTGGGGCCAGCACTGTGACACAGTAGGTTAAGTCACTGCTTGCAGTGCCGGCATGCCATATGGGTGCTGGTTTGAGACCCGGCTGCTCCACTTCCGATCCAGCTCTCTGCTGTGGCCTGGGAAAGCAGTAGAAGATGGTCCAAGTCCTTGGGCCCCTGTACCCATGTCAGAGACCTGGAAGAAGCTCCTGGCTTTGGATTGGCACAGCTCCGGCCATCGTGGCCAACTGGGGAGTGAGCAAGCGGATGGAAGACCTCTCTCTCTCTCTGGCTCTCCTTTTCTCTCTGTGTAACTCTGACTTTAAAATAAACAAATCTTTTTTAAAAAAAGGGAAAGTGCAGGCTGAGCAGATAATGGTAAAGAAGATGGCTGAAGAAAACAGGGTAATAGCAAATAAGAGGAGGGCAGAAGCATGCACGTGGGTGTATTAGTGCATGCTTAGGCCTGCGGAAATCACCAGGAACCCAAACACTCATTGAAGGAGGTGATATGGAAACCTAGGGCATAGTTCCATTTTTTTGAGTATTTTGGAAATATATTTAGGGTTGCTAAAAAGCCAACATGTTTGTTTCATGTGTAAAACCCTGTGTGTATGTGTGTGAACATCAACTTCTAATAGGGTAAGGCAATCTGTAAGGTGCCTGTTAAGACAATGGCTGCTTGTAATGACTGCTTAATGCACAGAGCCCGGTCGTGATCAGAGAACATTCCAGAAAATGTCCTGGAACTTGGGTCTAAGACTGAAAATACTGTAAGAGCTTGTGTTTGTGAAATGAATAGATGATACATGTTGCCCTTCATCTGGACAAAATTTTCTTACTCTTGTTGACTGTCTGATTAAAATGTTAGATTGCTTCAGTAACTGAACTGTTCATGATTTAGAGATGGTTTGTGTGTATCTTTGAGCTGAGCTCTGTGAAATGTAGATCCTATAGGAAATTTTGGTGTTTTGCATTTTTACCAAGAGTTACATGAGTGACCTCGCCCAATAAGTACTGATGCTTGCAAAAGCAGGTGGTGTTCTACAGTGTTCTCTTTGGTTACTGTACCAGGGCAGTGATAGTGGCTTCTGGTGGTGGTGGTAGCAGTGGTTTCCAATCATCAGAAAACACTGGAGCATTGGCTCAGCAAGTGGTGCCCTACAGGACAATAGTAAAAGTCATCTTGATTATTGATATGTCAATCATCAAAAACTTGAAGACCTTCATGGTAGTGGAGGTAGCAGAACAAGATGAAAGGGGATTATATATCATCTACTGTTTGAACAATTATTAGGGACTGTGAAGTTCTTAAGTGTTTCCTGAAGGAGGTAGATATAGCTCATGCCCTCTCCTTTCAAATGAAGAAACTGTGCTACAGAGATGTAAGGGATGTGCTTAATGCTAAGGTCTGAAGATCCCCTCCAAAATTTAATTGCCACTGTTAAAGTGTTAAGACTTGGGACCTCTAGGTTGTGATTAGGTCAGTAGGCCTGTGTCCTCATGAAGGGATTAGTGGTGGTGTCACAGGTGTTGGTTCCTCATACGAGGATGAATTTGACCACTTTTCCTCTCAGTCTTGCTAGCTTGTCCTTTCCTACGTTGATACAGCACTTAGGACCTTGCCATGTGCTGGCACAATGTTATGGGATTTCCTGGACTCCAGAAACTTGAGCCAAATAAACTTATATTGTTTATAAGTTACTTAGTGTGTGCCTTAGTCCAAGATACCTGGGGACATAGAGCTTGTGAGAGGCAGCCCAGGGATTTGAACCCTGGCCAGCTCTAGAATCCGTGTGTATAATCGCAATGCTATCGTGTCTCTCAAATGGGAACCACCTTCATAACAGATCAAACCGGGAAAGGATAATTCATGAAGGAAAGTCAAAGACTGTGGAGAAGGCAGCCAGCCAGAGAGTTGTTCATGCTTCACATGCAGTCATTCTCTGAAAGAAACTTTAGGCAGATGTTCTGGCTTACACAAAGCCAATTTATTACCAGGCAGATTTAACTTCTAAATAGTAGAAGCAAATCACTTTTGTTTTCTTCTCATTGCTCTTTCCTAGAATATCGCAGCGGGAACTCCCATTCAATGTTGTAGAATTGCTTTTGGATTTGTAGTTGGAGAGCACTGCACAGTACACATAGAAGAGATGCTCAGGAAAGAAAAAAAAATTTTACTTGAACACCAGAGGTCTAGAAAACTTTTAATCTCAAGTTAATATAAAAAAAAACCCTAAAGCTAAAGATATGTCTCATAACCTTTAAAAAAATAAATATTTGATGAGTTGTCTATTTACATATAAATAATATAACTACATATTTTAAGAATAAGAGATGTTTGCTAAATCCTGAGGTCCCTAAAAGTTTTTTTTGTAGTATTAATGAAAAGTTTAAGTGATAATGTAAGGTAAATACTGTTTTGGTCGTTTGAACAGAAGACCAGAGTTTAGTTACTGAAGAATAATAAAATGAAGCAATATATTAGCTCCCAAAACTTGCAACTAGGGCTGCTAACATTAACTCTAAGTGGAGAACTGTGTTGCACCTAGAAAGCTGGTTAGTTGGGCTCAATATCATTGATGCAAACAAGGAGGACACAGATACCAGGAGGGAATCAAGGGAAGTTACTGCACAGAGAAGAAACCTTTGCAGGGGAGGACAAAATACCCAGTTCTCTCCATTATGTTTTTCAGGTTTCCTCTGTGGGCATTGTTGCTGGTCTCCTGTCTGGGGCTGTGAAGGTCCAAGCTCCCTGCTGTGAGGCTCAGTTTACATGTAGATAATTCCCTTGCCAAGAGCCTTGCTCAGTTCAGGTCTAGACCAGTGTAGTTGGACTCATTTTCTTCTGCATTTCTAAAGCTTGGGGAAACTCCAGGCAGTGTCCTAGGTGTAGCAAATAACCAGAATCACAAATTGATAATGGAGAGTAGGAGTTTCAGATGCATCACGAAGTTAAGGAATTAGAGTCGGTGATCATTTGTTGGAAAATAGCGATTGGAAGCAATTCTAGTTGAATACAGCACAAAAACTATTCTGTGCAGGAACACAGCATTCTCTGTAGTGAGTTTTGTTCCTGGCAAGGGAATATGTCATGTAGCTGGCTGGTTCCTCCAGCCCATCTGGAGCGAGTGGTAACTGAAACGTATGTGCTGGAGTCTGCAGCTCCGACATTGCGTGTTTTCTTTTCAAACATCCTATTTCTTTAAGGGGAACAAATGTTTTCTCCACAAAAGCCGCCTCTGCCTCCCTCCCGCCTGCTCAGGTTTCTGCCTGCCTTTTGGGTACCGTGTGACTGGTGATTTCCCGGAGTCCCAAAGGAGGCCTCGAGCTAGCTGTTAGGACTGAACAAACAATCCCAGCCGAGACCAGAACAGAGTTGCAGCGCACTGCTTTCACCATCATGCTCTTCAGCTCTGTTTCAGTTTGCCCTGCCAAAATAGATATAATAGCAAACACTGAGGTGCTGCCAAGCTCAGCGGCAGAACAGACCCCGATAATTGCTGCCGTTTATTGAGTATCTCTGGGTGCCAGGCCTTGTACCAGGCAGTTTACGCAAACCACACTGCAGTCAATTCTTGCAACAATACTCTGAGGTCAGTGGCATCGTTTCACTCTTAAACTCACTGAAGTGGGGGTTTCCAAGCCCAGAGGGGTTAAGGAAGTGGTGATGGGCGCAGGTCACGAGGGGCAGTGTCCTATCATTTAAGTGACCTACTGCTCTTTGCTTTCTCTTTTGCTTGTGAATGTGGACACTGACTATCTTGGGTCCAGACTGAACTAACATTTTTGGAGCCTCTGCTTCTTGGCAGGCTCTGTGTTGGGCAGTGGGGCAGGATGTGTCTGAGTAAACACAACCCTAACTGAATGGAGTTAAGCTTCCCAGCCTCGTCTCCCAATCTTCTCCATAGGTGATAAAAGTTGCAGCCACTGTGTAGCTTGAAGGGTCCTCCCTTGCTGGCTTTCGTGCTATTGCTCCTGTGGGAATGGCCTATCCCCTAATCTTCTGGTATGCTTACCCCTGTGCACCCTTCCAGGTTCAGTGCGTGTATCCCTGCCCAGGTAGCTTTCTTGGAAAGCTCTAGAATTGTGTACTCTTCACCTCTACTGGAGCTCTCCAGACTATGCCTACAGGTCAGGTAAAACCACGTTTACCTGTCTATATGTTCTCTCCACCTTCTTTTATACTACAGTGGTAAACTGAGTGATTGCAAGATGGATTGGAAAACTTTCTGGAAAGGACCAGAGAAGGCTAGAGGGTCTTTGTCATGATGTTGTCGGTAGGTAAGGAAAGTCCAGTGTCTGTCTGTGGGCTTTATGATGGCCACTAAACCTGATTCAGTGGATTGCAGTGCATAGCAGTTTCTTAATGAGTTAGAGATTACAGGCTGGGCACATGATAGGTCGATTTTATTGGGGAGGCTGCAGTGTTTAATGAATAGAGAAGACTATTATATTTTTATCCATGATTCTTTCATTCTCTTTCTGTGTTCGTTTTCAGTTTCCTTGAAAATGAACTCATGGTTCATTGTTTGATTCATTTGTCCATCTAAGAAACATTTAATAAGCATCTAATACTTCAAGGCTCCAGGTTGGAAATTAAAATGTAGCAATGAGCAACATAAGACCTTGTCTTCAGGAGACCTTACTAGTCTGAATTCCACACACTCATTAAAGTTGTGGAAAGAAAAACTTCTTAAGATTAGCTATGTACTTACCTCATTCATGCCAAACCACTTCTCTTTCAGTAACTTTTATGGTAAACAATCCTGTGTCATGATTTCCAAAGGCAATTTTAAATATTTTGATTAAGTTCTCTCTTAGCCTCTGCATTTTTGGGTTTCATCAGTTCTGGGTATGTTAGTCTTCCTGGAGTAGCCACCCAGCTCTTCCGGTTTCTTAAATTAAATGAATCACTGTGAAAGGCAGAGAGATAGAAAGATCTCTAATCTGCTGGTTCACTCCCCAAATGCCAGCGACAACCAGGACTAGCCCAGGCTAAAACCAGGAGCTTGGAACACAACTGCTTGAGCCATCCCCTGCTACTTCCCAGTGGGTAGATTAGCAGCAAGCTGGAATCAGGAGCAGAGACAAGAGGCAAACCCAGCCCTCTGGTATGGGGTATGGGCATCACAAGCACCAAATAAGCACCATGCCAAACATTCCTCTTCTCAACTCTTCTATTTGTGGTTATGCAGAGTATGTGGTTGACTTTTCACTTTGTGCGTTGAGCTCATGTTCTGTGGTGTTTCCACAGTAGTTTCTTGTCTCTTCCCTGGGTTGCAATGGGTAGAGAATACTCACGTATCTTTCTTAACTCTGGGCTCATAAACATTCCAAAGAAGTCCCCTTGGTCTTACCTCATTGCTTTGGCTACCAGTGCTGATAAAATTTAGGTTGACTCCATATTTGTAGAGATTGTGCTAGGGGGGTTCCTCTATTCGGTGATCTATGAAAATAATGAAATGGAATGGATTTCAGTATTTGTCCTTGAAGGCAACTGTCAACGAACAAAGTAGATCCATTTCAGTGCTTTGCTTTCTGTATGCAAATTAGAAGTCTCTTCATAAGAACATCACTGTTACTGTTTCACTTCTGCCCCGATGTCTAATTTGAACATCTGCCTACCAAGAAACATTGTCAAACATGTTTGACAATTGGTGCTGCATGGGTGGCCACCACGTAGAGAAGCCCTGGCCTTGAGTGGACTAGCCTGTCCCAAATGTCTTTTTGTTGTTGTTCCATCTGATGTTTTTTTCTCTCATGTTAAAGTGGTAATAATACAAAGAGAACAGGTTCAATGTAGTTCATGGATATAATTCTAAGAATATAATGATGTCATGTCATGTCTCTGACATATAAGCTGCCTAAATGTTAGTTTTATTCTCCTAAAAGAAATAAAATGACATGATTTCTGTAGGAGATTTTTTTAAAAGATTCATTTTTTATTCATTTGAAAGGCAAAGTTAGAGTTAGAGAGAGATCTTCCATCTGCTGGTTTACTCCCCAAATGGCTGCAACAGCAGGGGTTGGGCCAGGCCTAAGACAAGATCCAGGAGATTCAGCTGGGTCCCTCACACAGGTACATGGGCCCAATCACTTGGGCCATGTTCCAGTGCTTTTCCCAGGCAGAGTAGCAGAGATGTAGGTCAGAAGTGGAGCAACCTATATGGGATTCCAGCAATTCAGGTGGTTGTTTAACCAGATGAGCCACAACACCAGCCCCAGGAAGTTTTTAATAGGATGTTAGATTTCTCGACCCACTGAAAACAAAAAAATATGCTCCTTGGGGGCTGGTGCTGTGGCATAGTGGGTAAACCTGCCACCTGCAGTGCTGGGATCCCGTATGGGCACTGGTTCATGTTCCAGCTGCTCCACTTCTGATACAGCTCTCTGCTATTGCTTGGGAAAGCAGCAGAAGATGGCCCAAGTCCTTGGGCCCATGCACGTGTGTGGGAGACCAGGAAGAAGTTCCTGGCTCCTGCCTTCAGATCAGTGCAGCTCCTGCCATTGCGGCCATTTGGGGAGTGAACCAGTGGATGGAAGACCTCTCCCTGCCTCTCTTCTTCCTGTGTAACCCTGACTTTCAAATAAATAAATGAATCTTTTTTTTATTTTTTATTTTTGACAGGCAGAGTGGACAGTGAGAGAGAGAGACAGAGAGAAAGGTCTTCCTTTGCCATTGGTTCACCCTCCAATGGCCGCCGCGGCCCGCGCGCTGTGGCTGGCGCACAACGCTGATCCGATGGCAGAAGCCATGTACTTCTCCTGGTCTCCCATGGGGTGCAGGGCCCAAGCACCTGGGCCATCCTCCACTGCACTCCCTGGCCACAGCAGAGAGCTGGCCTGGAAGAGGGGCAACTGGGACAGAATCCGGCGCCCCGACCGGGACTAGAACCCGGTGTGCCGGCGCCGCAAGGCGGAGGATTAGCCTAGTGAGCCGCGGTGCCAGCCCAATAAGTGAATCTTTAAAACAAAACATGTTCCTTCAGCTCTATCTCCAGTTCTATAAAGTAGCAACAAACAAAAACAAAAAATTCTTAGCTTCGTTCCCATCCCCTAACCTATTTCACTGCTTAAAAAAATGCAGTTCTTAAAACGTACATTTTATAGTCTTTCTTTTCTGTATTATCTTCTCCCACCCCAATCCTGATAATGCTTAGGTTTGGGAGTCTCTTTTTAAGTTGTATTATCGCATTTAAAACACAATCAAAGACATTTGTTTTCAAATCCTTTCCAGCTCAACTTGAAACATTAAAATAGTCATCTCTTTTATTACAACTGTGTTTCTAGCAAAGTCCCTGAATAAATTAATCATGAAGATGCTGTACTTTTTTGCTCGACTGCCTGCTGATTGGAAGGTAATAAAAACTACCATGTGAAGGTCGAGCCTTCTGCTCCAGGAAGTGTTCCGTGATCTAACCTGTCTCTCTATATCTTGACCTCGCATCTCTTCCACAGATAGACCCCAGGAATCTTGTATTTGAATCTGGTTTGAAAAATCGTTCAGATATTTCAGGCATATTCATCACATCCATTTTTTCCAGAAATGGTTGGTGAGCCCCCGCCATGTGCTATTCAGGGTGGACAGTGTTCTGGCTGTTGATTGACAGACCAGATTGTTCATTCTCATGGAGCTTCTATCATTCTTTTACAGTATGTTAGTTATAGTGCTAGTGTCTGTGCAAGACTGAGGGCCCCAATGCTCCATGTTTAACTCCTTAGGCTTAGATTTATATCACATAGTAAATTAAATGTCCAGTAACTGCTAGTGGTAGTTCAGGTCCCAATGTTGTTTTTGCCACCTGCAGCCCTTCTACAATCTACTGACAATAATACCCCATGTTGGGAAGTTGGGAAATTCATTGAAAGGCCTCATGGGACACAGTTCAGTATCAGTCTCTGGAATGACCCTGCTCCACTGAAATGCTGATGTGGCTATTTATGAGCTGTGACCTTGGTCAAGGTACGCAGCTTCTGAGCAGATCTGTGTTTCCTCCTAGATAAAATGGTTCCAATAACAGAACCAGCCTTACAAGGTGGCTGTGAGCCCTCAATGAACTAATGTCTGTAAAGAGTGTGATATGATGCCTGACTGGAGTGAAATGCTATAGAACTACTTGCTGTCATTAAGATTGCTAATTTGGGGACTGTCAATCAGTCTGCCTTCCCCAGTTTTCTAAGGGGCAGACATATGACTTTGCCCTAAGACTGACAGCTTTTTCACCCCCTGGGCAGTGCCCCATGATTCTGTCTGCTAGCTTCTGCCACTTAGGGCTCCAGAGGTGCCCTGGCTGCTGACCTTTCCAAGACTCAATCTTCAGCCCCCTGTGGATTTCAAGAGCTCTTTCATACCCTTGCAATAAAATCTCTGTTTTCTTAAGTGAACCAGCTTCTGTATCAATTGCTTGGGACCAAAGAACCATGAAGCTGATAAAATACAATGGCTCATTGTGGTCATCTGGGTGGTTCTCCTCACAGGGTGAGTGATGGCTTTGCTCCATCTTCATGAAAAGAGGTAGCAGACTATAGAATTAACCAATGATAGTTGGCACAGTTTAGTGCTCTTCCCGGTGTCAGTAATCCTCTCCTTTCTTCAGAATGTTTTAACTTTTTCTTTCCTCAGAGAAACCTTTTATTTGATGAGTATAAATTTCCTAAGTACAACATTAGGAATATAGTTATTCTTCCCACCATACCGGCCTCCCACCCACACCCATCCCTCCTCCTCCATCTCCCCTTCCCAGACCCATTCTCTATTAAGATTCATTTTCAATTAACTTTATACGGGGAAGACAAACTCTATACTAAGTAAAGATTTCAACAATTTGCATACTCAGACACAAACACAAAAAACAGAAAAAGTTTTACAGTTAACTCTTTTTTTTAAGATTTATTTTATTTATTTGAAAGACAGACTTACAGATAGACATAGAGAGAGAGAGAGGTCTTCCATTCGCTGGTTCACTCCCCAGATGGCCACAACGGCTAGAGCTGCGCTGATCAAAAGCCAGGAGCCAGAAGCTTCTTCAAAGTCTCCCATGTTGTTGCAGAGGCCCAAGGACTTGGGCCATCTTCTATTGCTTTCTCAGGCCATGGTAGAGAGCTGGATCAGAAGAAGAGCAGCCAGGACTAGAACTGATGCCCATATGGGATGCTGGTGCTTCAGGCCAGGGCTTTAACCCACTGCACCACAGCGCCAGCCCTACAGTTAACTCTCATAATACAACTCATTCAGGACAGAGGTCCTGCATGGGAAGTTAGTGCACAGTGACTTTATGCTGTTAATTTAACAAGTAATACTCTAATGTATGATGTACGTGACCACCCAAGGCTCTTGATATGAGCTGCCTAGGCTATGAAAACCTTTTGTGTCCACAAACTCCATCAGTACTTACACAAGGCCATAAGCAAAGTGGAAGTTCTTTCCTTCCTTAAGAGAAAAGTGCATCCTTCTTTGATGGCCACTTCTTTCTGGTAGGGTCTCACTCACAGAAACCCTTCATGTAGAACATTTTTTGTCACAGTGTCTTGGCTTTCCATGCCTTAAATGCTCTCATGGATGCCTTAAGGGCTGATTCTGAAGTCAGAATGCTACTTAAAGTGATTGCCATTCTATGAGTCTGCTGTGTGGACTGTTTCCCATGTTGGAACATTCTTTCCTTTTTAATTCTATTTGTTATTATTACCAGGCACTTGATCCTATTTGTATGATCCCTTTAACACTTAATCCTATCTATATGTTCACTTTAAGATTTAATATGATCACTTTAACACTTAGGATGGTATTTTTACCATCCAGCTTAATGTGATTTAGGGTCCCATGCCAAGTTTTTAAACTGTACCCTTAGAAGTAAGTCTGTAGGAATGTATGCAGAACTATACAGCTCTACAGTTACAAACTTCCTCCTCCCTCTCTTATTCCTACTCCTAATTTTCCTTATTACTTTGCCCTATCAAAAAGAGATGCATCTTGGGGCTGGTGCTGTGGCACAGTAGGTTAATCCTCCACCTGTGGTGCCAGCATCCCATATGGGCACTTGTTCTAGTCCCAGCTGCTCCTCTTCCAATCCAGCTCTCTGCTGTGGCCTGGGAAAGCAGTAGAAGATGGCTCAAGTCCTTAGGCCCCTGTACCCACATGGGAGACCAGGAAGAAGCACCTGGCTCCTGGCTTTGGATTGGCATAGCTCCTACCATTGCAGCCATTGGTGAGTGAACCAACGGAAGGAAAACCTTTCTCTCTGTTTCTACCTCTCACTGTCTGTAACTCTACCTCTTAAATAAATAAATAAAATCTCTAAAAAAAAAGATGTGCCTTTATCTATGCAGCTCAGCACTGAAATAGTTTGGCAGCAGGAATCAAGGGAATTGAGGGCGAGGCAGGTACTCTTTGCCTTCTCCACTTGCCTCCCAGAGGGGAGATTTTTCCCAGAATTAACATTACTCTTGGGTTAAAATCTATAGAATTCCACAACGTTGTTTGTGAAGTAAAATCTTAGGTTCATTATCATGTACCATAACTTTTGGCAAGAGTCCCCAGGAGGGTTGAGGATGGTTTCAGTG
Organism: Oryctolagus cuniculus; assembly: GCF_051225735.1. Taxonomy (NCBI): domain Eukaryota; kingdom Metazoa; phylum Chordata; class Mammalia; order Lagomorpha; family Leporidae; genus Oryctolagus; species Oryctolagus cuniculus. The sequence goes on from NC_142872.1 coordinate 19,078,274, forward strand.
ACTTTTACAGAAAGGAGGGTAGGGGTGAAGAGGTGGGCAGACACTGAGGATAGTCCATGTATGAGGGCACTTCAGAAACTTTGTGGAATATGGAATAAAAATTTCCTTGGATGCAAAAAATTTTGGAATCTATGTACTGTTTGCTTATAATATGCATTTCCATGAACTTTGAAAGCTGTCTCATATTTGTTTTCTATTAAGGCTAACAATCACCAGAAATCTGGTACCTCAAAACAGGGCACACTTATTACCTTATTTTCCATATGCAAAGTCCCTTTTGCCACCTAATGTAATGTGTTGGCAGTTCTGGGGACTAGAATGTGGACATTTTTATGACATCACTATTCTGTTACTGTCCTTCTTTGTAATAGCATGGTGGGGTGTTTGGTCTAGTGATTGATACCAGTTAAGATGTCTATGTCCCACATTTGAGTGTCTGGATTCAATTCCTGACTCTCCCTCCACCTGCTGATGTGGACTCTGTGAGACAGCTGTGATGGCAGAAGTAATCAGAATCCTGCTACCCATGTGGGAGACATAGATTGTGTTTCTAGCTTTTGTCCTATCCTAGTGCTGGCCATTGTTGCAGGCATTTGGGGAATGAACCAGCTGGTGGGAGCTATCGCTGTTGTCCCTGTCTCTGTCTTGTATTCTCTGTCTGCCTCAAAAAGAAAAATAATGGAGAGCAATTACCAAAGAAAAAGCAACTCAGAATGATTCAGCAGTCTGCCCTCCATAATATCCTTGATGGTTACGTAGATGTGTCTGGAACATTCCAGATGCCCCACAGTCACTCATACACAGACACGTGCACACAGAGACACATCCATGGAGGCACACACACTTAACAGAAGTCTATGTAGCCATTTTTCAGGTGACTGCAGGTCATGATTTACCAGCAAGGAGACAGTGAAGAATGAAGCCATTCTGCTCTTTATGTTCCTGAGCAAGCAAAATTATGACCATAAATCACGTGGGCATTTATGCAGAGAGGAGGGAGGGGAAGGAGTTAGAATGGTCATCAGTGTGGTGAACTTTGCTTTTCCTGAGTAATTTGACTTTGAGTTATTTTTGTATTTATATTTTGCTATCTTTTTTATATGTTTTCTTAGTACCTTTATTCCATAAGCAATATTTTCTTTTTATTAACAGAGAAAAATTATGAGGTAGGAGTAGAAACAGCTTTTGAATCTCTGAAAAAGAGTCCTGGCATTGGTTCAAGAGTGTGGAAATGGGTGCAAGGGAGGGAGAACGCAGGGGCATAGTGAGGGGTAAGCAACTCAGGCCAGCCTTGTGGAAACGGACTTGGCCTTTGGCAAGGCACCCACAGTTGGACTTGGCGGTTACCCCCAGAAATCACGCCCCAGAGAAGTGGGTGCAAGCACAAGTGGATGGAGCTGGGACTGGACAGAAGTCAAGCCAGATGTTAAATGGGGAAAGAACAAAGAGCTGTGAGTTAGAGGCAACGCGGGGCGTGTCATGGTGGTGGACAGAACTTCGGGTGCCTGTTCTGACACTGCTCCGAGTGCTCAGATGTGAGACAGAAAGGGCAGTTAGAGTTCTCTCCTGTATCTTGTTTCTCCAGGTTGATAGGCAGGTCATTGCTCACTTGGGAGGAAGGGAGGAGAGAAGAGAATGAGGACGTGGGTGTGCAGAGTCCAGATAAAATAGCATGCGCATTTTGATGAACCAAGTTAGAGTTTTGTAAAACTTGGTAAAGCTGGCTTTGAATACAGTGCATGAACAGAGTCAGTGGTGGTGCCCACAGATGCGTCTGCACTGCCACAAGACAGAGGGACATAGATGAGGGTTTGCTAGAGTGGTTTTTGAATTTCAGTTCCAGGACTCTTAAGTATAGCATGGGTTGTTCATAAAGTAGACTGTCATATTTTTGTACAAAAATCATCCATTTTACCATCTCTGGGTGGTGGTGCAGAAACACAAGGAAAAGCCAACAAAGGAATTCTGAATAAAGATAGTTCTAAGAAAGGTAATGCATTTTGATATGTTGTGCACAACACACATCGTAAGTTAGAATGCACAGCAGCACTTGGAACACTCAGATTGCTGTGGGCAGTAAAATCTAAAGGCTTTTGTCCCACCTCATGGCATGCGAGATAGACAGAGGGACAATTGTGTGTCATTGGGTGACATCCTCTGGGGCACTGTGACACAGTGGCCTCCTCTTTGCTGAGAGCTCTGAAAATCAGATGGTCCTTTACCCCTCAGTCTTCACGAACACGAATTGAGCGGTTCATGTGACGCTACTGGTTAGATTTTGTGCCTCTGTGCATCTGTAAGCATTGGTGCAGCATTCCCTATAGCCTGGTTGCTACATGCTCTCCCCTTTTCCCCATTCCCTTCTCCTCAACCAACTCCCTCGCTAGATTTGGCCCGAGAACATGCAGGCAGGCTTGGGGGGTGGTACCTGAATCCCACTTGGCATCACACTTTTCTTTGTTATGGGGATTGTCAAGCTTGTGCTTATACATTTTTATGTGGTTACTTTACTAATATATGTCTCCCATACTAGACTGTAAGTTCCATAAGGCAAGCAACTGTTTGTTCTTGCTCACATTTTTATACCTGGTACTGAGCATGAAGCCAAGCACATTGTAGAAGCTCAGAAAATACTTGTTGAATAAATGAAAGGTATGACAAGGCAAAAGGCCAATTATGCCTCCGCTTCACTTTAGCAGGGACAGGACAGCTTAGCCCAGAGGCTTCCTTCCTGGGAGGGAGGGATTCATCAATAGGGAGATCACAGTGTCATAACAACATAGGAAATCCCTCCGTTTGAGAGATAAGGAATTCGAGGTCAGAGCCGTCTAATTACTTATTTGGGGATCTAAGGAACCACTGCCGAGCTTGTTTCATCAAGAGTAGTGATTGAGTCAGTCAGGGCTGGATTTGGCAGAAGAAATAAGGTCAGCCCGTCTTTTAGGCCAGGACTCCATTCATCAGATCCTGATGTTTCTGGCACAACATGAACCAAGAAGCACATCGCAAGACCCCCTTTCTGATTGCATAGGCAAAGAGATTCATCTTCACAGTTCGAACAGATAATGATTAGATGAACCCCAGTTGGAGAAGTTTATTAGGAAGGAGTTGGCAGTGGAACAAACCTCCCCCCTTAATCCCTGAAACCAGGCGACCATCAAACTATCCGTCTTCGGTGATTAAACTCGTCAGGCTGCTCGTCTGCTTTGTGCTCCTGCTTTGTGAAGCGATTCTTGTCTGGGAAGATGCTGCTGCTCTGAGGACAGAGTGAGCCTTTCTGATGACGGGTGTTGCACAAGACAAAGGCATTGTCAGGGTTGTGGCTCTTAGCTCATGTGAGAGATGCTCGCAGTCTCTTTCCATCGTGCCCCCATAATCCCGTGAGATTTCACAAACTTTGAGGCTGGGCCTGAGGCAATGTGCTTTCAGGGATGTTTCTCTTCTGCAGCTAGAACCATGTTTCATGTTTCGGGAAACTTGTAAAACAGATGCTGTCCATGAATGGTAGAAAATGCTAGAGCTGCGTTGGCTAGCAAGGGAGTTCAGAACTCTGCACATCCTTTCCCCCTTCTGCGTATATTGCATGCAAAGAAGTTGGTTTCTTGGGCCAGAGCTGTGGCGCAGCAGGTTGATGCCCTGGCCTGAAGTGCCTGCATCCCATGTGGGTGTGAGTTCTAGTCCCAGCTGCTCCTCTTTCGATCCAGCTCTCTGCTATGGCCTGGGATAGCAGTAGAAGATGGCTCAACTCCTTGGGAGTCCTGGAAGAAGCTCCTGGCTTCGGATTGGCGCATCTCTGGCTCTTGCGGCCATCTGGGGAATGAACCAGCAGATGGAAGACCTCTCTCTCTCTGTTTCTACCTCTCTCAGTAACTCTGTCTTTCAAATAAATAAATGAATAAATCTTTAAAAAAGAAGTTGGTTTCTGGAAATGAATAAAATACATAGACAATTAAGCCAAAGGTTCCCTGGGAACAACTCTGCAGCTTTCCTTGTCTCAGAGCCTGAGGGGTAATGGTGAGCTCTGGGAATTCTGTTCTGCTCTTTCCCCAGAGGAGGTCTCTGTTAGAGCATGCGACTGAAGTCTGAGTGAGAATTTGTGGTGACCACTTTGCACCACTCCTATTGTGCCACCTGTTAGCAGTGTTTTATTTTTGTCGTTGTTGAAGTGTAGATGTCACTTTTCAGAATGACTTTTTTAGCTATGGATCCTCAGAAATTAATGAGAGTGAAAATGCGTAAGGTTCACAAAGAAACAAAACTGAGTCCTGTTGGATTGCTTGCATCCTAGTATTGCGTGATCACAGTCTGTCCCACTGCTCAACATATCACCAACTGATTACTTTCAGATACTCTATCATGGGAGGTACATGGAAGAGAACATAGCAGATCTCTTCTGTTTCATTAATTTAACTTCCTCATCTTTCTGTTGAAGGAAGGAAGAAAGCTGTTACTCTGAGTGGATAGGAGAGGGAAAAAGTGAAGATAAAATTACTGAAGAGCCTTTAATATGGTAACATTAACACAAAGCAACTAGAAGAGGGCCCAGTGCTGCGGCATAGTAGGTTAAGCCATTCACATCCTGGCTGCTCCACTTCCATCCAGCTTCTTGCTAGTGCTCCTGGGAAAGCAGCAGAACATGGCACAAGTCCTTGGGCCCTTGGACCCATGTGGGATACCTGGAAGAAACTCCAGGCTCCTGGCTTTGGCCTGGCCTAGCCCTGGCTGTTATAGCCACTTGGGGAGTCATCAAGCAGCTGGAAGCTTTCTCTGTGTCTCTCCTTGTCTCTCTGTAACTCTGCCTTTCAAATAAATAAATCTAAAAAAAAAAAAGCACCTAGAAGAAATACAGATACAGTCATACTCATATCTGGCTAGGGTAGATAATTCTAGAAGATGGAACTGGAGCTGGGTGTTAGAAGCACATGCCTACAAAAGAAAAGGAAAAGGAGCAGAAAGTCCTTGCAGCATATGGTGGTTTGGGTGGTAGAGAGGATGGTAGTGGTGCTGACCGTGATGGTGGTGATTACGGCAGTGGTGTGGCAGTGTGGATGTGATGATGGTGGTGAGCTGCTGGTAGTAGAAGACTGCCTGCTGACTGGTCATGATGATGCTGGACCAAGCTGTAGGGAGTGTGCCCTAGGCAGTGACGATGGGGCTAAACATTATGAGGGTGGTAGGGATCGTGCTGGGGGGAATGTCATTTTCATTGATAATTCTAATTGATGATATTAATCATCAAATGTGGAAAAGGACCTGATGTGGTGGCAAGAGAGGAAGATGGAAGGAGACAATGCCACTGTAAGGAAAGCACTCCTGTGAGCTGGTCCCAGTACCTAATTGCACAGCGAGACTTGAGATAAATCTCCTTGTGTTAGGAGTCAGACACATCATCTTTCTTTAGTAAGTGTTCTAAAATGCTAGTTCATGTTTCCAAGTACCAATTAATGGATTCAACAGATGCATACACCTTAACAATGAGTAAAGTAAACCTTAAGTCAAAAATGTTCTTTTCAGTTTTTTTTATTATTATTTTGTGATTACTAGAAGGTGGGAGTTTTTGAAGTGTGGTAGCTTCATAGCCAATATATATTTTTGAAGTTCCTGCAAAAAAAAAGAGGACATTACCTAAGATCTTTGTCAGTTCAGAAAGAACAACTTTTAATCCAAATTGTGCAGCCTGATGCCAAGGAAAACGTTCCTAGTGGATACTGGAGCTGCATTGGCTCTGCAACATTATTGAACTGAATTATGGAACATGGTGTGTTTCATTCTAGGATGGAAGAAAAATCACGTTCATTGCGTAGTGAAAGTTGGTTTTTCTCTGCTTCAATCTCTTTCTGATCAAGAATTTGAAATCTGTTTATTTCTAGTCTGCATTGTGTAATACAGGTTATCCAAAGAGAAAAATGCTCAACACAGCAATATTTTGCAGCCATTGTCATTTGAGTGGCTGTATTAAAAGGATCGAAGTTTATTTGCTTTCTAGTCTATCCTCTGTAGATCCATGGTTGTGTGCACGAGGTGTTGCTGTTGTATTTCCAACAGCAGCATCTGGCCCTCTGGCACTTGTTCTGCTAACTGTGCTGACCCATCAGTGGCTCAAGGACTATTCAGAAAATGCTACATGGGTTAACTGGAATATGTGGAGGCCACTGGGCTTTTGTTTGGCTCATCCTCTTGGGTACTATTTATCTCTCAGTCACGTTTCATTCTGAGGAATTTACTGTACTTCTGTGTCTATTTGAAATAAGGAAGCTCATTAAAGGTGGGGATTTATATGCCCCAAATGGGAGTATTCCCAGTGCTGTGTTTAGCATAGCAGAAGATCTCTGTCATTGGCTGAATTGTCCTTAACCTATGGATTTCCCGAAGATGATCTTAGAACATTACGCATGTGTAGAAGTTAAGACGAAGCATTTGTTTTCCAGTGCTTATGGAGTGGAGGAAAGTTTGGAATGTTCACTAATAGAAATTAGAGTTTTAGGGATTTATGTCAAAACTCCTAGGGGAGAAAGCTCTTGGTGGATAAACCAAGTAGGACTGAATGCTAGTGGAAAGAAGCCAGATAATATGAAGAAGGAAGGAGGAAGGAAGTTGGGTTGTAAGACCAGATGTGGGAATTGAAGTTTATGAAGGGAAAAGATTATTGAATTCAAGGCTGTGTTGAACCAAGAAAGAATGTGATGTTGATGATCACATTAAAATGGTGATTTTTTTTTTTTTTGACAGGCAGAGTGGACAGTGAGAGAGAGAGACAGGGAGAAACGTCTTCCTTTACCGTTGGTTCACCCTCCAATGGCCACTGTGGCTGGCGCACCGCGCTGATCTGAAGGCAGGAGCCAGGTGCTTCTCCTGGTCTCCCATGGGGTGCAGGGCCCAAGTACATGGGCCATCCTCCTCTGCCTTCCCGGGCCATAGCAGAGAGCTAGCCTGGAAGAGGAGCAACCAGGACAGGACTGGTGCCCTGACCGGGACTAGAACCCAGTGTGCCAGCGCCACAGGCAGAGGATTAGCCTATTGAGCCGTGGCACTGACCTAAAATGGTAAATTTCAAAGAGAAGAGCAAAGAAAATAAAAATTTTTGCTTTATAACCATTGAAACACAATGAAAGAATGTCTAGAAAACAGAAAAAAAGTTGCTTTATTATGGAAAGCTAAATGGGAAACTAAGAGTGATAGATTTATCAAGCTCTAAATGAGACAAATTCAGTTGCAGACTAATTTATTTAAATTAGATATTAAAATACAGTGATTCACATTTTTCTTCAGAGGTAAATATGTATCATGATTTTGAAAAGATGCTTTATACAGATACAATGAGAGTGTGGATTTATTCAGTTGACTGAGTGATTTCCTTCCTGGTTCAGCTGTAAGTGAGAATATCCACATGAGAATATATACAGTAGAGGCCCCCCCCCCCCCGCCTTTGCTATAGTTTTGCTTCCAATGGTTTCAGTTACCTGCAGTCAACCATTTTCCAGAAAGAGTAAATGAGAAATTCCAGAAGTAGATTTTAAACTGTGCCCATTTGTGAGTAGCGTGATGAAATCTCTTACCATCGCATTGTGTCCTGCCTGTAATGTGAATCACGCGTTTGTCCAGTGCACCCATGCTGTATATGCTACCTGCCTGTTGGTAGCCATCTTTGTTATCAGATTGGCTGTCATGATGGCTCAGTTTTGGGTTTAGTTCACTATTTTTTTTGTTATCAATTACCTAAAAGTGCATTAATAGTGATGCTGGAAATCTGGGTCTGCCAAGGAGAAGCCATAAATCACTTTTTTAAGTGAAAAGGTGAAAGTTGGAAAATTAATCAGGAAACAAAATTGTATATTGAGGTTGCTAAGATCTGGATGTCTTCTGTTCATGGAATTGTGAATAATGGAAAACAACTTTGGGGTAGTTTTGCTATCATACCTCAAACTGCAGAGTTACAGAATAGAGCATGATAAATGACGAGTTAAGATAGAAAAGGCATTAAATGTCTATGTGAAACACAGGAACAGAACACATATTCCAACGGATTGCATCATCTTGTGACAGGCATTAAACCTCACTTGATCTCTTCATGTAGGCATTGTGTCATCTCTTATCACAAGAAAGAGGGGTGAGTACAGTAGAGAGGCATAACTTTCATTGTAGTATAGCCTTACAATGTTCTATTTTATTACTTATCTCCTACTATACCTAATTTATAAATTAAAACACCTTATAGGAGGCATATATAGGAAAAAACAGTATATGTTCCTTACTATCCATGGTTTCGGGTGTTCACTGGTGGTCTTGAGAGATATCCCCTATAGATAAGAGAAAACCACTATGAAAGATTTTCTTGGAATCCTATACAAAGGGAACAAACAATAATGAAGCTCATATACAGGTTTATGACATTAGTGTTCACTATTGCTGTAATAGTACATAACACATATGGAGCTTGCTGCGGCGGTACATCATCAAGTTCACAGAGACTGGAATTACAAGATAAGTTTCTTTTGGTGGAAAAAAATCCTTTGAAATCTATGCAATATTTTTTTCATAGCATGCATTTGCTGCAAACTTCTTTTTAAAAAGATTTACTTATTTGAAAGTCATAGTTAGAGAAAAAGGGAGTGGGGAGAGAGAAAGAGAGAGGGCATGAGAGAAAGAAAGGGAGAGGGAGGTAGGAAGATCCTGGATCTATTTGTTCACTCCCCAAAATTGTCGCAACAGTCAGAGCTGAGCCAAGACAAAGCCAGGAGCTTCATCTGTGTCTCCCACATGGGTCGCAAGGGAGCATTTGGGCCATCCTCTGTTGCCTTTCCCAAGTCATTAGCAGAGAGGTGGATCCTAAGTGGAGCAGCCAGGACATGAACCAGTTCCCATATAGGATGCCAGAATTGCAGGTGGCAGCTTTACCCACTGTGCCACATTAGCCTCTGTTTACCTTTTGAAGTACTTTGTGTGTGCTTGGTACTGTTTTAAGTAATTTCATATATTAACCCATTCTATGCCCAGTAACAAAACTATGAGGTAGGAACTCTTTAATTACCTCCAATTTATGGATGGTGAAACTGAGACAGATTGAGTAACCCCAAGACATGAAGACAGTAATTGGGGAAAAAGCTGAGTTTTAAACTTGAGCTGTTCTCTTCAGTCTTGTTTCCTAACAGATTGAGGATTACACAGCAAAGACCGAGTTTTCACGTAGAACTCCCGGTGAACCCTGTAGACATAACGCAGGACTGATACAGTCACCACATGCAGAGTAAGTGATGGGGTTGCATGGCCTATGTTGCTGACATTAGGCCACAACAATTGCAGTCTTCCCTGCTCCTAGTGAAACTCACTTAATCCGCATGAAGGGGGAATATGGCGTGGATGGTAGGCATTAGAGTCACAGATTGTGATGGAAAAAAGGAAACATTGCATATTTTAGTTGGAATCAAAGCTTGCCTAAGGTCTAGAAACAACTGGCCCTGCCCCCGACCCCCTGACTCCCTCCATGAAGCCTGTCATTGCCTCACTGTCACCTGGTTAAGTAATTATAAAAACTTTCAGATGGCTCAATCTACATTGCTGATTGCTCATTTCCAAAATAGTCAAAATACCTCACCGAAGGGGAGAGGGTACTTGAAGGCCGCGATTGTAAAGTGCTTTGAGTCTTTCGGATAACAAGCTTGGTTGAAGTGCAAAGTATTATTCTCCTCGACAGTCCAGCCAGATTTAACAGAAAGGCCTGAGCATCATAAACGTGCAGACAGAAGGAGTTCCAGGGGGAAAACAGAACTTGCCCGTAAGCCAGCTGTGCACAGGGCTGGACTCCAGCTTCCCATCACGGGTGTGCAGCCCAAAGAATGTTGGCTGCCTCTGGGGCCAGCTGGCGTGCTCAGGAACTGTGCTCCTGGAAATCCTGAGATGTCTGTCCCGGGCTCCAGTGAATAGAATTTTGGTTAACAGAAGAGCAATCTCATCAGCCAGATTGCAGTCAAGCTGTTTTTTTCTTTTCTTTTTTTCTAAAAGCTTTCTTCCTTCAACATGTGACTGATGGGGCTGCCAAGTGGGACTAATAATTCCTGCCTCCTAGGGTTACTGTGAGCTTCAGCTAAATAATTCACATAAAGCAGGTAGCACAAAGCTTACTCCGTGCGAGTAATTCTGTAACTGGACTGCGCAGCGCTTTTGACGTCCCCTCTCCGGGATCCCATGCCCTGGGTTCCCCCCTCTCCTCTCAGGGGCTCACAGGGGCTTCCTGGGCGTCGATGCCACCTTCTACGTGACGACAGACAGGTCGCGCTTTGCACACGCGCAGTTTACTCCCTGGCTATGACGGCGTTTTCTCACCCCACTTCCATGAGACTGGAGCCACGGTGGCCTCCAGCCCCGAAAGGGCAGTGGAGCAAGCGGTTTCCCCCAGAATGCCCTCCGCCTCCCGTGACAGCCTGCTCGGGCAGCCAGAAGAACCTTCTCTCCCTTCCAAGAACTTTATGAGCCATGTTGAGTCCCATGACCAGACTCTTTTCTGGGGCCAACGCAGGCCAGCGTGGCCAGTCCCAGAACGCCCGCTGCTCGCAGACGGCTGGAGGCACCACCTGACATTCCTCAGATTGTTCTGGACCCCACTCTAGCCAGCCTTGGTCAGAGGGCAGAGAGGAGTTCTGGAGATTCAAAACGGAGCAGAACGGGGCTGTCCCCGAGGGGCGTGTCCAGCAGTTCCTCTTTGTCCCCAGTTTCTCTTTACCCCAGTGACCTAGAAAGAGGGCATTGCTTTTCTCTTTCTTCTCTCATTAAAAATTGACCAGCATTCACTAGTTGTTTCGAACAAGGGTGACAGAGTTGTCCTGGATACCTCTGGGTGGCTTGTATAATTCAAATTGTAACAGTCTCCCATAGAACATGAGGTCAAATTTATGGGCAAAATATGGAATGCAGTTGATTCTTTGGCAAAAGCTGCTGGTCAAGAACCAGTGAGAGGTCCAGGCTCCACCTTATAAAAGCAACAATTGAAATTCTGTGTAATACTGCCACAGTCACTACTGCTGCCCTGGCGGTTTTCTTAATTACTTCTGCATGAGCACTGTTCGTTCCCTATCCAAGATGTTGGTTTCGGAGCTCAAAATAAAGTGTGAATTACTGTTTTGTTGATATCGTGCTATGTTCTGGAATTTCTCCCTTAAATACCTAGAATCGGTACAGAGGAGTTAGAGCGCTCACTGCTCGAGGTGCCGATCAGGTCCTCCTGATGTCACGGGGCAGCAACTGCATTTCCAGCGTCCCCGCGTGAAGCGTCTGTCTGTGACCCCACCTGGATGAGGACCAGCAGGCTCTGGGAAGAATATTAACCTGAATTTGTTGCAGTCTTGTTTCCCAAACTGCTTTATAAACAGTTCCCCATATGTGCTGCCAAAGCTTTGCATTTAATGAATCATCCAAATCTTTTTGCCATGTATCCTGTGCAACTATTGATGGCAGAATACATGTTCCTGATACCTGAAAAGATGTGACAACGATGCCTACACGGCCTGGCCACAGAGGGCTTCCTAAGATAACTGTGACCGGAGTGTTCATTTTGATTTTTTGAAACACTGAGTGTTGTGTGTCACAGAATGATAGTAGATCATACTGCCTGGTAATTTCGTAGGGATCATTTTACCTACTTGATACCTTGTCTTCTGTCTGACTTGGCGCAAAGTGGGTGCAAATCATTGCTTCATGAACACTCTAATTCGTGTTTGGTGATTCTTTACATTTCTGATCGCCTTTTGCCTTATTTTATGACGAAGTTAGCAATAGGGAATGGAGAAGATCGAATCAAGCATGTTAGATTTTGGCTGCATTTCTGCCTGTGATGTAACAGGACAAAGTATTTATTAACGATGGAACCTCCATTTCCCCACCTGTACCGGGGAAAGTGACAGTGCTTTCTGCTTCCTTTGACTTCAGTAAAAATAAAACAAGGTAATGGATATTAAGCCTGATCCTTGACACAAGATGCAAGCAAATTCTTATTAATATATTGCCAAATTAGTCGCTATGGGAGCACCATTGCTGTCTGAGAAATTTAAGAGCTAAAAAGGGTTAGGGGAGAAAGCACCTCCAACTGAGAAGTTTAAGGACCGTGTGTGTAGCACTCACCAGTCAGGAAGACTTTGTTGTGAAGTGCAAAGGTCACCGTCATTGCTGATAGCTGCCAGAGTTTGCCATGAACACTTACTGTTCAAGTTCTCTCCAGCGTCCTCCGTGTGCTACCTTCTCTCTGCCCTCAGGTGGTTAGTACTCTTGGGCACTGTAGGTTGTTCATGATTCAAAACCCTATCAAATTCTCTACTAACAGAAATGACCATTGGCTGTAGCAAATCAAGGAACTATTTCTTTCTGTTTAGTGTTTAGTTGGGAATTGTAAAGGTTTCCCACAGTAGAACTTAACAATGAATTTGATTCTGTCTTTAGTGCTTCTGCTAGATCCTGGGCCAGAAAGAAGGGCTACAGGCCACCATTCTACACTGAATCCTGCAGAGGACACTTCTGTGATGACGGTCTTTACTTCAGATCTCTCTTACTGCTCAAAGTTCTAAGAATACCCTGGGGATCTGCTATGATCTGAGTATTTGTGTTCCCTTAAAATTCCTGTGTTGAAAGGTAATCACCAGTGGGGTGATATTTGAAGGTGACGTCTTGGCAAGATGATTGGATCATGAGGATGGTGCCCTACTAAATAGGATTAGTGTCCTTATAAAAGAGTATCCAGAGTGTTAGCTGGACACAATAAATGCCATCCTTTTCGGCCTCCAGAACTGTGAGAAATAAATTTCTGCTGGTTATGAGCTACTCAGTTTATGGTCTTTTGTTATAGTAAATTCTGTCTTGAAAGGACTTAGAATCTTGAAATCAAGATTTATTTATATAAGAGGAAGAATGGGAGAAGAAAGGAGAGACACATCTTCCGTCCTCCGATACACTCTCTGGCCACAATAGGCTACAGTTGGGGCAAGTGAAACCAGGGAGCCAGGAACTCCATCCAGGTTTCCCATCCAGGTAGGGGCCCAAGTATCTGGACCATCTTGTGCTGCTTCCTCAGGTACATCTGCAGGGAGCTGGATCAGAAGAGAAGCAGCTGGGACTGGAACTGGCACGCCAGCATGGGATGCCAGCATCACAGGTGGCAGATTAACACAATGCACCACAACACTGGCCCTCTGGTCCCGATTCTAAATCCAGGCTTCCCTCAACTACGCTCTCACAGTTGCTGTAACAAATATTTGCCCTCGACAGTTTAGAGCTAAGCAGCCTGCTGTTGAACAACTCCCTCCCACATTTCTGGAATGAAGGATTGTACGCTGGTTAACACCAAACCCAAGGATTCTTAACTTAACCAGAACTTCGAATCCACTGACCTTGTTACCCATAATCGTTAGGATTTCTGATTACCTCCCTTGCTTCCTCATTTTCCACCTTACCTAGTTTCATAGTCTGTCCCTTCCGTAGAACCTCAACACATTGCTCGCTATGGCTGTCTTACCTGCTTGGAAATCCTCAGGGATCCACACGAGGGAACACAGTGGCAGGAAGGCAGGCAACCTTGCTGACTACGTGTCTTTGATGTGTGATTGCACACCGTGACATGGACATTACAGTGGCCCCTGTGGGCACAAAGAAATAGCCTGCTTTTCCCTCTCTGTTCCCATCTCTCACTACTCTGAACATCAGCTACAAGGAGCCTCTGGAACAGTCTCTGTACATTATGTATTCTTGTTTCAGGGCTTTCCTGCTATTTCTTCTACTTGGAATGTTCTTAGTCACATGCCTCCCTTGACATTCCCACCCTGACTTACGTGGATGACCCTCTAAATATCAGAGAGGTTTTCCTTGGCCTTCCACTCTTGACAGCTTTCTATTCCCTTACCTCGTCATATTTTTTCTCAATAGCCTTTGCCATCTGATATTATTCATTTGCTTATTTTTGGAATAACTTGTTACCTCTTGCACCTGTTAGAAAGTGGTCTGTGAAAGCAGTGCTGAGTTTTGCCTATTGCAAAATTATTTGATATATCCCACGTGGTCCAAAAATTTGATGAAGATGTGGATGATTGCATGAGATCCTTGGGCTGTGGTTGATGTGGTAGTGACAGTTATAGTTTCATGTTTGAACTTCTGGTGGGTACACATGTGATTACCAACCTACACAGACCATTGTTGAGAATATCATTTACCCGACTCATTTGCCCTAGTCCTCTCCTACATAAAAAGCAAAACTGACACCATCTGCTTGGATTTACTGCAAGGTATGAAAGGATGAATGAGAAGATACTAAGGGCAGTTTGGGAAAAAATGCATCTTGAGTTTTTAAATATTTTATTCTTCAAGTAACTTACAGGCATAGAGTATTAAATCTTTTGGTATTTTCTTGACTCCATGTCTTACCTTGCCCAACACCTTTGTGCTTTAGCACAGATAACACATTTGAGAGGACTTCAGAAAGTTTGTGGCGGGGGGAGGAATGAAATTAACAGATCATTTTGGTGCAAGAACTTTATGGATTCCATGGATAATTTTTTCTTAATGTGACATTTGTAAATATTCTTTGCACTGCATTCACACATACAAATCAAGAGTTTTAAAAAATTCTGTCATGCTGTAGGAATTATTCTGGGGCCAGTATTATGACGTAGAGGGTTAAACTTCACCTGCAACACTGGCATCCCATACAGGCACCAGGTGCTTTGCTTCCAATCCAGCTTCCTGTAATGTACCTGGGAAAGCAGCTGAAGATGGCCCAAGTGCTTGGGCCCTTGCACCCATGTCAGGGACCCAGAAGAAACTCCTGGCTCCTGCTTGGCCCAGACCTGGCTGTTGTAGTCACTTGGGGAGTGATCAAGCAGATGGAAGAACTCTTTCTCCCTCTTTCTCTGTCTTTCCCTCTTTCTCTCTGTAACACTGTGTTCCAAATAAACAGATAAAAAAATTTTAACAATTATTCTGTGCTTGCTCTTCTCACTTAATATGTGAGGTAACTTTCTGGTCCACCTTGTTCTATTTAATAGCTGCATAGTGTGATACATTACAGAATGGATATATCCTAGGCAGATGTTTGACTTTAGGGTTTAGATGTTGTTGGGATGCCTGCATCCCATATCAGAGAAACTGGGCCTAAGTCCCAACTCAGACCCGAAATCCAGCTTCCTGCTAATGCTTACCCTGGGAAGTAGCAGATAATGGCTCAAATGGTTGAGTCCCAGACCCAAACTGGGTTCCTCACACTTTGCATTGGTCTAGCCCAGTCCTGGGTGACGCAGGCACTGGGGGAGTGGACTGGAAGATGAGAGCTTTGCCTCTTTCTCTGTGTCTGTCCTTCTACCTCTTGGCCTTTCAAATAAATAAAATAAGTACATAACTTTAGAAAGAATGGATATGCTATAACATTTATCTATGTGTTCTCCTGCTGATTTTTACTCTCTAAAGTTTGATAAGTAAAAACGCCCACTGAGGTTCTTGGCTTTCCGTTGTGCTTTTTTGCCCTTTGTCTGTGACTGTGACTGTATCGGAGAAACAGAAAGAAATGCAAGCCACCTAGCTTTTCCTTGGCAGGCCTTGCTGATGCAGTTACCCATGGGGTGCTTCCCTCCTTAAGAAGGTCATGTTCCATTAAGGATAGGGACATGTAAGCAAAGACCTGTAATAAGAAATGGCAAGTGCCGTGATGAAATTCTACTCGACAAGCTATTTTTAGTAGTGGAAGAAATGTCTTCTGCTTGTGTAGACTTGGGGAATTTTCAGGGAGGTGACATTTGGTCTGTGCCTGTTGGATCAGTGTGAAGTGGAATGAAAAGGCAAGAGTGTTGGCGTGTGTGGTAGGACTTGAGGAAATGGGGACTAATTCCCTGGTGGGGAATTAGACAGGAGAGAGTAAGTGGGACTGAGCTGGAGTAAAAGATGGAAGAGAGAAGGTGACTTTTGGGTATAGAGTCCCAAGCAGGGAGAGGAGCTGTAGAGTCCAGGACATTTGCCCAGGGTATATGGAAGAGTTTTACTTTCATGGAGGACACAGAGAGACAAAGACAAATAGAGGGAGACAGAGGGTTTTTTTTTTTTTAAAGATGTATTTTATTTATTTGAAAGTCAGAGTTACATTGAGAGGGAGAGATAGAGATCTTCCATCTGCTTGTTTCCTCCCCAAATGGCCACAATGGCTAGGACTGGGCCAGGCCAAAGTCAGGAGCCAGGAGCTTCTCTTGGGTCTCCCACATGGGTTCAGGGGCCCAAGCACGTGGGCCATCTTCTGCTGCTTTCTCAGGCACATTACTGGGGAGTTGGATTTGAAGTGAAGCAGCCAGAACCTGAACCAGCACCCATATAGGATACTGGCCCTGCAGGTGACGGCGTTACCTGCTGCTCCAGAACATTGGCCTCAGAGACTTTCATCCACTGGTTTGAGTATCTTACTGTACTTGGTACAGATGCTTTTAATCATCACGGATGTATAATCTATGGCTAAGACTGCGTTAGACCCAGCCATATTTGAGTTCGGAGCCAGAATCTGCTAACTTTTAACAGTGAGAGCTGTGCTAGTTGCTTTACTTTTATGAGCCTTGGGTTTCTTCTCTGGGAGAGCGTATAACACTTCGTACATAGTTGTGAGCAATCAGTGAGATAAAACATGTAAATCTGTCAGCTGGTGTCTGCTACATAACTGGTATAAAATTAGGATTATTCTTGTAAGTTACCTAATAAATGTTTTAAGATGAAAATGTCACATGCTCATCAAGAAAGAGGATCCTTTGCGCGATAATTCTTTTCTATTTCAACACATTGGTATCTGAGTAATGATTCAAGACGTCGAGGTCTGCAGGAAGGGACTGAGTCTTTCTCAGCATTGGGAGTGAGTTCTCTCCACAGTGCACTGAGAGCGCACTGCTGGGGTTTAGGTCACATCAGGGATGAAGGAAAGGGATCCAAGGACCCCTGTGGCTCCTGGTGCCTAATGGGAGACACAGAAACTGGGACATCTTTCATTCTGATGAGTGCACACAATGAGCAATCTTTGTATTGTAAGCCTGAGTTTTCTCCTGAAATTATCTTTTGAAGATGTCACAGTCACAACAGAGGCTTTGATAATGTATGAAATGTGGTGAAGTGAATCAAAGCGAAACAAAGCAAAACAAAATTGTCCTTCTTCACTCCCAAGATCAGCCTTAGACAAATGTTTTTCACAGCACTTCCTCTTCTCACTCCCACCTTCCATTCCAGAGCAGCCAGCATTGTTGTTCTTTCACTCCCATGACCACCCATAGAAGAAAGATGTTCAGGAAGTGGCTTTCCCTGCAGATGGCTGTGTAGCAGGAACAATAGCAATCCCGTCAGCGTCTTATTTCTGCTTCCATCCAGGAGGGATTGTCTTAGCAACCACTGTTAGCGATGAAACAAAAAGGCAGATGTAAAAAAAATATTAAGTACAGAAAAAAATCAGTCACTATCTTAGAGTTCTCTCTATTAAAATAAGACTTTCTGTCTTCATATAGGCTTAAGTTATGAATACTTGACTTTCCACTTCTCCCCAGAGCCATATTCAATAGTAATGACATTTCCAACTCCTTTTTTTTCCCTGGGTTGTAAAAAGCTATGAAGATACTTTAAAAAGATCATGGAAAAAGAGAATAAGGAGATAAATTTATTTTGGTGCAAAAAGTTTTGAAGCCCCTGAATGACTTTTTCATAATGCATGTTTCCTAAACTTTTTGAACTCTCCTAGTACAAATCATAGCAACAGTGCTTTAAATGGAACAAAAGTAAAAAGCCTCGTAGCTTCCATAAAAGTAGGAGCAATAGTGATTTGGGGTGACCAGCTCAGGGCGGTTTACCCAGGAGTTGTCCAGGTTTATCGGTGAAGATCCCATGCTCAGGATGCCTTTTGGCCTGTGACCAGTCACACTACTGGATGTAGTTTCTACACGTGCGTGGGAATGGGCGTTTTGTGAAGACTTAATAACAACGATTTCGGTCTGTCTGTTCCTAAAATCCAGCAGCATCAGCGGCTTGTATGGATATGTTCCCAAGAACGCTTTGAGGCAAGTAACGCTTTACTTCCGTTCTCAGACAAAAAAGGAAACTGAAGCTTAGACTTCATTTGGGGACTTAGGTTGCCTCAAATCACCCAGGTAGTAATAGCTAAATGTCAGACTGGAACCCAGGTGGACTGATGCATTTGTTCAGTT
The DNA here is from genome assembly GCF_051225735.1 of Oryctolagus cuniculus. Lineage (NCBI taxonomy): Eukaryota > Metazoa > Chordata > Mammalia > Lagomorpha > Leporidae > Oryctolagus > Oryctolagus cuniculus. The sequence goes on from NC_142872.1 coordinate 19,096,459, forward strand.
CCCAGGCCACACTGCTCCTTGGTTACGGTGCTCCCTTGTGATAAAATCATTCACAGGTGGCCCATACCCATCATTACCACAATGTGTTACTTGGAAGCCTGCCTTCCTGGTAAAAGTCAGTTCCACCAGGGATGAGAGCTGAACCGGAAACCTGCGGTCTAATAGGAGGTTAGTGCAGGAGCTTCCTGCTGATGTGGGCCATTTCCTTACCTTCCCACGTGCCCTCTGCACCCAAGGTGAACTGAGTGCATACTTCTGCCTTCTGCTACAAATGAGCTCATTTGTGTGATCAGAATAGAAACAGCATGATTCACCCTAGTAGCATCTGCAGCCCCCAGCACTGAATCTTAACAAGCCGGAGTGAGCATTCCACCCTGACTGTGGTTTTGATTATTCTATTTGTGCTTAGTCCCACTGACCCACATAGTGCTCTCACAGCATCTGCATCACATGGTTCATTATGTAATTGAATTTAGTGTTCATGATATTTGGCGCCAGGAAAACAACATTCCAAGTGGCTGGCCAAATGAAGCTAGCTGTTCTTCTAGTACAAAGTGGGGAAGTTGATGAGTTTGAAGACAGGATTTTTTTCACTTTGATTAAGAGATGATTTGCCTCTTGGGGACGTGGCCGTGGGCCAGGAATCATTGTTGTGAAACATTTGAACAGATGAAGGCCCTTGGATGCGGAGTTCCACAGTATGCCCAGTGTGTCCCCGCATACTGCTGTTCAGAGTATGACTGGCTCCAAGAGAAGAAAACATGTAATTAAAAAAATCACTACTCCCCAAGGAGGTGTGCAGGCCATGTGCTGTGTCCCATGGGCTGGTGCTTCTCATTCTGGTTCTGTCCCTTACACCAGAGATGAACAGGATCATTGAAGAGGAGTTGGTATTGGTAACATCAGGGAAAATGGTAGCGCATATTTTTAGCCTGGATTGATGGATCGCTAAGGGAGGTAGGCATGCAGTTTACATAAATGCTGAATAATAAGACCTTTTCTGTAAATAGAACATTAGTGTAATGCTATGTAGTTTGGCTAGGCAGCCATGCTAGGAATCATGTTAAAATTACATTAAAGCAAGATGTGTGCCCTCTGCTTTGCTAAGAGGCATAAATCTGTAGTAAGAGTCCCCACAGTGGAGACAAATTTATACAATGCAATAGAATTGGATACCAGCAGATTCTTCTGAGGAACATGATCAGCAAAATGTAAAACCGAATCTCCAAAAAGGGAATAGAACAAATTCTTCAACTCTAAATCAAGTTGACAATGAAATTGCCACTGGGTAATGCTCATGAGAGGAAAGTCGGCGTGGACGATGGTCAGTGAGGGGGCGGCTTAAACATCATCTGTCAAGTTACAGAAGTGGTTGTAATGCAGCACACTGTAAGTACACTGGGGAAACCAGTTTTTGTAAGAATAGTAAATTTCACGTTGGACAGAGAAAAAAAAAACATAAAATAAATCCCCTTGTTCAACTCCTTTAGACTAATAAACAGGATGTGTGGTGCATGGCGCTGTGAAAGCAGGCAAGTGTCCAGTGAAAACAGAAGAGAGGAAACACTGCCCACGAGAAAGCAAATGCAAGGATCTGGTTTGCCGCAAGTAATATGTTACTCATATTTGAATGTGACCTGTAATTGCCAGTGTTGGACTTTTCCTTTTTTTTTTTTTTTTTTTTTGACAGGCAGAGTGGACAGTGAGAGAGAGAGAGAGAGACAGAGAGAGAGGTCTTCCTTTGCTGTTGGTTTACCCTCCAATGGCCGCCGCGGCCGGCACGCTGCTGCTGGGGCATCGTGCTGATCCGAAGTCAGGGGCCAGGTGCTTCTCCTGGTCTCCCATGCGGGTGCAGGGCCCAAGCACTTGGGCCATCCTCCACTGCACTCCTGGGCCATAGCAGAGAGCTGGCCTAGAAGAGGGGCAACCAGGACAGAATCCGGTGCCCCGACTGGGACTAGAACCCGGTGTGCCAGCGCTGCAGGCAGAGGATTAGCCTACTGAGCCGCAGTGCCGGCCTGGACATTTTCTGTCATAATACCAGTGATGTTGGAAACACGCTAATGTGCTTAAACTGGAACAGAATCTGAGAGAGAAGTTCTGTGCAAGAATGTCCATGGTTTTCTGGAACAGAGGGGTTTTATAACACTAGAGAAAACTTCTTGTAGTTTAGACAATATGTTTTAAAGCGTTTTTATTAAGTCTTACTTTAAAAAATTAGTTATTTGAAAGTCAAAGTGAAAGGGAGATACAGACACACACAGAGTGGAATAGGGGGTAATCATCCATCTACCTTTTAACTCCCTGGATGCCTGCAGTCGCCAGGGCTGAAGGCAGGGGCCAGGAGCTCTATGCAGGTGTACCTTGTGGGTGGCAGGAACTCGAATACTTGGGCCATCATCTGCCTCCAGGTGCATTAGCAGGAAGCTGCACTAGAAATGGAAGAGCCAGGGCCTGAACCGGCATGTGGCCATGGGATGCAGATGTCCCAAGCAGCGGCTTAACCCACTGCACCATGACATCCACCCCACAAGGGCTTCCTTCTCGGAAGCCTCTGCAGGTGTAATGAATAAAATGCGTATCTGGTAAAGTCTCTGGATGCAGTAACTAACTTTTCAATAACATTTTCACCTAAATATTTAAAAAATTGAGGAAAATGGTGTATCTTTTTATTTATAGACTGGTTTCACCATTTCATTTAATTTCAAGTGTCAAAATGAAAACTGAAATAAATCCTTTCAGCCTTTGTGGTTTTGAATTTTAACAAACAACGTGTGCTTCACTTTGAACTAGTGTCTTCATAACTATGATACTGTTGAAAAAGCTGCTTGAGGACTTACCCTGACTGCTGTATGCTGCTATGTGGCAGCTTAGCTAAGTTTGTTCCATGCATTTGATTGTGAACACACTTGGACCAAAAAGCTCTTCACTATAGAACTGCATAGAAGAAAGGAAATATTGAAAATATTCCCCTTGGCCAAGAGCATGAAGAAAAATCCTTATGCTTTCTGGTCATAGTGGTGATTTTATGGTGGCATAAAGGACAAATGTCAGACCTCACAGGGCTGAAATCTATGAGGTATTGGCTCCATGTAGGATAAGCATAACTTTGGAGTGTCGTGCCTCCCCCTGTGAACTGGAGATGATGTCCTGCGTGTTTGCATTGGCAGTGGTTTGTAGAGTTCCTGATGCACTGATTGCCATTGGAGTGCTGTGGGATCTGGCCAGGCTGAGCAGGAGCTGCGACTCAGGACACAGGACACGTTAGGTGCATTGTGTCCATTGTGTATTCCTTATATTCCCAAGGGCCTTTTCTGCTTCAACATGGGCTCCTTCTCAGATTACGCAACTATATCCTATTACTCCTCTACCTCTGCCTCTGCTCCGGGGTGCAGGCAGTGACAGGAAACATCAAGGAGCCAGGTCCAGGCCTGTGAACCGGCCACTTTTCCTTTCTCAACCCAGAGATTCAGAAAAGAAGACAGGTAAGGCCCTGTCAGTACAGAGCTTAACATCGAGTAGAGACTGGAGACGTTAAACAAACAGTCACACAAGTGCAGCAACAAGAAAAAAAAGGCGTGATGGACAACTTGTCACTCTTAGCCGGAGACCTGTTGGTATCGAAGGAATGGTGTTGATGGCTTGTCAGGTGCCAAGAGCTTCCCCACCATATGGCTGAGATAAATAATTAGATCCAAAGTTAGAAGTAAGTTGCTTGACCTCAATAAGTTATAAAAATTTTGCATTTTGTGGGGCAGATTGAAAAAGCAGTTTAGGGATTTAAGAGAAAAGGAGACAAAGTGAGAGAAAAAAAATGAGAGAGAGAGAGAGACAGACGCTCTGAACAGCATGGCAAGGTGCCCAGAAGTAGTCAGGAGGCACAGAGTGGCCAGTGCAAAATTCTAAAACAATGGAAAAGGATCTGATCATTGAAACCTGAAGCTCACTTTCTCAATCAAAGTCCAGTTACAGAAATGATCTTCAGACACCTACTGATGCTTTCACTATAGGCAATTTTAGGTAAATATTCTAAAATTTTTTCCGCCACGATGTGTGTGACATTTGTCTCCCAATTGAGAGTCAGTTATCATTGTGCTGGATGTGGCTTGACTGCGTTTGAGCAGTGCACCTCTCTAGTCGGGCTGTTTCGTTGACCCAGATTTTTCATTTATATTTATGCGAGCAGCAGAAACGCTTGTATACACACACACAGAGTTCTCCCACACTGGTTTACTTGCCAAAGGGCCATGCAGCTGGGGCCAAAGCCACAACATCACCACTGCTCCTCAGGGGGTGTGTTGTCAGGAAGGTAGAGTCAGGAGCCAGAGCTGAGAATCAAACCCAGGAGCTCCTGTGTGGGACACAGGTTTCTTAACCACTTGGCTAAAGGCCCACTCCTGGGACCCAAGTTTCCTTTGGATTCAGTTTTTTAGAAGGTGGGGCCTTGGCCTTAGGCACCACAGCTCTGCTCAGACTGGGCACTGCTCTCAGTGGCTTTCCTAAGTATATACCTTTCATCAGACAATGCTTGAATTTGCCTCAGAAAGAGCCCATGTTTCTTGACCTCGAACAGTTGTCTCTATCTGGGGATCTTTGGGTCTGTCCTGAAAATCTTACATAAGGTTTTACTGATGAGGAAGTGAGATTTTTCTGTTACTGGAGTGGCATTTTCTACACAGAGGTATATTACTGTGAGGCCACAGGAAGCAGACAGTCTCTGACACTTCAGATCCCCAGTGTCTTAATCAATTCTCACATGCATGATATTGTGACAAAATTCAAAGAATATAAATTTTGCAACTTTGAGGCATTTCAAATCAGTCTATGAAATTGCATTATTCATCATGAAAGCAAAGATTAGGAAGGTCTTCAAGTTCTACAAAGGCAATTGTCAGACTATTATGTAGTTTATATTTGACATTCAAAATCTCAAACGTATTTGAGGTTTGGAGGGTAATAAATTAACAGTTTTCACTGTTGAAAAGGTTCTGGATTCCATTTATAGATATTAAAGGATGAGTAACTTTACAAGATTAGATGATTTGGAGTTCAAAATGACTGTATAGTCACAAATGTAGCCAAAGAACTTGATCTATAATTCAGTAAAGAAATGAATTTTATTTATTTTTGTTTGAAAGGAAGAACGAGTCAGATTTTCCCATCTGCTGGTTCCCTCCCCAGATGCCCTCATGCCCTCAGCAGCTGGTGCTGGACCAGATCAGAGTCTTGCGCCCAGAACTGCACCCAGGCCTTTGACACGAGTGGCAGGGATGCAGATACTGCAGCCTCTCAGGGTGCACATTAGCAGGAAACTGGCTCAGAATCGGAGGTAGGACGGAACCCAGGCAGTGCAATGCAGAATGAGGGGATCACAAGTGGACCCACTGTGCCAAATGCCCGCCCCAGAAGTGAATTGCACACAGGGAATCTTAAGCTGTCATTTGAATTAATAATTAAACCTGGGGGTGGATATCGTGGTACAACAGGTCAAGTCACTGCTTGCCATGCCCACGTCCCCTACTGGAGTGCCAGTTTGAGTCCCAGCTGTTCCACTTCTGATCTAGCTTCCTGCAAATGAGCATCCTGGAGTCAGCTAATGGTGGCTCAAGTGCTTGTTTGAAAAAGAACTTAGACTTAAGTCCGGTGAATGAAATGGGAATGAGGTGGTAGGGAGAAATGTTCCAGTTAGAGTGACATGCTGGGGGAAAAGAAGCCTACTTGAAAGTATCTCCAAAGATGAGTGGAAAACAACATGAAAAGTTAGCTTATTTTGGTGGAAAAAATAGAAAATCCATGCATACAGGGAGTTGCCAAAAAGTTCACAAAAATGTATATTATGAAGGAAGTATGCGTGGATTTCAAAAGTTTTTGTACCCAAACAAACTTACCTTTGCATTTTCCCATGCATGCCTTAAAGTAGACTGGGGAGCAGAAATAAAGCAAGTTGGAGTCGAGCTGGAGTGACATGCAGGGGCCAGATTTTACAGCCTGGCCCATAATAGGCTGAGAGTCTTGCCTTTTTCCTAAGACAAATTAAATGACGTTGAAGAATCTGGAATGCAGGATTGACTTAAATGAATGCATTGGGAAATGGGAAAGAATTTTCATGAGAAAAATTATGGTGGTCATTTAGAAGATGGTTTGCACAGACAGAAGCTAGGATCCTAGCACGTTGAAGTGAGACGGCACAAAGAAGCTGGAGGTGATGGAGGAATTGAGGGTACAGTATGGAGATCTGAAGATAGAATCATCGGGCTCAGGTGCCTGGGAGAGGAAATGAGGTGGCAGGGACGAAACCCAGATTTCTAGTAAGAGCATCTGGATGACTCACGAAAAGGGAAAGCGAAACCAAAGGGTAAAATACCCGAACTCTGCTGTCCCATGCTTGTGTGGACAAAGTTCTTAATCACCGACTCTGCATAGATTTATAAATGCTCGCAGGTTCAAACTGCAGTATCTTTACTGACCCCTGGTGTTAGATAGATTCTAAGGTTGCAAGTGACAGAAGCCACTAAACATACTTCAAGCAGGGGGAGTTTCGTGACAGGCATTTACTTGGAAATGAGAAAATTAGGAGTCACAGCGGCCTGGCCTTGCAGGGGTCTCACTAAGGCTGCTCAGACTTCCCCTCGCGTTTCCTGCCTGACTCATGGGTTCTCTTTCTGTTTCCCAACCCACTACTGCTCCATCTGAGTTCCCAGTTTGAGTTGTTGACAGAAATCCCTATGGCCTCCCCTGAATGATGCACCTAGCCACTTGTTGCAGGCTGCTGTCTGTCTCAGGATCAGGCACCTCCATCCTGCACTCTCCTTGGCCCGGAGGCTCTGCGTGGAGTCCTCACACCCGGCCAGAGCACCCACTTTCAGTGATGGGGTTCGTGACAGCCTTCCTTGGGCAAGGACTGTGGGGTGGTGACTGTGCGTCTCGAAAGACATCTGTGGAGAAGACCCATGAGAAGAGAAGGTGGCTCCGGCATCTTCTACCTTCTTGCATTTTCTATTCAATTTTGTTTAGTGTCCTCTGAAGAATGAATAATTGGATGCAGGCTCACCCTCAAAAACTCCACCACTTAAAACAATCACAGTAGGAGAGAACAGATTTCACATGAGGCTGTGACATGGGCAGACATGCTAACAGACGGCTCCAGGAATGTCCACGGTAGGTAACACAGAAGTGCCACGAGGAGAGCTTCTGAGAGCCCAGTCGCCTGGGGACCCCTTTTTGTACCTACTGTAGCCGTAATTTATCATTGCATGCTAGGGAAACTTAAAAAAGCAAGGGAATAGCAGTGATTTCCTGCCTCTCTCTCTTGCTTTGAAAATCATGAGGTGTCCTGGTGAGCTCAACATATTCGAGTGATGACGACACAACCTCTAGCAGCTAATAATTTCAATAAAATAACCAGAGTAAGGGGCTGCAGTTATTACAGATGGATAGGAAGGGGCACATTTCAAAAAAGTGTTTTTCTCACTCTTCCCTCCCCCCTCTTCGTCTCTTCCTTTCTGTTTTCAATGTGCACATTTTTTGGACATCCTGAGCTCTTTGCATGTAAATCCGTGTGGGTGGATGTGATGAGAGGCAGTTGAATAAACTTCCCTTTGAGCTGTTACAGTTCTTGTGGAGGCTAACAGAAGGCAGGAGCTGAAAAAGTGGCTCAAAGTTAACAGGGGATCTCTGAGTGCTGATATTAACTCTCTAGGTTCCCCTCTTTCCAAATATGAAAGGAAATGTTTTCTTTAAGTGCCTGATTAGGTTTTCTTGAAGAATTATAGCCTTCTTCCTTTCCCTATATAATCAGTGAATTGTAGATTTCTGCTTTTGCTTATTTATAGTAAATATAATTGGAAACATTTAAGGTTCTTTGGGAAAACTAAATTTATAGTACTCAGAATCTCATTGTTTAGTTATATTGGCTTTATATCTTTTGGCTTTTTATTTTTTTATTTTTTTTTTTAAGATTTACTTGTTTATTTCAAAGTCAGAGTTACTGAGAGAGGGAGGGAAAGGCAAAAAGAGCAGTGATATCTTCCATCTTCTGGTTCGCCCTCCAGATGGCCACAATGGCCGGGGCTGGGCCAGGCTAAAGCCAGGATTCCAAGTCTCCCATGCGGGTGGCAAGGGCTCAAGTACTTGGGTCATCTTCTGGTGGTTTTCCTAGGCCATTAGCAGGGAGCAGGAGCAGAAGTGAAGCAGCCAGAGCATGAATCAGTGCTGATACGGGTGCTGGTACTGCAGGCAGCAGCTTTTACCCACTATGGCACAACCAGCCCCTGTGTTTGTCTTTTAAAAGACTTTTATTAGGGTTGGCGTTGTGGCTCAACTTCTGATCCAGCTCCCTGCTAAAGCACCTGGGAAAAATAAGACAAAGATGGCCCAAGTATTTGTGCCCCTGCCATGCATGTGGGAGACATGTATGATGCTCCTGGTTCCTGGCTTCAGCCTGGCCCAGCGCAACTGTTGCAGCCACCTAGGGAGTGAACCAGTGAATGGAAGATCTCTTCCTCTCTCTCTCTCTCACTCTCTCTCTCTCTCCCTGTCTCTTTGTAACTCTGGATCTCAAATAAATAAATAAAAGTTAAAAAAAAGAAACACCCTTTATTTATCTGAGAGACAGAGCAAGCGAGAGGTATCTCTAAATACTGGCTCACTTCCCAAATGCCTGTAAGAGCCAGGCCTGGAATAGCTTCCAACCTAGAGCCCAGAATTCAATCTGAGTCTCTCACATGGTGGCAGGGATCCAAGTGCTTCAGCCAGTACCTTCTGCCTCCCAGCGTGCCCATAACTGGGAAGCTGGAATTGGGGATGGAGCTGGAACTCAAACCCAGGCATTGCAATATGGGAAATGGACCTGCTGAGCATATTTTTTTTAAACTTCTATACCAAACACATGCACTTGCATTTATTTTTGAGACAATATATTTATGTATATTTGTGAGAATTTACTTCAAATCCTAGAAAGTGTGAAATTTAACTCAGCAGATTTGTTCTATTTCAGAAACTCAAGGCTTTCAAGAAATTGTGACCTGAAAGAAATGATAGCTATTGGTAGAGATTCTATGAAGATGGAGGAAAAAATTTTGGTGTATTTTCTTTATAAAAATGAATGTGTTACTTGCAGATCATAGGCATTCAAAATATGTTAATTTTGGGGCTGCATTGTGCCACAGTTGGTTAAGATGCTTGTGACGCCAGCATCCCCCCCATATGACATAGTGCAAGTCCCAGCTGCTCTACTGCAATTTAGCTCCCTGCTGGTATGCTTGGGAAACCAGCAGAAGATAGCCCTCGTGCTATCTTCCCTGCTGCCCACATGGGACACCCAGGTGGAGTTCCAGGATCCTGGCTTTGGCCTGCCCCAGCACTGGCCATTTGATGCCATTTGAGAAGTGAACCAGCAGATGAAAGATCTCTCTCTCTCTCTCTCTTTGTCTCTCTTCTCTCTCTCTCTCTCTCTGTAATTCTGCCTTTCAAATAAATAAATCTTTAAGAATATGTTAATTCTCTCCATTTTGCTGCTTTCCCTCCATTATTAATATCTTATGCTAGAACATAGTTTCCAAACTTTTTTCTGTATAATATCTTAAGACTTAGTTACAGTAACTGAAGATATCTTAGTATTCCAACTACTAAAATAGACATGCAGCTTATTTTATATAATTCCTATAGATATATGATATTTGCATGCTTAGTGCTCTTATGCAAATATACTTGAGCCTCTCTAAAATGAATGCTTAGATTTGGAAGACAATGCTAAATTTAATAAATATACACCATGTTGGTTTTATTCTGCAGCATGAAGGAAGCACAAATCTAAGATATATTTCTGAAGTCAGGAAATGGAAGCACAAAAATATACATATTTGGGCTTTTGCCATTGCATTAAATAATTCATACAGTTATTTTCTTGAACTTTAGGAGTTATTAAAAGGAAACTGAAGCAGAAAACTGAGAAGAATTGGGGAATAGGGTTAAGTGGGGAGGCAGTTTTTAACAAGGTGCATTCCATGGATATTGGTTTGTTTTTTTTTTTTAAAACACTAAACTCAGAATGTTAATTTTTCTACTTATTTCTTTGATTTACCACCTAAATTTTGTAACATTGCTTTGATTTAAAAAAAAAAGATGAAGAAATATGGTACTTTTTCATGGAAAGTTGAAAGTGAATTTCTTTCTTTCCATTGAAAGAGCATAAAATTTGCTTAAATTATATAAAGACTGATCTTATGCCTTTTAACTTTATTATAAAATTTTAAAATATCAATTCTCAATTTTTAAGTTGCCTTCAATAGAAAAACTTAGGGGATTTTGGTGTCTCAAATAACATTTAAACCCCCAGATGGAATGGCCTCATGGATTAAACATCTGCTTCATATTGTGAAAGTATGTGATTTAGATTCTGATGTTATTAGAAAAGGATTGTTGGTGTATTTTTAAAACTTCCATTACAGATTAATTCTTATTAATTTTAAGGTAATGATATCTAAACAATCTTATTTCACACGGTGAAATGATGAAAAATATTGAGTGAGCATTTTAGCACTTACATGTGGATTTAGATTCTCCTCACCCATCCTCTCAATAAGGCTAAGTATTTTCCCATAAATACTGTTATGATACACAATTATATGGATATTCTGTTTGGAGGTCACTTCCTGATATGGTATTCATCAGCTAGAATGAAATCATGAGGGATAATAAAGTGTTTCTACCACAGTATCTTTACCTAGAGCTTGCAGCTCTAGCACAACACCTTTTGCTCTAAGTAGGAACGTGTCATGGAACTGAATGTTTGAGAGGGATGTGTGCTAAGATAGAATGGTGCTTTGAGAAGATCACGTTCGAGTAGAGGCAGAAGGCTTCTAGCACTTGCCAGTGTTTAGAGATTTGACCAAAATGGATTTTGTTGACAGGTTGTCTTGTCTTGGCCGATCCAGCATACCCCTTTCTTACCTAGGGCAGGAGCAATGCTTCGCTCCCTGAGAACCCGGCAGGACTGCCTATCCTGCTCCCTCCCCAGGTACCTGCTCCTCATGCCAGTCTGCCAAATAGTGTAGAGCTTCTTGCCATTGCCGACCAGGGAACGTCAGGCTGGAGGACTTTTGCAGGAGATGGGGGTCTAGCAGCCCCCTCCTCCAGCTCTTCCTGCCCCTGCTTAACTTTCAGACAGATCTCCTTGGTTCTGTAAAAAACAGACAATCTCTGCTCCGAGCTGGCCTGTCTGCATCGGAGCGGTGAGACTGTACAGCCCTGCTAAATTACGTCTTTGTGCTGGCAGATATCAATCCAGGATGGGTGGGTCGGGACTACATGAACTCCATGCCCTCCTCCCACCTGCCTGGGGTGGGTGCAGGCCTAGGCCAGACGAGCTGAGGATGGCATCACCATGTCCAGGATGACTCATGTGAAGAGAGAATGTGGTACAAAACTGGCTCAAAATTTGTAATGTGAGTGTTGGGCACCAAAGGACGCCTCTTCGAGGGCATTGAAAATAAAAAGAGTGACACAAAACATGGACAGGAAATGCATGTGGCCATACTTTTTTTTTAATGAACCATACTTTTTCAACAGAGGGAATAATTAGCAAACAGAAAAGGGACTGATGCATTGTTTCAGTTCCTGTACCTGTGCTGTGTTGAAGTTCATCAACTCTTGCATTTTGAGTTGCATGAGCCAAAAAAAAAAAAAAAAAAAAAACCCAAAACCCTGTTTCTGGGAAAATGTGTTTTGAAATGTATGTCATTTGTAGCTGAAAACTTTGTTTGCCATAAGTAACAAAATCACATCAAATAATGTTCACAGATTCATATTTGTGCTGATTATACTTGCTGAGCAAACAGTGATTGGGATGAGTAGAATACACAGTTGATTGAGACCCTCAGTGTAATAAGTTTAGCACTGTGGCTATCAATACTTAATTGACTCAAACACTAGACAAGTCAACCCATTGTATGGAGATCAAACCAAATGGAGTTTAAAGTTAAACATGGACAGCTGTTTTTTATTACTGTGTCTGGAGTAGAGATGATATTACTCTCTGTGGTTTACTGCTTGCAGAAAATGATTGTCCTTAAAAATGTGATCCCAAGATTCTCTGGGCAACAACACAGCAGTACCCAGAGTGGGGTAGTAAGGTGTTCCTTGGAAAAGTGACCAACAGAAAAAGCTCTTAACATTACAGAGGAGAATAAGAAAAATACATCAGAGGCAGTGAGTTCTAATCATATCTGCTATTTTCATTAACTTCCTTGTTTTCTTAACTTTCATCTTTTTCCTAGAACAGTTGTTAATAACTGCTGTGTCCTCTTTCATAGAAAATAGCTTTGAAGCTTCCCCAGTAAGGATTTCAGCTTTTGTTTTAAGTATAGCTTTCCCAGAAAGGGGGATGTCTAAAATTGTAACCTACGTGAACACTGGCATGTCTCTTTCTTTCCTCTGAGTGTACTCAGAGACCACTTCGTTCTAACACACAATTGGGGCAGAACACACCATGACTAATGGCCTGGCAGAGGCCCAAGTGACATGTGAACGTATGCCTTGGCCACAGCCAGTTAGCCTGGAGCAGACGCCCAAGTTTATTGTCTTTGCCGTTTCCTGGCCTCCATCAGTAAGAGGAGTCATGGCTCTGACCAGACTTCTTAGTCGACTCTTCATGAATTGCATGTTTATTGGCATTTCATAGCAAGAGGCATTACTATATGTAAGTCAATGGCCAGAGAAGACTCCCTTGTAATGCAGTTAGGAGAGTCACATTATCTTATGGCTATGTTATGCTAAGAAAGAGAGTCCATGTGTCCCTCTGTTTGTCATTACATTTTTACATGTAAACAGATGCAGGAACGGGGAAAGGTATTTATAAACTTGGCTGTGTCCTGATGTTACCAGCCTATATGAAGAGAATGCTGTCTCCAAAGAGCAGACTCAGGACAGAGCCTGCCTCATTTAAGTTTCCTCTTTGGCCTTTTGTGATCCCTTAGCAGGGATCAGATACAAGTGCAGAACAAAAATGATCTTGCCCTGACCAGCTTTTATTTCCTTGTCTTTAATCACTATAGTGGAGAGGTCTGCTGTCCAGCTCAATTCCTTGGCTGGACGCTGGCGGGGAAACTGTTCTTGGGCATATGGGTTCTACCAGCTCCTTCCCACTCTCTTCTTCCAGGTTCTAAGCTTCTCCAACTGTCTCAGCATCAGCTGCCTCAAGTTGTCTAAAGCTGCAACACAGGGTGGACAGTAAGACATTCACACTCAGCGATAGCTTTTTAGTAGAAAGTCTCATCATAACATTGAGATAATAAAATTAAAGCAGGCCGGTGCCGCGGCTCACTAGGCTAATCCTCCGCCTAGCGGTGCCGGCACACCGGGTTCTCTAGTCCTGGTTGGGGCGCCGGATTCTGTCCCGGTTGCCCCTCTTCCAGGCCAGCTCTCTGCTGTGGCCAGGGAGTGCAGTGGAGGATGGCCCAGGTGCTTGGGCCCTGCACCCCATGGGAGACCAGGAGAAGCACCTGGCTCCTGGCTCCTGCCGCCATCGGATCAGCGCGGTGCGCCGGCCGCAGCGCGCAGGCCGCGGCGGCCATTGGAGGGTGAACCAACAGAAAAAGGAAGACCTTTCTCTCTCTCTGTCTACTCTGCCTGTCAAAAATAAATAAATAAATAAATAAATAAAAATAAAAATAAAATTAAAGCAGTAACCTAGAATTCTTGTATGTGTCCCCAGTAATATCTTAGATGCTATTGATGAGAATTTTGAACAACTTGCTTGTAAAATGAACTGCTGAAATTGCAGATATTGCTATTTTATTATTGAAAGCATCACTACAACCCACCTGAAGATAGCAGTAGGTACCAGGAATGGAGAAACACCTCATGTTCGTATCCTGCCAATGGAAGTTTTAAGTCAGTGTTTCCCCAGGAAGCTCTAGAGTCAGCCTAAGCTTTCCGATTGCCTTCTGTGAAAGCCTGGAAGATAGGTCTCATGATCCCTCATTCATCTTCAGAAATGATGACTTTACCAAGGCAGGCTTTTGACCAAGATCCCATGCTTGATAGCAGAGAGACCAGTATGTTCAAAGTATCTGTATTCGTAACAATGCTGCTGTATTTCGTACAGTAACAAAATTTCCTACTTTATGTTTTTTTCTAAATAAGGAGTTGGTTAAAATCTGTTATGACACCATGTTGACTTGGTGAAAACTATTTTTTATTTTTGAGGATATATCAAGAATTTTACTGACCTTTACCACAAACATGACAGGGTAAATCTAGAAAGGCATCCAGTTTGGGTGTAAGGCAACTTTAACACCACCCTCAATGGAACCAGAAGGCTTGTGCTGTTTTGCTTTGTTTTTCTCTGTCTAGGACAATGATTCCTAACCTAGGGCTAACCCTAACACTGACTCTCTGGGGCCCCCCAGGTTCTGTGCATCTCATCATGACTTAAATTTTAGACTAATGTGAAAATTAATGGGTCCTTCTATGGTTCTTTTTATTACAGAGTTTATCCACAGTCATCTTTGATTATACTTAAAGCTTGAGGTCATTGATCCCTCATTAAGGAGGGATTAACTATACACACAAACACAAACACACACATATAACTATATGATCCCAATAGAAATTAAGAGTTTCTAGCACGCATCCCTGTACAAGATATCTTAATAATATAAAAATTTATATAGTGTATAGTAAGAAAAATATAACACACTAAGTATAAAATTTATAAACTTGAAAAACACAATGAAAATAAAGGGAATTTAATAAATAAGATGAAATATTGAAATTAAATAGACTTTAAAAATTGAAATAAAGCCAACCTGGTTTTTGTAAAATGCAATGAAATACATCTGTGAATGAAATAAGAATGTCCACTTTCAAAAACACAATCTAATATGAGGGAACTTTAAGTAAATCATAGAAAAATGGAATTAAAAGATAAGTTTTTGTTTGGGTGCAAAAGATTTTGAAATGCACAATTTTTAATAGTATGCATTTTATATGAACTTAAAAAATTTAAACTTGCTTTACAGTAGATGAACAGAGAGAGACACAAAGAGGAAAAGGGACAGAGATTTTCTACCTGCTGGTTCACTCACCAAAGGCCTATAACAGTCAGACCTCAGCCCAGCCCAAGCCAGGAAGCCAGCTAATAGCCAGATTGCCTATGTAGATAGCAGGGATCCAAGTACTTGAGTCCTTACCTGTTGTTTCCCAGAGTATGCACTAGCAGGGAGTTAGACTTGGAATTAGAACAGGGCCTCAAACCAGGGCGCTCCAATCCGGGATGCAGGCATCCCAAGTGATGTCTCAACCACTGCACAAAACACCTGCCATCATTTTCCAGCAATCTTTAGAAGATGCCTTGTATAATAATAGAGGTGATCAGTGATAAAATGAGTTAAGAAAAATAAGTGACATGGAGGAGGCAAGATGGCGGAATAGGAAGGGAGCACACTGATAGTCCGGGGAGAGACAGTTTAATAAAAGTGGAGATACTGCAGGTTCAAGGAAGAGTAGGGGAGGAAACGGCAGAAGAAACTCTTCCAGAACGCGTGATTCACAGTGGACCTGCGTGGAGAGCGTGGGAGCCCACAGTTCGGGACACCAGCGGCAGACTCAACACACCAGCGCTGGAACGCGAGGTGAGCCGAACCTCAATAGCCCGAGACACCAGCAGGCAAGCGGAGAGAGGAGACTAGAGGGAACGACCCCCCGGGGTCGGGGGGGGGGGAAGTTCACCAGGCTAACTGGAAGAGAGAGAGAGAGAGAGAAAAAAAGGTGACTGGTACAGACACGGGTTTCTCTCTCTCCGCTCACCTCTCAAGGGTGAGCAAGACAAAGAGCAGGCGCCATCTTGGACATACATCATAAGCAGAGCGACCTCAGGTCTGCACCGGCCCTGAGCCTAGCAGAAAAACCTGACTCTGGGTGGGGCGAATTAACGGGAGATTAGGACCTATTAAATTTGTGGTGCTACTGAACTGAGACTGTGAAAACAGAAACGGTGGGGGAGAGAACTCACAGAATTCACGTGAGTACTCTCCAGAGACGCTACAATTCCATAACTTTGGCAACCCAGTGGGAGACTGAAGGAGAATTTGAGCCCACTATGAGGGCAGAACAGATTCCCTGTGTGGTCCTTGGGAAAGAACTTCCGATCTCTGGCTCCTGTGGGTATATCATTTGCCTGCTAACTACCTCCAACTTCGTTCAGCTGTGCGGAATTACTTCCCTTTTGAATCAAAAAAAGAAAGAAAGAGAGAGAGAGAGAGATCTATCACGCCTAACCTGGGAGTGTCACCTTTGGCACACCAAACAGAGCTCTCAGGCCACACCCATCTCAAGCCCCATCAAAAACAGATAGTCCACTTAATCTAGAGTCATAGTATAACAAGAAAAAACACCACAGTGAAGAAACCAAATATCTCCAATATGCCAAATAACAAATGCAAAAACCGAGATAATAGAAACAAGGAAGTCACCATGACGTCCCCAAATGAAAAAGACACCCCAGTTCAAGATTATGAAGATGATGAGATAGAAGAAATGCAAGAAGCAGATCTCAAAAAATTGATAAGAACATTAAGAAGTTCTCAAAAACAAATTCTTGAACTACAGAAATCCTTAATGGACAAGATAGAAAATCTCTCTCGTGAAAATGAAATATTAAGGAGGAATCAAAATGAAACGAAACAACTAGTACAACAGGAAACTGTGATAGTGACGAGAAATCATAATGAAGTGAAGAATTCAATAGATCAAGTGAAAAACACAATAGAGAGCCTTACAAACAGAATGGGTGAAGCAGAAGAGAGAATATTGGACTTAGAAGACAGAGAACAGGAAAGGATATAGTCAGACCAAAGAAAAGAAGAGGAAATTAGAAATCTAAAACATATTGTCAGGAATCTTCAGGATACTATTAAAAACCTCAACATTCGGGTTCTAGGAGTTCCTGAAGGCATGGAGAAGGAGAAAGGATTAGAAGGCCTTTTTAGTGAGATATTAGCAGAAAATTTCCCAGGTTTGGAGAAGGACAGAGAAATCCTAGTACAGGAAGCTCACAGACCCCCTAATAAACACGACCAAAAGAGATCCTCACCACGACACGTGGTAATTAAACTCTCCACAGTGAAACATAAAGAAAAGATCCTAAAATGTGCAAGAGAGAAACGTCAGATTACTCTCAGAGGATCTCCAATCAGACTCACAGCTGACTTCTCATCAGAAACCCTACAAGCTAGGAGGGAATGGCGAGATATAGCCCAGGTATTAAGAGAGAACAACTGCCAGCCCAGAATAATATATCCTGCAAAGCTATCATTTGTGAATGAAGGTGAAATAAAGACTTTTCATAGCAAACAGAAATTGAAAGAATTTGTTGCCACTCGTCCAGCCCTGCAAAAGATGCTTAAAGATGTGTTACACACAGAAACACAGAAACACGGTCATCAATATGAAAGAAGGTAAAGGAAGGAAACCTCACAGCAAAAGAGCACAGGGAATTCAAAGCATATATTAGAACTTATCTTTGGCAAATGGCAGGGCAAAGTTACCACTTATCATTAGTCACATTGAACATTAATGCTCTGAACTGTCCAGTTAAAAGACACCGATTGGCTGATTGGGTTAAGGAACAAAACCCATCTATTTGCTGCTTACAAGAAATGCATCTTTCCAACAAAGATCCATACAGACTGAAAGTGAAAGGCTGGAAAAAGATATACCATGCCAACAGAAAAGAAAAAAGAGCGGGCGTAGCCATCTTAATATTGGACAACATAAACTTTACCACAAAAACTGTTAAGAGTGACAAAGAGGGACACTATATAATGATTAAGGGATCAATACAACAAGAAGATATAACAATTATCAATGTATATGCACCTAACTACAGGGCACCAGTTTATCTAAAAGATTTGTTAACAGATTTAAAGGGAGACTTAGACCCCAATACAATAGTACTGGGGGACTTCAATACTCCACTTTCAGAAATAGATCAACAGGACAGAAGATCAACAAGGATACAGTAGATTTAAACGACACTATCGCCCAAATGGATCTAACAGATATTTACAGAACTTTCAATCCTACAGCTAAAGATTTTACATTCTTCTCAGCAGTACATGGAACCTTCTCTAGGATTGACCACATACTAGGCCATAAAGCAAGTCTCAGCAAATTCAAAAGAATTAGAATCATACCATGCAGCTTCTCAGACCATAAAGGAATGAAGTTGGAAATTAGCAACTCAGGAATCCCTAGAGCATACACAAACACATGGAGATTGAACAACATGCTCCTGAATGAACAATGGGTCATAGAAGAAATCAAAAGAGAAATCAAAAACTTTCTGGAAGTAAATGAGGATAACAGCACAACATACCAAAACTTATGGGACGCAGCAAAAGCAGTGTTAAGAGGAAAGTTTATATCAATAGGTGCCTACATCAAGAAATTGGAAAGGCACCAAATAGATGAGCTTTCAATTCACCTCAAGGATCTAGAAAACCTACAGCAAACCAGACCCAAATCTAGTAGGAGAAGAGAAATAATTAAAATCAGAGAAGAAATCAACAGGATTGAATCAAAAAAAAATTCCAAAAAATCAGCCAAACGAAGAGCTGGTTTTTTGAAAAAATAAACAAAATTGACACCCCATTGGCCCAACTAACTAAAAAAAGAAAAGACCCAAATCAATAAAATCAGAGATGAAAAAGGAAATGTAACAACAGACACCACAGAAATAAAAAGAATCATCAGAAATTACTACAAGGACTTGTATGCCAGCAAACAGGGAAACCTATCAGAAATGGAGAGATTCCTGGACACATGCAACCTGCCTAAATTGAACCAGGAAGACATCAAAAACCTAAACAGACCCATAACTGAGACAGAAATTGAAACAGTAATAAAGGCCCTCCCAACAAAGAAAAGCCCAGGACCAGATGGATTCACTGCTGAATTCTACCAGACATTTAAAGAAGAACTTACTCCAATTCTTCTCAAACTATTCAGAACAATCGAAAAAGAGGGAGTCCTCCCAAATTCTTTCTATGAAGCCAGCATCACCTTAATTCCTAAGCCGGAAAGAGATGCAGCATTGAAAGAGAATTACAGACCAATATCCCTGATGAACATAGATGCAAAAATCCTCAATAAAATTCTCGCCAATAGAATGCAACAACACATCAGAAAGATCATCCACCCAGACCAAGTGGGATTTATCCCTGGTATTCAGGGATGGTTTAATGTGCGCAAAACAATCAATGTGATACACCACATTAACAGACTGCAGAAGAAAAACCATATGATTATCTCAATAGACGCCGAGAAAGCATTTGATAAAATACAACACCCGTTCATGATGAAAACTCTAAGCAAACTGGGTTTGGAAGGAACATTCCTCAATACAATCAAAGCAATCTATGAAAAACCCACAGCCAACATCCTATTGAATGGGGAAAAGTTGGAAGCATTTCCACTGAGATCTGGTACCAGACAGGGATGCCCACTCTCACCACTGCTATTCAATATAGTTCTGGAGGTTCTAGCCAGAGCTATTAGGCAAGAAAAAGAAATTAAAGGGATACAAATTGGGAAGGAAGAACTCAAACTATCCCTCTTTGCAGATGATATGATTCTTTATTTAGGGGACCCAAAGAACTCTACTAAGAGACTATTGGAACTCATAGAAGAGTTTGGCAAAGTAGCAGGGTATAAAATCAATGCACAAAAATCAACAGCCTTTGTATACACAGACAATGCCATGGCTGAGGAAGAACTTCTAAGATCAATCCCATTCACAATAGCTACAAAAACAATCAAATACCTTGGAATAAACTTAACCAAGGACGTTAAAGATCTCTACGATGAAAATTACAAAACCTTAAAGAAATAAATAGAAGAGGATACCAAGAAATGGAAAAATCTTCCATGCTCATGGATTGGAAGAATCAATATCATCAAAATGTCCATTCTCCAAAAAGCAATTTATAGATTCAATGCAATACCAATCAAGATACCGAAGACCTTCTTCTCAGATCTGGAAAAAAATGGTGCTGAAATTTATATGGAGGCACAAGAGACCTCGAATAGCTAAAGCAATCTTGTACAACAAAACAAAGCCAGAGGCATCACAATACCAGATTTCAGGACATACTACAGGGCAGTTGTAATCAAAACAGCATGGTACTGGTACAGAAACAGATGGATAGACCAATGGAACAGAATTGAAACACCAGAAATCAACCCAAACATCTACAGCCAACTTATATTTGATCAAGGATCTAAAACCAATTCCTGGAGCAAGGACAGTCTATTCAATAAATGGTGCTGGGAAAACTGAATTTCCACGTGCAGAAGCATGAAGCAAGACCGCTACCTTACACCTTACACAAAAATCCACTCAACATGGATTAAAGACCTAAATCTACGACCTGACACCATCAAGTTATTAGAGAACATTGGAGAAACCCTTCAAGATATTGGCACAGGCAAAGAATTTCTGGAAAAGACCCGGGAGGCACAGGCAGTCAAAGCCAAAATCAACTATTGGGATTGCATCAAATTGAGAAGTTTCTGTACTGCAAAAGAAACAGTCAGGAGAGTGAAGAGACAACTGACAGAATGGGAAAAAATATTTGCAAACTATGCAACAGATAAAGGGTTAATAAACAGAATCTACAAAGAGATCAAAAAACTCCACAAAAACAAAACAAACAACCCACTTAAGAGATGGGACAAGGACCTCAATAGACATTTTCCAAAAGAGGAAATCCAAATGGCCAACAGGCACATGAAAAAATGTTCAAGGTCACTAGCAATCAGGGAAATGCAAATCAAAAGCACAATGATGTTTCACCTCACCCCGGTTAGAATGGCTCACATACAGAAATCTACCAACAACAGATGCTGGCGAGGATGTGGGGAAAAAGGGACACTAACCCACTGTTGGTGGGAATGCAAACTGGTCAAGCCACTATGGAAGTCAGTCTGGAGATTCCTCAGAAACCTGAAAATAACCCTACCGTTCCACCCAGCCATCCCACTCCTTGGAATTTACCCAAAGGAAATGAAATTGGCAAACAAAAAAGTGGTCTGCAGCCTAATGTTTATTGCCGCTCAATTGACAATAGCCAAGACCTGGAACCAACCTAAATGCCCATCAAGGGTAGACTGGATAAAGAAATTATGGGATATGTACTCTTTAGAATACTATACTGCAGTAAGAAACAACGAAATCCAGTCATTTGCAACAAAATGGAGGAATCTGGAACACATCATGCTGAGTGAAATAAGCCAGTCCCAAAGGGACAAATACCATATGTTCGCCCTGATGGGTGACAACTGACTGAACACCAAAAAGGAAACCTGTTGAAGTGAAATCGACACTATGAGAAACAGTGACTTGATCAGCATAGCCCTGACTGTTAATGAACAACTTAATGCATTATCCCTCTTAATAGTTTTTTTTGTCTGTTCTACTTAATATGACTGGTTTAATTCTGTAGTTAATACACAGTTATTCTTAAGTGTTGAAATTTAACTGAAATGTGATCCCTGTTAAACATAAGAGTAGGGATAAGAGAGGGAAGAGATGTACAATTTGGGACATGCTCAAGCTGACTTGCCCCAAATGGCAGAGTTAGAAACATACCAGGGGACTCCAATTTAATCCCATCAAGGTGGCATGTACCAATGCCATCTCACTAGTCCAAGTGATCAATTTCAGTTCACAATTGATCATAATGAAAGGACTAAGAGTCAAAGGGAGCACATAAACAAGTCTAGTACCTGCTAATACTAACCGATAGAATAAATAAAGGGGAGAGTGATCCAACATGGGAAGCGAGATACTCGCAGACTCATAGAATGGCGGATGTCCTAAACAGCACTCTGGCCTCAGAATCAGCCCTAAAGGCATTCCAATCTGGCTGAAAAGCCCATGAAAGTATTTCAGGCATGGAAAGCCAAGACACTCTGGTAAAAAAAAAAAAAAAAAAAAAAAAAAAAAAAAAAAACACCTAAATGAAAGATCTCTGTGAGTGAGATCCCAGTGGAAAGAACAGGTCTTCAAAGAAGGAGGTACCTTTCTCTGAAGGGAGGAGAGAACCTCCACTTGGAATATGACCTTGTCTAAACAAGATAAGAGTCAGAGAACTCAAGGGGCTTCCATAGCCTTGGAAACTCATGACTGGTGCATAGGGAGATTACTGATGCCATAAACAGGAGTGTCAATTTGTAAAGTCAACAACAGGAGTCACTGTGCACTTACTCCTCATGTAGGATCTCTGTCCTTAATGTGCTGTACATTGAGGCTTAATGCTATAATGAGTACTCAAATAGTATATTTCACTTTGTGTTTCTATGGGGGTGCAAACTGTTGAAATCTTTACTTAATGTATACTAAACTTGTCGCTCCCCGTCTTCGTGGAGGAACGACACAGGACCCTGCGCTGTTCTTTCGTCTGCTCGGCCCTCCCCGGGTTTGCTGCTGGTTCTTCCCGGGTTGGCTACCGTCCCTTCCACCTCCGTGGAAGGGCGGTTCCCCCTGCCACATTCCCCACTTCTGCGGGGGAGCGGCACACCGCCAGCCGGCTCTCTCGGGGGCTGCACAGGTGTTCCTTCAGATAGATGTTCCCCCTAGATGTTCCTGGTGCATGTTGTCTCTCTCCTCCTTTATAGTCCTCTTCCACCAATCCCAACTCTGCTACCCACACGCTGAGTACGCTGCTCTCCTCCAATCAGGAGCAGGTCCTGCTGTTTATTGGTTGAACTGGAGGCAGCTGTGTAGAAGCTGTTTCCTCCTCTCCCAGCGCCATATTGTGGGAGAGCAGATGCATAGAATAAGTCTTAATTCCAGTAACTTAGTCTAGTCCGAGTTGCTCCCCACAAAACTGATCTTCTGTTAAAAAAAAAAAAGAAGAAATTATCAATTCCCAACTTGACTCTCACTGGGATTAAACATGACAATAGGTCTGATCTGATTTCATCATCATTTAAAAAATCATCTATTATTTTTCACTTTATGTTTCTGTGTGGGAGCAAACTGTTGAAATCTTTACTTAATGTATGCTAAACTGATCTTCTGATCTTCTGTATATAAAGAGAATTGAAAATTAATCCTCATGTGAATGGAAGGGGAGAGGGAATGGGAAAGGGGAGGGTTGCGGGTGGGAGGGACGTTATGGGGGAGAAGCCATTGTAATCCATAAGCTGTACTTTGGAAATTTATATTCATTAAATAAATGTTAAAAAAAAAGGAAAAATAAGTGACATATAATAAAAATGTATATGTATATCAAATATGCACTCAACTCACACATAGGTAATATATTACATAAATATTAATGGAAGAAACCATATTTTCCAACAGGATAGTTTTTTTAAAGACATTTATTTATTTATTTGAAAGAGTTACACAGAGAGAGGAGAGGCAGAGAGGGAGGTCTTCCATCCGATGGTTCACTCTCCAGATGGCTGCAATGGCAGGAGTTGTGCTGATCCGAAGCCAGGAGCCAGGAGCTTCTTCCAAGTCTCCCATGCGGGTGCAGGGTCCCAAGGACTTGGGCCATCTTCGACTGCTTTCCCAGGCCACAGCTGAGAGCTGGGTTGGAAGAGGAGCAGCCAGGATTAGAACCAGCGCCCATATGGGGTACCAGGTCTTCAGGCCAGGGCACCAACCTGCTGCGCCACAGCGCCAGCCCCTAACAGGATAGTTTTAAAACATAAATAATGCAAGAAAAATGAAAAACTATTGGAATTAATATAATAATTGATAGGGTAATTGAATAAGAGTATTAACTAGCACATGAGAATCAGTAACTTTCACATGCATCAATGATAACCAACTAGAAAATCTTATACTAAAAGAACAATGTCTTCACACAAAATCATACATGCTTAGATATAAATATACAAAGACCTAAATGAATTATGTAAAATTACAAGCTTCTGCTAAAGGAGTTACCCTCATAGATCTAATCAAATAAATGAGATGCATCACAATCTATTAGACTCAAGTCTTGAAGAACATTTTTGAGAAAATAATCCTAGAATTCAATGTAACAATCAAAATCCACAGTGATTTTCTATATAATGTCATGCCTGTTCTTAATTTTGTATGTAAAATATGTATTGTCACCAAGAGAATTCTAAAAATGTATAAGTACTACAGATGTCAATTTTCACTTTTATATCCTTAAATCATGCAGATGTATTGTTCATGCTTTAAATAAATAGGAAGTCTAAAAGAGGGGCAGAGGGCTTGAAAATTGAGAAAGATATTTTGATCACAAGGAGTAACAGATAAACCCTTTGGTTAGAAAATAAAAATCAGAAGCAGAGAGTGGAAGGCTGGATTACTGGACAAGGGTACTGGGTTGAATTCCAGTGTGATTAATGGGAAATAAAATGAATAATGCCTTGGAAGACAGGGATGGTAGGACAGAAAGAGCTATGCACAAGGATGACTTAAGCAGAAGCTGGTTAAAATACACACAGCAGTGAACACACTGAGTATTACTTCAAAGCATTTCACAAAGTAAGGCAAGGTGAAATGAAGAAAGAAAGAAACAGTGAATATGTCATCTCTTTGGAATTAGATTTTGGTTTCTTTGGTGTGGGAAGGCAGTACTCTTAGTTTTTTAATTATATCTTAAATTTTGAGATAATTATAGATTCACATGCAGTTGCAAGTGATACAAAATGATTCTGTGTAGCTTTCACTTAGTTCAATCAATGGTGATATCTTGGAAAATTACAGTGAAATATAGCAACCATGATAGTGATAATGACATTGTCGAGACACTGAACATTTTCATTGCTGCAAGGATTCCCTCAGTGTTGCCTTTTAGTAACCACACTCCCTTCTGCATCAGGCCATCTTTAATCCCTTAAAATCAGTGATCTGTTCTCTATTTCTGTTAGTTTTTCATTTTAGGATTGTTATGTCAATGAAAACAGAGTCTTAAAACCCTTGTCAAAATTGACTTTTTTACTTAACATAATTCTCCCGAGAGTTATCCTGGTTGTTGTGTGTATAATTTGTTTCTTGTGGTTGCTGAGTGTGTGAATAGAATGTATATATTACCGTTTACTTAACCATTTACCCATGAAAGGACATTTTGCTCCTATGAATTTTTGGTTATTGTGATTAGACTGTATTAAAGATTTGTCTATGGGTTTGTCTGGATGTCAGTTTCTCTTTCCCTGGGACAAATGCCCAGGAGTATGGTTTCTGGATCATATGCTAGTTGCAAGTTTAGTTCTTTGGGAGACTGCTAAATTGTTTTCCAAAATAGTTGTAGAATTCTACATTTCTACCAGCAGTGTATGACTGACTGATGACATCTCCTTATCACCCCAGCATTTGGCACTGCCCTCTTTTTCTTTTAGTCGTTCAGATAGATGTGTCATGATATCTCATTGCGGTCTCAATTACTTTTCTCTAGTGGCTAAAGATGTTGAAAATCTTTTCATGTGCTTATTTGTCATCTGTATATCTTCATCCAAGGAAAGTCTCTTGCCCATTATTTTTTTTAAAGATTTATTTATTTATTTGAAAGTCAGAGTTACACAGAGAGAGGAGAGACAGAGAATGAGAGAGGTCTTCCATCGGATGGTTCACTCCCCAATTGGCCACAACAGCCGGAGCTACGCTGATCTGAAGCCAGGAACCAGAGCTTCTTCTGGGTCTCCCACATGGGTGCAGGGGCCCAAGGACTTGGGGAATCTTCGACTGCTTTCCCAGATCATAGCAGAGAGCTGCATCGGAAGAAGAGCAGCCGGAACTAGAACTGGTGCCCATTTGGGATGCTGGCGCTTCAGGCCAGGGTGTTAACCCGCTGCATCACAGCACCAGCCCCTCTTGCCCATTATTAAACTGTATTTTTTGTATATTTACTGTTGAGTTTTCAGAGTTCTTTATGTATTCTAGATAGTAGTCCTTGGTTGCATATGTGATTTGCAAATGTTTTCTCCAAGTGTGTAGCTTATCTTTTTATCCTCTTAAAAATGTCTTTTGCAAAACAAAGTTTTATATTTTGATAAAGATTATGTCAACATTCTTCCTTTGTGGATTGTGCTTTAGGTGTTAAGTCTAAGAACTTTTTGCTACTGATGGATCTGAAAGACTATGTTTCTGGTTATTTTTTTCCTGAAGATTTTATAGTTTTACATTTTACATTAAATTCAAATCCACAATCCATTTTGGTTAATTTTTGTATAACCTATGAAATGTATGTCAAAGTTCTTTATTTTTTTTTTTCTGGCCAGGATCACCCAAGTGTTTCAGCACTATTTGTTGAAAAGGCTGGTTTCCGGCCGGCACCTTGGCTCACTAGGCTAATCCTCCGCCTGCAGCGTCAGCACCCCGGGTTCTAGTCCCGGTCGGGTCACCACATTCTGTCCCAGTTTCCCCTCTTCCAGTCCAGCTCTCTGCTGTGGCCCGGGAGTGCAGTGGAGGATGGCCCAAGTGCTTGGGCCCTGCACCTGCATGGGAGACCAGGAGAAGCACCTGGCTCCTGGCTGCAGATCGGCCCTACACGCTGGCCGTAACGCGCTGGCCGTAGAGGCCACTTAGGGGGTGAACCAACAAAAAAAGGAAGACCTTTCTCTCTGTCTCTACCTCTCACTGTTTAACTCTGCCTGTCCAAAAAAAAAAATATGAAAAAAAATCAGTTGGGCATGTTTGTGTGGGTCTTGGTATGATGATGATTTTATTGAAAAAATGGGTGTTTTTGATATAATGCTGTCAGACTAGATCATATTGAAACCTCTGTTTTAGCTGGCTTGTTCTGGCATGGATAGGGGCTCTGTCTCATTGCCCGGTGGAATAGCAGTCTGTGTACCTGCTAGTCTCAGTAAATACCTTTATGGGAGGACTCGTTACCTCAGGGCAGGAATGGGGGTTACAACTCCCCATGTGCCTCCACCGGTAGGAGCACAAGCTGGGAGGAAGAGAGAGAATGGTTGAGTCCATTTAGTCCTCACCTGGTGGCCACTGACATCGCAGGATGGAGAAGTGGCCGTGTTGTGGCCTGGTAGCTATGAAAGAGCCAGCTTCCTGCACAGCCTTCTTTGACATGCCCTGCGGGAATAGGGGTGAAACCAGGTATGGGGCACCTGGTTAAAAGCTGAGAGTTAGAGGAAATCTCAGCTCTCCACTGAGCTTTCTTGTTGTGGGCAGCCATGAGACTTGTTTTGGTTTTTTTCCCTGGGGCGTTTGGTCTCTCTTGTGAGGCTACCATTTCCCAGTCCTTTCGCCTTAGAGAGCAAGTTTTCCGTGGCGCCTTTTGCTTTCTGCTCCTGGCGTTCTTCATTGCCACCATCCTCTAGGATACTTGGGGCTGCTGTGTCACTCTCTGGATCCTGAGGTGCTGCCCTGCTCTTTCTCTCCACATTTGAGAATCTTCCTAGTGTGTCTTAAAGATAATATCCTGGATTTTTGTACTTTAATAGAGGAATCAGGAAAAGGGATTTTGAAGGAGAATGGCTTCTGTTAGTGACCATTGTTCAAGTGCAAAGGGTTGGTTATAGTCTGGCATCTGACAAACTTCTCCACAAACTTTTTTCCACAATTACTCCACCCTTGTGTGATTAACACCAACTTACCTAGCCTGAGCATGCTCTAGGAAGACACCATCTGTCACACCAGACTTATTGATGGCTTTGCACGTTGGCCAAATGCACTAAGAACAAATACCTAGAGTTAGACCACCCACGATATTTTCAGTTCCGTGGTTAACCATCTTTGAATGCAGGTTTCTTAGGGTGAAAAGGTTATTCACAATCTGAATGCTCTAATACTTTTCAGTTTTTTTAATCTTCATCCTACAACATTGAGGCAACATTGGGTTCTCACAATATGTACACTGGGAAATTTTTACTCCAGCAGTAGCCTTTTAACTTTAACCAAATACTTCTAATTATTTCCACTGAAGTTTAATAATTGGGGAGTAAATAAAAATGTTCTGACTATCTGGTAATGGGTTGAATGCTGCGTATATCAGTCTAGAAATATGGCTCTGTCTGTAGCTCTCCTTGACTTAGCAGGTTTGTATTGAGCTCCATTCCTTGTTGATTCCGGATGGTCTGTAGTTCTCTATTAACTGAGAAACAGACCTGTAAAATTTACAATCCATCTTGAGTTTTGGTTTTGAGAAAATGTTATCTTCATTCTGCAGAAAGTACAGCCTGCAGAGCCTGATGAAGCTGTTTGTAGAGGCCAGAAACTTTGCTTCAGTCCTTACTTAGAGAATCTGCTTTCTTAATTGTGTTTGGAGACTGATGCTCATCTATTCTAAATAAAACAGAAAGACTACTGTCCCTCAACAAGATCAGCAGCAATCCTGCTGGGACACAAAATATCATAATTATTTGAAAGCAGAGTAGTAAGTTGTTTGAAATTAAGTTCAGTTTGAAAATAAAAGGAAAATACTATCTTGTTCTTGCTCTATCAGAGATATTTTTCTTCTAATTCAGTTTTTAAAATATTTGTTATTTGTGTTAAGCAATAAATGACTCAGTTTAAGCAGTCAAACATTACTCTTCAACTTAACTGTACAAGTACCCCCACCCCAAGTTCTACCCCTGGGGCTGCTACTTGAACACTTTGAATTTGGATTTTCAGACTCAATTGAATTTTGAAACTCTTCTGAAAATGATTCACACCACAGGTCATCAGTAAGGTACGTTTTCTCCCATGACATATCTGATGGAGTCCAGTGGGTTTTGCCCCAAGATGCACCCTTCCACTGCCTTTGGAAAAGTCTATATCCCTTGTCCTTTGGAGCCCGAGTCCTTCCTTCCTGCTTTACAGAGTTTATCTTACTAGTGTGTACACTCCAGTAGCTTACACCGAAAGACCTTGGAAGAGGTATGTAGCATTATTTTTGTACATTGATCTCCTTAGCTGTTGCAAGTTGGAGATAGTTTTTTTTCACCATCTCAAAGGCATTTCTCTTTTGTCAGCACCTGAAATAGTGCCCGTGCAGAGTAGGCACTTAAATCATTGTTGTGTGAATTAGTTTCTTGTGTACAGTGTTCCTTTTCTGACAAATCCAATACCAAGTGCAATTCTAAGGATCACACTTTCATATGTCACTCTGTTTTTCTGCCTAGAAACTTGGGTTCTCATTTTTATCTCCAGTGGTCTAATATTTCACAGTGATTCACTTGATACCGATTTTATTTTTTCAGGTGCAGACCTAAGATGGTTCATGCTAATTTATTTATTTTTTTATGGTTAAATGGGTGTATTTTATTGAATATGTTATACTTTGATGCTGTTAATTTTAAAAAAATAAGGAATCCTAATTTATTTCAAGAAATGTCTTTAAAATAAAATCCAGAGGCATTTAAGCATTCAAGACACTGCTTGAGACACCACAGTCTACGTTGGAATGCCTATGTTTCTGCACCAGTTCCACTTCCAATTCCAGTTCACTGCTAATGTGTGCCCTGAGAGTCAAGACCAGACCTCTTAGCACTAATACAGGAAAAGATAAAGATTCAAAAAGTGAAAGTAGTTTCTACTGAATGCATACCAGTTGTTGTACCATCATAAGGTTATGAACTTATGACTGAAACCATCTTAAATCAGGCACCACCTGAAGTTCAGATATCATCTTCAAAGCACAAAAGACTTAGATTGCAAATAATTAAGCAAAAGTAGAGAAAGAATCAGGGCTAGAAGGAGGTTCCAGACAGACAAGACTATGTGAAAGGCTGCTGGGGGCGGGGGAGGGCATAGAGTCCTGGAGGAACTGAAGTCAGCCAAGCTATCGGCAGTGAGGGCACCTGGGGACTGTGGCGCAGGATGAGGCTGAAAGAGATATGCAGGGGCCCAGGCTCAGGTCTCCTGAGGGGAAGACTTAGGAACTGTTTCAGATATGCACACGGGAAAGCTGCCTATCAGGGGAGACCTCAGCTGGAGGTGATTGGAGGCTTTCTCGCCCACCCCAGGCAAGCACACGGAGAAAGGGGGAGACTTGGAGGCCAGGCCTGCCTGTGTTCTCTTATCTTCTTTTTCAAACAGGAAAACAGGCTCAGAGTCAGTAACTTGACCAACTCTATCATCACACCTTGTATCAGAGCCTCCTGGGGCTTCCTCTGTGAGAGGAGGGCTCTGTTCAAACAGCACTCTCCTAGGTTGACATCAGGCCCTAAGGTTTTCCATCCAAGGAAAATGTAACACTTAATAAGAAGTTTCTTCCAGTTAAGTGATGCAGCAAGTATAGGAAAGCCCTTGCCTCAGAAATTAAGACACCATTGCAACCTGGTATGCACATCTCAAGGAAAACAATATCCTCTTCTGTTGCTGATACTGAAAAGTCAAAGAAGCAGAAGTTGAAGAAAGCAGTTGGAGAGGTTCCACGAGGAGTAGGTGGCTCGCACAGCCGGACCTGCATTCAATGCACATTTATGGCCCAGATCGACCAAGGAAAGACTGGCCCCTTCAACACCATTCCTGTGAATGGATCCTGCTGGAGTCTTTAACTCTAGCCTTGTCTACACTGAATCTCTAGCAATTACAGTTCAGGTTTTCCAGCCATGGCTCAGGTTCCATGAAGGTTCTGCTCTGATCACTGAGATTGTCTTGACCCACTTGTCAAGGGAACCTCTTTTGGGAGCTGCAGTTTGCTCTGAGACCTCCCTCCTCTGATGGATCTGAGAAGAGCTTTTTTTTTTCCCAAAAGATTTATTTATTTGAAAGGCAGAGTTACAGAGAGGCAGAGGCAGAGAGAAGTCTTCCATGGGGTGATTCACTCCCCAAATAGTTGCAGCAGCCGTAGCTGGGCTGATCCGGAGCCAGGAGCCAGGAGCTTCTAGGTCTCCCATGTGGGTGCAGGGATCTAAGCACTTGGGCCATCTTCCACTGCTTTCCCAGGCCATAGCAGAGAGCTGGCTCGGAAGTGGAACACCTGAGACTTGAACTGGCACCCATTTGGGATGCTGGTGCTGCAGGTGGCAGCTTTACCTGCTGCACCACAGTGCTGGCTCCCTGAGAAGAGTTTTTTGATCTCAGTTTGTTCAGCTTTTTATTTGTTAGAGCAGAGTGGTGACTTCTGAGTTCTTTACATGCAGATAGGAAACTAGAAGTCTCTAGACTGAAATGTTTGTTTGTCAGTGCCTATTATTGGAAATTGGGAAACTTTAAAATCAGTGATCTAAACCTCCATTCAAATTTAAAAAAAAAGAAACTTAAACAAAAAGTATCAAAAAAAGAAAATATCAAATACCATAGAAATGAGAGTAAGAAACAATAAAAATGGATAATCAAGAAAAAACAACAAAGTCAATAGTCGGTTCCTTGAAAGATTACTTAACAATATACATGCAACACTCATCATTCATTCCCTCCTTCATCATGGAAGGAGGGAAACATTGTTTCAAATTGTGCCCAAATTTAAAGGATAATAAAAATTATAAAGAATTTTGGACAATATGTAATGAAATAGAAAATCTAAATAGACTATATCTATTAAAAATTGTTCCTATGATCTGATCTGATTTCATCATCATTTAAAAAAAAATCATCTATTATTTTTCACTTTATGTTTCTGTGTGGGAACAAACTGTTGAAATCCTTACTTAAGGTATACTAAGCTGATCTTCTGTATACTAAGATAATCGAAAATGAATCTTGATGTGAATGGAAGGGGAGAGGGAGTGGGAAAGGGGAGGGTGGTGGGTGGGAGGGACGGTATGGGGGGGAAAGCCATTGTAACCCATGAGACGTACTTTGGAAATTTATATTCATTAAATAAAAGATAAAAAAAAAAAAAAATTGTTCCTATGAAAAGGAATATTCCTACAAAGAAAACTCCAGGCTTACATAGATTTATTGGAGATTGTTGCAGGACAAACATAGCAAACTTTTTAAGAAAAACAAACTGTAATCTTTTTGATTTAGAAAGTTTGTTTTATTTATTTGAAAGGTAAAGTTATAGAGAAAGAGGGAGACACGGAGAGGGAGATTTTTCATCTGTTGCTTCATTCCCCAAATGGCCACTCCTGGCCAGATCGAAGCCAGGAGCCAGGAGCTTCTTCCAGTTCTCCCACATGTGTGCAGGGGCCAAGCACTGGAGCCAGCTTCTGCTTTGCCTGGCACATTAGCGGTGAGCTGAATTGAAAGTGCAACAGCCAGGACTGGAACTGGCACTTACATGGGATGCTGGCCTGCAGGAGGCAGCTTTACCTGCTGTGCCACAGCGCCGGCCCCCAGAGCTGTAATCTTAAAAAGCTCAGTGGTAGGGGGTGTCAACTTCTGGTAAAGATGTGGAAAATCAGAAGAGAGTGTGTAATTTTCTATTCCAAATCTGTATTAGATAATAAAAGAAGAGAAAAATAAAGGTTAATATGTCTCAGTAGGTACCAGGTTCTTAAAATAATAACAAAATAACCAAAACCAAATAAAGATGGGTCATTTTTATATGCATATGTATCCTAGTAATGATATTAGTATCTGAAAATGAGAGTAGTATATGGAGAATTGTAATAGAAAAGCAGTGAATTTGGGAATAGAGATTTTAAAATAAAGCATATTAAAAAATAAACTACAATATGTTGAAGGTTTCATAGCTGTCAGTCTCAGAGCTTCTCAGGGTATCTGACTGACTCTGAGTATGGTATAAAGGGATGGACATGAGGCATGGGGACCGGGGCCTAGGTAGGTGCCATAGTGACTTCTCTTAGAAGTCACTGCTGCTCCTGTTCAGTCATTGGAGGGGCGGGGGGTGAGGAGGTAGGGTGGGGTGGGGGAGGTGTAATTAGTAGATTTAAGACTTTCTGAGCAAGATACTGCAAAATGCAGTTGGGACAGTGGCCCCAGTTGCCCAAGCCTATGAGTCAAATTACTGTCTTCCGTTATCTTCTAATTTCAAGCGTTACTAAGGAGAATTCTGATGTCTTATATTTATGTGGCTGGCCTTTTCAAATTAACAAGTTATCTGCATCTGCGACATCTTTCTTTTCCAGGGATTGGTAGGGATAATTCCTGTGGTTTTCCTCTGGACTTGAGTAAGTGTGTTAGCTCCATCTGCTTCTCAACTCTTAATGGGAGGATTCATTAGTAACTGCGTAAATCAGTAGTTGGGCTTGGCTGGACAGAGTATACGTCTGGAGCATATTAAACATGTTAGGAAGTCACACAATCACCAGAGTAGCAAGCATCTTTTGTTACTTGATGATTAGCTTGAATGACCCTTCCCCACTGTCTCAATTTTGTGTCCTTATGGGAGAGACTATTACTCAGGTGCACTTCTACTCACTCTCTCTGGCCTCAATATCAAGTCTAAGCAAAGGCATGCTTTGTTTGAAGAGGCATTCGCAGGGCCCAAAACTCCGCTTCTGCCAGCCATTTCATGTAAGGCCAATAGAAAACCGTTGACATTAAATATTCCCAGTCATTGCCCGAGGCTCCTACAGCATTCATCCATTCCTCTTTCCACCACAGAGATGTTGTCCTGCTTCCTACTGAACCCTTATTCCACCACTTTTTTCTTGGTGTCTCATTCTTTCTCAACCTCTCAGTAACTTAAACTTTGGCTTACTTCTCCCATCCTGCGTTTCTAATCCCTACCACTTAATTGAATCATTCTCATCCATAGTTAAAAATGCTTTGGCCTCCACCACTTTCAGCACTGTAAAGCCATCAGGGATATGCTCTGCTCCAAGAACCTACTCAGCTCTCGTGACCACCGGGATTAACTTATCAACAACGAGCTGCTGATAGCCCTTGTCACATTATATTGCCTCATACTCCTCAACTCACTTCCAACTGCTTTACGCGTCCTCTAGCACAAATTCACCAAATCACTTGAAAAGCACTTTGAAAGTCATCATTGGCTTCCAAAACACTAAATTCAGTAGACCTATAAATTCTCATTTTTTCAATCTCTGTTCCAGGAAAGCCAATCATGTACTCAAGACCTTTATATGGAATCTTCCAGAACTTGAGACCTTCTGCAAATGAGCTCAGGATACTGCTCCTCAGGATTTTGTTCTACATCTGTCCTTCCTCACAGGTCCTGCTAAGTTCTCCAGTCATAAGTATCATCCTCAACTCTCGTCATTCCTCTCCCTCCACACCTGCCAACCTCCTTCCTCCTATACCTTCCTTCCTGCCTTCCTTCTTCTTAGTAAGTATTTATTGAGATATTTATATCTACCAGGCACTAAACTAGTTGCTAACAATGTGGTAGGACCAAAATAGATAATGATTGTCCTCACGGCTCTTCTATCTAGGAAAGGAATATATGGTAAATGACTTTACGAATTACTGTAGAGTAAGGATTATGTTAAATGCTATGTAGTAGAGGAACATGATACTATGCAACTTACAGGGGAATGTATCTTATGAGCACTCTTCATTCTATGGGAGAATATGATAAATAAGAGCACTAATGCCAATAAAGGAAGGATATCTTCTCTATCATTAATTCTTTTTTCAGTTGTTTATTGCCTTCTAAGAAAGTGAAATAAATGAGTGCATATAGATACTGTTTAGTTCTGTATGTTCCCAAGGAAGCAGTGCCTGGTGCACTCTCTCTTCTCACCAAGTGTATTGTGAAAACGTGGAAGGCCCACATGCAGGGAAACGGGTCACCCTCCCAGGTTGCTGCTATGCTGCTGAAGCTGGGACACTTAGAGTCACTTCGAGTTCTTCTTGGTCTAAAATGGTTGAGTGCAGAATGATGAAAATGCTCTCTCAGTTCAGATTTTGTGAAATGAGATACTACTGATGTATTCTCACTTTACTGGGTATACTTTACAAAGTAAGTTAGAATTTATCTGAGGTAATTAAATAAACTTACTATAAATTTGCAGGAAAGAGAGTTTTATAACCATAAGAATGCTTTTCTCATTTATGCAGAGTTAGTCCCCAAATTCTATGGCTCAAAGCTCAGGAAATTCCCAATTAAATTTCTTATGACAATAGTAGTGTCACTTGGACATTTCTGAAGAATATGTTCAGAGGTTAATAAAATAACCTCTTACGTCTCCTGGTGGGGGTGTGGTGGAAGGAACAAGGGAGGATAGTTGGGGTTAACCTGGTGGTCATTAGAAATATAAATTAGAAAAGAATTCTTTTTGTTGGGTGAATATTCATAGACCAGATTTCCATCTATTGTTAATCCTACATCTTACTGATGTATTACCCAACAATAAGAAAAAAATAAAATGCTGACTGTCTGACCATGGCCACCCACATGCTTCTCTTTACATTACCTTTTATGGACTCAGATATTTCAGTGTGTCTAATAACTGTGGTGACAGAGTTAGAAATGAATTTTTAATCATTTAAATATAATAAACAAGTCAATTTCTCTATTCATTTTTATATTTCTCCAGTTTTTCTTTTCCAGAATATTAATGTTTATAAAACTATTAGTTCACAAACTGCATAAAAAGAGTTGTTAACATTCAGAAAACCAGAATAAAAGCTAAAGTTGGGAACATGTCACAAAAATGAGATAATTTAATGCTCATTATAAATACTCAAGGGTGTAGATCCTAATCATGGTAAAAATTTAACTTCAGCACAACAACATTATCTAATTCATAGTCCAAATTCAAAGTGTAATCAGGTATAGTATCAAAGCCCTCTAAGCCATTGTTTTCTGGGCCCAGATCCGGCCAGGATCGCACCTTAAATTTAGTAGTCACCGACTTTTAATCTCTTTAGCTTTGGGATGGTTTCCCACTTTTTTCTTCTGTTACTGTTGGTCTTCTTGATATTTTTGATGAACATAGCCCATATTATTTATAAAATATTCCTGAATCTAAGTATTTCTGATGTTTCCTTGTAATTGTACTCATGACTATATGCTTCTGGAAAGAAAAGCAGTGATGTCTCCCATCCTAAGCATTGCACCAGCTGGCACAAGTAGATTGTCCCCATTAACGGTGATGTGAACTTTGATGATTTGGTCAAGTTGGTGTCTGTTGCTATTTCTATTGTAAATGAACAAATGCAGTTAATAAGTAATTTGAAAGGATATAATTTGAGAGCCGAAGGTATATCGAACATCGAATGTTTCACCTGTTAGTTTTAGCTTCTGCTGGTAACTATTGCCTGACTAAGACAGTTGGCTTTGTTGATTCTATCATGCTTTTCAAATTATTAATTGGAATTCTACTTTTTAAAAAGACTTGATTTATTTGAAAGGTAGAGTTAGAGGGAGAGAACTATCTTCCATCTGCTTGTGCATTCCCCAGACAGCTGCAACAGACAGGGCAGGACTTGCTTGAAGCCAGGAGTCAGGAATTTTGTCCAGGTCCGTCTCCTGTGTGGATGCGGTGGCCCAAGCACTTGGGCCATCCTCCACTGCTCTCCTAGGTGCATTAGCAATGAGCTGGGCCAGAAATGGAGCACCCAGGACGTGGACCAGTGCCCATGTGGGGTGTGAGTAGCACAACACCTGCCCCAAGTGAGATTCTATTCGAAGAAGAGCTTTTTTCCCTTCCTCATCACTTAACTCTGTACTTACTATTTATATCAGTGGAGATGATGGATTTTTATTGCATTCCATAGGTTTGTAAGCCATGGCTATCATTTATCTTGATGCTTATATTGACCCTGAGTTGGTAAATGGGAGTCTAGACACATTTATCAGTGAGTTCAGTAGCATCTTCTCTATAGAGTTCTCTTTGGCTATCTGTATCAGGTCTACAAAAAGTTCATGGAAAACATATTATGCAAAAAAAAAATAGGATGTGAATGCATATCAAACTTTTTTGGAGTGGAATAAACTCACCTTTCGGTTCCATTGTTCATGAACTTTTTGAAATTCTCTTGAATAAGAAGCCATAAACTTTGAAAACACAATAACCTGCTCCCCTTGAGTAAGATCTTGGGCACAGAGGATCATTATATACGTGTTTGTTAATTGTTCTATCAAAAGCCTCCTTCAATTCTGGGATGTAGTTTCAGGGGGACTAGAAAATGACAAGGCTGGTTACTTTGTGGTATGGTTGTCAAGAAGTTCTTAAACCATTATGTTCCATTGTGCTATAGATAGGATACCTATACAGACTTAGCTTGAGTAATAGATATATTACACTTGATAATTTTAAAATAATTATGTCATTGGAATAGTCACAGGATTGAAAACGTAGGACTTAATGGGTTTTATTTAACCTTATGTCAGTTATTAACACTGCATGAAGGAAAACAGTGAACAAAGTCATTGCTATAATTCTTGATTTGCTTGTTGTTTTTACATTGTCAGCAAACTGCCAAAAGGAAAATAAACAGCTCTTGTTAAGAACAACTCAGTCAGCATCCAGCAGACAGGAGTAAGCACTGTTCCGTTAGCCTGGAGTCTTTTGCATTTCCATGGAAACTCTTCCTTTTTCTATTAATTATAAGAAAGGCCCCAAGCTCTGGTTCAGCCCTGTGAGAGAAAATCCCCAAGGCTGATCGAGGCCTGGTCTTTCCTTACTCTTATACACAACTGTAGAAACATCAAATGCATCTCAATGGTGGGAGAGTGAATATGACCAGAATAAAAATGCCTTGCTGTAGTGGCTCATGAGCTCCCCGAAAATTCCAAAAGGGGGAATGAAATACCTTTGTGCTCGCATTAGCCTAATTAGTTTCAAACTGTTTAAATTCCAAGCAAACTAGAGTGATGCTGTGGCATAGTGGGCAAAGCTGCCACCTGTAGTGCCAGTTCAAATCCCCACTGCTCCACTTCCAGTCTAGCCCTCTGCTACGGACTCGGAAAGCAGTGGAGGATGACCTAAGTACTTGGGCCCCTGCACCCATGTGGGAGACCCAGAAGAAGCTCCTGACTCCTGGCTTTGGATCGGCGTAGCTCTGGCCATTGTGGCCATCTGGGGAGTGAACCATCAAGTGGAAGACCTCTCTCTCTGTCTCTCTCTCTCTGTCTCTCTCTCAGTCTCTGCCTCTCTGGAACTCTGCCTTTCAAATGAATAAATAAATAAATCTTTAAAAAAAATTCCAGCAAACCAGTTGGCAAGTGGTGAGAGTGAGGGTGGTGTGGAAAACCTGGCCAAGCCTAATGTGTGAGATACAGGAGCAGCAACCACCCAACAGCCCTAAATCTTTCATGACCCAACGCCATAGCCTCAGCATGCATCAGAGTCATCTAGAAGGTTCATTAAAACAGAGATCGCAGGACCCTTGCTCGTGGACTGCCATGATTGAAAAGAGATGTTGGTTAGTGGGGGAGTGAAAGAGGAAAGCAGCAGGCAGTAGAAGAGCCTATGCAGAAAACTCAGAGTTCTGCTTTGTTTAGAAACCGCGAGTTTCCATCTGAATTCTCTGAATCTCGGCGCGGTTGGAGCAAGGGGTCTATCCTGAGGTTGCCAGTATTATTCTGCCTTTTCACAAGTATTTTATTACCACAAGTATTGCCTGCATGGGAAAACAAACAGAAATAACCTGCGGCCTCCACATTGTTCATTTCTAAAATGTAAACAAGCCTGAACTGGAGTCTGCCCAAAGGCTGTTACTATTATTTACCTGCAGATTAAGCTGAGGAAAAAAATAGAAAGGTCATCTAATTGCAATGAGGATGCTGTTGAAAACAGCAGGGTTCATTTGTTTTTAGCAAAAGCAAGTGGCTCTTTTTAAGCTTTCGGTGGGGTGTGAAAGTTCATCTCCTTGTTCACCCAAGTTGTTCTTCAGGGTCTCAGCTCCAAAGACCAGTGCTATTAACCACATCTCTAGCCCTTGGGAGCCATCAGTGGGATTGAATTTCAGTAGAGCCCAGGCCAAGGGGTGCCTGGGGATCTGCCCTTGCACTAGGAGCCTCAGGTGTGCAGATCAACTGAAAGGCAGTTGGCTTGCTGACTCGTCACTCTCCCTCCCACCCTGTGACAGCAAGTGTCGAGGCAGTGGGACCCCGGTGGGTGTGCAGTAAGCGTGGCTTCTGAGCAGGAAGCCGTGGCTCTGTCATCCCCCAGGGCAGAGTGCCTCCACCTCACATTTCATCGAGTCACAGTTTGCTGAGAATGTCTTAACAGTTTCGGAATGACATTTTATGTGGCTTAATGTTCCTAATTTGCGACAACTTGTGTTACATCTCTATTTGCCTATGCCAGGGGCCAGATGGAATACATTCTGGTCAGGCAACTAGACAGTTGGTATATAGGGATAACGTAGCCTTTACAATTTTCTCACGGGAGACTAAGAGTCTGATTTCAGTGCTCTCTGCTCGCAGGATAAAATTTATGCCAAGATAAATTTTAGCCCCTAACCGTATCTTTCAGTTGGAAACATTAGATCTTGGTTTCAGGGGTCCGTTTAGTGTTCTTCTATTTTCTGGTAGTAGTTGGCTAATGTATAAAATATACAAATATCTGGCAAAACATATCAATTGTTTCCTTGATCTGTAAAAATATTGCATTTCTGTTTCAGCACAGAAATGCAGCTAGTAGAAATGATATTTATGAAGTGTAAGAATGATTCTATGTTGGAACTTAAAATAATTGTACCATCAATTACCTTAATGTATCTCTGCTAATCTATTTTAGTAATTACTACAGTTTGAAGTATATAGCTTTTGAAAAAACATTCTAATGAATTCCTGGTGGATCACCTGCTCCTTCAGAAATCCAACCTGATATCCAATTATCCTACAGAATCACTGACACTCTCCTTTCTTTCTTCTTCTCCCTGCTTTGTTTTTGTAATGCCATTCCTTATTTGCTGTCTATGCAGTTGGTCCTGCTCAACTTTTTTTTTTTTTTTCCCTCTTCTACTCCATGATCGTAAGAATGCCTCAAAATTCTGGTGCATCGGCCGGCGCCGTGGCTCACTTGGTTAATCTTATGCCTGCAGTGCCGGCATCCCTTATGGGCACCAGGTTCTAGTCCCAGTTGTTCCTTTTCCAGTCCAGCTCTCCGCTGTGGCCTGGGAGAGCAGTGGAGGATGGCTGGGTGCTTGGGCCCCTGCACCCACCTGGGAGACCAGGAGGAAACACCTGGATCCTGGCTTCAGATTGGCTCAGCACCAGCCGTAGCGGCCATTTTGGGGTGAACCAACAGAAAGAAGACCTTTCTTTCTGTCTCTCTCACTATCTATAACTCTACCTGTCAAATAAATTTTAAAAAAATTTAAGGCATATCCTTTTGTTCTGTCTCTTATACTCGATTCTTTTTAACTTTCTTTTTTTCAAGATTTATTTATTTATTGGAAAGGCAGGAATACAGAGATGGAAGGAGAGAGAGAAAGAGAGATCGTGTATCCACTGGTTCACTCCAAGTGGCCATTAAGCCAGGAGTGGGCCAGGCCGAAGCCAGGAGCCAGGGGCTTCTTCTGGGTCTGTCATGTTTGTGCAGGGACCCAAGTACTTCAGCTGTCTTTCTTTGCTTTCACAGTTTCATTAGCAGGAGCTAGATTGGAAGTGGAGCATCCAGGGCTCGAAATGGTGCCCATATGGGATGATGGCACTGCAGGCGGAGGCTTAACCGCCTATGCCACAGCGCCAGCCCCTATACTCAGTTCATAGCAAAAACATAGGTCTCCAAATTATTCTCTCTAATAATTCTAAATTTCTGGCTGGCTGCTTACATTTCCACCTCTACAACTCATCTCACCATCAAGTATAACAATTGATAATTAAATTTATTACTTTCTCCCTAAAACTGTATTCCTTCCTATTTTTCTTCAGTTTGTTTTTCCAAGTGCAAAAAAACTGAGGGCTGTCTCTAACTCTGTCTTACTACCCACATCTGATTTGTCACCATGTTCTGTTGAATCTGACCTCTCCAAAGTGTTCCGGAAGATTTTACCAATTTATAATTCACAAACTTCACCAAAATTCATTCATTGGATAATTAAACTAGTTAATTTGTAGAAGGAATATTACTTCCAACTTTTCAG
Organism: Oryctolagus cuniculus; assembly: GCF_051225735.1. NCBI lineage: Eukaryota > Metazoa > Chordata > Mammalia > Lagomorpha > Leporidae > Oryctolagus > Oryctolagus cuniculus. The sequence goes on from NC_142872.1 coordinate 19,137,311, forward strand.
AAAGAGGAAGAATTGTAAAGGAATGTGATAAACAACTATATACAAAAAATTAGATAACCACTTGGATTAAATTAACAGATTTCTGGAAAGATATAATCTACCAACACTAACTCAAGCAGAGATAACAAATCAGAATAATAGAGCAGTAGCAAGTAAAGAGATTGGGGGAAGTTTTAAAATTATTAATTCAGAGAAGAATAGATGGCTTTACTGAATTTTAACAAATATTTATAGAATTGTTAACAACAATTCTTCATAAAATTTTCCTGCTGTATAGAAGAGAATAAACCTCAGTATAACCTTTGATAAAAGAACCAGATAGAGAAATCAAAATGAAAGAAGACAACAAACCAATATTTCCTAATATTATAGTTGCAAAAACCTTCCACAAATAGTAGCAAACCAAATCTGGCACCATTTTAAAAGGGTTATATACAGTGAAGAAGAGTGATTTATATCAGGAATGCAAGGGTTAACATCTGGAAGTTCATGTAATGTCAATAGAATTAGGCACAAAAATCAGTGATGATCTCCATAGTTATAGAAAAGCATTTGAACAAGCTAACTCACTTTCATGAAAACAAACAACAAGCTAGGAATAAGAGGGATATTTCTCAACTTTATAAAGAGTATCTAAAACCAACAAACCATTGCTAGCCTCACAATGTTTAAAGAACAAAAGTCCCCCTGGCCTCTACCCCAGATCAGGAGTAAAATAAGAATATTTATTCTCACCATTTTTATTTAACATGACCTGGAGATTCTAGCCAAGGAAATAACCTAAGAAAAAAGAATAAAGAGCATCTAGGAAAGTAAGAAACAAAACTGTAAATATGTGTGCCTTGCATGACCTTACATATAAGAAGTTCTTTAAAATCCAGGTAAAAAATCCTAGACATAAAAATGAGTACAGCAAAGTTTCATGATACAAGATCAGTATTCAAGTCAGTTTCGTTTCTGTATAGTAGCAGTAAAGATCTAAAAATGAAGAAAACAATTTCAACAGCATGAAGAAGAGTAATACACTCAAATATTTTTAACCAGCAAAAAACGTGATTTGTAAAGTGAGTATCACAAAGCATTGTGAAAAGAAACTGAAAAAGACCTGCATGGATAGAAAGACACCAAGTATTAATTGATCAGAGAATTTAATATTGTGAAATGGCAAGACCCTGGCAGTGATCTACAATCCCTTTCCCAGCTCAATTCTTTTTAGAAATTCAAACTAGTCATAAAGTTCATATGTAAATTCAAGGACCAAAAAAATCCTTAAAAAAAACAAAACTGGAGATTTAACATTGCCTGATTTCAAAACTTAATACAGACTATACTAATAAAGCCAGTGTGGTATTGGCATAATTGAATTTAGGATCTAGAAATATGCCCTTACATTTTGGAGTTGATTGATTTGTACAGGAGTGCCAAGACAAGTTAGTTGATAAAGAATTCTCTTTTCAGCAAATGGCGATGGAGCAAATGGCACTGGCATCCATAGACAAAAAGAGCAAACTGGATTCTTTCATCATTACACAAGAATTAAATCAAAAAGTGTCTAGATAATAGTATAAAACAGAGAGAGGGAAATATGGGGGTAACTTCATAATTTGGGGTTAAAAAACCTTACAAAAACACAAGTAATAAAAAATATGAAGGATCTTCAGAAAATTTCTGGAAAAGTGAGATTCAAATGTAAAGTTATTTTGGTGCAAAGAATTTCTGCTATCCATGCAGTTACTTCATAATTCATATTCTCCATAAACTTTTTAAAGAACCATTGGACTTTATTCAAAATAAAACACTTACATGCTCCAACAGACACCATCAAGGAAGTGGGAAGGCAGTTCAAGAATTAGGAGAGAGTACCTACAAATGATTTGTCTAATAATGCACTTGCATCAAGACTATATGGACTCTTGGAACTCAACAATAAAAAGATAACCCATCTGAAAAATGGCAGTGAATTTGAGCAGGCATTTTGCAGAATAATCACAGGCAACAAGCAGTGCTGAGAGAAATCGGAGCTCTCGTGCATTGCAGGTGGAAATGGAAAATTGTACAGTTAATTTGGAAAACAGCTTGGTCATTTTTCAAACATTCCACATACTGAAGATTCCACTTCTAGGTATACATACCCAACATACTTCAAAATGTTAGTGGAGGGGCGGATGTTTAGCCTAGTGGTTAAGACACAGGGTAGGATTCTGACATCTCACATCAGAATACCTAGAATTGATACCAGGCTCCAACTCCTGACTTCAACTTCCTGCTAATGCAGACGCTGGGAGGTAGCAGTGATGGAGCAAGTCACTGAGTTCTTGACACTCATGAGGAGAACTTATGTTGAGTTCCTTACTCCTGACTTTTGCTACACCCTGGCCATCGCCGGCATGTGGGGAGTAATCCAGCAGTTGGGAAAACTCTCTACCTCTCAAAGAAATAAATTTTAAAATTAATTAGTGGGAAATTCACATTATCTTTTAGTTCCATTTGCCATAGACTTTCTGAAGATCCCTCATATCTATCCATCAAAATATGTGGACCAAGTGTTCACAGCACCATTCTTCCCTATAGCTAGAAAGTAGAAACAAGTTAAATGCCTCTTAACTGATCAATGATAAATAAAATGGAAACTTACTTGGCAATAAAAAAAGAATAACACTGGTGGTTGCTACAAAATGGATGAATTTTGAAAACATACTAAGTGACAGAACTTGGTCACAAAATCTCACTTTGTGACCATTGAAGAGAGTGATTATATTACCTGAAATGTCCAGAATAGGAAAATCCATTTAAGTGTAAAGTAGAACAATGGTTTCCTTGGGCTCATACCTAGGGTTAGAGGAAAATAAGGCGGGATACTAATGGGTACGGAGTTTCCTTTGAGGGTGATGAAAATATTTTAGGATTCCTTTGTTATGAATTCACAATTATGAATATACTGAAAGTTGATAAAGTATATATATTTTAAAGAGGTGAATTGAATGATGTGTGATTTATACCTCAAGAAACCTAAAAATGTTTGCAATCCAAGTGACTAAGCCATTGTAATTCTTTCACATTAAGTATTGATGAATTCACCTTATCTTTAGATTTAAAAAATTATATATATTTAAATATTTTTAAACATACAGTATACCTACCAAGAAATGCACATAAGTGTATAGATCAATGAACAATTTTTATCATCTGATCACACTCATTGCCAGCCCCAAAATTAAGAGCAAAGCATTACTAGTACCCAAGAGTCTTCACTATTCCTCCCCTCAATTACTTTTCTTTGGTGTGTAAATTAATAGTATATTGTTATTTACATATTATTATTCAGTGAAACAATATTTATAACTACATGCCAAATGATCTGACATCCACATGATACAAATAAAACATGATATTTTTTCTTTTTGGGTCTTATTTCACTTATAATGATCTCCAGTTGCTTCCATTTTGTTGAAAATGTCAGGATTTAATTCTTTTTTGTGACTGAGTAATATTCCACCATGTATATATACCACATATTTTTTATCTAGTTATCAGTTGGTGGAAATCTAGGTGGATTCCTTATCTTGGTTGTTGTGAATTGAGCTGCTATAAACATGAGAGTGCAGATAACTCCTTCATTTGTTGATTTCATTTCCTTTGCATGTATCCCTAGGAGTAGGATAGCTGGATCATATAGTAGATCCATTTTTAGTTTTCCGAGGCCTGGTTGTACCAGTTTTCATTTGTGCCTGACGTAGTACTTTTAATTATTAAGCAGTACTTTAATAAGTAAAATAATACATTGCCTGATTTTGCTTATAAATTTTTATCTCCAATTGTTCATTTGTCTTTTTATGTTCCTTAAAGGAATTTTTGGCTTTGTAGACAATCTTAATGTATGTAGTTGATTTGATTTGTAGTTTTGATTTTCTTAATGTGCATCTTAGAAAGTGACTTTTCCCAAGATAAAACAAAATCACTCCATAAGTTCTTCTTTTAGTTTTCAAATTCTATTCTTTATAACTGCTCTGGAATGTATGTGAGATTTAGGCCAGAGTGTTAGTTCCCTATTACTATTTTTATATACTAAGACCATTTTTCCTGCATAATTACTGAATTGTCTGTTAAACACCATATGAATACATACAATTTATTAAATTTGCATACTTACGTCTGTTTCCATCCTTTTGACTCTTTCCTGTTGTTTATTTAATCATTCATTCATTTGGAAGCATTCCGTGCTTTATGGTTCACATACGCAGGTAGGAAAGTCATCTTTACATCTCTTCTTTGTCAAGTAGTTTGGCTACTTTCATATATTTCTTTTTCTGCACAAAGTTCAAAACAAGCTTGTCTAATATTTTTTTTAAAAAGAAAAATGAAAGGAACCATACAAGCACACCCAAATAGGATTTTTAAGTTGTTGGAATTATATGACATTTTAGATATAGAGAAAATTTATCTCCTTACGATATTGTTTTCCTAAATCAGAATATAACTTTCAAGATCTTCAAGTCATTTAAAAATATTTCTCATAAAGTCTTACATGTCTTTAAATGGTCTATACATTATGCATAGAACATAAAGGTATTTGAGCTTTGTTAATGAATATTTTCTTCCCTTTTATTTTGTGTTAAGTAGAATCATACGAAGTTGTACATTTCAGAAATGGAGAGATTTTAGTAATTCCCTAAGTCTCACACTAATTGATTGTTTTTTATAAGTTAAATGCTTTTATTTATTAATTTATGATCAAGTGTCCCCTACACCTGGGGAGTAAATGGGGGTTGGCACCCATGTGTTCATCAGTTATGTATTCACTGTGTTCTGGACCCTTGAGATTTACCAATGATTGAGGCAAACAAAATCCCCTACAGTATAGAGCTTATAGTCTAGCATTCTTTTCTTTCTTTTTTTTTTTAAAGATTTATTTATTTGTTTGAAAGAGTGAGAGAGAGAGAGAGGTCTTCCATATGCTGCTTCACTTCTCAAAAGTCTGCAATAGGCCAAATGCAGGAGCCAGGAGCTTTATCCAGGTTCACCATGTGGGTGGGTGGCAGGCGCCCAAACACTTGGACCTGCTGCTGCTTTCCCAGGCCATTAGCAGGAAGCTGGACCTGAAGTGGAGCAGCTGGAATATGAACCAGCGCCTATACCATTGCGTGTAGGACCTTTATGTGCTACATAAATCCCTAAATACACTGATCCCTATTTTTCTTGATTTTAGTGTGAATTATTCCAATGCTATATAAACTATAATTCTGTCCCTTTTTGTGTGTGTTATAAATGCTTAATATATGAAGAACATTTTCATCTTTTCCTCTACTTTCAGAAGCTTTCCATATGATGAAAAGATGTATATGATCTGTAAGAGTGCACATTAATTTTCTCTCACTTGAGATGTTGCTTTTCTTAACTTTCTGTTTTTAAAAAGATTAATTTATTTGAAATCCAGAGTGATAAAGATGAGAGAGAGAGAGAGAGAATCTTCTATCTGTGGATAGCCCACAACAACCAGGGCTGGGCCAGGCCAGAGCCAGGAGGCAGGTCTTCCACATGGAAGGCAAGGATCTAAACACTTGAGCCATTATCCACCACCGTTCCAGGCACATTAACAGGAAGCTGTATCAGAAACAGAAGACATGGGACTCTAACCCACACTCCAGCAGGGGATGAGGTATTGTGAGAGATGGTTTACCTTGCTGTGCTACAGCCCTCATCCCAACTGTAAAATAGACTACCCATTATTTTGTTTCTGGGATGAGTACTCGTTAGGCAAAATGAGTGATTCTTTTTGATATTCTGCTGGATTGTATTGACTGCACAGGAAATTTGTTGATATTGGAAGAGTTTACTTAGCACTGTTGTATTTTATGTACTCTCTCCTTTCAGATGTTGTTTTACTAATTAGGAGGAACTTTGTCTCTGTTTAAATAGCATTAGGAGTTATTTGTTCCTTGTAGTATGTACTACACTTAGTGTCTATTTAGGGTACACTTTCTTCCTTTGTGATGAGTCAACAATTTCCTATATATGTTGGGTCACTTCACTTTTGGAAACAAGTTTTTTTGAGAAATTTGTTTACTCAGATCTTTGAATTTATTATTACAGACCTGAGCAAAATGTGCCTGAAAAATGATTGTGTAATCCTCAAATTTATAGTTGTGTTTCCATTTTTATATTTCTTGTTTTGCCTGTATACTTTATTTCTAGACTCTATGAAGTTGTGTGTATCTGTTATTTTAGTTTGCTTTAAAAATGCCTTACCATTTTCTATTGCTTAATTCATTCATTTGTATGTTTGTTTCTCTGTGTATTTGTTGCTTCTCTCTCTTTTTTTTTTTTTTCCTTTTTGTTTTTGGCTTGTTTCTTAAGCTTTGTAATCAGATACTAAATACATTTTTTTTCTCAGAGAGTTACTAGTGGTGAACAGGTAGTGTGTCATGAATTATTTTTACCAACCCTTCAGCCCTGTCTGTTGTAACTTCTCCCACCAATCTGCCTCTTTTTAAAATTTATTTATTTATTTTAGCAGCCAGAGTAAAACAGTGAGAGAGAGAGAGACAGAGAGAAATGTCTTCCTTCTGTTGGTTCACCCCCCAAATGGCCGCTACAGCCGGTGCACTGTGCCGAACTGAAGCCAGGAGCCAGGTGCTTCTCCTGGTCTCCCATGCAGGTGCAGGGCCCAAGCACTTGAGCCATCCTCCACTGCCTTCCCAGGCCACAGCAGAGAGCTGGACTGGAAGAGGAGCAATTAGGACAGGACCGGTGCCCCAACCGGTACTAGAACCCTGGGGTGCCGGCACCGCAGGGGGAGGATTAGCCAAGTGAGCCACGGTACCTGCCCCACCAATTTGTCTTAAGGATTGTTTAAGGGTTTGTCTTCTTTCTATTAGTGTTATGAATTTCTATTGGTGTCAATTATTTCTTTTGCTAGTCTTTTATGTTTAGAAAAAGTGATTTCATTATTTTTATATTTTGAAATGTATTGTAATTCTTGTGCTGTGTGTTTCGTCTTAGGGAAAGGTATGTCTTTTTTTTTTTTTTTTTTTGGTAAATAACTACAAATCACCTTGGTTTAGAGGATGGGGTCCATTTTTTCTACCTACGAATAGAGTGAAAGAGGGAAGGAGAGGAGACAGCCGACGCTGGCATTACCTAGAGCAGCTGAAGAGCTCTCGAAGAGAGTTGTGTCAAGTACTAAATTTTAAATATGTCATATAGGCCTCAAATAAAAGGTCTTTGCATAACAGGGTGTGGGGGAGAAGAATGTGGGAGGGAATTCAAGAATGGCCTTGTCCCATGTGGAGTGTTTGCTAGTGCACAGATGAAAGGAAGATTTAGGGTAACATTGAGTAAACACTTAGGAAGCAGGGTCTTCACCTGTGAATCTACACACAACACTGCCCCACCCCAGGGTGGCACGGCCAAGCATTCCCTTCTCTGGGTGGGAAAATAGAGGCACTGACAGGCTCAGGCTCACCAAGGCCCCCCGATGACTGAGAGGCTGGGCTGGGATCTGAAATGAGGCAGTGGCCGCTGTTCTCTTGATCAGCACTCCACAGGGCTGTGTGCTAAGGAAACGAAGCATGATGCCCAGTGCAGGGTCTCACAGAATGCTAGAACGTGGAGTCAGTCGTAAGTAGGAGAAAGATAGGCTCTTAGAAATTTGCTGAGTTCTTGGAAAACGTGCTGCTGAAGATCAAGATGAGGATACAATGGGTCCATCCTGAACTTAGCCAGGTTTTCAAGGACATAATGATCCTTCTGGTGTCAGGGTAAGAATCCTCCTGGTATCAGGGTAAGAAACTGAATATCCAAATGGACGGTGACCAACAGATAGATAGACAGACAGACAGACAGACGGCCCAATGTCCAGACTAGACTTATGACTGACAGCTTCCTTAATGCTCCCAAGTGAAGACCAACCAGAGACAACCAAGTAAGAACCCCTGTCCAATCATGTTGGCTGCCTGTCTTCTGATGAGCCCCCTACAGTTTCCTCAGGCCAATGGCCTCCAGTATAGACTTCCTTGAAGCCTTGCCTTGTATCCACTGTAAAGGTTTCCCCACTTCTCTACTACCCTAGTGTGTCTGCCAAGCACAATGATGGTGGCTCACTCCTTGCTACGGCAGTCTCTGAATGAATACAGCTTGCTTGTTTCCACTTGCTTGGGCTCTGTTTAGTTCAACAAATGTTATTACATTTTATGCATGTGTCTGTATTCTCCACTGTGTTGTGAACTTGAAGACAACACTCTTGATTTCTATTTCCCTGAGCATTAAAATCTATTGTATTTCTTGTTACTAAGGAGCCAGGGTATTTGTCAAGTAGAATCTTTAAGGACAATTTGATTTGCTGTGTTTGTTTCCTAGTGTCATACTAAAGTGCCTCCCTCATGGTTAGTTAGTTACTAGAGTTTAATGAATTATGTTGATGGCTACGTGGATGCTAATGATAACAGATTAGTAGTGTTGGCACTCATCATGGCATGCATTATTTTAGTTGCCTTTAATACATTAACTCTCAATGCAGCCTTATAAAGAGGGTATCAGGATAATTCCTGTTTTACATGAGGGATCTAAGGACAAAAAATGCCTACTTAACTTCCTTAAGGATACATAAACTGGAAAGCAGTGAAGCTAACTTTTAATTCAAGGTATCTAAAACTAGAGACTATGCTGCTACATAGTACTCTCTCCCAATTCAAAAGACTGATTGAATATAGTTCAGATCAGGGATCAGGTATTAAGTCCTAGAGACACAAAATGAATCAATTAGGGTCCCTGATATAAGAAATGTAGAAACTTTGTGGTCAGTATTGTTGTGTAGTGGGTTAAGCTTCCACGTTTGATGCTGACATCCCACGTGGGCACTGGTTCGAGTCCCAGCTGTTCTTTCCATCCAGTTCCCTACTCATGGCAAAGCAGCAGAAGATGGCCCAAGTGCTTGAGCTCCTGCACCCGCATGGGAAAGCAGAATGAAGTCCCGGGCTCCTGGCTTCAGCCTGTTCATCCCTGGCTGCTGCAGTCATTTGGGGAGTGAACCAGTGAATGGAAGTGCGCTCTCTCTCTTTCTCTCTCCCTCCCTCCCTGTCTCTCTTTCAGTAACTCTGCCTTTTAAATAAATAAATAAATCTCTAAAAAGCACAGAAACGTAGACATTTAAACATTGTATCCTTGAAGAATATTAAGGGAAGTCAGGGAGGTATTCTTAGAGGAGGGGAATGGGATGAGTGTTGGATTATGGATTTTTGTGGTGGGAAGTGATTTCCCCCAGAGACTGCAAGGACAAGGCTGTAGATGAGGTTTGCAGAGGAAGTACAGAAGTGGAAAAGTCCTTGGAAAAAGAGCCAAAAGTTGGATCCTGGAGTTCCTCATCCAAAAACTTGGCTTTTACCTAAATTTTATGCAAAGGAGACATTGAATGCACTTTTCTAAAAAGCTTTATGTATATCTATCTATCTATAAGCAAAGTGACGGAGATGGACACACACACACACACACACACACAGAGAGACTTTGTATCCTGTGGTCTACTTTTCAAATAACCACAGCCCACACTAGCCAGGACTGAGCCAGGCTGAAGGCAAGAGCCAGGAACTCCATTCGGATATCCCACATGGATGGCAGGAAATCAAGTACTTTGCCCATCATCTGCTGCCTCCCAGGTGAAGGATGGAGAGATCAGAGCTTGAGCTGGGCCTGATACGGAATGCAGGTGTCCCAAGTGTAGACTTGTCCTTAAATCTGTGTCTCAGCATCCACCCGCCCCGTGACACCGAAGAATTTTAACTGTGGTGAGGCAGCATGACTTGATGTTGTCAGAAATGAGAAGACACGTATTTCCTTATTTTGGATTCAGACCTCCTCATGGAGCAGAGTTTTTGAGAGAACGCAAGGAAGGCCTGTGTGGACCTACAGGTGGGAAGAGGAACCTCATGTGTATGACTTCTTCATTTACTCTCACAACAAACCCTGCAGGCAGTGGCACAAGTAAGAAGCTGTGCAAATGGCTCAGAAGTGGTGAAAAGGGACTTGCCTGGCATGCCAGAGTCACTGCTTGTCCTGCTTCTGATTTTGCCTGAATCCCTTGAACTACTTGGGATCCCTGTTACCGTACACGTAAAGGAAGCTAGCATGACCCCCTCCCGCCTTAGGATTCTGCAATTCTTTTATTTTTTATTTTTTTATTTTTTTGACAAGCAGAGTGGACAGTGAGAGAGAGAGACAGAGAGAAAGGTCTTCCTTTGCCGTTGGTTCACCCTCCAATGGCCACCATGGCCGGCGCGCTGCGGCCGGCGCACCGCGCTGATCCGATGGCAGGAGCCAGGTGCTTCTCCTGGTCTCCCATGGGGTGCAGGGCCCAAGCACTTGGGCCATCCTCCACTGCACTCCCTGGCCACAGCAGAGAGCTGGCCTGGAAGAGGGGCAACCGGGACAGAATCCGGTGCCCCGACCGGGACTAGAACCCGGTGTGCCGGCGCCGCTAGGCGGAGGATTAGCCTAGTGAGCCGCTGCACCAGCCAGATTCTGCAATTCTAATCAGAGAAGCAACCCAAGTTTGGTGAAAAGCTTTTCCTTCTTGAAGGAAGACGATACTGACACTCTGCATAGCGAGGCTCAAGGCCTGTTGTCCCCAGAAGTGACCCCAGCGAATGGGTTATTGCTTTCCAAACACAATAAAGAGCCCATGAGACAAAAGTGTTTGAAACTCTACCAATATAAGCAGAGCGTTCCTGCTCTATTAAAGCGTTAAAATACTTCTATAGAAACTAGAAAATCCCTTACAGCCCCATCTGCACAAATCTGCCCCAAGTTCCAAGAAACCTGCAGCTCCCCAGTTCAGAATCTGGATTTCAAAGAAGCTCAGGATGAAGAGGGGGAAAAAATGCCCTTGCTCTGGCCTGAGTCCAAAAATGTCCACACTGCTGGCCTGGGAGCTTCCGCCCTGCTGCAGCCAGCCCTAAAGGACAGCCTCTCAGATGGAACAGGCGTTGGGTGAGGGAGCCTAGTGGGGAGGGGCACTGTAGAGACAATCTCTTAGTAGGTGATCTGCGTCTCACACGCCATGATAGGAGGCTGTACCAGATGAAGCCCAGATCTCAGATTTTCTTTTTAAGGCAACTTTTTCAGTCTGAACCTAACATCTTAGAAATTAGTTGTGTTTATTAAAGCAAATCTACAGAATACATAAAACTAAGAGTTGAAAAAATGATTCCCAGCACTATACTAATTCCATTAACATTAGTACATTTTTTGGCTGGTGCTGTGGCTCACTAGGCTAATCCTCTGCCTGCGGCACTGGCACCCCAGGTTCTAGTCCCAGTTGGGGTGCTGGATTTTGTCCTGGTTGCTCCTTTTCCAGTCCAGCTCTCTGCTGTGGCCCGGGAAGGCAGTGGAGGATGGCTCCAAAAAAAAAAAAAAAAAAAATTTCTCCCATCTGAAGAGTAATGAATGCAACTCTGATTTTTTTTTTTTTTTATTTGACAGGTAGAGTTAGACAGTGAGAGAGAGAGAGACAGGGAGAAAGGAAGATCTTCCTTCTGCTGGTTCAACCCCCAAATGGCCATTACGGCCGGAGCTATGCTGATCTGAAGCCAGGAGCCAGGTGCTTCCTCCTGGTCTCCCACGCGGGTGCAGGGCCCAAGCACTTGGGCCATCCTCCACTGCCCTCCTGGGCCACAGCAGAGAGCTGGACTGGAAGAGGGGCAACCGGGACGAGAACCTGGCGCCCTTACGGGGTGCTGGCACCGCAGACAGAGGATTAACCAAGTGAGCCACGGTGCCGGGCCCACAACTCTGCTTTTTCACATGGCTCCAACAGTATGGAAACAACAGTTTATATCCTATTAAAACTTTGGAAGAATGAGATCCTTATTAAGATCTGTTGGTTAATCTCCTAAAAATTAAATCCATAGGACTATCCACAGGAAGCATAATCATAAAATAATATTATTCCACAATGTATTTATACTTCAAAACATTGTATTATACGTGATAAATAGTCAAAATTTGTCAACTTTAAAAAAATAAGTAATATTGTCTAGAGTATTTTAAACAGGAATTACACATTCTCCTAAAATAAAATACCACCAAATATATAATGTTTCCTTATGCCAAATAAATATAGACATGCAATTTTAGTACAAAAAAATGGCAAATCACTGCATTTGTAATTCATTGACTAGGAAATGTAATACAGGGAATGTTAATAGTCTGATCAACACAAAGAATATAGATTGAAGTTTTTGCCAGCAAGAAAGGAAAAGCAATGTAAATACCTATCCGAGAGGAGGCTGGGAGTTTAATTTTCTCTATTTTGCAATTTCTGACCACGACAGGGAAAGAATAGTTAGCTAGGACAAAGATATTGACATTGGGAATGCTAAATAAGAACAACATAAGTAGCGGCTGGCATTGTGGCAAAGCAGGTAAAGCCGGCACCTGTGACACTGGCATGCTACAGGGGCACCGGTTCAACTGTCAGTTGTTTAACTTCCAATCCAACTCCCTGCTAATGGCCCGGGAAGATCAGCGGAAGATGGCCCAGGTGTTTGCACCCTAGCTCCCATGTGTGCGATCCATGTGAAGCTCCTGGCTTCAGTCTGGTCCAGCCATTGCAGCCTTCTGTGAAGTGAACCAGCAGATGGAAGATATTCTCTCTCCCTCCCTCCCTCCCTCTCTCCCCCTCCCCCCCTCTGTCTACCCCTCCCCCTCTCTATTACTTTTTTTAATAAATAGGCCCTAACAAAAGAATAAGAAAGGTATTAGCCAATTTCCAGTGGTATATTATGCATGTAAGTAATTTGTTGGGCCCAGTGTTGCATTGCAACAAGTCTAGCCTCTGCTTGTGAGACCCACGTCCCATATCAGAACATTGATTCCAGTCCTGGCTGCTCTGCTTCTGATCCAGCTTCCTTCTAATGCGCCTGGGAAAGCAGCAGATGCTGGCCCATGTGGTCCTCTGCCACCCACAAAGGAGACTTGGATTGTGTCCCAGGTCCCTGATTGCTGTCTGGCCCAACCCAGGCGTTGTAGCCCTTTAGGAGTGAGTCAACTGATGAAAAATCTCTATGTATCCCCCGCCCCCCATCACTCTGCCTTCCAAATAAATAAACACATCTTTAGCAACAACAAATTCTTTCTATTCCAAAATCTAAACAGTGTTAAAGAATAAACATTGAGTGTTGTCCAGTTTTTCCAATACAATAAGAGGTCTTAAAAAGCAAATGAACATAGTTCATTCAAGAACAAAGCAAACTAGAACAGCATATGTGTGGTGGAACGTGTTAACACACAGTATGTGGCCATTTAGAGTTATTTTTGGCCCAACTGGATGAGATGGTGATATAAAAGTAAAGGAATGTGGGTTAACTGTTCATAATTATTCATCACATGCATAATGAAACATACAGAAAGACAAACAGTATTTGGCCAATTGCTCAGTTAGGTGTTCATTAATTTATCCATATTCAGGGAGCATTGAACTTGGGGAGTAGAAGTGTTGATGGGATGGATGAGTTAATCAAAGCCAAATAGTATAGAGGGGAAGAGTTGAGACCACTTCCTAATTGCATGATTTGGGGTGAGTTACTTAATCTCCCTGCCTCATTTTTTTTCCATTTGTAAAAAAATGGGGATAATTGTGCTTACCCTGTAGGATGGTCATGCTAATTAAAGCAGATGGGTGATTCGAAGAGCAACACACAGGACTGGCAGAGAGATTCCAACAAATCAGCTATTGTGTAAAATGAACTGTGAGAACGAGGTTCAAGTTCACGTTTCCTTCCCTGCAGCTTGATGGTAATGGGAAGGTACCATGACTGGTTCCTACTAAAAGCACCATTATAGACAAAGCAACTCTTGGCATAAGTATCAGTCTTGGTGTAGACATCATTTCTATGCTACTTAAAGGTCCACTAATTTTAGTTATGTCTATAATCGTACCCTATATTTAATCATAGTCAAATAATATCTGCCTAACCCATAAACAACAACAGAAGTAAATAAAAAGTATAATCACGGAGCTATGTGTTTACCCTCCTTACAGCTTGTCAGTGAGTTTCTTAGAGTGGAGTAAGAGCCAGATGCTGGATTTGATCCCATGTGAGTTGATTAACTCTGCATTAGTTCCTGATTACCTCACTCGTTCTTGGCTTGTCAACTTCTAAAGGCACACTTTTGGGAGGAACAGTAGTGAATTAAGAAGGTGAATGAGAGTTAAAAGTGGAGTGGAAGAGTCCCAGTGATGGTAGGTGACTCCAAGGACAGCAGAATCATGCGTGACAGACAGTACAAAGGCATTGTTCATAACACAAATGCGTTTATTGACATGCAAGGGAAAAAAATTTAGAAGTTTAATGTCCGTTTGCTGTTTGGTCATATTCACTCCTTCTGAGAAAGATTGTAAAGTAAATACTCTAATAGCCTCAAAAAATGCTAACTTCCTCTTTGTTCCAGTTGTTTTCATTAGCTTTGGTTTTCCAGATAAGAACTCATATTGGGCCTGCTTCATATTTCTGTAATCTTTTTAGGAGGTCAGGACCCCAGTCTCCTGCTATGGCCTTCATTATTCATAAGATAAGGTGGAGATTATCTTCTCACCTGGAGGCAGTGGCAAAACCTTGGTGTGACATAGGATCTCTTCAAGACTTTCCATCTGCCTGGACTGAAGATTCCTGTTAACACTCAGTTTCTTTGATCTTTCATTCAAAGGTCTCAGTTTGATAAGTTGGCCTCAGTGCCCTATCCCACTTCTTTTTCTTTGGTCTTCTATTAACTGAAGTCCCCAGATTTTTGGAGTTGAGAAGAGACCAGGTAAGAGTAGTGGGCTGTAGGTCTTCTGAAATATAATTTAATGTGACCTTTCATTCTAAAGGACAACATAATACATTTGCGTCTGTTGTGAATTGTGTGTAGAACATACTTGTGTTGTCTTCCCTCCCTTGCTGAGTGTGTGCTGGAATAAATTGTTGCAATGTGATTTATGAAGCTCCCTGCTTCTTTCAGTCTGTTTCTCCCAGCCTATCTGTGTTCCCTGTTCCAGCATCAGACCTTTCCTGACAGAAATGATGGAACTGGTATTGATAGTCACTCCCAGCAGGGTCTGTCTTTGATGTTTTATTAAGTGTATGATTTATTATCTTTTCCTTTGATTTACTAACGAGAGCAAGAAATAAGAACCTTTGGTTGGTAACAACATCCAAATGGTCACTATTAAGGAATTGATTTCCATGGGTTAGTGGAGTTCTCACTATTCTGAAAACTCAGAGTATTTTTTCATCATCAAACATATGTCCGGATTGGAAGATGAAGATGGTTCTATGATCTAAGAATACCATGTGAAGAAACTGTAAGCACATGGCTGGCAGGAAAAGAGGTTACAGTGTGTGTGTGTGTGTGTGTGTGTGTGTGTGTGTAGATTTGTTAGTTCTCCTAGCTTAAAAAAATCATAACTTCATTTAGATCCTCGTGACCTGGAACAAAGGAGAGAAACTGATCAGTGTTGCTTTTCTTCTTTCTTCTGCCATCTTAGTAATCATCATTTCTGAACACCAGCGAACAGAATGCCAGAGGTTTATCACTTCACAGCGCTTTGAAGGACACTGCGAGGAATTCTGACATTTTGGAACTTGGGACCTTTTCATGCTTGACGCTTAACTGGTGGAACATCAACATTCTTTGCTTTCTCTTTGCAAAATATTTGCTGTAAAGTGTAAATAAAGAAAGGGGAGTATTTCTTCACATTGCTATGCTAAAACATCTGGCAGAGGGGGTTGTGTTTATACCCTTCTGCACTGCAGGCTCGTCCTTCAAAGCAGTCTGGATTTTTCTTTCACCTCCTTGAATGTCCAAAAAGTAACTTTTATGTTTTTCTTAGGAAGACGATTTTGTCCAAGCATATGGTGCATCTTAAATCCGTGAGCCAAAAAACAAGTCACTAAAAAGGGAAGTTCTCCTCTTTTTCTTTACAGCACACCTGCTTGTGTCCCGAGGGCTCTCTGTCACTCAGGGTTCCACCTACGTTCTCAAAGATAAGTTCCAAAAATAACATGGCCTTCTTTGAAAGCATGATCTCACTTAGAGATGCATTTCTACCATGCCTGCTCCAAACAATATGATTACAAGGAATCAGACAATGTGATGAAGCAAATAAGAATTGAGAGAGGAAATGGAGCAGGAAGTGGAATGAAAATTGAATAGAAAATGAGATTAGGGAAACAAAAAAAATTTCATACATGAAATGTTTGTTGCATTTTCACTACAGTGAGTCACAAATTTGGCCCCAAATTTTCCAGCAAAAAAATCCACAAAAAGAAACAGGATTAACCATCTGAGTTTCAGTGTTAAGAAAAATAAGGCAGCTGCTTTTCCAGATACAGAGAACTAGGAGAATATTTTTGTCTGTATCTTCATTAAAAAGACATGTTAATTTTGAGAAAAATATTGTTAAGTACTTTTGTCCATAGTGCAGTGGTCTTCCTGGGGTTATTGGAAGAAAGTTCCTTCAAGTGAGTCCGTGAAGTTCCTCCAAAGCACAGCTCCATAAAAGGCATCCTAAGATGTAGTCTGAGAGCACAGATCCCTGGTGGTCTCCCTGAATCCAAGGTTACATTTAGTAACTGACTGTTTAGCATGAAGAGAAATTCTCCATAAATATCCATTCATGCGTTTGTTTAACAAAAAATATTTGTTAAGTGCTGGCTGAATGCCAAGCATTGTTCCTGGTGCAGGGGTTGGAGCAAGAATCGACCAATTTTCTGTCTTCTTAGAGCTTAAGCCCTTGTGAAGATGGAAGAAGTAGATATTGAAAATGTAAACAAGTGAAATGATTTTAGAGAGTTTTAGTGATAATGCTAGGGGGGGCGGGGGGAGGAGATAGAGTAAGGGTACGGAGTATTTCCGATAGCTTGGTCTTGCAATACTTCTTCGAGGCAGTGACAGCTGAGTTGAGATGAATAATGAGAACGGAGCCAGGCCAAAATCTGAGCAATCCCTGCTGAAGGAACCATAAATGTAGAGATGCAGAGGTAGCACTGAGCAGGGTGTGCTGGCGGGCCTGTGGGGCTGCGCCGTGCTGAACACAGGGCCTGAACAGGAATGCCGAGAACCTGTGGGACCCCTCTGTGGACTTAGAAATGAGCTTCTCTACCATAAACACTCGAAAGCCGTCGTGGGGAATTGTTGTAGTTCCATGGAGATGGGGTCATTACTAGCTACTATTGCCTTATGTCAGGGAAGACCTTTGGCATGTGCTGGATAGTTGTCATGACAAAAAGTGAAGTCGTGATTCGTATTGATTACCAATATAAAAAATGGCAAGGTTACTTCCAGGCAAGATCGTGGTTGGTATATGACCACGCCTACTGTGGCAGTTACATTCAAACAATGGACCTTCATATTTTGGAACTGGACCCAATGATTTTAGTGGCACTATGCCTTCTGCCATAAATCTTCGCAGATCTGTTAGTCTACCGGATGCTAGCTGGTCAACTGCAGACGGATGGGAATTCTTTCAGGTGCGAAGGAGCCGCTCAAGGCGCTGCATGAGCGAGTGCTGGGTTATTAAATCATCACTGAGGCTGAAATCATCTTCAGAAGTCTTTCAATGAAACCAAGTTACCCCAGGTCCCCGGTAAGAATGACATGTTCTCACAGGAAGCAGGAATACGGCTCCTAACCAGAAAGACATCACCTAAGATCTTAAAACCTCTAGTCTGGTTAAGAAATAGCTGCTGAGATGCCAAAAACATAGCGCCCAGGGATAGCACTGGGAATGAAATGGAACAGAACAAAAAAACTAATCCACAGCTCGGATGTGTCAAGTCCTGTTGTTTACATTCTCTCGCAGAAGTTTCCAGGAAAAATAAAAAATGCACTTTTTTATGACAGTGACACTATCCTGGAAGACTTGGCAACAACTTGGGAACAGCTGCTGCAGCAGCTTTTTAAATCCATTTCTTTTAAAATTACCATGATTTTGACGTAAGTGTATGTATAGCTGCCAATAAGTCATTAATTAAAAAGTACCTGTATAATACCGGAAGAAGAGGAGCTAGAATTTAAATCTGGAAGCCAAACAAACCAAGGTATCTTTAAAACCTCCTACAATGCTGTCTTTCCTTATCCTAAGCACCGTAGAGGAACTCAATTAACGTAATGGAGGGGGGAGCTCTTTAGAAATTACAAAATTACTCCCCGGAAGTAGAATTTAGAATTTGCTGTTCATCTGAGTGATTTTTACGTCCTTTCCTTGGCGTAACACTTTCGTGCCTTTGGTTCAGTTTGAAGGGAGGAGCAGCACTACACAGTGTTCCAAGTTCCCCTTCATTCACAGAGGAATGAACGCTACACACTGAGGGCTCCGGACCCATTCATCTCCTCTTTCTTTGGCTTCCCCTCCTCCTCTTAGGCGTAGAGGAATTGACACAAACCCAGTGTCGATGTCCACCCCCTCTCTGTCCTTGGGAATGCCACTCACTCACGTGAAAGGTCAACAACATGACATGTGAACAAGTAAAATAGGAAGCCATTGGAAGGATTGTCTCAAACAATCATATTATGTCATTAGTAGGGAAAAGGTTATTTGCTCTGTAGGCAAAAACATACTGCAAGTTTATTCATATTAGTTGGAATGTCCCATACTGAAAAGGCATATCCTGTGTGGGTCTGAAGTCGCACACCACGCTGTCATCCCCTAACTGTCTGGCCGTGCTGGCATTAGGCACAGTGGAGTTCCACAATGTCCAGCCCTCTCTTGTCCATACTGCGGAAAGATAAGCAGGGGTGTAGCAGTGGTAAAGTTCCAGGCACCAGTGGAGGCAGCCAGCTACCCTGAAGAACTCCACCACACTTCACCGGGCACATACTCCCTTCACTTAAAAGCTGCGTGGGCCGGCGCCGCGGCTCACTAGGCTAATCCTCCGCCTTGCGGCGCCGGCACACCGGGTTCTAGTCCCGGTCGGGGCGCCGGATTCTGTCCCGGTTGCCCCTCTTCCAGGCCAGCTCTCTGCTGTGGCCCGGGAGTGCAGTGGAGGATGGCCCAAGTCCTTGGGCCCTGCACCCCATGGGAGACCAGGAGAAGCACCTGGCTCCTGCCTTCAGATCAGCGCGGTGCGCCGGCCGCAGCTGCCATTGGAGGGTGAACCAACGGCAAAGGAAGACCTTTCTCTCTCTCTCTCTCACTGTCCACTCTGCCTGTCAAAAAAAAAAAAAAAAAAAAAAAAGCTCCGTGGACCTCGCTAGGTGACCAGAATGAACATAAAACGGTGCAGCATAAATTATCTCATGCTCCATAGTATCCTGGGAAGACACTTCGCAAGTTTTCAAGATGTGTGGCATGCAGGGGTTTTGTTACCTCCGAAAGCAAAGGGAGACTTCTCTCAGAGAATGCTTGCGACATCAAAGGACCTCACAGCAACAGCTAATATGTCAGTGGCAGCCTCCACGGGGCCGGGCATCCTGCTGAACTCCTCGTGTGCGTTATTTCATGCGCTCATCTGCAGTCCCTGTGGACTGTTTATTATCATTGCTGTTTCACAGCACCAAGGTTTAGAAATGTGCAGTAACTTGCCCAAGTTTAGACAAGCCAGTGAGTGGAATGTTTGATTTCCAGTATCGCTGCCTGCCGGCTCACATCTTTTATGAGTCGTGTGGGCAGCTTAGGCAGGGTCATGAAGAAAGAAGTTTTGATGGACTGAGAGATACAATCTCGTGGAATACAAAATGAACTAATAACTATTTTCCATAACCAACACGGCTGGTCTTGGAGATAATGATCTCAGTGTATCCTGTTGGTTATTTATAAAGGGAAAATCAAAAAGGACTCCAAAAAATGCGGTTTTCTGAATTTTATCAAAGGGATTCACCTCCAACTCACTTCTACAAGGTTCCTCCTCGTTTCTGAAATGTGGAAATGCTGGGGGACAAGGGGTACTGAAAATATGAATATGGAACCTTATGTTGAATATAAAAATAAGATAAAAATTTTCAGTGTATTTAATAATGCATTTGGGATGATTTAGGAAATGAACAGAAGGAAATGTTGACAATACACTGGAAAAAAAAATCCTAATTTCAAGCATCCTTTTAACTGCCTTGACTTTATCTTTCGCACTCTCGCTCTGTGCCTCCAGCCCTGCTTGTGAGAGTGAGTGAGGGACAGGGCAGAGCGGCAGCAAACTCTAGCTGGACGTGGTGCAAGGACCTCATATGCTCTCCGAGGATATCAGTTGAGTGAATTAACCAAAGAATATAATTGCATTGAAAGATGGAACAAGGTCCTTTCTAAAGTTACCAGGCAAGCAGTGTATTACTACTTACTGTATATAAGTAACAAAAGCACCTGTCTGGTGAAAGCAAGTTGACGGGTCATGTGTTTAGACCCTGCAAAATGGCTCGACTACTTACCCTCCCCGTCCCCTAGGCGAACTGAGAGAATGCACGGGTTTTGGTCATTTAGTTTGGAGTCAGAACTTAATGCTTCCCAAAGCCAGGCAAACTCCAGGTACGCAGGGCAAGTAAGAAAGAAGCAGCTGATCTTTGTTTGACGTCCTCCGTGAGTGATGGCAGTAGTGAAACTCAACGTGCCCTGTCTACAGCACGATGCATTTCGCAGGAAAAGCTGTCGGGTGTCTCCTTTTCTTTCCTTTCTTGGCCGTGTCACGTGTCAGGAAGCGCGAGGGACTCCGGCGATGCGTGTTTGCCAGTTGCCTTCTCTCCCCTATGCTCACTTCACTCGCAAGTTTCTTCCCTCACAGTTTGCCAGGCATTTACCACATTCTGCACTCAGCTTAGTCCTCTGTCTTGAACCCGCCCTCGTGGTCTCTCACTGCTGGGGAGGCATACAGGGCTAGCCAGGCCAATGAGGGCTGGGACGCTTACTCTGCAGATTTGGGATTGCAGCATCTGGGGAGTAGGTACTGAGACTTTCTGCTGGACATGAACAAGGGCGTGTGTAGGCCAGGAGCCTCCAGATGGCACCTCCCCATGAAGGGAGAGCAAGCCTCAGAATGGAACCACCACCGAGACCCAAGACGCTAGAGATGGTGAGAGCAAATCAGACTTGTAGGGATGTCATCAAGCTGCCAGATTGGACCTGAAGCCTGCACACTGCTCGGTACAATAAGCCAGAACATTTTCTTTACTTTTAAAGAAAATTTGATTTCCATTGACTGGTAATTGGTCCAGGAAAGACTGCAGTGGAGGCCGGCGCCGGGGCTCACTAGGCTAATCCTCCGCCTAGCGGCGCCGGCACACCGGGTTCTAGTCCTGGTCGGGGCGCCGGATTCTGTCCCGGTTGCCCCTCTTCCAGGCCAGCTCTCTGTTGTGGCCAGGGAGTGCAGTGGAGGATGGCCCAGGTGCTTGGGCCCTGCACCCCATGGGAGACCAGGAAAAGCACCTGGCTCCTGGCTCCTGGCTCCTGCCATCGGATCAGCGCGGTGCGCCGGCCGCAGCGTGCCGGCCGCGGTGGCCACTGGGGGGTGAACCAATGGCAAAGGAAGACCTTTCTCTCTGTCTCTCTCTCTCACTGTCCACTCTGCCTGTCAAAAACAAAACAAAAAAAGACTGCAGTGGAAACAGACAGGCTCTTTTTATTAGCCAGTGCTTGCATACAGTAGGTCAAAGAAGGGACATTCCTGAATCACGCTATCTCCAAACTCACTTTTACACATTTATTTTATTTGTTTCTGAAAGGCAAAGAGAGACAGACAGACAAATAGAGGTCTCCCATCCGCTAGTTTATTCTCTGATGTCTGTAACACTTGGGGCTGGGCCAGGAGGAAGCTGCAAGCTCAGATGTGGTCTCTCATATGAGCAGCAGGGACCCAAGTTATATGAGCATCACCTGCTGGCTCCCAGGATGGACATTGGCAGGAAGCTAGGACTCCAGTCCAGGTTCTCTGCTAGGGGATGAAGGTGTCCCAAGAAGCGTCCCCTCTCAAAATTAATTAATACAAAAATCAAACCCAAGCTTTAGAAGGAAAGGCTCTCTTGCATTTTATCCGTCATTTCAAGGCAGGTAGACTGTTACTTTTTTCTAAAGTTAGGCCAGTGCCGCGGCTCACTAGGCTAATCCTCCGCCTTGTGGCGCCGGCACACCGGGTTCTAGTCCCGGTCGGGATGCCGGATTCTGTCCCGGTTGCCCCTCTTCCAGGCCAGCTCTCTGCTGTGGCCAGGGAGTGCAGTGGAGGATGGCCCAAGCCCTTGGGCCCTGCACCCCATGGGAGACCAGGATAAGTACCTGGCTCCTGCCATCGGATCAGCGCAGTGCGCCGGCTGTGGTGGCCATTGGAGGGTGAACCAATGGCAAAAGGAAGACCTTTCTCTCTGTCTCTCTCTCTCTCTCACTGTCCACTCTGCCTGTCAAAAAAAATAAAAAATAAATAAAGTTAATGAGAGGGCTAAAAACTCTTTACCATCTTTTGTTCAATGGACTTATGCTTAATTTGTGAGTTGTATTTTCTGGGAAATTTGTTAAGCAGATTCTTTTCCTTTTTTGCTTGTAATCTCTCAGGCTATCCTTTGCATTTGCTCAACAACTGGAAGTAACTTACTTTTCAAATGTCTTGCACTACTGTTTATGTTTCAAACTATCATGCATTTTGAGGAGACCTTCAACTGCCCTTGTAACTCAGAATATTTTTTGAAAATACGTGATACTCATTCAAGCATGTTTTTGCTTGTTATCTTCATGCCAATTTTCCAGTTGGTAGGAAGCATTAAACTGTACTTAGGCTGGTTCACATTTTGGGCAAACATGGGACAGGGCTGCATGGTGGGTAACCTGGATTCAGATGTCTCTCAAACCACAGTGGGTCTTCAGCTTCTCAACTTTCTGTGGGCTGATTGCCTATTCATGAAGCCATTCGACCATACTAGTGTTTATGACTGCAGAGACAAGTGACACCCCTGACTAAAGCTTATATTTAACTTGATTCTTTATAGATAAAACTTTGATAACTGTGTTAGCCCTCTTAGATTGGCAAAAAGCCTAAAAGCATTCTAATACTTCCTGAATTTTTATTCTGTGTCAGATGGTATCACATACATAATCACATTTTAGCCTTAAAAAACTCTAGTCTTAAAAAACCCTCTCTCTATATATATACATTCATATATCATCTTCCCTCCACTGATGGGGAGGTAGACATAGTATAAATAACACATCATTGATAGTACAGGCAAGCATCATACTGGGATAGCAGTCATGTAGGGACTGGACTCCTTGACTACTTACTTAGCCTAGCCCACCCATCAGCTTACCCAGCTCTGCCTCTCTGGATACTGATGGTTTCTGATAATTTCAAAAGGCTGCCTCTAAATGCTTTTTTTCATCCATACCTTAAACAGGTTATTGGTCAATGTAGGAGCTAAAAGGCAAAGGTATACCAGATAGTTTTTTCTTAAACTACAAATAATTTTCTGTATGCCAGTGTTAAGAAAGCATTGATTGATTTATAACTCATGGGTTGTTTGATGTGTCCCTGTCATGTTCCAGATGAGGCAGTCGCATCCAGACTTGCAGCCACAGACTCACTCATGCAGAACCACTGGGACTGGGACCAAATTTCCCTTGCTCAATATTTCATACTCCTCTCCACCTCTAAAAATAAACTCATAATAAAGTGCATTAAGAGGGATTAGAGAGGGAGGAAGGGACTTACTGGGTGAGAGCCATGGTATTGAAATCCAAACAAAAATGAAATTATTCAAGTGACAATATGTTCATGGCTTAACAAGAAACAACATTTTTATTAATAAGGAGAAAAATAGATTTTACTCAGCATTGGGTATATTGACATTTGCTTCAGAACTGCAGTGTGGTATAGGCACATTTTCCCACCCCTTTTTATATTTTGGAAGAAAAGTAAAAGATAAAAAAAATAACCAAGTAATATGAACTCCAGAGGCGAAGTGGCGAAATCGTGACAGTAGAAAATCAAAGACAGAAAATTGATTTCCAAAAATTATAAATAAAAAGCAGAACCAAAAACAAACCCAGAAGCAAATTTTAATTGCTTGCACACAATATAGCATTGTGTTAAATATTTTGTTGGAAGATGGAAGTGTTTTGCCTTTCATGGGCCAAGCTAAAGGACCTAGCTGGATATTACTCTGTACATAAACATAACCTTCAGCTTCCTTAACAAAGCCCTGGTGTGTGGCCACAGATAGTGAGCCCTGGACAACTCCAGCGGGCGCCCTTAATATAGATGACAACGGGAGTGATGCATACAATGTTGGCCACTGTGTGCCCTACGCAGCTGTATATTATATCCATGTCTGATGGAAGCTCTTGGAAGGTGATTCTATCACAAATTTTGTAACTTGTAATCATAACTTCCAAAGTAAGATTTCGAGGTATATTGTAGGCTTCTTACAAAATGTAAAAGAAAATGACTGTGGGAAAAGAATTTTCCTGCAGGACCCGGCAGTACGCCCATATGTTTGGAGCTGGTCACCTGCTATGGTGACACAGCCGTACAGATCTAGACAAATGGAGAGAAAGATTTATTTTGAGAGTATCTGTGTGACTTTAAACAAAGGGCAGAAAATACTTTCCTAAAAGGTCATCTTTTAAATATCTTATTGTCACGCTGTGAAATCCCACTCACTGCTGACCAACACAGTCACTACACCTAAATAAATAGAGAGGAAGGGTAGCCCCGTGAAACACTTAGGAAAGAAACGGAGGAACTTGCATTGTCTAACCTCAGCTCTGACCCTAACTTGGTGTGTGGTCCTGAGAAAGCCATTTAACCTCTGAATGTCTCCGATTCCCTTTGGAGTCTCAAATTTCAGGGGGTGAAGTGAGGATAGAGTTTTGGAATTATCTCCCTTAAGACCCGGGAATGCTGTAAGAGTGAATGAATGTTTTCTAAATACAGAATAAAATTAAGTTTTCAATAGGAAAATATTTGGCTAATAACTGGGTGGGAGGTAGATAAAGGAGTTTGATTTTAGATTTTGATATGAAATTACTTCTAATGCTTTGTCACTCAGGGTAGAATTCAATATGTGTGTAGATTAAGGAGAAATGTAAGTTCTTATTAGCAAGGAAGAAAATGCAGAGCCAACGTAGTTGTCAGAGTATAAACATTTTCCACCCCCATGTCTGTTACTAACAGCACGATTGAGTCACATTGCTCTCTGATGCAGCATGTAGAAATGGATCAGAAGGCAAGACATGCTTCTACATGGTACAAAGTTGGTTTCTCTAAGATGACTAAAGCATGCTTCTAGTATGAAAAGAATGCACAGACATTTTTAGCAATTTCAGGCCCAACTGTTGAAATTAATTTTGTATCTCTAATCACTATATGTAAAATAGAGACATCTGAACGTATTCAAGTCCTTCCATTTCTGAAGTTCTGCACTTTGAGGTTGTATGCATAATAAAGCTATCATCAACAAATCACTGTTTATTGAGACCCTCATATATATTTACTCAGTTTTTAAAGCACCTCATTTAAATACTTTACACATGAGAGAGGGAAAGAGTAAATACAGGGAGTCCAGCTAAGGGGCTGTTTTAGAAGCCTGGGCCAAAGACTATGCAGTAGAGACTGATGTCATATCCGTTTTAGAAACTGGGAGATTGAGGCACAGATAGGTTAGGTCATTTGGCAAATGTAAATGGAGGGCTAGCCTGGGTTCCGTCTTAGAATTATGGGCTGTATGAGACATGGAACATTGTGACTCCACCATAAGAACAAACACAGGTGTTTCATCTCAACATACAAAGCAAAGTTGGGATTTAGGACTTCAGGAAATATGTTATATGAAACTAATTTATGACTTGTTCTTTGAGCTAATCACTCCACAATCTGACGCAGGACACAGCAATAATACTTGAGCATTTATTCTGACTCTGCTAATGCTGAGGAAGGGGACATGGAAATCCATAGCCCCAGTCACAGAGAATTTCTTATTGCATGGGCCCCTACCTGCTCTTTTTAGGAAGTCTGTGTTACTGTAGGGTTTCGGTTCAAACCAAGTTTGAAAGCCTTCATTTATTGCAAGCCTTCCATCTCCCAAGAAGTGTGCTATATGCTGGGGATATGAACATGATTGATAAAGAGCTCAAACCTTCAAGGAATGTCCATGCTGACATCAATAACAGAAGCTTATACTACCAGGTGGAAAGTCCTCTGCAGGATATATGGACAAAAAGGCATGGGAGCTCAAAGAAGGCAACTAATTGTGTTGGAATAAGACATGTAATTGTTGGTTACTGGTGATGGCAAGCATAGGGAAAGGATGCAGGATAAGTATAGACATGAATGAACTCTCTGTGGTTGCTTCTGGAGCTACTGAGTGGCACGGTGCAATGATAAATGCAGAAACTAAGGGCAGAAGCATACAACTAAGTAGACGGGGGCTACCTTAGGAAAAATCTCAGATGTCATGCTATGACATCGTATACGGATACGATAGGTACTACAAAGTCATTAAACATTTGTTTTTAAAGGTATTTTAGATTAATTTTACAACTTAATGGGGTGCACAAAAGCAGGTGATCAAATTAGTATGTGTTTGTGCCATAACAGACAAGAAAAATTGGAGAAAACAAGAGCAGAGGATTATCTAGGAGGTAGAAATTATAGGCTCGTGGACTAAGGAGGAGGAAGCTGACCAAGTTTCTTGCTTCTGCAGGTGGGTTGGTGCTGATGATAAGAGAGAATGAGTGCATACAAGGAGAGGTCCACATGGAGTGGAGGGCACAATGTAACATACTGGACATAATGATTTTGAGGAATCTGTCAAATAGGTAAGCACAGGTGAGGTGATCAGTAGGCAGTAGTAAACCAGGGAGGAGGTTAGAGGCGGGAGTGACTGTGACTGTAATATATAATTGGGAATGGGCATTTAGGTTCAAGTAAAAATAAAGTACGGGAATTGGTGAATCCTCTTAACGAGAGTATAAAACAGGAAGAAATCAGATAAAAGAGTAGAACACATGCATCTCAAACAGTGGTTCTCAACGTGTGGGCCTCAGACCAGCTGCATCAGAGCCCACGCATGCGAAGCATGCAAAGTCTCAGTTCCTAGCCCAGACTTAGTGAATCAGAAACTTTTGGGTGAAATCCAAATAGCCTTAGTCCAAGTGCTTGTTTTGCATCCTAAACTTTGAGAACCTGAGATTTACTACACTGGATGAAAAAGATAGACCTTCAAGCAGTCAGAGATATGAGGGCATCCAAGACGGGATGACGGAACCACAGTTTTCATGGGGAGAGTTACATGCACGGTCAGGGTCAGATGCTGTGGAAATTTCAAGTGTGAAAAGACTTGCCTAGAGGCACTGAATCTAGGCAGTAGAGCTTTGTGAAAGTAATTTTACACTAAAAAATCAGAAGCAAATTATAGCCAGCAGTGGGACTGATGCAGTCAAGATAACGGAAGAGGAGTGCAGGTCACTTAAGTTCTTTCAAGAAGGAAGATATTGACGTGTTGATGACATGTTAAAGTAATGGGTCATCAAAGAAAGCTTTTTTAAGCAAAAATTTGGAGGATGATTTTACATTAAGGGAGAGTAAGGTGCTAGCAGAAGATCAAGGTTCTGAAGGGGTAATTGGTTGGAGTAGTTGGGATGTGGATCACATTCTGAGAGACAGGAAGGGGTGGAGCAGTCAGTCATCCTTTTGAAAAAGAAGATAAGGCTGAGAATGTAGGTTGGGCGTGTAGCGGGAAAGGGGGGAGCTGCAGGAGCTCATGCCTGTAAAACTGTTCCCAGACGTGGAATAGTGGAGGCCATTTTCTTTGAGAGAGTTGGCAAGAGCAAGAGAACTTGAGTATGGCATGGTTGAAAAAGCTCTGTGGGAATGGGAACATTGGAGGGAGCCCAATGACCTGTCAACCTGAAATAGCCTCAGTTTCCTCCTCTCTCTCAGTCTTTAGGTTTTGGTGCATTTCCCAAGATGCAACATGTCAATGCATTCTTAATGCACCCCCTCCAATCTCTTGTGGCCTGGCAGAAAGTTAAGATCTCTCTTTTCCTTGAGAGACTCAGCCAACCTTGGCACAGTTTTGACATCAAACTCGGGTCAGCTGGATGGATAACAGAGGCACTCTTTACTCACTTGGCTCAAGTCACCCCAGACAATCCAGTTAAGGAGAAACTGAAGAGCATTGTTTGTGGGTTTAAAAAGTCAAGCCAAAGGAGTAAATGAACTAATTTTGAAAATTCCAGTGTCCAGTGGTGATGGCAATGGTGCGTGAGCACTGAAATCTGCCTTTATCCTACAGATCCATTTTCTGGTATTTGCATGGGCCTGAAATGAATTAGGTAAATGCTTTTTCCAGATCTTCCTATTATTCTAAAGCACATAATAGCATTTCAATTTATATAGTCTAGACTTGTTATCTCATACTACTATTAAGCCATCAAACTCCGAATTTCTCAAGCCACAGATTTCCCTTCTGGCCGCATTCACTCACCAGTTCTGTCCCAGCAAAGTGCCCATTACTCACAGAATCAAGAGTAAAGCTAATCGTGTTGGATGACTATGCAAATATGAAAAGGAATCCTATTCTATTTATTCGTTTCTTATAAGTAATCCAGGCTACCATTTGTAGATGCTCCAAATGGCTTGAGGTCTTTGACCAAAGAAAGTTTGCATTTTGAAAACTTTCTTTCAGCACTGTTACACACAGAAACGCTTGAAGATCAAATAATTCAGTTAGAACAGGAAACTTCCCAGAAAGAATATGCCAGAAAATACCCACTTTCCTTCCGCCCACTAGCAAACACCTCCATTTTGGAAGTCCTGAATAGTACCTGGGAGGCAGCCGTCATCAGGGGGCTGGATGAACCAATCATTTCACCTCCCACAGCTGTTCAAAAGCCAAGATGATCATTGGCATGAACGAAAATGTAGGAAGATGAGGGAAGTAGAGACTTAACAATGGAGTTGACAGGATGTGTGCTTTAATTTCACATTATGGAATTTAGGAATTTACAAGAGTGAATCATTGATGCTGGTAACATTTCTTTTTACTAAGAAATCTAGAATAAGCATTCAGTAAAAAATCTGCACAAGCTTCTACTAAGAATAAAAACAAGTCAAAATTTGTTCATTTAAGTGACCATTTTCATTTTTATTTTTCCTTAGATTTAGACAATTTCCTATTTCACTTAATACATTTACTCTAGATTAGAAAATACTTTTGTGTAGAACTAGAGAATGACGAAAATCCTCTCACTGGAGATACAGTATCTTCAGATTTTTGAAATACCCCCAAAAGTAAGTATACCAATAGTGTAAAAATCCTCACTAGTCAGATTTATTTTATTCTGTCTCTGCTTCTAATTCTGTTAGTTATGATCATACACAGAATACTTCCATCTAATATAACTTTGTAACATTTTCTTTGAAATGGAAAGAGAGCTATAAAAGTCAGTTTAAGTCATAACTATTTAAAAAATGGAAGGTGTAAAACACATAATATGCAATATCATTCTTAAATCAAATTTAAGCTATACTGGTAAGAGAAAGCTAATAGTAGAAATTTTCCATTTTCTCAAACATGCTTCCTGCCCAGAGATCATCACAGCATCAACCAATGTTTCCTTCTAGAACCTCCTATAGACATTAGTTTGGTTTAGTTGGGTAACACTGTGAAGAGTTAGGCTACTCTGTATGCCCAGAATGCGAAGTACAAGGAGTTGCAGTACTTAGATGTGCTGTGAAAACACAGAAGACCAAGGTTTCCTAAAGTCCAATACATAATCTGAAGCCTGAACATTTGTCACATAGCCTTCTTAGCATAAATTTGATGCTGCGAATATGTTGTGCATTTGTGATCACTTATGTCCAGGTGCCACATAAATGAATAAACATGACAATGTGCTCTTGGAATTTATGTTGTATGTGAAGATTTCATGTATACTGTCTTCAAAATTCCAACTTAACAATTACCAACATGGAATTTTCTAAGGCTTTTTTTTTTTCCATTTCCTATTTTGTCAAGGAATTGGCCATTCAAACTTTCCAAGAATTAAAGTTTGTGAAACACTGCCCTCTACCGGGTAAATAAGTATTTTATAGGTTCTCTAAAAGAAAAAAGGATACTTGAAAGACCAAAATTGAATTGCTTTTCCTTTTTGTTTTTCAACTTTTATTTAATAAATATAAATTTCGAAAGTACAGCTTTTGGATTATAGCAGCTTTTCCCCCATAACTTCCCTCCCACCCACAACCACCCTATCTCCCACTCCCTCTCCCATCCCATTCACATCAAGATTCATATTCAATTATCTTTATATACAGAAGATCAACTAAGTATATACTAAGTAAAGATTTCAACAGTTTGCACCCACGCAGATACACAAAGTATAAAGTACTGCTTGAGTACTAGTTTTACATTAATTCGCATAGTACAACACATTAAGGGCAGAGATCCAATGCTAGTTGTTGTCACCTATGTTATTGTCTGCTTATAAAATGGCAGAGTTATTTGTTGATGCATATATCGCAGTGCAACATTTCATGTTCAAGATCTTATCAAGTACATTTATGCATAGCAAAAACATCTCTTGACTGTGAGTCTTACACGTGACTTCATTGGAATCATCAGGGCAACTCAATAAAAATACCAGACAGCATAAGTTATAGTTATCCTTACACAGATGTTGTAATTTCAGATGTTAAGA
Source organism: Oryctolagus cuniculus (assembly GCF_051225735.1). Classification (NCBI taxonomy): domain Eukaryota; kingdom Metazoa; phylum Chordata; class Mammalia; order Lagomorpha; family Leporidae; genus Oryctolagus; species Oryctolagus cuniculus. The sequence goes on from NC_142872.1 coordinate 19,167,951, forward strand.
GGATGAATGACAAATAGCTCAGTTACTGACTGACGTGCAGCAAAGATTTCTCCTAAGGAAAGACTTGGATATATAGGTTCTCTGTGCTTGAAACACATGAACTGTCATCCCAATTGAGTCTTCTTTATCTTAATTCCATTTTGCGTTTACCTCCTTTTTCATTCAGAAGAACATGAGAGAGCTTCAGAATGTTGGTGGAAAATGGAATTAAAAGATAAGTTTATTTTTGGTGTGAAATCCCTCCTGTGTTTTCACAATACACATCTTCATCTTCATGCTAAATTGGTTGTGCAGCCTGCTGTCCTTAGTATCTCACAAAGATTCTTCTGGTAGAGGAATGGAAACAAAAGAAGTAAAATTAAGGGCGACGCCTGGGAATAGCAGACTGAGAAGTCAGTCTGAACCGGTCCACTGCACAGCTCCTCATACCCAGTCCCCAGTGACTCCAGCTAAGGGAGAAGCTTCCTCCCCGCCCCACCCTTCCTTTTGCTCACAAAGAAACCGTTTGTTGCTTGGCAAATTGAGTGAGAAGAGTTCAGTGCTTGTTAGTGATGTCCTGCTTAAGAAGTCAGTTAACCTCCCTTCTTTTGTTCTTTATCTTTGAAGTGGAACACTGTTTTTTTCCCTCTAGTGGACTGGGAAAAAGAAATGTTCTACTTGCCTCTGGTCACTAAACTGGCCTTGGCTCTCGAGGCCAGAGCCTGGGGCATCTGGGCATTCTGTTCACATCTTGGTACAGTTCTTAATGTTTTATCCAATAGGCACATACTCAGTGAGCGAGTGAGTGAGTGCAAGTCTTGCTGCATCGATTCCTTAATGCTGCCTTAACCAACCGCAGGTGGCTTTGACAACAGGTGCTGTGGTCTCACAGTTCTGGGGGCTACAAGTCTGAAATCAAGATGGGGTTCCTTCTGAGGCTGTTTCAGGTCTCCCTGTCTCTCCCTCTCTCTTCCCCTCTCCCCCTCCCTCTCTCCCTCTCTCCCTCTCCCCCTCCCTCTCTCCCTGTCTCCCTCTCCCTCCCTCTCTGATATACCAGTGGCCATCACCTTGAGCTTTTTGTGTCCTCTTTCCTCTGCACATGTCTGTTTCTGTGACAAAATTCCTCCTTTTTATGAGGATATCAATCATATTGGACTCGAAGTCCATCCCACCCTACTATGACCTCACCTTAAGCAAGTACACCATTATTTCCAAATGAGGTCTAATCTGAAATGCTGGGCATAAGGACTCTGACATGGATGTTTAGGGGGTACTATTCACGTCCTAACAGTATATCTTTTAAGGATAAACTGATTGTTAGCAAGAAAGCTGTGCTGTCAATAGGATCTGATCTGAAATATAATGTCTTGATTTTTGGTTAGGTCCTTAAATGTTCATTTGTGTACTCCTTTCTTCCTCCCATTCCTGTCACTTTTTCTTCCTCCCTACTGTGTTTCCTAAGAATAGACTACCCTCGGCAATTGCAAGAAATGCACATAGGAAGGCTAGAACAGAACATTGGTTTTCCCAACATTGTTTTTTCAAATTTTTATTTATTTTCAATCTTATTTGAAAGGCAGAGGTGGAGGAGAAGAAGGGAGAGAGGGAGAAAAAAGATCTTACGCTCCTGGTTCACTCCCCAAAATGAATGCTTTCGACAGCCAGGGTAGAGCCAGGTCGAACCCAGGAGACTGAAACTCAGACCAGTTCTCCCACATGGCTGGACCCAAACACTTGAGCCACACTGCAGCCTCTAGGGTGTGTTACCAGGAAGCTGCCATCAGCAGAGCTGAGACTTGAACCCAGGCACTCTGATATGGGCTGAGAGCATCCCAAGAGGCAGCTTAACCCACTGTACCACAACATCCGCCTCTGCTTAGCATTGTTTTTCTGGCTCAGTAAAACGTATTTCTCCTGTGCCGGGGACCACACACCAGGCTACTTAATAAGACCAAACAGTAGCTCAGTAGAGTTACATATACCCAGTTGTATAAACTATACTCAATTAATAAATCATATGTGAAATTCTCTTCTGCCTCTCTCCACCTCCATCAATCACACCCTAAACTGATAGGCTCCGGAAGCTGCAGCTAAACAAAAAGAAGCCAATTTTCTATTACCTTGGATCCCATCTCCCTGTCTGCTCAGGGTGTGGCCCTCACCCCTGAGCCATCTGTTCTGTTTTGTTCCTGACCTTGGCTATGCATCTCAGATGTGAGATGACTCACAGATGGCTCAGGGATGGTCTTTTGCTACTTACTTTGGAAAAAATTACTTTGTGCCTGTGCATGAAGATCTATTAAGAGAAATAATACCTGTGTACTAGGAAAGAGTGACAGGTTGGGACCCCCTGAATGTGCTGGAGATATTCTGACAACAACCTGGACCGAAAGAGTTGACCAACAAGCTCACAACAGCTGGATATTTTGCAGTCTGTTTTTATATCATACAAGTCAAGGTAGTGAACATTTTGTAACTTTTTACAAGATAGAATTCAAACTATCAGAAATCAGCTTTGTAAGTATGAGGAGTCTTCAAAAGGTTCTAAAAAATTAATATTATTAAAAAACTACATGTGGATTTCAAACTTTTTTGCCCCCAAATAAACTTAATTTAATTCCATGCTCCATGAACTATTTGAAGTACCTTTCTATGTAACTCAGTAGAGAGGTACATGAGTTCCTATTGATCAGAACATAATTATATATAAACTACTCACATGCTTGAGGTAGAATTCTGTGAAGAGCTTGCCTTCCATTTAAGTCTCTGTGTGTGTGTGTGTGTGTGTGTGTGTGTTTATTTGGAAACGTATTCCTTTGCTGTCACCACACTTCCAGTCTCTATTCATCAAATACTACCCTTATGAAAAGCTCATTTTTACGTATTCAAGTATATTCAATAATAGTTTAGAGCATTTAATTTTCCAAGGAGAACTGTGATTATTATTATTACTAGTAGTGGTAGTGTTCACTGAATCCTTAACATTAGGTAGCATGATTCCTCTGAAGGATTCCAGGCATCTGTAACATAGCTGAGTAATTCAAAAAGAGGGTAGCAGAGCTCATTTTTTTCTGCCTCACTGAGAAACTACCTGTATCACCTAAAGTTGCCTTTTTTTATTTTTTGACAGGCAGAGTTGAGAGAGAGAGAGAGAGAGAGGGAGGTCTTTCTTCTGCTGGTTCAACCCCCAAATGGTCACTACTGCTGGCGCTGCACCAATCGAAGGCAGGAGCCAGGTGCTTCTCCTGGTCTCCCATGGGGTGCAGGGCCCAAGCACTCCACTGCCTTCCCGGGCCACAGCAGAGAGCTGGCCTGGAAGAGGGGCAACCGGGACAGAACTGGCGCCCCAATCGGGACTAGAACCCAGCGTGCTGGCACCACAGGCGGAGGATTAGCCTAGTGAGCTGCGGCACTGGCCCTAAGGTTGCCTTTTGAACTGAATGTTGTAAACTACTAGTTCATTATCAAATTTATTAGAAGAAAGTTGAGAAGGATGGAATAGAAAGTACCAGTTTTCATGTGCACTTCAACATGTATAGATCACAAAGGCATAATTAAAAATGTTCTCATTGATACTGATTCTCTATCTAAAGTATGTATTTTTTCTAGGTCTCATATAGAATATATCTAACAAGCACTGATACAGGTGTAAGATGCAGCTTAGAGAATAATGCACTGGGTGTTGATAAAAACTACCTGAGAACTCCATCTGTGGACTGCTGAATCTGTAGTTGTGTTTGGAAGGTCAACTCTGATATCTAAATCAAAAGAAAATGTTCTGTGTTTATAAAATCTGCATTCAGCAAATATTTGCTGGATGTTCACTTGTGCCCATCAGTGTTCCATATGAAAGATGTAACTCATTTACTGCAGTGTCTCTGCCCTTAAGAAAGTCAAGTTCTGGGAAGACAGACAAAAGAGACACAGATAATGCAGTGTGGAAAGCAAAACTGATGGCTGCAGGGGGCTCTGGCAGGCAGAGGAAGCCCCTCTAAGCCAGAGGAGATGAGGGAGGCTTCCTATAGTCAGTGGCCCCAGGCTACCAGCCCTGTTGGTCATGGAAATAGAATGCATTCCACTAGTAGGTAGAGGTAGCTAGAAAGGTGGTGTGAGTATTGATAGAGCAAATAGCAAAAGGTGAGGGAATTCGGGGATTAGCACCTTCAGGAAAGCCTTCAAGCTCCTGGGAGTTGGAGAACTAGAGAAGGGATGGTTGTACCAGGGAGGAACAGGGCAGAAGGGGCTCCGGTGGGGACAAAGTCCTGAAGGAGTGTGCTCAGAGAGGATGAGCCGAGGACTCTGCCTGCTCCTGATATGGAGACATGACTGACCTCTCCTTCCTCCTGCACACCGACTTCCCACCTATGCCTCCCACCGCCCAGGCAGGGGAGTCTAAGACTATGTTTTGCAGAGGTCAGCTCCTTTGCTACCTAACAGAGCAGGAGGAAGGCCAGAGATAGATGGGAGAGTGTATGGGGAAATAGCAAGAGGAAGATGACACAGGGATACTGAGCAGTAGGAGAAAAAGATGCGCCTGGAGAACTGGACCTCAGAGGGGAAGTGGGGAGGGTGCAGAGTAGACGGAAGGTGATGTCTCCATCATGAATGCCTTGGTAGACAGTGTCTCCATCGTGAACGCAGTGGGGCCGTCCTAAGAGGTTTGCATATTTTGTCAAGGTGATGTGAGCCGTTAGAGATTGTGCCGTGGCTCTGGCTTCTGGAGTATATGGCAGTGTTTCTGTTAAAATCGAAGTGATATAGATGCCTGCTAAAAAAATGTCCAAAGGAAAAGGGCTGAATGTTGGGAAAAAGCAGGTTCTGCACGGCACCCTTTCACAGCCCGTGTCTGCTCTGCAGAAGTCTCACTTTTTTCTGCATGTTTTAGTGGATTTGCAGGTTTAGGCATGATGATATCCCATCATTGCCTTTTTCGCGATTTTACAAATTTATCTCTTTTTTTTTTCCACAGGCAGAGTTAGACAGTAAAAGAGAGAGACAGAGAGAAAGGTCTTCCTTTGCCATTGGTTTACCCCCCCCCCCAAATGGCTGCTATGGCAGGTGCGCTGCGCTGATCCGAAGCCAGGAGCCAGGTGCTTCCTCCTGGTCTCCCATGCGGGTGCAGGGCCCAAGGACCTGTGCCATCCTGCACTGCCTTCCCGGGCCACAGCAGAGAGCTGGACTGGAAGAGGGGCAACCGGGACAGAATCTGCACCCCAACTGGGACTAGAACCCGGGGTGCTGGCGCTGCAGGCGGAGGAATAGCCTAGTGAGCCGCGGTGCCGGCCAATTTTACAAATTTCTGAAGTATATTTTGATGACTCCTCCACTCCAGAAGGTGAGGATTTAGTTCACTTACCTTGAGACCTCTCTCTTTTTCTTTCCATTGTTAATAAGTACCTTGTTTGGTTTTTAGTTATTCTTTGGAGCCCTCGCTGATCACTCGTGAGGTCCTGGCAGTGTTTAACAGTGTCCCTTAGCCCCTCCCACACTGTGGAGTGGAAATGGGGATGTTCCACCCTCCCCAGCACTGCTCGTTGCAGCTTCCACCCCCTGCCTGTCTCCAGGTTTCAATTCACGTATTATTCTGGGAAGTAATTGCATAATGACCCACAAGCTGACTTCTGGAAGGTGGAACATACATGAATAATTTAAAGCAATGAAACCCTCCATTTTCCTGAACAGAACCCACTTTCTTTGGACAATTCTGTGTGCCATGATGGAGTGTGAATTCTCCTTTTAGATGCAATGTGATGTTAGAAACACATGGCGTGTGATTAGAAACCCATGTCCTCACTAAAATACTCTCTCATTCTTCTTCTCTATAATTAGGTGGTCATTTCGGTAAAGGTATTTTAACTAACATAGAAATAACTTAGGAAAATTAGCTGAAATCTAAACACATCTAAATACTAAAATAATAACAAGACTGATGTGCCTTTGGAAAAGTAAGTAGAACCTCTCTCAAAAGAGCAGGGCTACCATCAGCGTGGCCGTGCCATTCTCTGCAGTTACCAAGCCCTTGGTTGCCTGATGACTACGTGCTTAGAAACAGAATGGTACTGCGGGGCTTCACTGCACAAAATGATTCCATGATGAATCCTTTATATGGCCCAGAATTCTTGCATGGTGCAAGTAATCATCTTCAGTTTATTTTTCAGTCAATCCAGGTTTTCACGTACTGAGTTTGCTTAACTCACGACGCAGCTGTGTTTATGGAGAAAACTGAACTCTTGTAGATGAGTAACATTATCATCAGTCATTTTCCATAGACGATGAAGGATAGGCAAAGATGACAGCTATGACCCTTGGAGCTTGCCAAGGGCGAACCAGAGTGATCTTTTCTAAGCAGGCCATGGATATATTCCCCGAGATTCACACACTTGCAGTTCCTTCAAGAAAACTTTCCATGAAGCCAGAGCCAGGAAGACAAGACAGATAAGGAATGTGCTGTCCACCTCTGTCTGCCCTGCTCTCCCTCCTTCCTTCACACATCCTCACCTCCAAGCTGAAGGGGAAGTTGCTCATGATTCCCGAGAGGCCCCGAATTAGAAGTGACCGCTTTCTGCAGCCTCTTTGATAGTTGCAGGATGGTTCATGGTTGCTTCGTGGGGTCACCCATCTTAAAATAGTTTGTCTCCTGGTGGTAGAGATTAGATTCCATGCATTTCATTAACACAGCACTGTTATCTGGCCAACGGAAGGTGGACCATACTATTGGGCAAGCTGACATTTGTAGTGATGGCACAGAAAAAACATTCTTAGTGTAGGAGAGATTCTCAGGGATGCCATTTCTGTGAATTGAATCTGAAAGGTGTTAATCCAAAAAATAAGCCTAAAATAGTATTCGTTAAGTAACAGAGGAAAAATTAAAGAATCAAAATAGGCAGCAGTAGGGAAAGAAAATGTTAAGTACTTTATAAGTCATTAGACAACACTATGGGGCCACAAGGACCAACATAGTTTTTGTTTAAAACAGAGTGAAAGAGTGACAGATAGAAAGAAATCTTCCATTTGCTGGTTCACTCCCCAAATGGCCAAGATGGCTGGGGCTGGTTGGGGCCAAGGCCAGGAGCTGGGAACTCCATTCGGGTCTCCCACATGGGTGGCAGGATCCCAAGTGCTTGGGTCATCCTTTGCTGCTATCCTAGGTACATCAGCAGGGAGCTGGAATGGAAGTGTAGCAGCTGGGAGTCAAACCTGCACTCCCATATGGAAGGCTAGGGTCACAGGTGGTGGCTTAACCTGCTGTGCCACAGTGCCAGCCCAGGAAAATAGTTTGAGCCTGTGTGTCCTGACTGCAGGGATGCCAAGGCGTACAACCTGAAGAGAGCTTTTATTTTTATTTATTTATTTATTTTGACAGGCAGAGTGGACAGTGAGAGAGAGAGAGAGAGAGAAAGGTCTTCCTTTGCTGTTGGTTCACCCTACAATGGCCACCGTGGCTGGCGCGCTGCGGCCGGTGCACCGCGCTGATCCGATGGCAGGAGCCAGGTGCTTCTCCTGGTCTCCCATGGTGCTTCTCCTGTACTCCCTGGCCACAGCAGAGAGCTGGCCTGGAAGAGGGGCAACTGGGACAGAATCCAGCGCCCCGACGAGACTAGAACCCAGTGTGCCGGCGCCGCAAGGCGGCGGATTAGCCTAGTGAGCTGCGGCGCCGGCCTCTGAAGACAGCTTTTAGAGAAGAGCACACATGGTTTGGAGGAACAGTGGAAAGGCCCATTCCTATAACTTTCAATTGGGGGCCATGCTGTGGTGTATAGGTACAGCAGCCATCCGCAGCACTGGCATCCCATATGGATGCTGGTTCAAGTCTCAGCTGCTGCACTTCCAATCCAGCTACCTACTAATGCACTTGGGAAAGCAGCAGAAGATGGCTCAAGTCCTTGGGCCCCTTCATCCACTTGGGAGACCCAGAAGAAGCCCCTGACTCATGGCTCTGCATAGGCCCATCTCCAGCCATTGTGGCCAATTGTGGAGTGAAACAGTGGCTGGGTGATCTCATTGTTTCTCTCTGTATCCCTCCCTCCCTCCCTCTCTCTCTCTCTCTCTCTCTCTCTCTCTCTCTCTCTTTCTCTCTCTCTCTCTCTCTCTCTCTCTCTGTGTGTGTGTAACTCTGCCTTTCAAATAAATAAATAAATCTTTGAAAAAATAAATGAAAAATTTCAATTTTTAATGCTGTCATGTGATCTTTACCATAAGAGAGTAGAAATACTTTAAGTAGGTTCTGAAAATCTGTATTTTAAGAGCGGAAAGAAAATGAAAAGGGAAATAATAGAGCTACGCAGCATACATGACTTAAGGCTCCAGGCGCCCAACCCTTGTGTTGTATTGCAAGGGTCTTGGGACAGGAGAATAATTTTCCCATTGATGATTTCCTGCTCAACAACCTTATAGAAAGCTTAGAGGGCTGGTGCCGCGGCTCAATAGGCTAATCCTCCACCTGTGGCGCCGGCACACAGGGTTCTAGTCCCGGTCGGGGCGCCGGATTCTGTCCCAGTTGCCCCTCTTCCAGGCCAGCTCTCTGCTGTGGCCCGGGAAGGCAGTGGAGGATGGCCCAAGTGCTTGGGCCCTGCACCCCACGGGAGACCAGGAGAAGCACCTGGCTTCTGCCTTCGGATCAGCGCGGTGCGCCAGCTGCAGCGCGCTGGCCACGGTGGCCATTGTAGGGTGAACCAACGGTAAAGGAAGACCTTTCTCTCTGTCTCTCTCTCTCTCTCACTATCCACTCTGCCTGTCAAAAAAATAAAATAAATAAAAATAAAAAGAAAGCTTAGAGGGGGAAATGGAAGGGAGATCTTAGGAAGCTGAGGAGGGTGTGGCAGATGAATGATTATGCTGGAGGGGCAGGAAGGCACAGGGGAGTGGGCCGGAGAGACAGGTGACTGTGAAGTACCTCCTACCTGCAGGTTCCTTTAAACACCAGGAGACGTTTGGTACAGGCTTTAAAGGAGCTGCTCAGTGTAGAATTCTCAAAAAGTTTGGGGGAGGTGGGACTTGGGTTTATTTCTGCTTCTATTAGTGCCCTGTGAGATAAGTGTCTGTGAACTGGATGACTTTTCCACAAATTCAGGCTACACGCACATTCACATTTTAATTTTCTCACATACCTTGTTAGGAGACAAGTATCTCCTTGGAGGTCTTCCATTGCCCTGAATTACCCTTTACTGTAGGGGCAAACAGGGGCGGTCAGATTGGCCCTCCCGGGAGGATGTGGTTCCTGCATCAGGCACTGTTTCCTATTTTCTTCTGGCACCAGATGGAAACTGGGTGCATGCCTCCTTGGGAAGACTCAGGTTCTGATATGAGGTAGTCTATGTGATGTCAGAGAGGGGCCCGTTGGCCTCCAAGCTGAGGATACCTGGAATGGGAGTCGTCACACAGCTGTACTGCTGGCACCCAGGGCAATGACAGTGTAGATGACAGCCGGGCTCACAGTGGAAGCCTTGCTTTCTCTTCTAGCTCGCTGTCCTCCAAGGGTAGATGCTGAAAACATGAGGAAGTGCAGAAAGCCTGCTGAGGGATGAGAAAGCCCAGGTGAAGAAGAGAGGGGCCCCTCCCAGTCAAGGCAGGGGGCAGAACTGGCCACAGATCACGCAGTGTTGATTATTTTCTTGGGGGTTGTATATGCTAACATCATAACTGAAACTTATTTAGGACTTGATTTTTTTAATAGGGCTATTTAGAGAGAGAGATATTCAGGGGACTCTACCCCACTAAATATGTATTGTTAAAATGTTTAATTAGTTTGAAAAGATTCATTATAAGTTGTAAATACACTTCTAAAAATATAATGATATTCTAGATCCCCCCTCCCAGCCTCCCTCCCTCTCCTTCTCTTTCTTTTTTTAGTTTTTGAAATAACATATTTTAAATTTACATTATAATAAAAAGGCTTAATGCTTCAGCAAATAAGAATTTTAGCAAGTAAAAAGCAAGAACACCCTAGTTTAGTGGGGCTATTGGCAATGGTTATAAACAATAATTGAATGCAAAAATGATCTTTTCCTCCCTATTCAATAGATTTTAAAATAATCACAGATCATTAAAACTATAGTAGTATAGAATTCTTTTTTTTTCTTTTTTTTATGTTTTTTTTTAACTTTTATTTAATGAATATAAATTTCCAAAGTACGAATTATGGATTACAATGGCTTCCCCCCCATACCGTCCCTCCCACCCACAACCCTCCCCTTTCCCACTCCCTCTCCCCTTCCATTCACATCAAGATTCATTTTCGATTATCTTAATATACAGAAGATCAGCTTAGTATACATTAAGTAAGGATTTCAACAGTTTGCTCCCACACAGAAACATAAAGTGAAAAATAATAGATGATTATTTTTAAATGATGATGAAATCAGATCAGACCTATTGTCATGTTTAATCCAGTGAGAGTCAAGTTGGGAGTTGATAGTTTCTTTTTTTTTATTTTTATTTTTATTTTTTTATTGGTTTGGCAAAGTTATAAAACTTTGTTTGAAACAATTCTGATGCACACCAGCATTTCTGTCTTTTTTTGTTTTTGATTTTTTAAAAAACATTTGCTCCCACATCTAAGAGATAACATGCCGTGTTTGTCTTTCTGTATCCAGCTTATTTCACTCAACATGATGTCCTCAGTTGCATCCATTTTGATACAAATGATAAAATTTCATTCTTTGTATTGGCTGAAAATATTCCATTGTGTACATATATACCACATTTTCTTTACTGATTCTTCTACTGATGGGCACCTTGGTTGATTGCAGATTTTGGCTCTTGTGAACATTGCTAGTATAAACATGATGGTGCAGGAATGTCTTCAATAAAATGTGTTCAAGTCTTTGGGAGCATATGCTCAGTCCCCGTAAATATATTTTAAAGAGCAATGGAGGCCTGTGCCGTGGCTCACTAGGCTAATCCTCCACCTTGTGGCGCCGGCACACCGGGTTCTAGTCCCGGTCGGGGCGCCGGATTCTGTCCCGGTTGCCCCTCTTCCAGGCCAGCTCTCTGCTGTGGCCCGGGAGTGCAGTGGAGGATGGCCCAAGTGCTTGGGCCCTGCACCCCATGGGAGACCAGGATAAGTACTTGGCTCCTGCCTTCGGATCAGCGCGGTGCGCCGGCCGCGGCAGCCATTGTAGGGTGAACCAACGGCAAAGGAAGACCTTTCTCTCTGTTTCTCTCTCTCTCACTGTCTACTTTGCCTGTCAAAAAAAAAAAAAAAAAAAAGGGAAGACAAAACACATATCTACTTCTATTTTGGCGTACTTGTGCTATTCACATACACTAAGAATATGAATATTTGAATACATGTAACATACAAATGCAATTTATATTTTATTTGTTCTAGTATATATTCAAGTATATCTGTGTACATATATCATATACTTGATTGGATTTACTGTCAGGATTATGCTAATTTCTTAGCATGCATTATTTAATCACAGTAATCTGACAAAATGAGTCACTGTATTCTCAGGAATTTGCAGGGCAGTGAACAGAACTGAAGGCACTTACCTGAGGTCACATAGCTTATAAATCATATTTTAAACCTCAAATGCCTGGATTCAAAGTTAGTTTTTTGACATCTACAATGTCACTAACTTGAGTTGATCTTCATCATTCTTGAGAAGTTTACCTTCCTTTTGGAAAATTGATCAGCACAATTGTCTACACCACTGAGGCACATCCCTTGTAGAAGAAAGCAGAGTGGACAGAATGAGAAAGCTGAGAATTACCACCCATGGCCAGTGCTGCAGCTCACTAGGCTAATCCTCCGCCTGTGGCGCCGGCACCCCGGGTTCTAGTCCTGGTTGCTCCTCTTCCAGTCTAGCTCTCTGCTGTGGCCCGGGAGTGCAGTGGAGGATGGCCCAGGTCCTTGGGCCCTGCACCTGCATGGGAGACCAGGAGGAAGCACCTGGCTCCTGGCTTTGGATTGGCACAGCGTGCCGGCTGCAGCGCACTGGCCGTGGCAGCCACTTGCGGGGTGAACCAATGGAAAAAGGGAGACTTTTCTCTCTGTCTCTCTCTCTCACTGTCTCACTTTGCCTGTCAAAAAAAAAAGAAAAAAAAAAGAGAATTACCACCCACAATTTGTATTTGAGACTAATCTCGATTGAACTCTTGAGCCCCTTTTCATTTGGCCTCACAGAAAAGCTCATTAGGTCAAAATAGAAGGACATACTTCTGGCCACTTTCTACAGGGGAAGCAAGGTTCTATAACACATTTTATGGGCTTCCTGAATTGTTGCATAAACTTAACATGCTGTAACAGATATTGATGGTCAGTTTGAATATGTGTATGTGTCTGTGTATTCTACCTGGACTGAAATTTCTTAATGATAGAAATTATACTCCCTATGAACCATGCAGTATAAATATTCTGAGAAATTTAGGCCATTCTGAGATGTTTGAGTTTGTTAGTCAACTGTGAAGCAAATGATTACATATACTATAGCATATAAGCATATAAGCAGTTTCCTTTAGATCATCAGCAAAATATCTGCTATTTTTGTCAGGTTTTACCTCAAACTCCTGAATGACAGGCGAAGTCTTGCTCCAGTCTTTTACTTTTTCTTTCCTTGGCTCTGTCTTGACTGTGAGCTCCAGGAGAGCAAGGGCCAAGTCAGTGTTGTTGGCTTCTACAGCATGACAGTCTAAGAGGAGCCATGGACAGGGCTCAGGGATGCTTTGGAGTGAGTAAGAAAAGGAGCTGGGATAAGGGTTACTGTGCTCTTGGTTCTGTTTCTCTGAGGATCCTTGACTAATGCCTTCTGTCCCTTTGCATTTCCAGGCCAGGACACAATGTAAGGGTGTACCTAATGTCATGCACAAGGATGGTTTCTGGCTTTTTAATAGATGTGGCTGTGGCATTTCCAGTTCAACTGCGGAGGTTCACACAGAACCAGAATCCAGGTCCTGTGTTCATCACATTCTTGTTTTCTTACTTTGTAAATACTAGCCCCCTAAGTTGAGAAAGGAAGGGTTAAATGAGCATTCTCACTGATGATGAGCTTCTTCAATCAGCCAAACCACCATCAACTTGGAGTTCCAGATTGTGGGGCCAATCTGTTCCCATGTGAATGATACTTTGGCAGCACTGCAGGGTTCTCAAGCCAATCTTTCAATCATTTTATTCTCTAATCCAGTTTCTGTGCCTGTACCTGGATAATTCACCTTCTAATTTCCATATCAGCAGCCAATTATGTGGATTGCTCCCCTACAGCCAAAAGGTTTAAGTCAGTTTATAGCATTAAGGGATGCTGAAGCCAAATCTAATCCCAATCAGCGTATTGCTTAACTTCAACAGTTGAAGGGTTGCTTGAAAAGGAACATAGAACCCCTTTGAGAAATAGAAACAAGGCAACAACTAACAACAGAACGAAATGTGTTGGTGATGTTTTATAAGATATAAAAAAGCCAGATTGGCTAAGAAACATTTCTAAATCAAGTGCTTAAAATAGAAAATAATCCATCAACTCAATCAAAGGGTTTAAAACGTTGCCAACCCCTTGTCATTTCTTTGATTTAGAATCAGCAGATTAGATTAAGGAGACCATATAAATATTGTGGCTTCAAGATTATTAAAAATAGTCTTGAGAGAAATGACCATAAAATATGATTTTGACTCAAACTGGATAGCACCCTGGACTGCTGACAGAGACATTGTGGAGCAGAAGCTCAGGTATGGGTGCGGTGGGATGGAGAGGTGGAGGATCAGTGAGATGGGAGGGAGGACTGGGAGAGTAGGAGTGTGAGCGTAGGGATTTATCAACAAGAGGCTGGCAAAGTGCTTAAAATGATCAAGATAATTTATGCTCCAAGTGTTGGAAATCTGATTAGCTGCACAGTGAATCTTAACATATTCATGAGAAGTTTGATTGTTCTGATTGTTCCATGTTTGTACATATTATCCCAAATAGGTAACATAGGGCTTCCCCTCCACATTCACTCACAGTGCCTAAGCAAGGTAGAGGAGTTTGCTTGCTGCACAGTTCCCGTTACTGGAAAATTAACCTGTCTATACTTTGTAACATCTCTTCCTGTTTCTCTGTTGTAAGTAGGCTACTCTTCTCTTACTGACAAGTCACTAGCAGGCTTCCTTCTTGACAAACAAACCCATTGCATGTACAAAAATTTCCCAGGGCTAGCATTGTGGCACGACGGGTTAGGCCCCCGCCAGCCATCCTTATGGGCCCTGGTTTGAGTCCTAGCTGTTCCACTTTCAATCCAGCTCCCTGCTAATGAACCTGGGAAAACAGGGGAGGATGCCCCAAGTGCTTGAGCCCCTGCATGCATGTTGGAGACACAGAAGAGGATCTAGGCTCCTGAATGTGACCTGGCCAAGCCTTGGCTATTGTGGCCATTTGGGATAGAACCAGTGACTGGAGGATCTCTCTCTCTCTGTCTCTCTGTCCCCCTCCTCTCTATCTACCTCCCTCCCCCTGTCATTATGCCTTTCAAATAAATAAATCTTTATACAAAGAGAGGAAAAAAACCATTTTGGCTTGTATTTAGCATGTTTTGGAAGAGGTAGAGTGTTGTGAATTACTAATTGAAATTGAATGATTAAACACAATTATATACTCCCTGATATACTAAGTTTAGTTTCTAATGCTACCTTTAATACACTCCTTTGGGCTGGAACCAATAGTATGTGACCTAGGGTTGGTTTGGCTGCTGCCCACCACTCTACTTCTTGAACCACAGTTGATCATCCCTTCCTCGCTTCCCCTTGCTTCCAGAATATCACACATTCTTCGACTTGCTCCTGCTTCCTTGGCCACGTGTTTTCAGTGTCGTTTGTTGGCTGCTTTCTCTTCCCTGACCTTGCACCAAAGTGGCCCGTGGCTTAGTCCTTGCACCTCTGTTTTATCTACCCTTCACTTATTCACTACTTTGCTTCATTTCAAGGATTTAAATTGGATCCAAGCACTAACAATTCCCAAACTTAGATCTCCAGCCCACAGCATGTCCCTTGGTGCCACACTTGTATGCCAAGTTGATATATTTACTCAGGATCTTCTCTTAGATATGAGAGGCATTTGATATTGGCAAGTCCAAAATTAATCTTCTGCCATCCCCATGCTATGATTTTCCTCCTCTCCTCCATGTGTTTTTCATCTCGGGAAATGGCAATACTGGTAACATAGGTAAATATCTTTTGTGTTGTCCTTGACTGCTTTCTTTTCCCATATCCCAGAATCGGTCTACTGGCAAGTCCTCTTAAGTTACATATTCCAAGTATGTCCTGAATATTTTCCTTTCTTTTTCTTTTTACAATTTTTTTAAAATTTATTTGACAGAGTTAGACAGTGAGAGAGCGAGACAGAGAGAAAGGTCTTCCCTCCGTTGGTTCATTCCCCAAATGGCCGCTATGGCCTGAGCTGCACCAATCCAAAGCCAGGAGCCAGGTGCTTCTTTGTGATCTCCCACGTGGGTGCAGGGCTCAAGCACTTGGGCCATCCTCCACTGCCTTCCCAGGCCACAGCAGAGAGCTGGACTGGAAGAGGAGCAGCCAGGACTAGAACCCAGTGCCCATATGGGATGCTGGCGCTGCAGGCAGAGGATTAACCAAGTGAGTCACGGCACTGGCCCCAATATTTTCCTTTCTTAACCCTTGAATTATTACTATAGTCCCTTAATTATCTCCCTGTTTCTCCCCTTGTACTCTTAGAAAATGTCCTCAATGGAGTCATTATTTATTCATTTGAGAAGCAAAGAGGAGAGAGAGAGAGAGAGAGAGAATATGAATGAGAATGCTCCACTGGTTCACTTCCCAAATACTGGCAAGAGCCAGCCAAACCTGGGAGGGGCTAAAGTTGGGAGCTGGGCATTCAGTGTAGGTCTGAATGGTAGTGTGTATGGCAGGAACCCAATTTCTTGAGCCATCATCACTGACTCTGGGGTAGTAGGTAGCTGGAGATCAGAGCTGCAGCTGGGATTCAATGCAGATGCTCCTATATGGGATGTGGGTGTTAGCAACCAGAGTCCTGACTGCTAGGCCAAACACCTACCCGACAGAGTCACCTTGTAAACTTAGGTCAGGTCTCTTGGCAGCTGTGCTCGAAAAGCTGCTCTGATTCCCAAAGCAAATGCTCGTCCTTCCCGTGGCCCCCAGGCCCCTCCCCTCCCCTTGACGTGTCTGACCTCACTGCCTACTGTCTCCAGCTACACCAACTTTGCTTCTGGCTTGAACCCACTAGGCACATTCATCCATCAAAGCATTTGCATTGGCCGATTCTTCTGTTTCAATGCCATTTTCTAAGGCAGTTACTACTCCCTCTCATTTTGTGTGTGTGTGTGTGTGTGTGTGTACCAGCAACTCAGTGATATCTCCACCACATATACTAAAATTGAAGTGGTACAATCACCATGCAGCCATTTTTCAACTAGGACTTACACTGTGCACTTCATTATTTTTTCATAGCATTTATGACTGTAGGGTATACTATATATTTTACTTTGCTGTTTATTTTTCTGCGTTTCCCTCCTTTTCCCACCAGAAGGCACAACCATGCAGGCAGGCAGAGATGTTTACCTGTTTTTGCTCACTGTGACTTCTATTGCATCTAAAAGATGCCTGGTGCATGATAAGGATCTCGTACATCCTTGATGACTATGTGAATTAAATGAGCAAATCAACCGTTTTGATATTTCCCATCACAGTGGAGGAGGTGGTGTTACCTCTCCGTTGCAGAAGAGTTCGTTGTTTGTCAAGGCTGAATTCTTCGGGAAGTGTTGCTCCTCGGAAGGAGTATTGCTTTCCCTGCACTGGGACCAACCTGTGGCCAAGGGCGGAAGCCTGGGCTTAAGAGCCATCGCAGCCGCAGGACAGGGTCCAGGAAAAGTAAGAAAGTGGTAGGAAGAGGAAGCAGGCAAACACACTTCCCTGCTCTTCCCACCCTCTGGGCAGACAGTGTGTCCCAGAGGCTGCTGTGACAGTCTCCAGACTTTCCCGCAGAGCTTTAGTTCAGCTTAGTAGCCATCTGAATAAAAGCAAGAAGGCAGGTTATTCAGTTTCTAATTGCTGCTTGCACAACTTTTTCCTAATTGCATTTTCCATAGATAATTTGTGCCAAAATGAACATTCCACTAATGATGCTGGCAAGACAGTCTGTCAAACACTGACACCTAGTGAATGTTACTATACAGACCCTGTCCTGGCTCTGTTTCAGGTCCAGGAATTTCCACAGACATTCAATTTAGGAGGCAGTCAAATCTCATTCACCTACTTTTCACATTGGACTTGGCAGTGTTCGATTCCAGCACGGTGCTGCCTCTCATTACTGGGCCCCTGTGTGTGAGTGAGTGAATGCCCTTGGAATGCTGGGGACATTTTAATCTAAGAAAAACAACCAAGAGAGAACTCGTGCAAAATTACCCAGAGAGTCTCTCATGTTAAATATAAATTTTAATATTCATTAACTGCGGCGCTGGGTGACCAGCGCTGGGCTCTGTTCCTTTAATGACGCGGGAATGAGCTCCGTGTTCGACCCACAGGGGTCCTTGGCAGACAGAGCTGCTGGGCTGTTCTATGATAGGAGCATCTCAGAGCCAGAGAGCTGGCACCCCAGGGGTCCTCGGTGCCAAAAGGGTGTGACTGGATGGGAGAACTTCAGACCTACAGAGAGACAGAGTTGGGGGATGGGATGGTGTCTTGATGTCACACAGGATGGGGAATGAATGAGAGCTCCACCAGAGAAAGAGTTCCCTGTGTTTATTAAGCTGCTCTGCAGAGGTAGCCTTGGCCTGTGATTTGGAGGAGCAGAGAGTGAGATGTGCACGGACAGAGCCTTGTGAGCTGCGGCGTCCAGCGGTTTTCTTTCTGCTCCTGGGCAGTCACACAGCTGAGCGCTGGGCCAGGCTGACAGCGCAGGGCTGTCTTTGGTTCCAGTGTTTTGTTCCTCACTGTCACTCTGCCTTAGTTGCAAGTGCAGCAAGTGTGGAGCCCAAAAGCTGCGTGACACAACCTCCCTGTCCCTCTCTGTAGCTTGGTGAGTTTAGCTCGTTAGGTCCAGGCGGACACTGCCCGGAGCTTGGTGGAGCTGCTCGTGCTTGCGAGTGCGCCCTCATGCCTGCATTTCTGGGTCCGAGGTGATTGTCATCCAGTTTGTCTTGGTGGAGAACCCTGCTCTGCTTCCTGCTACCTGGATGGCCTAGGACAAACCATTTAAGCTCTCTCTGCTTTGTCAGCCCATTTGTAAAACTAGGATGAAAAACAGTACTCACTGCACAGAGATAAATATCCACGACCATGTGCCACACGGCATCTCTGTCAATAACAGATCACATATACAACTGTGTCCTGTAGGCTATGATATAGCCTAGGTGTGCCCAGGCTGTGCCGTCTAGGTGTGTGTAAGTACACTTTCAGATGTTTGCATGGTGACAGAATCACCCAAGTATGCGTTTCTCACACGTCTCCTTGTCATTCAGCCATGCATGACTCCATTGCTTGGCTGATAAGCCTATTACTCTACCACTGTTGTGTAGAGCAAGTCCTGGAGTGTGTAATGGCATGGACTGGTCCCTCGAGAAGTGGTGCATGTTGGGATGGCAGCCCCCGTCTTGTTTATGTGGGTTTGTTCTGGTCCGGCAGTGTTTAGATTCACTGCTATCCGGTTCCTGGTAAAGTCTACAAGTCGCATTGTCATCTTGGTTATAGAGCTGCAGCCCTACGTGGGCTTCTGGCAGGTGGATGCTTGACTCTTGCTCTCCCTCTTCCTTGCTCCTCCTCTCCTCCTTTCTGGTCCTATTCCTTTCTCTCCCACTGCTTCCTTCTTTCCTTTGTCCCTCTCCTCTCCTCTCTCTTCTCCCTCTCTCTCCCTCTCTTTCCCTCTCTTTCCCTCTCTCTCCCTCTCTCTCTCTCTCTCTCTCTCTCATTAAGATTTGTTTATTTATTTGAAAGGCAGAGATGCAGAGAGAAGGAGAGATAGAGATAGAGAGAAATCTTCCATCTGCTGGTTCGCTCCCCAAATGGCTATGCTGAAGCCAGGAGCCAGGATCCTCCTCCGGGTCGCCCATGTGGGGACAGGGCACTTGGGCAATGTCCCACTGCTTTCCCAGGCACATCAGCAGGGAGCTGGATCAGAAGTGAGTAACCAGGACTCCAGTGCCCAGTTGGGATGCCAGCCCTGCAGGCAGAGGCTTAACCTTCTATGCCAAAACGCCAGCTTCTCTTTTCTCCTTTTCCCTCCCCTCCCCTCCCCTCCCCTCCCGTCCCCTCCCCTTCCCTTCCCTCCTCTCTTCTCATCTCCTCCTCTTCTCTCCTCTCAGCCTCCTGTCCTGCTCCAAACCCGCCATCTCCCTGCTGTGTTTCCCCATCCGGCAGGAAGCAGACTTTTCGCGTTCTCAGTTCTTGGTTTGTCCACCTGCCCTCTCTTCACCCTGGCTGCCTCTACCTTGCCCTCTCGGCGTTGTACAGGAATGTGCACCCAGCTCTGTGTGTTCTGTCGTTTCTCTGGTGAAAACCCTACGGAAGTAAGGCTCTCCTTTTTCCTTCCAGACTTGTGAATTTCAGGTGGTTAGAAAGTCCACAGTGGCTACCTGGGCATCCTCACTGCGACCTAAACAGCCATAGAAACGGCATGTTTGTCCCATGAGGTGACAGCCAGAGTGCCTGGAGACAGCTCTTGGGGTCTTGCCCAGCTGAGGCTCTGGTGCTTCCGTTTGGGCTGATTCTTGTCTCACAGTGGGCGGCTTTCCTAGCCTGTGGCACAGGTCGATATAAGGACGCCAAGACATGTTCAGTCCTAGAGCCCAAGTCCTCATGGTATGAATTGGTCCTGCGGACTCGACTAGGTGCCGTGGGACTGTTTCCTGACTCTGTCCCCTGGGCAGCAGCTTCTCTCTGCCTCCGAATCAGTTGAAGTTGGTTTACCTGTTATGTGCATGTTTTGACCTTGTAACTTTTAGTGAGTATGTTTGCAGTCTATTTCTTGAATAGATACATCAAGTTTTGCCTAATCATGTTTATTGATTTTTTTCTAATTATCTTATTTTCCACTTGGCTTAATGTTTTTCTGTACTTTTTTCCTTTTTTGCTTGAATTGATCAAGATTATATTATTTATTACTATGCTTTCTTGTGTAGAAGCTATATATTCTATCTCTTCTAAGTTAAATTTTTTACTTACGAATAACTAAGAAAGTAAAAGAATAGTTGAATTCAGTCTTTCTGAACATTGAGTTAGAATATTTTATTTTGGAAAATTGTCTCCATTAACTTACTTTTTGGTCAGTGTAGCCACTCTTCTTGTAGTTTATATAGCCATTACTTATATAAATATAGCCGCAAACTTACCAGTTCCTTAAATTACTACCTTTCTTTGGCTTGCTTCTTCCTTCTCGGAGAAGTTACAATTTCTCAAGTGAAGATTTTCAGTGAGAGGTTTTGTCAATGTCTTTCTTTCTTTCTTCCTTTCTTCCTTTCTTTCTTTTCAGACAGAGTGGACAGTGAGAGAGAGAGACAGAGAGAAAGATCTTCCTTTATTTTCGTTGGTTCACCCCACAATGGCAGCTGCGGCTGGCGCGCTGCGGCCGGCGCACCGCACTGATTCGAAGCCAGGAGCCAGGTGCTTCTCCTGGTCTCCCATGGGGTGCAGGGCCCAAGCACCTGGGCCATCCCCCACTGCACTCCCTGGCCACAGCAGAAAGCTGGCCTGGAAGAGAGGCAACCGGGACAGAATCCGGTGCCCCGACCGGGACTAGAACCCGGTGTGCCGGCGCCACAGGCGGAGGATTAGCCTAGTGAGCCGCAGCACCAGCCACTCTTTCTTCCTTCCTTCCTTCCTTCCTTCCTTCCTTCCTTCCTTCCTTCCTTCCTTCCTTCCTTCCTTCCTTCCTTTCTTTTTCTTTCTTTCTCTCTCTCTCTTTCTCTCTTTCTTTCTTTCTCTCTTTTCTTTCTTTCTTTCTTTCTTTCTTTCTTTCTTTCTCTCTCTCTCTTTCTTTCTCTTTCTTTCTCTCTCTCTCTCTCTCTTTCTTTCTCTCTTTCTCTCTCTCTCTCTCTCTCTCTCTCTCTCTCTCTCTCTCTCTCTCTCTCTTTCTTTCTGCCACACTGTGGATTTATTATGTAAGTCCCCAACAAGGCCTTCTTTTTTCTTTTCAACGTCCTGTTCGGCAGCTTCCTTGGCTCTTTTTGCCCAGATGCCAAAGAGCCCGGCATTGGCGTGGGCCACGTGGAGACTGGCGAAAGCCTGGAAGTTCTTCTCCTCCTCTGTAATGACTCTGGCTTTCTCCTTCTTGAAGACGTTCCGGATGGGCACGACTGGTCCTGTCAGCTGGGTGGCCAACTTCAGTTCTTCAGCCGAGCTGTTGCCTTTCTTGGGGGCCGAGGGCTTCCGGGGGAAGAGGACCAGCTTGGAGCGCTACTCTTTCAGCCGCTGCACGTTGGCCTGCAGGGACTCGGTGGACAGAGATGCCGATGGTCTGTGCCACCTTCACCTTCTTGTGGATGCCGGCCACCCGCAGCCCCTCCAGGCTGAAGCCACGGCCGGCGCGCACGGTGGTACCTCACGGTCTGTCGGGCAGCGCACGATAGGCCAGATGGGCCCCGCCTCGGGCCGCGGGGCGATGCGGCGAGTTCGCGCTTGCCGGGCCTTGCGCCTGCGGATCTTGCGCGCTGGCTGGTTGAACCAGGTGGCCACGCGCCGCTGCCAGTCCTTGTGGAAGTGCGGTTTCAGGATCATGCCATTCCAACTGGGCACCACAGCTGCGTGCTCCTCCGCGCGAGAACAGAGAAGCAGAAAGGCCCCTTTTCTTTTTTTTTAAGAAAAAGATTTTACTTATTTATTTGAGAGGTAGAGTTAGAGAGAGAGAGAGAGAGAGAGAGAGAGAGAGAGAGAGATGTAGAGAAAGATCTTCCATCTGGTGGTTCACCACCTAAATGGCCCAATGGCTGGAGCTGCGCCGATCTGAAGCTAGGAGCCAGGAGCTTCTTCCAGGTTTCCTATGCAGGGGCAGGGACCCAAGGACTTGGGCCATCTTTTTACTGCTTTCCCAGGCTGTAGCAGAGAGCTGGATTGGAGGTGGAGCAGCAGGGACTCGAACCGGCACCCCTATGGGATGCCAGCACTGCAGGCGGTAGCTTTAGCCACTATGCCAGAGCACTGGTCCCCATTTGTTATATTTAATGACTGGATCATAATAGCTTGTATTCCCCTGTATCTTATCATTTTGGGCTATATGCTTATGTTGGAAAGAAGCGAGAACTTTAAGAGATGGGGATGAGTATCCGAGTCTCGAGTTAGTTTGCTTCCTTCTGCCAGGAGTGTCCCTAGACTGAATGACTTGATCACTTCCATGATAACACACTGGCTGCTGTATTCCCAGACCAGGCAGGAGTCTGCATTTTCTTCAAAGTCTGCTTTAGGACACACCTCTGGTTACAAATTCTCGAGCAGTTTTCCATTTTGAGCCCAGGCCAATGGGACCGGCTTTCTCTGCTCACCGCCATGCACTGTTGGATGGTTTCCCCTCCTTTCTTTTGCCAAGGGTGGATCCCTTTGATGGTCCTGGACTTGCTCAGGATTCACTTGGCTCCTCATCTTGTAGCTCGGCATTTGTCTCTTAGGCCCTTGTGACAATTAACACCCTAAGCCCTTTTCCATAGTTTCTCATCTTGGCTTTTACCTTCTTTGTATTTTTTCTCAGGGAGTTCTCTCATTTTCCTAAGTGCTCCGATACAGATTTAAAAGTATATTTGTTACATGTTCCCATTAGAATGGCCATTGTTAAACCAAAAATGATGACTGTGGGCAAAGATGTAGAGAAATTAGAATCCTTGTGCGTTGCTGGTTAGGAAAGCAAGATGGTGCTGCCATTACACAAAACAGTGTAGCAATTCCTCAAAAAATTAAACTTGGAATTTCTGTTTGATCTAGAGATTCCCATTCTGGGTGCATAGCCAAAGAGTGGGAAACTAGGCTGGTGCTATGGTGCAGCGGGTTAAAGCCTCACCTGCAGCGCTGGCATCCCATAAGGGTGCCAGTTTGAGTCCTGGCTGCTCCACTTCTGATCCAGCTCTCTGCTGTGGCCCGGGAGGGCAGAGGAAGATGGCACAAGTCCTTGGGCCTCTGCACCCACGTGGAAGATCTGGGAGAAGCACCTGGCACTGGCTTCGGATCAACTGAGCTCTGGTGAACTTGAGGCCATTTGGGGAATGAGCCAGCGGATGAAAGACTTCTCTCTCTCTCTCTGGCTCTACATCTCTCTGTAACTCTCTTTCAAATAAATAAAGTAAATCTAAAAAAAAAAAAAAACAAACACAAAGAGTGGAAAACAGGGACTTGAACATTTTTCTGCACACCTACATTCATAGCAGCATTACCACAAAGTGAGCCAGTGTCCATCGCTAGATGACTGAAGTGACAAAATGTGGCTGGCACAGTGAACAGAACGTCACTCAGCATTCAAAAGGAAGGGCATGCTGGCACATGCGGCAGCATGGGTGACCATTGCTCCATGAAACAAGCCAGTTTCTGAGAACAAGTATGGAATGGCTCCACCTACACAAAGTAGCTGCTGTAGGTCATAGAGAACGAAGTCGAGTGGTGGTTGTGAGGGGCTGTGGAGACAGAAGGAAACTGTTGGTCATAACGGGGCCAGAGGTTGAGTTTTGGCAGAAGAAGGAGTTCTGTGGCTGGAAGTGGCGTCTTTCTCACGATGTCAGTGTAATGCATGTCACTGAACTGTACACTTACAAGTGACGAAAAGGTTGATTTTATGCTAAGTTTGTATTACAATAAAGCAAGACTATTTGATGCCTTTGGTCCAGCTTGTCTAGGTTTTCTGTACTTGAAAGTTTTCTGTGTCATTTGAATTGGATTTTTTCACCTCAAGCATTTTCCTAATTACTTTACTTTGAGGACGTGGACATTGTCAGTTGGCCCCAGTTTGTGGCTGAGGTCAGTGGGCACGAGGACAGAGAAAAGAAAAGCAGAGTAGCTGGCGCTGCGGCTCACTAGGCTAATCCTCCACCTTGCGGCGCCGGCACACAGGGTTCTAGTCCCGGTTGGGGCGCCGGATTCTGTCCCAGTTGCCCCTCTTCCAGGCCAGCTCTCTGCTGTGGCCTGGGAGTGCAGTGGAGGATGGCCCAAGTGCTTGGGCCCTACACCCCATGGGAGACCAGGATAAGTACCTGGCTCCTGCCATCGGATCAGCGTGGTACGCCGGCCACAGCGCGCCGGCTGCGGCGGCCATTGGAGGGTGAACCAACGGCAAAAGGAAGACCTTTCTCTCTCTCTCTCTATCTCTCTCTCTCTCTCTCACTGTCCACTCTGCCTGTCAAAAAAAAAAAAAAGGCAGAGGCCTCATGATTAGAGAATCCTGCTTTCATTTAGGCTTCTTATCACTAGAGTAAAATAGCATCGTAGGGATCTCAAAGTGAGAAAGCGGGCAGCGAAGCCGAGCCCGGCCCCTCTCCATGCACCTGCATGGCCCCTTCTCAGTGTTTCTCTCCTCCTACCAAGGATCCTGCCACTTTGGCTTTTTTGTCGCATATTTTCACGTCCATTTGTCGTACCTGGCCAGGTGCTCTCTTGTACGATTTTGTCATGTGCCCTTCTTGACAGTCGCTGCTGCCGGCCCTATCTTTTCGAATTCCGAATCGCAGAGGGGAGCCCGATTTCCTGGTGCTTTTGAGTCCAGTATGCTCATTCACTAAATGAAGTCCCATTTCCCACATGGCGTGGAGAGGCGCTTCACTGACCTACTCCCCAGGGAAACTGGTGAAAAAAAAATTCTTTGAAAAAAAAAACAAAACTCTCAACTATTTAAGGTTTCTGGAAATGATTCCAAAATCACATAGTGCATGAAGAATCAGGTGTTAAAGCAGTCCTACTGAGCCTTGGTAAGAAGGGTAAGCGTATGTGTGTGATGCTTGAACCACACCTGCTCCCTCCTTCCTCTTTCCTGCTAGAACTGAGCTTTGAGGGGACTGCCTAGAACACGGGGCTTTCTCTCGCCCTGGCTCCCAGTCGGAGGCCTAGTGTATCTCTTCAGGAAGGGCAGGGTATCAGCAGCTTTCACCCTGCTCCTAGCTACATGTTGCAGGTGCTATGTTTAGGCACATGCAGCCAAGAAGTGAAGAGATCCCTTCTTCCAACCAGCTTCCTCATGGGACAGAATTTCACCCTGGACGTGGCCTTGTGACCATTGTGCTAGCTGGAAGGCAGAGGTTCCAGGCCAGTAGTGTCAAGTTGAGCTCTAAGCCTGCAGCCTACAATTGCTTCCTCTGTGCCTGATGCTCAGATCCTAAAACCAAGGGTGTTGTTCAGAAAGGTGTGCACCACTTTCCCTTGCCCTGACTTTAGTGGGGATCAGTGATTTGTAGCCTGAGAGAAAGGCAGGCCAGAGAGCAGAGCAACTGATGATGTTCTTCCTGATGGAGCTGACTCTTTTAGCGACAGAATGTTGGAAAGTTCCGGCCTAAGCACACTTTCAGCTACAATGGATATTGTGGTGAGAAAGCAATTAGGAGGATGGAGGTGTAGATTCCTTAGAGAAGTGAGCTAAGCCTTAGGCCAGCTGGTTTACCACGGAAAGCCAGTGAAAGGGGCAGTTAAGAAGAGCCCTCCTGGGGCCAGAGCACATCTGAAACACTTAGCCCCAAACTGTCCTTGCAAAGGATCCTGAACTTAATTGTATCAGTCAGTGGGGGAATTGTAGCCCGGGGGCATTGCTGGAAACAACAGAGTCATCAGCTGGCAATTAATGTGGTTTAACAGCTGCTTGTGGTCAGGGAAGGCCGAGGTCCTGCCAAAACCAGTCCTCCCAGAGTGTGTGCGCTCCAGGCGGGTTCCTTCAGGAGCAACATAACAAGTTTCACGCTGTGTGTTGGGGGGTGGGGGGATGGTGATGGGGGATAGACCTCATTAAGCAGACAATCAGTAAACAAACAACAACAGCCAGGCCTGGAGAAGCAGCACCTAGGCCTGCGGTATCATGTGAACATCCACTTGCCAACAACACATTGCAGGACATGAACATCTGACCTGTACATGGGGGAAACAGGCGGTCAGCAGGTGCTGCCTGCGTGAACCAGACGTTGATTTAACAAGGACCTTGAAGCAGTCATTGCGAACATTCAAAACCAAGAAAAACATGCTTGAGGAAGAAAAAGGATTTGTGGCTAATGTTGCATCAAATAAGAAATATTAGGATAGAAATGGTGAAAGATTTAAGGTAATGACAGAAAAATGCTATTAAAAATTATGCCCCATACTGAACCATTTGCAGTGACTTTATGCCATAGTTATAGGACAAATCGCAGTTTTGAGGCTTTTTAGTTAAAAGGGAAACTGTGGGCATTTCTATACAGAAAGGATGAAGTGCCTGCATTCTGAGTTTTATCACCCAAGTTCTCTTGTGGATTGTAAAATTGAGAAGGAAAGGGTGCCACATTATAAAGACACATACTCCTTATTAGCAAGTCTGTCACCAGGTTGTCCCCAGAAAGGGAGGATGGGAGGTGGCCTGTGAGATGCCTCAATGAGTCCTAACTGCTAGACTAAAATGTCTTTTATTAGCATAATAAAACTATACTGTTATGTTAGTCCATTTTCTATTACTATAACAAAATACCTAAGGAAAGGTGACTTTATTTTTTTAAAGATTTATTTTATTTATTTGAAAGTCAGAGTTACATAGAGGAGAGGCAGAGGCAGAATGAGAGAGAGAGAGAGAGAGACTGAGAGACCTTCCATCCTCTGGTTCACTCCCCAATTGGCCACAACAGCTGGAGCTATGCTGACCGGAAGCCAGGAGCCAGGAGCTTCTTCTGGGTCTCCCACATGGGTGCCGAGGCCCAAGGACTTGGGCCTTCTTCTGCTTTCCCAGGCCATAGCAGAGAGCTGGATCGGAAGAGGAGCAGCCTGGACTAGAACCAGTGCCTATATGGGGTGCTGGCACTTCAGGCCAGGACATTAACACGCTGCACCACCGTGCCACCCCGGAAAGGTGACTTTATAAAGAAAGGAGGTTTACTTAGCCTATGGTTGTAGAGGTTTGAGGACATGGCCCTAACAGTGGCTCAGCTTGGGTGGCAGAGTCCAGAGGTCCTCCATGGTTTAGCACAGAAAGAGAAAGGCAGCGTTCACATGTATGTGTGCCTGTCTCTCCTTGTGCAGTCCTCAGGATTCGGTCATGGGGTCAATACCCTAATGACCTTATCTCATCCTATTTACCTCCCAGACACCCCACCTCTAAGTGTCACAGTCACATTATGTTTCCATCCTCTTGACACCCCACACTGGGGATTAAATTCCAACTCAGTAAGACTTGGGAAACACTCAGTCCAAACCATAGCAACTGTGGTAGCTATAACAAACTTAACTGTGCTTGTTTGTAGGTGTTATTGTGGCTGTGAGGACACAAAGGAGGGCCACCCATCAGACTCTGGTGATGGGAAGAAACAGACGAGTTAATCACCGAGCCTAGCCTTGACAGCCAGCTAAAGGACAGGGTGGGAACAGACGCTCAGGGCCACAAGCGAGCAAGAGATATGTCCCTGTGGGCGAGGGGGTGCTGTCAGCCTTGTTGCAGAGTAGGGTGTGTGGGGGACGGAAGGCAGAGAGTTAGAGCCGCTGAGATTTGGCGGGTGAAGCAGGCAGATTCTCCTATAATCTAACAAGAGCTGACAGTGGTGTCAAGTAAACGAGAGCCAATGGCACGATGAGAAATGGAAGAATATTAGAAAGATTCACAAGAGGCAAAAACAAATGAATAGGGTTTTTTTTTTTTTTTTTTTTTTTTTTCAGGATGTGGATAGGATGTAGAATAAAAGGCCAGAGTTAAACGTTGACCTTTGTGTGTGATTGAAGCAATGAGGGAGGCCTGGTATTGTCATTCCCTGAGCTGGTGCTGCAATTGGAAGAGCACGTTTGGCGGACGTGGCCAAGGGCGGTGATGGGTGGAGGCCGAGGACGGACGACGTCACTGATGGTAATGTTAGTAACTAAGGGTCCCACAGGCTTCAGTTTCGTGTTTATGAGGCGTGAATTCTTTGAGTCCTTTTCCCCTCTGGTCTCTTTTGTACAGAACTGAATCTTTGCCCTAGATTTTCATTAAAGAAGGTGTGAGATAGGATCAGAAAGCCACACAATTGCTCTGTGAAAGGCACCCACCCCACTTGATCAGGATGAGTCCACAGCTGAGACTCAGCGCAAGCAGATAAACAATGATAAAATACTGGAAATTTTTTGTTATTGTTATACAAGTAATGAGCTCAAATCCTTCTTTCCTTTGATGCATGTAGTCAGAGGCAAGCTTAAATTATTTTACTGAGGAAAAAGGGGTGTTTAAAATTAATCCCCTTTAACTTTAAATCAGTCGAATTTGTTTTCCTTGGTGACTATAGTTAGACCATGTTTCAGATCTTCAGTCACGTCCAGGAACATCCAAGAACACTAAGATCCAGAATTTTTTTTTAACATATCCTTGATGGTAAGTTAATTTGATCTTCATAGGACTGCCTTGGCTAGTGTCAGGGTATGAGTTAAAATGTCTGAAGTTTGAGAGGAAACAGATCATCTGGGAAATCACACTGGACGACAAGGGAACTGTAACTCTAGCATCCAAACCACATCAATCATGCGGGTGGAGACCTACTGCTCCGCACCATATGAAAATAGTTGGGCGGGTTCCAAAGGCAGGGGAAAGTCTATAGCAAGCTCTGCTGCTTGGTGTTAGGGTGGGTTCTTTCTTTTAAAACACTTTGAATAGCTTTACGGAGATACATTTCCTTATATGTTGTACGGGCTGGTTGATTTTTTTCCCCCAGCATGAGCTAAGAGCTTCATCACCGGGAAAGGGTTGCACTGTCTAGGTTGGTAGAAGGTAGCAGTGCAGTTTGAATAGGACAGATGTCTATTTCTTCTCCCTGCCATCTGCCCGTCTGTTTTATGTAAGTGGAATTCCGCCATCGGAGGCTCTTCTCACAAGAGGTAGTAATGTGTGGTGGTCACAGATGGTCTGATGATCTCCTTTACGTGCAGGAGCAGGGAGGAAGGGTATGAAGGAAGCGTAAAGCAGAAGAAGTGAAGGAAGTGATACTGGGTGTTGCCAGAACTGAACGAGATCAAGAGAGGTTGTGAGAGAAAGATGAGAGCAGAGGCAGCGACGCAGGACAGGAGGGTAGATCACATTTTTAAAATGTTTACAGATTTCACGGTTTTCACTGAGCTGGGGATGCAGACAACAGGTATTAAAAAGAATTGAATGACTTGACTGCATGTTTGAGCATTGCTGATTTTCTAAACACACACACATACCTTTGTCTCTCTTCCAGTACACAAACATGTTTCCATTATACGTGTATATGTAGATAAATTTATTTACATAAATATGATATCTATTCATGTCAGAGGTAACAGTGTGTGGAGATCAACAAGTGCTGATATAATAAAATTTCCTTGTATATGGTGGCCCATATATTTGCCTAATAATATTATTATTATTATGGATCCTGGAGCTAATGGTCAAACAGTCTTGTCTTTACCTGTTGCAATGGCTTATGGTAACTTGGCTGCTGTATGAAGCTGTCATTAAGGGGCAGGGAGAGGGGCAATATCACCTTTGCTCATACAAAAAGGGAGTCACATAATATCTGGTCACTGCCTCTCTGCTGCTGAGCTGTGTTACACATTCATTTCATAGTCATTCATTGCACTGGGCACTTGGTGCAAAACACAGTATTTTACACTGTCGCTCCCCGTCTTCATGGGGGAACGACACAGGACCCTGCGCTGTTCTTTTGTCTGCTCGGCCCTCCCCGGGTTTGCTGCTGGTTCTTCCCGGGTTGGCTACTATCCCTTCCACCTCCGTGGAAGGGCAGTTCCCCCTGGCCGCATTCCCCACTTCCGCAGGGGAGCGGCACACCGCCGGCCGGTTCTCTCGGGGGCTGCACGGGTTCCCTTAGATGTTCCCCATAGATGTTTCTGGTGCATGCCGTCTCTCTCCTCCTTTATAGTCCTCCTCCGCCAATCCCAACTCGGCTGAGTACGCTGCTCTCCAATCAGGAGCAAGTCCTACAGTTAATTGGTTGAACTGGAGGCAGCTGTGCGGAAGCTGTTTACTTCTCTCCCAGCGCCATATTGTGGGAGAGCAGATGCATAGAATAAGTCCTAATTCGAGTAACTTAGTCTAGTCCGGATTGCTCCCCACAGATCCCCCTTTCTTTTTATTTTTTAGCGTTGATACGCGCCTGTCTTCGGTGTCCCGCGGCACACACTCTGCTCTACTTGCTAGAGTTGCCACAGGCTCTTACAAGTCCTATCAATCAGGAAAACCGAATCCGGGTCCTCTCTTCGCCATTGTGAGGAGGTTTTTAGGCGCTGATGCATGCCTGTGTTCGGTGCCCTGCAGCGCATGCTCTGCTCTGCCCGCAGGGGCTTACAAAACCTATCAGGCAAACCGAATCCAAGCCTTCTCATTGCCTTATTGTGGGGGAGACTTATTAGTGTTGGTTCGTGCCTATCTTCGGTGACCTGCAGCTCATACTCTGGTCGAGCTGCTTGCTGGCGCTTACCGCCTTAATTAGGCAGACCGAATCCAAGCTTTCTCATTGTTGTATTGTGGGGAAGCCTTACTGATGTTAATTCGTGCCTGTCTTCGGTGACCTGCGGCCTATAAGCTGCTAGCTGCCCGCAGGTGCTCATCGTGCTCATCGCCTCACTTAATCAGGCAGACCGAATCCAAACTTTCTCATTGCCATGTTGAGGGGAGGCCTTTCTATTTCTCTATTTCTATCTCCGGGCATTCCTATTTCTCCCATTTTACTTCTATCTTCCAGCATTCCTATTTTTCTCACTTTACTTCTAAACTTCTGTTTCTCTTATCCCTGCGGCTTTCCGGCACCTCGCCCCGCCGGCGGGTTCCCGGCTCTGCGCCGCTTCAGCCCGCGCGCCTCTCTCATCTGCGCAGCTTCCCGGCTTTGCGCGGCTCGGCTTCGCGCGCTCCGCGGTCTCCACGCTTAACCCTTTCGCGTCTGAACCACGGCCTACGCCAGCCCCGTTCCCTATCTATTCACGCCCCGTGCTCTCTCTGCACGCGGCGGCTTCCGCGAGTAACACAGCGTAGCTTACGTGTCCGCCACTAGCATTCAATCTAAGTTCCCCGGGCTAGCCTGGCGAATTCAACCCAGCGTACGTCTCCGCCCCACGGTTTGGTTTCCCGTCCTTTGCTCCCCGGGCTAATCAGACGGATCCCAACCAGGCTCACGTTTCAGCTTCTGGTTTCAACTTTTCGCCCCCTATTCCCGGGTTAACTTGAGAATCCCAAAGTGGCTTTCGTGTCCGCCTTGGCCTGCCCCCCGCGGCTTCAATTTCCCTAACATTTTTCTCTACCCGGTATGTTTCCCAAGCTTTCCTCCAACAATACTCCTCCCTCATTTCTCCTGGCCTCTCCCCACAGTCCGCGTCCGAGTCTGTTTGTTCTAGCTTTCACTTTCGCTTTCGACCTTAGCGATTTCTCCCAGCTTCCCCCCGTAGTCCGTATCCGAGTCTATGCCTAGGCTTTCAATAGCTTCTTCCGGCACCCTTTTCGTCCGGCTTTTCCCTAGGCTGTTTGCTAATCTCTCTCTCCGGTAATTTCCCAGTTCTTCCCGTTTCTTCCCTCCTAAGTTTGCTATCCGTCCTAGGTTTCCTATCCGAGCTAGGTTTCCTATCCGAGTCACGGCACCATTATGTCGCTCCCCGTCTTCATGGGGGAACGACACAGGACCCTGCGCTGTTCTTTTGTCTGCTCGGCCCTCCCCGGGTTTGCTGCTGGTTCTTCCCGGGTTGGCTACTATCCCTTCCACCTCCGTGGAAGGGCAGTTCCCCCTGGCCGCATTCCCCACTTCCGCAGGGGAGCGGCACACCGCCGGCCGGTTCTCTCGGGGGCTGCACGGGTTCCCTTAGATGTTCCCCATAGATGTTTCTGGTGCATGCCGTCTCTCTCCTCCTTTATAGTCCTCCTCCGCCAATCCCAACTCGGCTGAGTACGCTGCTCTCCAATCAGGAGCAAGTCCTACAGTTAATTGGTTGAACTGGAGGCAGCTGTGCGGAAGCTGTTTACTTCTCTCCCAGCGCCATATTGTGGGAGAGCAGATGCATAGAATAAGTCCTAATTCGAGTAACTTAGTCTAGTCCGGATTGCTCCCCACATTACACTTTATGTTCTGTGTGGGTGCAAACTGATGAAATCTTTACTTAATATATGCTAAATCGGCCGGCGCCGTGGCTCAATAGGCTAATCCTCCACCTTGCGGCGCCGGCACACCGGGTTCTAGTCCCGGTTGGGGCGCCGGATTCTGTCCCGGTTGCCCCTCTTCCAGGCCAGCTCTCTGCTATGGCCAGGGAGTGCAGTGGAGGATGGCCCAGGTGCTTGGGCCCTGCACCCCATGGGAGACCAGGAAAAGCACCTGGCTCCTGGCTCCTGCCAGGATCAGCGCGGTGCGCCGGCTGCAGCGGCGGCCATTGGAGGGTGAACCAGCGGCAAAGGAAGACCTTTCTCTCTCTGTCTCTCTCTCTCACTGTCCACTCTGCCTGTCAAAAATAAAAAAAAAAAAAAAAAAAAAAAAAAAATATATGCTAAATCGATCTTCTGTATATAAAGATAATTGAAAATGAATCTTGATGTGAATGGAATGGGAGAAGGAGTGGGAGATGGGAGGGGTGCGGGTGGGAGGGAAGTTATGGGGGGAAAAGGCATTATAATCCATAAACTGTACTTTGGAAAATTATATTTACTAAATAAAAGTTTAA
The DNA here is from genome assembly GCF_051225735.1 of Oryctolagus cuniculus. Classification (NCBI taxonomy): domain Eukaryota; kingdom Metazoa; phylum Chordata; class Mammalia; order Lagomorpha; family Leporidae; genus Oryctolagus; species Oryctolagus cuniculus. Next base: position 19,200,652 of record NC_142872.1, read on the forward strand.
AAAAAATTCCAAAAAAAAAAAAGACAATGGTCTTGACCTTGAGAGCTTCGAATGCTAGTATGTTACTCTAATAACCTTGTGAGTAACCTTTAATTACAAACCAAGCACTTGAGATGAAGAAAAAGGAACACCCTTTATAGGAAAATATAACAAAGATCGCTGACTTTTGCAGGTGGGGGTGTGAGAGGCAAGTTGGAGAAGGGAAGTGTCCTTGTAAAAGAGTTTGTAGGAGCTCTGGTGGACACTCCGTCATAGTTCTTTAGCTGAGCAGGGAGAGAAAAGTGTGTATGTGGAGATGGAGTGAGGTCCAGGGAACAGGAACAGAATGGCAGGAAGAAATAAGGTGCATTCCAAGAGACGTGAAATGATCTGTGAGGTGGCTGTGGAAGCAGGAGACGGGGAGAGCGGGTCAAAACAAATAAGGAAAAAGCAGAGACCAAACCATATAACAGCTTTAGGTCAAGTTCAGGAATTTTCTTTATCTTAACAGGAATGAGAAGTCGATGAAACATTTTCAACAGATGGTTTAGCAAATATTATGCTGGCTGTAGTGTAGTGTAGAATGGAATGGAAAGGAGAAACTGTGCCCAGTTGAGAATCTATGAGAGACCAAGAAAAGATGTTAACAGTTTGAATTAGGGCAATAGTAATGGAGACGGAGGCGAATTTGGTAGTTATTTAGGTAGTAAATAGAATAGCACTTACTGGTGGATTTTAGATAAGGACTCCGGGATAAGTCAGTCATGCTTGCTAAGATGGGATGACTAAGATGATACTCTTGGCTAGAGGATCCGGTGTGGAAAGGAGTCTATTTGGGCTTTAGATATGCTGAGTTTGAGAGCCCTCGAAATACCAAAGAGAGAATGTTAAGTGGCAAGAGAAGAGATCTGGATTAGGAGCTCTGTGAACACGTCGGGGTATCCCGGAACTCCTCCACACCCCTTGTTCCACCTGTAAGAAGATGGAATGCTGAAGTTAGGGACTCCCTGAGCTTGAGATCAAGCTTGCATTCCAACCATGCAGAGGCCCCTAATAATGTGTCTATTGAATTCTAGTTTGCAAATTGCCCACTTGAGCATCTGCAAGTCTAACTTTTATTATATGGCACATACAATAAACCCCATCCATGACTTATTTCTCTCTTAATTTTCTCTAAAATTAATGTTTAAAATTCAATTTCAAGTATGTGGGTGATTAAATAGAAAACAACTGGCTTCCAATGACAGATTCATTTTAAACAAGCCAAGTTATCTTGATTACTTTTTCATGAAAAAAGGTATTGAACATATATTGTGGGCAGCTTCCAGGTGCTAGAGATACAGCAGTGGACAAAACAGAAAAAAAAAACAAAAACAAAAACAAAAAAACCTACCCTTACAGGGTTTGCAATTAGTAAGTTAAATATGTTTGCATATAATGTGATGTATAGTTGTGCATTCAACAAAATGAATACATTTCCTTTGCAGTGTGTTAGATGATTATAAATATTGAAAACATCAGCAGGGAAGGGAGTTAGGTAATGCCTGTGTGTTGGAGATGCTTACAGTTTGAAAATAATGGTCAGGAGCCGGTGCCGTGGCTCAACAGGCTAATCCTCCGCCTAGCGGCACCAGCACACCAGGTTCTAGTCCCGGTCGGGGCACCGGATTCTGTCCCGGTTGCCCCTCTTCCAGGCCAGCTCTCTGCTGTGGCCAGGGAGTGCAGTGGAGGATGGCCCAAGTGCTTGGGCCCTGCAGCCCATGGGAGACCAGGAGAAGCACCTGGCTCCTGCCTTCGGATCAGCGAAGCGCGGTGGCCATTGGAGGGTGAACCAATGGCAAAGGAAGAAGGAAGACCTTTCTGTCTCTCTCTCTCACTGTCCACTCTGCCTGTCAAAAAAAAAAAAAAAAAAAAAAAGAAGAAGAAAGAAAATAATGGTCAGGAAAAACCTCATTAAGAAGTTGATTTATTTTTAGAAAGGAATATAAAGAATTGAGAGTGTGAAGGAAAAACATTCCAGACATAATGAAAACAAATAAACAAACAGCAGATGTAAATCCTACCTGATTACTAAGCACGTTAAGTGCAAATGGATTAAAATCTTCAATTAAATGGTGGAAACTGGGAGAATGGTTAGAAAAACTTGATCCAGCTACATGAGACAGCACTCTTCAAATAGCCAAAAAGGAGAAACAATCCAAATTTTCATCACTTGGTGAATGAATAAACAGAATGTGGCATAACCATATAGCAGAATACCATTCATCCATAAAGACTAATGAAGTGTTGATAAATGCTGCCACATGGATGAATCTTGAAATCCTTATTCTAAATGAAAGAAGCCAGGCACACAACACTGCGTGTTGTATGATCACATTATATGAATGTCTGGGACAGAAATTACACAGAAAAAGAATGTAGATTAAGGATGGCGGGAGCTGTGTGAAGGCAAGGGAGAACCTGCTTAGTGCACGCAGTTCCTCTTGGGGGTGATTACAATGTTTGGAATTCAATAGCACTGATGGGTGCACAACCTGTGAAGGGACTCACAACCACTGAATTGCATACTTGAAATGGTGAATTCAGTATAAGAACTACTAAGTTCAAGAAGACAAATGACCTAGCAAACTGGAAAAAGAACCAAATAGAAATTTTAGAACTGAAAAGAACAGTGATGCAAATCAAACCTAATGAAGGATAAAAACAGGTGAGGAGGAATTTGCAAACTGAAAGATCATTCTAGAAGAGAATGTGCACTATGAACAACAGAGAGAAAATAATAGAAAATAGGAACATAATATTTAAAAAAGATGATAAAGTAAAAAGATCTGACACCTCCCAAGAAGAGAGGAGAGAGCATGGGGTGTGGGGAGGGGGGTGGAGTTGAACCAATTATGCACAAGGATTTTCCATAACTGAGGTGGCTACGAGCCACAGCTTCATGAACTGCAAGGAAACTCCAAGCAGAGTAATAAAAACACCCTTAGATATGTAGTAAAGCTGTCTAAAAACCAAAAGTACAAAGAAACAAATCTTGAAAACAGCTAGAGAGAGTAGCAGGTTATCATGAAAGAAACAACTATTCTACTACATATTGACTTCTCAAGAAACAAGAGAAGAGAGAAAATAAGGTGGAGGTATCTTCAGAGTACAAAGAAAATAACGTCAAAACTAGACTGTTGACATAAAACTGTATTCCCAGGTACATTTTTTAAAACTTATTTATTTTATTTGAAAGTCACAGTTACACAGAAAGAGAGAGAGAGAGAGGTCTTCTATCCACTGGTTCACTCCCCCGATGGCCCCAATGGCTGTAGCTGTGCCGATCCAAAGCCAGGAGCCAGGAGCTTCTTCCAGGTCTCCCACACAGGTGCAGGACCTAAGGATTTGGGCCATCTTCCACTGCTTTCCCAGGCCACAGCAGAGAGCTGGATCAGAAATAGAGCAGCCTGGTCTTGAACCGGCGCCCATAGGGGATGTCGGCACTGCAGGTGGTGGCCCCACCTGCTACACTGCAGCACGGGGGGGGGGGGGGGGGTGCCCTCAGGTACATTTAAATACGAGAATGAGAGTGAAATACTTGTACGTTTCCAGACAACCCATGCCTCATAGTTTATTGTCAATATACCCTAACTAAAAAATTTCTAAGAATTGAATATTTAATATGTAGACTGAAATATAATAGAAATTAGTAAAACTTGTAGAACTTAACATTGTTTATTTGAATGAAGAATATCAATCTAATTTCTGTAATCAAAAGAAACAACAAAACATGAGTCATAATAATATGTAAAACTTACGGAGGTTGGTGATATAATTGGATATTCTCAGGAATCCTTGGATTACTTAGGAATGATAAAGAGATATTGAATATTGTTAGATTTTAGGTAGAGAATAATACTAAGCCAGTAGAAAGATAAAACTAGAATTCTGCAATGCACATCAAGTTATATAGACCTTGTGTATATTTCCATTTAACTAAGGGCTTTTTGATTTTTACTTGACTGCAAGGTAAATCAAAGATATGTTATCTCGAAAGTGAAGGAGGAAAGGGCAGTAGGGAGGGAGAAAGGAATATCATTATGCTCTTAGAATTCTATCTGTGAAATATATGGAGCCTATTAAGATTAAAAAATAAAAAGTAAAAAAACAGTAAAAGATAAAGATAAAATGTTAAAGAAGTTATAATGCATGCGAAGCTGTAGATAAAGCAAATGATATCTTCCTCTTTCATTCTCAAAATATGATCCCCATTTTCATACTTTGAAGTTTTATAATATTCAGTTTTTCTATTTTTGCTTTGTGAATTCTGTGCTTAATTTTAAATATAAGCAACTTTCCATTGTGTGTATTACCAGGCATTCTCTGTTTTTACTAGGCAGACATCTGATGAATCGTAATTAAAAGCATTTCATTTAGTGAGGTTGTATTTGTGTCTTATGGTAGCTGCTACTTGTCTGGCTATATTATATTTAAATGCTCATGGCTTTATCATTCTTAATGATCTGTGCTAACTATTGTAGTGACTTTTCATTTGCTATTCATTATGTGAATGAAATCGTATGTTCTCGTTTTTGGAGAGAAAAATTGGGGGTCAAAAATTGAGAAGAAATGGTCACTGTTTTGTCAAAGAGGCATTAGAATTACAGCACGAAAGGTTCTGTAGCTTTTGCAGCAAACCTAGGAATTGAAGAAGGCATCCTGAAAATGTATTCATTTGTGAGAAAAAAGGTCTAGCAAGTAATTTTTGAATATGAGTTGTGAGGAGCTTGGGTGAGAAAGCTCAATTAAGGTACACTGTGAAAAGAGTATAAAAATTTAATTCGTTAAATAAGCAAAAGTGATTAAGGTTACATGTATAAAGATAGATATGGGCCTGGCATGGTGGCTTAGTGGATAAAGCCACTGCCTGCAGTGCTCTGGTTCAAGTCTTGGCTGCTCCATTTCCCATCCAGCTCCTTGTTAATGGCCTGGGAATGCAGCAGAGGATGGTCCAAGTGCTTGGGCCCCTAAACTCACATGGGAGACCTGGAGGAAGCTCCTGGCTTCTTGCTTCAGCCTGGCCCAGTCCTGGTTTTTGTGGTCATTTGGGGAGTGAAACAGCAGATGGAAGAGATGGAAGATTCTCTCTCTCTCTCTCTCTGTCTCTCTCTCTCTCTCCTTCTCTCTCTATTCTTCCTTTAAAATAGATAAATAAATCTTTAAAAATAAAGATTTAAAATCTTTAAAAAAAATAATGAACGATAGAGAAATGAAAAATGTTTACAGAAAACAGCAATTAGTTAAGCAAACTTCTGCAGGATCAGTCTGCTGATTGTACTACACAGAAGGGTTGGAAAGGGAAGTCATGCAGAGATCAACAAGAAAATATAGTGTTTAAACAGATTTTAAAAATATTTACCTACTTGAAATAGAGGGAGGGAGTGTGGGACAGAGAGAAAGAGACAGACAGACAGCTTCCATCACTGGTTAACTCCCATGGTAGCAACAGCCAGGGCTTGGCCAAGTTGAAGCCAGGAATCAGTAACACCATCCAGGTCTCCCACATGGGTGGCAGGAGCCCAAGAGCTTGGTCCAGCATCTGCTTTCCCAGGAGCTTTAGCAGGAAGCTGGATCAGAAGCAGAGCAACCAGATTGAACCCACGCTGTGACACTGGAGCCAGTGTCGCAAACAGCAGCTTAACCAGCTGTGCCACGAACTCCACAGTGTTAAAGCCATGCTGATTTAAGGGAAGAAAACTGGGCATACAGCTAACTACTATGCATAGCAAACACGTGCTGCAATAGCTATGTAAGCGAAGCTTTGAAAGAAAAAAAAATAGGATGGGGTAGAGATTCAGAGTGGGGGAAGAGATAACATTTGAGTTCAGCATTGAAAGATGGAGAACATACAGGTGACTTTGAAAAAGATGGCTTCAAGGTATCAAATGAGAGCATGAGCGATGTCTTTAGTGAGGAAACAAAACCACTCAGAGGACATTGAGTAGTGTATGTAGAGAAATGTGAGGAGTGTAAGACTGGGAAAGAGTGTGAGAATTTGACTCTGCTTTGGCAAAAGAGGAAAACTGGTAACAATGGCAGGATTCTGTGAGGTGAGCAAAGTAAGGAGTCGACTGGAAAAACGGTGATGCAGGTTGGAAACATAAAGTGACCCCATCACTTATCCTCCAAATAGGGACACTGAGGATTATTCAAAAGTTACACATTTTGGAAATATTTATAGGCTAGTGAACTGCTTTTCTTTGGACCTATAAAAATTGTCCTATTTAGAATCTGTCTGCAAAAACAACACATGATCGTATACATTAAAGCAAAACAACTGATTTTCTGAAAATTTTAAAACTTACATAAGCAATATAATTGTTTCTGTTGTATTTGGTTATAGTCGCAGACTTTTATTATTTTCATAGCTATGTCTGCTTTTAAGACGTTATCATTGATATTCTCGAGAATACTATTAATGGTTTTTGCAATTTTTCATAAAACTGTAATCTTTCTGAAAATTGCATTTTATCTAAATTTTTACTGTGAATTTACTTGATAAAATACTGCCCCTATAGTTGCTAAGATATTTTAAAAGCTCAGGGTAAATTCTGGTAAATGGAATACTTTTGAATTAAATTTTAAAAAATAAGTTGTGAAAGTATTTTGGATATTTTTTTGTCATGAGTCCTGAAATCATTTTTGACAAATACTACTCCAAGAGCAAATTTATCAAAAGATCTTTTCTCTGGTTTCTTCAATATTTTTACAAGTTCAGATGTTAGAATGCTGAATGCTTTTTCAGTTTTGTTCCATTATAGTGTACGATTTAGATTTATTATAAGTAAGAGCTCTGTTAAAAATTCTTCCCACAAATTGAGACATTTCAAATTTCAGTTATAGAATGTCGCACTTGGTGTAGCATTTGAGTTCCCATTACCTAATTGGTTCAGCTCCTCTTTAGATTTTGTGAGGACAATATTAACTGTCTTCCTTTTGCAAGCCATGCTTTCATTTGGCACAATAAATAAATGCTTCAAAGTTTTGGTGCCTAATCTGTAGAATGCTTGGGTTACAAAGTTCCAACTAATTTAAAAAGACTCCTTCTAGGCCAGTGCCGCGGCTCAATAGGCTAATCCTCCGCCTGCGGCGCGGCACACCGGGTTCTAGTCCCGGTCGGGGCGCCGGATTCTGTCCCGGTTGCCCCTCTTCCAGGCCAGCTCTCTGCTGTGGCCCGGGAGTGCAGTGGAGGATGGCCCAAGTGCTTGGGCCCTGCACCCCATGGGAGACCAGGAGAAGCACCTGGCTCCTGGCTTCAGATCAGTGCAGCGCTGGCCGCGGTGGCCATTGGAGGGTGAACCAATGGCAAAGGAAGACCTTTCTCTCTGTCTGTCTGTCTCTCTCTCTCTGTTCACTCTGCCTTTCAAAAAATAAATAAATAAATAAATAAATAAATAAATAAAAAGACTCCTTCTAAATGTTAAAGGATTAATTTACAGAAATGTTCAGTGTTGTTGCAGAACTCTGAGTTTGCTTTATAGGCTTGATTTTCTTTTTCTTTTTTTTTTCTTTTTTTTTTTTGACAGGCAGAGTTAGACAGTGAGAGTGAGAGAGACAGAGAGAAAGGTCTTCGTCCGTTGGTTCACTCCCCAAATGGCCACAACGGCCGGAGCTATGCCGATCCGAAGCCAGGAGCCAGGTGCTTCTCCTGGTCTCCCATGCAGGTGCAGGGGCCAAGCACTTGGGCCATCCTCCACTGCCTTCCTGGGCCACAGCAGAGAGCTGGACTGTAAGAGGAGCAACAGGGACAGAATCCGGTGCCCCAACCAGGACTAGAACCCAGGGTGCTGGCGCCTCAGGCAGAGGATTAGCCAAGTGAGCCATGGCGCCGGCTGTAGGCTTGATTTTCAATAGACACAGTTTATAATTAATGTTCTCTTGGTGAAATTCCTGAAGGTATGTGGAAGTAATTATTAAAATATTCACATCAATTTCATCACAAAAATGTTCAGACCCTTTATTCCAATTATATATATTTAATATTTGTTAATGATAAATTTGGACAATTGACCCATTCTGTTTTAATCAATAGAAAGTTGAAGTTTGTTTGAACTTGGATATGGATTGTGTTCACCGTGAGTGATTCTATGTGAATTATTCCTTTCAGTATTACTGTTTTATCATGAAGCTGTGTTTATTCTGAGTTTGAGTTTTTTTGCTGTAAAATCTTTCTTTCTTGTATTGAACCTTTAAACTAATCATTGAATGCCATCCACATGGTCAGTTGTTTTACTTTTGCAAAAAGAATGAAAACCTTCTCTTTGATTCTCATGTGTGGATGAAAATATGGGAGTCATCATGGATGTAAATTTAATAGATTTCTGTTTGAAGTGCCTGGTGATACTGATGAACACATAGTGTTAATTAACTGCAGAGTTTTTCTTCTGTTAATAATAGTTATGATAATAAACACTGCTTCACTTTGATGTGTTTACAAGGAATCTTGGAATTAAGATGAACCCATCTGATCTGGAAAGATAATCTTTGGGATATAAATGAACTTCATGTTGCATAGGTTGATATGTAAACGTTTTCTGCAGTTGCATATCTAGAATTGTATTTGCAAGCACAGTGTTCTTGAAAATAGCTATTTTTTGAGGTAAGTGTTGATGTTTCATTTGCATATTTGTGTTTTCTAGATTACATGTGTTAGTGATATAGTACAGAACTCAAGATAGATGGCAAAGGATGACAATTTTGTACAAATTACTTTTGTGTTATCTACTTCTTTGAGTCATGAAAATTCATTAATTTCCATTGAATATGCACTTTCATTTTTAGCTCATCCATGGTGACTGAAAACTTATTGTAATATTTAAGAAATTGAGTGATAAACATTAGAGATTTATATTGAAAGTACAGGCTACTTTCTATGTACCCTATAAAAAAGCTAGCCCTGATTCTGTTTCCATACCTTTGTCACAGCCACTTAACTTACTATTTTTGAGTTCTCCCTCTAGAATCCTTATTTCCATCTCTTTATGAGCAGGACTAGTAGCCTGGCAGATTTGTTTGCTTTCTAGAACCAAGCAGGCCCAGTGATATACAATACTCCTCACTGCACTACCACTACCAGGAGTTGCCTATTTCCTGCTGCTTTGTGTCCCACAAACATCACTATCAGCCAGACCACTTTGATCTTGATACACTTGGATTTAAGAAATCCAACATTTTCTTTTTAAGGCCAGCATGTAGTGGTCTTGCTGTTAAGTATGAGATTCATTTTGTCCAAGAAATATAACAAGAATTGAAAAGCACTATAGTGTAGGACTAGAAGGAAGAAGAGGGACACTGCTAAATGAATTCTGTGTTCGGGAAGTCAGAGTTAACAACCAGGATCTCAAGTGTCAGCAAAAGGCGAATTGGCAATTAATTCTTGAGCTTTGATTAAGAATTCTGTAAGTTTCCCCTGGTAAGTTTTCCAAGACCGTTTGTGCTGATGAACTTGAAGCAATGCCAAGTGAATTAGTTCTAGTGTGGTGCTCACTTATTTTATACTGTATTTCTCTTTTGCTTGACTACAAGCAGATTACAGCAGAAATATCATTTGACAGAGGTTGCAGAAGTAGCCCAGTTTTTCTCTTTTCGAGTGTTGAAATGTCCTTAGCCAGAACTGTAAAATTTATCTCATACTCTACTTGGAATGCAGAAAAAGAGAGACTTGAGATAATTTAAGTGTTTATCAGTTAATATAAATGGAACTTGTTTACAAACCAATATGATTTATTTTGTCTATTTGATATTCCTGCTTCATAGGCACTGTTATCATTATTTAGATGTGGTAGTTTTTTGCTCCATTTAATTTTACTTAATTTTTTTTTGAAGAGCTGAGAGACAGAGAGATCTTCCATTCACTAGTTCACTCTCCAAATGCCTGCAACAGCCAGGGCTCAGCCAGGCCAAAGCCAGGGGCCAGGGACTCCATCTGGGTCTACCTCATGGGTGGCAGGGACCCAAACTCCTGAGGCATCACCTACTGCCTCCCAGAATGGCATGAGCCGGAAGCTCATTGGAAGTGGAGTAGCCAGGACTCAAACCGGGCACTCCAGCATGTGAGATGGGGATCCCAAGTGGCAGCCTAAGCCTGCCCTTGTTTTATTTGAAAATTATTTTATTGTTATAAGTGTAATGAATTTTCCTGTTAGTAAAAAAAACGTTCAAAGACATGCATCTATAGACTATTCTGTACACCTTTTGAGATTTCTTCACCCGTCTTACACACGCATGTGTAGGATCGTATGTACACTGTATGCGATTATGTACTAGACATAAATGAACAGGAGAGGTTTTGAGTTCAACATTAAACACACTTACCATCTGACCCTGGAGGGTTCGAGAGAGTATGTGCGTGAGATAGGCCTGAGTGCAGATGATGTGGACACTTCACAGTGGGCTGGTTTCCTGGAGAAGGCTCCCCCAGTGGAGACTTGTGTGCAGGCATGTACCGGGAGGTGGTGGGTGCGCTGCTCTTCCACTTTAACCTAAAAGGAAATGGAGACAGCCATTCTGTGCAGGCAGGAAAGGCGGACTGAGAAGCAGCTCCAACAAGTTCCAGTGGATCAGGTGAGGAGGTGAGAGCTGGGAAGGTCTTCAGTCACCCACAAGGCCTGACTTTGAAAAGGAATCATTGTCTTTTGTTTTGGAGTTGGTATCTTGATATGCACTGTGCCATTGGATTCCTAAAGTAGTAAGTGATGAAATGTCTTCCTGAAATTTTGTAGGGTTTATTTCCCATGTATAGAGTACATTTAGAGTTCTCCAAGGTACATCGTACTCCTTGAAACTGACTTTTGCAACCAAATGGATGCAACTGGAGACCATTATGTTAGTGAAATAAGCCAGTCTCAAAAAGACAAATGTCTTACGTGTTCTCTGATATGTAGTAGTTAATACAGAATATAAGAAACCATGTATAAGAAAGAAACTGACATCCTATGATTTGATTATTGTTTTCATCCCTTAGCTGTACCCCTGTGGAACAGTAGTCTTTCTGCTTTTTGCTTGTTGGACATTATGGCTAGTGGTGCATTAAGCCTGTCATTTAAAGTAAATCGGAATGCTGTTGCAAAAGTTAAAGGAAATAAAAAGAGGGAAAGAGGTGGGATTGAGGGAGGGAGAAAAGTAAGCATGGTTATTTTCTTAGAATTATATGTATTAAATACATGAAATCTGTTCTCTTTATATCAGTAGAATTTTCAAAATTGAAAAATAAGTAAAACATCAATGTGTAGGACACTATCTTTTTTTTAAAAAAAAAAGATTCGAAAAGCAGATTTACACAAAACGAGTGAGACACACACACACACACACACACACATGGGGTGTGTGGGGGGGGAGATCTTTTATCTTTTGTTTCACCCCCCAAATGGCCACAATGGTCAGGACTGGGCCAGGATGAAACCTGGAACCCCATCCTGGTCTCCCATGTGGGTGACAGAGTCACAAATAATCTGTCCATCTTCCGCTGCTTTCCCACCACTTTAAGAGGAAACTGGATCAGAGGTAAAACAGCTGGTACTCAAACTTGTGCTCAAAGGGGATGCTCACATTACAAGTGAGTGGATTAACTCACTGGGCCAGATTGCCAGCCGTAGGACCCCGTCTTGTGAAAAGTGTTTATTTAGTGTTTGTTTTCATCTACTTGAAAGAAGGCAGGAGTGGAGAGAGATTTAGAGATCTTCCACCTGCTGGGTCAGTCCTCAATGCCCTCGAACGCTAGGACTGGGCCAGGCCACTGCATCCAGGTCTCTCACATAAATGGCTTCATCTGCTGCCTGCCATGTTGCATTAGTGGGAAGTTGGATTGGAAGTGGAGTAGCTGGGATTCAAACCAGCAGTCTTTCTTTTTCTTAAAGTTCCCTGGAAGGAGTTACTCAAGACTTCTGCTTCCTTCTCATGGGCTAGAACTCTGTCATACTGTCATGTCCACCAAGTCGGGAAATTAACTGTTCATTCGTGTCAACCAAAGGTGCAGGTGGAAATAATTTCTGTTACATCCAATAGGCAAAGTGTAGAGTAGAAAGGAGGACCACTTGTCCTTCCTCCGTTAACATGGAGTCTGTCTAAACAGGGAACTGACGTAAACAGCTGGGGGGTGCAGCACCAAGTGGATTTGAAATACGTTCTAACAGTCTAAAAGTGCTGTCTAGTAGGAAAGGAGGGTTGGATCCTTGAGACTCACGAAGCAGCACCCTGACATGAGCAGGGCCGCGGCCCACGTGGGGATGAGTAGCCTCAACGAACATGTTTACCTGTTGTGCTTTTTATGTGGAACTACAGTGTAACTGCGAGCCTGCGGGAGTGACTCAGCAGATTTCAGATAAGCCAGATGTTCTGTGCCGCACTGGCCTCAGTGTCCATTCCTCCCCCTGATGGCCACAACTCTAGGTTTGTGAGCTGGATTTTCTGTTATTTATTTTTTAAAGATTTTCTTGTTTATTTGGAATGCAAAGTGACAGGGAGAGTGAGCAAGAGGGAGAGAGGGAGCGAGCGAGCGAGCTTCTGTGTACTGGTTTACTACCCAAATGCCTGCCATAGCCACTGCTGGGCAAGGCCAAGTCCAGGAGTTAGGAGGAACTCCATGTGGGTCTCCCATGTGGGTGGCAGGAGACAAGCATTTCGGCCATCTTCTGCTTCTACTGTGGTGCACAGTAGAAGCTGGATCAGAAGCAAGAACCAAGACTTGGACAAGTCCTTTTGTAGGGGATGCAGGTGTCTCAAGTGATAGCTTAACCTATTGTGACTCAACACCCACCCCAAGTTTTCTTTTAGATGGGGGCAAAGGTTGACTTGGTTACAGTATAGTGATCTCTCAAGCACTTTTTCTCTCAAGGCAGACAAGTTAAAATAACAAACCACTGGTGATGAACCGTGTCCTTTAACTCCCATGAATGTCTCTTCTGGATAGATTAAATCACCTCTTCAAACAGCTTCCCCACTAGAATCCTGTTCCTCCAAGCTCAGTGCTCAAAATTACCCAGGTAACCTGTCTGCTCAAGTTACTTACAGCCAAAACGAACACAATTCATGGACAAGAGAAGATTGAAAATTATCCTTGTATGTGCATGTATTGTTCGACAAATACAGCATGCAATTGAGTCAGAATTGAACAAGAACTGCTTAATTTCAGAAAGAAATCAATTTGGATGTTACAAAATAACAGTCTTAAACTTGTGCATTTCCATTGTGCAAGAATTATGTATTTTGTGAAATAACTTTCAGTGGACTTATTATTTTAGTCAAGGTCAGGTCTTTATTTCTGTAAATTTCACTTTTCAGTTGTTTTACACTATGTCCGTGTAAGTCAGAGCAATATTTCATCTCAAGGATCAGTTATAAAGCATGTTTTTCTCACCCAGGATGTGGTTTGGTAAACCAAGAGATCTGGTTGTGTTGATGTGGTCGTTAAATAACATGTTTCAGCTGTGCCACAAGATGGCAGCACATGCAAGGGTGCCTATGAGTAGTAAACCTATTGGTAATAGTTAATGTGTCTTGATTTGGACACCCAAAAAGGTGATTCAAAGACTGTAATTCCACCTTCTAGAGTGCAGGCAGTTTTCACTATTGTTTAGTTTGTTGTTCAGGTTCTTAAGTTCAAGAGAAACACATATTGTTAGCCCATTACATCCCATCTAAATTCGTGCGTGCCTTTACAAGTTATGCTACCTGGCAAAACACTATTTCCTTCTAGCCAATAGGGGAAAACATCTTCTCTTCTGAGTTGCTGAATCACAAGGGAAATTCAGCAATTGCAAATTGTTACTGCCTCTGGCAGCACACAGCTCTGTTGTTTCCATAAGGTCTCTCCTCAGTTCTTCTCAGTGAAGCCTGGAAGTGCGTCGCTTCTGTAAAAAATAATGAAAAATAGTGCGCTTTGCACCTCTGGGATTCCCCTCCCACCAACTCGGCTTACTATTTGCAACATTTGATATTAACTGGTCAACTATATATTTATATGTCTATTAATTGATTATTTTTCCTTTAGTAAGATCCAAGCTCCACAAGAGAGGAAGGGAGGTGTTTTGTTTTTTTGTTGTTGTTGTTGTTGTTGTTTTTTTTTAAAAAAAAAAAAAAAAAGAAGAGAACAGGGGCCGGTGCTGTGGCGCAGTGGGTTAATACCCTGGCCTGAAATGCTGACATCCCATATGGGTGCCAGTTCAAGACCCGGCTGCTTCACTTCCAATCTGGCTCTCTGTTATGGCCTGGACAGCAGTGGAGGATGGCCCAAGCCTTTGAGCCCCTGAACCTGCATGGGAGTCTCTGAAGAAGCTCCTGGCTCCTGGCTTCAGATAGGCACAGCTCTGGCCCTTGTGGCCAATTGGGGAGTGAACTATCAGATGGGAGACATTTCTTTCTCTCTCTCTCTGCCTCTCCTCTCTGTGTAACTCTGACTTTCAAACAAATAAATAAATCTTTTTTTTTTTTTCATTTGACAGGTAGAGTTATAGACAGTGAGAGAAACAGAGAGAAAGGTCTTCCTTCCATTGGTTCACTCCCCATATGGCTGCTATGGCTGGCGCTGTGCTGATCCAAAGCCAGGAGCCAGGTGCTTCTTCCTGGTCTCCCATGCAGGTGCAGGGGCCCAAGCACTTTGGCCATCCTCCACTGCCCTCTCAGGCCACAGCAGAGAGCTGTACTGGAAGAGGAGCAACCGGGACTAGAACCCGGCGCCCATATGGGATGCCAGCACCGCAGGCAGTGGATTAACCAAGTGAGCCATGGCGACAGCCCCAAATAAATAAATCTTAAAAAAAAAAAAAAGAAGAAGAAGGGAACATGCAATGTTGAAAATGAAGCCCAAAGAGGCAGACAATCAACATCAATTTGCAAGAAAAAAATTAACAATAGCAACAACAGCCCATACCATAAGTATCTCAATTGGTTCAAGGTACATAATTCTGACTGAAAATGAACAAGCCTTGTAACTGTTGCTCCCGCATCAGCTGTAGAGAAGAGCAGAGATTTCAGTGGAAATTTTCAACAAGCAGGATCAAGATCTTGAACTGTTACTTCGGGTAATTAGAACAGGGCATAACACACGGCTTTTCCATTACTATCCTAAGACAAAGGACAATCAAAGCATGGCTACAAGAGGTATAAGTGGTCCAGTCAAAGCCGCGGAGGATCAGTGACGAGCGGAAGGCATGCAACCATTTCTTTTGGATGCCCAAGGCGTGTTGCTTGCTGGCTTTCTGAAGGCCAAAGGAAGTAACATCTTTCTGTGCGAGTGCTCTGAGAAAGTTAGCGCTACAGCAGAGTGATGACCAGGAAGGACTTCCCAGAGAATCCTTCGAGACGATGCCCCTGCAATTTTGCAGGGATTTCAATGGGAAATAATTAGGCATCTACCTTACAGACCTGATTTGGCTTTTCTTTCAGGAAAGATTGTTTCCTAATCTTAAAAAAATTCGTTAAAGGGATGCATTTCTTTAGTTAATTTAAGAAAGACTGTATTGACATGGCTAAGTGTGCAGGACCATCCGTGCTATAGATATGGCTAAATGGCTGATGTGACTGTCTGCAAAAGAGCCTTGAACTTGTGGCTTGTGAGGAAAAAACCTCGTCTTTTTTTTTCTTTTGTCCGATTTCATGTAGTTGATAGATAAAATTCTAGGAATATAGTGATACTTCCTCCTTCCCTCCTTTATTTTTTCTTCAACTTTTCTGATATTTTTAATTTACTTTATAATCACAGTCTTAGTCCTCCACTTAATAACGAGCTCAACAAGTAAAAAGCAGAAAGAACAAGATTCTGCAGGAATACAGATAATGGTATAAACAATAACGAAACCCCACGATGTCAATTTCACTCATATCCATTGTGGGGTTTTTGTACTCTATATGTTAGCTATCACAAATCAGAGAAACTGTGATATTTGTCATTTTGTGTCTGGCTTATTTCACTAGACATCATGGCCTCCAGTTGCTTCCATTTTATTTCAAAAATGTGGTATTTATGCCACATTTTCTTTATCAGTTGGTTAGTTAATGGACATCTGGGATGATTCCATATCTTAGCTTTGTAAACTGAGCTGCTGTAAACATCGGGGCACAGATGATTCTTTGATTTGCTGATTACGTTTCTTTTGGGTATGCTTCCAGGACTGGGATGACTGGGTCATAGGGTAGATCTAATTTTAACTTTCTGAGAAATTCCCAGCTTCATTCCATTCTGGTCATAAAAGATACGTGACATGATTTTAATTTTTAAAATATGTTGAGGCTTGCTTCTACTATGTGATCTATCCCAGAGAATGTTGTATGCACCGAGGACAGGGTGTGTATTCTGCAGCTGTGGATGACTCGTCCTGTAGGTGTCAATTGGATCCGTTTGGTCAGTAGGTTAGCACTGTTGTTTCTTTGTTGATGTTTTATCTGGTTGAACTGTCCAATGATGAAAATGGGGTGTTGAATTCCCCCCTTACTATTTTATTGGAGTGTATTTCTTCCTTTAGATCCATTAACATTTGTTTTAAACAGCTGGTTGCCCTAGATTTGGGTGTATATACATTTATTATAATCACATCTTTCTGTTAAATTGATCCCTTAATCATTACATAGTGTTCTTTTTTGTATCTCTCTCTCTTTGTAAAGATTTGTTTATTTATTTGAAAGGCAGAGTTACAGAGAGGCAGAGGCAGAAGCAGAGAGAGAAAGAGAGAGAGAGGTCCTCTATCTGCTGGTTCTCTCTCCAGATGGCCAAAACAGCTGGAGCTGTGCCAATCTGAAGCCAGGGACTCTTCCCAGTCTCCTACGTGGGTGCAGGGGCCCAAAGACTTGGGCCATCCTCTTCTGCTCTCCCAGGCCATTGCAGAGAGCTGGATCG